>NC_138136.1:52556333-53756333 GCF_964188305.1 Podarcis bocagei | reverse complement strand
AATTTTTTTTCTTTATTCTGTACCTTTATTAATTGTTCAATAAATATTACTTTTAAAAAACAAAAAAAACAAAAAACAAAAAAAAATGAATTCAATTGAATTCAGAAAGAACAGAAAGTAGAAGCCGGTCATATCTAAACAGGAATGCTGTTCTGCACATCAGGGCCACATGGATTATGTCTAGAGATGGGAAAAGCTGTCCATTTTTAGTTCTGTTGCTCATTTTTCAAATCATAGAATTGTAGAATTAGAAGGGACCACAAGGGTCATCGAGTCCAAACCCCTGCAATGCAGGAATCTTTTGGCCAACTTGGAGTTTGGACCCACAACCTTGAGATTAAGTGTCTTCTGCTTTACTAACTGAGCTATCCAAACTATCAGTTTGCTTTTTAAAAAAAGAAAGAAATGTGCTCATGAAAAGCCACCAGCGTTTTAGTGTGAATTTCACCTAATATAAACATTTTTGTATGCTATATATATGCAAAACAATAGCCCCTAATATAATGCATTTTAATAATTGTTTTTATTTTTATTTTTAAAAAGTTTTTATTAAAGATTTTCTTAGTTTACAAGAGTATGTGCGTTTTCTCTTTTTTCAGGTTGTGTTTTCTACAGATCAGTTACATTTGTTGTGAGACATTAGAAATATAAGCAGTATAATTGTTTTTATTTTCATTTTCTAATATACAAAAGCAGTAATGACAACAATAAATAAAGAAGAAAGAGAAAAGTTCAAAACAAGAAAGGGAAAGGCTTTCAAGAGAGAGCGGTAGTATTCCAAAATCAGCATTGTCATTTGATGCATCCTTGTATGTCATTTTACCTAATATGTGCATTTTTGTGCATTCATCACTTGACTGGAGAACATCCTGGCAAAAATGTATGAGTTTTCCCTCCCTGCTGCTTTTGCTCTGCTGTACAGTACAAGTGTGGAGGAGAACGAGTTCTAAACCAAATCTGATTCAACCTCACAGTGACACTGAGAGTCACATGGAATATTTTGATAACTGCTTATTAATCTAAATGGATCTCCATTCTTTCTGAGTTTATTCCTGGAGAAGCTCAGACACCTCTGTTCCATCAATTCTCGCCCCTCCTCCACTAATTAATTGGCATAATTGGTAGAAATGGGCCATTTGAGAGCTAAAACCTCTTTAGTGCTTTGCTAAAATGACTGAGTGCTGTTTATCGGTGGAAGTGCTGGTAATTTGAGGTAAAATGCTTGATTGTAACCTTCCACACCTCCCATGCTGTGCAGTTTGGGTTTTTTGTTCTGTTTTTTACATCAGTATTCTCTCCAGGAGAGAATGCTTAACTATTTCCTTTACTCATAAGACTTTAAGAGTGTTTTTTTTAATCAAAGACATATTTATATGTGCACAATTCAATGTAGTGGCTTCATCTTATAAAAGTGCTAAATTCTCTTTTCCATTACCTGCTATGATGAACTCTTCTGCCAATTTTGGTTGTGTCCACTGTTATTCCTACTCAGAGTAGACCTATTGAAATTAATATGTATTGCTCAGTTCAGTTAATTTCAGTTGGTCTGTGCTGTGTATGGATGGACATAATAATAATAATAATAATAATAATAATAATAATAATAATAATAATAATAATAATAATAATAATATACCCCACCCATCTGGTTGGGTTTCGCCAGGTATTAGTTTCCATTATCTCAGTTCTGCAGCAATCTGTGAATTTTATTTTTTTTAAAGTCAGAAAAATTCAATAGAATTTTAATTCCTTTTGCTAAACACATTCTTGTATTCAATTTTGACTGACATACACATTTTTGCAAGCAATTCCCCATTACATAACACATTTTTGTATGTTTTTTTTTTTTTTTTTTTTTTTTTGCTATACATGCTTTTCCCTAATAGATGCTGTTTCTTTAAAAAAAATGGTTGGAAAACTGCCTCATAAAATTCAGGCAACTATGAACAGTGAAGGCCACTTGTGTTTGCATGCTGAATGTCTAACAAAATTGGATTGCCTCATATATATCGCCTAGAGAGCACCCTAGTAGAATTATCCTAATGCAGGGATTTCTTTTTTAGTTTGAACTCCTTGTAATCCTGGGTACAAGAGTGCCTTTTTTAGTAGAGTGCCCAACATATATAAAATATAATCCTATAATTCCCTTTGGCATTAGTATGTTGTAAGATGTTCTTTTGGAGATCTCATGCACTTAGAATAATAGAGTCTTAGAGTTGGTGAGTCCACCACCTCTCGTCTACCACTGCTGAACAGCTCTTACTGTCAGAAAGTTTTTCTGAATGTTTAGCCAGAATCTCCTTTCTTGCAACTTGAAGCCATTGGTACAAGTCCCACCCTCCAGAGCAGGAGAAAATAAGCATGCTCCCTCTTCCATGTGACAGCCCTTAAGAAATTTGAAGGTGCCTATCATATCTCTTCTCAGTCTCCTCTTTTCCAGGCTAAACATACCCAGGTCCTTCAAGCGCTTCTCATAAGGCTTAGTTTCCAGACCCTTGATCATCTTGGTTGCCCTCCTCTGCACACATTCCAGGTTGTCAACATCCTTCTTAAATTGTGGTGGCCAGAATTGGACACAACATTCCTAGTGTGACCTGACTAAGGCAGAATAGAGTGGTACTATTATTTCCCTTGATGGGGACACTATACTTCTGTTGATGCAGCCTAGAATAGATTTAGCTTCTTTTGCTGATGCATCACACTGTCGACTCATGTTAAGCTTGTGGTCCACCAAGACCCTAGATCCTTTTCACATGTACTGCTAGTAAGCCAGGTATCCCCCATCCTATATTTGTGAATCTGGTTCTTCCTGCCTTACATTTGTCCCTATTGAGATCGATTTTGTTAGCTTCTGCCCAGTTCTCCAATCTGTTACAGTCATTCTGAATTCTGATTCTGTCTCCTGTGGCATTAGCTACCCCTCCCAGTTTGGTGTTCAACTCAAGACAGAGGCAGAGGCATATGACAGAGACAGTCGCAGGCAGAAGAAAAAGGCTGGAATGGACCTGCAGCTTCTGCCTGCACCTACCACTTCCAAAGACAGATTGCAGGTAGAAGCGACTGTTCTATTCCAGCCTTTTTAATTCTAGTTTCTCTTTGTCTGATTCCCTCCTTTCTACCTCCGTTCCTCCCACACCACTATTTCCCTGCAGCTGAGGGAGCTGGATTGCCACTAGATGAATGCCTCGCAAGACGGAAAACTCGCTAGACGAAAGAGTTTTCCGTTTTGGAGGTGCTTCGCAAAACGAATCTCCTATGGGCTTGCTTCACAAGAAGAAAATGCCTTGCAAGTTCCTGCGGGTTTTTTCCCCCTTCCCCCCCTTTTTCTAAGCCGCTAAGCCGCTTATCAGCTGATCCGATAAGCCGACAAGCCGCTAAAAGCCACTAATAGCGCTAATAGCGCTAATCCGCTAATCCGTCAATGGGCTTGCTTCGCAAGACGAAAAAACCGCTAGACGAAGAGAATCACGGAACGGATTCTTTTCGTCTTGCGAGGCACCACTGTACCTTCGTTCCTCCCACACCACTATTTCCCTGCAGCTGAGGGAGCTGGATTGCAACTGCTTGCCACATAGACAGCCTTTTTAAGGATTGCCACATGTCCAGGAAAACCTGGATGTGTCCTCTTTTGGGGAGCCAACATGCCCATCCAGGCAGATTTTATATTTTAAAGGAAATGTCTGGGGGTTGGGGTTTTTCCTGGGCCCAGGCTGCTCTGCACACCGCAGCTGGGTGCTGCCAGCCCAAGGCATGCAGGAACGGTGGCGGCGGCCCCCCACACTCTCAGCCACGCACCTCTTTTCCCAGCTCAGGCTGGCAACGGCTTGGGCTGCCCTCTTTTTTGCTCTTGAAGATATGGCAGCCCTACCTTTTTGAAACATTAGGGTGTTCCTAGGAACACCCAGCATACCTGTGTGCATGGCTATGACTGCAGGGATGGGGAAACCTCAGGCTTGTCAAATCTAGTTGTTGTTTTTAGATCCCCAAGATCTACCGGCCAGTGCAGAGTGCAAAACTCATACAGCTTGAATTAAAGAACAAGACACATTGCAGCCTGTTCTGAGCCTAGGCATTTGTTGTCAGTACCAGAACTGAATCGATCTCATTGTCCTTTTACATAAAAGTCGATGACTGATTAGCTTTATTCACTTCATCAGCCTACTATCCGGAAGCGGTGGTGGTAGCTGAGTTGAATACTTTAGCCCTGCACTAGCATTGGGCAATTTCTGGTAGAGAGAAGTAATGTGGACAACTACATTGTGGGTTATGTGCTAACAAAGTTCCACAGCATTTATTCTCTCTGCTTCAATTTGTCCCTCTGTGGTCCATTGTCTTCTCACATTCTGTGGCCAGTGGCTTGGTAATCTGCAGAGACAGCAGCCTGTGCTCTGCTCTTATGTAACATTGATTCTCCAAGTGCTCTTAATGGCTTGTTCTGCACATATACAGTTGAAGTGTGTCATGCTGGAATCTAAAAATAACATTTTGCTTTCTCTCTCCCGCCCCTGATGTATTTCAGTGGTTCTTAAGATGTAAAACCAGGGCCAAAGAGCAAGTTTGCAGTGGAATAGCATCTTAATATTCCACTCCTGACTTATTGCACTGGTGAACTATGCTTGTAAGATCATGTGTTGTGACGTTTCTTTACCAGAGGGCATAGGTTCATGCTAAGGTACTGCTGCATAGATCTGAGAAACAGAAGGAGTGTGCATTGGCTCTCTCTCTCTCTCTCTCTCTCTCTCTCTCTCTCTCTCTCTCTCTCTCTGTATCACAAGGCAGACGCAGGTGATTGAGGGGAGCCTTTCACATTAGCAAATTGTTGTTGGCATCTGTCTGCCTCAGAAGACCATGGAAGAGTGCGCATTTGGGAGTAAAGTCAAACTGCTAGAGAATTACAGCACCTGCTGTGGCTGTAGAGACCTAATATAGGAGAAACATATTTTGTTGCAGCTAGGGCAGATGAAGGCATCTGGTTTTGCTATTACAGATGCATAATGTTTAAAAAGAAAATTTATTTATGAATTTATAAGAGTGCAAAATACAGAACTGAAGAATAAAATAAAAAAGTGGAAGAAAAGGAAGAAAAAATAGATACATTACATCAGTTCATAATTCTGTTCCATTGATTTCCCATCCATTTTTCCATGGCTACCTAAAGTTTCCTTCTGGATATTCTATTTTTTCCTAACTATTGAAACATTCAGATTCTTCTCATTATAAACTATAACTGCTGAGCTCACGCCAAACAGACTAAATTTCTAACATTTTTACAATGGTTTTTTAGTTAGTCTACAAATGGCTTCCATTCCTCTTTAAAACTTTTCTCTTTTTGCTCTCTGTGTATTCTATTAATTTCATCTACCACTCCTCCCTTGTAGGTACTATCTCCTCTCTCCATCTTTATGCATATAGGATTCTCGCTACTGTAATAGCATACATTAATGAATTTATTTGTTTAGTTGGATATTTTTCTCAAACTCGATAATCCCCCCCTAATTACACGATTCATAAAATCTTATGTATTCTAGTTTTACCATACCATAGACATGTATGCCAATCAAATTTAGCCCTGTACCCCTCCAATTCTAACAGCTGAGTATTCTCCAACTTTATCCAATCTTTTAACTATGCCACTTCATAATATAAACGCAAATCTGGCAGTGAGAAGCCTCTTCTTTCCCTAGTGTCAATCAATATCTTAAATTTAATCATTGGTTTCTTCCCCTGCCAGATAAATCTACAGATATCCTTCTGCCATTCTTTAAAGCAGCTTAAATTATGAATTAATCGGGCAGTTTGAAATAAAAATAACATCTTTGGCAACACATTCATTTTTATGGCTGAGATTCTTCCTAGCAAATATAAATTCATTCTCCCCCATACTTCCAAGTCTTTTTAAACTTCTTTCTATACTTTAATATAATTATCTTGGAATATATTGGGGTTCTTCGTAGTGAGCCATAGGCCTAAATATTTCATCTTTTTTTGGTCTTCCAACTACTCAATGTCTCCAATTCATTTTTTTGCCTGCACATCCATATTTTTTAATCAACATTTTAGTTTTCATTCTGTTTATCTTAAAGCCTGCAACCTTATTGAAATTATCAATTTTTCTCAAGTAAGTTAGTTACACTGCTCCTCGGGTCTTCCACTGTTAAAACCACATCATCTGCAAATGCTTTTATTTTATATGTTTGATGAATCATGTTGTTTCTTCTCTCTACACTCCTCCCAGTGGTTGTTTCTCCTCTGGTCACTGTTGTGAATACACAACCTAACTGTCTGTTTCCAGGCACTTTGGTACATTACCTAATAGGATTGCATCATTAACAAGTTTTGCCAAGGCAGACCAGAGAGTGCCCTGCTGTGGTGGTGTTGCCTTGATTTTTCATAAAGTTAAATGCACATCTCCCCCCCCCCCCATTTTTCAATACTGAGAAATGAAATCAACCTGACATGGGGAATGTGCTTGAGAAGGAAGAAGATGTGGAGAAGTGGGGAGTGGGGTGGAGAGGTGGGGGGAATCTTTTGATCTTTCAGATTTGCTTCCCTGTTGCACTCCAACGACAGTGATCTGGAGCAGGATGTTGAAGTAAACACGTGGATCATAATTCCCCCATGGGTTTTGGTCATGAGTGCAGTGTGTAAACAGCAGGTTTAGACTACTGGGGCATACTGCTTCTTTTCAAGTTATTTATTTCCCTAAACAAAAAAACAAAAAAAAAATCAGAATCATACTTCTTTCTCTCTTTTTTCTTCATGGACAATGGGTGCTTTTACTCAGAGTAGACCTGTTCACATTAATAGACCTACCTTTGTTGTGTATGATGATTTTAATTGTTCTGCTCTAAAAGTTGTTTGAATGCCACCCATTACTTCAAGGAAGGGAGTGGAGTAAGGGGGAAATGTGACTTTTAAAGCATTTCAGTAACAAAGGGAAAAAGCATGAGTTAGACCTCGTCACCTGAATTTTGCTGGTTTCTTACTCAGGGGCACCCTCCTCATGTCCCCAGGTTTCAAAATGTTTGGGGGAGGGAAAAACACATAGGAGAGAATGTGATTACTATTTTCCCACTCCAAAATAGTAATGTCTGCCATTGCAAGAGAACAACTGCACCTATTGTTTCAAGATTCATTCCCTCAGAAGAGGCAGCCAGGCCTGCAACGTGCATCCAATTCTGTCAGAAAAAAAGTTAAAGACTTTTAAAAAGTATTTTAAATTCCCTTGCATGCTAACACCTGAATGCATCTGCTTACAATTTGGCAGATGTTTGATCAGATCAGTAGGAGGGGCTGAGCTGGAGAAGTAGGCAGCAGAGGTGGAGTCAGATTGTGAGGGCATTGTTTTGTCACTGAGAATTAGGTGCTACCTCCAGAAATGAGATCAGATGGATCTATTCTGGTGAACCACACATCTCACTGTGCAGGGGTCTTGTCGGGTGTGGTGAAACACCCCCCCCCCCGATAGATCCTATATAACCACCATGGGTTAAAAAGCAGAGACATCACCTTGCCAACAAAGGTCCGTATAGTTAAAGCTATGGTTTTCCCAGTATGATGTATGGAAGTGAGAGCTGGACCATAAAGAAGGCTTTATGGATAGTGTTCTCGAAGCTACCAGCATGAATTTGACTAAACTGCGGGAGGCAGTGGAAGACAGAAGTGCCTGGCGTGCTCTGGTCCATGGGGTCATGAAGAGTCGTACACAACTAAACGACTAAACAACAACCACCATGGGTTATCTTTTGGGTTTTGTGTGAGGGTAAACTTAGACACTTGGAACTAAAAATGGGGTACAACACCTTTTTATTTTCTTCATTTGTTGAAAAGCTATGACAAAGAAACAGCTAATTAAGCCATTCACCTATAATTGGATCGATAACATCTTCAGTTCTCATCCCAGCATTGAATAGGCTCATATTACAGCTGCACTATCCATTCATGTAGAATATTCAGTCCATGGCACCCATCTCCCTTTGTTTTTAAAGAACATGGACGTCAGAGTCAGTTCTGAATGCACTGAGATAACATCCAAGTGATGCCTTCAACTCAACATCCTGACCTTCTAGGCTGTCAATATGCTAGGCTTAAGTCAGTCTTCAATGAAGAGAGAGAGAGGGAAAAAAATCATTATGAATGGGGACAGTGTGTTCACTGCCATTGGGTGACTCAGTCACTGTGCTATAGCATGCTGAATGGATAGGGTCATTATCTTAGCCTCTGTTGCCATTAAGTGCTGGGAAATGATCCATCCCACAGATCACTCATTTGTGGATCTGCACAGCTGACTCACAGCGTAAACTGAGCATTCAATTAGGATGTCAAAAGAGGAGTTTCCACCAATTCTCGAAGGGGGCAAAATTAGCAGGCAAATGCAGAGCCTCCTTTTGCTTGGCTTTCAGTAAATTGCTGTCAGGGGCTGGTGAGGCTCTGAGGAGTGAGTGGAAGAGGAAGCAGGGCCAGAGGCTGATCCAGGAGAAGGGGATAGTGTTTTATGGGGTTTTGTGCCTCCCACTAGGCAGGAGCCAGAACTGGAGGATCAGGAGGGGTCCGAGCAGTTGGAGATGAGGGAGGAGATGCAGGACATGGGGCTGGAGCTGTAGAAAGGACAGGATGCACCAGGATCAGAGGGAGAGTCAGTGTTCAAATGTAGGGGCCTGGAAGAACCCCCTCTGTCCTCTCCCCAGACTGCGAAGCAGGCACAGCAACAACTTCTGTGTAGGAGAAGTCAAGGGTGCTTACGCTTGCAACATCAGACGAGTTTGGCTGTAGGCATGTCCACACCATTGTTCCAAAAGTCCAGCTTGGAATCCAAGCCCAGAGAGGGACACCAGCTTTCCCGAAGCATTTGTGTACGTGCTTGGTGCACCTCAGGAGCTACTGTAAGTTAATGCTTGGTCAGCAATTAGTTCGACTACCAGCCATTTGTCTTCCTTGGGTTGGGTGTGCTCAAGAAAACTACCACCAGGGGACTGGTCCTGGCTGCCAGCTTCCTCCTCCTTAGTTATAAAGGTCCCCTGACAGTTAAGTCCAGTTGCGAACGATTCTGGGGTTGCAGCGCTCATCTCGCTTTACTGGCCGAGGGAGCTTACGCTTGTCCGCTGACAGTTTTTCCAGGTCATGTGGCCAGCATGACTAAGCTGCTTCAGGCGAAACCAGAGCAGCGCACAGAAACGCCGTTTACCTTCCTGCTGGAGTGGTACCTATTTATCTACTTGCACTTTGACGTGCTTTCAAACTGCTAGGTTGGCAGGAGCTGGGACCAAGCCACAGGAGCTCACCCCATCGCGGGGATTCAAACTGCCAACCTTCCAATCGGCTAGCCCTAGGCTCAGTGGTTTAGACCACAGCACTACCTGCGTCCCTCTCCTTAGTTATGGTGTTGCCCTTATAGATCTCTTCAGGGAGGAGGATGGAGAGAAAACGAGAATTACTTGACTCTGCCTGTCCTTGGCTCTGGCTCCATCTGCTGTTGGTCTCCATGCCTTCTGCCCTATCCTTCTCAATGGACTCTGTCTCCTCACCTACGCCGAATGATATTTTTGAATTCTAAACCCAAGTATGCAGAAAGCCAGTGACGGGCTGAGTTGATGAATGTGGCATATGTGTGAGGAAGGTCTGTCTATTCTATTGCCTCAGAATAACGAGTGTGAACAGCTCCATTGCTAAGTGTGTCCTTTGAGACATGCGATATTAGAGGTCAGTTCATGCAATTTGCTATTCACAATAAACCTTATGCCACAATAAATCCATCAGTTTTGCACTCATTGCTAAGGAATCTCCCACCCGCCGTTTCCCATCTCCCTTCGTAATTTGAACTCCTGATGTTAACTTTTTTATATGGCTTTCATTGTATTTGTTTTTTGTAAAGTTGCTGTGAACTGCTTTGATATATATATATATATATATATGCAGGTTTTGTTGTCTTCGGGTGTCTTCCCGTGTAAGAGTTGGGGTGTCTAGGCGACGTTTCGACGAGGTCTCACTCGTCATCTTCAGGCTGGTGCTTTCGGCTTCTTGTTACTGGAACAAGAAGCCGAAAGCACCAGCCTGAAGATGACGAGTGAGACCTCATCGAAACGTCGCCTAGACACCCCAACTCTTACACGGGAAGACACCCGAAGACAACAAAACCTGCATTCCTGTACCCGTGAAAATCTACGAAAGCATATATATATATATATATATATATATATATATATATATATATATGAGACATGACGAGATGAATTGGCAGTATAAAAATATATTTTTATATATTTTTATAAAGGCTTGTTTACAATAAATTCATTTTTTAAAAAGAAAGAAAAGAGAAGAGAAAAATTGTTGGGTGTTTGTCACCACCAAAGGGAAACAGAAGGAACAGCCCTATGTTAAATTATTCCCTTGAATGGGTTTCCAAATTGAAATCGCCAACATAGCAAGTGCAGAGTTGTTACGACACAGGGATCCATTTGAAATGATTTTCAGACTGGAATAAGACCATACGGTTCCATTGATTTTGAGGGCGGAAACCTAGTCATGTAGATAATACTATGCAGATGGGACCTTGGCTTTAGGGACTCATGCCAAGGCCTTGTCTGCTCTTGGCCACCCTGAGAGCCAAATGCCTCCTGATTAAAATGTGCATGGATGACAAACATTGCTTGCAGAAAACCGTACACCCAAATATTTATTATTCCTTAGCAAGGGATAGTGCTGCTGATGCTGCCATATGGCTGGCCTGCTTTTTCTAGAAGTCCAGAACATCCTGCTCCATCCTTCTATGACCTGTCAATGTAACTGAAGTTTAGGAAAACTTGAAAGCCCAGTTTGATGTTTGGTGTGGCAAATGGGTGCCAGAAAGAATTAGGGAGGAAGCATGGGAAGCTGCCTTATACAGCGTCAGACCGCTGGTCCATCTAATTCAATATTGACTACATTGATCCTCAAGATCTCCACAAGATTTCAAGCAGGGGATGGGGTTCCTCCCAGCCTTACCTGGAGCAGCCAGAGATTGACCCAGGGATCTTCTGGATGCAAGACCAGATGCTCTACCTCTGAGCTGTGGCCCTTTCCCATATGAGTCAGGTGAGTGGTCCATTTAGTCTAGTGTTGTCTGCTCTGCCTTAGAGAAGCACTCCCTTCCACTCCTTCCACAGAGGAAGATTGATTGGCCTGCTCTTCATATAAAATTTATGCTGTGCCATTGAGCTAAAGCGCCTCCCTGCACATTGTTTGGCAAATAACAATCCCGCAAGAAACTCACAATTAGGCAGCTGATGTGTCTGTGTCCTGGGGTCTCTGTGGAGATTTGGCAAGTCATAATTGATGGGTTGATGGACTATGTTTGGGGGAGCTGTGGCTTGAAGAGATGCCCTATTTGCAGTGTCTCAGGGTTTGGGTTTTGTTGTTAACTTTCTCCAGCAATTTACAGCTTGACTCGTTCCAACGAGTCATTTCTGATTCTTCCAGTGGATCTGTTTGTGACAATCTGTGGTTCCATAGATTGATTTGTAGGAAACTGTGAAATGGAAACTGTGGAACAGAGTGTTTCTTCATAGCTCAGGATGGCATTAGTTGGCTTTATGTTCCTGACTCTGTATCAGGACCTCACTGCATGAGACCAGTTACATCAGTTATTTGCCATGTAAGGCAGTCTACTCAAGAGAATTGATTTTCCTGTCTGCATGGCCTGCAAAAATAGGACAGTTGTCAAGCACCTGGTATGTGGCTGGTAAGCTACATTTTGCTTGTTGAACCACAAATTGTGCAGGTCTGTTCTGCATCCATACCTAATATGTAGAAAGGAAAAAAATAAGTAGGGAAGTGTAACATGAGCTGGTGGGAACTGTGTGATGATAATTTCCTAGCTTCTTCATCTATTCCTCCAGATGATGAGGAGGAAAAAATAACATGCACAGAACTGGATGCAAGCTGAAACCTTTCTTGCAAAAGACACTGATGTTTTCACTGAGATGCAGTCAATGCTGTACCATGCACCATTTAATAGGTAGTTTGTGATTTTGATTATGCCCACTTCCTGCCCGGTTTCTTTCTTTACTTTTCATTTCTTCTTCTTCTTCTTCAAATCTCTTCTTGTGAGTTCTGAAAAGCTGAAATATTGCAGTCAGGACCCCTGCTCTGTTGGCTTGCCGGGATCTTTGCAGCTTGGAAAAAAAGGCTGCTTTGTGTCTGCACTGAATAACATCATTTGTTTCCTTAACGGTAACATACATTATCTTAGCAGTGCCGTTTGTTTTCTTAACGGCAATCATTTTGCTCTTCTTCTCCGGCATCTTTCAATGAAAGGCTCTAAAGATTTTGGAGAGGGAGTTATTCATTCCAGAAATGGAACGGAATGCTCTTTCTTATTTTGGGTATGGAATAATGCATAAAGGATAATTATAGGGAGAGATTGCAGCTTGGGAGAGAAAGGAAAGTATTGTTATTTATAGGTGTGCCCTAATGCACAGATGTGGGAGACGAAGCAGGTTTTCTCTGTTACGAGCATTTTGAAGGTTTCTCTCCAGATGAGAACTTTTTGGATAGTATAGCTGCTCCCTGTGCAATAGGCTATGGTCAGGGCTGAGCACCCAGGTATAATAGTTTAAACTGGATAGTGCTGTATTTTAATGACTGTCTGCTTTGAGGTTTGTGGTGTGTCATCTTGGCCTCTGAAAATCTGGGACTCTTGCTTGGTACTGTGTGAGGTTGTGTGGAGGATGGAGGTGTTGGTTTGTTGAAGGAGCTGTGAGCGGGTGTGGGGATTGGAGATGTAAAGAAAATGTGGAGGGTTGAAGGGGTTGAGTGAGGTGTAAAGGGAAGGGATGGCAAGGCGTTTGGAGGTTGGCAAGGGAGGTGGGGTTTGCAGGAGATGGGGTAGGCAGGTTGGGGAGCAATGCCAGCAAAGGCAGCAGCCCCTAGGTAAAGGTAAAGGGACCCCTGACTATTAGGTCCAGTCGTGGCCGACTCTGGGGTTGCGGCGCTCATCTCGCTTTATTGGCCAAGGGAGCAGGCATACAGCTTCTGGGTCATGTGGCCAGCATGACTAAGCTGCTCCTGGCAAACCAGAGCAGAGCACTGAAACGTCATTTACCTTCCCGCCAAAGCGGTACCTATTTATCTACTTGCACTTGACGTGCTTTCGAACTGCTAGGTTGGCAGCAGCAGGGACCGAACAATGGGAGCTCACCCCATCATGGGGATTTAACCCACAGCGCCACCCACATCCCGTAGAGCAGCCCCTAGTCCATATCAATACCAATACCTATCTGTCTATCTATCTACTAAAAGCTCAGCCAGACTTCCTTTTATGCCACATTTCTAGGCACAAGTCTGTGCTTTTAAAGCCCCACATCCAAACACTTTATTATTGTGATTTTTGCCCCAGTGCTTTCCCTGTGAAAACCTGCTCTTTACCCCTGAGTCAGAGCAAACAGCAACCTGCAGAAAACCTCAATTGCCATTTATTCCAATTCAGCATTAAAGAGTGGGTTTTCCTGGGGAAAGCGGCAGGGAAGAGAAAAAGTGCTCAGACACGGAGCTTTAAAATGCGGGCTTGTGCCTAGAAAATGCTGGACAAAAGTTAAGTGTGACAAGCCCTAAGCTAGGGTTTTCCTGAAAAGGCGGTATATCAGCATGGATTTGTTGAGCAAATATGTGTATGGAAATAATGGAAAAAAATATTATGTAAGTTATACACATTGTAGACAGTTAAGTTAGGAAGAAACAGTACGTTGTAAATTATGGACAGACTATCCAACCCGCTAATTCTTTAAGCCACATATAAGCCCATTTACTCCAAAACATAATGAGCCTTGTCACAACCTTTTGAAGCTACTCAATGAGTGACGAGACTCTTAAACATAGACGATTCAAAACTAATGCTTCTTCAAAGAAATGCAAAATAAAACAAAGAAGCCGCCTTGATTTCATCCATTGCGATATTCCGTCACTGTTGTCTGACATGGCACCTTCCTCTCTTGGCTTCTGCTTCATTTAATTAAAAAAACCACACTATTACTTCTGTTTCCTTGAGCTAATTTTTACAGATGATACCTAAACAAACAAACAAAAGCATTTCTTTAAAGGTGTGTCCAGACTGTGACTCAGCAAAATCTGTGAAACCTGACAAATCCTTGAAACCTGGGCTGGCAAATCTACAGTTGCTACTGGATTCTACCGAAAAAACATTAAGGAAAGTCAGTGTGGGTTCCATGAAGCTGGCAAAGCTGTTGAAAGTTGCAGTTAGATTTGCAGTTTAGTTTTGTGCTGATTGGCTTGGCTTGTGGCTTGTGATCTCAGTTAACTGTATTGGAAAAATGTATTGTGTGTACACCAAACAATGTAAACACACACACACACAAACTCCCCTTTCCAGGCTAATGACACCCTGCCTCTCATATTCTCAGGAGACATTCTGCTTTATGATTTTTCTGCATGAGTTTAACTGAGCTGTACCTTTGGGAGTACCGCTCCCAAGGAGCCACGAAATGAAAGCTCGCTTCCAGTTTTACTCTGGGAGATCTATGTAGCCTCTTGTGCTACTGTGCAGCAGGGGGCAGGCTTAGGAGACAGCTGACCTTCTGCTGCCGGGGCTGTACCAGTGCGTCCCATCTCATCCCCCTTGTGTAAACGCAGTCTTCAGCTCCAGCAAATACAGCAGCACACAATTTATCCATGTATCATTAAGATAATTGATATTTATTAGTCCCCTGGTAATTTTCCGCTTTTTGTTTTTGGGTGTTGGGGATAAATCACAGCTGCAACAGGCACAGAGCATGCGTTTTGTGTCTATTATGTTGTCTTGATAAGGCTAGCCGGTGTTGTTCACCTTCCCAATGTGATTCATTGAGATTGATTGAAGCGCCGGGCTTGTCCTAGCCGTGGTGCAGTGTAATTAATGTCTCCTTATGCTAATATATGCAAATTCTGGAGTGTGCATTGGACTTGGGAGGAAGGAGAGAACAAATAAGGATTCAAGCAGGCTTCCTCAACCTCGGCCCTCCAGATGTTTTTGGCCTACAACTCCCATGATCCCTAGCTAGCAGGACCAATTGTCAGGGATGATGGGAATTGTAGTCTCAAAACATCTGGAGGGCCGAGGTTGAGGAAGCCTGGATTAAAGAGTTCACTCCAAAGTACAAATCAAATTTTTGCCTCACTAGTTTCCCCCGCTACCCTGAAGGAGGAAAGAACCCATCAGAGGCACAACCAAAAACAAAGGTTGTTCCTGAATGGAACTCCATTTCTTTTAGGTTGTGCGACATCACAAGATTTGAATTGTGATGTGCTGCTTAGTTGATGAAGTGCTGTGTCTGGGTATATTAAAAGAGAAAAATCTGGATAACTAAGAGGATCAACGCTCTGCAACTGGAGCTTAAGTGGGGGAAGCATACTGATTTTCCTCTTGCTGCCCTCCTCCCACATTAACTTTTGTCTCAGGTAAACTGTCTCTTGGATTTAAATGCTTCCATCCCAGACTAAACACTTCTCGACCCTTTTGACAGATGTGGATCAAAGAAACGCTGGGAATCCATCCCCTTCTTTTAAATTCTCATGGCCTTAAAGTGGCCTACAACAACCTAGTGTCTTCATTCTTTGTCCGGCTCCTTCCCTTTGACTTTACCACCTTGGGTGACCCTGCTGGGAGTACGAGATTCTCAACGGCTTTGCTCACAAGGGTCATAGGAACATGCAAGCCCACTCAACACAACAAGGTGATGATCCAGCGAGTTGGAAGAAGAAGAAGAAGAGACTTCCAGATGATGATTTGGAGTACAAATTCCACAAGCATCACCCTATGTGGCCATGCTGATGGGGGATGATGGAAATTGTACACCAGAACATCTGTAGGCACCAGATTGACAACAGCTGCCTTCACATCTTGAAGCTGCCATTCTTACATTTCTTCCTGCACTGCGTACTCTGGCATACAAAGATTCTCTAAGTCAGGCTTCCTCAACCTCGGCCCTCCTGGTGTTTTGAGACTACAATTCCCATCATCCCTGACCACTGGTTCTGCTAGCTAGGGATCATGGGAGTTGTAGGCCAAAAACATCTGGAGGGCTGAGGTTGAGGAAGCCTGCTCTAAGTTCTTAGGCAGGGATCTTTCCCAGTTCTGCTCCCTAAGACCCTTTAAACTCGGAGACCTCATAGGACCATAGGAAGCCTCCTTATACTGAGTCAGACTGTTTATCCATCCCGCTTACTATTGGCAGCTGCCCTCCAGCATTCCAGGCAGGGTTCTCTCCCAGCCCTACCTAGAGATCTCAGGGAGTGGGACACAGACCTTCTGCATTCAAAGCAGATTCTTGGCCACTGAGCTACGCTCTTCAAGGTTTTTGCTGCTAGCCTCTGTCAGTGGCACTGTATCAGTCGAGAGCCACGTTTTCCTGTTTAGCATCACAGTAGCGAAGGCGCACATCATTGCAGCAGGCCATACCCAATGCAATGTTTGATTGCACAATGTGTCTTAGTGGACAGATGGTAGCTGTAGCCTTATTGTCTCCTGTTGCGAAGCGCCTCTCATTGGGCACATGATCAAGGATTGTTCTTCAATCATCCTGTCATGCCACTTTGAACCCATGAGAGGAAGGATGGAGCATGATAAGAAAGGAAGATCCATGCAGGTCAGTCTGGAAATGCATTTATCAGGCTGCATTGATCCTTGATAGCAGCCTCGTGCATCCAAGATAACCATAGATTTCAGGTAATAAACCTGCATGTTTTGTCGTGCTTATTGATTGTCTGAATAACCCCATGTTTTCGCATTATCAAGACATAGGTACATTAATTTGTTTAAATGTAACAAAGCTTCACAGTTGGCTTTTGCCTAGCTAGCACTTGAGACTGCTAGCTATTTGCTGTTTTATACAAGTAGCATGGGTAGGACTGGAACCTAAATGTTTCAGTGTGAGAGTTGCAGCAAATGTGAGATTGCTAATCCATGCACTGGGGCTCTGCATACGGTTTAGGTGAATTTTGGAGGCTGGAGCAAATAGGACTGATCCCAGCCATTCCAGGATTTGTCAGCAGCAGGTTAAGGCTGCCCTGGATTGGATCAGACCCACCTGGGGCAATCTGGAGCTGTCAAGCAGGGAGGTGGTAGGTATTAAATATGCAGTCAGGGCTCACTGTCCAAATACATTTTTAAGCAGGGTAATCCACTCAATATGAAATGCCCGCATTCTGAGCTTCCTTATGTGGAGTTTCAACTTAATTTGAAGTTTTGCTAGTTCATATTTTTAAAGGGACAAACTGGGAACTCAGGCAAAAATATGTTTTTTAAGGTTGGCAGCACAGTGCCAAAGACCTGTCACAACAGAAACTTCTTCAGTATTCAAAATAAGGGTGTGCTTTTCTTTTTTTCCTTATTGTACACAAATAACATATTTTTGAAAGATTGAAGAAACCCAGCTGTGAGGCTCTGTCGAGAACTACAGGTATTTGGAGACAGAAAAGCCCTTTTCTCCTTGACTTCATTGCGTCTTATCGACAAGAAAGCACACCCAACTGTACACAATACAGGGCTGTATTTTCTTTCCAGAGTTTATTTCTGGTGACATGTTCATACTGCTTGAGTATTGATCTCAAGGCTTATACTGTTGTCAATAAAAAAAAAGCAGTCTTTTGTTGCAGAGTTGGGTATAGCCTGATGTCTCAATAACTTTTTGAAATGGGTAGTATGCCATTAAAACTTTGAACTGTGCCATTTTCTTCAGTAAAGCAAACACACAGAGGCACACACATATGTAAGCCCTTTCTAGCATTTGTGGAAAGTGTTAAATAAACTCACAACAGGGAAGTGTTGCGAAGGATGATTTTGCTAGCTCTGCTCCTTGCCGCCATTGTTGTTGCCAGTGTGGTGTAGTGGTTAAGAGCGGTAGTCTTGTAATCTGGTGAACTGGGTTCGCTTCCCCGCTCCTCCACATACAGCTGCTGGGTGACCTTGGGCCAGTCACACTTCTCTGAAGTCTCTCAGCCCCACTCACCTCACAGAGTGTTTGTTGTGGGGGAGGAAGGGAAAGGAGATTGTTAGCCGCTTTGAGACTCCGTAGGGTAGTGATAAAGCGGGATATCAAATCCAAACTCTTCTTCATTGAATCAACCATCTGAAGTAGGGAACCTCATCATAGAATCTCAGAGTTGGAAGGGACCCCAAGGGTCATCTAGTCTAACCCCCTGCTATGCAGGAATCTCAGCTAAGGCATCCATGACAAGTGGCCACCCAACCTCTATCAAACAAATTAGATGTTTTAAAAGAAGCATGTCCTCAACTGTACTTCCATTTCAACTGTTCAACTGATGGCACTAATGCTAATAATAATAATAATAGTTTATTTATACCCTGTCCACCTGGCTGGGCTTCCCCAGCCACTCCGGGCAGCTTTCAACAAAATATTAAAGTACAGTAATGCATCAAACATTAAAAGCTTCCCTAAACAGGGCTGCCTTCAGATGTCTTCTAAAAGTCTGGCAGTTGTTGTTCTTTTTGACATCTGGTGGGAGGGTGTTCCACAGGGTGGGTGCCACTACCAAATAGGCCCTCTGCCTGGTTCCCTGTAACTTGGCTTCTCGCAGTGAAGGAACTGCCAGAAGGCCCTCAGCGCTGGACCTGAGTGTCCGGGTAGAACGATGGGGGTGGAGACGCTCCTTCAGATATACTTCTCAATAATTACAGATAACTTCTTAGAGCTTCATCCCATATTAGACTGTCTTCCACAGAGCCTTGATTCATATTTCTTAGCATGCCTTTGTCCCCTCCACAAGTCAGATCTAATGCGAATTTCATGAGTACAAGAGGTTTTGAATACCTGATATTTTGTTGTATTTCTATATTCTAATGGAAGCCGCCCTGTCTGGCTGGGGCAACTTAGTCAGATGGGCAGGGTACAAACAAATGATGATAACAATGTTTGAACCTCAATCTGATGCTTTGTAAAACAGTCCACCTTGGTCTGATGTGTTTCAGAAGTTGCCTAATTTCACTTAAGATCTGACAATGCTTTGACATACGTGTGTGTAGAAGAGGCTTACTCACCCCACCCACCTTATATGAAATTAACTAAATTAACTAAAATATTTTTAAAACGACGATAACTGCTTTTTCATTTGAATGTTTATTATACAGTATTTATTATTTATCTGTAATTACGAATAACAATATTAAAAATGCAAAAGTCATAGGAGAAAAACTTCAAACTACGTGAATAAAGTTAGTATTATTAAACAATAAATAAAAAAAACAACCTTGGTTCAGAAAAGAGGACGTATTTCTTTTTTTTTTTACATTTTTATTGAAGTGGATGAAATCTGTAGGCATAAGAGGCCCTCCAGAATGGATTGAGCCTGCCAAATTACAGATAAACAGGTCCAATGGATTTTGTGCCAGCCCCTGCTAAAGTTCTGTCTAGCTATCTGGAAACATTAATAACTTTTATATTTGGGAGTGAAGTTTGCAGGCATGTTCATCCCTTTGGAGGGGATAAATCCTGCTAAATTCCAGAATGATAGCTGTAGTGGTTTTCCTGTCAGCTTTCCCCTGGGGAGAGATCAGTTTAAAAGCTGCTCTGCTGATCACCATGTACGAAAGGGGGGGAAAGTCATTAGTGAAGAAGTACAAAGCCTGTTCGTTTCATCTGCAATCATCTGCTCTGCAGTGTCAGTGTAACCCACTGGCTGAGGAATCCTTCTTGCTCTGGGGAGACAGGGATTCAAAAATTCTGGTCAGTTATGAAGCTCACTGTATGACCTTGGGGAAATCCATGCCACTTATCTACTTAAACTACCATGGAGGTGCTGCAAAGATGAGAACTGTGAAAGAGAGAAAACTGGATGGAAGGACAGGGAATGCCCAGGGAATGCAATTTTATGCTGCAATGATAGCACCATACTTTGCGAATCCTGGGAAACAGTGGGTGGTATTCAACTAAATTTTACTGTGTAGAGCCATTGATATTAATGAACACAATTGAGTTCTCTCCATTAATGGAGGCTCACCATTTTCCTGGTGGGCGTTGGTTGTGGACCTTCACTCTCTGCCTCCTTCCTAGCCATCCAGACCCATGTGGTCACCAGCTGAAGGGGTATTCCCCTTGGCTGTTGCATTACCTTCTGGCTAGTAGCCAAGTTCAAATGGGCTAATCAGGGCCCAGGTCTTGGAGAATTCCTTTGCTGGCCAGCCAGACATTGGCCACCACCATGACTGGCTAGGCAGCAACACCTAAAAGATCCGGCCCCATGGATCATGGATCCACTTTACCTGGCACTAGCCAGACCTCATATGGAGTGTGGTACCCAGTTTTACACTTTCAGAAGGATGTAGGCAAATGAGATAATGTGCGGAAGGACAAGTCATAAGAGGAAAGTTTGAGAGAAGCAGACAATTTTAACCTGGGGAAGAAAAGACTGAGTGGAAAGGCATGATAGCTCTTGTCAGTGACCTGAAAATCTGCACACAGAAGGGGGACAAAGACATAGAAGAGAGCTGTTGCCCCAGAGGGTGGGAAAAGATCTAATGGGCTTAAGTTGTAGGAGGGAAGAGTTCAGCTGAACATTAGGAGATACCTTTTAAAAAGTTTGTTAGGGATGTTTTACCTCTGGGTTCCCTGTACAGTGGTACCTCGCAAGACGAATGCCTCGCAAGATGGAAAACTCGTTAGACGAAAGGGTTTTTGGTTTTTTGAGTTGCTTCGCAAGACGATTTTCCCTATGGGCTTGCTTCGCAAGACGGAAACGTCTTGCAAGTTTGTTTCCTTTTTCTTAAAACCGTTAATACAGTTGCGACTTGACTTCGAGGAGCACACAGTGTGGTAGCCTTTTTTGAGGTTTTTGAAGACTTTGGTGATTTTTGAAGCTTTTCCAAAACTTTCCCGACACCGTGCTTCGCAAGACGAAAAAAATCACAAGACGACAAAACTCGCGGAACGAATTAATTTCGTCTTGCGAGGCACCACTGTATAAGGGAATGGGTTGAGTGAGGTGGCCTGCAAGACCCACCCCTAACTCTATAACTAGTTGCAGATAAAACAGTGTGAGGGTGGAAGGAGGGTGAGATCATCACATTGAGAGATGAATTAAGAACAGATAGGGCTGTGCCAATGTGCTTGCAATTGTTGAGCCTACAGCAAATCTCAGGGATTTAGGGCCTGTCAGGCTGGGGTTTAACCTGTGTGCTCCCACCAAGCCCTGGCCAAAGGAGAAGATTACAGAGAGAGCACAATACCGCCAGAAAAGCTTCCAGAGCAACCTTGCTAAATGGTCTGAACAACCTGAGCATTCTGCCATTTGTGCCTCTTATGTGCAATGGTTTGTCCTTGCTGCGTTGAACAGAACTGGATCCGACACATTGTGTTACAGACTTATATTTCTAATGATTTCATTACAAGGAAAAGTGCATGCTCCTTGTCTAGCTTCCTTTTTTCCACTGCTTTCTGAAACAACCATTTCTAATGATTGAAGGTAGTCTCCCCTCCTCTCTGTCAAATGCATAGAAAACAAATGGGATGTGTTTGTGTCATTTCCCCTCTACAGTGGTACAGACGCTTCAGGTTACAGACTCCGCTAACTCAGAAGTAGTACCTCGGGTTAAGAACTTTGTTTCAAGATGAGAACAGAAATCGTGAGGCAGCAGCACGGCGGCAGTGGGAGGCCCCATTAGCTAAAGTGGTACATCAGGTTAAGAACAGTTTCAGGTTAAGAACGGACCTCCAGAATGAATTAAGTTCTTAACCCGAGGTACCACTATACTTTTTTGTGAGATCACCTTTCTTATAGCGTGTGTACGCGTGCATAACTTTATATATTCACATCGATAATATTTTAAGATGGGGATGTAGCTGTCAAATTGGCAATAATAGTAAAGGTAAAGGGACCCCTTTACCTTTAGGTCCAGTCGTGGCCAACTCTGGGGTTGTGCTGCTCATCTCTCTTTATTGGCCAATGGAGCCGGCGTACAGCTTCTGGGTCATGTGGCTAGCATAACTAAGCTGTTTCTGGCTAACCAGAGCAGTGAATGGAAACACCATTTACCTTCCCACCGGTGTGGTACCTATTTATCTACTTGCTTTCGACGTGCTTTCGAACTGATAGGTTGGCAATAATAGTTTAGACTTAATTAGTTTACTCTTAATTAACAATGGATAAACTACCTTCACTTCAATAATGAGAAATCCAGAGAATGCTTAATGGTGGGGAATCACTCCCCTCCCCCAAAGTTCTAAATTAATTATTATGCTGGTCACACTACATTCAATGGATCTAAAAGGTCATCTATTTTTAGTCCAGTTCCTGGACACAACTTGCTTCTTACATGGAGCAGAATGAAACATAGCCATTCATATGTATAATATATGTAATGTTCTTGGAACTTTTGGGCAAGACCTTCCCAGATCTTAGGCTGTGGTTACTGGTGAGCAGCCTATTCTCAGAGTGGCCAACAAGGTACCGAGGGAAACCAAAATGGAAAGATGGGCACATCCCTAGGGATCAGCCAAGCTCAAGCTTTTCCCTTCTGTTTATCATGTAATCAGTTTTGCTCCTGCAATCACTGAGCAATAAGGCCTGGTGGCATTTCAAAAGAAAGGTAGTGTTTGTGGCTGATCCAATTCTGACTTCACCTACGAAAAGGAAAGGAACAAATAAACTCATATATTACATGAAAATGGAGGTGCTTTTCCTGAGGAAGAACCTGGAATGAAAGGAAAGGTATGGCATGGAGAGGTCAACCTTTAGAAGACCTCTAGCAAACTAGCCTGAAGGCTTTGATCACACTGAGGATTGTTGTTGACATTAGTTCAGCAAACTGTTCCATATTGGACCATAAGGGGAGTTGTTCAGTAGTCATCTTGTCCCAATTATGCTTTCTTAACCTGAAGGAAGCCTTCATCTGGCAGCAATTTCCCAGGAGCAGGTGTCAAAGAGGGGAGTGGTGGTGTCTATCTGGCCTCCTGGCAGCAACATTGCTGCGGCTTAACAGGAGAGACAATGGGAGTATTGAGGTGGCAGGGAGGTGGGAATGGTTTGGGCATCCTAATAAACCCTAGCTGGTGTTTTCCCTGAAGCACCTGTGTCAACCTCCCCATCACTTCATCCCTTCATCTCTCCCAGTAAGCTGCAGTGATGGCGCCAACATCCCTCCCTGCAGTCCACACCTGTTCTTTCCTGTAAAAAGGAATTGAAGCACAGTTTGAACGTTCTTCCAGCAGCTCCTGGGGTAGCAGTCATACAGTTTCTGTGCTATAATACCCTGTGACTCTTGCTTCTTCACCTTGGTTTCTCCAGGCACCGTATTTCAGAGGTGATTTCCCTTTCTTTCCCCTTCCAAAACTCTTTCACCAGTCACTCAAACTGTTAAGCATCGTCTACCAAAGCAATTTTCAGCTAACTGTAGCTTTTGGAGTGAATATGAATAGCTGAAATTGTGACTCAATGGCGGGGGTAATTGCACAAAAAATAGAGTTAATCTTTGTTTAACTCCTGCGACTTTATGTACTCGGCACACTGAAAACTGACAGAGCACCACTATTTCAAAATACGAGGATTGTTTTCCTGCGGTAATAGATCACTGGCATAAGGTCTTAAATGGTTTTGCTAAAGCGAATGACATCTTCACTGGAGCATACAAAACGTCCCTGATTATTCTACGACTATTGTTTTTAAAGTGTCAGTGAAAGTAGAGAATTATTTTTGGAAGTGTTATGGCGTTTAGATGTTGGGCTATGAATGGGCTAAGGTATGAGTGCAATAAAAACTATGGAGGAAGAAGAATTTTGCACAGTCCACATTTTAAAACAAACTGACCTACTTTGCACGCTACAAACCAAAACCAATGCATACATATATTGTAATTATCTGTTGGATTTTGCACCTTTTTCAAATTTTGTGCTATAGTTCTCAACTCATAAAATGTACCATTTAAAACAGATTAACAGTATTATTTCACAATTGCTTTAGGGTAAAATAAGTTTATAAATGCATGCGTTGAGATAAAATATTTATATACCATTTTTCATACTTTTATTTTTAAAAAATGTAGTCTGATTTAACAGCATAATGGAATGGACTTTTGAATGAAAGCATCCGAAACTGACACAGACTGTCCATCCTTAGTAAAGGCAGAGAAACTGTCCCAAATGTCTTGGACTATAATTCCCATCATCCCTAGCCTGTGAGGCCAATGTAGTCAGGGATGCTGGGAGTTGTAGTCGAAAACATCTGCAGACTTAGAAAAGGCTGCAAAACACGAATATGTATTTCTCACCAACAGTACACTTGATGAGAAGTTGCCACTAACCCTAGCAGCCACATGCAAATCTTCTTAGTATGTGTAGACATCATGTTTCTTAGATGTACATCTCATAGTATAAAGTGTAAGTGATGAGATCTACACCAAAGAAAGGAAATGTTCACAGCAGCCTTTGACAACCTGGTGCCTTCTATATGTTTTGGGTCAGGGCTGATGTGGGATGTTTTTGACTATATCCCTCATCATCCCTGGTCCAAAATAACTGGAGGCACCAGGCTGGTGAAGGCTGGTCTACGCACACTAAGAAAGCATGGTTCTGACTGCTGAAATGCTGTCTTGTCAGTTCCAGCCTGTAACCTTGGTTGTGGACTGAGTGGGATGAGCGGAGTCAATTCATAGGCTGGGTGACTCAGTCTATTTTTCTACCTATTTGATCCTGTTTCCATGTTGATATGTGACTTGAGAAGGCAAAAAAAAAACCTCACAGAAATTTAAAGAAGTATTTAAATAGTATTTTAAAAATATTTCTCTCAAAACATGCATTTATAAAATGTACTTTGATAGGGTTTTGAGCTGGCATGCTCAGAAAGTGAAGAAGCTTACAGATAACAAAGTTCTGGTCCATACTTTAATCAAGGTTGTGCAGATCAGGTCAGGCTGAACGGGGATTCGCAAAGATAAAATACTTGAAGCATCCTTACCAATTCATGTCTGCGGCTGAATGTAAACTGATGCCTTCAAAGTTTCTAGCCAGGTGCTAGTATAACCTGCCTGCAACAGTCATCATGTCTAATCTTTTCACTCGGAAACCTTTGATAAGTTTCTGAGAAATCCAATGGTCCCCAAGTGCACAGTTTGAAACCTTTGTAATAGAGGTTAGTGATATGAAAACTCATAGAGCCCCCTTTTTAGTGTCTTTCTTGTAGTTCAGTTTTTACGGGAAGCTGTTGCACTGGATTTTATGAAATTGCAAAGAACAGCAGGCAGTGAGATATGTACTGTACTTTGGTGTTCCACCCAAGCGGCTTGGTGGCATTCAGAATTTGCTTTCTCTTCCCTAGGAATTTGTTCATTTGAGAGAGCTCTATCGAAAAACAGCAGTCCTCTTGGGAGTAAAATTCATCTCGGTGCAGAGGGCTGGCGCAGATGTAATAAACCACTTACAGTAAATCCCAGCTAAGCCCTCTAAATAAGAAATAAGTTGAGCAGAAGTTGTTGTTGGGCCTCTGCTGTTGGCTGAATCTGATGTTAACTGCTCATTTTTCTGTATGCTATCTTGGCTGGAGACTTGGAGGCTGTGAGGAGATTGGATTGGCTGCTTAAATTACAAATTGGTCTCTCTTCTCTCATTATTTGGTTTGCATAGGTTGATAAGGTAATAATATATCCTTGTTGAAATTTTGCTCGGAAAGAGAAGCTTCTCTAAAATAGCATTTGTAGAATTGCCACCGGTTTTCTGCCAAAAGAAAATTCAAGGCAGATTGACAAGGTGAGGCGAGGGATGATTTTAATTTTCTTGGAAGGGCCACACAACCATAAGTTGTGTCTGACTTTTTCCTAAAGCAAGATTCAAGGTGGATTTGCATGCTCTTAACGCAGGCAAAATGTCAGTGGGAATTTCAACCATAATTAAAGGAATTTATCCATTAGCATCATTTCTTCAGAGGCAATCTCAATGTTCCCCAGACCCAAAAAGTTGCTTTCTGAGGATTGTAGTGAACTAACTGGGCTATTCTTCACCATTTATCCCAACAGGCACACAAGTTAAGGGATTTACAACATTGCGGTTCCTAATTGAGCCTTCGGATGCTGTCACCATGCGAGGAAGTAACGTGTTGCTCAACTGCACGGCAGAATCGGATCAAGGGATTCCCATCATCAAATGGAAAAAGGATGGAGTCTTTTTAAACTTGGCAGTGGATGAGAGAAGGCAGCAGTTTCCCAATGGATCTCTTTTGATACAAAACATAGTCCATTCCAGACACCATAAACCTGATGAGGGCCTTTATCAATGTGAAGCATCATTAGAAGGTATTGGAGCTATCATCAGTCGGACAGCCAAAGTCTCTGTAGCAGGTAAGAGCTCACTTTTCTTCCTTTCTTCCTTCCTTCCTTCCTTTCTTTCTTTCTGGCATGGTGAGAGGATGTTCTCATGGATTAAGACTTGTTTTGTTTGTGCATTTTGGGTTAATGCTTTTCCTAACCCTTGCTAGGACAGAAGCACATAGTGGACCTTAATCCAAGGAAAGCAGGAATTCAGACTGTTGTGGCCAAAAGAGAGAAATGCAGGGAGATGAGACAAATAATCAAGGATACCTCTATACAACAATAGGTCAGAGGAAATTAAGAGAAACAATAAAAACTTCTGTTTCTGGCTTGCTCTCTGGTCTGCAGACTTGGGGGACTGAACTTCTGCTGCTGGCTACAGAGTGCCCCTTTCACCTTGCCTCATCTTGCCCCTCCCCCAACCAAAGAGTTGGGTTTGACACTCGCAAAGATCAGTGTAAATGTGGAGTAAGGTATAGCCTAAAATTGAAGTATGTGGTGTGAGGGTGCTGTAGAATCAGAGCACCAGTTCCTAGGGATGCATCTGGTGCAGAATGTGGCCACCGGACTTCTAACTGGTGTGGACAAGCTTATGCTCATCACACCAAATTTTAAAATAATTTCAATGGCTGCCTGTTCATTTTATGGATCCAGTGCTGAGTGCTGTTCCCTACCATTGGGGCCCTAAATGGCTTAGGACCCAAATATTAGCAGCAACACTACTTCTCATTTCAGTGTACCAGTGATAAACTCGTCTAGAGTACAACAGTGATGGAAATCTTCTTGCGTGCAATCAACTTTTAATTTTAAATAACTGTCAGGACAAAAGGGAAAACTTTTATCATTTCTTTTTTTAAAAAAAATGTGGTATTTCTTCTCCACAGAAATGAAGTTAGACATGACATTACTGCCACAGTAATTTATTTCTGACAAGCTACTATTCATGCTTAAATATGTCTAATCAACCCTTTGTTGCTGTGTGATATTTGAAGCATGTTTATTATCTTCAAAAACAAGAAGCAGTCTTTGAAGCTAGAAATTAACTGCTTTCCAGATTAATTCAGGGTCAGAAAAAAACAAAATACCAAACTTCTGCAGAATGTGAAATGTACTTTTATTAGTATTCTTCCCCCCTCCCCCCTCCTACTTAGCTTTTCTAGAGTGACAGGAATTCATTAGAGAACTTACTGGATTCAGCAGCCTTAGTTTCTGCCGCTCATTTTTGGGTGAAGTGCCTCTTGTACAGAGCTGACGCAAATTGGCCACTTCTGAAATCGCAAGATGATTTAGGGTGTTTAACAAATACTTGAATTCAGATTCATGACCCTCGTGAAGGTTGCCAAATCCAAGACTTTGCTACATTCAGATGTTAAAAAGAATCCCACCATTTGTACTTGGTAATCTGCTGTCTTGTACTTTAGAAGTGTCTTCCAGCCATGATCTAGATTAGCTTAACCAATCAATAGAACCTTGAATGGAACCTCCCAAATAATGAATGAAGACTGTGGGGAAGGAGTTCTGATGTGAATGAAGATTTGCAGGGAAACCTCACCCCACTGCTGGTTTGGGGTACTAAGCGAAAGTTTTTTAATCCCTCTCCTGCAAGTGTCTCTCCTTCTCTCCCTCCCTCTTCTCTCTATATTTCTAGAAAAATAAAGCCAAGTTGCATAATTTCCCCACAATCAGTGGAGACTGCCCTCAGCCAGCCTCTACCTACAAACTTCCTTGCAACCAGTCCAGGGTGGGGTGGCTTTGCCTGTCAGCTTCCTTCTCCTTTGTCTCAGTGTTGCCCTTGCAAAACCCTCAGCAGCCTTAACTACAGTTCCCATAATTCTTTGCTGTTTGAAGTGGTATGATGCTGCTTAAATGCTGGGGCCTAATGCTCATCTAGGTAGTTTAGGAGGTTTAACAAACTGAAGGATGTCATCCTCTTTCTGTTCTCCTCCCGATGGAAACATGGAGATGGGGGACAGATATACCCCTGCTTTAAATCATTTACATACTGTCTTCTCTTGTTATTATTTACTACAAATCTCAATGACTAAGCTCTTTAGCAATGAAACATTGGATTACTGGAACAATGTCTGAGCACTGAACCACTGGTATATCCAGTGCTTTTTTTTTCTGGGGGGACTCAGGGGTACGCATACCCCTAAACATTTTGCGAATTTTTGTACTTTTGTCCATTGACTGTATTTGTTTTTCCCAATCTGAACTATAAAATGGTGATTTCCTTGAGTCAAAATGAGAGTGTCCCTGAACATTTTTTCAGAAAAAAAGCACTGGGTATATGACAAGTGGACTCTTTATTACTGCATTTGCAATTGTTCAAGACAAAATCTAATTCGGAAAGAGAAGAAATGAGCACTGAACCACAAGTGAACTCTTTATTTACTGTGTTTGCTATTGTTTAAGATAAAACCTATTTGGGAACGAAACTACTTTCCCCATTTTTATGGACTTTTAGTGACAGTTGCCTTGGTGGTATTATCTTGTGTCGATTACAGTAGTCGTTGTATCACCACTCTGGTCATTGTTTTCTTGTAGAACTCTCAGCAGGCTTAACAAACTACACTTCCCATAATTCTTTAGGGGAAGCTATGGCTTTTTGACAGTGGCGTAGTGTGGGGGGGTGCAGGGGGGCCGGCCGCACCGGGCGCAACATCTGGGGGGGCGCGCTTGCACTCGCAGCTCTCTGCCCCTACCTGGCTCAGTCACTCTCTCTCACTGCAGTGCTGGCTGTGCGAATCCGATCCGAGCTGCTGGGTCGCCGCCCACTGTGGAGGGGGGGTGCCAGGCGTGCGGTGCGGAGAGAGAGCAAGGGACTATCTGGGGGAGGGACAGTGCAGCGGCCGCCCAGCACAGCGCTGAGCGCGGGAGAGAACCACACCAGACCAGACCAGGCAGCAGCAAGAAGAAGCTGGCAGCGGCGGCAGGTTAGGGGGCGCAAATTACTTGCCTTGCCCCGGGTGCTGACAACCCACGCTACGCTGCTGCTTTTTGAAGTGGTATGATGCTGCTTTAAAGGTAGAGCCTAATGCTCATCTAGATGGTTTATATATTGCCAATCCCTATTTGAACCAGAATCACAAACTTGAAGCTGTTCTGATCTTTCCAGTTTCACATGGTTTCCTTCCTTCTCTTCCCCATACCCCTCTGAAGCTTAGCATAAACTCCAGAATCACTTGCAATCCCACTTCCTCTCTCATTTCTACCTTGCCCAACTGCACAGTGTTGTGTGAAAGTCCCTGCAGTCAACACTTGGGACAAATGGTCCATTAATACTGCTGGAAAGCCAATGCTATTTATTAATTTGTAATACATTTGGTGCATCGCAACCCTCGTTCTAGATGGCCATCCCTCACCTGTTAATGGAATCGTTCAAATGCTAGAAATTTGGAGCTCCTGCTTTTTGAGAAGGTTAAATGATTTTTAGTGTGCTGGGGAACATGTCGGAGGCTGCAAGGGAAGAATTTCTGCATTCAGCTGCAGAGAAACATTTTCCTCTGCATGAGAGATAAATATTGCTAGCTGAACTGGAAATGTGCTTGAGCTGACCCTCGTTAAAATATTGGCAGCATGTTCCTGTCTTAAGGCACAGGGCAGATGGAATATAAGAAAGGAGAGAGAGAGAGAAAGTGTAAGGGGGGAAAAAATTAAAAATGAAGGGCTGACCTGGTATCATGTTTATCTTGGCATCTGTAAGGCAAAGCAAAGCAAAAAGTATTACTTCCAGAGTAAGGTTGTTGCTTGGGGTAAGTTCGTGCAACTAATGAGGCATAAGAAAGATTCTTTTTTTAAAATATATATGGCACAGAGGAAGTTGGTGCAGAGAATGCTCCCTCCTGCCTGTCAAACTTGGGTTGATTTGGCAGTAGACTTAAGATAAATAAAATAAACCCTCAGTTTTACAGAAAGGCATAATTGCTGTCATGGCTCACATGTTGGCTTTAAGAGATCATCTGGCTGGCTATTAGTAGAAATAGGACGACAGACTAGAAGAAGCATTGGTCTAGTTTATCAGAGTTGCTCACATGTGCTTATCCAGGCAGGACAGCAGTTGCAACAAGTGATTGACGATTTTAACTCCCACTGAAAGAGGCTATGGAGGTATGAGAAGATATTGCAGCAATACGTAACAGGCGACTGGGTGATTCTGCACAACGTATGATGATTACTTTTATTTTTACAATTATTATTACTGATTAAATTTCTACCCCACCTATCTTCATAAAGGAACCCAGGGTAGCAAACCCTTTGAATGTGAAAATTGTAAAATTAAAATAAATTAAAAATATGAAGAATATCTAGAAACATTTAAGAACAATCACGTAGCTTCACAAGTAATAATACTGAGATTTCCAGGAACAGCATCTCCACAGTTCCCACCCAATTCAGGCTGACCTGAGGAACACCTGACCTGACCCAAAATCAATTTTGGAGGCTGGGCTAATCTTTCCTTGGGGTTTTTAAATTGGTGGGCAGAGAATTCAATCCTGATCGGGTCTGCTGCTTTCCTAGCATGGGGAATTCAGTAGGGCTGCCTGCCCGACACCTCACCCCCTGACAGCACAGGCTCATTCCATGAAGCCTGATCTGACCCAGGGAAATCTGGTGCTGTCGCCACCTGACTTGGCCAAGGATTCAGTATGGGATTTGCTAAATCTGCTGTGCAGCCCTATCAGGGATGTTTATAAGTTCCTCCTGAATGTTAATAATGGGAGAGACAGAGGCACCTTTCCAGGAGGGCATTCCACAAATGGTGAACTGCCACTGAGAAGCCCCCGTCACAGGTCAATGCTACCTGGGCATTGTGTTCCATTCAAAAATGTCCTCTCCCTTCCTCTTTTAAAGAATAACTGGGAAACACTCTGTCCCTAAGCTGTTTTAGAGGTTACCATCCATACACTTTCGCTGCACAGGTACTAGTGGTCAGGTGGAGTTTAGCAGAGTTTATCTTCTTTCTCTCATGGAAGTGGTGAACAATGATGAAGTTATTCTAAAATAATAATAATAATAATAATTTTTATTTATACCCCACCCTTCCTGGTTCAAAAACCAGGCTCAGGGCAGCTAACAACAAATTTAAAACACTTAATTATAAAAGCAGCATAAAATACAGTATAAAAACATGAATAGCAATAAAAATCAAAAATCAATTTAGGGGAAATAAGCATTAGATAATCCCCAGGGCTAGCTTGCTGAATTGGTCCTACTTGGGCCAGCAAGGAGGCCAGGGGAGAATTAGCTATGGGGTCCCAGAGCGGATGATCTTCATAAAAGGGGAGGGGGAGGGAAGAGAAGGGAAATAAAAGATCAGGCTAAATTCAAATTAAAGGCCAAGCGGAATAGCTCTGTCTTACAGGCCTGACGGAAGGAGGTTAAATCCTGAAGGGACCTAGTCTCATGGGACAGAGCATTCCACCAGGTCGGAGCCATCATTGAGAAGGCCCTGGCCCTGGTGGAGGATAGTCTGACTTCCTTAGGGCCCGGGACCTCTAAACTATGGTTATTCATGGACCTTAAGGTCCTCTATGGGGCATACCAGGAGAGGTGGTCCCGTAGATACGATGACTAACTAAAGATGACTAACAAACTCTGTGAAGTCTCGGTCAAGAGATTTTATTCCCAGACTAGGTACAAGCATTACCGTAGCAAATATATTTTTGACTGTTAGCATAGACAGCAGTTAACAGCACACTATGAAACCGAAGTCTTATCTCCTCCTAAATTACAGCAGTCCTTCAGCAGATTTTACAGGCAACAATCTTCGGACAGACGTTTGCTATCAGGTGTCTGCAACAACAAAGCCTAGTGGTCTTCTTCTTATTGGCACTTCCAGCTGACACTAGTTAAGCCCAGAGTGCCACTCTGAAATTTAAAGGAAAACTCTGGCACCTTCTAGAAACTTTCTACTTGTTTCTGGCAGAATGATTCCGCAACAAACTGATATATAATAAATATTTCAAACAAGGAAAGTGACGGGTGATAATCCAATGAGAAACATTACCTCCTTGGTCCACTTTAACAAACAATAGGAGAGGACTCTTGGGCTCCTTCTTTTCCATTGTGCCACTAAGTGTGAAGCAGCTACAGTGCCTCTTCTTCCTGTCCTGTCACACTAAGGTGAGATCCTTCCTGTCCTAACGCTAATGTAAGAGAGAAGCACACACTACCACTGCAACCATTTCCAACAGGATGATACAGGCATAAAGGAAACTGCAGCAGAGGCTTCTCATTTGCAGCCCTGGAGTTCCTTATATTGCCTGATGCTTGCTGCAAAGGTGCTGTACTGCATAGGAACACAAGAAGTCGCTTCATAGAGAGTCAGACCATTGGAGCATCTAGCTCACTACTGCCAGCAGCTCTCTGGGGTTTTGGGAAGGGCATGCAAAGCAGATGCTTCACCACTGAGCTATGACCCTCACAGCTCACTGTTTATTTGTTCCCCCAAAGTGGATTCATTTATTCATTTTGAGATGTGTATTTCGCGGCTAGCAGCCGCCTCTGCGCTCCCCAACCACCTCATGCTGAAATAAAGAAATCCAGTGTATGTAAATGCATCATTAAAAAACTGAAACACCCAAACAGAAAAGTTTTAACCAGGTTGGGAGGGTTGCAGCCTGCCCAAATTCCCTTGGCTCACTTTCCCTTTTGAGAAAGAAGACTCCCGTGGCTTCTGATTGCACAACATGAGTTTCACAAGCATTGCTGATTTGGCCTTCTCAGTCAAGTGAGCTGGCAAGTTTGTTTGGAATTGTTCTGAAATACTGCTTGCCATATTGAAGGGGAAGCAGGAGGAGGAGGAGGGGTTTTCTAAGCCTGAGGTGTTGCAACAAAACTCTTTGCTTATGAGAAAATCAGCTTACAGTTATATTCTGGAATTAAGCTGTACCTTACCCTGTTTGATAACTGTTAATGCAGATAACCTATGCCTACTTCATAAATTCATACACAATTCCAGCACATAAGAAGAGATTACTGAATCAGTCCAGTCGCCCATCTAGTCCAGCATTCTGTTCTCACCATGGGAAACCTGCAAGCAAGATTTGAGCACTATCCTCTCCTGTGATATTCAGAAGTATTGGTATTCAGAAGTATTTCTGCCTTCAACTGTGGAGGCAGGGCACAGCCATCATAGCTAGTAGCCATCAATAGCCCCCTTCTCTATGAATTTGTCTAACTCTTTTCTAAAGCCATCTAGGTCATCATTGCACTGGGCAGATGGCATAGAATCCATGGAGAATCAAAGCACTGAGACTGGATTTGACCTCCATGAAGGGCCAGCATCAAAACTTGGCTGTTTGGGCATTTGCTGAGGGCATCCCTGCCAATAGCCCCTTAGATTTGCTGCAGTGACGAGCTGGGGTCACCGGAGGAGAGGGAGCCCTTGGAGCCTGTCTTGCCTGAAGACCCTCCAAAATCTGCAACTGACACAGATCACACAAATGTATCCTGCATATGTAAAGCTTTTACACAAGATCTGATAAGTGTATGGAGGACTGGAACAGCCAATGGGCATGCTGCGTGCACTAATTTCATGTAATTTCAACAGAAACTCATCCAGGAAGAGTCTTGCTTGATCAGAACAATGACCTGTCCAATCCCAGAATCCTATTTCTCACCATGGCCAATCAGATGTCTCTGGGAAGCCCTCAGGCAGGCCATGTAGCAAAGAAGCTATTTTCTGTGGAAGGGAGAAGAAGTAAGTTTATATCAGAAGTAAGTTGCTGTCAGGTAAAAATGAGTGTTGAGTTTCGTAGAGCAAGCTGTGTGAAGTTGAAACCACAGGCTATTGCACTGACACATTTTTTGTGGTATAAACTCTCATGCTGAAATTCTTTGTACTGCCTCTGTTGGAGAATGTCATCCCTTGACGAGAGTCTTCATTCTGTGTACTTTTGTGCCTTACACCGAGTGTCTACTTTCTAGAGTCAGACTGCTTCTTTCCTTCTATGGAGGTCTGAAGATATATCCAAGAGGGTTGGACAACCATGTCTTTCATGTGCTGAAACTGACCCAACACTTTGTTCTGCATTCAAGAAAGTATCTGAAAATAACCTTATAGTAAGGGGGAGAGAGTGGGCAACAGGATTCAATTCTGTTTTAGGTATATAATTGTTTGTTTGAAGGGATTTACATCCTGCCCATCAGTAAAATTCCTAGGGTAGCTTACCATGTTTAAAACCACCACAAAGCACATTTAAAATATATGAATGAAAACATATAAATATATAATAAAACAGTAAAAATCTGAGTAGCATGCAAACAATAAACTCAACTGAAATGGGACCGATCAGACAGAAATAAAAGACCTGAGAAAAATTAAAAGAAAGGTCTTCAGCTGGCTCTGAAATCAGATTACCCTAGACAACAAGTGTAGGAGCATCCCTGAGGAGAACATTGAAGGTGCCTACACTGAGAAGGCCCTTTTCCCCAGAAGCCACCTGCATCACCTTGGATGGTGAGGGAATCCTAAAGAAGGACCTCCAAGAAAATATTAGTGTACACACAGCACAAGATAGGAAATGCAGCTGGTTAACTTCAGAAGGGAGGTCTAAGCATGAGATGAAACATTGCTGTACACCACTAACTCCTCATATTACAAAGGTCTTCTGTATTTCCATTATAGTTGCAGAACTGCAATTGCATCCTAAAGCAGGTTTTGCTAAAATACCAAGTCTGTTTCTACCTTTTCTAAATGGGTTCCATAAGAAGTAATGATTTTCTGGAGGATTTTTATGTATGGGACGAGGAACTTTCATGCTACTAAATGTTAAATTGCTTTGATGCATTTTTTTTAAAAAAGAATATTATACTATCAAAGAGATTAAAATAAATTACTTGCCCTTTAATATTTCATATAGTGGGGATGGGTTTGGTCACTGAATCCTTACAATCTAATATTAGACTCTCATTCGGAGACAATAGAGCTGCTTGCAGCATTTTGAGATCTTGCTTTTATGTCTTGGTAACATATTAAATCAATGTCTTTCGTGGTTATGAATGACAAACCACAGGGACCCACTAAGTCAAACGCATTTTCTTCCAAGAGCGAGTATGTGCTTAGTTTCATCTAATTTTCAAAGCATTAGTAGTTCATAAACCAGTTCCTGATGAAAGCAGTCAATTTTACTTAGCGTAGATACATGAGCCTTGCAAGTGCAATGTTGTTTAAAGCTACAAGTTGCCAGCGAAATTTCAAACAAACCAACATTTGAAGTGGATTTGGAGGCATTCCTTGGAATTTCGAAGTAATTCAAAATTGGGAGCTATTGTCGAAAGACCATTGTCAAATCTGGTGTGTACAACACAACAGCCAGGGTGAGTCAGCATCAGGAAAGCCAACTGTTGGCAAAAGTTCCCAGTTTGAACAGGGAGCCCTGGACTTTGAAGAGATGATGGAGCTCCCACTTGCTCAAACTCCAACAAGTAAGAAGCCCATCTTGTGTCTACCTCTCTGACTTGAGGCAGTTGCACTGATGTCCTTGGAGCCTGAGGATTCTAGCCTGAATGCTACAGCAGAGCCACCAAACTCCCAACACCATCTCCTAAAACAAACAAGAACCCTTTAACTACAAGAGTCTTTTCCCAATGGAGGCAGAGCTAGAGACTGCCCCCGTATTTTCGTCTCAGTCTAGCATAGCCATTTGCAGAAGCAGTATTTCTTTCTGCTTGTACGGATCATCATCAACAACAACAACAACAATTCTCTGTTGCCCTTCACCTAAGGATCATAGGGCAGTATACAATATAAAAACACAAAAGTTCTTAACATACAGTGGTACCTCGGGTTACAGACACTTCAGATTACAGACACTTCAGGTTACAGACTCCGCTAACCCAGAAATAGTACCTCGGGTTAAGAACTTTGCTTCAGGCTGAGAACAGAAATTGTGCTCCAGCGGTGGCAGCGGGAGGCCCCATTAGCTAAAGTGGTACCTCAGGATAAGAACAGTTTCAGGTTAAGAATGGACCTCTGGGACAAATTAAGTTCTTAACCCGAGGTACCACTGTAGTAACAAACAAAAACAATAACCCCACTACACACAGATTAAAAGGTCATAGATGGTTTGATTAGCCAAAGTCCTGGGAGAAGAGGAATGTTTTTGACTGGCGGCCAAAGCAACAAAGGCGCCAGGCAATTCTCCCTAGGGAATGCATTCCACAAGCAGAGAGTCACAGTAGAAAAAGGCCAACTTTTGGACATCTCACTCTAGCCTCAGATTCTATCGGAGCTGTCCAGGGTGCTACCTGGAAAGTGAAGCCTTGCCTTCCTTCACCTTGCAGCCCTGCTTGGACTGGAACCCCAATCTGCCTCACCACCTGGAACAGAGCAAAAATGCCTTTGGATCCAAGAGAACAGAATGAGTGGGATCCATCTTTTTAATTAGGCAAGATGCTTTGTGCACAGTGCTGACAGGGCATCAGAAATCATCTTTTCCCAGGACTTTCTCAAGGGCTCCCCAAGCCTCTGCAATCGCCATTTGTAAAAGTATTCTTGGCTGGAGAGGGAATGAGAGCAGTGAAGAGAAACTAAGAGGCTGCCTCCTACTTTAACATCTTATTAAAAGTCCCAATTTAACAGGCTACTGATTATTGGTATTTCTCGTAATTGGTAGGTCTGAAGATAGAGACATTATGTTAAACCATTTGGTTTTTCTTTTCATCAACAATTCCTGGGTCAATGCACTGAGGTTTCTCGGGCTCTAGTTGCCAGCATAAGCATTGGTCATTTGAGGGTGTATGGGGAGGAAGGGAGGAGAAAGGGACATTTTTCTTCATGTATCAATTGCATGCATTGGTAATGATGAGAAGGATAATTGCAGAGGTGATTCAGCTCTGCTAATTTGATTGAGTAAGGCATAATTTCCTTCACATTCAGACCAGGTGTTCTATGCTGATTCCATTTTTATTTTTTCTCTAATTGGGGAGCTTAAGGATTGGTGATTTTGTTCACAGATACCATTTTCTGGAAACATGTTAAAAACATAACCTTGGTGAGAAAAAATTAAAAAGGAGATATAAAGCTGAAGTGTTTTTCCTCATGAGCTCATAATTGTGTTTGGGGCAACACAAAAGCTGCTTAGGGGCATGACACTATCAGTAATAGTGGGTGTTTATTTGAAAGAGATATTGTTCAACACTGTTCCTCTCCTCTGCAATGCATAAGTTCAAGGAAGTGTTCAGTGTACATAGCGCTTACATTTTAGAAGTTTACAACCACCTGCCAAATCCCAAATAACAGTGAATACTATAAACCCTCAAGAACTACAATCCACACACAAAAGCCCATTTCAGGAAAGAAATTGTATTCAAGTTATTGATAGTTTCTGATCCCACAGGAAGAAGTTATTTTTCAGATTCCAGCTTGAGTACCCCCTGGGGGAAAAAACCCTGTCAGTCAGTATCCCGTGTGAACTGGAACATGCCCTTGTTGGAATTTCTGTGTTGGACACAAGTTTTTCTTGAAAGACTACTGTCCTTGGAAGTGGTCCTGGCTCAGTGACACAGCACATGCTTTCTAGGAACGCAGTCCCAGGTTGACTCATTGACATCTTCAGTTAAAAGGCTTGGGTAGCTGGTTGTTGGGGCTGGAGCCAAAAGTGGGTCAGCATGAAAGACATAGGGCTCCATTATCAGTGAAGTTAGCTCTGTATACAAGGAAATGGCTTACAATTCAGCAACCCTTCCTAGAATGTCGTGCCCCTATATAGCAGTTGCCTGGACAATCTCAAACTGCACCTGCACACTTCTGGCCTCAGTTCTGCTCTCCTCATTATTCTGCACATTCTTGGAGACCACAGGGGAAGGGAACTTGTCACAAGGAATATTTGTTAGATTCTTCAGCAGTCTCTTGAGACCCATTCCTCTGCTTCAGCCTCAGAGTCTGAACTGCTCCTGTCACCGGCTGCCCCTGCTCACTAAACTCTGTTGCCCCTTCAGCATCCAGCCATCTTCTCCCTCTGATCTCTCCCCAGTGTCCCACCACCAATCCTCTGGCTGGTGCCTCCCACCACTCCTAGCCAGTCCCTGACACCACAGATAGTAATGGTCTTCTGCCTGATAAACCTGGAAATTCGCTGACTCTTGACCTGATAGTAGCCTCTTGACGTTCCTACATTTCCATAAAGAAGAAAATGTGAAAACCACTTTTCTAAGCAGGCTTGAAATCAAAATGGAGAGGCTTTAGCATATATATATTTATATATTATACCCCACCCATCTGGCTGGGTTTCCCCAGCCACTCTGGGTGGCTTTCAACAGAATATTAAAATAAAATAGTCTATTAAACATTAAAAACTTCCTAAACAGGGCTGCCTTCAGTTGTCGTTTAAAAGTAAAATAGTTGTTTATTGCCTTGGCATCTGCTGGGAGGGCATTCCACAGGGCAGGCACCACTACCGAGAAGGCCCTCTGCCTAGTTCCCTGTAACCTCACTTCTCGCAGGGAGGGAACCGCCAGAAGGCCCTCGGAGCTGGACCTCAGTGTCCGGGCAGAACGATGGAGGTGGAGATGCTCCTTCAGGTATACAGGACCAAGGCCGTTTAGGGCTTTAAAGGTCAGCACCAAAACTTTGAATTGTGCTCGGAAACGTACTGGGAGCCAATGTAGGTCTTTCAAGACCGGTGTTATGTGGTCTTTGGTGGCCACTCCCAGTCACCAGTCTAGCTGCTGCACTCTGTACTAGTTGTAGTTTCCGGATCACCTTCAAAGGTAGCCCCACATAGAGCACATTGCAGCATTGCCTTAATTTCAGCCCAAGTTGTCAGCCAGGATTGGCAACCCAAGGCTAGACGTCCCATTGCACTTTTCACCGATGCATTAATATGTAATAACAAACAGGTGCAGCATTTTAAAAATGCCTCCCTTTTCAAGGGTTTTTGCTCTTGCAACATTTAAAAATTGATTTGTTTGATAGCACTGAAATAACAAATGTCTAAATCCTGGCAACTGACAATGCAAAGGGGAAAACAATCCATGGGGGAAATGTGACTAGTCAATTGCAAATTTATGTGGATGGCTGCACTTTTATGAACTTCATATCAATATCTCCCTGCTATGGATTTTCTTTTAATGCAAATCTAATATGCTTCACACTCAGGCTTGGAGTGAAGCAGTTTTAGACCACATACTCAGTATAATTTTAAGCCGTAAATATGCCCAGTCCATTGAATATCTGTGCATGTTGGACTTTGGGAAGACCTCTGAGGAATAGTTGTTGATGATGGTTTTCTAGTAATACTTCTATTTACTTGAGAGCAGATCTGATATTTCAAACCTCTTTCTGTAAGACGTCCCAATAATTGTTTAGGAATTATCTTGTTACATTGCAAGTATGGAGAATAATAATGGTTTTGTATTGTATTGAATAGGAACAATGGCACATGTAATCTCAAATTTTTGTTTGAGGGCTTTTGGAGCAACTCCTGCAGCTGATATTTAACATGAATTATTTTTACATCCCAAACAGGCTTTATTCCAAGGCTAGGTTTTAATGTTGGTTTTGTTATATTATTCTCAGGTGCTTTTCCCCCTTTCAATTTTATGTGTGTGAAATATTGCCATGTCTGTTTAATAGCTACCCTATTAAAATAAGTAACTGTTTAGTAGTATATTCTATTGGGGGGGTAAGAAAAAAAAACTCCCCCCCCCCAGTTTCTTATATTGGTGCTATAAACGACTCATGCTGATACAATGCAAAATTGCTGTTTACAAGATCTAGGTTAAGGGACTGTATTTAAAGTAAGGAGGCGGTTCATACCCAGTTGGTGGTGAATGCTGTTTGCATTGCGATTGCGTCTGGCAAGGCAATCCATATGAAACAGAGCAGCTCTTACCATTTTTATAGTTATATTGACATTTTGCAAAAGTTTCTGGGTTCCAGGATGGCATTCAACTAAGTTCTACCCAGAGTAGACCCGCTGAAAATAATGAATATGACTAAATTGGGTGCATTAATTTCAATTCAATGAGTTTACTCTGGATGAAGCTTAGTTGAATCCTGCCGCTGGTTTGGACAATATTCCATGGATTTATGGACATAGCTTATGTTGGCCATAATGCCCATAAGTCTATGGAATATTCCAGACCCTATCAGTGTCCCTATTTTCCAGGGACAGTCCTAGGTTTACAGAAGCTGCCCTGGTTTCTGATTTGATCCCAGAATGCCCCGCTTTTCCTTAGGACTTCCCTGTTGTCATCAGAGAAATGTTGGAGGGTGTGGAGTTATACGACCCCCTGAGCCAAGTAGAGAAGGCACCTGAAGCCCTGTACAGTGGTACCTCAGGTTACATACGCTTCAGGTTACAGACTCCGCTAACCCAGAAATAGTGCTTCAGGTTAAGAACTTTGCTTCAGGATGAGAACAGAAATCGTGCTCCGGCGGCGTGGTGGCAGCAGGAGGCCCCATTAGCTAAAGTGGTGCTTCAGGTTAAGAACAGTTTCAGGTTAAGTACGGATCTCCGGAACTAATTAAGTACTTAACCTGAGGTACCACTGTACAGGGAAGGTTTTTTTTTTAAAAAAAGTTTAATGTTTTACTGTGTTTTTATATATGTTGGAAGTTGTCCAGAGTGACAGGGGCAAACCAGTCAGATGGGTGGGGTATAAATAATAAAAATATTATTAATATTCTGCAATATGACATCCTATTTTTGTCAGATAAATGTTGAAGGGTGTGATATTCTCCACTAAGCTTGCTTTTAGCCACTTCACTGATGGAGGAGCATTCACGATTCCTCTGTTAAAGCTATTGCTTTATTTCCAATGTGAGGCTTAAGATTCCTGTGTTACATTTCTTTTGTTGGTTCTGAGGCTGGCTGGAATGCTTCATCTCTGAGCCTTGCAGAGAGGTGAAGTTCTGGTCCTCCTTAATTAACACTGCTTGGAGACCTAGGTGATCAGGTTTTCCTGAAGTAATTTTAGAGGTTGCATGTCTGATTTTTCCAGGCTGAATGTAGTTGTGCTAACCCTTTACCTCTTTGTGAACTGAGGCATTTGAGTGATGCATTCAGAACCTTGTCACAAGTGTGGGTAGGTTAATCTGTTAGGTTCATTTAAATTAGTATCAGGCTATTTAATTATCCCCATCGAACTGGAACGACCCAGGCAGGTGTTAATTGCATTTATTTCACTATTATCAGTAAGCTCCTTATTCAGTGTTTTTAAGGAGTCTTCTCTATCTGTGGAGAAGCTGGTAAGCGGATTTGAAACTTAAGTAGGGTCTCGGATTCCCAGGTACCTGGAAAGTACATCAAATACAGCATAGGGAGCAAATTAGTGTTTATTTTGTTGTTTTCTGCTGTGGAGGATTGTCACTTTAATCATGAGCTGCAGATTTTTCAAGGCCTAAAGAACATTTTTATATCTTTACCAATTTTTGGGAGGCGGTTACAAGCCTGTTGAGTCCAATTGGAGATCTAGCAAATAATGTGTCAAAGCTGTATGATTCCACTGCTGTCTCTGCCTCTTTTGAGTTGATAACTGGGCTTAGGTCTGTTAAACAGTACCAAGAGTAGTGCAACAGCTAAGCAAAACCTTGTGAGCTTCGGATGTTCCTGTTATAAATTCTCCTCCCAATCTGAACTTTATTGATGTGTATGTTGCCTGGATTTGTTTTAGAAGTCCATTCTGCTATTGTACTTTCTGACACAGTGGGATGCATTTGGTACTTCCTAAGTACTTGAAGTGGTCAGGAATGTGTCATGGAACCAAAGGAAATTATGATGGCAGTGCTAATTATTATTCCATTGATGTACTTGGTGCTGTACGGAGGTGGGGGAACAGAAATACAAATCCCTGCTCTGATTATAAATCTTAGTTGCATTTTATTCCCCCATCCCTAATATTGACTCTAACAGCGGTTTGTGCAATGTTAGCTGAAGTGCCTTTTTTCCCCAAGAAAGAAAGCAAGCTGTATAGCTCTATATGTGATCCACAGCCTGTTGCACCAGATGCCAGCTCTTTCTCATACCAGGACTGTTTGCAAAATGCAATTCTTTCCAACATGCTGGCAGGTCTGCCATAACCCTCCAGAACCCTGTTACTATATCTGGGACACTTAGCTGTGGCGGTGACCATATGATTTTCACTCCTGAAAACAAACATCAGCAACGTTGATTGAATAAAAAAAAGATGGATTCTACACTGGTCATGCAAATGCGCTTATATTTGCATGCAATTCTTGGGACTAATGTACATAGGTGTTTGCCCCCTAGGCTTTTTCAGTGTAGGCTAATGTTTTTAAAATATATGTGCATGATCGATCAGCAGTAGACCACCTCAAAGAATAGGCATAGAAGCCACAGCAAACAGGGCATCAGTTTAAGTGAATTAAACACTTAAGACATGATACAATACATCATAGCCCTGGAAGATTGGCTATTAGATTATCCAACTAGTTTCTCTTCTCTGAAAAGAACCATTCCCTCCAGCACATTTTCTAGAGGTTTTGCTTTTTAAATGGCAGATGACGAGGTTTCTATCACTTCCTTATAGAAAAGGACCCAACAGAAGTGTCAAGTCAATCTTTTAATACTATTCTATTGTGCGTGTGTTTATTGCACAGCATTTTTAAAAGTTTTGTGATTTCTCAATTCACTTCCAATGTGTGAGAGTTTTGTTACTGAGAGGTTTGTAGCCAAATCACAAATGCATGTTTTGCTAGACAAACGCAGGGTTAGCACTTAGAGAGGTATTATACATTCTAGAGAGGAAAGTGGCCACTTTCTTGCCTCTTCTGAGTGGGAATTCTGTAATATAGGAGATAATTATTTACACTTTGTTCCATTTCTAGGAGACTCCCTCTCTTTCAGTTTCCAAGCTAAGCACACCTGTGCTTGGGAGCTCCAGAATAATGCACCCTAGTTTGAGACTCCCAGCTTTTATTTTACTGTAACTTAGAAGTATTTTTCTGTATACTGCCTTGCTGTATTTGCTGCCTGCATTGAAATGTAAGTAAACCTTTCGGTTCATCCTATTAAAATGTGTGGTTCATCTTCTGCGACAAGGGTGAAGAGGGGAAAGTCAGCAGACCACAAATAAAAGGGATGCAAAAGTATAACTGCCTTACTCCTAAGCTTCAGTAAGCTGCAAAATGTGTTTTAACTCTGCTAAAAAAAGGCTTCACAACCTGCTTATTTTTGTGTTTCTCCCACAAACGTGAGATGGGGGGAGGTTACATCTTAATCTACAGATTTAATCCTTAATCCATCTCCCACACTTCCTTATCTATTGTCAGAGACTATCAGGGGCATGGGTGTGACTGACCCAGGATACAGATCTGCCTTGGGGTTTTCCAGCCAAGAATCCCTCCTTTCTGTTAGGGAAACCAAAACCGGGAACTGGAGCTAGAATCCTGATCATTGGGCTTTGACTGCAGCTGTTTTTCTTTACTGAGAAGGGCTAGCTCTTGCTTTCCATGTCTGGCTTGGTCATATTTGCATTTTAGAAAGCTCTGAGGGCTCAGGGCCTACACTACAGTCTGCAGAATCCTGTTTTGAGGTGGACAGAATTCAGCAGGAAGTTGCAGGGCATGCACTGATCAGAAATGAGACAGTGTGTCTGTTCTGAACCTTTGCAGCACAAACAGTATTGAAAGACTCGTCGCGTCTAACTGTCTAGAAACCAGCATAACCACAAGTCCTCATGAATTTACAATAAAAAGGATCTGGGGGGGGGGGTCTGTTCATGTATTCTGCTCTGAATTTCTGTTGCAAAGCAGCATCAAATATATCCTAAAGATCTTTCCAAGTAGCTGAATCATTTTGCTTGTCCTTCTCCATAACCACTTTCCCTCTCCCCACCAACGAACTGTCTCCTCGTAGATGAGCAAGGATATTAACATGTGTTGTCAGCATTTTGTTCCTCGGAGCCTTCTGTCTCGACTTGCTCTTGGACTGCTCTTTCTCTTCCTGCACGGTCCACCCAAATGGCATTCGCCGACCTTTAGGCTATTTGTTCAGATGTAACCTGCCAGATGGAGAAGCCAGACTGTAGGTTGCTAAGTCAAGTGCAAGACCACAGTGTCCTAAAAGGTCACTTTTGACTTGCTGGCAGCCTTAAGGCTGTAAGTGCTGTTAGTTGCATAACCAAGGTAAGCAGCTCTCTCTCTCTCTCTCTCTCTCTCTCTCTCTCTCTCTCTCTCTCTCTTTCCCCCCCATCCCACCGGCCTGCCTCCTGTAACCCTCTGTTATCCTAAAAGTAGAGCAGAAATAGAGTGTGCTGGATCAGGCCAGCAGCCCATCTGTTCCAGCATCCTGTTCTTTTACTGACTGAAGAGATGCCTCTGGGAAACCCACAAAGTGGATCCAAGCACAAAATCACTCTCCTCTCCTGTGGTATTCAGAAGAGTTGAAACTTGGCACCTGGATTAAAGTGGGTTGAGGTATCCCCAAGGAGTAATAGACAGGAATGGATACTCAGCAGCCTCGTATGTCTTTAAATGTATAGGAACGGTTCTTCCATTCTCCTGTTGGTTGCAGCAAGAATACCAATCTCTCTCTTGGGAGATAGAGAGAGAAGAAAGAACCGGGAGTAAAGTAAATATCTAACTTGAGATTTCAACCACTGGGAAATTTATTTCAGCGGGCAAAACTGGGCGCGTATTGCCTCTTTTTTTGCCACTTAACTTTCCTTCCTATAGTGCAACATGGCTTCCTGCAGGCAGGTTGACCAAGAAAATCTGCTTTGTGACGGCAGCAACAGGTACTATTGATCACGTGCTCAAAGGACAAGCCTCAAAAATGGTTCGCTGCAGGGGGATTCTGATGGAATTCATTCGCTACGGAAAGGAAAGTTACCGTGTGGTGGGTAACAATAAAACCTCCATATACCACCAAATACATACTCGTTGGAATTCAATCTCATTCACCTCATTAAAAAGAGGGGTGGGGGGACTTGAGACAACTACCAGAGGGACTTGGAAAGGTTAATCTAATTGTGTTGAGTGGAATGCTCTTGTGACCTGCTCACATGCTCTCCTGGTTTCAGTTTAACCTCTTTGATGACATCATGACCTCCTATACTTGAAATCTGTTCATGTTTCAAAGGAAAGGCTTAATAAGACAAGAGCTCTGGTTTACAAGCTTTTTGGTTTGCTTTTGGTGATATCACCTGGCTGGATAACAAGAGGTACTCTTTTTCTTCTTCGCTTCTTCAACTTTATTTTTCCATTTTCTAAAAATACATATAAAAAAATAAATAAATAAATAATAGTAGTAGTGACAGTAATAATTATAACTTATTACTTATACCCTGCCCATCTGACCAGGCCTCCCCAGCCACTCTGGGTGGCTTCCAAAAGAATATTAAAAGAATATTATTTTGTTTTAAAAACAAAAACAATAAAACACCAAACATTTAAAACTTCCCTAAACAGGGCTGCCTTCAGATGCCTTCTAAAAGTTGGATAGTTGTTTATTTCCTTGACATCGGAAGGGAGGGTGTTCCACAGGGCGGGCACCACTACCGAGAAGGCCCTCTGCCTGGTTCCCTGTAACTTGGCTTCTCGCAGTGAGAAGGCCCTCGGAGCTGGATCTCAGTGTCCGGGATGAACGATGGGGGTGGAGACGCTCCTTCAGGTATTTATAATATATGGCCCCCCGAAAAATAACATTCCATGCATATACAATGTAAAGAATGCAGTCAAATATTAAGTGTGTTTGTTTAGAATTGATTACAGCACTTACGTGTCTTTACTCTGTCTTAACAGCCTGTCCCAGTGCGAGCCAGGGATAGTTGGTGGTGAGGGGACGGCATTGTCCTTTCCAATGTACTGAATTAATATACAGTGGTACGTCGGGCTACATACACTTCAGGTTACATATGCTTCAGGTTAGAGACTCCGCTAACCCAGAAATAGTACCTTGGGTTAAGAACTTTGCTTCAGGATGAGAACAGAAATTGGGCTCCGGCAGCGCGGCGGCAGCAGGAGGCCCCATTAGCTAAAATGGTGCTTCAGGTTAAGAACAGTTTCAGGTTAAGAACAGACCTCCGGAACGAATTAAGTACTTAACCTGAGGTACCACTGTTGTTGCTGGTCTTTGTGTTCCTGAGCACTCTTAGATGCTTTGTTAGTTTCTCCATAAGGGTTGTATTCCTTAGCCTTTCTGGCTATGCCTCTAGATTTAAGTTAATAATTGTTTTCTAATATTGTGTTACTATATTTCTAACTGCCGACATGAAAAAAAATATTAGTTTGTCCTTACAGTAAATTCTGATTTAATAAAGAAACTGATTTAATAAAGCCAGCCTCAGATCAGGCTGAATCATGGAATCGTAAAGTTGGAATGAATTCCACCGATCATCTAACTCAACCCCCTGTAATGAACAGATGTCCTAATGGGAAGCCTGCAAGCTGGACAGGTAATCATTGTAGAGTTGGAAGGGACCCCAAGGGTCATCTAGTCCAACCCCCTGCAATGCAGGGATCTCAGCTAAAGCATCCAAAACAGATGGCCATCCAGCCTCTGCGTTAAAACCTCCAAGGAAGGAGAGTCTGTCATCTCCCAAAGGAGTCCGTTCTACTGTCAAAAAGTTCTTACTGTCAGAAAGCTCTTTCTGATGTTTAGTCAGAATCTCATGGTGTTTATTTCGACTCTCCTTTCTTATATCACCTGTGCCATAATAGAATAGGTAAAGGTAAAGGGACCACTGACAGTTAAGTCCAGTTGCGGACAACTCTGGGGTTGCGGCGCTCATCTCGCTTTATTGGCCGAGGGAGCCGGCGTACAGCTTCCGGGTCATGTGGCCAGCATGACTAAGCCGCTTCTGGTGAACCAGAGCAGCGCACAGAAATGCCGTTTACCTTCCCGCTGGAGCAGTACCTATTTATCTACTTGCACTTTGATGTGCTTTCGAACTGCTAGGTTGGCAGTAGCAGGGACCCAGCAATGGGAGCTCGACCTTCTGATCAGCAAGCCCTGGCTCTGTGGTTTAACCCACAGCGCCACCCGTGTCCCACCATAATAGAATAAACTTACTCAAATACTGTTTTCCAAACGTAACTGTACAGGCTTGCATTCCCATCACACATGGAAATATCAGCCTAACTGTTGACATCCTCTCCAAAGCAAAGTTTATTCCTTTAAATTAATTAAATTTAGTTTAACTAGCACATGTTATGTAATCGTATTAATTCTTTTAAACTTGGACATTTTGTATTCATCAGTGACATAAAAACTTTTTCAAAGTCCTGGAGTTGTGGTGATGGGGACAGTGTAGGATATTTTAATGCAGGCTTCCTCAGACTCGGCCCTCCAGATGTTTTTGGCCTACAACTCCCATGATCCCTAGCTAGGAGGACCAGTGGTCAGGAATGATGGGAACTGTAGTCTCAAAACATCTGGAGGGCCGAGCTTGAGGAAGCCTGTTTTAATGATTAAGGTGCATTATGCTCCTGCTTGCAGCATAGTAATAGCAGTAATAATACTGCCTTAAGACCCATTTGTAATATAAAATGACAAGATAGGATTCCAGCATAGAGGTTTTGGAAAGGTATCAAATTCCTGGCACTAAGAACTTGGCTATTGGGTCTCTGCTTCATTATACCGGACAAGCAGACCATACGGTTGTGCCCCATTTATCTATGTATCTGTTATATAATTTTTTCAGGGACAAAATTTATCTTTCAGCTCCATGGGTCCTTTGGATGGCTGGTTCCCTGTAACAAACACTTCTGTCCTGGAGAGGAAGCTCATCTGTCTGAGAGTAATGCATGTGGGGTTATAACTCTTTGTGACATGTGCTGTGTAGAGCACAGTTGCAACTCTCTAATCAAGTAATGGATCTCTGCCAGGCTAGATGAGCATGATCAGTATGAATCTATGTGTTTTTATCTTGTATCTCTCAGGGGCAGAAAAACCTTTTTAGCCACATTCCCTACTGGGGGCGTCATACCAGCAGATGGTGAGTCTAGAGGCAGGGCTGGATTTAGGTTTGATGAGGCCCTAAGCCACTGAAGGTAATGGGGCCCTTTATATGTCCAGCTGTCCTTTGTCAACAACAAACCAGTGATATTTTAGGGAGCAGGCTAGCAGGCAAGGCCCATTACTTACATCATACTTACAACACAAAACACTGTTGCTGTATGTAGGTTTTATTTTATTTGTTTTTTATCTTATATTTTGGAAATGTACATCCAGTTTTACCCCCATTTAAATATTTTGGGGGGCCCAAGAGAGTGCTTGTTTAGCTTGTTTAGCTTATACAGTGGTACCTCAGGTTACATACGCTTGAGGTTACAAACTCTGCTAACCCAGAAATAGTGCTTCAGGTTAAGAACTTTGCTTCAGGATGAGAACAGAAATCGTGCAGCAGCAGCAGGAGGCCCCATTAGCTAAAGTGGTGCTTCAGGTTAAGAACAGTTTCAGGTTAAGTACGGACCTCCGGAACGAATTAAGTACTTAACCCGAGGTACCACTGTACATAAATCTGGCACTGGGTAGAGGCAATAATGTGCAGAGGAATGGATGTAAATTTTACCTTTGTTATAGTATGCTATTTTTTACAAACACACACTCTCCTCTATCCTCCATCTAAGCAAGGGGCAATATCACAGTTCAGGGACACAGTCCAGCCAGGCAAAACCACTCAGCATAGCTGGTGAAGGGAAGATGAACTGGAGGGCTGCCTTTGGCCCAAGACTTTATACGCTGCTTGATTGTAAGAAACCTCAAAGCGGTTTACAAAAAGATAAGACAATAAAATCAATTTGCAACCCCGTTTTGAAACATACAGAAGTTTAAAAGATTAAAACAGATTAAAATTATATCAACTTTCTAAGCATCTGGGCAGCCTTATCTAAACAAGAATGTTTTTTAGCAGGTGCCCCAAAGAGTATAGTATAGGAGCCTGCTTGATATCAATAGACAGGGAGTTCCAGAGTGTAGGCACGGCCCCACTAAACCACTGAGTCCTTACAAATGTGGAATGGGCTTTACATGACACTTGTAGCAGTGCCAATTTTGCTGATCGAAGCGGTCAAGGAGACACATGTGGGGTAAGGTGATCTCGTAGGCAAACTTGTCCCCAGTGGTTAGGTGTCAGGCTTCGGGGAATCGTATCCCTCCCCCGGTGGCAGTAAATAAGCAGATCAAACGAAAGGAGCGTTCTTCCCAGCTAGTTTCTTTAATAATCACAGCGAGAGACAAAGGAATGCATATCTCTCTAGAAATAACATTGCTCCTCCGTCCCCATTAATCCATGTCACTCCTATGTCGGGTAATCTGAGTTTGTTGCCTCTGAGCTCTCTGTTCTATCACTCTGGCGGAGAGCCAGTGTGGTGTAGTGGCTAAGAGCGGTGGACTTGTAATCTGGTGAACTGGGTTTGTGTCCCCGCTCCTCCACATGCAGCTGCTGGGTGACCTTGGGCTAGTCACACTTCTCTGAAGTCTCTCAGCCTCACTCACCTCACAGAGTGTTTGTTGGGGGGGGGGAGGAAGGGAAAGGAGATTGTTAGACTCCTTAGGGTAGTGATAAAGCGGGATAGTTCCTCCTCCTCCTCCTCCTCCTCCTCCTCCTCCTCCTCCTCCTCCTCCTCTTCTTCTTTCAAAGCCCGTCTAGTTCTAAGTGAGGGAGCGGTCAGGAATGCTGTCCAAGGACACTGAATCTGCCAACCGTCTCTCTCCTGGTGTTCCCTCTTCTAGCTGTTCCTCACCTAGTATTTCCCAGCTTTCACCCTCTGGACTATGCCCCTCTGCAAACCACTATTCTAAATCAATACCATCCTCCTGCTCTTGGGAAGCTTCAGGAAACCTTCACCATTCCTCCTCACTCCAGTCCCTGACATTAGGACAAAGTTCAAAAGCTGGAGGTCCAGAGCTAGTGTCAGCCACTCTGCTCATCCTGCTTTGTGGTAATCACATGACATACCCTCCACAAAAGGCATGTGAAGGGCTCATGTTGCACTCTTAGGTTCTTCTGGACTGTTTCCCAATACTCCTTGCATTGGATCTCTGTTTCAGTGAAGATTGTACCCAGTGTCTGGGTTCAGACAGAGAGGTCTGGGGAAACCCTGAAATAAGGATACCAGTCATTGGCCAGTAGAGGTTCCTGATCCAAGTCTCATTGTGCTCCTGCCACCTTGACCTAGAATCCCAGCTCTGACTCAAAGACTGAGCGTTTGCATTTTATATGCCACTTTCCTGTTAATTGGCAACTGAGTGCTGCAGAGAGAGAATGAGTTTCGATCTAAAAGAATAGCTTTGAATTCTCTCTCTCTCTCTCTCTCTCTCTCTCACACACACACACACACACACACACACACAAAGAAAACAAAAAAAAGGGAAATGGGAAAAAAGAAGAAAGTAGTTCTGGAAGAGGAAGAGAAGAGGGCAATTTAGTGGAGTGCAAAAAGTTAAGTTTTTTAATTTCCTGTGTAGCAATACAATTTGGTAAAATGAAATGAGCGATTGCCTTTCATGGCTGCCACTAGTGCGACTGCAGTTAAGCGCTTGCCTGAAATTTCCATTATAAACTCTATTTTCCTGAGCTGATAACTCATCCGTAAGAACTCACCTGGGCTGAAGTCTGGCACACACAATTTTAACTTAGGAATGAATATTTCACAGATTTAGAAAATAAGAGAGGTGGACATACCTAAATAAGGCATGGCGCCTGAAAAGAGCATTTCTTTATTTAACGTCACAGAGGACAGGGGATTCACATCTGCAGGTTTGGGTTTAGTTGATTGCAGTCAGGTGGTTGCTTAGGAGATACTTCCATGTTTATATCATCCAAGTTCTGTGGGGCACTGAAGCTTCACCCATCCCAAGGGGTCCCATTTATCAGCATCTATAGAGTCCAAGGCTCCACCTACATCACACAATTAGAGCAAAGCATTCCACTTTAAATAGCCATGACTTTCCTCAAGGAAACCTGGGAACTGTTAAGGATGATGAGAGTTGTTTGGAGATCCCTATTCCCCTCAGAGAGCTACAGAGTGGTTTAAAAACCAGTCCCTCTGGGAGCTGTGAGTCTGTGAGGGGAATAGGGGACACCCAACAACAGCTTCCATGATTCTTTGGGGTAAGCCATGGCTGTTTAAAGTGGGGCATTACTGCTTTACATGTTTAGCGCAGGTGGGGCTTAACATTCATAGACCTAGTGATACTTACCTGACCAAGGTGGTAATCACATTGCGGGCAAAAAGACATTGAGCTGAATTAAATGCCGAATGAGAAGCTGTAGCTCAGGGCAAGATGGGCAGGTGTGATGAGCCAGCTGCTGCATATTGAGGTCACAGATTTATTTAGTTAAAAACCTGGTTGCTGGCATCCGTATGTCTCAGGAATCAATTAAAGAGTGCGTCTTTGTGGGGTAAAGTCAAACTGTTGGAGAGTTACAGTGCCTGCTGTGGCTGTAGAGACCAATATGGGAGAGACATGTTTTGCTGCAGCTGGGGCAGATGAAGGCATCTGGTTGTGCTGCTAAAGATGCACCATGGCGTTTCATCTCTCTGTGCTTCTCCCAACAGTCATTCCTCCTATAAGAGATGTGGGTGGCACTGTGGTCTAAACCACTGAGCCTCTTTGGCTTGCCAATTCAAAGATTGGTGGTTCGAATCCCCATGACGGGGTATACATAATAAATTGTTGTTGTTGCAGTTTGAAAGTACACCAGTGCAAGTAGATAAATGGGTACCACCGCGGCAGGATGGTAGTCGGCATTTCCATGTGCTCTGGCTTCCATCATGGTGTTCCATTGCACCAGAAGGGGTTTAGTCATGCTGGCCACATGACCCAGAAAGCTGTCTGTGGACAAATGCTGGCTCCCTCGGCCTGAAAGCGAGATGTGCGCCGCAACCCCATAGTTGCCTTTGACTGGACTTAACTGTCCAGGGGTCTTTTACCTTTACATTCCTATTCTTTCTATGGTCACTGGCGTGGATAAACAACCTTACTGTCTGTCTCCAGCCACTGCAATAATCTGAAAGGGATTCCCACAAGGCAGGGTCAATGTTGCCAGCCTTCATGTCTCATTTGTAGATATTTTTGTAACATGGAGTTAGTCTGCCAATGCGTCTGGTGCCTAAAGCCAACTCCCTGTGGAACACTTCTGTTCAAAGCATTACATCCTGCTTTTCACCATGGACTCATAAGAACGTCAGAAGAACCATGCTGGATCAGGCCAGTGCCCCATCTAGTCTAGAAACTTGTTCTCACAGTCACCAGCTAGATGCCCATTGGAACTCTGGAAGCAGAAGAAGAAGAAGAAGAGTTTGGATTTGATATCCCACTTTATCACCACCCAAAGGAGTCTCAAAGTGGCTAACATTCTCCTTTCCCTTCCTCCCCCACAACAAACACTCTGTGAGGTGAGTGAGGTTGAGAGACTTCGAAGAAGTGTGGCTAGCCCAAGCTGCATGTGGAGGAGCGGGGAATCGAACCCGGTTCACCAGATTATGAGTCCACTGCTCTTAACCACTACACCACACTGGCAGGACCACAGCACAACAGTTCTCTGCCCACTTGTGATTCCCAGCAACTGTCATTCAGAGGCCTACTGCCTCTGGCACTGAAGCCCCCTATTCACTCCTTAGAATAACCTAAACCCAAACTATATAGGATTCTAAATGCTATAACTGTAACCAGCACTCTCAGTTGTGCCTGGAACCAAACCAGCATTTTTGTTCCAAACAGCAGTGAAACTGCAGCACAATTACAGAGTGGGAGGAACAAGCCTTAGGCCTTGAAGCAGAAAAATCTTATTCTTCTTGTTTGTAAGTATAGCTGGAAGCATTGTTAAGACCTCATTACTTTGGCTGTAGTTGTTGGGGATTAAAAGAAAGCTCCAAAAAGCTGAAAGCCCACAATCATCTCTCTCTCTTAAAAAATAGACAATGCACTTTTAAATCCTACAATGGGAGTCAAAGGATTTGGAAACATACCCTATGGGAAAATGATGTCTTCTGGTAAGCATAGTATTTAAAAGGTCCAGAGGCAGTATACTCTGCCCCAGTATTCAAGGGCTTTTGCCTTCATGCTTTGCCTGTGAGCATCCCAGAGGGATATGGATGGCCATTGCCTATGACTGGGGTATTGTTTGGGGGTGTTGCTGGCTTTTGCTGTCGCTGCTCTATTGATATTACAGTGGTACATCAGATTACAGACACTTCAGATTACAGACACTTCGGGTTACAGACTCCGCTAACCCAGAAATAGTACCTCGGGTTAAGAACTTTGCTTCAGGATGAGAACAGAAATTGTGTGGTGGTGGTGTGGCGGCAGCAGTAGGCCCCTTTAGCTAAAGTGGTAACTCAGGTTAAGAACAGTTTCAGGTTAAGAACCGGCCTCCAGAACGAATTAAGTTCTTAACCCAAGGTACCACTGTAATTTTCGTATCTTTATTTTTAGGTCTTAAGATTTATGTGGGAATTGTTCAATTTTGCTGTGCACTTTTTGCTGCATTTTATTTCTTGTTTGACTACTTTTGTCATTGCTGTTGTTTAGCCGTTTAGTCATGTCCGACTCTTCGTGACCCCATGGACCAGAGCACGCCAGGCACTCCTGTCTTCTACTGCCTCCCGCAGTTTGGTCAGACTCATGTTTGCAGCTTTGAGAACACTGTCCAACCATCTCGTCCTCTGTCGTCCCCTTCTTCTTGTGCCCTCGATCTTTCCCAACATCAGGGTCTTTTCCAGAGAGTCTTCTCTTCTCATGAGGTGGCCAAAGTATTGGAGCCTCAGCTTCACGATCTGTCCTTCCAGTGAGCACTCAGCGCTAATTTCCTTAAGAATGGAGAGGTTGGATCTTCTTGCAGTCCCTGGGACTCTCAAGAGTCTTTTGTCATTATGTAAGCCTTTTTCATGCTGAAAGCTGCCTTGAGCATGGTTTTAACTATGGAAAGGTAGCAGGTATACAAATAAAATGATGACGATGACGACAAGAGACCCCTGCACACAAGTGTCATCTGGCAACCCTCTCCATCAGTGGACACTGGTGGGCAGTAGGGGCTGGTGGTGAGAGGGGGGTGTCTCACAGTGGGTCTTGGAAGGATGGGCAAGGCTCAGGAAGCTCAGTGCTGTGGGGTGCATTGTGGCATGAGTTTCTGTTTGGTGTTGCACAGTGCCAAGCTCTCTTTCCCTAGTCTGACTCTCAGCAAGCACCAGTGCCGCACTGTGTTGGGAAGCTGGGAGAGCAACAACGCTCCAGCTCACCAGGTGCTACCACTGGTGGGTTTCCGTACAGGTGAGCTGCAGTCACACCCAGCACCAAGTATCTCTATCTAGCCTCCATCTTAATTTCTCACAATGCCTGTTGTTTGGGAGTAGAGTGGTACCTCGGGTTAAGAACTTAATTCGTTCTGGAGGTCCGTTCTTAACCTGAAACTGTTCTTAACCTGAGATACCACTTTGGCTAATGGGGCCTCCCGCTGCCACCACGCGATTTCTGTTCTCATCCTGAAGCAAAGTTCTTAACCCGAGGTACTATTTCTGGATTAGCGGAGTCTGTAACCTGAAGCGTTCTGTAACCCAAGGTACCACTGTATTGTGGGAAAGCAAAATGCCTCCCAGACCCAGATGTCCAGTGCTGAGAATAAATGTGTGGTGGGCAGTGGGGGACAGGGCAAGCATCAATGCTGTCCCCTTCTTAGCTGCTGAGGCAACTGCCCAAGAATGTCAGGTGCTGGTGCTGGACCTGCCAAGCAAGGTGGCTCTCTGGTCTCCTTCTGCAGAGAAAGACTTCTGATCTTCTCCTTATAGAGGCTGACATCAACATGTGGCAAACTCCAGAACCATGAATATTTTAAGCACCTGCTCTGGGATGGAATTCCAAGCATGCTGACTAGCAACAGATCAGAACATTACCCCTTAAAGGCCTTGTATAGCCCATGGTGTCACTGAAGAAAGCGTGATTTAAATTCTACTGCCAAGAGTCACAGATCTTGCAAAGCTCATGCAGAGGAAGGAAGGAGGCACTCTCTGATTTATGCCACGCTCTGATGTGCTATTCATTTTGTCTTTTAAAACAACTTTGCACTAACAAGCTTTACTCCCTCTGTCTGCCTCCTTGCCTCTGTCTCAATCTAATTCATTGTATTTTTAACCCTTTAAAGAAACTTCAGCATGTGTGGGAAGTATTTTAGCATTTTTTAGAATCGACAGGCATCAGGAAAGGAGGTCTGTAACGTACTAATTGTCTCATTAGAGGTGATCAAACTCCTTACCCAGATTGGGAAACAGCTAATTTCCAAACTAGCCCAATTTCACAGTTGTGTGTGTTTTGAGGTACAGCTTTTCAGAGCAGCCATTATGCAAACAGATGACTACCACAAGGGGCCCTTGCAGAAGATGGCCATTTGCCCCCTTACAGGACTAGTTTTTCCTGGATGCAGCCTGTTGAGTTTTTCCTATTGAAATCAATGGCTGCAGCATTTCCCATTGATTTCAATACAGAGACTGAAAGTGGCTGTAGCCTTGAAAGTGGTTGGAGATGTTAATCCGAGCAAGAATCCCTGAAGCCAATTTATGGGCCCAAGTACAGAGAACTTCCCTGCGATCTGTACTTCTCACGCTGCCCTTTCCAGATTCCAACCCAAGGTGAATGAATGAGTTGGTGAGGCAATGAGTTGGATCGTGCCTGCTGGCCCCATTCTAAAACCTCTGTCTGTACAGAGATCAAACCACTAGCACATTTGCAAAGCTAAGCAGAGACTGGTCTGGTTTCATATTGGATGGCCGACTGCCTGTTGAGATTCCTGAACTGCCGGGGATTGGATTACCGTATTTTTCGTCCCATAGGACGCTCTGTCCCATAGGATGCACCTAGTTTTTTTTGGGGGGGGGGAATAAAGGGAAAAAATTTCCCTTTATTTCCCCCCCAAAACCAGGTCGGGGAAGCCGAACCAGGTCGAGGAACAGCAGGATGGTGGCGCTGCGCCTCCCTGCTGTCCCCCGAGCTTGTGGGGCTGGCCGATGTCTGTCCGGTGCTAGGGGCGCTCTGCTTCAGGGTGTCCCTTGCGCCAGGCGGCAGGCTGCTATCCGCAGCGTGGGGAGCCCTGCGGGGAACTCCTGCAGGGTTGCCTAGGCTGCGGATGCATTCCCGAAGCACCAGGCGCTCTGCTTTCAGCGCACCCGGCGCTCCAGGAAGCAGGCTGCTATCCGCAGCCTAGACAGCCCTGCGGGACCTCCCACAGGGCTGCCTAGGCTGCGGATGTCTTCCTGAAGCCTGGAGAGCAAGAGGGGTCGGTGCGCACTGACCCCTCTCGCTCTCCAAGCTTCAACGAAAGCCTGCATTCGCCCCATAGGACGCACCCAGATTTCCCCTTCATTTTTGGAGGGGAAAAGGTGCGCCCTATAGGGCGAAAAATACGGTAAATAATCCTCAGGAATCCCTTCCAACTCTATGATTCTGTGAAACTGTAGATGCACAGTCTGCACAATCTCATACCCTGGGAAATTAAGGAAACAGATATCAAGGGCTAAGCCTCTGTGCATATGATTTGGGGAAGGGCCATTCGTACATCTGCTTTACATGTGGAAGGTTCAGTCTGTTGCATCTCCAGCCAGTCCAGCCAGTACTGAGCTAGATGCGCCAATGATCTGACTGTGTATTAGACAGATTCCTTTGTTCCTATGTGTGTAGTTTTGGTGCACGAGTTTGATGCATTTGTGGAGGCTGAGGCAGGTCCAATAGAATCATGGAATCAGCTTGATTGTTGTCTGAAAAGGCAACAGAATCCTTTTAGCTAGTGATAAGTGAGGTGATGATTAACAAAGTAAAAGGCACTAAGTAAAAAATAATAATAATGAGCCAAGGACAGTCATTGTCAGGCTTTGCTGGTCTTTTCACAGCTTAGCTTTTCATGATTATTACTTCAACAATTTTCCATTGTACCATGAGCAAAAACAACTTGTAAATTATACATGTGAGAAGGAGAATAACCATAGGTCTGGAGGTGCACATTGCATAGAACACGCCCCCCCCCCCAAACACACACATGCAAACACAATGAGAGCCATCTCTAAGGACTTTGGTCCAAGTGTTATCATTTTGTGTGATGCAGGCATTTCTGTTGTAGTGCAGTATTTTTTATGCTCCAATATATTTTCCTCTCCATTTCCTGAAAAACGGACCAGGAATAAAATATGTGTTGGACAGTATCAAAGGGATCATGGAGCTGTATATTTTCCTGATTCACTTTTTTCTTTTTGTCTCAAAAATAGCATTGGGATTCCCTATAGCTTCCTTAATGCTGCCCCTATTTCTGTATCCCTAGAATCAGTTTTGAGGAAGGGTGATATAAAAATGTTTGAACTGAATATATTGCAGAAAGATTTCTGAAGGTTTTTGTTGAGGGTGGAGGTTCAGGCATTGTCTGTAGCTCAAGGTAATTTATCTTTTGTATTTTTTTAATTGTGTTTTTACACCAATCAAATATTTTGTATGGTAGCATAAAACTGTTTTTATATATATAAAAATAAATAAATGCATTTAATACATTTATATACCACCAACAGGAAGAAATACATAAATTGAATATAAACCCCCACCTAATTGGATAACTTGAAATTGAACAGGAAAGAGAATATTAGAATAATAGAATTGTAGAGTTGTAGAGTTGGAAGGGACGTCAAGGGCCATCTAGTCAAACCCTCCACAGCGCAGGAATCACAACTAAAGAATCTCTGACAGATGACTGATCAAACTCTGTTTAAATACCTTCAATTAAGAAGAGCTCACCAGCTTCCCATGCGGTCTGTTCCACTGCCAAACCGGTCTTACTGAATTAAAATGACGCTGACCATTAGGTCCAGTCATGACTGACTCTGGGGATGCGGCGCTCATCTCGCTTTATTGGCCGAGGGAGCCAGCGTACAGCTTCCGGGTCATGGGACCAGCATGACTAAGCCACTTCTGGCAAACCAGAGCAGCGCACGGAAATGCTGTTTACCTTCCCGCTGGAGCGGTACCTGTTTATCTACTTGCACTTTGACGTGCTTTCAAACTGCTAGGTTGGCAGGAGCAGGGACCGAGGAATGGGAGCTCACCCTGTCGCGGGGATTCAAACTGCTGAACTTCTGATTGGCAAGTCCTGGGCTTTGTGGTTTAACCCACAGCGCCACCCGCGTCCCATTGAATTAAAATAGTAGTATGTAAAACTGTGAGGGGATGAGAAGACTTTATTCCCAAAGGACATTCCACAGAAGCTTACCACAATTAGCTCGTAGGCACAGGCTGGCAGCCACACCTCTCAATTGTGGTATTTTCCCCTCCCATCTCTCTCCCGGGGGTAATAATAAGGTAGCACCAATGGACTGGACTGGACCTTTGTGTATCCTCCTCCTCTTTCCAAGTTCTTCTGGTGAATGTGCCATTTTTCTCGGGGTTTCAGCCGGATCCCTCAGCAAACAATTAATCAGAGCAAATTACATATTTGAAATAACCGGCTGTGCAGATAGTAATTCTTAGAGACTGTAATTGCTCTCAGCATGTCAGATGAGTCTGTCTCGGAGCAAACAGGACCTGCACCTGATTTCTGGAGCTCAGTATACTCTCTAGGAGGTCTATCTATATGCCTTGTTTACCGCAGGCAATCACAGGCTGTTACAAGGAGTGCAAGATGTCATCACGAGAGGAGCAGCATCTTCTTAGCAGCTCTCAATTTGTGTTCGGCTGTTGCATGGAACCTTTTCCTCACGTTTGCAGCCCAGCATATGGGAGGGTTAGCGGTCAATGGAGAGTTTCCAGGTTGTCACGACAGCGGCTTCTGCTCACCTTGACTGGGTTCCAAGCAGTTATGCAGATTGCTATTCAGGACTGTTTCACACAGCAGGGCTTTTCTTTTAGTTCATGCGCGGGGATGCACATGTAATAAAAAATGCAATTTTGATATTTGACAAATAGGGTTGGGGGAAGAAATTGGATTCAGTTTGTCTTAAAAGACGGATTTATCTAATTTGCACTTTCAGAAACAATTTATGAACTGATAATAAGGCAGCCTCCTAAATTTGCTTCTCTAAAAATGAAAACAAAGCCTTCATAAAAATTAACCAGCATTCCTGTGCAATATTCTCCTATTTATTTATTTCATGTATATCTCACCTTTTTCTCCACGCAGCTGAAGATGCTGCACATGGTTCCCATTTCATAGAATCATAGATTCATAGAGTTGGAAGAGACCACAAGGGCCATTGAGTCCAACCGCCTGCCAAGCAGGAAACACCATCAGAGCACTCCTGACATTTCCTCATTCAATTCCCACAACATCCCTGTGAGGTAGGTTAGGCTGAGGGGACTGGCCTAGTGAACTTCATGGCTGAGTGGGGATTTGAACCTTGGTCTCCCAACATTGTAACCAGTACACGGCACTGCCTTTCTATACAAAAGGGTAAAAAATACAATTTTGTCACATATACGTATTTTGCAAAGCAGTTTTTTTTAAAAAAATACATTATTTTCTATAGTATTTTTGCTAATTTATGCAGTGATTTACATACTGTACCCTGCTATGTGCACACATTATTTGGGTGGAAAATTGTCAGGGCTATCAGGCAGGATCATCTACAGGTCAGAATGAAGATTCGAGACCCAACGTGAAGTCAGCTTTTTTATTTAGAAAACACAGCAGAGTTCGCCTAAGCTCAACTGCCTTAGTTGAAGACCTTGCTGGGACAGGCTTCTGGTCCCTCCTTCCCTCTCTAGCAATCTGCCTCTGAACTCCTCCCAAGCAGATGTAAACTATGGTGAGGCAGAGGGACCCCCCTCTGGACCTGTCTGGCCCATTGCTCAGTAATGTTCAAGGCTCTTTGTGATCCCCAGATCAGTGGAGGAGGAAAGCCCACTGCAGAGGGACTGCCCAACTGCTGTGAAACTGAGGCTGCATTTGGCTCTTCTCTGTCAGAGTCTGCGCTCAAACTGAGACCCTTAGCACCAAGCCCTGTTCTTGGACATCTTCCTTCTTCTGACTGTTCACTCAAAACTTCCAGCTTGCCCCCTCCTATGACCTGTCCTCAGTGTCCCACCACCACTGTCCTGGGTCTAAGTCTTCTTCCTCTGTGTCATTCTTGGAAGGTTCTTGGGCTGGCATCTCCCATCCTTCTTCTTCTTCCAGCCAGTCCATGACAGAAAAGGAATTGCAAAATTCAGAGAAGCAGAAATTGTCTAGTCAGTTGTGGGACTAGTGAGTCTGAGAATGGTTTTCTAAAACTTGCTTCCAAAGCCATCCAGCCCTGTCGCCTTGCCCCTTTAAAGTTTCTTCACAGCTGCTCTGAAATGGAGTCATCTAGGACAGTGTTCTCAAAGCTACCAACATGAGTCTGACCAAACTGTGGGAGGCAGTGGAAGACAGGAGTGCCTGGTGTGCTCTGGTCCATGGGGTCATGAAGAGTCGGACATGACTGAACGACTAAACAACAACAACAGGGACTCCCAAACTGAGAACTTAGATAGTTTCAAAGGCACCTCCAATCCAGGAAGAAGGGCTTTTCATCTTAATATTGCAATATGCTTACAACTGGTCAGTAAACCCTCTCCCCTTGTCTTTTATTTAGTTCAGTTCCTGTGAAATCTTAGTGATGGGATGATATTCCATTGGAGGGAAAGGATAATACTGAATGACGAGTACTAAATATCAAAAGTTTGTTGTGCTCCTTTCCAAGCTTAAATTTAAATACCAGGAGTATTAAATCGTGTGATGCACTGCGTATTGTTTGTTTCTTGGGCAAAAAGTGTATTAAATAGTTTTTATTAAATGTAGGACATTTGTGGCTGACAGGGAAAATTGTATAGGCAAGGTAGTAATAATGTATTTGACAATGGAAGAATCAAAGATATGAAGAATTTCTCCTCCATAAAAACATTATCAGTCGCCAGAGGATTGAACTGATGCCTTTGCCATGTGCAGCTGATATCATTTCTCCTGAATTGCTTTCACCCCACTATCATTCACAAGCATTTATAAAGCATTCATGCATGAGTACTTAAAAATAATAATCATAAAAATAAAGAGAAGTTACTTTGTGGGGTGGAGGGTGGGTACTGAAATGTTGTAGGTGATGATGGATTATATTTCCTATCCTTCACCAGCAGCTCCTAGGGCAGGTGACAACAATTTAAAAATCAGAATTGAAAAAAGCTAAAACAGATTACAACCACAAGTATAGAGGTGGATCCTAAAAACAAAAACCTGATGTGTCAAAGACCAGGATAAAGAGGTGTATCTCCAACATTTCCCAAAAACTGTATAGTGAAGAAGCCAGATAGCTCAGTCACGAGAACATGAGACTCTTAAACTCAGGGTTATGGGTTGGAGTCCCATGTTGGGTGAACGATTTCTGCATTGCAAGGCATTGGACTAGAAGACCCTCATGGACTTTTCCAACTCTATGGTCCTTTCCAACAGACTCTAACCTCTGTGGGGATGGAATTCCACAACTTAGGTGCTGCCCTCTACTGGGCCACCACCAGCCTAACTTCTGAGGGTGATGCAACTACCAAGAGGGCCCTCTCTGATTATTTTTACACCTGAGAGGGTCTGTAGGGAAGGAGATGGTTTTCCAGATATGGACAAAGGCTTGTGGGATGGGGATTAGAATGAATCATTTTTGAGGCTGTCAGGAATGTGGAATGTGGTTCCAGAATGAACCAGTCCACCCCATTTGGGGTTCCACTCTTCTATTTTTTTAACCACTTTGTCAGGGTGCAACTAGAGGCACAATATGCTTCTAGACTCTGGTATACCTATACAGTCAAACCTCGTTTGTCAAACATAATACGTTCCAGACGACCGTTCAACTTCTGAAACATTCGACAACTGAGGATCAAAGGGCAGTTGGAAAAATCAATGAAGAAAAAAAAAACTCCCTAGAAGTCGTTCAGCTTCCAAAAATCGTTCAAAAACTGGAACAGTTACTTCCTGGTTTTCGGTTTTTGGGAGCCGAAATGTTCCAAATCGGAGGTGTTCGGGAGCTGGGCATGGATTTTTATTCATTTTATTTATCAACTCACACCCATATATGTGTATATACAGTGGTACCTTATACACTTCAGGTTACATACGCTTCAGGTTACAGACTCCTCCAACCCAGAAATAATACCTTGGGTTAAGAACTTTGCTTCAGGATGAGAACAGAAATAGTGCTCCGGCGGCATGGCAGCAGCAGGAGGCCCCATTAGCTAAAGTGGTGCTTCAGGTTAAGAACAGTTTCAGGTTAAGAACGGACCTCCAGAATGAATTAAGTACTTAACCCGAGGTACCACTGTATATATATAAAGAGAGAGAGATTTCATTTTAGGTACCCAGTGAGCATTCAGTGTTATATATCCAGCTCGTAGATGTGTCTTCCTGCTATCTTGCATTCAAGGAACTGATCAGGTTAGCTTCAGCAAAGCTATTGTTTCATGCACCCCAAAGCACTCACCAAGCCCTAGTTTAGCAAATAAATATATATGAGTTAAGTCTGGGTTTTCTCGTTAATTATACCGATGCAGCAATGTATAACCTACTCTAAGTACAAGAAAGATGTATGTGTGTGGTTGAAAGAGCATTATGCTCAATTACACTTGCAAAATATTATGTGCGTCGCTCAAAACAATTATAGGTGCATGATTTATGAACGTGCCAGGTACCTTCTTGTCTATCAACACCAGAGAGCGTTTCTTCATCCATATATGCATTACATTTCTCCTTCTTGGGTATCTGAAAGGAACATATGCGATTATTCTGGTATATTCAGCATAGGCAATTTCACACTATGTCATTCCGGCTCAAGTACAAACGGCTGTTTCCCCACAGACAAGCGAACAGTGTGAATCTTTGATCTTCGCCTGACATGCCATGCCTATAATGGTGCGTTGGAAAATCATATGTATGCCAAAGGAACAAGCTTTAGTTGGAGAGAGAAATATATATAAAAGAACATCAAAGAACAGATTAGAGTTTAGGAAGACACGCTGGGAGAAGAAAAGGGGTGGGGAATGGATGCTCCAGGCTGCGAGGAAAAGAGGAAACATTATTATAACGTTGTCTCAGAAATCTGACTTTTCATTAAAACCATCCAGAGAAAGTCAATTCTGCTGTAATCCCACCGTCTGCCTCTGGAGTAGTTTTGACAAGATCCATAATAATCCCGGGACGCTGTGTAATTTCCTTTTCAAGCCCGGAACGCAAACAACTGCTTATCCCTTTCTTTGTAAGGCACTGCCCATTCTAACGAACATGCAACTTTAAAGCCTTAATATGATTTGGTGTATTTTTTCCCCATTAGTTTCCCAAGGCAGCTCATCCGGTTATGTAACCACCATTTCTAATCTCTTTTAGGACACGATGAAAACACCATTTTGTTCCAAGCGCCTTGCTCTTTTCCCAGGCTGGCTTGTGGGCCGGCAATCGCGGCTCGGCGCTATTGACTTGAGCCCTAAATAGGATGGTTAAAATGGCATTATGGTTGCCATGACGGCTAATGCTTTATGCTCTTGATAACTCTCAGCCAAGTTTTGAGACGTGTAGTTTGGCTGTAATGGTTTCTCTGTTCAATGCACTGACTGACTTGTTGCTTGTGGAAGGTGGAATATTATTATTATTATTATTATTATTATTATTATTATTATTATTATTATTAATTTATTTGTATCCCGCCCTCCCCAGCCAAGGCCGGGCTCAGAGCAGCTAACATCATAAAAACAACACAATATGCATCAGTTAATTAAAATACATCTTAAAATTAATTCAGACAAGTTAAAATCTGGGCAGGTGGCAATTATCAGGTTGGAATTGAGAGTGGTTAATACTTGCTGCCAGGATCAACTGTTTCCACTGATCATACAAGGACCTGTGAGCAGGTTGGGGGCCTCCTTCAGGCTTGTTTTATACAAAGGAAAGTAAGTCAAACTGCATCCTGTCCAAAGGCCTGGCGGAACAGCTCCATCTTGCAAGCCCTGCAGAAAGATGTCAAATGCCGCAGGGCCCTGGTCTCTTGTGGGAGAGCCTTCCACCAGGCTGGGGCCACGGCTGTTCTATCACAGTTTCTCATCTGGGTGCTGACCAGCTCTGCCCATTGATTACTGTTGTCTCCTACCCAAGGGCTGAAAGGTGAAGCTGCCGAACCCACAGTTTCCGAAACTATCTGTGTACCGAAACACAGCCGTCCTTTGAAAGTTGGGCTTTTCTGAATTTTGCAGTGCAGTTCTCCAGCCAAGTAATTTGTACAGAAACACATATGCTAGAGTCAAATGTGCATAAATATATTTGTGGAAATGACACCCAAGGATGTGGTACATTGCAGAAAATTGCTTTGCAAAAATGTGGATTCAGGGCAATACATGGATGTAGGCCAAAATTGCATACAGTAATGTGTGCATTAGAACACTTCACACTAAAATGCTGACAAATTTCCATGAGTCACAGACTGGTGCAACTGTGGAGAACAGAATTTATGACTGGACTCTTTTTTAAAGAATCAACTGAGTGCATCCCATTGGCTGTGCCCTCCTTATACTGAATATGAATGTTGATCCATATAGGAAGTTATTATTGATGGCTACTAATTCCACCTTCTCTCTAGCTCTGCAGCATCGCTAATCCAGAGAGTTCATCAATCTTGTACATGCGTATCCTCCAGAAGTGTTGATGTTTGTGTGTGTGTAGAGTTTTAATATTATTGCCTCCACTATTCCATACATAATTTACTTACTGGGCATCAGACAAATATATTTAGCTAAAGGAGAGACCATGCTAATATTGCTCCTATTAATCACTTACTACTGGGCTTTCCTCCCATCAATTTGTATTCATTTTCTGATAACTTCCTGTTAAAGAATACCCAGATTAAGTAGGGATAATATTACACAGAGTGTCAAAATTTGGTGTTCTGCTCTCCGCTCCTTCATCCAATGATTAACATGAAGAGGACTGGACAGTTTATCGGGGGAGAAATGAAAAATAAACCAAAACATGCATTCATTTCTAAGTGGGAAGTAGTTAAAATATATTTGAAAAATAATTGTTGCAGTCTAAACTCTGTTGTAGCATTTGAATAACATCTGTAGTAGTTGGTAGTAAGAATCAAGACCACAGATAATTAAATATTTGTTAATCTGACAAGTTTTGGCAATAAGTTAATAATGAATATGTGAAATATGGAGTGGATGGGAAGTTGCGTGTAAAGTAAGGTGATACAGTGGTACCTTGGGTTAAGAACTTAATTCGTTCTGGAGGTCCTGAAATTGTTATTAACCTGAAGTACCACTTTAGTTAATGGGGCCTCCTGCTGCCACCACGCGATTTCTGTTCTCATTCCTGAAGCAAAGTTCTTACCCGAGGTACTATTTCTGGGCTAGCGGAATCTGTAACCTGAAGTTTCTGTAACCTGAAGCGTCTGTAACCCAAGGTACCACTGTATTCTTTATTCTATTTTATTAGATTCTTTTTTATTTTAGTTGATTTGTTTTATATTTTTGTATTAATGGATGATGAAGAATGTTTCTTTTGTTTATTTCAATTAAGTAAATAAAATTATATATATATATAAAGATAATCATGAAGATGATATAAAAGGCTATCTCATTAAACTGGGATGTTAAAAATGGATGAGATTTGCCCTCTAGCTAAAATGGCAACAAGAAAATCCCCACCTTAATAAAAAAAAAAAAGGAGGCAGAAGGGGGCTGAGTATTAAGGCTAATTGTTCAAAGATTGTTAGCCGAAAGATGATTAAGACGTGCAAGATGAATGGGGGCTAGTTTGACGGGAAAATATAAAGGGTCGTATTAATTTCATAAATTGATTCACCCAATGGTTGTAAAGGAGTGGCTTGCCTGATTGATTTTAATTTGAGCTGAGTATTCTCCTAAGAGGCTATAAATGCCTTTCCCACTCTTTTTGCTGAATCTTTGAGCAGGTTATGAAATTGTCATTGAATACTGACATCATCATCTAGTGCCTTCCAGATGTTGTAGGACTCCAACTCCCAACATCCCCCCAACTTGCTTATGGGAGTTGGGAGCCCAAAAAAATCTGGAAGGCACAGTGTTGACTACCCTTGAGCTGGACGCTCGTTTCCCATACCTTCTGGGGCTCATTTCATGGCTGCTGGGCTTCTCAGCCACAGCTTTGTGAGCTTAAGAATGCTGTCATTTTGAGGTGGCCTCTGGAGGCAGGTCTAACTTTTGATGGCTAAGGAAGGAGGGTGTAGCTGTGAGAGGAATGTGAAGTGGGCAGAGTCTCAATCCCGTCAGCGGTTTTCTGCTAATGCCACAAAAGACCAAGCAGCTGAAGGAAGGATTAGGGGAGGCAGTGGAGCGAGGTGTGCCCTTGGGCCAATCACTGTATCTCAGCCAAACCTACCTCCCAGGGTTGTTGTGAAGAAAGTGGGAAAGGATGGGGTATGAATGAATGCCACCTTCGGTTCATTGGAGGAAAGGTGGGATGTAAATGTAATTAATAATACTTGGGAGAGCAAAAGGAAGATCAGAAGTAGGATTATTTGTCTCTACTTCCTTAGAGTATAGGGACGCAGGTGGCGCTGTGGGTTAAACCACAGAGCCTAGGGCTTGCTGATCAGAAGGTTGGCGGTTTGAATCCCCACGATGGGGTGAGCTCCCGTTGTTCGGTCCCTGCTCCTGTGTTCGGTCCCTGCTCCTGCCAGCCTAGCAGTTCGAAAGCACGAAGTGCAAGTAGATAAATAGGTACCACTCTGGCGGGAAGGTAAACGGCGTTTCCGTGTGCTGCTCTGGTTCCCCAGAAGCGGCTTCGTCATGCTGGCCACATGACCTGGAAGCTGTACGCCGGCTCCCTTGGCCAATAAAGTGAGATGAGCGCCGCAACCCCAGAATCATCTGCGACTGGACCTAATGGTCAGGGGTCCCTTTACCTTTACCTTTTACCTTAGGTTATGCACTGCCATTCTAGCTGTTGCTCATCTCTGTATGCCTGTATTCATGTTCAACATGCAGAGTTGTCCTTTCCCTTAGTGGGAGGCATGCAGTGAGATATGAAATGAAGGTGGCATTGGTGTAATGACTGCCAATTTAGCAATATCACCAACATCTCCTATAGGTAGAGGAATGCAGTGCTGTTCTCCAATTTATCTCCTAGGTAAATGACATGGGGGAATCTTTCCCAGATGGGAGGCTACATGTTTCTCCAAACACAATATTTTCTCTTATCTGTACTTTTGGTTATCTCACCTTCAGGGAGAAAATGCACACACACACACACATGCATGCACATGCTATATGAGCCTTTCCCAACCTGGTGCCCTTCTCAGCTACAACCCCACCAACCTCAGCCAATGTCAAAGACAATGGGTTGTTTCACCAGGTTAGGGAAGACTGGATGGTTGTAAAGAAAGGGCTTGCTACATGCATCATGCTTCTATATTTTGTAGTCACCTAGGCTTATTTGTGGCTCTATCCCTGTGTGGTGGTGCGGAGAGGGAGGGAGGGAGAGAGAGAGAGAGAAACAGTTTCAGAATAAAAACAAATCTAATTGTTTCCTAGCCAGTCTGCACACACGTCGCTTCTGAGTTAATACAATATTTTTTCAGGAGGTGTGAAAACCCACTGGTGCTGAGCCATTCTCCCACTCTGGAAAAATTCACAGTCTGTAAGCAGGAGAATTCCGCCCCTAAAGTGTGCATTTTGCCAAAAGGTGGAAAAACTGATCTGAAAACAATTACAAAAAAAAAAAAATACTCCATGGTTTATCCTAAGTGGCCTATCATAATATTGAAACAACCTTATGTCCTACAAAACATAGTACTGAAAGCGAAGGGAGAAAGAAAAACACTGCCGGGGTGTGCAAAACAGTCTTTCGGAACATTGCAAGTAATCTAAACTCAAAATTCCTCAGATGTTTCATCTGTAGGGGCAGCCTCCAAATTCAATTTGAAATAAGGTTTGGGTGGAATCAAGGGACAGAGTAGTGAGGGGAAGAACTCCCCTGAGAAATTTCCTTCTCTTATTGGAATTTCATTGTCTTCCCCCAAGGCTCCTCAGGGTTTTGCTTGAAAGGTAGCTCCCAAATAGATTTTTCTCTCTCAAAGTTTGCTTTAGAAGAATTTGCTGGTGAGACTATATTGAATTGTGTTGATCAGCTCTTAATAGGACTTGCCATAGAAACTTAAGGCAAAGCTGGGGACATTTTCTTGCTGTTGTTGTTACTGTTGTTGTTGTGATTTTCAGAGAGTAAAAAGGCCAGGGTTTGGTGACAGATACTGTTCAAAGCCTGGTTGCTGCCATTCACTCCCCTCGTCCCAGTAATTCTCTAAATGATCCTACTTGTTGAAATAATGTACACTGGGAATCTGGAGGGATGGAGGAGGAATACTTTTGGCCACTAGGAGGACCACATCTGCTGCAAAATGACAGCAGCGATAAAGGTAAGCAGGTTTGGCTCACTGTCTCCCCCACCCAGAAATTAGAATAGGAAACTATCCCTCAAAATGTTGGCCCAGTCTTATGGAGGTCATAGTGCAAGAGGCTAGATTTACTTTTGATATTATTGTGAGTTGGGGGAGGGTAGCTGTACATATCGTTTTGGGGCCTCTCCAGACCTTTCATCCTTTGTGTGTAAGATTGGATTTCTGCAAAGAAAAGCGGGGCTAAAGTGTTCAAACCACTCTGTTATCTGTGTGTGTATATGTGTGTAAACAGGCTGAGCACAAGATGAAAGGTTCATCAACATTAACACTCCAACAGAACATTAGGTTTCTGTAGGGTTGAACATCAAAGCTATTGGGATAAATTCAATGCCATTTTGCTCTGGTGGTTCCTTCAGTGCAAGCTTTTCTGCTTATGAGATGGAATAATCCCCACTCCTACTTCTGCATGCTGTTCTGGGGGTTTTCCTGACCCTCTAGAATGGATTTGAGGGAGGTACAAGGAGAGATGGAGAAAGCCCCCTATTGCTAGGAGAGGCCCTTGCACTGGCTTCTGCCAGGCCACTGGTTCAGCTTCTCAAGGAGAGCGTACCTGTGTTTCCAGCTCCTCATTGCAACCCTGACTGCCAACTCTTTCCTTCTATTGCATTCATCGATGAGATACCCACCAATCAGGAGAGGGTAGAATCCAGCTTCCCTTTAGCCCACCTTCTGGGAGGGTCTTCATCTTGTTAGCTTGGATGGAGCACTCTTGCCCTGGCTTCACATAACAAAGCCAACACTAGGAAGACCAGACTAGAGGCCTACTGTAAGTAGGGATAGAAGAGGAATTTGATTCAGTTCAGTTTTAAAGGCAAATCTACTTAATCTGCACATTCCAAAACAGCATATGAACCAATAGGTTTGGAGACCTATCTCGGTGCTCAGACGTCACAATCTAAAAATAAATATAAAAATGCCCCAAACTAAAATTTAATTAAAATGGATGAAATAATCTGCATCAGTGGTTTGCTTGTACCATACATCATTTTCAAGATGTATGTGTACCCATAGCACTGTTCATTAAATTTCAGCACAGCAATAACAGCCTAGGAAAAGAAATAATCTGGGGCTAAAGATTGCATCTGACCAAGGGCTGGAGATTTTAATGATTGGAAATGTGAACTGTTATTACCTTCTGGTGACCTGGGATGGCCAACACACAATGAACACATGCACACGTCGATCCACCTAAAGAGAGCCATGCGCACAGACATGCTTATGCACACATATCACTTACTACATTGAGCACCGTAGGATGTGCAGCCAATGCTGATTTGAATGCACTCTCAATAAAGCACACAGTCTGCCCATGTTTCTTTGAATGGCACATGAATGCATTGAAGTTGGCAACTCTGTTGTTGTTGTTGTTGTTGTTATTGTTGTTGTTGTTGTTGTTACCCCACCCATCTGGCTGGGTTTCCCCAGCCACTCTAGGTGGCTCCCAATCGAATATTAAAAACACAATACAGCATTAAACATTAAAAACTTCCCTAAACAGGGCTGCCTTCAAATGTCTTTTAAAAGTAGGATAGTTGCTTATTTCCTTGATATCTGATGAGAGGGCATTCCACAGGGCAGGCGCCACTACCGAGAAGACCCTCTGCCTGGTTCCCTGTAACCTCACTTCTCACAGGGAGGGACCTGCCAGAAGGCCCTTGGCACTGGATCTCAGTATCCGGGCTGAATGATGGGATGGACAGGTTTACAAGGCCGAGGCCGTTTAGGGCTGTAAAGTTCAGCAGCAACACTTTGAATTGTGCTCAGAAACATACTGGGAGCCAATGCAGGTCTCTCAGGACAGGTGTTATATGGTCTCGGAAACTCCCATTCACCAGTCTAGCTGCCACATTCTGGATTAATTGCAGTTTCCAAGTCACCTTCAAAGGTAGCCCCACATAGAGCGCATCGCAGTAGTCCAAGTGGGAGATAACTAGAGCATGCACCACTCTGGCGAGACAGTCCACAGGCAGGTAGGGTCTCAGCCTGCGTACCAGATGGAGCTGGTAGAATGGTCATAGAATTGGGCGGGGCCCTTGAAGCTCCTTGCTCAGTGTAGGAATCTAGGCATTGCCATGTACTGCATTTCCCACAAATGCATCTCTACTCAAATCAATTCACATAAACGCATGTGCTGCAATACCACCCAGTTATGACCGCTTCTATCTATGGCCATTGCCTGTTGTAGGAGAGATGTGCTTCCAATTCACACAAAGCTACCAGGCTGGCCCACCAGGCTTTGGCAATGTAATTCATGAACCAACCATAGGGCTGAAGAATGCCCAGAATCCATCAAGGCTAACCCAATACATTTTCCTGTCCAAGGAAAAGGGCAAGTTGTCTCTTTCCCCAACCTATGAACAAAAGCCAATCTGATTGGCAATTGACTCTATCTTTGATTGCAGAGCCAGTGTGGTGCTCCTGCAGGTGTATTTGCATCATACCTCCTCACTGCCTCTCCCTTCCCCCTCCTGATAAGCAACTGTGGCCCACTTGCCAGGAAGCTAGCTTAGCAGCTCCATCCAGCCTGGTGAGCCATTTCTGACTTCAGCACTAGCAAATGAACAGCTCCCTCTTAGTGGGTACAGGGAAGACCTTGCAGTAACAGCACACAGCTCTGCTTTCTATGCATCCTTCAGCATTGGTACCTGAAGCAGCTGCCTCACTCTCCTCATGGTAGGGCCGGCTTTGCTTCACACACAATACAAAAGAGTACCATGGGAAATGCGTTGGTCTAGATGAAAAAGTGCTTGCTGAAGGCAGAAAACTTTTTTTTAAAAAAAACAACAACAAAACAAAACCCAACACCACTCCTCTAAATTCTTGAAAAACAATAACAGTCTCAGCTACGTAGCCTAGCTTGAAGCACTAGATGTTTCTAATATTATATATAGGACTGGGAAAAGGTTTCACATGTACTAGTAGTTTTGTCTACAGCTGTTCTGCGATGCTGGAATTGTGATGGCGGTGAGGAGATTGATGTATTGACCAAGAAATCTCTGATCCAGACTGTGTTCATGCATGCCCTCTTGGAGAGAAATAGTGAAGTCAAAATTCAGCCTGAGCTGTAAGGTGGACGAAGCTCTTTGCAGTCTGTCATTCGGAATAAGAGTAGCCGGCGGTGTGGAGGGTGGCGGCATTTTCTAGTAGTATCTTTCCTGCTTAACAGAATTCCTGCATGGATAATATGCAAGCCAGGACCCAGGTGGTTAAAGGGAGGGGAGACAGTGGGGGGTATTTTACATTCAGAGAAGGTATATATTACCAGCCAAGCTGCAAATGCCATGTGAGCTGAAGCAAAAGGTGGAAAGGGGAGACGAGTACCTACACTTGTAAGAATTCATTCAATAGAGAATTCATATTTTTTTCAGAAATTTAGTAGCTCAGATATATCATCAAGTGACAGTGAGCAAGATGTGTGCCATAATTATTCAATTTATGTATTTTATTCTTAATAAATGAATCCAAGCACAATTGGTGCAACATCAGTGCTTTCTCTCCAATAGGCAACCCAACCTATGCTATTTACCATGGCAATATTATTTGAACTGTAGATTCATAGTACTTATTCTCTGACCTTGACGATTAATTTGTTCAGTTTGTTTTTCAAGTGGACTGATCTGATGTCTCTTAGCTTGCTTGTGGATTGGAATAACCTCTAGTGAAGTGGCCATGTGCGGCCCGATGAGCTACTATGAAGGCATTAGGTGGCATTTGCACCTTCATATATGAATTGGTGCAAAATGGCCAGTCAGAAGACGACCAAGGAGGGAGACACAGGTAGCACTGAGACCTGGCATCAACCCAGTCTGCCCAGTCTCAATAAAGTGGAGCTTCACCTGGGCTTTACCTACTCAGTCAACATGCAATTCCCCACAAAAATTTGGTAGAGCTATTATTTTACTTACTTACTTACTTTTATACCCTGCCCATCCAACTGGATTGTAAATGATAGTTTCATACCATAGGAGAACTTCTGCACCCACACACCTGCTCTCTGTCCTTCATTCAGACAAGGAAGAGGCATTATCAGAGCTCAATACACATTCCTGACAAAAGCTTGGACTAAAGTGCAGGGCCAGAGGAGAGGAGAGGTGTGTGCATGCCTTGGGAAGAGTTCCAAGTGGTAGACAGTGAGGTCTAAAGACTCCTCAACTCTGATTTAATGATTTGCAATACCTTTTAAATAGGTTCAGGATATAATGATTGCCTCTTCTGAGATCTCAGAGAGAGCAAAGGGTTTTGCGGGGTTTGTGGCTTGATTCAGACTCCTTGCCTGAAAACTTGTGACTACTAGTCATGGCTTCAGAATATGGCAATGCTCCCCACCCTATTTTATTTATTTATTTGGATTTCTAACCTGCTCTTCATTAAAAATAATAATGGGACAGCGCAACAGGAGCTCACCCCATTGTGCAGATTTGAACCACCAACGTTCTGATCAGCAAGCACAAGGGGGCCAGTGGCTTAGACCACAGCGCCACCTCCACCACTTCTGCCAACCTAGCAGTTCGAAAGCATACCAGTGCAAGAAGATAAATAGGTACCACTGTGGCAGGAAGGTAAACTGCATTTTTGTGCACTCGGGATTCCATCACGGTGTCCTGTTGTGCCAGAAGCGGTTCAGTCATTCTGGTCACATGACCCGGAAAGCTGTCTGTGGACAAACACCAGCTCCCTCAGCCTGAAGGGATATGAGTGGTGCACCCCATAGTTGCCTTTGACTGGACTTAACTGTCCAGGGATCATTTACCTTTACCTACCTTACAATATAGGGACGCGGGTGGCGCTGTGGGTTAAACCACAGAGCCTAGGACTTGACGATCAGAAGGTCAGCGGTTTGATTCCCCGCAATGGGGTGAGCTCCCGTTGCTCGGTCCCTACTCCTGCCAACCTAGCAGTTCGAAAGCACGTCAAAGTGCAAGTAGATAAATAGGTATCGCTCCAGCGGGAAGGTAAACGGCGTTTCCGTGCACTGCTCTGGTTTGCCAGAAGCGGCTTAGTCATGCTGGCCACTTGACCCGGAAGCTGTACGCCGGCTCCCTCGGCCAGTAAAGCGAGATGAGCGCCGCAACCCCAGAGTCAGTCACGACTGGACCTAATGATCAGGGGTCCCTTTACCTTTACCTTACAATATAATAAACCTGATGCACAATAAAATATAAGTTGTATAAAACAAACAAAAAAAGATCAATAGCATCATATGGTGCTGTATTTTCTATTATGTAATAATAGTATGATTTCTTTTTCACTGTTAATCATTCTATACCCTCTTACTTTCTATGAAGCCGCTGCTTCATCTCCAACTCTCCCTGTAAGTCTATGAAGAATTCCCTCTTTGATTCAGAATTTGTGGGACTTCTTTTGTTGGTATCAGTTTGTCTCAGGAGACAATGGAGGAGTTTGCCTTTGGTTCCAGCTCCTGCTCTGGCTGTAGAGACCAATAAGGGAGAGACATGTTTTGCTGCAGCTGGGGCAGATGAAGGCATCTGGTTGCCCTGCTGCAGATGTTCTATGGTGTTTCTTGTCTCTGTGCTTCTTCCAATGGTCATTCCTCTTCTGGTCACTGGAGTGGATACACAGCCTGACGGTCTGCCTCCAGGCACTGTGGTCATCTGCAAGGGAGTCCCACATGACAGGATGGAAGTTGCTAGCCTTCATGCCACATTTGCAGACATCTTTATAACACAAAGATGGTCTGCCAGTAGGCAGGTTATTTCTGGTCAGTGATATGGAGATTTGTAGGATCAGTAAAATGTCTGGTGGGTTTCCATGCATGCACTTTTACTCTGGGAGGAACTAGCAGGCTGATTTGAAGCTTAGATGCTAATGGCAATTTTTTCTTTACACACTTATTCATAAAATACATTAATCAACATATATACCTTATTGCTCTGCCTAGCATGCGACTTCCCTCCCTCCCTTCAGCTGGTATCCCTTATCAGATCCGATCACGCATTCTAACTCTTTACATCTTATCTACATTGTAGGAATTACTTCAGTCCTGCTAGTGTCTTAAGATTTTTACAATTATCATTTAAGTATACCATAAATTTAAATAAGTTTTTCTGGAATTTCTGATCGTCCTGGTCTCGGATCCTGCAAGTCAGTTTGACCAACTCAGCAAAATCCATCATCTTTACCTGCCACTCCGCAATCGTAGGGATTTCTTGTGATTTCCATTTTTGGGCCAACAAAACAGATTTTGTTGGCCCAAAAATGGATGCTAATGGCAATTGGAGCCGCTGTCTGTTGAAGACAATGGAGAGCCAGCAGTATAAGTCATTTTTATACTTCAAACTTCATTATTAGCAGTGCTTTTTTTTTCTAGAAAAAGAGGTGCCGGTAATTACCATGAAGTTGTTACAGTAAGTGTCATGAGACAAAGGTTCTTGAGAACAGAAGCAGTAAGGCCTACAAGGCCTACACAATCGTTCAAGCCTGCTATCTACTGTGAACAGCAAACTGCTAAGTTACTGTGACTCGTGACTCATCTTGAGTGATGACTCATTCTCCCTATAAAAGTAGCCAGCCTCTCTGTGGGTCTCAGCCAGTCTGTGTGTGGGTCTCAGCCAGTGTGTGTTGTGTTGTTGCAGACAGCGTGGCTCCAGGACTCTAGTTAATCAGTAACTAAGACTATGCCTCTGTGACGAGGCAGATAGCTGCTATGAGCACTCTGTGCATGCTCTTTAACTATGCTGTTTATGGACAACTTTATTTTCTCAAGGAAAAGTTTTATTCTGTTTATGAAGAAGACTCTGTGTTGCTTAATTTACCGCTGCGCAACAGTAAGTGCCACACTTTTTAGCAACAACAGAAGGGGTGCCGGTACTGCGTACCCTTGAGTGCCCCCTGAAGAAAGAAAAAACACTGATTATTAGGTTGGAGCATCATGGACTTGTCTTACATTTTCCATCATTCAAAAAAAGGCGAGGGGAAGTCACCCATTTTGCGTGAATGGCTTCTTTGCACAAATCTGCCACGAAAAGGTGTGCTTTGCTACAGTGAGTCATCCTGCCCTCCCCGCCCCCCTTTGCTCATGTTGATGTTCTGGAACATAAGCCTCGGCAATCACTGCCTGAATGCTATATTGATATGAGCACTGCTTGTCATTTCCGTGGAAGCGCCACTAAAAACAGGATCGGCAGCAAATGGGCAACATGATCAAATCGGACTAATACAGCGTGGCGAAGACTGTCATGAACATTTGCAAGCTGGAGCTGGGAAACATTCTTGCTTGATTTTCCACTATCATGATTGATGATGTAGAGGTTTTAAAAATAATAATACCCTGGGTGTTTTCTCACCAGCCTGTCCAAAAGCATTTAGTTAGCCCAGATGAATAGACTAGTGGGGTTTCCCCCCCCCCCACAAGGTCTGATAATATTCCCCCCCACACAAGGTCTGATTTGGAGTTCCCCCTGCCCAGAGTGGCTTCTCTTTCACTAAGGATTGATTTCAATTTTGATTAATAAATATGACACTGATATTATATGTTATTACCTTGCATAGCTCAGGGGCACTGCACAACAGCAAGCAGGGTCATGTGATCATTTCAGTACTGAATAGTGGTGGCTGCTTCTGGTACATGTGGTTTATTCAAGACATATGGCATCCATGCAGAAGAAGAAGCGTTTGGATTTTATATCCCGCTTGATCACTACCCGAAGGAGTCTCAAAGCGGCTAACATTCTCCTTTCCCTTCCTCCCCCACAACAAACACTCTGTGAGGTGACTGGGGCTGAGAGACTTCAAAGAAGTATGACTGGCCCAAGGTCACGCAGCAGCTGCATGTGGAGGAGCAGAGACGCGAACCCGGTTCACCAGATTACAAGTCTACTGCTCTTAACCACTACACCACACATGCAGTCTTCAAGTGATTCACTTTGGCTGTCTGTGAGGGAAATGCTGTGTGTGTGTGTGTGTGTGTGTGTGTGTGTGTGTGTGTGTGAGAGAGAGAGAGAGAGAGAGAGAGAGAGAGAGAGAGAGAGAGAGAGATTTGGAAAATAAAATCATCTTAACTTTATAGAATCTGATTTTTCACACACACATGCACACACAGCACCTTCTAGGCCAGTGATGGCAAACCTTTAAGAGACCGAGTGCCCAAACCGCAACCCAAATCCACTTATTTATCGCAAAGTGCCAACATGGCAATTTAGCCTGAATACTGAGGTTTTTAGGGAGCGGGTGGCGCTGTGGGTAAAACCTCAGCGCCTAGGACTTGCCGATTGCATGGTCAGCAGTTCGAATCCCCGCGGCAGGGTGCGCTCCCTCTGTTCAGTCCCAGCACCTGCCAACCTAGCAGTTCGAAAGCACCCCCGGGTGCAAGTAGATAAATAGGGACTGCTTACTAGCAGGAAGGTAAACGGCGTTTCCATGTGTGCTGCGCTGGCTCACCAGAGCAGCTTTGTCACGCTGGCCACGTGACCCGAAAGTGTCTGCAGACAGCGCTGGCTCCCGGCCTCTAGAGTGAGATGAGCGCACAACCCTAGAGTCTGTCAAGACTGGCCCGTACGGGCAGGGGTACCTTTACCTTTACTGAGGTTTTAGTTTAGAAAAAAACAACAACTCTTACATTAACCTCTTTTGTCTTAAAAGAAAAACACAGTAACAGAGCTTTCAATGATACAAACAACTTTTTATTGAAAGGTAAAATTTGCATGTTTTTGAACAATTAATGTCTGGTGAACTCTGTGCTGGGGCGACGGCATGTGTGCCCACAGAGAGAATAAGAATAAGAATAAGAATATATTTATTGTCATTGCCCCCTTCGGGGACAACGAAATTACTTGACTGCTCCATAAAAACACTAATTAAACAATACAATATAATACAGCAAGGGAGATTAGATGACTTTCAAAGTCCGGGCTTCCCATTCAGGGCCGAGATCGCTCTGGAGAAGAAGCTGTTCTTAAGACAGCTCGTTCTTGTCTTCATCGTCCTGTATCTCCGTCCCGACGGCAAGAGCTCGAAGAGACAGTGACCAGGATGCGATGGATCTTTTACTATGTCCAGTGCCTTCCTATGGCACCTTGTGGCATAAATCTGCTCTAAGGTGGAGAGTGGGCAGCCAACAATGCTCTCTGCTGCCTTAACAACCCTGTACAACCCCATCCTGTCCTGGGCAGTACAGCTTCCGTACCACACACATAAGCCATAAGTGAGCACGCTCTCAATGGCACTGTGATAGAAGGCAAGCAGCAGTTTCTGCGGAAGATGGTTTTTCCTTAGTATTCTCAAAAAGTACAGTCTCTGCTGCGCCTTCTTCACAAGCCCCCTTGTGTTGACACTCCAGGACAGATCCTCTTGTAATTCAATGCTCTGAGAGGGCTCTGAGTGTCCCCTCTGGCACGCATGCCATAGGTTCGCCACCACTGTTCTAGGCTATAGATATTCTATGGGGGGGGGGCAACAAACACAAGAGTTAAAGCAGCAATAGCTAATGGTCCCCCCAATAGTCCAGGGGACCATTTCACCAAACCATATCCACCCACCCCACACCTGATGTTATATATGATGTTGGACATAGAGTGGGCAGAGGTGTGTCTGTTTTCCTTGCAGAAAAGCTGATGGGTCTGTTTGTGCATGAGAGTTACCCATAGTAAATTACCCCATACACTGGAGCCCTGCAGAAAGCACGCTCTGGAAAGATGGGGGGGAAAAATTGATCAAGAATGGAGAACATTTATAGAATATCTTAAAAGCCACGGTGGTTATATAGAAATTTTATAACTTTGCTATAACGTTTGTGAAGTAAATACAGTGGTACCTCAGGTTACATACGCTTCAGGTTACATACGCTTCAGGTTACAGACTCTGCTAACCCAGAAATAGTAGCTCGGGTTAAGAACTTTGCTTCAGGATGAGAACAGAAATTGTGCTCCGGTGGCACGGCAACAGCAGGAGGCCCCATTAGCTAAAGTGGTGCTTCAGGTTAAGAACAGTTTCAGGTTAAGAATGGACCTCCGGAATGAATTAAGTACTTAACCCAAGGTACCACTGTATAAGTTAATGTTTAGAAAGGATAATAAATAGAATGGATAAATATAATTAGATGGAAGGAAATAAGGTTAAATTTGGAAGCCTGAAGGATTGAAAAAAAACCCAGTATTGTATACAGTGGTGCCTTGCAAGACGAAATTAATTTGTTCCGCGAGTTTTGCTGTCTTGCTCAAAAAACAAAAAACCCTTTCGTCTAGCGAGTTTTTTGTCTTGCGAGGTATTCGTCTTGCGAGGTACCACTGTATATGGAAAATATATGGAATGTATGGAATTTATGTTAAAAAAATGGAAAATAAAATTTATTTTAAAAAGAAAGCATGATCTGGCCCCAACCCTGCTTGGTTGCTTAGTTTTGGCCCACTGGGACAAAAGGGTTCCCTGCCATGGTGAAGTCTAGAATTAAACAGGCTGACGCCTACAAATTAAGAAGTCACATTCAGAGTGGATTTGTAAAGTACCCACCGAATGTGAAGTTCAGTGCTAGCTAATAATGGATAAAGTATGGTATGTGGGTTGCAAAGGGTTCTCCTGTTTGCAGATGTGCTCGCTGGCCTCAAAGAGTTGGCCACTTGCCTGCTCTAGTACTCAGCCATGCACCAATTGTTCAGCCATCGGGGACAGGGTTTAGGACTGAGCCACAATTTAAGACCGTAATCTGCTATGTGATCAGCTGGCTGTTGGGAGGTTTCCCATCTCTTCAGTGCTAATCAGTAGCTATGTTTAAAGTAATCACATGTGCCAATTATGCACTTCACATTTGAGGAAGTGATTGTTCAAAAGGCAAAATAATGCAGTGATTGATGATTAGCGTGAAGACTCCTGGTGCACTTCGGCATGCTTTGAATCCCACTGGCTTCTCTTTGCGATGGAAAGTAATTGGCTGGTGGAGGGAGGGGGTTATCCTACCCCCCATCCAACTGAGAACACAAGCCTTTTCTGGACATTAAGAACGGACCTCCGGAACGAATTAAGTACTTAACCTGAGGTACCACTGTATGCAGCTGTCCATATGAGAACTGGACCTGCACCCTTCATGTTATCAGCACCGAGCTATCCTAACATGCCTGTTGTAGGAATATTTGCTTCTCTCTCCACTTTTGCATCTAGACCTGCCAACTATTAGCAAGTAGCACCCGGAATGTTTAATAGAAGGGGTAAAGTGGGTTCTTAAACCCTAGATTAGGCAGCCATCCAGCTCAAGACATGTTTAAAGGGGGGGAAATGGAGCCCTAACAGTCCCTTTTGTCACCTGACCCCCCTCCCAAATGAAGTGTCTCCTGCTCTCAGTGGGCTTTTTCTGACTGCCATTCAACCCCTACCATACATATTTTGCCTCTGGCAATCAAATAACTCTTTCCCCCCTAGATAATTCCACCTAATAGCTATCAATAAGCAATCTCCATGCATTTCCCCAATTCCTTAAAAGAAAAAGAAAAAGCAGCCAACACTACTGGCCATCCCCAGCTCTTGTGGCAGCAGATTCCCATTTATCTGAGTGTTGTCTTGTTTCTCCACTTGTCCCTGACTTTAAAACATGTCCTCTTTTAGGCATCCTCACAATCTTTGCCGCTGGGATCTTTTATATTGCGCACCAAACACAATCAATGCCTGCTTGCTCTGATTCGCACCATGACTCATTTCTATTATGACCCAGACATCTTTTTAAGAACTTGAGTTGACAATCATGAAAATATAACAGCTGAGACTGTCAACGGCACCACTACAGGTTTGTGGGGTTGAAAAAAAGGTGATTGTAGAGTCTTCTTTTTTTATCTATTCAAAATAAACTCCAGAAAGTACAGTCTGGCATCTTAGAAAGCTGTATTATCCATTATAGAGACTGAGAGTGTGTATGGCAGCTTTAATGACACATCATTTTTGATGGGAGCAACACAGTCCATTCAAAGGGAGCAGAATGCAAAAAGGAAAGGAAAGGGGGAAAGGTTAAATCTGTTTTGTAAGTTAACTTTTTACCTTCAATATTAGGGATGTGGAGAATAATAATAATAATAATAATAATAATAATAATAATAATAATAATAATAATTTATACCCCGCCCATCTGGCTGAGTTTCCCCAGCCACTCTGGGCGGCTCCCAATCAGTGTTAAAAACAGTACAGCGTTACATATTAAAAACTTCCCTAAACAGGGTTGCCTTAAGATGTCTTCTGAATGTCAGGTAATTATTTATCTCTTTGACATCTGATGGGAGGGCGTTCCACAGGGTGGGCGCCACTACTGAGAAGGCCCTCTGTCTGGTTCCCTGTAGCCTCACTTCTCACAATGAGGGAACCTCCAGAAGGCCCTCGGCGCTGGATCTCATGTATAGAAATTTCACTCACCCTCTCCAAACATTTTCCCCCCAGCAGGTGGGCTTGAAGTGGTGAGTTCTACCCAATGCCTATGCCAATCCTCTTACATCTGTACTCAATAAAGTTGTGGCCTGATTTTACCCCAAAACACTAGCTGGCATGCCTCTCATTCTTGGAGTTGAGGTAGTTCAAAGGACAAGGGAGATACCTTGCCATGCAAACCTCTGTCTTTTGCATGATTGGAATGTAGCTACTACATTCTTGCAAAGGTAAGAATCACATCCTTTGATCTACCCATTTTTACATTAGGCCCTGACCACCACTGCCATGTGGAATGTAGCCCTTGGGAATGAGCAAGGTTAGCCACCCCTCTGATAAGGAAATTGCTTCCTTTTTACATTTTAACAATATCTTTCTGCACTGGTTTCTTTAAGGGAGGGAGGGAGGGAGGGAGAGAGAGAGAGAGAGTTCACTTTTAAATAAAACTGCAAAGGGTGGTATTTATTCAATTGAGACCCACTGAAATTATTTCACCAAACTCGGAGTACAGTCATACCTTGGGTTACAGATGCTTCGGGTTGTGCAATTTCGGGTTGTGCACCGCACTGAACCCGGAAGTACTGGAACGGGTTACTTCTGGGTTTCTGCACATCGCAGAAGCACCAAATCACAACCTGTGCATGCGCAGACGCAGCGCTGTGGGTTGCGGACGCTGCGGGTTGCAAATGTGCTTCCTGCACGGATCACGTTTGCAACCTGAGTGCCCACTGTATAGCTTAACTGAATATCGCCCAAACAGCAGTCAGCTCTGTCTTCTGAACTTACAGCCAAGAACATAATGGGCTTTACTAAAAGCACAGACCCTCAGGATGGCTGTAGATGCCAACTGTCTCTCTCCTGGTGTTCCTTCTTCTAGCTGTTCCTCACCCAGTATTTCCCAGCTTTTCCCCTCTGGACTATGCCCCTCTGCAAACCACTTTTCCAAATCAATACTGTCCTCCTGCCCTTTGGAAGGTTCAGGAGAAGGATGCGGCGGCTCCCACCATTCCTCCTCAGTCCAGCCCCTGACACCTGGGAAGAGTCCTGAGGGGCTAGACAGAGTGATCTGGAGGGCCACATCTGGGCCCCAAGCCTGAGATTACTTATCTCTGACCTACCCATGTTTGAGCTCGCCAAACGTGTCTCTCCCCGCCCTCCTCTGTGGAACCATCTTTCTCATCGCTATTGGAGGCGGAATGCTCTTCTCATGCAGTTCTCACATTGTTCTGTTCTTTCCTTGTGTGTGCATGCTTGGAAATGCAAGAGCGAGCAGCTAATTCCAAAATATTATACCGGAAGAACATTTTTATGCTTCATTTCATTCTACCCACCCACACACTCCCCGGTCTTCTGGCAATCCAAGCAGATCCCTTTGGATGCATGAAACGGAAAATTTGTTCCTTCCTCAAAATTGTTTTGTTCCATTTCACACACTCTGCTTTATTACGGCAGGTTGCCTATGCCTGTTTGACTGTGGCTAGCCTTGTTTCCTTCATTGTAGACGTAGGGGAGAGCCCATAAAACACGCCTGAGTAGCTTTAACTCTTCCTATATCTATCTGCGTGTGCGCAGTGGTTGTATTTTGAGATAAATCCTCAGCAGAGAAAAAAGGCAGTGTTTTATTCTTTGATAAGGCCTTTCTTGGTAAGGAGGGAAATGTGCAAAAAAGATGGCGAGTCTTAAAATAGTACTAAACCACAGCACAGTTTATTTTCCCTACTGGTGGGTTGTTTGAATACATAATGTGTGCATTACTTCAATGGATTCTGTTTGGGCTCACATAGGCTGCCATAATGCTAGGTTTAATCTTCAAAATGTTTTCTAGCATGCATGAGACTGACTAAGTAGCTATGCAATTTCTGACTATCTAGCCTATCATGCAGCACAACCGCGAAGGGAATGCACTTTTGCTAAAAACACGTGAAGCTTGTAAAATATTGATTTTTTAAAGGGGAAAGGAGATACACACACACACACACCAGGGAGCTCAAGGCAGCAAGCATGCATGACCCCTCAATTTTATCCTCACAACCACCCCTTGAGGTAGGCCAAGCTGAGTGACAGTGACTGGACCAAGGTGACATGATGAGCATCATGGCTGGAGTAGCGATTTGAACCTTTGAATCAGGTCCTAGTCTTGCACTCCAATCTGTACACAGGCTCTCTAGGAGGTATCATATGGAATAATAATAATAATAATAATAATAATAATAATAATAATAATAATAATATATTATTATTATTTACACCCCGCCCATCTGGCTGGGTTTCCCCAGCCACTCTGGGCAGATTCCAACAAAATATTAAAATACAATAGTCCATTAAACATTAAAAGCTTCCCTAAACAGGGCTGCCTTCAGATGTCTTCTAAAAGTCTGGTAGTTGTGTTTCTCTTTGACATCTGGTGAGAGGGCGTTCCACAGGGCGGGTGCCACAACCGAGAAGGCCCTCTGCCTGGTTCCCTGTAACTTGGCTTCTCACAGCGAGGGAACCGCCAGAAGGCCCTTGGCACTGGACCTCAGTGTCCGGGCAGACCGATGGGGGTGGAGACACTCCTTCAGGTATACTGGACCAGTATATGGAAGTTTTGATAACACATATGTGACCAGAAATTGAAATCTGATGTTTGGGACAAAGCAGAGCCAAAGAAACAGTTTGGCCTTGGAGATACGCACATCTGTCAGAAGGGAGATAATCTACCCCCACAGATAAAGGATATAGGAATGACAATGTGCTGCCTAATTGTCAGTGTATATCTCAGTTATATGTTGTTGTTGTTTAGTTGTTTAGTCGTGTCCGGCTCTTCGTGACCCCATGGACCAGAGCACTCTTGTCTTCCACTGCCATCACAGTTTGGTCAAACTCATGTTGGTAGCTTCGAGAATACTGTCCAACCATCTCGTCCTCCATTATCCCCTTCTCCTTGTGCCCTCCATCTTTCCAGGATCTTTTCTCCATCAGGATCTTTTCCAGGGAGTCTTCTCTTCTCATGAGGTGGCCAAAGTACTGGAGCCTCAGCTTCATGATCTGTCCTTCCAATGAGCACTCAGGGCTGATTTCCTTAAGAATGGATAGGTTTGATCTTCTTGCAGTCCATGGGACTCTCAAGAGTCTCCTCCAGCACCATATTTCAAAAGCATCAATTCTTCGGTGATCAGCCTTCTTTATGGTCCAGCTCTCACTCCCATACATCACTACTGGGAAAACCATAGCTTTAACTATACGGACCTTTGTCGGCAAGGTGATGACTTTGCTTTTTAAGATGCTGTCTAGGTTTGTCATTGCTTTTCTCCCCCGAAGCAGGCGTCTTTTAATTTCGTGACTGCCGTCACCATCTGCAGTGATCATATATAATCTCAATTATATACCTTCTGGCTATCTGGCTTGACTAGTCATGGATCAAGAAGCGAACATGGCCATTTCAAGCACTCGTACCCTTCAAGTGTCCAGATTTTCCTGGGCTAGTCCCCAAATTACAAAAGCCATCCCAGTTTCTGATTTGTTTCCTGAGTGTCCCGGGTTTTCCCTTTTTCTCCCCTCCACATCTCAGAGAACAGTTAAAAGTGGTGTGTGGGTGTGGGTGGGTGTGGGTGTGTATGTAGGTGCAAAAATGGAATCCTGATTATACTGAAAATAAAATCCCTGCACCAAATGAAAGAAATTGTGCTGCCATACAAAGTCCTTCCTTTTGAAGGAAAATGTCACCAATCCAGTTTAAATTCTGTAATTGCGCTGCTTCAGCAGCAAGCTCTTTTTTAAGGAAACCTTTCCTTTATTGTAAATGGAAACTTACCCTGTCTACTCAGAAGGAAGTCCCTCTGTATTCAATGGAGCTTACTCCCAGGTAACTGGGTAAAGACTGTGTACCCTTATATGGCAACCCTAAGCACTTTTACTCAGAGCTCCATCCCACTCAGTTCAGTAGGATTAACTCTCTGCTATGTTCTTGATCATTACCATAGTTTCCATCATATTATTATTATTATTAATAATAATAATAATACAATTTTTATTTATATCCTGCCCTTCCCAGCCAAAGCCGGGCTTAGAGCTTTTTATTTGCTTTTCTGTTATATCTTGCCATCATTACTTACTCTGTTATATTCATGCACAAAATGGAAATAAAGGCGATAACATAAATATAAAACATGAACATATAATAATGGTATCATGTCTAATTTCCTTCAAGTTGTTTAATTCCTATATAACTTTATATTTACTCCCCTTTCGCTCTTACCATGGTTTCCTATCTACTATCTTTTTTTTTAACTGTGTTTTCTTATTCTTCTACATTATTCTCATTACCTTATATAGTCACATGTTATCACATATACTGCTGTGTTTGTTCAAGTGGTTATAATTCCTTTCTTCGTATCTTCTTACAGTATTTTTCCATATAATCTATATATAATATTCAGTCCTCTTTCAGTCATTCCCATAGTTTCCATTCTTATTCTTATTCTTAATTTCCCATCTTTTTCCCTGACAGGAACTTCCCTGACAGTGAAACAATTTTTTCATTCTATTTATCTGTGGAAGGTGTTGTAAAAGATCCCTTCCCTCACACATTTTTTTCTTTACAACAATCCTGTGAGGTAGGTTCGGCGGAGGGATTGTCATTGGCTCGAAGTGACTGATGTATGCGACATGTATGTGTGCGGCAAGATCAAATGTGGGAGAAGCTTCCTGATGTAGAATAGGATGTCCCTTTAAAAAAAAATGTTATTGGTTTTTCACAATTTATATAAACACAAACAATACACAATACACACATACAAACACATAAACAAACATGTATAATTTCGAATCCTTTTTTCTTAAACCTTACTTCACCGACTTCCCCATACCTCCCCTTTCTGCATCCCAATTTCCAAATTAGTTTCAGCAAATCCTCCCCCTTAAGTTTGTCTAATTTTCCCTTGTTCTTTTCTTTAGGATGTCCCTATTTTCATCCAAGAAATGTTGGAGGGTGTTTATAAATGTGTTAAGCAATAGCTGAACTGGGGGTGAAACTAACTTGTGTTGGATTGTTCCTGCAGTACTATTAAGTTCAGAATACAAAGAGCAAAAATGAAGCTTAGAGGAATCTTCCTTAGCTTCTTTCCTCATTTCAGCGATTCAGGCCTGTGTGTAAACTCCTCCTTTGTGATGCCTCAGTGGACCACTTTGTTTTATGACTTGCTTATCTATGATGGGAAAATTGAGAGTAAACTCCTGTGGGGAACACACAGGAGAAAACGTGTATCTACATGGAGAACAACATTTGCTCAAATAAACATGGCTCTTTTTGGGTGAGGGGGGAGGGAGCAGAGATGCATCAGTGGAACAAACATGTGTGATGGTGTTAGAATGAAGCTTTTTTGTGCTTAATACATTGGAAAAAAATTGCTCAGGAACTGTTCAGCCGTGTGACCCCTTTAACTCTACTAAGGTCAATGAAGACCTATCAGACCACTGTGCAAATGCCTGGGATGCAAGTTTATGCTCCTTGGGGGCAAATGTATGGAGCAGAAAACGAGGCCTTAATGGCTGCTTTTAATAGTACTCATCTAAGTCAATTCCCCCAGCTTCCACTGAGTGAAAATGCTCTGATATCCTTTTCACTAAGTACAGCATGCTCAGTTGCCCTAATTCCCTTCCTCTCTTTCTCCATCTTGTCATTAGTCTTGGGACTCCTGTCCACTCTCCCACTGCTATGTGCCCCTCATTAATTCCCAGTACCCGGGAGCAGGACAAAGGAGAACTGTTGTTGAGTAGGGTGGATGCTGATCTCCCATCACTGCACAGCCAAAAGGGAGAGGATGAGAAGTGAAGTTGCAGAGAGGTCAGTGCAGTGCAAACTCCCTAGCAGGAAGGCTGGATTGGCCCTGCCAGTGTGTTTTCACTGCACCAGCCTCCTTGCTGCCCCACCCTTCTACACAAATTCCAGTAATGGAAGGTCAAGTAAGCACCACCACCCCTCTCTGCTGAACCACCACTGCTGTTGCTGAAGCTAAGATCACCTGGAACAAGGAAGTTAAGGCACAGGTGTGGGAAAACGTTTTCATGTTAGGGGCATCGTTGCTTCATGAGCAACATTTCAGGGGGTCATGTGTCAGTGGTGGACAGAGCTAAACATCATTGTGGGTTCACCCAGGAGCAAAAGTGGTCAGAGCAATAGATGCTATTCTCATCTTTGCACAGTAGGCTACATTACAGCCACACAAAAGTCAGGAGCATCTACAAGGACTCATTCACCCTTTCATCCTTATAGGGGCTAAAATTTAGCCAGGCAAAAGCACTCATTGTGAGTAGAGCTGATGGTGTGGGGGTATTGCCTGGAGAAAGTCACAATAGCCTGTGGAGAAGCCTAGAGTCCCACATCTGTCCCCTGGGATGAAGTGCCCCATCTCTGAAGACTCGTAATCGGATGAACTGGGTTTGTGTCTCCGCTCCTCCACATGCAGCTACTGGGTGACCTTGGGCTAGTCACACTTCTTTGAAGTCTCTCAGCCCCACTCACCTCACAGAGTGTTTGTTGTGGGGGAGGAAGGAAAAGGAGAATGTTAGCCACTTTGAGACTCCTTTGGGTAGTGATAAAGTGGGATATCAAATCCAAACTCCTCCTCCTCCTCCTCCTCCTCCTCCTCCTTCAGTTAGAGCTACCAAAACCAAGAGAGACCTGCTATCTCAGCAAATGCACATACTGGGAGGTTTCCCCCTCTCAGGCAGCTCCTTCCACTTCCTAGTAATCTGCTGTGTCCTATTGCACACCGTGTCCTCTAATTTTTCCTCCTTCCCTTTGAGTGCACCATTGGTTAGTGAAGCTTCTAATCTAGCTCTCTTCTACAAACTACAAATTTATTTCTGAGTCCAACACCACCTCCACTCTTAGGCAATTGGAGCAGAAGTGGGAGAATCTAGAGTCGAGACAAGAGACTAGGTATGGTATGTAAGGTTTCAAGGGGGTCAGGCAAAGTGTCTTTCGGACTGAGTAAATCGGGCTTCTCAGTTGTGACAGTGGCACTAGAGGTCTCCTGAGACCTCCTCCTCTTTCCTGAATGAGGTTCCTCTGGAGTTATGGCAAGGCTGAACTCTATCATCAGGGTGTGTTCGTGGTTTTAAATGATATATACCATTTGCTCAGAGCTTGTATCATAATCCCATTTGATTTACTTTTTTGCAAAAGGTAGGAGGATTCATATTCTAGCTCCAATTATCTTGGAGCAACGCATCATAGGAATGCTGGAAATTTGACATCAGAACAGTATTATACGTTTGTCTTCCCAAGCACAGTATACTCTCCCTTGCTGTTTACTACCACTGTACTATAGGCTAGTGGTGAATGATGTTTGCACACCACTTGTCAGGCACTCTTTGAACCTAGGTAATCATGCTTTCCCAGGTGGTTTATAGGTCTTATAGGTGGCTTATAGCTCTTATAGTAGCTTGATGCACTTATAGCGGGGTAGGCAACCTAAGGCCTGGGGCCGGATGTAGCTCAATCGCCTTCTCAATCTGGCCCGTGGATGATCCGGGAATCAACATGTTTTTACATGAGTAGAATGTGTCCTTTTATTTAAAATGCATCTCTGGGTTATTTGTGGGGCCTGTCTGGTGTTTTTACATGAGTAGAATGTGTCCTTTTATTTAAAATGCATCTCTGGGTTATTTGTGGGGCATAGGAATTCATTCATATTTTTTCTCTCCAAAATATAGTCCAGCCCACCACATGGTCTCAGGGACAGTGGACCGGCTCCCTGCTGAAAAAGTTTGCTGACCCCTGACTTATAGCCTTCAATATGGCTTATATAGTGCCATATATAAGCTTATGAGCAGAGCGTCCGTGTTTTGAAGCTCAGCTACAAATTAACAAGGCTAACCTAGGTATGGCATTAAATGCAACTAGCCTATGTTTTTGTTTCAAAATGCTTTTTTAAATGCAGAGCATCAGCTGGGGTGGGAGATAATTAACAGGATCAGATCAGGCTAGAAAGGGAACTTCCCCTGCTGTGGTTTTGAGAAAAGGAAGCAGCGCTTTTCTGAAGCTGGTATTTTGTGTGGAAAATCCCCCACTGGTGTCAACTGGGAATTTTCTCCCAATGGTAAACTGAGCTTCAGAGGAGGCATTTTCCTCAGGAAACCACAGCAGGAGAAGGTTAAATTCCCTCTCCGTGCCAGGTCTGGTCCTGTTAATTATCACCCAGCCCAGCTGATGCTTTGCATCTTTTTTTAAAAGCATGCAAAGACACATTTAGCATTGATCTGATGCAAGCTGCTATCACCTCTCAAGCTTGCAAAAAAGCCACCTCTGTGAAAATGTAGTTTTTGTGTGTGGTGCTGCGTGCGTGCATGCGTGCTTGCCCACTGTGGTACAAATCAGCTGTGCCACACACAGAGAGACCTTATTGCAACTTAACCAGTTGCCGATTAATAATGCATTTGGTTCTGCCAGATTGCTTTTCTTGCTCCGTTATCTCCAAATCTAGCAATCCTCAAAGAGGACGGAATTCTACAGTTTTGTAAAACTGGGGGCATTTGGCAGTCTTATGCATGGGACTGTAGCTGGTAGCAAACCAGTGTAGCCTGGAAGGACTATTTTTTTAAAGTCTTGTGCCAACCAATTTCTCCCAGTTTTCCCCTCAACCAGGCATCCCCAACCTGCGGCCCTCCAAATGTTTTGGCCTACAACTCCCATGATCCCTAGCTAACAGGATGATGGGAACTTTAGTCCAAAACTTCTGGAGGGCTGAAGGTTGGGGATGCCTGCCCTCAACCATTAATGGAGTGGAGGGCAGGGGGAGGTGATGAATGGACTCTTAATCAAAGATGAGTGATCCAAAGTTCTGCAAAGGTTGTAGAACTGGCATTGCTACAGGTGTTACATAATACTCATTCCACATTTGTAAAAAGAACATTATTTTAGTGGAACTCTGGAACTTCCTGCCTACTGACAGTAAGCAAGTGCCTTTGCTGTTCTCCTTCTGACACCTGTCAAAAATGTCTTTGCTTAGGCAATGCCTATCCAGATATGTAGAATGTTGTCATGTGTTTTAATATGGTTTTTAGCTTATCTTTGTGTGTTCATTGGTATTTCATATGGCTTTTTTAAACTGCTTTTTTCTGATTATTGCATTGTTTTACTCTTTGCGTAAACCACTTGGAGGGTTTTTGTTTGCATTTAAGCAGTACATAAATTATATTTGTCACATAGATAAATAAGACGGAACCTAGTAATGGCTGGAATACCAAAGAAATTCTGAAGACATTCTCAATGAGGCAGGGAAATGGAAGCTTCTTTCACGGTGGAAGAGAACCTATGAGAAATTGGTTTTGGCCTTAAGGGCGCTGCTCTTTGCAGGACCAGTTCTTGTATACTTCCTAACAAGCTGACAACCATTCAGAGCAGAGACATCGCTTCTGGCAGTCCTGCTTTCACAGGTACCACTGGAGTCCACATGAATCACCCTGATCTTCCTTTGCCTCTACACCAGGCTTCCCCAACCTTGGGCCTCCAGATATTTTTGGCCTACAACTCCCATGATCCCTAGCTAGCTTGACCAGTGGTCAGGGGTGATGGGAATTGTAGTCTCAAAACATCTGGAGGGCTGAGGTTGGGGAAGCCTGCTCTACACCTTCTATGCTGTCTACCTTCACTAGAAAGGCTTGATAGGTATGGGAATGTTCAGGGAGGCAGGGGTGGATATATTGTTTATTAATATCCTTCCTAACTTGCTCTAGCAAGTTCTTTTACTTAGCAGAGTTTTACATTCCCCTTTTAAACATACACAGCGGATAGCTGGTTGAAAGCTTGTGTAAGCCTCTCACTATTAGGTTCCTCGTAAATTCCCTTATATCCCTCTTAAAAGAATAAACACACCACAATCTTGTTTAAAGTATATAAAAGAAGTTTACTCACATCAGTTCACAGATGTATCCCTGAAGGCAGGCTTAGTTACAGGTATATACATGTGGATCTATCCCATATGGGGATATTCCCAGTGTCCTTTGTTGCTGAAAGCATTTCTAGCTAAAAATCTGGTCCAACGATGGAGGAAGTCAAAGAGAGAGTGTGTGCTGCATGCCTTGTCCTTTTGTTACCTGAACAGGTAAGGTCACGTCCACATTCAGTCACATGCAAAGGAAGGATGTTCCAGCCCAGGAGAAAACAGGAAGTTTTCGACTGGCTGGACAAAACATTCCCCCCCATGTCCACTCTAGGAAAACAAGGGATGTTGTACTTGACTGCTTCTTATGTATCACATCCCACAATAGGTGTCAGATATATCTGCTGAGATAGTTCCTCTAGCCAATGGACAGGAGCACCAACCAACACACACAAAGCCTTTCCTAAAGTTCAAGCAAAACATATACTTGTAGTTATAAACAAGGTGTTTGCTGAGACTGGCACAGTGGAGCGATAAAGGCAAAGTGATGGAGATCTGAAAGTAATGCCAATATATTTCACATCTGGCAACTGATGTGCCCTTGGGTTTCAGGTAGTACATGTCTAAAAAGCCCTGGACACAAATCTTCACAGCCCTCTAGCATCTATGGTGGTTCATTTGCCAGAAGTAATATATTTAGCCATTACTCTGAAAATGTATACTCGATGCTGACCAAACAAAGCCTCCTGATGTATATTGTACTCTAGGAGGCTTAGTTTGGTCAGAATCTTCCAGAGTTATGGCTAAATACATTACTTCTGGTCAGTGCTATTTTTCTAGAAAAAAGGGTGCCAGATGTCACCATAAACACCTCCCTCTTTCTCTTTTAATAACGATGGCACCCACCTGAGAGGTACTGGAACTGAATTCCAGTGGGTTCTGGCTGAAAAAAAGACCTGCTTCTGGAAAACAAGCCACCACAACCATTAGTGTGCCATGAAAAATGTTGTACTGGGGTTTTTAGACTCATCAACCCATGTACTATCTGAAACCAAAGGGGCACATTGGTTCCCAGCTGTGATTTTTTCTTCCAGATCTCCTACCCCACTAAAGAAAGAAGCATTGCCAGAAACACAATGTGTTCCTTTGCACACTGGTTCATAAATGTTGCTGTGTAAATGCAAATTATTTATTGAAGAGGAGCCTGTTTCCTCCCATTTATATTAATTTCAAAGGGGGTGTTTGCATTTCCTTTCTGTGTTACTGTAAAACAACTGACCCAAATTAAGAAACGCAATCCTAGGCTTCAATCCTGTTCACCAGGGGGTAGAGAACCGTTGTTGTTGTTTTGCTTTGCAGTCAAGGACCACATTCATTTTGGGGTTCGTCCTATGGTACCCCCAGGTTTGCAGACACTGGTGGGAAGGGCCTGAGCAGAACGTGGGTCTTTCTTTCTGCCCAATACTTATTGCCCAAATGGGCAGCTGGAAGGGACTGGGAGCATCATCTAGACTGACCCCACCAAACACACAACAGTATATCTATATATGGCCTGATCCAGTTGACTGACCTTATGTTTTTAAACCCAATTTCTCCCACATCCCATACCTTGATCACTTCTACATGCCTCTGATTCTGAAGGCTGCAAATTGCTACTTTTATCATTTTATTCTCCTCCTCCCTCCTCCTCACCTCCCACTAACCAAGAGCAGGTGCCAAGTTACAAATCTGACAAGATTAACAATATTTTTAATGGCGTTATTGTTTCCCCCTCCAACTCTGGCAAAGGTTTATGTATTATGATTTACTTAATGCTCTAAAAAAAAGCACTTTGTGAGCCCACTTCCTGGTGTGTGATCAGCCTATCTCCTTTATTTGTTGAGAAGGTTGTATAAATATAGATATAGTTGTGTGTGTGTGTGTGTGTGTGTGTGTGTATGAGACCAAGAGCTTATAAATCAAGCTGCCTTGATCAATGAACATAAAATGAGCCCACGGGACTTTCTATCAAATATCGTACGTAGCATAAGGCAATTATTTTAAAGTAAATCTATAGACTTGCACTTTGCCAACTCTTAAATCGGCAAGACTTGCCTCACTGTAAATAATTTTAATTGGTTTAGGCGGGAAACAAACAATCACAGGAAGTCCTTGCACACTCCCTGAAAGTGATGGTGGCAGAAAACATCCAACAGTCACAGTCCCTTGGTTGGTTGAGACTGGGGGCCAAAGTACATGTGTGAATCCTAAGAATGCGCTTGGCCAATTTGCATGTAATGATGGACCTCAGGGAATGGCCAAAGCTCAGAGGTACAAAATCTGCCTGGCCTGGGAAAGGCCATTGGTTCAATCCCTGGCATCTCCAGGTCTTCAGGTTGGGCTGGGACAGTCTCCCATTTGAAATTCTGGAGAGCCCATGCCAGTCAGTGCAGACCTAGATAGACCAATGGTCTGAGTTCTCTCTCTCTCTCTCTCTCTCTCTCTCTCTCTCTCTGTGTGTGTGTGTGTGTTTGTGTGTTTGTGTTTGTGTGTGTGTTGATACTGGAGCTCAGCTGGCAGAGTTGGGGCCAGACTACAGAAGGCCCTCAGGCCAAAAAGGTTGCAACATGGAGTCATCCAAGATTCCAGCCAGCCACACATATTCTGTTCACGAATACACAATTTCATTTCCCCAGATTGTGTGAGTGCTGAGCTTACTTAGTCCTCTTTGAGTTATTTTGTGCTCCCTACTTTTCTCTCTCTCTCAATTTTTGGTCGTTGTCCAGGCCGCCCAAACCTCTTCATACTCCACTCTTTGTGCATTGATGACAGTGTTTTGGGTACGTGAGGATCCTCACTCAAATAATTGTGTTGTCATTATACATGGGATAGAATGAATATATTGCGGATTCTTGGCCCCTCCCAGGAAGTGCTCAGAGGCCCACAGGCCCCTTCCCTAAGTGGGTAATTTGAATATCAAAGTCATCGGAAAGGTTACCAGCAGTCTGTAAGATGAAGGGAAGGGATTATGGTGCTAATGAGGCAGATCAGCACCAATGAGAAAATAATAATCATCTTGTAATTAGAGCATCCTCTTTCAGTCTAAACATTGACCATAAATAACTAGCTCCTTCTTCATTATTTGGTTAAAGGGATACATAATTGATTATTCCCTAATATGGCTGATGGGGGGGACACACACTGGAGGGTGGAGGGGGGAAGGGTTTTATTTTTAACAGCTGAAATCACACAATTAGTTTCTTCGCTAATGTACTGTACTTTATTTAGAGCACAGATCTTTCCATAGAATATATACCCTTGAGCTAGCTTGTGAAACCACTTTCCACAGATTGTAAGCTGCACTGAGCCATTTGCTTTTGTTAGGGAAGAATTTATATACTAATTAAAAGCTGCCACTTCCCATGTGGACATGGTAGTTGGGTGTTTTCTTGGGTCATTTGGGAATGAATTCTTTATTATGGGTGAGATCCAATGAAGTTTGAGTGGGCATATGGGGGAGAAGAGTACCCATAAATCCCATTGTCCAAGCAGATTTTCCTTGCGCAAGTGGGTAGACATCACTGGACATTGCTTTAGGTTTAGATTAAATCTGTACAGTAATAGATCAAATACCTCTTACTATGTTTTCATGATTTTTAAATATATATAACATTTTATTAATTTTCCAAAAATAACTACAAAACGCATCATCAACAAATTTTAAAACCATAATTTTTGCTTGATTTCCCTTCCCTCCCCCTCTTGTTTTATTGTTTAACACTTGTTCATGCACGTCCTTAAAACCTTAAAAACCTTAAAAATTTCAATTTTAAACCATCATCTTATTACAATGACTTTTAAAAGTTATACTAATGTAAGAACAATACACAAAGCTTAAAAGATATGCATTAAACAATTGTCCCTTTTTAAAGTTCAAAGTCCTCTTTCTTCCTTGGGTTTCACGTTAACTGATTAGTCCTGCATAGTTGAATAGTTTATTTTGCCGATCTTCTTTATCTTCTTTGACGGAGGCATCTTCATTCTGTAGGAGTTGGTTAGTCTTAACCTGGCATCCACTCTTCTTGGCCTGGCATCCACTCTTAAGAATTGCAACAAAGTCTTTCGTTCAATAAGTCCAACAGAACCTGTACATCTCAATATCGTAACTTCATTTTTTTTTTAACAACAATCATTTTCCACATTCCTTCCCAATCTTTGTATGTCTTCTCCCAGGCCTTTTTAATGATTTTGCATTGCCACCCCACATATAATAACCTTTTATTGCCCTCCCTTCCTGTTTCTTCTCTATCACAGTCAAGGCCTCCCAAATCATTTCTCTATGTTTTAATGAATCAACGTGAAATATAAAAGATGGCATTTCGGTTTAAAAAACAGCTCCTTCTGTGAAAGAGGTCCAAGACTCTGGTCGCCATAAGCTTCCTCTGAGACCCTTTGCACACTTTTAATCACCCGATGCTTTATATGCACTTTCCCCTTCCCACAGGGTATCTCCAGTGCTCAGAGCTGTGTAACTGACCCACTCACACTTCTCTGCTTTAGTCCTCCCTCCCTTAAATTTGCCTCAGCTTTCTTCACCGCCTTTGAGACTGAAGTAAAGTTTCCCCATAGCTCTGTCACTGCTGGTGGCTGCTGCTACACCAACATGCTTCAAAGAACACAATAGCATGAGAACATGAGAAGATTCCTGGTGGGATCAGACCAGTGGCTCATCGCGTCCAGCATCTTGTTCAAGCACCTTGAAACCCACAAGTAGAAACTGAGCACAATAACTCCATTGGCACCATCTATTGGGGGGTGGTGGTCATCTTTAAGGGGCCATGGGAGCCAGGGCCACCCAATGCTTCAAGGAGGGCCCCACCCATTCCACTGTGTTCCTCAAAAGGATGCACCAGCGAGAAGCATCTTCACATTGGTGCATCCTCTTCCAGGGATGCAGTGAAGGAAAGACTGTTGGTGGTGGGAAGGTGGTGGTGGTGGTGGACCAAGTTGGCCAGGCTGGGTTGGGGGGGGGGGTCTGAGTGTGATATCATACATGCACGACGGGCCCCCACAATGTTGGGGGCAACTCGGCACACCTGCTCCCCTCCTGCAGTTTTCAGCAACTGGCATTCAGAAGCATTACTGTGTCTGAGTGGGGAACATAGCCATCATTGATACTTGTCACTGCTAGCCTTATCCTCCATCATGCCCACTGCTTGATATGCAAGCAGGGGCTGAGTCAGCAAATTTAGTCCACTCTTGCAACCATACCCAGCCGGATGTGACCCCCAGCAGTGGAGCAAGCTGATTGGGCACCTGGGGTGGTGCACATGCCCTGCCAGCCGCCCTTGGGGCAGGGCGAACCAGGGCAGGATGCTCCACAGGGCCTCAGAGGAGTCTGCCTGCCTCCTCCCGCTCAGCCACCCTACAACCAAGGGGGAGGCAACAGGTGAACTGTTTGTGAAGTGAAGGACGTGAGGCAGGAGTTGATAATGAAGGTGAGCTGCGCACAGATGAGCTGCAAGCAAGCTGCCGGCCAGCTCTGTGGAGGCTCTTTTTATTGACACAATATGCAAACCCAGGCAGATACATTTTGGGCTGTGACCTTTACACATCTTCCAGCCCCGAGGTCGTGGGGTGGTACAAAGTTATTTTGGCACCTGTTTCCACCGCGTCATTTTCCCCTTGCACAGTGTATGATGAAGGAGACAAAGGTCTCAGAGACAAAGTTCACAGACAGGACACCGCAGACTACTGAGACCGCAAAAAGTTAGACAGAGGGCAAGATGTTCAGACAGCTGTGGCTTTATCTGTGAGGGGGAGTGTGCTCCGCACCCAAAGGTCACGCCAAGGCTGCCTGCGGGCGGGGAGTGTGCTCCGCACCCAGTGATCATTCCTAAAGTTTGGGGCAACACAGAGCCTGCAGACGCTCAAACCACCACGTCACTCCCAGGAGAGACGCATGGCTTGGGAGTGCTGCAGGCCCTGCAGTGAGTGCTGCCTGGCATTTTGTCACCCCCCTCAGTGGTGACACCTGGGGTGGACCGCCCCCAGCGCACACTCCTTCCTCCACTCCATGTGACCCAGCTGTGTTTTCGCTCTGTCGTGATGGATCTAACAAGCAAACAGCAGGCAGATTTGTACCTGGCTACCTCCTAACAATGCCATTCAAAGCCACTTGCACACAGTTGTTCCATGTAGCTCTGTACGATTAAACTCCTCCATCAAAATCTATGGGATTTGCTTCAGGGGGGAGGCATGGAGATAAATGTCTACGGTGGGAGTCTTTATTTTGTTGGCTTATTTATTTGGGCATTTATATCTTGCCTCTTCTTCGAAAACAATCAAACTCCAGGTGGTTTACAAGTGCAAATATCAATCACTAAAATTAAAGTTGAAAAGAAGCCTAACAGCACAAAACAAACGGCAGGGCGAAAGCCATAAAAGAAAGAGCCAAACTTAAAACTTAACTACGTAAAAAGCGCATTAAAGTGAAATATATTCTGTGTGTTACATTCCTGAAACTGAAATGGCATGTGGGTTATTAAAACACACAGTGCATGGCAAAATTGTGAAATACACTCCCACAAGGCTTGGGAGTCTTTAAAAGAAGATTAGACAAATTCATTGCTGATATGGCTGTATCATTGGCTACTAGCCATGATAGCAGTGTTCTACCTCCACTGTCAGAGGCAGTACAGTGGTACCTCAGAAGTCGAACAGAATCCATTTCAGAAGTCCATTTGACTTCCAAAACATTCAGAAACCAAGGCGTGGCTTCCGATTGGCTGCAGGAAGCTCCTGCAGCTAATCAGAAGCCGCAGATGTCGTGTCAGGTATTCAGATTCCAAAGAAAGTTTGCAAACCGGAAGACTCACTTCTGGGTTTGCGGCATTTAGGAGCCAAAACGTGCCACTTGCAAGGCGTTCAGGATTCAGGGTACGACTGGAAACCACAAATTGGGAGAGTGCTGTTGCACTCAGATCCTGATTGACAGCTTCCCATGTGCATCTGGTTGGCCACAGGATGCTAGAATAGATGAGCTTTTCACCTGATCCAGCAGGGCTATTCACTTCCTTGCAGTGGCGTAGCGTGGGTTGTCAGTACCCGGGGCAAGGCAAGTAATTTGCGCCCCCTAACCCGTGGATTTGCGCCCCCTAACCCGTGGATTTGCGCCCCCTAACCCTAACCCCCAGATGTTGCGCCCGGTCCGGCCGGCCCCCCCTGCACCCCCCACGCTACGCCACTGCTTCCTTGCCTCCTTGGTCTTTTTGTTTTTTCTGCTTCTTTCACTGATCCGCCATAGTTTAATAAACTCTGGACTCTGCACAGATATCTCCTTCTCTTTGCAGTCACCAAGTCGGGATGTTCACAGAATAAAAGACAAGATACAAGAGAAAAACACAAGTCAATAATTAAAACAAAACAACACTCTGGGTGGCTTCCAACAAACACTAAAATACAGTAATATATCAAACATTAAAAACTTCCCTGAACAGGGCTTCCTTCAGATGTGTTCTAAATGTCAGGTAGTTGTTGTTCTCTTTGACATCTGGTGGGAGGGCGTTCCACAGGGTGGGTGCCACTACTGAGAAGGCCCTCTGCCTGGTTCCCTGTAGCTTTGCTTCTCATAGTGAGGGAACCGCCAGAAGACCCTCGGCGCTGGACCTCAGCGTCCGGGCAGAACGATGGGCGTGGAGACACTCCTTCAGGTATACTGGGCCGAGGCCATTTAAAAAGCCAAAGGCCTGGTTGAAGAGGAACCTTTTTAACCCGCCACCTAAAATATATATAAGAAAGGTGTCAGGCAAACCTCCCTGTTGAGAGCATTCCACAAATGGGTAGCTGCTACAGAGGAGGCCCATTCTCTTGTTGCCACCCTTTGGAGCTATTGAGAATGTGGCACACCAAGAAGGGCCTCAGATGATGAATGCAGAGTCCAGGATGGTTGACATGTGGAGAGGCGGTCCTTGAGGTATTGAGGTCCTGATCTGTTTTAAGTCTTTATAGGTCAAAACTTTGAATTGGGCCCAGAAGCTTATTGGCAGTCGGTGCAGAGTTATCTTACCTCATAAAATAACGACATGGAATTCATTGGGACAATGCAGTCTACTGTAACCCATCACTAACTACTGATTTTCTTTTTTTGAAACCTAAATGTGAAGTCAGACATGGTGCAGTATAAAATATTCATGTGACTTATTGACGCTGAAGGCTGTGGCTGATTTATTTGAGATGTTTGTGGTGAAGCATAACAACGATACAGCCTGAACACTAGCAGGGTGTTGAATTTTTAAGAGACTTAAACTTTGGAATCCATAGTCATTATTCTCCCTCCTGCTCACCTCCCCATGAAATAATACTAATGGATAAAACGAGTAAACTTTGTTGGACTGGATTATATGTTCTAGTTAGCAATGATACTGTTGACCTAATAAATTACTGTATTTTTCTGTGTATTAGACTAGGGGTTTTTTTACCAAAAAAAAAAAAAAAAGGTTTAAAATTGTGGCTTGTCTTATACACGGGTAGTGCTGAGGGGGTGTTTTCTTAATCTGGAGTCCCCTAAAATAGGGGGCGTCTTATACATGGGGGCGTCTTATACGCGGAAAAATACAGTATGTGGCATAGGGTCACAGAGTTGAGATGACCCAACCACCTGCTGATGTAAAAAATATATGCTTCCTTTCTCTTGTGATTTGAATTTATAGGTTCATGTTCTACACTCTCAAACTGGGTCACCAAGTTGACACCCATGTGGTTTTGGGTCAATTGTGCACTTGAAAAACTTTCCTGGTGCCCACAGAGCATCTCAGCTCCTTCCCACTTTTAGACATGTGGTGGTTAGATTTTTACATTCTCTCTCTCTTGAAAAGTACATAGACCTGCAGGTGGAAGTTGGAAGAACATATATCTTCCTTACTTCCTCTCTCACCTTTATGTACAGTACTTTTCAAAGTTCCAATAAGCATCTGAAGAGAAAATCTTGTTGTTATTTATATTTCTAAGCCACCTCTGATCCTGTATGATCACAGGGTACTGTACAAGTATTAAGAAAATCTATCACGTCATGAAATTATGCCTGAGCTATTGAAATCAAGCCATCCTGAGTGAATCAACTACTGTGAATCACGGATGGACAAATTAGTATATTTGTGGGGGGTTTTCCAGTCTTAAATTGATATTGTTATCTTTCTTCTTCTTCTTCTTCTTCTTCTTCTTCTTCTTCTTCTTCTTCTTCTTCTTCTTCTTCTTCTTCTTCTTCTTCTTCTTCTTTTGCCAACTGCCTCTCAGTATAATGAATTCCTGTAGCCCCAATTCCCACACCAGTGCTTCTAAATAGAAGTTGCGGGAAACTGCACACGGGGAGAATGCTCTTCTGATTAGGTCCTGCTTGTGGTCTTCTTATGAACATCTAGATGGCCACTGTGAGAATAGGATGCTGGACTAGGTGAGCTACTGACCCTTCTTATATTCTTAATTTAGAAAATGTTCCCCTGACTTAACTTTTTTATCAGAGGAAATAAGACCCAGTTTGGCTGATGCTAAAGGAGTTTGAGGCAAACTTTACTTGTGAACTGAGCAACTTACAACTATTTCATTGCCATCCAACTCCTGATGCATAACACCCGAAGGATTGTTCTTACATTTAAAATAAAAAAATAAAAATGGTTTTGATATATAGCCCCTTCTGCCAAAATCACCTCATTCAAGGCAGTGGACACAGCTATTTCACTTAGTGAAGTATTACCCTCTCCCTGGACATATCCAGTCAGGAAAAAAATAACTGACTCTCCCCTTGTGTTTTGTAGGCAATTGGTCTGAAAATTGCAGACATGAGAGAGATACCTTTAGGTGTGAAATCTGATTTTGGGGTGGGAAGAACTAAGAGATATTTTCTTCCCAAGTAAAATAATTTTCTCTGCTTACAAACTTGATACATAAGTCACAAAGGTGTTCTCTGTCCACCCTCCTAATCCTAGGCTGTTCCTTAAATTAAAAACATACGTTTCAGATTTGCAACGCTGCTCACACTCTCCCCCGCCCCCCGGTCTTTTCCTTATATGCTAGGCTTAGAGACATAGTTCTGTTTTTTGCAGATAATTGTCTGCAGCATTTTTTTTTTTTAAATGGCTGGATCACTGGCACACCACAAACTGCTTCAGAAGATCTTGCTTTGATTTGTGCAGCCTCACAAAGATCTGCTTCAACCTTAATTCCTCTGAAGGAACTCCATCTAAGCTGATAGTAGACTAAGAGTCCAGGGAACTGCTGCCAGCTAGTGGAAACAAAACTGGGCTAGATAGAGAAATTATCTGAGAGAGCCAGTGTGGTGTAGTGGTTAAGAGCAGTACATTTGTAACCTGGGGAACTGGGTTCGCGTCTCCACTCCTTCATATGCAGCTGCTGGGTGACCTTGGGCTAGTCACACTTCTCTGAAGTCTCTCAGCCTCACTCACCTCACAGAGTGTTTGTTGTGGGGGAGGAAGGGAAAGGAGAATGTTAGCCGCTTTGAGACTCCTTAGGGTAGTGATAAAGCGGGATATCAAATCCAAACTACTACTACTACTACTACTCCTACTACTACTCTTCTTCTTCTTCTTCTTCTTCTTCTTCTTCTTCTTCTTCTTCTTCTCTGGCTTGTTGCTATATTCACTGGTCAACTGATGTTCCCAGACATGGGAATGCAAGTCACATCCTCCACTGCCAGAGCAGAGCTGAGAATATAATGTTTTTAGAAATTTGAAGGTCATATGATAGAGGCATCATTCCTTACAGTGGGCCCACACTCATTCCACTGTTGCCTTTCTTGGCAACTTATCTATGTGGGTTATGATAGCAAAAGCCCGTTTGGCCAGAGAGTACTGCAGAATGAAAGATCTGAGAGTTTATATACCACAGGTTATATGATATTGCCTTCAACCCTCTTAAAATTTATTGTGTGTTGGCTTAAAAGTTCAGCTGCCTTCACTTTTCTGGTTGTAGTAGTGTTGACATGTAGGTGAACTCTGAGCACAAGGTGTATAACCTCAAAGAATCTAATGCATTATTTCCTGAGAGGGCATACCACAAAGTTTGGCCCACAGAAAGATGACTCCCTCTGTTGCAAAGCATTTGTAGATAATGCAGCAGCCAGACTTACGATCCCAGCACTTGCGCTTGAGAATAACTGATATCTGCGAACATAACTCAAGGCATCATAAAGAAGAAGGATGTTTTTACAAAATTCATCAATTAGATAACAGGCCTAGGAAGCCTCTCCAAAGATTAACCAGATTAAGGAAATGTTAATTAACAGACCTTTGAATTGATCATCATTAGGGGAATAGCTCATGTTGTGCTCTCCATAGCACGCCAGTTATTGCAATGTGTCAAATCATGGCCAGGTTCATAATTTGGGTGAATAATGGCAAAAGGATGCCAGCCCAGAGCCTTATAGCTACAGGAAAGAATACTCAGAAATGCTTGGATGACAGTTAGCATCGAGTGGGAACTGCAACAAAATGTGGCTGTGAATCATCAGCTGCTAATCAGGTTTTTGCTCTTGTTTCAGATTCCAGCCAATTATGTCCTTTTTCAAGATACTATAATCTCTAAGTGACTGATAGAGGGGCATTTTACTCCCCTCTTTCCAGCTGACACAAAAGGACGCGGGTGGCGCTGTGGGTTAAACAACAGAACCTAGGACTTGCCGATCGGAAGGTCAGCGGTTCGAATCCCCACGACGGGGTGAGGTCCCGTTGCTCGGTCCCTGCTCCTGCCAACCTAGCAGTTCGAAAGCACGTCAAAGTGCAATAGATTAATAGGTACCACTCCGGCGGGAAGCTAAACGGCCTTTCTGTGCGCTGCTCTGGTTTGCCAGAAGTGACTTAGTCATGCCGGCCACATGACCCAGAAGCTGTACGCCGGCTCCCTCAGCCAATAAAGCGAGATGAGCACCGCAACCCCAGAGTCGTCCATGACTGGACTTAACGGTCAGGGGTCCCTTTACCTTTACCTTTCCAGCTGACACACCTCAGAAGTTGCTGAGGAAGTGGAACCCTTGTTGTGATTTTACCCCTCCTCATTTTTAAAAAAGAATTGTACTGCTAATCTTGGGGTTCCCCCAAGCATGCTGAAAGCCCCCCTTGTTTCTCAGTGACCAGTCCTTTAGGCACCTTCCACCTCGGTTTGCTTCTTAGAGGGAGCAATGTAGGTTGGTGAAAGGTTGTTTCGACAGCTTCCATTCCTATAAATAACCATCATTGGATATATTTTCCCCCCCAAATACATTTAAATTCTTCTGGAGCTTAGGTCAGAGTTCGAAGAGCACATGCTCAATTTCCCAGGCTCTCCCTCTGGCATCCCCAATTAAAAAGATCTCAGGCAGCATTTGATCTGTGAAAGATCTCTCTTTCTCCAAGACCCTGCGGGGTCTTTGTAGGTCAAAAGTTGATAGTTCTGGACTAGAGAAATCCACCCTTTGACTCAGTGCAGGTTGGCTTCATGAATTCATAGTCCTTTTCTTCCTTGACTCTGTCCATTTCTAGGGATATTATAAATATCTGCATTTTTAAAAATGAAGTGAAATACCCACTTTTACTGCTGCAGATAATTGGTCCCACAGTGGGGCGCTGATGGTGATAATTCAGATATGAGTTTATTTATATCATTAGCATTCCTTTTTATGCCAAATGTGATGTGCAGCAGTAACCCAGTGTGTTTGGCAGGTCTATCTACATACCTGGTTTTGAACTTTGACTCAGCTCTGGGTGACACTGTTGACCTACAACAGATCCTACATCTTTGGGCCTTCCAGATATTGGGACTTTGGGCCTTCCAGATGTTGCTGAACTACAGCTCCCATCATTCCTGGCTATTGGCAATGTTTGCTGCGGCTGGTGTAAGTTCAACAACATCTGGAGGATCCCCACAAGCATTATTCCATCCCTGTTCTTCCAGATGTGTCTGCTGACCTTGCAGATGTGGCAGGGAGCATGCGCATGATTGTGAGACACATGATCAGCAGTACAGGGGTAAGCCAGTGAGACAGCACCTTTGTGCAGTGTGGGTGGGGATCATAGCCAAGTAGGGAACATCAGCGCACCAGAATATTTGAGCAGCAGCAAAGGCCACCACCCACTGCACCAATCAGTGCCCTCCACCTGGAGTCTGGGCTTAGTCTGGAGGAACATTAGGCTGCAACCACCACCCAAATATTTCACCCCAAGCGCAGCTATGTGCCCCTAAAAAACAAAACTTCCAAGAACCATTATGGAACTGTGATTTGACTGAACTAGTTCCATTTTGGAGGGAGTGAACTGGAACTAATCCCTTATGCATTACAGCATAGCGCCATGTGCCTTGCAGATCCTTGAAATCCATGAGTTAAATACAGTGGTACCTCGGGTTACGAACTTAATTCATTCCGGAGGTCCTTTCTTAACCTGATACCATTCTTAACCTGAGGCACGCTTTCACTAATTGGGCCTCCTGCTGCTGCCGTGCAGCTGCCACACGATTTCTATTCCCAACCAGGGGCAAAGTTCTCAACCCGACGTACTACTTCCAGGTTAGCGGAGTTTGTAACCTGAGGTGTCTGTAACCCGAGGTACCACTCTAGTGTTAAGTCAGGGTTCCATTAGTGCAAGGATTCCAGCTTGCAGCCCCCCTCCCTCCATGCACCCCCTAAATCCCTCAATGCTCCTGAACAGATTTGGGGATGGTGTGGGGCACATGCAGGGAGGGCGATGGGAGAAGGGAGAAGTCTCATTGTGCTAGCAGTAATCCTTGCACCAATGGGGTGAGTTAGCTGAATACCAACCCATGTGTTTAAGATATCTCTGTGCTAGATTATGACCAATACATATATGTGTGTCTGTGTGTACTCTTACTGTATCATTACTACTAGAAGTAAAAAGGTAAAGGGACTGCTGACTGTTAGGTCCAGTCGCAGATGACTCTGGGGTTGCGGCACTCATCTCACTTTATTGGCCGAGGGAGCCGGCGTACAGCTTCCGGGTTGTGGCCAGCATGACTAAGCCGCTTCTGGCGAACCAGAGCAGTGCACGGAAACACCGTTTACCTTCCCGCCAGAGCGGTACCTATTTATCTACTTTCACTTTGACGTGCTTTAGAACTGCTAGGTTAGCAAAAGCAGGGACCAAGCAATGGGAGCTCATCCTGTTGTGGGGATTTGAACTGCCGACCTTCCAATCGGCAAGCCCTAGGCTCTGTGGTTTAGACCACAGCGCCATCCGCGTCCCACTACTAGAAGTAGTAAGCAGCTAAATTTCATCATTGATACTAGATTTCCAGAGTTCTGGCGTCTCAAAGGCAACAGCTATTTTTGCCAGAGCACTTGGATCAGAGAACACAATGAATAAGCCAACATAAAACTGACTGTGGAACTGTCCAGTTCACAACAGACAATTCTTTTGCTTGCAGCATAAATATTCAGCCAGAAAGAAAAAAACACATTCGATTTTTACCGGTCATGCTGACTGACACCCAGCAAGTAAACAAGCAACAGAAAAGCTGAGAAAATTTGGGATTTTTAGATATCCCTTTGGTTTCAGTAAACCAGTCCAAATGTGAGGGTAATATAAAGTCTAGCTCCAGGGTAAGAGAACTGGTCTGGCTTACAGAAAATCAGAGACTTAACAAGAAATGGCAAAAAAGTTATTTTTCTTTGGGTTTCTTTAAATATAGTTTTGTTGTGATTTTCTTTTTTTGACAGTGGTTTAATAGCAAACAGCTCAACAAGGAAGAGTAAAGATTAACCAATCTACCAGGTTGTGAGAAATGAGGAATACATATATACTGTATATATTTACTAATGGGCGCAAAATCAGGTCACCTTAAACAGGGATAGCCAATATGGTGCTCCCTAGAGATTCACATCAGCCACAGATATCATGGACAATAAAGGGTGACAGGTGTTGTAGTTCAGAGTTAATGTAGTATAATGGTTAAAGTATCAGTCTGGTGTGCCAGCCCCTAAGTTTGCCCCTGACAGCAATTGAGATTGTGTCCTAAAAGGTAAAGGTAAAGGGACCCCTGACCATTAGGTCCAGTCATGACCGACTCTGGGGTTGTGGCGCTCATCTCGCTTTATTGGCCGAGGGAGCCGGCGTACAGCTTCCGGGTCATGTGGCCAGCATGACTAAGTCACTTCTGGCAAACCAGAGCAGCGCACAGAAACGCCGTTTACCTTCCCGCCATAGTGGTACCTATTATCTACTTGCACTTTGACGTGCTTTCGAACTGCTAGATTGGTAGGAGCAGGGACCGAGCAACGGGAGCTCACCCCGTCGCGGGGATTCGAACCACCGACCTTCTGATCAGTAAGTCCTAGGCTCTGTGGTTTAACCCACAGCACCACCCGCATCCCTATTTCAATGCTAATACTAGGAACCTAGGAAGCTGCTTAATGGTGTGTCCAAACATATGTCCATATAGCTCAATACTTGGTGTCATTCAACTGAGTCTTATTCAGAGTAGCCTCATCAAGACTGAATGAATATGACTAAGTTAGGTCCTTTGATTTCAATGGGCCCATAATGAGTAAAGAATAAATACCACTCATTATCTGCACTTCGCAGGGGTCTCTGCCAGCTCTACCTACAAGTACCAAGGATTGAACCTGGGACTGTGTGCAGACAGAGCCTACAGTCTAGCCATGAGCTATGGCCTTAGACAGCCAAAACAAGGGTCCAGGTTCTTAGCAATCCTAATTCAGGCATTTAGCCCAACAATAGTTCTTTTCTTGAAATAAAATCTAAATATCAGAAATCAGCTATTACGTGCAAGCTGCATAAAAAAGAGCAACTCAAGTCTTTATCTGCTATTTAATTCCTTTGATGAAGTGGAGTGGACTCTAGCATATGAAAGCTTATGGTGTAATAAATTTTGGTCTTTAAACCACTGTTGTTTTTCTGCAAGACTAACATGGTTACCCACCTTATTTATCTATTATGCCATATTGCTAGAAATAGTTCTATTTTGTTTTTATCTTCTTCCTTTCTTTGAGACACTGTTAGCTATGCAAATCATTTATTTTACCCCTGGGTTCTCCTATTTTCCTTCCAATTACATTCTTGATTTTTATTGTATTTCACCTCCTAGAAGATATATAGAGTTGTACCCAGTACATTCACTGAAATTATAGGCTTAAGGTACTTGTGTCCATTCATTCCAATGGGTCTACTCATGAGTGGAAGTTAGCTGCAAACAACTCTTTTGTCTTTCTAATTTTTTTTAACAAATCAACAACAGCCTTACACCATTTTTTATTTTTAAATAACCCAAACAAATCTACTTTAAGAAGATGATGACCCTTAATGCAGGGTCATAAAATTAGAGAATGATAATCCTGAAGGCAATTTAGGCAATTTATGCTGCAAACTTATACATCAGGGATGGGAATCTTGCAACTATCCAGATGTTTTTGGACAACTCCCATCAAACTTCAGCCAGCATGATCAATGGTCAGATATTTTGGGAACTGGAGTCCAATAACATTTGGAGGACCCAGCTTCTGCACCCCTCTTGTGTACTCTTACTGAGGAGTTAGTATCTTTGAACTCAATGAGGCTTACTTCCAAGGAGACATATACTGGGTTACACTGTTAGTTCCCATATTACTCTTTTAGACATTTTATATTGCATTGTGCTTGCAATGGTTGTGAAGCTAAGAGCACATGCCTGGATATTAAAGCGCGAGGCAAGGAGGTGGAGAGAGAGGGGCGATGTCTCCCAACTTTGTAATTACCTGCTTCAGAATACAAATTTGCTTAGCTTGTAATGCTGAAGTGTATTACGAATCAAACATAATTCCCTTCAGAAAAATTCTCCAGTGATGCTTGTAATTGCTGACCCAGTTCCAAATCAAACTGAGAGGAGTTTACCCATCACCGAAAGAACAGGGTGAGGAAGAGTTGATGTGAGAAGGAGAGAGACAGATGGAAACATGCCAGAGAGACACACACATAAAAAAGGTGGCAGAATACAAAGGGGAGAGATTCTCTCATGTTTTGTAGATGTCTCTCATTCTTGGGTGGGAAGTGGGGAGTGGGGGCAGTGCTCAGTTTAAAGAAGAAGAAAAAGCAACATGGCCAGTGCTTGTCTGTCCAGACTTTCTCTTTGTAAGGAGAAAAAATTCTATCAAACTGGGTTCTCTTTTCTCTACTTACGCAAACTCCGCAGATGCTCAAAGGAGATGTCATTATTTTTCAAAATAAACAGAGCTGAGCCCTGACACTAAAATTATTTACTGAATCTCAGCTTTGGCACAAATGAAGTGGTGCAGAACGGAAGGTGGTCTGCACAAGAACTTGCCAGCCAAAATGTTTGGTTGCAGTTCTTGAGTTTCATTACAGGGTTTCATTACAGGGTATCATGGAACTCTGAGGGACTACATAGAGAGGTGTGATGGACTCTTGGCAAGGTACCAAGTCATGTGTTTTTGCACACAACTCAGCTGTGACAAGCCAGTCAAGGGCTGTATCTCTAGTTGTGCATTGTAGACAGAGGCGAAAGGTGGATTTAGGGTGCCGCAGCCGGTGTGGTCACTGCCCTACATGGGCCCCCCAAAAAATGCTGTGGAATGGAAGAAGAGAGGCAGGGGAGGGGTGCACACTGAGCTTTAGCATCACACAGGTCACCGCTAAGATCTGAGAGCCCAAAGTTCTCCACTGACAGAAGGTCCCATATTCAATCCTTGGCATCTTCAGCTAGGGCTGGGAAAGGTCCCTGTGCAAAATCCTGCAGAGCCTCTGCCAGACAGCATAATGTTCTCACTCAGTATAAGGTAGTTTCTCTGTTGCTAAATTGCTGCAACTAGGGATAGGGGAGGGGAAAAGGCCAATCAGAAGCAGGAAGGGCAGGAGGGCATTTGGCACACGACCTCAAACAGAAAGTGGAGCTTACTAAGGGTTGCCATGTGTCCTCTTTTTCCAGGGCACATTCTCTTTCCAGGCTAAAATTTGAGACAAATTGCATGTACTGTATTTGCTTTGAATGCCGTTATAGTGTCCTCTTTTTTGCTCTTCAAAATATGGCAACCCTAGTACAGTTAGACACTTATTAATTTTTTGGCAGTTGATAAGTTTCACAAATATGTGTGTGTGTGTGTGTGTGTGTGTGTGTGTGTGAATTGGATCAAATTGTGACACACACTCTCATCTGACATCTGCAAATTTTGTGAACCGATATAGATTTTGTCATATGCACAGCATTGACAGTGACATTGCATGAAAGTGAGACTTTCTTCAGTAATTAGTGTACATCACAGAAATAGCTGGAAAAGCATTTGTTAAAGAAATGCATTCAAATTACATCTCACTCTTGCTCCTTGATGCCTTATTTTGTTTTCACGTACCATTTGTTCACCAAGTGTGTTTATTAGGGTTAAGGGCCTCCACAGAAATCTGAGAGAGCTAGAGAGAAATTAAATTCACCTTCCATTTAAAGGTGAACCAACCTGATTCACTCTTTCCAAAATAATATGCAGATCGAAACACAGTCATCCTTCAAAATGCACACTTCTCTGATTTTTTTAAATGTAGTTATCCAGCCAAGGAACATGCACAAAAATCCATATACTAAAATGTGCATAAAAATGCTTGATGCTTGTGAAAATAACACCCAAAAGTGCTTTCTATTAGGGAAAGATGGTTTCCAAAAATGTGCATATACGACAAAAATACATAGAAAAAATGTGTTTGTTATAAGATAGTTTCACTAAAATGCTGTCGAATTTTCATGAGGACTCCCCGATTGTTGAGTAAAAGTCATCCCCTTGACAAGTTCCAATCACGCCCTTGGAAAGAGGCATTGTGGGCTGCCTCTTATACCTCCCAGGACTCTTATTAACAGGGAATATTGGCACTCGGTTCTGCTGGTCCTGCCAGCTCCAGAGATAATTAACATCCCCAATGATGTCTTTCAAAACTCTATTGACAGTTTGTCTCTGCCACTGTGATAGCTCCACAAAACAGCTTCCTGCTCCTGTACTTAAGCTGGGGCATCCTCTCTATGTCACCATAGGAACCATTCTTGTCTCTCACTGGCTCTGAGGTCCCCACACCCAATCCTTTGGGCCATTGCTTCAGCCCAGCAGCTAACAGCAATGATCCTCCAGATGAGCAACCTCCCCGACTCCCTTCCTCTTTATGAAGTTTCCCAGCTGCCATCAAATGCCCCAGGGCATGGCCTGAAGGCTCATGAGACCACCAACTTGCTGAAGCTAAACCTACAGCCTCTCAATGGGAATTGCCATCTTCCCCAACCAGAGGCGACTGCTACTGCTGTGGCTGTTGTTGGGGACTGCCATCTTCCCCACCCTGAGATTCCTCCTCTTGCTGCTGTTGTGGCTGTTGGCGGGGATTGCCATCTTCCCCACCCACCACTTCTTAAAAAACAAGCATCTCTGGACCCTTCCAATATGGCCAACTATTGACCAGTCTCAAATCTTCCATTCTTGGGCAAGGTGATTGAGCGGGTGGTTGCTGAACAACTCCAGGCATGCCTGGATGATGCTGGCCACTTGGATCCTTTCCAGTCGGGATTCAGGCTTCATCAAGGGACTGAACTGCCTTGAGTCGAAACATGCTAGTTGAAGATCTCCAGCAGGCCAAGAACCAAGGTGAAAGCTGTTTCCTGGTCCTGCTGGATCTCTCAGCGGCCTTTGACACCATTGATCATGACATCCTTCTGGACCGTCTAAAGGAGTTGGGAGCTGGGGGCACTGTTATACATTCAGAAAGGTATTTCATAAACCTTCCTGCCAAGAAATGTTGCAAATCTGATTAAAATTCTGTGGTCTTCATCTTAACATTTCTGCAGATATGTGAGCTGAACAGGGATCGCCATAATCAGCTTGCTTCAGGCAAAATACGCTTGGTGGCTTTTTGTTGCACTATCAAACTATACAAATGAGTTGCTTTTTAGGGAGATTTGTTTTGAGATTCTCATCCTCTATGCTTTCTGGTGTCACCTTTTTTACTTCTCTTGAAATGACAGTAATTTTCCCAGTGTTGTAAATGGCATGTGACTAAAGTATATTTCATTGCCTTTTGTTGAACAACTCAAACTAACAAACCTGATAAAAATAAGACTCTGGTTATCACTCTCTCCCCCCCCCCCCCCGATGTGAAGTAGCTTCCTTAGCTTTCCATTATAAAAGCATTTCTTAGATGCATATGATTAACACCAATTTTCTCCCAGTAGGTTCTTCTAAATCAGAAATCTGAATTGCACAGATTTACTGGAAACTCTGCATCAATATTATTACTTCCACTGAGATTTTTCGCTTATAGTTTTTCAAAAGATGGGATTTGCAGACACAGGAACAGAGCCATTTAGACCATTGTTCTTAAAAATTTAGCCTGTCTGCGCATTATATTTATTTAACTACTCAATCCCCCCCCATTATTCTTGGGTTTCTTTTTCTCAGGTTCTTTTTCTGTTGCTTCTGTATTGTATCCCACCAGGAATCAGAAGTGCCAATTCACACAATGTTCGCATTTATTAGCAACACTGAACAGGATACAACACCAAGTGTAAGGTACTTTCCCTGCAGCAGAACGACTAATCTTCTGCACCAATCTCAATGGGACGCATCAATTTGTTTAATGGTGCACAAGAATGATAGGCTTTAGACTAGATACAATGAGAAATAATTCTTTGAAATTTCAAGACTGGAAGCAGCAAAAAGTAAGCTATTTAACTAAGAATTAGACTCAGTTGTGAGACAAACCATGTACAGTGGTACCCCGCAAGACGAATGCCTCGCAAGACGGAAAACCCGCAAGACGAAAGGGTTTTCTGTTTTGGAGGCGCTTCGCAAGACGAATTTCCCTATGGGCTTGCATCGCAAGACGAAAGCCCATAGGGAAATGCTGGCGGTCAGGAGCAAAGACTTTCGCCCACAGCCGGCCTTCAGAAGAGGACCTCTTCTGAAGGCCGGCGGGGGGCAAAAGTCTTTGCTCCCCCCCGCCTGCCTCCCCCCCGCCTGCCCCGGGCGATCTTAAAATGCTGGCGGGCGGGAGCGAAGCGTTCGCTGCCGACCCCCAGCATTTTAAAATCTCCCCGTGTCCTGGGAAGATTTTAAAATGCTGGGGGTCGGGAGCGAAGCGCTGCCGACCCCCAGCATTTTAAAACCTCCCCGGGACACGGGGAGATTTTAAAATGCTGGGGGTCGGCAGCGCTTCGCTCCCGACCCCCAGCATTTTAAAACGCTGTTCCGAAGTGGGGAGTGGGGGCGGGGACACCTGCCCGCGCCGCCCCACTTCGGAAAGCTCTTCCGAAGTGGGGCGGGGGGCGGGGACACCTGGCCCCGCCGCCCCACTTCGGAAAGCTCTTCCGAAGTGGGGAGGGGGGGCGGGAACACCTGGCCCCGCCGCCCCACTTCGGAAAGCTCTTCCGAAGTGGGGAGGGGGGGCGGGAACACCTGGCCCCGCCGCCCCACTTCGGAAAGCTCTTCCGAAGTGGGGAGGGGGGGCGGGAACACCTGGCCCCGCCGCCCCACTTCGGAAAGCTCTTCCGAAGTGGGGCGGGGGGGCGGGGACACCTGGCCCCGCCGCCCCACTTCGGAAAGCTCTTCCGAAGTGGGGCGGGGGGGCGGGGACACCTGGCCCCGCTGCCCCACTTCGGAAAGCTCTTCCGAAGTGGGGCGGGGGGGCGGGGACACCTGCCCCATCTGCCCCACTTCGGAAAGCTGTTCCGAAGTGGGGCGTGGGGCGGGAACACCTTCTGAAGGCGGGCAGGGGGCGAAAGTCTTTGCTCCCCCCTGCCTGCCTTCCCAGGGGCTTTTAAATCGCCCCGACAGCGGAGAAGTCCCCCGCTGTCCGGAGCGATTTTAAAATGCCGCCCGCCAGCATTTTAAGATAGCCCCGCACAGCGGAGAAGTCCTCCGCTGTCCCAGGGTTTTTTAAAATGCTGGGGGTGGGAAGAAAAGCCCTTGTCCCCCCCCAGCCTTCAGAAGAGGTCCGGGGACAGACTGTCCCCGGACCTGGCCTCAAGGTGGTTTCCCTAGGAACGCATTAATTGATTTTCAATGCATTCCTATGGGAAACCGTGCATCGCAAGACAAAAAAACCGCAAGACGAAGAGAATTGCGGAACGAATTAATTTCGTCTTGCGAGGCACCACTGTATAACATCGGTAAGAAAACACCATGTATAATCTTGGTAAGAATACACCAGGTTTGGGTAAAAAAAAACCTGGTGGATGATGAAAAAAGAATGTCAGGTCTGAAAATGAATAGGAGCAGAAACACCCTTCATTCATATTATTAAACTTAGAAAAGGGACATCTAATATCTGCTCTACACAATAAGAACTTGAGAACTAGACCTATGCTGAAAAAAATACCTTGTTTCCACCCCAACCTTTGTCCATCACTTAATGTGAAAAGCAATTGCATTTGAAAATTCTCAAAGCGAAGAGGGAATTTCAGTGAAATTCTCATGCGAATGGTGCTGGTCCTTTGTTTTGCTTACTTTACTCTTGAGGTGACCTGGAATGTTGGGAGTGTCCTTTCTTTCATTCTGTAAACCAGCTGTCCAGGGGTCTGCACTCCACAGCCTTCCAAAGTGCCCGCACTTTGGTCAAAGCACAGGGAAAACCTGTGGATTTATCCATTGGATAAATCCTTTCCGTGGAGCTTTTTCATATCAGGAGTTCTGGCAGCCAGGGAGACTGCAGAGTACTGGATAAAGGTTTACTGTAAAGAAAATTACGTGTACCATTCTTTGCCACTTTGTAAACTCAAATTTTGCCCCCAGGTAAAAACCCTGCTCCTAAAATAACAACAGCAACAGCAACAACACCCTGCACCAACTAAATAAATTTGCAAGTGCATTGGAAGCTGCAGAGTGCTTAGGGGAATGCCTGTAGCTCTGCTGTAGAACACCAGCTTTGCAAAAGGTTCCAGGTTTAATATCCAGATAGCTGAAAGAGACTCATGTCTGAAATCTTGGAGAGCTGCTGTCAGTAAGGTATCCTGAGCTAGGCGGATCATTAGTTTGTCAGATTATAAGGCAGCTTCCCATAGTGTGACTCATTGATTGTTAGTGGGATCATTGACTGTTTGTGGGGGTGGGTGGGGAAAGTAAGGATCTGGCCCACCAGCTAGATCCAGCCCACCCCCATCCCCATTTCTGACTGAGTTAGATACAATTCTCTAGCAATATAGCCAGCTCAGTGACTGCTTCATTTGATATTTGGAAGCCAGTTCTCTTGGGTCTGCAGTGTCCTCGTCTGGTAAGGAGTTGGAATCTTGGACTAGTCACAGCTTCTGGCCAGGGGTGTGCTTCAGGTCTCATTGCCTGCACTGTCCTGGCTAGTGAAATGGAAATTACTGCAGTGTTTGTGGTCCAGAATAAAAATCAGTCGTGTGAATGTGATCGGTTTTTGTTCAGGTCATTGTTTTAAAGTCCACAAATGATAAGGAATTAATTACTTTCTTTTTACATTGTTTTGACATTTCCTTTATGTGAAAATGAAGGGAAGTTGCTTATACAGTTGGGTACGTTATTGTACTACCAACCTTGCTGTATGCTTGTGAAACATGGATCACTTATAAATGCCATCTCCACCTCCTCGAAAGATTTCATTAACGGTGACTCCAAATTTTTTTACACATCACTTGGGAAGACAGGCGAACTAATACCAGTGTACTGGAAAAAGCAAAGATTACCAGTGTTGAAGCAATGATTCTTCAACATCAACTTCGTTGGACTGGTCATGTTGTGTGAATGCCTGATTATCGTCTTCCAAAGCAACTACTCTATTCCAAACTTAAAAATGGAAAGGGTAATGCTGGTGGTCAACAAAAGAGGTTTAAAGTCTGTCTCAAGGCAAATCTTTAAAAATGTAATTTAAACACCAGCAATTGGGAAACACCGGCCTGCGAGCACTCAAATTGAAGAACAGCCTTTACCAAAGGTGTCATGGGCTTTGAAAACCCTAGAACTCAGGACGCAAGGGAGAAACGTGCTAAGAGAAAGGCACGCTTGGCAAATTCACACCGTGTTCAACTCCCATCAAGAAACCAATGTTCCTACTGTGGAAGGATGTGTGGATCCAGAATTGGCCTCCGCAGTCACTTATGGACTCATTGTTAAAACCGTGTTTATGGAAGACAATCTTACTCGGCTACGAGTGATCGCCAAGAAGATCAGTTACATAAGTTATGGTTAAGTATTGGACAGTGAGATGAATAACATGGTGTTTGGTGAAAACTGAAGTGCAGCAGAATGGAAATGGTGCTGATTCTGATGAATACAGGCCAGAATGAAAATTGCTGCCTTCTTGAATCCCCATTGCGTTCCCCCTCCCCTGAGTCCTCTTCCCAAAGTTTGAGCTTTGTCCCTGTGCCCCATGTCCTCAGTGCAGTACCCCTAACCCCCACATGTAAAGGTAAAGGGACCCCTGACCATTAGGTCCAGTTGTGGCCGACTCTGGAGTTGCGGCGCTCATCTCACTTTATTGGCCGAGGGAGCCGGCGTACAGCTTCCGGGTCATGTGGCCAGCATTCTGGCAGCTTAGAACCAGGGCAGCACACGGAAACGCCGTTTACCTTCCCGTCAGAGTGGTACCTATTTATCTACTTGCACTTTGACATGCTTTCGAACTGCTAGGTTGGCAGTAGTTCCAGCCTAATATGGGAGAGAGAGAAAGTAAGTAAGAAAGAAAGAAAACTCAGGCAAAGCTCAAGAAGGACTTGTGGAAGATTTGACTTTGCAACTTTGTTGTTGTTCGTTCCCTTTGGTATTATCTAAACCAAACTGAAGCAAATGGCTCCTTTCCATTACTTTGGTCCTCTGCCCTTCAGCTGTAGTACAAATTGAAAATGGAAGGAGGGAGGCAATGGGCGGGGAAACAGGTCCTTCCTTTCTGTTAAATAACCTTGCAGACTTTAATTTGAAACAAACAAAGCATTTTAAAGCACTGCTCCTTGGGGGATTGCACTGACTGTTACTAAATTGCTGAATATTTAACAGTCACACACATGCTCCAGACCCCAAGGTCTGTCCCCCAAATGATAAGCCCTTTTTTATTAAATGAACTTTAATTACTTAATAATTAGGCCTTCTGTAGGGGGAAGATGGGGATCTTGATAGGCTGCCAACCAGGCCGTAGGGCAAATCAGGCTTGCGTGCCATTTTCCGATTAGAATTTAAAAGCAGGTGTACTATTCTCCGAGACCCTGGTTAGCAGACAATCTTCCCTGAAGGGACAAAGACACAATGTGAAGTTGAGTTGTGGAAGACTTTGTCTTGACAGTTGCATCAATTAACAGAGCAAATGCTGCAGAAAAAAAAGTCAAAAAGGGGGGGGGGGAGGAGTTGGAGGATGAGGCTCCGATGAAGCATGAGCAAGTCAAATTTCTGGATTTTGCAATTCCAGAGCACGGCGGTACATAGGAAGCTGCCTTTAGCCAAGTCAGAGAATTGGTCAGTTTAATTCAGTACTGTCTACACCAGGGAATGTGTTGCACTCCAGATGTTGCTGGACTACAGTTCCCATCATCCCTGACCATTAAACATGCTTTCTAGAGCAGAGTTGTAATCTAACAACGTCTGGCGGCCAAAGGTTCTCAGTCCCTGGCAGTGGCTCTGCAGGGTTTTTGGTGGGGCATATTCCTAGTCTTTCCTGAAGATGTCAGGAATTGAACTTTCTGCATGCAAAGCATGTGTTCTTTTCCTAAGATTGAGGCCTCCTCCAGTAGCACCTGAAGGGAGACGTACAGTGGTACCTCGAGTTACAGACGCTTCAGGTTACAGACGCTTCAGGTTACAGACTCTGCTAACCCAGAAATAATACCTCGGGGTAAGAACTTGGCTTCAGGATGAGAACAGAAATTGCACGACGGAAGCAGGAGGCCCCATTAGCTAAAGTGGTGCTTCAGGTTAAGTACAGTTTCAGGTTAAGAATGGACCTCCAGAACGAATTAAGTTCTTAACCCGAGGTACCACTATACATGTTTCTTCTACAGGGATTGGCACAAGCTTCAGATGTGAGGACCGTGTGGAGGGTTGTATGAGCTTCCTCTTCTGCAGATCGCTCCAGAAGGACACAAAGAGCACACACGAGAAGTGGCCACCTACAATGGAGCACAGGCCCATCTAGTTTTATAGCACCCTGTTTTCCAATAATAGCTTATCAGATGCTTTTGAGAAGACCATAAGCAGGGTAGAAGGGCAACAGCCGTCTCCTGTTCCTTGCCTCATTACACAGAGGTATGCAGGCTCTGAATATGGAAGCTGATTGCTATCCATATACCTGTATTCAAATATTGTAGTTCAGTAAAATAAAAAAGACACTTGTGTTAAGGTTTGCCAGAATGCCCCATTTCCTGACTTATATTTATTTAAGTATTGCATTCCTCCAAGAGGCAAGGTGGCATACATAATTATCCCTTTTGAGCTACGTTATGCTGAGGGATTGTGACTGGCCCGAGGTCACCCAGTGAGCTCCATGACTGAGTGGAGATTGGAATCCTTTTCTCCTGGGTCCTTTCCCAACACTTTACACCACATTGGCCCTCCACTCCAATCTTCAATATAAAGGACCTCTTGGTGAAATAGCTTTTGTGTTTGTTTTATTATATATCCTATGGTTTCAAAAACACACTTTTGATTGACAAAGCGTTGTTTTCCAAGACAAATAATACATGTGCCGATATCAAGTCTTGTATGGCATCAAAACAAACATGGAAAATCTTACATTACAAATTCAGCTCACATCCACAGCGTATACTTCAATCTTAAGCATTAAGACAATTCTCCATAGTGGCTGATGTGACAGAAGGGAGATTACTGTACTGTTTTTAATAAATGATATAAATTGAGACCCTACAGAGTCAAACCCATCTTTCTTTGTTACCCCTCTTGTCACCCTATTATTATGAATTAAGCGCTCCTTAAATGCTACCTTCCACACATATTGGATCCAGGTTTCTGTGGTACTTTTTCTAGTTGGAAACAATGGTTTGCCTCATTGCTGTCATTAGAAAGAAGTTCAACTCTTTATGCTTGACCATTGGATTGATAGATATCTTTCATCAACATCAAGGCTATCATGGGTTCGGGTACAAGATGTTGCCTTGTAATGGTGAATGGTAGCAGGGGGAAATGGGTCTAGAAATCTTTAAGCAATGTACACTCCCACCACATGTGGAGAAGCATTCCATTAAGCTTATGTCCTCTCCAGCATGAAGACGAGAAAGTGCAATTAACTCTTGAAAGGTACAGGGGTGTCCAGTGCCATTTTATAATGACCATTAAAGAGACTTCATGCAATTTAGCCAAGATGGTAACTCTGGAAGTGTATACTCTATACCAGCAATGTCCAACCGGTTGACTGCAATCGACAGGTCGACCGTTGGGGTGCTCCAGGTTGATCGTGTGAGTAAAAAAAGGGATTGCCTGCTTTCTCATGAATAATAATAAGAAGAAGAAGAGTTTGGATTTGATATCCCGCCTTTCACTCCTTTTTAAGGAGTCTCAAAGCGGCTAACATTCTCCTTTCCCTTCTTCTTCCCCCACAACAAACACTCTGTGAGGTGAGTGAGGCTGAGAGATTTCAAAGAAGTGTGACTGGCCCAAGGTCACCCAGCAGCTGCATGTGGAGGAGTGGAGACGCGAACCCGGTTCCCCAGATTACGAGACTACCGCTCTTAACCACTACACCACACTGAGCGATCGTGATGTTCCCCGCACCCTGTGCTATGCATTGTGAAAGTTTGTAATCACTGAGCCTGCTTCAGAGTGGAGGAAGGATGGAGGGCATTGGAGTGTCGGGAGATTGATTTTCTGCAATCCTCCTGAAAAAAGCTCAACAACTATGGGCAATGACATTGGGTAGATCATTGCCAGTTTTATTATACTGGGAGTAGATCACAGTCTCTATAGAGTTGGGCGTGCTTGAGTCTATACTGACCAAAGTTAGCTTCCTGGTGTATATTGTACTCTAGGAAGCTTGGTTTGGTCAGAATCAAAGTATATACTTCCAGAGCTAACACTAAATGCATTACTTTGGGTAAATGAGCCACCATAGACGCTAGTGGGCTGTGAAAAATTTGTGTCTCAGGCTTTTTAGACTTGTCTACCCATGTGCTATCTGAAACCAAAGGGCACACTGGTTATCAAATTTGATTTTTTTCCTCCCAGCTTTCCTACCCCACTTCTACAATAATTACTTGGTAGTCTTATTTTCATTGCATTTTAAAAATGATCCCTAATATGGAATTCACCTTTTTCACAGCTGCCTTGCATCTTGATGGATATTGTTCATAAACTAATTCTGAGCCATAGTTTCATTCAAAAAATATGGTACAAAGTAAATAGGTTAACCTAATTTAGACTTGAAGAGCAATTAAGTGAAACCAAACCAGCAGGAAACAAGAGGGAAAGACACCTCTGCATTTTAGATCTTCTTTTCAACTGGTGTTTTGTTTCTGTTTCCACAGGTCCGTTGAGGTTTCTATCCCAGACAGACTCCGTCACAGCATTTACAGGAGACACTGTTTTGTTAAAATGCGAAGTCGTAGGGGAACCGATGCCAACCATCCACTGGCAAAGGAACCAAGAAGATCTGGTTTTGAATCCTGGTGATACCCGTGTGGCAGTTCTGCCTTCTGGATCTTTACAAATTAGCAGAATTCAAGCAGGGGATGGTGGGATCTATAGATGCCTTGCAAAAAACCCTGCCAGTTCAAGAACTGGAAATGAGGCAGAAGTCAGAGTTTTGTCAGGTAAGAAGCTTTAAAAATATATGTAAAATCACTCATTAAAGTTATGGCATTGAAGTCTGATTATATCTGGTTTGCAATGCAAATTTACCCACCAATATGTGAATACCTTTAGAAGTGAACCCGTGAAAATTGACCTTTTTTGCAATTTAAATTGTAAGTATTACGAGCTTATGTGCCTGTTTTCTGCCACTGTGGTCTCTTCACAAGGGCAGAGCATGCAACATGTAAATGTGACCTTTACAAAAGCAAATCCCATGAATACCTTCCCAGAGCACTGGGGGGAGGGGAAATGTCTTGCTTCAAGAAGAACCAACCAACCAATATATGGTGTTCTCAACTGCAGCCTTTGAATCTATTTCCCAGCTTCTCATGGGACCCTGGAACTATTCCATTTTCGTCTTCATTTCTGAACCACTATGTGGTCAAGGTGGGGTAGCAGGCTTTGTGCTGACCTACTACAAATAAATATAATTTTGAAGTCCTGGTGTAAAAACAATCAAAAACAAAAACTGCAGATCCATTTGATGCAGATAAGAAAATATTGTTACTCAGTATACGATATATTATTGGGGAGAGTCAATGTGGTCCAAAAGAGGGAGTGTTGCAGTATGATATTGGATTTAATCCCCACTTCTGCCTGAATTTTGGGTAACCTTGGCACTGCCATTCACTTTGCTTCAGTACCTTCTGCTTAAAGGGGCATTAATGGTCTGGTTGCTTGTAGAATAGCTTTGAGAGGTGCCTGGGGCAAACTTACCTTGTGAAGCAAATATGCCACAGAAATAGTTGGCAGGGGTTCTTCTCTCCAAATCTGGCATAGCAACACTGGTACATGTTTTGTGCTTCCTGAGCCTATAAATGAAACAGAAGCACAGCTACCCTTGGAAATTCACACTTCTCAGAGCTCTTTGGTGCAGTTCTCCATCCAAAATGTGTGCACCAAAGTGCATGCATTTGTGAAGACAATGTACAAAACTACATCCTATTATGGGGAATTTGCCTGCAAAAAGTTTAATATTGGGCAAAGGTGTGTCTAAAACTGCAGACATTCAGAGAAATGTACACAAAATGCAAAAGTTTTGAATAGTCTTTTTTAAAAAGAAAAGTAAACTTCGTGAGTTGATACAGAATTGGAATTCAAATCTACTTGGTACTGAGTTGAAGACTGGGAAAAATAGGAATCTGAAAGAAACTGAAAGTGACAGATTCATCCATCCCTGTCCTTGCTAAATAAACTCTGAAATATAGGATGCTTTTATCTGAGAGAAGTAAAGTTTGACAGTTTCAGACTTCTGCTTTGTTTTCTGACGGGTTTCCCCAAAGAGCAATGGTTTTCAATGCACTAGCTAACTTCATTTGAAATGCCCCTCACTTCTTCAGGGCTGAGAAATGTCATTTGGACCAGGCAATCTGAATTGACACTTCCAAGACTTGAGGAGAAATATCAGTGGTGGGCCAACATGCTTTCAGCACTAGAGGAATATTTTCAGGCATAGGAAGAAAACAGAAACTAAGAGAGGCCTAGGGACTTGATATGGCCAACTGGCCAAATCCCAACCTCACCCATCACCCAAATGTGACATATAGGTGTGACTATCCTCTTGTCAATCACTGATGTCATAATGACACCCAGAAAATGACACCTGTCAAAATTCAAAGAAGCTTGCCAATCAACTGATTGGTGCTGGGAGGATGCCTTCAAAGAGGCTCCATCTAAACTGCTGGTCAGCTGATTGACAGTTACAGGGAACCCCTTTAAAGTCCCCACAGATGGGCGTCGTGGGCCAAATGGGAAGGTTTGAAGGACCTAATTTGCTCCATGGGCTGGAGGTTCAGCCGGCCGCTGATGCATTATTTTCAATTACCTCAATTTTTAAAAGCTTTTCATACAGGTGTTTTTTTAAAGAAAGCAAACAAATAACTGAGGACCGTGCAGCTCTTTTGTGTAACGATTTCCCCCCATTTATTACTAACGATATTGCATCATCATTAGCGGAAGATGACAATGAGCCTTTTCCACTTTTTGTTTTCCTCGAGTCTTTTCTCTTTTGTCTCTTCACTCCTAATGGAAAGAATTACAATTCAGAGACAATTCCAAGGCAATCAATGGAGCAAAAATGAAGAAAACCTTGTTAGTCTATTTCTTGTTTAACATTCTGGAGTCAATTGGCTTTTTAGATGATTCACTTCTATGCATAAAGGTGTTAATGGGGATGGGGGAGGGAGAGGGGATGAGATGGATACAAAGCAGCATTAAGAACAATAAAATAAAATTGCCATTCCATCTACAAAAAACACCCCCAACAAAACAAAATAAAACCAGAACAAGACAACAACAGGCTTTGCATATAAAGAGCTTGATGGTTGTTAAGCAACAGCTACATTAGATGAGCAGAAATTAAAACTTCACAGCTCCTTAAACACCACATAAAGCACCCCGGGTCCCAGTCAGCACTGGAAGACTTCATTCCCATTCAGGAGAACTGCTTTAGCTTTTAAGCACAAAGGCATCATCATTAGGCTGAATAAATTCTCTGAGACATGTCTCAGTTATAGCGACCCTGCATACCGAAAGTCTATTTTTTTAATACCTTACAGAAAGACATTACACACACCCCACAGGCCTCTTGGTGCGTGTGTTTATAATCACCCTATAAATCTTGCTCTGTGTTTGTGTGTGTCATGGGAGGTTCAAGAAAGTGGTTAAGCTCACCAACACAAAACAGAGCATTAACGCAGAGTTGTTTTACTTGGCACACACAAAACACACACTCTATATTTACACACTACATACAGGGTACACAAAGGCTTTTCTCCTGTCTGGTTCCAGAGAGGTTTCTGTACTTCAAAGTCCTTGCTGAACAAAGTCCACATCCAAGTTCTAAGTCAATTTGCAGAGAGTCCTGCCACGACTCTGAGTCCTGAAGTCTGACAATTCCCCAAGTCTTCTTCTCAGATGAGCTCTTCTCAAAATGTTCCAATAACTCTGCAGCTCCACAAGGACCCACTTCTTCCTGAAAATGGCCAATGACTCCTGTCCCATGATGTAATCTGAGCCCTTTAAACAGAAAGATATTTACCTAATCTGCCCAGTAATACTTATGAGGAAGTCACCAGATTGAGCCAGGTACATCTCAGGAGTTAGCTAGCTCTTTCCTCACTAACTAATTGACTTAGAACTTGACTCCCACTAACACACATACTGCAACAAGCATTTTTCTACTGTCTACTAACAGCACATTTTTAGGCTTTCTGCTCTATGGGCAGCATAGCCAATCCATCAAGAAAATCTCCATTACAATGAACATTGATATTAATAGTATTTTGTATGGGGGTTCTTAGGCAGTTACCATGGCCCTTTAGCACTTCTTGGCTGCCATGTTTTTCAAGCCAGACCATGGAGACTGCCAGTCTCTTTACTGAGCCAATAGCAAGCAGTGTCAGCTGGTGTGACACGAAGTCTGTCCTATTTTGCTTCTGATACCTAATCACAACTGGTTGCATACCTTCTTACATTGCAAAGAAGACAAAGGCTGGGACGGGACCCCTGGATATGTTTGCCATTCACTCAATAGATGCATTAATCCCATGGTAGGTGATTTTGAATGTTCTAATAGCAAACTATATCTGAAAGTCATCTTGAAATGTATGGAATTGGTTCAGTTGATTAATAAATTGCTTTAATGGGATTTTATGAAACTGAGATGCTTATTTGGGCAACTTTTTAATTAGACCGAACTAACTTCCCTTTATAAAACAATATTTGGATGAGCCAGCTCAGCCCAGCAGTTCCATCGACCAAAGCATTGCTTAGATCCCCTAATTATTATTATTATTATAATCACTTCCAGCGGTTTGAGACCCGCGGGCGCTGCCTGGCTATATATATGTGTGTGTATATATATATATATATATATATATATATGCTTTCGTAGATTTTCACGGGTACAGGAATGTAGGTTTTGGTGTCTTCGGGTGTCTTCCCGTGTAAGAGTTGGGGTGTCTAGGCGACGTTTCGACGAGGTCTCACTCGTCATCTTCAGGCTGGTGCTTTCGGCTTCTTGTTACTGGAACAGAGCAGGATCTCAGTGTTTGAGTTCCTATAAATACTGTTGAGGGGGTGTGGTGCAGAGAAGAAGTTCCCAGGTTATTGTGCCTTTTCTTCTTTTGTTCCTTAATTACTTGGGGGATATCTTGAGTGATATCTTGAGTGATATTCTGAGTACCACTTAGGTGGGTCATTAAGTGTGGATTAGTTGCTATAGCTTTCGTGTCTTGACCTTTTGAGCTTGTGAAGAGATTTTTCTGAGAAGATGGCTGTACTGCACTGAGTTGTGCTCTGGCTTGGCTTCGTGTATAGGGGCGAGCTGTGGTTTTGTGCCCTGTGCCAGCCAGATCTGTGTAGGGATTGCAGGGGGGTGCAGCATCCGGAGGTGCCACTATGGTTTGGCTACCGGATGGAGTCTGTAATTTATCTGTGGAGAGGGTCTGGGTTTGGGTCTGGTGTGGTTGATAGGTGATGGCGTTCTGTGTGCCTCTGGTCCTGGTGTCGGTGTAGGACACACTATCTACCTGGTGTAGGACACACTATCTACCAGAAAAAAACACACACCAACCGCTACTTACATGCACAATCACACCACCACCCTGCACAAATAAACTCCGTAGCCAAGACTCTCATCTCCAGAACCAAACGCCTGGCTGACAAAGACCACTTGACAACTGAGTTACAGAATCTCTCAAATGTGTTAATCGCCAATGGATACCAGCAAAACAGGGTTACGAAGCTAATCCAAAAAGAAACACCCCCCAAAAACCAAGACACAGAAGAAAACAATGGCATGGCCCTCCTTCCTTATATCAAGGGCACTACAGACAAAATCAGCAAAATCCTCCATAAACACAATATCAAAACAGCCTTTTGCACCAACCAAAAAATAGCCAATATCCTCAGAAACCCCAAAGATAAAATCCAGTTGGAAAACCAAGGGGTCTATGAAATACCCTGCAAAGTCTGCCCAGCCACGTACATTGGACAAACAAACAGACGAATAAATGCACGTATCGCAGAACACAAGAATGCCGTCAAAAAAGAAGAAAAAACCTCCTCTCTTTTCCAACACATGAAAGAAACAGGACACGAAATTAATTTTGCAGATTCCAAATTGCTCTTTAACATGGAACATCACCACAAGAGAATAATCATGGAAGCCATCGAGATAGAGAAACACCCTCACAACATGAACAAGCGTGACGACACGTCCCGCCTGCCAGACATCTGGAAATTAGCCCTCCCCACAAAAACCGACACCAGGACCAGAGGCACACAGAACGCCATCACCTATCAACCACACCAGACCCAAACCCAGACCCTCTCCACAGATAAATTACAGACTCCATCCGGTAGCCAAACCATAGTGGCACCTCCGGATGCTGCACCCCCCTGCAATCCCTACACAGATCTGGCTGGCACAGGGCACAAAACCACAGCTCGCCCCTATACACGAAGCCAAGCCAGAGCACAACTCAGTGCAGTACAGCCATCTTCTCAGAAAAATCTCTTCACAAGCTCAAAAGGTCAAGACACGAAAGCTATAGCAACTAATCCACACTTAATGACCCACCTAAGTGGTACTCAGAATATCACTCAAGATATCACTCAAGATATCCCCCAAGTAATTAAGGAACAAAAGAAGAAAAGGCACAATAACCTGGGAACTTCTTCTCTGCACCACACCCCCTCAACAGTATTTATAGGAACTCAAACACTGAGATCCTGCTCTGTTCCAGTAACAAGAAGCCGAAAGCACCAGCCTGAAGATGACGAGTGAGACCTCGTCGAAACGTCGCCTAGACACCCCAACTCTTACACGGGAAGACACCCGAAGACACCAAAACCTACATATATATATATATATATATATTGTGGTACCTCGGGTTACATACGCTTCAGGTTACATACGCTTCAGGTTACAGACTCCACTAACCCAGAAATAGTGCTTCAGGTTAAGAACTTTGCTTCAGGATGAGAACAGAAATCGGGCTCCGGCGGCGCAGCAGCAGTGGGAGGCCCCATTAGCTAAAGTGGTGCTTCAGGTTAAGAACAGCTTCAGGTTAAGAACGGACCTCCAGAACGAATTAAGTACTTAACCTAAGGTACCACTGTGTGTGTGTTTGTGTGTGTGTGTATATATATATATATATATATATATATATATATATATATATATATGCAGGTTTTGGTGTCTTCGGGTGTCTTCCCGTGTAAGAGTTGGGGTGTCTAGGCGACGTTTCGACGAGGTCTCACTCGTCATCTTCAGGCTGGTGCTTTCGGCTTCTTGTTACTGGAACAGAGCAGGATCTCAGTGTTTGAGTTCCTATAAATACTGTTGAGGGGGTGTGGTGTATATCCTCCCACGTTCTGGGATATACACCACACCCCCTCAACAGTATTTATAGGAACTCAAACACTGAGATCCTGCTCTGTTCCAGTAACAAGAAGCCGAAAGCACCAGCCTGAAGATGACGAGTGAGACCTCGTCGAAACGTCGCCTAGACACCCCAACTCTTACACGGGAAGACACCCGAAGACACCAAAACCTGCATTCCTGTACCCGTGAAAATCTACGAAAGCAAATATATATATATATATATATATATATAATCAACCCCACAATATTTGGATATTGTGACCAGTGGAGGCCTTTCACTAGAGCTCCTAGGTTTCCTCCCAATGAGAATGTTAGGCAGGTTTGTAAAATCCCCTCCAATACCAAACCCACACTCCTGTCCTACAGAACGAATTAAGTACTTAACCCGAGGTACCACTATATTGTCCTTTGTTCTTTTTCTCTTTGCTGTCTGATGCTAGAGAGAGAGGGAGCCATGTTGCAGTGCTTCGTGTGTGTTTATATGTAAATAAAGTAGATTAGCCAAAATGCTGAGTTGTTGAGGTCTGTTACGCAACTGCGAAGACTCTGCAGATCCCTAAGTGTGTCGATGTCTGTCAGCATTGGTTGCTGTGATATTTGGGCTGAAGAAAGCTAATGAAGCTCCTGAACGATCAACCAGGAGGGAGGGAACATGCCAGTTGGGCATGTGTCTCTACCAGGGTCCTACTTGAGTGTAGGACCAGCTCCTGTCTTCTTAGCTATCTGTCTGTCTATCTGAAGCATAAACATCCTGAAGTTTTCTGTGGGACTGAGCTGACACTTCTCTGAAAAGAATTCTCTGGTGGTGGTTGCTGCCGCTGCTGCTGCTTTTTCGTCATCAAGCTCCTCCTGAACAGTAGGAAAAAATCAGCCTTTCCCTGGAGAATATGAAATAAAATACCCTGCCCCAGTTTCTCCATCTGTGAATAGAAAAGATCCAGTTTGATATTGCTTAATATTTGAGCAAGCCCCACACTTGGATGGCTTTAAGTGATGCTCATACAAATCCAGGGAGGATAGGGTTATCAGTGGCTACTAGCTATGATAACTATGTTCTACCTCCACTGTCAGAGGCTTCATACTTCTGAATACCAGTTGAAGGTGAGCAGAGCACTGCTACGTTCCTTTCCAGCTTGCAGACTTCCCACAGGCATCTGGTCAGCCACTGTGAAAACAGGATGCTGGAGCAAGTGAGCTATTGGCCTGATCACACAGTCTCTTCTTATGTTCTTAAGCAATGAGCTTGGGTACATAGTGCTTCCAACCCTCCTTTCTTAAGGCTGCATTCAACTCAGTCATACCCAATGGAATCTAGGGAGTCAAGTTAGTCACACCCATCCATCTCAGAAGGTCCACTCTGAATATGACTTATTTGGGATCAACCCATAGCTCATGTGAACTAGCCATTTCACTTGATGAATCTCCCTGAGAAACAACTCCCAAGTTCGCCATAACTTTAGGTCCCCCTCCCCTTTTTTGCTGTCAGTTCTAAATAGGATTCCACAACCATCCCTAGAACTTTGTTCCCATACAAGCATTATTCCCTCTGAATGACAAGATAGGTGAACGAAAAGAAACACAGACATGACCACACATCCTTTGGCAGTGAGTCGCTTTGGGATGAAATTGCTCCATGAACTCACAAGAATAATAGAGTTATAAGAGCCAGAATGAATAGCTGTCGGGAAAGAGCGGACTTTCACTCTGTCTACACAGAGCATGTTGGCCTGTGGCCAGGTGAGGGTTTTGTCCACTGCCGATTAAAGAAATTTGCACCTGTGTGATCAATCTGAGATTGATAGGATTGCTGTTCTTTGCTTAAGATATGCGAAGCACCGGCCTGAGTCACAGCAAGAGGCTTAAGGGTGTCATGTAATTTGGAGCTGAATCTATTTGAAGAAGGAGATGATATTCAGAGGTTCCACAGCAGACTGAACTCTGTGTGCTTTGATGCGATGGTTGGCGGAGGTATCGCCCAAAAGGTTACCTGACAAATGTAGGACTTTATTGTTTGGTTTGATTCACTTTGCAATGCGCAGGCTTGGAAAGCAATCAAAAAGAACAAGGAGCCTGTTGCTGGGTGTTTTTCTGGCTATTTCAAAAAAAGTCAGCCCTCTTCACATCTGAAACCCACATACTTCCTAACTGCCCCACTCTCGCTTCTGGTTTATCTTTGCTTCTCAGGATTTCATCTTTTGTCCAGGACTCCTTGCCTTGCCTGTGTGTGTGTGTCTGTGTGTTTAATGAGGCCCTTCCTATTGTTTTCGATTCCCCTCAACACTTTCTGTCGGCCTCCTGTTTTCTCTTCCCCTGCCTTAGATCTGAACACCTCTGCCAGAGACATGGCTTAGCTGAGGTCTTACAGAGTGCACAGCTCAGGAGTTAAACAGCTGCCATGAATCTCCACCAGCATCCCCAGGTGTGGGGGGAGAGACTCTGCCTGAAACCCCGGGGAGCTGCTGCCAGTCAGTGTAGACCAGTGTCCCTCAAATTTGGGTTTCCAGCTATTGTTGGACTACAACATCCCTAGCTAGCAGGACCAGTGTTCAGGAATGATGGGAGTTTAGTGCAGCAACAGCTGGAGACCCAAGTTTGAGACCACTAGTGTAGACAGTGCTGAGCTAGGTGAAGCAATGATCAGATTCAGTATAAGGCAGCTTCTTGGGTACCCCTCTCAGGGTCTATCTCCACCACCTGAGGCACTGCAGGGATGCTGCCCAGCCTTGGAAGCAAACACCTATTGTCTCTTGGTGGATTCTTGATGCACCATGAGACAGGAGTGTGCCCAGCTGAATCATTCTTGAGGATGTGGTTCTGTGGTTCACATAAGTTCAAATAAGTCCATGGGTGTGATGACTCAGAGCCAAGTTCATAGCTATCACCTTGGGTTAAGTATCAACAAAACTGGTTGACTTTTTTCAGGTAGTTTCTATGGTTTTAAGCCTTGGGTATCATTCATGGCTAGGGCCATGATACTGCTTACCCAGCACCTTGCCTGTGACATCAGGACAGCTCAACCAATCACTACTGTTTCCATAAAATCCCAAATCACTGTCAATGGTATCTTCTAGAGCAGGTGTGGGGAACTTTTGGTCTTCCAGATGTTACTGAACTACAGCTGCCATCAACCATGTCAGTTGGCCATGCTGGCTGGGCCTGATGGGAGCTGTATTTAGCAACATTTGGAGGACGACTTCTTAGATCAGATAATTTTTACGCTGCTGTTCACTGAGCTCACATACAATTTGATAACAAAACATATAAATTGTTTTGTGGCTGTGAACTTTCCCTCTGCCAGTTGTTTCACAAATGGATGCAGGACAGAGTGAGGACAAACTGAAACAAATGATTAGGTTACTAGAGAGAGGACCTTTTCAGTATTGGTACCCCAGAGTGGTCTTCCTAGTGCCCACTTGATGACCTTTTTAAGTGCCAGGTGCATCCATTTTCAGTCTCTCTCTCCCCTGCTTTTTATACATATATTTTATGGATGTCATTTTCTGTTGCTAGTCCAATTCTGGGTGAGATTATAGTTTCCTTTCCTTTCCTTTCCTTTTTTTTAGTATTTCCTTGTGAGCCTCCCAGAGGGCACTTGTCGTTGGGTGGCGTATAAACATTGGAAATAAATAAATAGACAAATGAATGAATGAATAAAATAAAATAAATTAAAACACTATGTGTTTACAAACTGAAAGACATTACATAAAATGGGAGGGTGGTGAGAAAGGAAGGGGGGAATTGATTACCAATAGTAGTTCTAAAGTCAGCTGGGATGGAAACCGTTCAAAGACAGAAGGAACTCAGTGGAGTTCGTCTTTCAGCAGTGCTGTTCGGATGACCCTCTCCTTTCCGTCGCTTCTGTAGCTTCAGCCTGCTGACAAACGACAGCTGAAGTAGAGACATCTTACTGGGCCTGGGCTTTCAGTGGAGTTGATGGAATGAGTCCTGCTTATTCGCTGCAAGTCCACTCTGCAGTGTATGGGGGAGAAAAACAAACACACACACACACCAAACATGGGATAATGTGAAGATCTTGCTATGCATTCTTTGCCTGTGTAAGAGACTTAAAATATTTAAAACCACCAAATGCACTTGAGTGATAAGCAGCAACGGCTTCTCTTTTCCTTCCTTCCTAGGCTTGTTACATTTTCAATTCATGTATTATGAATACTAATGACCCGGCCTTCACCGTGTGGTCCAAGGGCAAGGAACATATGGAATAAATCCAGCAAATGAAAACAACATACAACATATGTTATGTGCAAGTTCTGCCTTCCAGCAGATTGAGGTGTTCTCAGATTCATAGAGATAGAGGAAGCTGTTCAGAGTAAGATTGTTCAATCTTACTCAGTATTGTCTACACTGATTGGCAGCTACTGTTCAGAGATTCAGCAGGGCACATTCCCAGTCCTATGTGGAGATGCCAATAATTGAACTTGTGTGCAAAGCAGGTAAAGGTAAAGGTAAAGGGACCCCTGACCATTAGGTCCAGTTGCAGACAACTCTGGGGTTGCGGCGCTCATCTTGCTTTATTGGCCAAGGGAGCTGGTGTACAGCTTCCGGGTCATGTGGCCAGCAAGACTAAGCTTTTGAACTGCTAGGTTGGCAGGAGCAGGGACAGAGCAACGGGAGCTCACCCCGTCACAGGGATTCAAACCGCCAACCTTCAGATCGGCAAGTCCTAGTCTCTGTGGTTTAACCCACAGTGCCACCCGCATCCCGTGTGCAAAGCAGAGACTCCACTATTTAATAATAATAATAATAATAATACCACCTCATTTTGAGAAGAAATACCACGGCAGTTCACAAACACGCAAAAGCCAACAGCAGAATAGCAAGCAAAACTGAATTATAAAAATATAACTACCCATAATTAAAGCACGTAGAAGAACAATTTCATTAAAACATCCATAATTAAAATGTATAATAAACAAGCTCATTAAAATAGCATAACAGTTAAAAATGATGATTTCTGCCCCCCACCCTTTCCCCTCCCACGTGCTCTGCCTCTTTTATAAGTTGCAAGCCTATGGAAAGAACTTGTCAGCATGACAGGTCCAGAAACAAAGGAGCCTCGTGGTTTACAGGCAAAGGTGAACACCTTTTCAAAGCTATTCACAATATAGTATATATGAAATAAAATGCAAGGTAAAACAGTTTAGTGATACAAGATGTGGCCAAGTTGTACTTCAAGAAAAGCCTGAATAGATGTGGATGTATTGACCACATGGGCAAAAATGGTTCACCGGGTGTCATTCTAATGTCAGGCAACTGGCAGCTGTTTGCACCCACATGGCAAGCTTGGCCTATGGAGGTGGTGGAGATAAGATTCTGGTCCATGGGCATTATCCAGCTCCCTCCCCATGTTCTTGAGACACCAAAGCATAATGCTGTGTGTAGGTGTTTACCAAGTGTCCAAAGGGAAGGAATTCTGTTAGGCAAGTGCTAGTGAGGTCCCGAGAGGCTAGCACTACATTCACACTTGATGAATGGCAGGAAATTATGTCAGAACTTAAAGTGAGGGAACATGTGATGCTCCACAGGTGAGGAACACTTGAAAAAATATGAAATCAGTCGGCATACTCGACCTGGCTCTTTTGATGAAAATTATGATGCTCAAAGACATCCATCTTCAACAACTATCTGGCCTTAGCAATTTTTCTGTCCACTCGCATTGTTGTCTGCTTTCTTTATTCTTTTTTATTTCTCTTCTCTTTAGTGGTCCAAATTCACCTAAGCTTTCCCATCTCAAATTTCCTTTTGACCTGTTATCCCCGGGAGAGGACCATTACCTCTATGGGAAGAGAGGTTGAAGCCTTTCAAACCATATTTCCTTTATAGGGGAGTTTTTAAAGTTTAATGTTTTATTATGTTTTTGTATATGCTTAGAAGCCACCCATAGTGGCTGGAGCAACCCAGTCAGATGGGCAGGATACAATTAATATTATTAATTTTCTGGCCAACCTTCCAAGGCTCTCTAGAGAGTGATGTGAGTGGTCAGAGGCAAAGTGGGCAGGGCACAAAACGCACATGCTTTGAGCAATGGGCTAGTTTGTACACAAACTCACACACTTTTCTCTAGCTTCCATCCAGAGTTCAAGGGCACTTATGAGTCATGCAAAAACAACTGGGAGAAAATGTAGGGCTGAGGCAATATCTCCCCCAATAGCCCACACTCTGGGAGACTAGCAGAAAGTGCTGTGTAAGCCATTTGTGCCAGAAAGTTAGTCACAAGAAGATGAGCTAACTGGTGTCTTCTATGCCGGGAAGTCTGACACGCACCTGAGCTAACTGTGTCTGTTTTTAAATTTACACGTTTGCAGTTTGGGCAAAAAATCTGCACATGGTCGTAGTTTGGGGCAGACAGGACAGGAGGTGGGGGAAGCTAAAAAGTTCTGTTTCTCTTGCCTACATGAGTATGGTTGCGCTTTCTTTGCCTGCTTGAGTAAGCCTGTAAGAAGTTGTTTGTCGCATACTGAGTTGTACTGAGTTGAATAGGATTCAGAATGCAGCAGTCTGATTGGTCCTAGAAAAATAGGATCCAGAATGCAGCAGTCTGATTGGTCTGCAGGAGCCACCCAATCCAACTCCAGGTGGAAGTGAATCCGCAACCTGATTGGCCTACAGGAGAATCCCTGAATTAGCCAGTCATGTGGGGCCCATTGTGTAAATAATGTATATAAAGCAGACATTTCGGGGGAACTTTCATTCCTCACTACTATAAGCTGAAAAAAGAGCATGAAATCCACACTCAACTCAGTATATTTCGCATAGTATAAAAGGAAGCTACAGAGAACGAGGAGGGGCTCAGCGTTCGGGAGATATCCCATTGCAGCCCCAGCACAGGTGAATAAATTCTGACCGTCCTCGGAGAACCCGGTGTCTGTCTTTATTGATTGGAAAAACCTGCAACAGGGCCAGTGAGGGGAGTGGGTTGGGGCAATAGGCTGTGACTTGCAGAAAGTTCTGGTGGCCACATAGAGAGGCCTGAAGAGGCAGGTTTCCAGGTTTGAGGTTTCCCATGCCTGCTTCATGGCTTCTCACTGACACCTGGTTGGACACCATGGGATCAGGTAGATCAGTGCTCAGATCCAGTATGGTGAAATGTGTTTATATTGAAAGAGGTGTTGCCACATACTAACCTGTCTTGGAGCCAGGAAGGCCAGCCTGCATGCCACAGAGAGCGGAGCGTATCCTTTTCTTCACAAACAAGGGAAAAAATAATAACAAGCAGTTAATAATAATAAAAAGGAGCCTGACTTTGCTCCAGTGAACATTAACTTCAGAGTTCATGGAGTATGAATTCAACATGCTTGATTGGATTAATGCAAAAGATAAATAAATAAAAATGTTAATCTAATATTTTTGTCTTGCCTCTGGTTAAATCAGCCATAAATTTGATAATGCATTTTTGAAAACACTCTCTGAGTGAGATCACAGTATGAATTTGATTATCCTTTTACCTGCTTATTGCTTTATCCTGTTCCTTATCACATCATTTAGTTGGCTTTGTGGAGCCCGGCTTGAATTTCCATCATGAGAGCAGGGTAGGGAGGGAGTCAGACCTCCAGACAGGTTGCTCGCACTGTGGTTATACACCTTAATGCATTATATAAATTGAGAGATGAGTATCACTTTAATGACGGATTTCTCTATCGTGGTTTACAGTAGGTTTCCGTCCCTAGTTGAATTAGCAACACAGCCCCCAAGGCCCAATGGCCAGGCATTCAATTTGACATTTCCATTCTGACAAGACAGAAAAGAAAAGCCCTGTTTTGCCTTTTGGTTTTTAAAGATGCACACAAATCTTCATCTCTCCCCCCCCCCCAATTTTCTATCTTTTCTTTTACAAATTAACAAATATAAATCATCCTGGTAGGCTTTTTGTCGATAGATCAGGGTGAAGATACTTTAAAGAAATAAAGAGCTTGTCGTATTCTCCAGCCAACCCAAGAGAAGCAGGAGGGAACTCACTCATCTCTAACTGTGTTGTGCCTTTTAAAATAACATCACTGGTCTTGCCTCAGCCTGCCTGCCTCCACCCCTCCTGCCTTGCTAGTGCTTTTCGTCTGTTGTAGATTTCGAAATGCATACCATCCAACATTTCTCCAGTGAAAATAGGGATGTCCAGTGCTATTATTCTAGAAAAAGAGGTGCCAGAACTCACCATGAATGCCTCCCTTGTTCTCTTAGAGAGCCAGTGTGGTGTAGTGGTTAAGAGTGATAGACTCGTAATCTGGGGAACCGGGTTCGCATCTCCGCTCCTCCACATGCAGCTGCTGGGTGACCTTGGGCCAGTCACACTTCTTTGAAGTCTCTCAGCCCCACTAACCTCACAGGGTGTTTGTTGTGGGGGAGGAAGGGAAAGGAGAATGTTAGCCACTTTGAGACTCCTTCGGGTAGTGATAAAGCGGGATATCAAATTGAAATTGAATTTGAAATACTTTATTGTCACTTGTACAACTTGTATACAGTGAGATTACACGAGCACCCCCCCCCACTCAGCTCTCTTAGTCTTAATTCCCCTCGTTTAATGACACACACACACACCAAACCCGAAAGTCAGTTGCCCTGCTGTTATCTTTTCATTCAGCAGCCTAACAGCCCACGGATAGAAGCTGTTCTTTACCCTGTTGGTGCGATTAATCATGCTTCTATATCTTCTGCATGAGGGCAGGAGATCAAGAAAGTGCCGGCCAGGGTGTGAATCATCCCTGAGAATTTTCCTCTTTCCTGAGGCAACGTTCTTCTGCTATTTCATCCAGTGGATTTATGGGACAGCCTATAATATCTTGTGCTGTATTCACCACCCTCTACAGGCACTTCCTATCAGATGATGTCAAACCAGCATACCAAACCGTGATGCAGTATGCAAGGACACTTTCTATTGTTGACCGGTAGAAGGAGATGTTGATTGACATTGTTCTTCCGCAAGACTCTGAGGACATGGAGTCTCTGTTGGGCTTTCTTAACCACCTGGGTTGTATTTATTTTCCAAGTAAGGTCTTCACTGAGATAAACTCCTAGGAATTTAAAGGAAGAGACTCTTTCCACATAGCCCTCCCTGATGTACAGCGGAGCTAGTTCTCTCTTCCTCCGAAAGTCCAACACCATCTCCTTTGTCTTGCTGATATTAAGGTGCAAGTTGTTCCCTAGGCACCATGTAGATATTTTTTGAACCTCCCCTCTATACGCTGATTCGTCTCCACCTGTTATTAAGCAATGTTATTAAATCCAAACTCTTCTTCTTCTTCTTATGGCAATGGTGCCCACCTGAGAGGTACTAGTACTGAGTTCTGTCGAATTTCGACTGGGGAAAAAAGCCCTGGGATGTCCTATTCCATACCATCCAACATTTCTCCGATGAAGATAGAGACATCCTATGGAAAAGCAGGACATTTTGGGATCAAATCAGAAACCGGGATGGCTTCTGTAAATCTAGGACTGTCCCTGGAAAATAGAAACACTTCGAGGCTCTGGAATTGATGGCAGGGACTTTTCTGTTTTATTGGTCTAGGAGCAAAGAATCAGGATGATTGCGCGACAGAGTTGAATCCTTTCCCAAAGGCCCTTTTATCCTTGCTAGCGTCCTGCCTCCATAATTAATTAACATAATTAATATGTCATGATCCTACCCATCCCCTCTTCTTCTGTACGGAAGTGGTGATCAGGTGGAGTCACCCTGTTCACCCTGTGGCTTCTCAAACAAGCAGCAGCTATCTGCAAATCGGGAGGGTGGCACTGGGTTTCACAGGCACTGAGGAGCAAGTTACTAAGTTCCAATTTTAACCAGTTGCACATAGTGATCTGCACTAGAGAGCTTTGGGCTTTATACAGGAGTATTCAGGAGATGGTAGGTTTTCCGTTTTAATCACATTTAGGAATGGGGAGTATGAGGCATTCTGTCTCATCAGTGTCATATTAATGGAACCTCGCTAGGTTGCTGGGATAAAGTGCTGCTTTGCAAAACAATGGAATCAAATTTGCACCAGCCTAATGCATTGTATTTGTTGATTATGTTTCAGTGGAAATTGCAATTGTGGCATGGTAGTTTGCCTTCAGCTAAACAAAACTGCCTGGTGCACTCCAACAGGAAGTAATTCGGGGTGACAAAGAAGGTTGTGCAATTCTCTAGCAAAATAAATTGTTGTTCTGAATGACTCCTTCAACTTTCATGGTTCTGTGCAGTGTGACTCAAAGCAAGCAGTGACAAATCAGTCTCCCTTGTGAAGCATCATCCATTTATCTGGAGTAGTTACAGCCAAATTCCATAAAATATCCCAGCCCTCTCACACAATAGTAGACAATTCCTCCTTTCAATGAACACAAAAAGGGCTCCTGTTATTACACTTCAATTTGATTGCACATTAAAAAAACCTTCCAAATCTTTCTAGTGTTGTATTATACTGATGTAAAGCCTATCCTTGATTTAATTAAAGAATTGTGGGTTGATGCTTTACTTCTCTGTCCCCTTTCTCAGTGTTTCATTTTGTTTTTTGCATAGCAAGTACATTCATTTAGGCAATCGGCAATGTAGGGAACAGGAAAGTTTTAATGATAATGACAGAGCACATTATGTTAATCAGGAGGGGGGATCTGATATACATCTGGGGTCGAGATGCTTCTGTTTTGAACTACTTCACAGAAAATATGGTAGTGGCTGCTGGGTCTAGAATGATTGCTTGCCTACTTTTGAAAATTCGAAGAAAATGGGGGGTGGAACCGCAGAGTTACTGTATTTTTTGCCCTATAGGGCGCACTAGCCCATAGAACGCACCTCATTTTTTGCGGGGGGAATGAATAAAAAAAAAATTCCCCCCCCCCGCCGTGGCGCTGGGGCGGGGGAAGCCCGAGCTTCCCCCAACCCCAGCCCCCAAAACAGGCTGCTATCCGCAAGCCTTGTGAGCCCGGGGGGAGTTCCCCCGGGCGCGCAAGGCTTGCGGACACCTGCACGAAGCATGGGGCGTCCTCCGGAGGGCACCCCGTGCTCCGGGCTGCAGGCTGCCGCCCGCAAGCCTTGCGAGCCCGCGGGAACTCCCCCCCCAGGCGTGAAAGGCTTGTGGACCGCTGCGTGAAGCACGGGGCGTCCTCCGGAGGGTGCCCCATGCTTCGGGCTGCAGGCTGCTGCCTGCAAGCCTTGCGAGCCCGCGGGAACTCCCGCCGGGCGTGCAAGGCTTGCGGATAGCTTTCTGAAGCCTGGAGAGCGAGAGGGGTTGGTGCGCACCGACGCCTCTCGCTCTCCAGGCTTCAGCGAAAGCCTGCATTCGCCCCATAGGACGCACACACATTTCCCCTTCATTTTTGGAGGGAGAAAAGTGCGTCCTATAGGGCAAAAAATACAGTAGGTTACTGCTAAATCATGTGTGTGTGTGTGTGTGTGTGTTCAATGGGGAGATAACAAAATAAAGTTTGGTTCTCATAACAAATCTGTTCAGATGTTAACTAAAATAAGTAGGGTGGAGGAGCTTCTTAAGTGCCTCACTTTGGATCTGAAATGACTTCTAATTCCCAGTCTGTACCAGATCCAGTGTTCTCCTTTCCAGTATATATGGTGGTTTTTCAGGGATTCCCCTCTTCTCTGCAAGGTGTGAAGACACTTAACATTACATTTCTTAATCTGTGCTCTGGCTTCGCCAGTAAGGCACACTGCTACAGATCTCTATTATGAGCAAGAGCCATCCCTGAACTATACTTTCTAAACTCTGGTCTGTGTTCAGTATCCGGGCTGTCAACCAAGTGAAAAATATTGAGTTGCATAGCCATGGAAGCTTTTTGGGAAATTCCTCCCCCCCCCCCTTAAAATATGCATTTCACCAAACCTCATTTATTTATTTGTTTTTTAGGAACTGGAACTACTGTGAGGCAACTAGCACTCATGGTTAAAAAGGAAATATCAGACTTAATATTTTATTTTTCATTCCCTATTGGAGGAAAACACCAGAACCAAAACGCAGCTTTGCAAAATGCATGAGTGTGGCATTAACTCTCAACCTCGCCAATTAAAATTTACCCTTCATTAATCATCAAAAGCTTTAGTTGCTGGATTTGCCCATTAAGCCTAGAATCAGGATGCAATCCTGCACCCACTTACCTGGAGCAGCTGGACAAGGGAATGCAGGATGTGATGATGTCATCAGTTGGAGCACAAGGGTTACTGATGAGTCTCCTTGCTCTGGCAAGTAAATAAACTCTTAAGTTTAAGTTTAAGTCTTGAGTTTAAGTCATAGCAATCTTTGCAAGCTTGTATGCATTTCTAATTAAAGGCTTAAGGTTACATTTCAGTGAACAGGAGATCTTTTGCTAAAGCTCAATTTGTTTTGCAAGTTTAATCCATACATTCAGACGTAAGCATCACTGAGCTCAATGAAGCTTACTCCCAGGAAACTATACATGGGGCTGGAGCCATGCTGCTGGGAAGTTTATCGTATGCTGGGACTCCATGAAAGTGTCACGATTTTTCATAGCATTTATTTCTACAGAAGCCTGCATTTCTGGATTCCCCTATGGGGGAATGTCATAATGCACTTGTATTTTAAAATTTACCACTACACCAGTGCCTGGTAGTAAGTTGCATTAAACTCAGTATGACTTATTTCTGAGTCAAACTCTGTAGCGTTACGCTTTCATTTAGTATGTAAATCGCTGTTCACTTCTCTGGATTCAAATGTTTATCCTGTATTTCATTTTCTGCTGTCTTTCTGCTCCCTTATTCTATAGTGTGTGTGTGTGTGTGTGTGTGAGAGAGAGAGAGAGAGAGAGAGAGAGAATTTTCTCTCTTGCAGTGTAACGGAAGATTTCCCACTGAGAATATTTAAATACTCCTCCCCGCTGCTCCTAAGACAAATGGTGTGATTATTAAGTAATAACCATTCCTTTTCCTTTCGTAGATCCCGGGTTGCACAGGCAACAATTTTTCCTGCAGAGACCGTCAAATGTGGTAGTTGTCGAAGGGAAAGACGCTGTGCTGGAATGCTGCGTCTCTGGCTATCCAGCCCCAACGTTTACGTGGCTGCGAGGAGATGAAAGAATCCCATTCAGGTACCTAGTTCCTCAGTTTATAACAATGCGTTGGAAAGAACAAATCTAGAATTCTGCTGCTCACTTTTGGATCAGCTGCTTTGTCCCATGTGGGAACCATTGCTAAAAGGAGAGAAAATTGTAAGTCTGCTGGACCCCTACACATGGGAAGGAGTGAATAGCCCTCCCACTGAATATAATCGATCATTCATGCTTATGATATTGTATAATTTCTTTTTAAATTGACGTGAGTTACCGGGAACAGTGGAGAGGGTGGGATGTAAACCTTCTAAAACAAGCAAAGCCATCCTACACATTCCCTTATTTTAAACCAAGTTTTCTTGCTGATATTCCAGGTCCAAAAAGTATTCCTTGCTGGCTGGCAGTAACTTACTGATATCTAATGCAACAGATGATGATTCTGGGACGTATACTTGTGTGGTCACCTACAGGGAGGAGAACAGCAGTGCTTCAGCTGAGCTATCTGTTTTGGGTGAGTACAGACATTTCTGTATCTTTTGCGGAGTCCTTTGCAGTCTGAAAAAGTCCTTTGCATCTGAAGAAGGATTTGCTGCGCTTCCAGATGGGTATTTATTGTGGAGGCTCACACAAAGTGTCTAGACTATGTCACTGGCGTAAAAATGCTGGCTTATACTGTATCTTCTCCCCACCTTTATACTTTCAAGGGCTAATCCGATAAGTGAAAAAACAAAAACCTGTTACTTGTTTGCTATATCACAATGACTGGTTTGCAAATTAACTGGAACACCCTCAGATTTCTTTGTTATTATTGGGTTTTCTTTATGAATCTCAGTCAGGTTGAAAGACATCGTCACATGCCTACAGTGCCATGAAAAACATTCAATTGTGTTTATTCTCAAATTGAATTCCAAATATTGTCTCTGTGGTTGGGTGATTTTTTTAGCTCTGTGGATAAGATGAGTTTCCTGTGTTTGCTTTCTTCCTCATTATGTTGAGCTTGTTGGGTTCCTTTATTGTTGTTTAGTCGTGTCCGACTCTTTGTGACCCCATGGACACGCCAGGCACTCCTGTCTTCCACTGCCTCCCACAGTTTGCTCAAACTCATGTTAGTAGCTTCGAGAACACTGTCCAACCATCTCGTCCTCCATCATCCCCTTCTCCTTGTGCCCTCAATCTTTCCCAACATCAGGGACTTTTCCAGGGAGTCTTCTCTTCTCATGAGGTGGCCAAAGTATTGGAGCCTCAGCTTCAGGATCTGTCCTTCCAGTGAGCACTCAGGGCTGATTTCCTTCAGAATGGCTAGCTGCACCTGACCTAGGCAGGGCAGCACTGACCAGCAGCGTAGCGTGGGTTGTCAGCACCCGGGGCAAGGCAAGTAATTTGCACCCCCTAACCCATGGATTTGCGCCCCCTAACCCTACAAATCTATGCCTATGAATGATGGTCCCTCTCTCTCTCTCTTTCTCATATTCCAATTGATTCCCATTTCCGCCGATCGATCCCCGAAGCTCTCACCCAGCGAAATTCGTGCGTAATTACGCTTCACCATCCCTAATCCTGCCGCTTCCACCGGGAAATCATGACGGTGCGTTTCTCCTCTCCAAACTTTCCCTGGCCCTTTGCCGGCCGGTGCAGCCCTTTTGGCTACGAGCTCCCCACCTTCTCTGCCCGCTTCCGACCCCACCTCCCCGTCCAGCCTCCCTACCTCCTGAAAAAAGGCGACGGCGCCAAGCAGGACACCCCCGCGGCCATTGGAGAGAGGCGGGGCCGAGGGAGGCAAGCCAATGGGCGAGGCGGGGGTAGGTGGCCACGGGGGCGGGCGCTGCCGCAGTCCTCGGGTGGGCAAGGTAGGAGCAGGCAGAGGCTGGCCGGCCGCTCTGACAATAGGGGCGGGCCGAGGGCACGACGGGGCTGGGCCCTCTGGACTCGCGCCCCCCCCAGATGTTGCGCCCGGTGCGGCCAGCACCCCTGGCACCCCCCACGCTACGCCACTGGCACTGACGACTGGACTCCAGCAGAGGTCAGTGAGGGAAAACATCCTGGGGAAGCATTGGACCAGGTTTAGACTCAAGCTCACCCCAAATGCTCCCAGGGGCTCTGGTGTGGCCCTCACCCCTGGATGGGGACCAGACAAAAGCAAGGCGAGTCCCTGGATTACTTTAACGGAATACCCTTTGAGCATTGGAGGGGTAGGTGTGACAACCTTCCCTCCACACCACATTGAACCAATGCCTAACCACCAAACCTTACACTGTTGTGATGATTTGCTACGTGGCAGGCGAAACCCAAGTGGTGCCAGCCAATCAGCCAAATGGGAAAATTCCTACTGGGTCCCTGTACCCAAAACAGATGACCCACGGCGGCATGGCAAGGTCATAATGAACCCTAAATATAGGGAAGGTGGGAGGGTGATTTGATACACGAGGCGAAAAGAGGAAGCTAAACGCAACGTGCAGCGGTATGTATAAGTCCCTTGGTTAATGCATGAAACGATCCCATTGGCAGCCAGAATTACCCCAGCAACCGAGGGACCACCAATCGGGTTGTTGTGGCTATCCAATCGCTCCCACCCACAACAGCAGTGAGGGCAGTCTTGATGATCTCACCTCAGCGCGTGCTATCTGGGAGGAGGACACGATTTGCCAAAATGTGCCATTATACACTCAACAGGATAGCATTCATCCCTAAGCAGAAACATAACTTTTGCACGGTGAAATATACTCGGAGTCGAGGGTGGATTTCATGCTCTTTATTCAGCTCATAGTGGTGAGGAGGTAATGGAAGTCCCCTCAAAGTATCTGCTTTATATACATTATTTACACAATGGGCTGCCCATGATTGGCTAATTCTGGGATTCTCCTGTAGGATTCACTTCCATCTGGAGCTGGATTGGGTGGCTCCTGTGGACCAATCATACTGCTGCATTGTTCTAGGACCAGTCAGACTGCTGCATTTTGGATCCTATTGTTCTAGGACCAATCAGACTGCTGCATTTTGGATCCTATTCAACTCAGTACATAACACACGGGCTGGTTTTTCTGAACCTGTGTGGTCCGATTGCATATCAGCTCAAATCCTAGCATATCCCTGCATCTGTGGATATTTCTGCCTCGCCAGAAAGGCCCCATTGCATGGATTCAGGGTAGGGATAGTGTTTTCAGAATGGGTAGATGGCATATTGGTGTGTATGTGTGTGTGTGTTAGTTCACGCGATCCTTTCATGTGTGTCTATTGTTCCTCATTCAAAGTGCTGCCTGACTTGTTGCTCTTGCTTATCTCTGTGTCTTATCTGAATGCTTACTGCCATGCTAGTGCTTTTCTACCCTTCTCGTCTAAGTGCTTTCTTGACTTGCTAGCTCTTATCCTTCCTCTTAATCTAATATCTGACTAGCTTGCTGGTGCTTATCCTTCCTCCCCATCTGAATGTTTCCAGTCGTGTCTCTAGGGTTGTGCGCCCATCTCACTTAAGAGGCCGGGGGCACGTGGCCAGCGTGACAAAGCTGCTCTGGCAAACCAGCACCAGCGCAGCACACGGAAACGCCGTGTACCTGAGGTACCACTGTACAAACATAGCAAAGAAGTCGTAAAAATAAATAAGACACATTGAAAACTACAAAACCAAACTGAACAGTTTCCACATAAAAATAAAGATACAAAAAGTTAATATCAGTAATATCAGTTAATATCAGTAACAGCAGCAAAAACTCGCAACGAAACTTTCCCAAAAAGGCCCAAGTCCTTGCTGGGCAGCAGCCGCAGCAGCAGTTCTTATGAGGCCAGTCAAGCCCCACCCTAGGCCAGGTGGAGAGAGGTAGGAACAGGGCCCTCAGGCACTCAGCAGGTGTCAGGGAACTGCCATCAGAGCATCAGGTGGTGGAGGGACTCAGGCAGGATGAAAGAGACTCAACTGCTGAAGCAGGGACCAGCAGGGGGAGGAGTGGGTCTCTGAGGGAATGCGAGCAGGAGGGAGGGCTCAGGGAGGCTTCCAGCGAGAACAGTGGGGAGGTATCGGAGTCTCCCATAGGGAGACCCATACCTCGCAGGAAACTGTCACGCCGTGAGTCCAGGAGACGCGTTTCCGTTAAGGAACTTCTTTGCTGGAAACGCTTCCGCAGACAGCCACTGTCGGACTCTACTAGTGACTAGAGCAGACATGTCTGAGGAGCTCCGTCACACACGGAGGTTTGTGGGGGCGCACAAACTCTGAGGGAGCACGTTTTCATGCACAAGCAGCTAATCAAACCCTCACAGCAGTCCGACAGTCTTTGTACGCTGCCTGTGCAAGAGAAGGCATCATGAGCGAACCAACCGGAACCGGAGGAGCAGGGGCTGGAGCTGGTCCAAGCTTGGAAGATAGATACCGAGCGTTGGAGGTTCAACTGGCCCTGCAGACGGCGAGGCTGGAGGAGAGAAGGGCTCAGGATGCAGACAAGAAGGGGAGAGCCACTCAATTCCCCAGAAAGGTACCAGGATTGGTGCAGAAATTTGGGGGGGACCCCAAGGACTACCATGCTTTTAGGACAGAGATGCAATATGCCCTTAATGTGCAGTTCGATGAGTTCCCTGATGAGGAATCGCGAGTTGCTTTTGTAATTGGGCATCTTGAGAAAGGGGCTAGAGACTGGGTTCGACCCCTAATGGCAACGCACAATGACATACTAAAGGACACAATGAAGTTCTTTCGTGCAATGGATATCATGTTTTCCAGCGATATTGAGGAAGGGGTGGTGCGCAGACAGCTAATGGCTTGTAAGCAGGGGAGTCGATCTGTCCGTGAATATTGGACTGAGTTTACCATGCTGATTCACAGACTGAGTTGGGATTTATCGGCGGCACCCGTTCAAATGCTATTTGAAGAAGGTCTTTCTTCGGGGGTGAAAGACGAGCTGGCACGGAGCCCCAGGGCGGAGTCTATGGATCAGCTGACCAAATCTGCGCTGACCATAGGAGCGCGGCAGGAGGCAAGAGCCTTGGAGAGGCGGGAAGGGAGAGGGGAACGTTGGAAGGAGTTCCGCATTCCAGACATTCCTGAGCCAGCTTTCCCGCCGGCAGAGCCGATGGAAATCGGAACAGCGCGCGCGCGCGCATTTTCAAAAACCAGCGAGGGAGCTAAGAAGGAGGGAAAGGGCCCCCGGAAATGCTATCTCTGCCAACAGCCAGGCCACTTTGCCAGAGTCTGCCCCCAGAGGAAGGAATGGCAAGGGATGGTGGGAGCTGTTGAGGGGGGAGAAGAAGGGGGAGCGGAGCAGGTAAAAGCCAACGCCTGGTTGCCACAATTGGGGCACTGCAGCCAGGCCAAAGAGCAGTGAAAGTGCCCGTGCCAGAAGCTCCTCGACCTGCTCTAGTGATTGAAGTGTCGCTAGAGCTGCAGAATGGGCACCCCCTAAAAATAAAGGCGCTATTGGACTCAGGCAGCTCCTGCAATTTTATGAGCAAGGAGTTTGCTGCTGAACACCAGATACAGACCATCCCTTTAAGCAGCCCCCTGCAGGTGACCACGATTGATGGCAGGGAGTTGTTGGGAGGAGGAGTCCGCTTGCAGACTGTCCCAATGATAATGAGGGTGGCAAGGCACACAGAACTGATAGCGTTTAATGTGGCCACCCTGGGAGGCGCTCCCATTATTTTGGGAATGAGCTGGCTAGCTCTACATGATCCGCTGGTTGGCTGGCATCAAAGAGTGGTGTCCTTTGGTTCAGCACATTGCCTAGAACACTGCAAAGAGGAGAAGGGTTCAGTAGGGGCCCAAGCCACCCTAGCAGGGACTGAAGTAATGGGGAAGGTGAAGGTACCACCACAGTATGCAGATCTCAGCGACGTGTTCAGCGAGAAGGAAGCTGACCAACTACCACCTCATAGACCCTTTGATTGTCAGATCAATTTACTCCCTGGAGCACAGCTTCCCGTGGGCAAGTTGTATGCCATGTCAGACAGGGAAATGCAGGAGTTGCGAGGGTTCATTGACAAGAACCTGAAGAGAGGCTTCATCAGAGAGTCCAAAGCAGCAGGGGGGAGCCCAGTGTTCTTTGTGGACAAAAAAAATGCGGACAAGCCGAGACTTGTATGTGATTTTAGGCGGCTGAATGCAGTGACTGAACCGGTGGCGTTCCCTATGCCCAGAATTGATGATATTTTGACCATGGTGAGGAAGGGAAAGATTTTCACAAAGCTGGATCTAAGGGGGGCGTACAACCTGATACGCATAAGGAAAGGGGATGAATGGAAAACCACCATGTTTACCCCTTTGGGGGCGTTTGAATACCTCGTTATGCCATTTGGATTACAAGCAGGCTCCGCGTGTTTTCAATCTTTTATGAACCACGTGCTGGGCCCTTTGCTCTACAAGAATTGCGTTGCCTTTCTAGATGATGTGTTGGTGTATTCTGAGAATGAGGAGCAACATGTGAGAGACGTCAGAGAAGTGTTGAGCAGACTGCAAGCCAACAGGCTGTGGGTCAAACTGGAGAAGTGTCGGTTCCATACCAAGGAGGTGGAATTCCTGGGGTACCGCCTGTCAGACAAGGGATTGGCCATGGATCCCGGCAAGGTACAGGCAGTGCTGGAATGGAAAACACCCAAAACCAAGAAGGATGTGCAGAGGTTCCTAGGGTTTGGAAACTTTTATCGTAAGTTCATCCGCAACTTCGCCCATCTGACGGCGCCCATCACTGACTGTCTCAGCAGTAAGAAGAAGTTTGTATGGACGGCGGAGGCGGAGCGAGCGTTTGAGGAACTGAAAAGGGCCTTCGCCTCTGAAGAACAACTTCTGCATGTGGATTTACGAAAGAAGCTAAGGGTTGAAACAGACGCATCTGACAGAGCCATAGGGGCGGTGCTTCTTCTGCAGCCGGGGAAGGAGGAGTCGGAGTGGCGTCCGTGTGCCTTCTTCTCGCGGAAGCTGAACAAATCCGAGAGGAACTACACGGTGTACGACCGAGAACTGCTTGCTATTCATGAGGCGTTCCGGAGATGGAGGCATCTGCTAGTTGGTGCACAACATAAAGTGCAAGTGTGCACGGACCATAAAAATCTAGAGTACTGGAGAACGGCGCGAGTGCTCAACCAAAGGCAGTTGAGATGGGCCCAAGAGTTCTCCAAATTTAACTTTGAGATTTGTTATGTGCCAGGCCCAGAGAATGTTAGGGCGGACGCTCTCTCACGCAAACCTGAATATTTGGAGGGGGAGGGAGCACCCGAAGAAACCCATATCATTCCAGAGGACCGCTGGGTGTGTGGGGCGACTTTGGTGGGGCAAAGGGAATTGGTAGAGGGTACGGTGCAGGATGCATACGCCCAGGGGAAACTCAGGGATCTCAGAGGGGAGGAAGACAAACCCGGTGGTTTTGAGGAGAGAAATGGGGCATTGTATTATAAGGGAGCGTTATATATACCTGAAGGGGAATTGAGGGAGAAAGTACTCAAGCAGCTGCACGATAGCCCCACAGCAGGGCACTTTGGGCAACACAAAACCATGTGGCTGGTTACCAGGGAATTTTGGTGGCCCAAGATCAGGGAAGATGTGCGGGAGTATGTGAGAGGGTGTGAACAATGCCAAAGAGCCAAGGGGGAGAGGCAGGCGCCGGCTGGTTTATTAGAACCACTGCCCACACCTGAGAGACCGTGGGAAGCAGTGGCAATAGATTTCATGACTGATCTGCCAAGGTCTAGAGGGAAAACAGCCATCATGGTTGTAGTAGACCTGTTAACTAAAATGGCCCACTTCATAGCCTGCTCACATGCGGTTACAGCAGAAGAAACCGCCAAATTGTTTGTAGAGAATGTGTTTAGGTTGCATGGCGCCCCCTTGAGGGTGGTTTCAGACCGAGGGAAACAATTTACTTCCAGGTTCTGGAGGAAGCTCATGAGCTTACTGCATGTAGAGGTTAATTTCTCGACGGCCCGTCATCCTGAAACCAACGGGCAGGCGGAAAGAGCAAATGGGGTTCTCCAACAATATTTGAGGTGTTATGTTAATGACAGAGAGAATGATTGGGTGGAGAAGCTGGCGTTGGCAGAATTTGCCTACAACAATGCAGAGAACGTGTCCACGGGGATGAGCCCCTTTTTGGCTAATCACGGGTGCCATCCCAGAGCCTTCCCAGGGGGGGAGGGGGAGAACTGGAGCGTTCCAGCTGCAGAACAGTTCGTGGAAGAAATGGAAGCGATCCATCGCCAGCTCCAACTCAACTTAAACAGGGCTAAGGAGGAATATAAGAGGCAAGCAGACAAAAACAGAAGGGAAGGTGAAAGCATCAGGGTGGGGGACCAGGTGTGGCTGTCAACCCAAGGGTTGCCATTCAAAGGAGGTTGTAAGAAATTAAGACCCAAAAGGCTGGGTCCGTTTGAAGTCATACAGCAGGTCAATCCAGTGGCTTTCAGGCTCCGGTTACCGAACCACATGAAGCTGCACCCAGTTTTTCACAGGTCGTTGCTGTCACCGTATAGAGGAGACAGTGAGGGGAGGGTCACTAGGGGACCAGCAATGGAGGAGAAGGAACACAGCTACCATGTAGCGGAGATCCTCGATTCCAGGTGGAAGGGAGATCAAGTAGAGTATTTGGTAATGTGGGAAGGGGAACCGGAGTCGGAAAACACCTGGGTTAGGGCAGAGGATGTCAATGACGAGGTTTTAATAGAGACTTTTCATCAGAGGTTCCCACGTAAACCTCAGCCTGTAGCGAGGTTCCGAAGGGAATACTTTGCCACCACCGACGAGGAAGAGGAGTTGGAGGGGTTCCCAGATTCTGAAGAGGAGGAGGATTCAGCTGGCCAGGACGACGATCGATGGAGAGAATTGTTCGAGACGTCAGAAGATGAGGAAGATTCGTTTCGGGGTTTTAGCCCTTCACCTCCCAGGGGGGAGGAATTGGGAGGGGGTGAGGGGGGCCCTGGAGGGGAGGTGGATGTCAGGGAACTGCCATCAGAGCATCAGGTGGTGGAGGGACTCAGGCAGGATGAAAGAGACTCAACTGCTGAAGCAGGGACCAGCAGGGGGAGGAGTGGGTCTCTGAGGGAATGCGAGCAGGAGGGAGGGCTCAGGGAGGCTTCCAGCGAGAACAGTGGGGAGGTATCGGAGTCTCCCATAGGGAGACCCATACCTCGCAGGAAACTGTCACGCCGTGAGTCCAGGAGACGCGTTTCCGTTAAGGAACTTCTTTGCTGGAAACGCTTCCGCAGACAGCCACTGTCGGACTCTACTAGTGACTAGAGCAGACATGTCTGAGGAGCTCCGTCACACACGGAGGTTTGTGGGGGCGCACAAACTCTGAGGGAGCACGTTTTCATGCACAAGCAGCTAATCAAACCCTCACAGCAGGGGAGTCCTCCCTGGGCATGCAACTTATGCTTCTGAAAATGAAAATTTTAATTATTCATCCAATTCCCAAACTTCATCTCCTGGTATTCCAGATGACATGCATCTGCCTTCACCAGAGCTGTCCCCACAAAAACCTGCTTTAGCACATATATTAGTGGACCAGGGTGCATATATTTACTGCCACTGTCAGGAGGAATAGCCTTGACTGATTTTGTCTCTGGGTCCGTATCCAGGCATCATGCACGGCATGGCTGTGATGCAACATTTTGATGCCAGCGGTTCCCACACAGAAATAACAGTACTCAGGGAAAAAATTGGAAGCACTGTTGTTTTCCGTGCCACCTGCTGAGCAGCAAAGCATACCACTTTGCCCCTGCTTTCATCCTTGTGAAAACCTCTCTTTCTTCCTGCAAATGATTCATTAGCCAGTAAGCATGCTATTTGACAGAGATGTGAGGGGAGGAGGAAATGTATTGGGTCTGGGATCAAAGAGTTGAGTTTGCCAGTGTGTCAGTTTTTCATGGAATCAGAATTGTACAAACACTGCGTTTAGAGAGGTGGTTTGTTTTTAATTACTGAACAATGCTGAGTTATCTTTGGGTGATTCCAAAAGATTTAAGGAACCACGCAGATAATACTTGCTCAAACAGGAGCCCAATATCACTGTAATGCTTATTTAGCATTTGGGCTTTAAACCTTATGCATAAAAATGCTTTCATTAGTGAACAGAAAGCCCTTATTTGGATTAGAAGAGATTTGATGTGTGCACAACAATATCCTTTTATTAAGCCACAATGCAATGTTATGGAAATTATGCATGATGGAGGCTTTGAACTCTCTGGCTTTTGGTGCATTAATGTTTCATGGGTTTCAATTATTTCATAATGACAAAAGTAATTTTTGAGAGAGAGAGAGAGAGAGAGAGAGAAGCAAAACAAGTTGTTTTGCAAAACACTTTCTTTTTATTTGGCCTTACAAGCTGCCTAATGATGGAATGTGCATGATGTTTTGCAATTGCGGAGAGGAATCTTTGTGTAGTGTAGCACTCACACCTAGATCTAGAGACCTACTGGTATCTGTCAAGTTTTGTCAGGACTGTGAAAGTCTTCAAGGTTCCTGTGCCTAGGACCTTACCGGTTGCTTATCATGGGTTCCTGTTAGGATAGCCATGTTCCTTCCTTTATTGAAGAATAGTCTTCTATCTGAACAGCTGTCAGCAGACAGTCCTCTACTTGAAAAGAGAATTTAAAATTGGTAGTGTTGTACAGTGAAGCTATTAAAATGTAAAAGAAAGAAAGAAATGTTTTTCCTTCTGTTTTCCCATTTCTTTTTAGTCCCAGTCAATGATAAAAATAGCACACAAACAAGCATGGATGTAGAAGACGGTTGCAAATTATCTGTTGTTCTCGCTGCAGTTTGATGCATGTGACTATTGCTAAACAAAGACCTCTCCTTTTGTTTGACTCTTCCCAGTCAATGTTACTTTTCATTGAATTTAAAATGTATGACCATTAAGGAGTTGTTAAATATCAGTTTAAATATTCAAGTCATCTTTTCATTTCAGAAACAAGTGTCTATAAACAAAATAGTGCATGTTATTTTCTCGTTGCTGTGCCATTTAGCAACTGTTCAACACTGACAAAGAGAGAGCTTTTAAGAAAGAAGCTTCTGAATGAATAGCTGATATTAGGGTTCCTTCTAGTAGCACCTTAAAGACCAACTAAGTTAGTTCTTGGTATGAGCTTTCGTGTGCATGCACACGAAAGCTCATACCAAGAACTAACTTAGTTGGTCTTTAAGGTGCTACTGGAAGGAATTTTTTTATTTTGACTATGGCAGACCAACACGGCTACCTATCTGCAACTGATATTAGGGTGTATGCTTGCCCTAATTTGAGGCTTAAATCCCGAGGTTCTGAACTTAAAAGTGTCAACTTGCTTCTTGTAGTTGGTTTATCTGGCTCCTTTTTAAAATATATATATATAATTTTTATTAACAGGCCAATCAAATCACATTAATTCCAAATTATACAGCCAGATTTTTAAATTTTTGTTGGTGGTACCCATACATCAAGCTCCGAAAGGGGACCAAACATCACTCATATTGCTGCTTTAATTAAACAGTTCTATCCAGTTCTGTCCAGATAGTCTCTTTGTTACTTTCCTCATCTTCTTGTTGTTATCAAATATTCCTTTCTTTGCGATCTCTGATAGTCTTCACAAGCGGGTTGAAAACAAACATCCTCTGTGTGGGTTTTACACTCTCCAAAAATCATATCAAATAAAGAAAAGACGCCATTTCCACACCTCCGAACATTCCCTCCGTCTGTCCGTTAATTTCCCCCAGGCTTGCCAAACATATCTCCGGGGGCTCTGCCAGTTCAAGATCACATACCGATAACCATACATTCACCTTCCGATGACCCTGGTTCTCCCCCCCCCCTCGTCTTTCTATAGGCAAGCCTGTCTTAGCGAAACACCATTTGTAACTGCGTCATAAAACTTTCCATTCTCCGGTGTTTCTACCAATCCTCTCTTTGATCATTTCCACACAGTTCTTGATCTCCTGCTTGTGATTAATAATTTGCAACGATTCTTCTTTCTGGAGGGGAGGGTTATTGGTACTCACATAAGATAAAAAAAAGAAAAGTTTTTTCCTCCCCCCGCTTTCCGTTTCATTCCAACGTACCAGTCTTTTAGTGGTGATTCTTCACTTGATTTATTGTTCAGCCCGTCACTCCGCTCACAGAGATCCATTAATCAGCAGTCTTTACTCCCGATCTTCACTTGATGTATGGGCATTAGCTTCTTTCCAATTATATATTTCCAATTATATATTCCGAGCTAATGCGAACCAGTGCGTGAATTAGAGACAGCGTCCGGGAGAGCCGGCCTCACTCAAGGGCTTCGTGCCAAGTGCCCACATCCCCTTCTTTTGAATCCGGGGGTGAATTATGGACACCGCTGGCAAGGCAGTCCCCCCCATTCCCTTGGGGGGCAGGGAGGCTGCATACTCCCATCACAGCCTCTTAATTACCTCGTGTGGGTCAGAGAGATGTTATTGTCAGCCATCTTCCAATGCGCCCCCTGGTGGCCCCCGGTTTATCTGGCTCCTTTAGAGCTGGAGTGCCCAACATAGTTCTCTCTACAACTCCACATGCTAAGAGGTGTTGATGGGAGTTGGCACACCAAGATGATTGGTAACCATGGGCTTTGGGACCTTGTGAACCATGAGTTCTGCTTCTAAGGGACCTCGTGAACCATGAGTGATCCTCTCAGTGAGTAATTCCCAGTACATTTCTTTCTGTAGAACCTCAAATACACCCAGGAACACCATTTGAAAATCATTAAACTAGTTACTAGCAGATAAGCTTGGGAATGCTTAGTAAAATGCAAAGCGGGGGAAAACCCCTCTTGAAGGATATTGGAAATAATCTTCCATATTAATTTTATTTAATCACACTTCAAGGACCTTAATGAAACTTGTGATAAATTATGAGCCTTCAGACCCCATCCTGTGCCTCCTCCCTGCACTCAGAAGAGTCTTGCCCAGACTGGTCTTAAAACTGGTAGTTATAATTAGCTCTTAAATGGATCGGACATTTTGCTAACAATTACATAGAACAGATTCTGTTTACAGCAAAATTCATCATTTCACCAGGAGTGTGGCTCATGCTCATAACAATTACCACGCACTGTCTGTTGCAATAAAATATATTTTACTAGAAGTTGTCAGCTTGGCAGCATCATAAAAAATGAGATGGAAGTGGGGAGTAGGTGATTTATTATAACCACTATATTTGATACTCTCTTCTTTGTTTAAAAGGCAGGGTTGTAGTCTCCTCTTCAAAGAAACTTAGTGGCTAGAGCCAGGGATTAGTGGCCTTCCAGTTCCTAGGTCTAAAATGGTAGTGGGTGGAGGGGAGCATTGGCTGCCAGGGCAATGGCTGCAGCCACAATTCTCTCTCTCTCTCTCTCTCTCTCTCTCTCTCTCTCTCTCTCTCTCGTGTGTGTGTATTTGCTGCTCATGCTGGCCTGCCGGTCCTGTACCTCTTTATGAGGCTGGGATCCCAGCCTCGCAAAGCGGTTCAGGGCTGGCGTCACTACAGTGACATCGGTGGTGAGAGCTGGACTGCTGCAGCAGGCTCTGTTCACCATCTGCACCCCACCCCGCACACCAGCAAACCATGCTACACCACTGGGTGGTGGTGAACCCTTTTCAGACGAAGGCCTCCAGTCCCTTGAGGGCACCTTTCTGGGGATGGGCATGCCCAGAAGCAAAGAGGTCTTTCTCTGTGGCAGCTTCTCCCTTGTGGGGCTTCGTACCCACAGAGCAGTATCTAACAGCTTCATTGTACAGCCTTTGCCATATTTTATTTATATACCACTATTAATGGCCTTTTAGTTACTTCTGGCCTCCTTGAGTGGGTGAGATGTTTTAGTCCTACCTTTTAAAATGTAGGACTGTCTTTTAGATTTTGCTTTGTTTTGCTTTATGCTTGTTTCAGTGTGTGTGTTCATTGTAAGTTGCTTTGAGTTACTTTCATAAAAAAGTGACTAACAAGGGCTTATCCCCACTTCCTCTTGCCTTGCTGCTTTCCCCCAGGAGAAACCAGTCTTTAGTGCTCAGAGCAAATGGCAATTTGGGTTTTGACTAATTTAGAGCTAAAGAGTGGGGGTTTTTTTCTGGGAAAGGAACAGGGCAAAGGGGAAACTGCTGAAACCCCTGCTTTCTAGACATGGGACAAGCAGAAGTGTTTGCAAATGTGGATAAATAAATAAAAAAGCACTTTTGTACAGGACAAAATTGATAAGTGACCAGGCAGTTTAATTTTTTGTGCTTTGCTCTATACAAACACAGAACTGGGAGAATCAAGGTTGGTTCTCCAACATCTGTGAGCATTTCATGGTAGGTGTGATGGGATGATGAGCTGCTTGTGCGTAAAATCGTAGTCCCTCAGAGTTTGTTCAAGTCCACAAACCTCTGTCTGTGACGGAGCCCCTCAGACATGGCTGCTCTAGTCACTTGCAGATTCTGACAGTGGTTGCTTTCGGAATCGCTTCCAGCATAAAAGCTCCTTAACGGAAACACGTCTTCTGGACTCGCGGCGTGACAGTTTCCGGCGAGGAGTGGGTCTCCCTATGGGAGGTTCAGAAACCTCCCCACTGTTCTCACTGGACGTGTCCCTGAGCCCTCCCTCTTGCTCGCTTTCCCTCAGAGACCCACCTCTCCCCCTGCTGGTTCCTGCTTCAGCTGCTGGGTCTCTCCCAGCCTCCGTGAGCCCTTCCACCAGAGACCCACCTCTCCCCCTGCTGGTTCCTGCTTCAGCTGCTGAGTCTCTCCCAGCCTCCGTGAGCCCTTCCACCACCTGTCCCTCCGATGGCAGTTCCCTGACAGGAGGGTATTTAAATTCTAGCCTATAATTCAGCATTCTCAGACTGTACATCAAAATAAAGGAAAACTGTTGTGATTGCTAGACTCTTCTAAACAGAGTGTGCACCTTTGATGTGCACATTGTATCTAAACGTGGCCTATGCATCTTGCATGCCTTGTTCCTTTCCCTAGCATGGAAGTCCTTTCCATGTTGGGAAGTAGATTAAGTGTTCTCTTGTAAAATGTATTCTTTAGAAAGCAACCTCTGTGTGGGGAAAACAAGCTGCTCCTCTTCTTGTTTCCTAACAATGTCATTCAACTACCCTATGGTATCTGAGAAAGATCAAGACTAAGTTACAATGCCAATCAATAACTTTGCATTCTATATGCCAGGCATCAAGTGGTCTTTTGCTTGTCTAGGTTATCCTTACTTCCTTATCATTGGCTGACCTGCTGTGATGTCATGGAGACATCACAAACGTTCCAATGATTGGGGAAGTAGAAATCCACTGTTGAATCAAGCTTCTGTGGGCCAAGTTAGATATGATGCAGAAGACCTTTGCATTACAATATCCTGCGTTTATTTTAAAGGCCAAAGCAGCTATGGGGATCTTCAATACTAAACAAGCCCATGAACTTGAGATTAGAGGGGTTAGCTTTTGACCTCATACAGTTTTCCCAATAGAGGCCTGACCCTGCTGCCATTGAGCTTGTGGTTTGAAGCACATCTGTACAATACTAAAAGAAAAGCAGGGGAGCTGGACTGAAGCGCTCAGATTTTCAGCTGCATTGAAATTGGAGAATTCTACTTCACCTCTAAAGAGTAACCAATGGCCACAGCACTTCTCAACTTTGTCACGCTCATCTAGAACAAAGGAGACCATTTCCACACACCTCAAAGTCTGGGAAATTCTCACCCACATCCTGTGGGACAGATGAGGCTTGCAAGTAGAAGACAGGTGGATGGGAATCTTTGTGAATCACACACAGTGGTGCTGCCTCATGCTGGTTTTACTGGCAATCTTCTCAGCATTTGGCAAAGCGAGGATATTGTCATTGAATTCTATGTCTGCAAAAGGTTCCAGTTTCTATCCTGCATAGGGCTGGGAAAGACTCCAGGGAGTTTCTGCCAGTCAGCATAGACAGTACAGTGGTACCTCGGATTAAGTACTTAATTCGTTTCGGAGGTCCGTTCTTAACCTGAAACTGTTCTTAACCTGAAGCACCACTTTAGCTAATGGGGCCTCTTGCTGCTGCTGCGCTGCCGGAGCACGATTTCTGTTCTCATCCTGAAGCAAAGTTCTTAACCTGAAGCACTATTTCTGGGTTAGCGGAGTATGTAACCTGAAGCGTATGTAACCCGAGGTACCACTGTACTGAGCGAATGGACTGATGGGCTCATTCATAGAATCATAGAGTTGGAATAGACCACAAGGGCCATTGAGTCCAACCCCCTGCCATGCAGTACAAGGCAGCTTCTTCTTTTTGAATGTTTTGCTTTGCTTTGTTTCATGGAAGTTTTTAGTCTCTCAGTGACTGTGCTTGATGCTTCAAAACCCTTTCCCCCTCTGGTTCACCCATGTGCTGGATGTAGCTGTGTAATTTCTTGAATCACCTGAAAATTTCCACTGATGCTGCAAATCAAAACTAGCAGCCAAATGGTGTTGCTGATGGCACAGCTCTCATCCACTTCTACTTGTAGGAAAAATAAGCCAATGGGGAATATTTTTCTCTTGAGCTGCACAGGAAGGTTTGCAATCATGTTGTCCACCCACCATGTCAAGCCTTCTTTCAGAAACTCTTATCATAGGAAAGTGCTTTCTGTACCCCCCCTTTTTTTTTTTTTGCACATTGCTACTTCACAAGCTGTCTAGACTTTCAGAGCACAAACATGGGAAGCACAAAAGGTTCATCTACAAAATAGCAGCAGTGAATAAAAGGAGCAAATCTACTATTGTTTTATGTAAACAAGATATTTACCGCATTTATATCGCCACCCTTTCCCCAACAGGATAACAAACAGGACATCTGAGAACAGAAAATGCATTTAAAATACATTCAAATAACAGTAATGTTATTAATTAAGCAATTGGAGTGGTTGTTCTTATATAATCCTTGTTTTCAGCAAAATGACAGCTTTGTCAAAAAGTGCAGCAAATGTCCAAATGTGCAGAGACAAGTACAGATAAATTTACTGATTAAAGATAGCATAACGCAGGGGTGAGGAATCCACAGTGTCATTTTAGGGATTGCCCACTCATCCTACACCTGACAGCATACCTGATATCAGGTGTGGACAGGGCTTCACAGGAATCATCTGGTGTCCTGAACCCCTGGCCCACCCAGCAGCAAGTCAATATAGTCATACCTTGGTTGACTCGAATGTTTTTGGTCATACCCTGGTTGACTCGAATGTTTTGGCTCCCAAATGCTGCAAACCCAGAAGTGAACGTTCCAGTTTGTGAACATTCTTTGGAACCCAAATGTCTGACATGACTTCTGTGGCTTCCAATTGGCTGCAGGAGCTTCCTGCAGCCAATCAGAAACCGCGCCTTGCTTTCCGAACATTTTGAGATTCTGTTCGACTTCCGAGGTATGACTGCATGTCAAGTCCAAAGTTCAAAGACCAGGGCTCAATCCACACAAGCAAAGTCCAAAGACCAGGAAATACAGGTCAGAGTCAAACCCAAAACAAAGTCCAGAGGTCCAGGAGCATCCACACTAAGTTCCAACCGATGTACGAAGTTGAGCAGATGCAGCACCTCAGCTCTGCTTCCCTTTTATACCTTGCATGTTGGTTGCAGCATCTGGGCTGGATGAGGCCAGGGACCCTCACCTGTTTTGAGCCTACTCCAGCTGAGGAATCACTCGCCTCCTCCCAGAGCTAGCAAGCCCCACCTGGCCCGCTAGGGAGCTGGTCTGTGGGCCCCTGCCTGTCTCAGCCACCTAGAGCATACCCCCACTGCTCCCTAAACCTCTGAGCCTGCCGTGTTCATGGAGACAAGGCCCCCTCTGGCTCAGGAGATGGTTCCTGCTGTTCCAGTTCCAGTGAGTTCTTCCTTCCCCATCCGCTTCTTGCCCTGGTGTGTCCCAGTCCTGGCTACACCCATCATCAGGATCCTCTTCCTCCTCCCCATTGTCCTGCCAGTTCATGACCTCTGGAGGGCTTCCAATTGTTCCTCTCTTTGCCCTAGGTGAGCTTCTAACTGCCCATCAGCTGATGGGCGGTAGAGGCAAACACTACGTAAGACCTAAGAACATGGTTATAGTCAGTGCCAACAGCGAAATTAAGATCTGGAGATTTCTTAAGAACACCAGCTGTCAGCGGGGAAGTCCCTGATGCAAATCTCAGCTGTGATCCCATTTGTTGGCCTTAGGCGAGCCATTCTTCTTTACCTTCAGCCTGGAGGAATATTGACTCTGGTGGTGATTTGATTTAGACCTGCTTCTTAACAAAAAAAGGCTAGCGTAATCAGCTTACTGACATTTTAAACAAAGAAGCGTGTGGCTTTAAGCTTTTGTTCCTGAGGTTCCATGGTAATATAAGAATGTAGAAAACCACATGAGAAAGATGGGGGTCACATGAGGGAAAAACATGCAGCTATTAGATGCAGCCCTGCATGGGAGCCAACTCCTAGGGGCTGAGGTCACTTTGCCCCCCCCCCAATAAAACATTTGAGCCCACCCCCCAAAAAAGTTGACAGACATTGCTATTCAAATGCAATGAGAATAATTTATTTTTTTGCTAACACTGAATTGGGATTGGGGGAGAGAAGCCCCTGAAATGATACTGAGATATAGAGATAGATAGATAGATAGATAGATAGATAGATAGATAGATAGATAGATAGATAGATAGATAGATGCATATATATATATATATACACACACACACGAGAGAGAGAGAGACAGACAGACAGACATAGGGGTAGCTTGGGTTAAGTACTTACGGCAATTCGTTCCAGTGGTCCGTTCTTAACCTGAAACTGTTCTTAACCTGGGGCCTCCTGCTGCTGCTGCGCCGCCAAAGCACGATTTCTATTCTCATCCTGAAGCAAAGTTCTTAACCCGAGGTACTATTTCTGGGTTAGCGGAGTCTGTAACCTGAAGCATATGTAACCTGAAGCGTATGTAACACGAGGTACCACTGTGTGTGTGTGTGTAACTTTGTGTTAATGTAACATTTTTATATGTTACTGTGTATTTTTGAAATACTTTGTTTAAATTGTCCGTTGCTGCTTCAGTTTACTGTACACTGCTTGGAGATACTTTTAATATATTATGCAGTATAGAAATTAAATAATCAAGTTGAATCAATCAAGTATATGAAGTGCCTCAGGCTGAGGCAGGCAGATTTCATAAGCGTTAAATCGGGGCTCAGACTGAACCTTGTGGCTGTTGTACACCTCTGTCTACTGTCTAGTATATCTCTCTAAATGGAGCTTAGGAAGTCCTCTTACTTCTACCTAGCTGAGTATCTCAGCTACAAACGAACCTCCCACTTCATTGTTACTTCTCATTCTCAAGCCCTTTTGTTACCCACTGAATTCTCACACAACATGTCAGAAAGTTTTCTGATGAATTCACCCCATGCTGGGAGAGGAACACAAGAATAATTTGTAGTTCTTGCCTATGGTAGCCCATCAATCCCCTCTGGAGCACTCAGACTGTACTGAAATTCACTAGGCAGTCGGAGATCAGGTCATGGTGGGGTCTCCTCCACCTATTTGCTGGTTCTCAAAACATCCTGGGAGAATTGGTTCAGGCTTGATTTATTAAAATACAGTGGAGTGCAGCACAGCAAGGATTTATCTGACAAGTGAGCTGGGTTAACAGAGGCCACGTGTCCTAGCAGAGGCAAACACTGGGCTATGGCTGAAAGAGAGTATTAAAATCGCCAAACCATCCAAGTGGGCTTAGCACTGTGCATCTGTATAATGAGATTAAGCAAATGAGTGTAAATTCAAAATGACAGACAACCAGTGACTATTAGATTCACTTTCTTTTTCCTCTGCCCTGATCAGATGCACAAATTAATCCACGCAACGTAAACTGATAAGCAGCAGCATACATAAATGGGTGATAATTTAGTGATATTCCACATCATTATAATTTTACATTGTTGCTTTATAATTTTGTGCTATAGTTATGTCATAAATAGAAAAAAGGAAAAAGATTGAGCGTAGACTCCTTCCTGCAGTCAATGCCATTCTTGCATTCTTTTGCATATGCTTTTCACATGGATATATAAAAGTGCATTTACTTGGAATCTGCCAGTAAGATTATGCCTGCCCCTGGTCCCAAATCATATCTACCAGCCCAGTTTGCCTATGCATGCTGAACTTAACATGTAAGTAGAAAACTACTGAATCTGGCCTGTTGGTTATTTAAGTCTCTGGGTAAATGTACACTTTATGTTCTGAAATATTTGTATTTGTACAAACACCAGTATCTGAATATTATTTTCTGCAAAGGGAGTCACAAAATATGTCTGTTATTTCCTAGACAGCATGGACAGGATTCTAGGGTGATGGGAAGGGCTTTAATGTGGGACTTGGGTGGCACTGTGGTCTAAACCACTGAGCCTCTTGGGCTTGCCGATCGGAAGGTTGGCGGTTCAAATCCTCACAACAGAGTGAGCTCCCATTGCTCTATCCCATCTCCTGCCAACCTAGCAGTTTGAAAGCATGCCAGTTCAAGTAGATAAATAGGTACTGCTGTGGCAGGAAGGCAAGCCGTGTTTCTGTGCACTCTGGTTTCCATCACGGTATCCCGTAGCACCACAAGCGGTTTAGTCCTGCTGGCCACATGACCCGGAAAGTTGTCTGTGGACAAACACTGGCTTCCTCGGCCTGAAAGTGCCGCAACCCCATAGTTGCCTTTGACTGGACTGAACTGTCCAAGGGGTCCTTTCCCTTTCCCTTTTACCTAATGTCAGAAGGACTGCACATACTGCTTCTGTATATATGACAAATTTAGGCAAAGGATGCTTAAGCAGAGATTGGCCAACTGAAGGGAAGTAGCAATCTTGTGGAAGCAATATGACTGGAAGATGCTGGGGATGGAGGAGGAATCTGGAAAGCCATGATTCCAGAGCCGATGGTCTCACCTGCCTGGACCAATGTGTGTATCAGAGCAGGGGGTACAGCTGGAGGAAGCAATGCTTCTGAACAGCAGGTGCTGGAACCAAAAATGGAGAGCGCCCTTGTGTCAGATCCTGCTGGCAGGTTTCCCACAGGCATCTGGTTGTGAGAACAGGATGCTGAGCCATTGGCCTGATCCAGCAGGCTCTTCTGATGTTCTTAGTAAAGGTAAAGGGACTCCTGACCGTTAGGTTCAGTCGTGGCCGACTCTGGGGTTGCAGCGCTCATCTCGCTTTATTGGCCGAGGGAGCCGGCGTACAGCTTCCGGGTCATGTGGCCAGCATGACTAAGCCGCTTCTGGTGAACCAGAGCAGTGCACGGAAACACCGTTTACCTTCCCGCCAGAGTGGTACCTATTTATCTACTTGCATTTTGACGTGCTTTCGAACGGCTAGGTTGGCAGGAGCAGGGACCGAGCAACAGGAGCTCACCCCGTCGCGGGGATTCGAACCACCAACCTTCTGATCGGCAAGTCCTAGGCTCTGTGGTTTAACCCACAGCATCTTATGTACACTCTATTATTCATGCGCTGCCAGATTCTCACTCTCTTGTGCATTGCACACTGGTGTCCTGCCACTATACATGTTGAAATCAATGCAGCAATCCCCCCTGAGAACGATGGTTGTTTGTTGAAGTACTATTCCTTTCAGGAGGAATTCTGCATATTATGCGAGTGTATTTGATATTGAATTCATGTTAGAGTTACAGAAGGAAATGAATATCAAATACATAATATGCATGTAAAATATGTAAAAACTCCCGCTGAGAGTAACAGCATGTCGTCTGTTCAGTCTGGTATCTAATCTGCACATGGGAAACATGCAAACACACAGAGACTTTTGCATTAGTGAAAAGGACACAAAAAAGTATATTAGGACAGATGCTTTCAAAAATGTGTATATTAGGCAAAACAGCCTATAGAAATGTGTGCTTTGGTAGACATGCACTCCGCAATTTTTGCTAGAGTTCCTTTTTCTGGATATGTCAATCACCAAGGCAATGGAATGTGCCCACCTGCAGAGTTCATTTTGGAGGGATGCATTTGGGTGAAGTGAATTCTTTTCATCCCCACCCCACCCCCACCATCTTATCCTTGAATAATACCTTGGGGACATTCTCTCACATGGTAATGGTGAATCTCACATTCTGTAAAACTTGTTTTATGGTTGATTTTTATTATGCTGAATTTCTCAATGACCATATACATACTGTTTAAAACAAGCTTGTTCAGAAGTGTGGCAAAATGAATTAAGGATTGGAAAAATGAGAAAACTAACACTGATGGATTTGCACATCCCAATCCTTCTTCTGAGTAATCATTCAGGAGAGCTCACACCTGCAAGATTCCCTAGATTAATTTATTGCAACATCTCTACTAAACAGCCTCTCTCTGTAGACCTTAACAATGTCTCTTTGGATGTGTGATGGTCGCGATTAGATACAGTATTCCAACCTGAGATAGCTCAGCCAATGGAGCATGAGACTCTTAATCTCAGGCTGGTAGTTTTGAGCCCAGCATTGGGTAAAAGATTCCTGCATTGCAGGAAATGACCCTCGTGGTACCTTCCAACTGTACAATTCTATGATCCTATGAAGTGTAGCCATAGTTTTTTGTACTGGCATGATGATAGTTAATGCCTACAGAACTGGCAAGTCTGGAGTCTCTGGTCCTTTCATGTCTGCAGTTCTATTATTTTACCCAGGCATTAGCAATTAAAAATACTTATGAAGGTGTGAACACAAACACACAGTCTTCCCTTATAAGTATATTGTAGGAGCATTAGTCACACTCAGCATAGGGTTTATGGGCAATGATTTATTTCAATATAGCCTGTTAAACCATGACTGTAGACCACTTATTAACCATGAATGTATTTTCTCCCAACTTGCATGTATAAGAGAAGAAAACATGTACCTTCCATTTTTAACTTTCCAAGTCTATTTTTTAAAAAACAAAAACAAATGAGCAGTTATGTTATGCATGAGGACTCTGGTTGCAATATTTCTTTCCAGACGATGTGGGGCAGCTGCCAAAAGTCCCAACCCATCCTTGGTACCTCCATTTGAACAATCTGACAGATTCAGAGGCAGGGGTGCCAACTTGGGCCCCAGGTTATGAGTGCCCAATGGTGCCTGCAATGTCATGTGATATTATGACGTCATGACGTCAAGCTAATCAGCACATCGCAACAGTGCTTCTGAGGCCTAGCAGGGCCTTGGACGTGATCTCCAAGGCCTTGTGGGGCCTCAGAAATCATGCCAGAGGCCTTGCGTGAACTCTGATGCAACTTTCAGGTTGTACCGGAAGTCACAGCAGAGCCTATGCTGTGGGTGCTGAGCACCCAGAATTTTTGTGGGTGCCTGGGCCCCCAGGGCCCCCTATAGTTGGCACCTATGTTCATAAGTAAGGGACGTGGGTGGCGCTGTGGGCTAAACCACAGAGCCTAGGACTTGCCGATCAGAAGGTCAGCGGTTCGGATCCCTGTGACGGGGTGAGCTCCCGTTGCTCGGTCCCTGCTCCTGCCAACCTAGCAGTTCGAAAGCACGTCAAAGTGCAAGTACCACTCTGACGGGAAGGTAAACAGCATTTCCGTGCGCTGCTCTGGTTCGCCAGAAGTGGCTTAGTCATGCTGGCCACATGACCCGGAAGCTGTATGCCGGCTCCCTCGGCCAATAAAGCGAGACGAGCACCGCAACCCCAGAGTCGGTCACGACTGGACCTAATGGTCAGGGGTCCATTTACCTTTACCTTTATGTTCAGAGGTGGCAGTGGTGAGGGACCTCTAAGAGTTGTTAGACTGAGTAGTTGCAGTAGCACTGAGCTGAATGGCATGGCTCTGTATAACTCACTGCTACATGGTCTCACTCTGCACTTTGCAAAACTTTACCTCTACTGGGGGAGAGAGGAGGGAACCACAAAGGAACATAAGGAGTGCCTGCTGGATCAGGCCAATGGCCAATCTAGGCCAACGTGTTACCCAAGCAAGACAAGCGTGCAACAGCAGTCAGTTCCCAGGAACTCTTATTCAGAGAGGTACTGTGTCTGACCATGAATGCAAAGTTTAGCCCTCAAGGCTAGTAGCCATTGATAGCTTTGTACTTTGTGAATTGGTCTAACCCTGTTTTACAGCCATCCAAATTGGTGGCCATCACTACTGCCTCCTGTGGGGCTGAGCCTATCATGGGACCTTGATGACTACCTCTTGCTTGTACACATCAAAATTCCAGCTTCTGGGTTGTATTTAATAAAACCCCTCATGTCCAAGCCATTGTGATAATACATCTAGGAACTGCCAGAGCATGGATCACTGCAGCATAGGGAATCTGGAGGAAGTTTGTTTGTTCGCAATCTGAAGCAAACTGACCTGATCTGTACCTTTCAGGTTTCTGCACAGGTCAGATCCTGTCCTCTTCAGGATCTGGACTTACACTGACTTCTACCAGGTAGTCCAAGGGCTACATCCTGAATTTCCCACAGTTTTAGTCATCTGCAAAGCATAGCTCCTGCCACATGGGTGGAAAATGGGGCTACAAATGCCTGCAGGAATTATGGCATGTGTGGGGAGCTCCTCCCACCACTACCAACGGGAGATCAAGTTTGCATGTTCAGTCCCCATAAAGGACAGCTGCAGATTTCTACATTGCAAGGGGCTGTACTAGACATTCCTCAGTGTCTCTTCCAACTCTATGATTCTGTGATCATTCAAACATCCCATTTCCTCTTCAAGCATAAAGTACAAGATTTGGAAGTTTTAACATTTGCTTCTGCTTTCTTTACTCTTGTTCTCTTGTATGACATGCAATAGATGGAGAGGTTGGTTTTTCTATATAAAATAACCACCATCTCTTTGCAAAGACTGCAGGGAAATGTTTTAATACATCTGTGGGAATGAACAAAAGGTCTCTTCAAATTACACACTTGAAGTCAAGTTTCTCCTGAGGGGATGAAGTGAAAAAAGAGGCTCTATTATGTAATTACTTCTGAAGCTCGTGTATTTGAATTTGACCTAATAAAAGGAACCTACTCAGATTCCTGCAGGTTCTAGGTAGACATATGTGGCAGTGAGACAATGCACAGGGCATGTTTTATAGTGCCCCCTCATATTCTGAGTATCTATGCGAATATGCATTTCAGCCGGCCTAGTCTATCACTGGACAGCTGTGGTATTGTAGGGTGTATCTTCACTGCAAAGTTAAATTGCTTTAAGAGTATTTCCCTCTCTTCAGAGAACTCTGTGGCAGGAGACAGGAGATCTCAAACATATTCTTAGCATATAAAAGAAGAGGCAGTATATGCCAGATCTTTATTTCTCTGACTTTCCCTGAAGAAGGGCCAGTAGGGTCCAAAATGCACTGAGATTATTTATTTATTCATTTTATCTATAGAAATACTGATATACAACTATTCTTTTTTATACAGAAAAATCTGAGCAGTTTAGCATTTTACAACAATTATACATAAAAGCAAGACAATAAAAACCATGTGGAAAATGTGAAAGTCAGAAATCAGCTATTATGGAAGGTACCATTATCAACATCTCTCTCATCTACCTCCTTGATATTTAACTCCTTTTTGTGTGTGTGAAGTTTAAGTACCCTTAAGGCTTGTTCATGTGCTGCACTGAACTCAGGTACAAACTGTATTTACGTGTGCGCAGGTGTCTGTTTAAAAGAACATACCTTGGTTCTCCAATGCCTTGGTACTCAGACAACCAGAACCGAAACACTGCAAACTCGGAAGTAGGTGTTCTGGTTTGCAAACTTTTTTTGGAAGCTGAATGTGCTCTGTTTTAAGTGCCACACTTCTGTTTTGAGTATTACGCTTCCAGTTTGAGTGCCACCCTTCCCTTTTGAGTGCTACGCTGAGGTCTGTCTGTTTTTGCTATTCATTTTGTGTTTTTGTTTTTGTGGCTTTGTTGTTTTCTTTTTGAGACTGTGTGGAACCCAGTTCAACTACTGATTGATTGTGTGACTGCAGTACATTGCTTATTGCTTTCATTTTATGGATCAATGGTCTCGTTATTCATGTTCAATTATAAAATTCATGTTAAATTGCTGTTTTAGGGGTTGTTTTTAAAAGTCTGGAATGGATTAATCCATTTTGCATTACTTTCTATGGGATAGAGTGCCTTGGCTTTGGAACGCTTTGATTTTGGAATGGACTTCCAGAACGGATTAAGTTTGAGAACCAAGGTACCACTGTAAATTGTTGATTTACACAGTTCAGCTAAGGTGTATGCAGGTACACAGACAGTACCCTTGCTGAAGATAACCCTTTGGCTACATTTCTTGGGGTATTTGGGGAGGAAGTGACCACAACATGGTCCTGAAGACACTAGCAGCTGGGAGGTTGGCATAGCACAAAGCGCATTTGCACTGCGCCAGCTCCCTGGCCTCTTTGCCCCTCCGCTTTCTGTCCTTGGAAGCAACAATGGCCCACCTGCAGTGACGTCTAGCGCAGTAGCTCCTTCCCACTTCTGTTTTTTGGCCTTGCTCAATATTGGGTGGGGAATTCCAGGTGGATCCCTATGCAGGGCAAGTGGAGGGGGGCATGAAACTAATGAAACCATTTTGGTGAAGAGGGGAGGAGATTTTCCACCCTCTGTTTTACCATTTTAAAGCTTTGGGTCTACAGACATATCTGGCAACACAACAGCAGGATGAAATAGCTGGTGGGCATGTTAGCATCTTTTCCGGAGGTGAACACAGTTCTGTTCCTGCTGCTGGCAGAGATGGCAGCTTCTAAATAGTAAAAGAAAGAGGGGTAAGAAGGCCCCTTGCCCCTCACCACAGTATGACCCCTCTCCCCCATTTTTGTTGGGAGGCAGAATTGTGGCCCCCAAATGGCATTGGAACAGCTGTTCCTACATTCTACACCAGGCATGGGCATACTCGGCCCTCCAGATGTTTGGAACTACAATTCCCATCATCCCTGACCACTGGTCCTGAAAGCTAGGGATGATGGGAGTTGTAGTCCCAAAACATCTGGAGGGCCGAGTTTGCCCATGCCTGTTCTACACCTACATATGCGATAGCAAATGGAAGGAGGCAGTCTATGTTTTTCGTTCAGTACAACTAGAACAATAAAAAATGACATTTGGATCTTTATAGATTCAAAAAGTATGTTTAATCAGCGTCTTTTTCTTGTTAGTTGCAGAAAGATGAAAGCGGAGCATTTAATTAAACTGGATTGTGTTTTATTGCGTATTGTCCTCACTTGATTTCTAAATAGTTCTGAAATAGTTTTTGTTGTTTTGTGGGTTCAGGGAAGCAGAACTCATTTGTCTAGTGTGCGCTTTAATTCTTAACAGAAAGCATGACAAAGCCTTTTATTCACAATTACTGGTAGCACTTGGGTATATTTGTTGATGCCAGCACATTTGTAACTGTTAAGGTGGACTAGAGACTCATTCCAAGTTTAATTCTCCTGCCTTGCTGCATCAACTTCATGCCAAATGCAGAGAGATCCTCTTTGTTTTTGTGTGGCTGTCTTGCTTCATTGCAATATATACATAGTGCATAGGCTTAAGTCCAGGGGCAAGATATCTTTAAGAGAGGTTGCTGAGTGTTACGGTGTATATGTGAGTGTGTGGACATGTTCAAAAGAATACACCCCTTTCCCCAGTTTTAATCACCTGTGCCAAATGTCCTTTGAATTCTGGCTTGGCTCATAAATAAGATCGAACCATTCCAATCTTTTTTTCTGCTTCCTTCCCATTTCTCAAATTGTAACTTCCTTCAGTAGAGTTGAAACCGTTCTTTCCAGTATCAGAAACAATTTGCATCTGAATGCCAGTTGCTGGGGAACACAAGTTAAGGAAACAGCTGGTGTGCTCATGCCTGCTTGTGGGCTTCCCAAAGGCATGTAGTTATCCATTGCTGAGAACTGAATTTTGGTCTTGATAGGCCTTTGGTTCTGATCCCTGTGTTGCAATGAGAACCAATCACAGAAACATAGACACAACACGTAGGCTTATAACTGTTAGAGCATATATAATAGAATAGCACTGATCCGTAGCATGAATCTTACTTACATATTCTTGTAAAAAATATTGGCTGATGAAGACTATCACGAAACAGTAGTATCATTCTGGAAACACTGTCCTTGAGACTTTTGGGACGTCTTCCATTGAAACTGTTGTAAAACTATTGAGAAAACTTTACTTTTTAGACTTTTGAGAAGTCTTCTATTGGAACCTTTGAATAACCATTGTGAGAGTGACCTTTGACACCTATCTTGAACACATGGCTTGACGTTCTGTGCCATTAGTCTGTTACATTGTATATATGAACTCCAATAGATTTATTTCTACTTTTTGAAAGATAAGAATGGTAAAGGGACCCCTGACCATTAGGTTCAGTCGTGACTGACTCTGGGGTTGCGGCACTTATCTTGTTTTATTGGCCGAGGGAGCTGGCGTACAGCTTCCGGGTCATGTGGCCAGCATGAGTAAGCCGCTTCTCGTGAACCAGAGCAGCACACAGAAACATCGTTTACCTTCCCGCTGGAGTGGTACCTATTTATCTACTTGCACTATGATGTGCTTTTGAACTGCTAGGTTGGCAGGAGCAGGGACCGAGCAACGGGAGCTCACCCCATCACGGGGATTCGAACCGCTGACCTTGTGATCAGCAAGTCCTAGGCTCTGTGGTTTAACCCACAGCAACACCTGTGTCCCTTTATTTTGAAAGATACAATTATTCTATTATATATGCTCTAACAGTTATTACCCTACGTGTTGTGTCTATATTTCTGTCTTTGGTCTGATCTGGCAGGGCTCTTAAATTCTTACACTAATGGTAAATCTCTCTAAAACAAAGGCAGCTGACAGTTCAAGCTGCAGTTTAAGTAACACTTCGATGCTCAGTTCTCCCCAACCCCAGAAGAACTAGGAGTTGGTAGAAGCACTGGGAATGCGAGCAAAGCTGTAGGCCAGATTCTGATGTAATGAAGGGGATGGGATTAGGGAGCAAAACCCCACTCTTCCTTTCACACAATCGTAATCCCACATTGGGAAGAAGACCTGAGTAAGGCTAATGCCCCTGATTATGATGCCGCTTGCCCATCCTTCGTGTCCATCTCCTGCTGCTCTTTCTGCATGTGTGAAGGAAATGCCATCAGGGATTCAGACTTTTGTAATTCTTGAGAGAGCATCCTGTCTCTGCAGATCATGCCGTTCTTGCAGAAGCTTAGTCACTCACTCTTTCTTCAAGAGGAGAGGCTACACCATCCTGCTCTGTTTCATCATTTCTCCTGCTTAGCTCCATCATAGACCAAGATGCCTCATACAGAGATATGGGTAAATGCTTTATGTAAACGTCCGCAAGCATAATCTACAATACTGCCCCAACTTTTCCTCCATGGTAAAGAGCCCCATTCACCATGGCCTCCAGGGCTTGGAAAAATGCCTCCCTCACCCATACTTGGACCTGCCCAGAGTGTCGCTATCTGCAACTTGTGTGTGTCTCATCTGTTTCCACTGACTACGTCTATTCTTCAACCACTAGATGCCAAGATGAGAATTTTGGCTCCTTCCTCAATTTTTGTCATCTGAATTTACATCTTCCTTAGTTTTCTCCACCCGCTTCCAGTGGGAGGCCTTATTTGGGTTGCATTTCAGCTGCACAGGCAGCCAAGAAAGTTGTTCAGCTACTCATCTTTAATTCGGTTTGTAAACAAATCCGGAGCCCTCTAATGCTTCCTCCCCACCCTCTCCCCACCTTGAAGATTAGTGTGTTTATTGCAAGCCATTCCTCTTTGTCATTTCCTAATTTCCCATATGTAACGTTGGTAAAAAGGACAGAAAAGAAAAATGATCCCATTTGGGTAGAAGACAAGAGCTGACAAACTCTATCACTGGAGTTGCTATGCTTTTTCAAGTGCCTTTCTGCATCTCTGGTTTCATGCAGCCTTAGCTGGAATAATTCGAAACAATGCCACATTGCTGAGAATTCATAGCTTAAAGAATTCACTGCATGGTATACAAAGGGGTGAATGGTCAAAGATTCTCCCCAGCCAAAGGAGTGCACATAATAATAATAATTTATTATTTATACCCCGCCCATCTGGCTGGGCCTCCCCAGCCACTCTGGGCGGCTTCCATAAAAACCAAAAATACAGTAAAATGTCACACGTTAAAAACTTCCCTGAACAGGGCTGCCAGATGGAGCTGGTAAACAGCTGCCCTGGACACAGATTTGACCTGTGCCTCCATGGACAGCTGTGAGTCCAAAATGACTCCCAGGCTGCGCACCTGGTCCTTCAGGGGCACAGTTACCCCATTCAGGACCAGGGAATCCTCCACACCTGCCCGCCTCCTGTCCCCCAAAAACAGTACTTCTGTCTTGTCAGGATTCAACCTCAATCTGTTAGCCGCCATCCATCCTCCAACCGCCTCCAGACACTCACACAGGACCTTCACCGCCTTCACTGGTTCTGATTTAAAAGAGAGGTAGAGCTGGGTGTCATCCGCATACTGATGAACACCCAGCCCAAACCTCCTGATGATCTCTCCCAGCGGCTTCATATAGATGTTAAAAAGCATGGGGGAGAGGACAGAACCCTGAGGCACCCCACAAGTGAGGGCCCAATGGTCTGAACACTCATCCCCCACCACCACTTTCTGAACACGGCCCAGGAGGAAGGAGAGGAACCACTGTATAACAGTGCCCCCAGCTCCCAGCCCCTCAAGACGGTCCAGAAGGATGCTATGGTCGATGGTATCAAACGCCGCTGAGAGATCCAGCAGAACTAGGAAACAGCTCTCACCTTTGTCCCTAGCCCGCCGGAGATCATCAACCAGTGCGACCAAGGCAGTTTCAGTCCCATGATGAGGCCTGAATCCCGACTGGAAGGGATCCAAATGCAGATAGTCAACTCTTTAATGTCAAAGACAACACTTACAGTTGTTTCTATAGCTCTGGATACCTATGCCCACTAAGCATCTATTCCCAGGTTTGCATATTATGGAGCAGTTGCAGCAACAGGGGACCACTCCTCCACCACCTTTTTATGAACCTTTCCCCTATGGGCTGCGTGCATGTAGCTGGAGACTATGCCTGCACAGAAACTTCCTTTGCTCATCTCTTTTCAACCCCCTCCTGGTTCTGGGAGACAGTGAGGAAGCACCTGGTCCTTCACTTGCCTGACCTCCCTCTTCCTCCTCTTCTCCTGACCCATCCTGTGCTCCACCCTCCAGCTCTAAAGCTTCCCTTGCCTCTGACTCTTGCCTCCTGGCTGGGACAGTTCCCCACAAATCACTGACCCCCTCTCCCGAGTCAGACTCCAGCCCTGCTTCCAGCTCCCACTTGCCAGCATCCTGCTGGTCACATGAACTTGCTGTTGCTTTTATTTTTATTCCCCGTGCTTTTTGTGGTCTTAAGCAGGGATGGGGAGTTCTTTTTAGCCAAATAGCCCCATTCGGTCACGCCCAACATCCCAGGGACTATATACCGGGGCTATGGTGGGGGTTGGAAGCTAAACGTTGGTAAGGCAATAGATGTGACACTTACCTTTGTAAAATCTGAGGGTTTCTACACGCAGCTCCATCTAGGCAAGCAAGAGCTTGTTATTACAACCCAATGCTGCATTCTTGCAAGGCAAAAGCACTTGAGGGCAGGGGCAGAGCAAGGCTGGTGAAGGGCAGAAGGTGTAGCCTGGGGCAAGTTCTAAGGGCCAGATAATGTTGCCTGGAGGGCCACATATGGCCCCTGGATCTGTGGTTCCACTGTCACCCTAATACATAAAGTATGACCAGTGTAATTCCCTGTGACATGGTAATCCTGGTTGTCACACTTAAGTCCTTTATAAACCACCAGCTTCTCCCCCCAGTGCAAAAGATTGTGATTAAGCCTCTCTCCCTACCATCACCACTAATGATAATAAAAGCAGGAAAAATAGAGCTGTGTTTCCAAATTAAATGTACATTAGCAGAAATGCTAGATACATCATAACGCCACACCATATGGCCGAACATTTCTTGGTCTAGTGCAGGGATAGCATTTAGGGGGCGGACGGGCTGGTACAAAATCATAACAAAGGTCCTCCTCCCGCACTTGCCACAGCCTCATCCCATCCTATCCAAAGAATCTCACAATGCATGGGGAAGTTTCTGAAATTAGATCACAGCAAAACTTTAAAAATCTGCCCTGCCACACAGGGTACTTTGGCTTATTTTGGTTTATCATAGCATCCAGTCTGATGAGCAGTTCATCAAAGCTTGTTGACTATTTGTAGCCCGGGGTTGGTCCTAACACAGTCCTTGTTACGTTACGTTGATTTTTTAAAAAAATATATTCTGATGGATCAATGCAGCTCTTAACATTTTATCAACAGACCAATTCATTTGAAAGCTTTGTTTCCCCCCAGGTCTTTTTCATTGCAAAATCATTGATTATCACTCCAAAGTCGATTTCCCTCACAAATTTATACTTGGCAGATGAAATAACCAGATGCCTTAAGTGTTCCACTTCTCCTGTGCCTGGAAACATGGGGCTGAGTGATTTTTGACTTGACCTGTGCTTTCTAGGCATGAGTCCAAGCCTTTGCGTCACTGTTTTCCCCTGGAAAACCTGCTCTTTAGCATTAAATTGGAACAAATGGTAATCCATGGAGAATCAAATTGCCATTCCAATTCAGTTCTAAAAGTCAGATTTCCCCAGGGGGATGTGGCAGGCCAAATGGAGGTGTGGATAAGCCCTAGTGCGTGCACACACACACACACACACACACACACACACACACACTCTACCATCACCACCATAATTTTTCTTTGGATCAGGTCTCCCACATCTGCAACTCACCATATTTTTCCATGTATAAGACAATGCTCTTTGCTTAAAAAAAAGGCAAAAATTGGGTGTCGTCTTATACACGGAGAGTGAATGCAGGGGGGGGCATGTGACTAATGGCAGCAGCAAACAGGAGATTGGCAGAGGTGATTGGGTGGGTGATTGGTGGCTGCAGCAAGGCCTGCTGGTGATTGGCTGTGGCAATTGGCGGCTGTGGCAAGTGGACGGGTGGGCTGTTGGTGGCGGCGAGCGGGCAGACAATTGGCAGCTGCAGCGAGGTGTACGATCGGCAGTGGCTGTGGCAAGCGATCGGCAGTGGTGGGCAGATGGGTGAGTGATTGGCGGAAGTGACCTTCCCCCCAAAACTAAACAACTTAATTTATTAATTTCAGGTTAAAAAAATTAGGGGTTGTCTTATACACAGAAAAATGTGGTACTTAGAAAAGGCCATTCATGCAATAGCTAATTGTATGAATGATGCCCTGTCTAGTTCGACCCTCACTAAGATCTCTGCTCTCATCATAATGAGGTTTCCACTTATGGGAAAACAATACTTCTCATGAATACAAGCCTTGATGGTTTGGTGTTTGTTTTACTATAGCTGACTTCTCTCTCTCTCTCTCTCTCTCTCTCTCTCTCTCTCTCTCTCTTTCTATATATATATATATATATATATATATATATATATAATAAGCACCACTAATTCGTTTAAGGGCTTTTCCCTCCTGATTGATTAGTCATCTTACTCCATGCTTCCGATTGAGAATTATTAACTGAACTTAGAAATTCAGCAAGCTCGGCAAATCTAAACAGTAGGCAGATTAGAAATGGATGCTTAACCTCCTGAGGCTCTTAGAGATGGGAATGGGCTGGAGAGTGATTGCCTGTCTGGCTTCAGTGACTGCAAGGGGAATAGAGTATTTTTCCAGTTCAATATTGTCAATGGATCATTCATACATATAAGGAGAAAGAAAATGGGTTGGCTTCCTGCAGTCATGTTTTCCTCTATGTGTTCTTTGTGATTGCACTATTTGTATGCTACTTGCCAGCAATTGCATGTTTTGAAAAATACAACAGCAACAAATTTATACAACAAGTAGGGTTGCCACGTGTCCTCTTTTTCCAGGAGATGTCGTCTTTTTCAGGGGTAAAATTTGGGACAAATTGCATTTATTTGCTTTGAATGAGTCATAACATCCTCTTTTTTGCTCTTCAAAATTCGACAACCCTATCCCGAGTAGCAAATGTGACACCCTCCAGATATTTAAGACTCCAATTCCCATCAGTCCTGATCACTGGCCATGCTTGTGCCTAATGGGAGTTGTAGTCCACAATTGTACCATGTTTGGTGCCTCAGTATGTAGAAAGCCCAGGTTCTTGCGCTGGATATTTTTCCTCTCTCCACTCTTCAAGCTTATTATAGTCTATGCTGTACAGTGGTACCTCAGGTTACATACGCTTCAGATTACATACGCTTCAGATTACAGATTCCGCTAACCCAGAAATAGTGCTTCAGGTTAAGAACTTTGCTTCAGGATGAGAACAGAAATTGTGCTCCAGCGGCGCAGTGGCAGCAGGAGGCCCCATTAGTTAAAGTGGTGCTTCAGGTTAAGAACAGTTTCAGGTTAAGAACGGACCTCCGGAACGAATTAAGTACATAACCAGAGGTACCACTGTATTCATCTGATCACAATGAAGATCAGTTCTCCCAGAAATTGATCATCTGCTACAGTAGATATTTGCAACCAGCAACACTGATTAGACACTGATTGGCCATCTGTCATGTATGCTTCAGCTGAGATTGCTGCATTGCAGGGGGTTAAATTAATGACCCTTGGGGTCACTTCCAACTCTACAATGCTATGAGTCTATCTCTTCTCCTATCCACTCACAACATGTGTTGAAGGGGTGTGAAAGGATTTCATTTCTTTTCCACGATTTACTCACTTTCGTTCTTATGAATTTTACAAATTGTGATTAGAAAGTATTCAAAGTCATCAATATATGCTATGAACTTATAAGAAGCAACATCAACAGTATAGATAGATAACTGCTAGTCTTCTGCTGGAAAAATAGCAATGGACCCAATGGGAGCTCAAGGACTATCAGTTTTATTTTGTCAAAAAACTTGGATAAGAACGTGTGCATTTCACCAGAATGCAAAAACTAGGGGCCATCTGAAATCTGCCTTCCTGTAATCTAGGCCCCTGAAATGTCTGTACGTGGAAAATCCTGCAGATTTCGTGATTCAGGTCACAATGTTTTTTTTAAATAAAATAATATAGGCCCTTTCCTTTGGAAAATTGATAAAGAAACTCAATAATCCTCAAGTGTTCTTTTCGCTGTGAGATGGTTTCTTAGGAAAGCTCTGGGCTGCGAAAAGAAAATTAAAGTTCATCAGCCAAGCTCTTAACCTTTAAACATGGTAATTGACTTTTGGTACTCTCATACTTTAGTTATTATATCATTATGAATTATTTGTGTACCTAATACAGAGCTAGAAAATAACACCACAGTAGTAAAAGGATCAAATTTTAAAAGTTTCATTTTGCTGAAGTAATTTCCCCGCACCTTTATAACTGAGCCCCAAGGGTAGGAAATCTTTGGAAGATTTTTATTAAAGAAGAAGAAAAGAAACTTCACCTCTGATTGCTCCCTAAATTAGGTGCCAAATAGATGATACATTCATCACATAGTCATCTCTTCCAGGCTTATTTCTCATTTAGAAATGGCAGCCTTGGGAGTGAGGCAGTCATAATCCCCCTCCTTCTCAGTTGCTAAGAAGAAGAAGAAGAAGAAGACTCCTGGGAGAGACAATCATGTGACAATTGTGTTATCCATTCATGGCTTCACAGATGCCAACTGGGTTCCCTCCAGATGTTTTGAACTACAACTCCCATCATTCCCTGCCGGAATGTGCTAGCTGGAGCTGATATGGACTTCAAACCAGTTTGGGGTGATATGTCAATATATTGTCCATCCCATTTTAGGAATGCTCTATGCTGCAATGGCTTCCATTGAGGTAACATGGGACATTAATTTAAGAATACCTTGGGGAAGACTGTGAATTGCAAGCCACAAGTCAGGACCGTGAATTTTCACTCACACTGCAATCTTAACATAAATTCGAATGCAGATTCACAATATCCCAAGTGTGAGGCATATCAAATTTTCATGAAATTATGAACACAGGCTGCCAGATCAGGCCAATGGCATCCTCTCCCCACAATTGCTGACCAGAAGCTTATGGGAAACCTGAAAGCAGGTCTTGAGCAAAAGAGCACTCTCCCCTTGTGTCACCAAGCAGAATCTGAGCACGAGGGCACTTTCCTGTCCTGTGGTTTCCAGTAAATGGCATGCAGAAGCTTTACTGCCTCCAACTGTGGAGGCAGAGAATAGCCATTATGGCGAGTAGCCATTGATAGCCTTTTCCATGAATCAGTTGCCCATGGAAAACCTGTAAGCAGGATATGGGTGCAACAGCACTCTGCTCACCTGTGATTCCTTGGAGTCTGGAGTTTTGGATTTGATATCCTGCTTTATCACTACCCTAAGGAGTCTCAAAGAAGCTAACAATCTCCTTTTTCCCTTTCTTCCCCACAACAAACACTCTGTGAGGTGAGTGGGGCTGAGAGACTTCAGAGAAGTGTGACTGGCCCAAGGTCACCCAGCAGCTGCATGTGGAGGAGCGGAGACACGAACCCGGTTCCCCAGGTTACGAGTCCACCGCTCTTAACCACTACACCACACTGGTGTTCAGAGATATACTGTGCCTCGCCTTCTCCATTAATTTGTCTAATCCTCTATTAAAATCGTCCAAGTTGGTGGACATTACTGCCTCCTGTAGGAGTGAGTTCCATAGTTTAAGTATGCACTGCATGACGGAGGACTTTATTTTATCTGTCCTGAATTTTCTGCATTCAGCTTCATTGGATGACCATGAGTTCTCTGGGAATGTTGAGGAAAGTAGGAGAGGATATATTGATTAAATATTATCCCTCCTCACTCACGCTAGTGAGCAAGCAGCAGAGCACATTCCCTTGCACATTGCTGGAACCAAGTTGATGGATTCTTTGTTGTTGTTGTTTAGTTGTTTAGTCGTGTCTGACTCTTCGTGACCCCCTGGACCAGAGCACGCCAGGCACTCCTGTCTTCCACTGCCTCCCACAGTTTGGTCAAACTCATGTTGGTAGCTTCGAGAACACTGTCCAACCATCTCGTCCTATGTCATCCCCTTCTCCTTGTGCCCTCAATCTTTCCCAACATCAGGGTCTTTTCCAGGGAGTCTTCTCTTTTCATGAGGTGGCCAAAGTATTGGAGCCTCAGCTTTAGGATCTGTCCTTCCAGTGAACACTCAGGGCTGATTTCCTTCAGAATGGATAGGTTTGATCTTCTTGGAATCCATGGGACTCTTTAGAATGATTGTTTAGAATCATTTAAATTAAGCAATCCAGTCTGGCTTGTCCAGTCTGGATAGTTCCTGGTAAGTTTCCCATTTTATTTCCCTCTTAAAAATAATAACACGACAATCTTCTTTCAAAGTAAGAGTAATGTTTACTTACATTCAGTTCACAGTGGTGTTCTGAAGGCAGGCTTTATCTTGTAGTTACAGTTACGTTTGTAGAGAAAAGAAGTCTGAGCTAGCCCCCAGACTTTCTACCTGGTGGTTTCCATCCTCTGGAAGGATGAACCCTGTGCTGGCTAAGAGCCAGAAGAGAGGAAGATGGCAGAAGAGCAAGAGTCAAAAGAGGGCAAAGAGGAAGATGGCTGTGTGGCTAGCCCTTTTATAGGGTCTGCTAGGGTCACACCCATCTATCTGGTCACACACAGGGGGAGGGGGCTCCAGAGCATGTATAGCAGGAAGTCCTCCCTGTCTGGAACAATGTTCCCTTGTGTGTCCACTCTAGGCAACAGGAAATGTTGTGTTTGACTACTTCAGTGATGATGCATCCCACAAGTGCTAGTGTTGAAGACATGGAGAAAACCTTTTTCTTTATCTACTTTCTTCATGCCATACCTCATTTTACAAACTAATATAAATTGATATAAACATGGGCCAGCAAACATTAATATGCATCCCTGATTAATTCACTAGATGAAGTAAACAAATAATTTAAAAATCTGCATTTCAAATAGGTCTTCATTCCCCCCCTCTCTCTTAAACTTCTTTTTATTTTGGGTTCACCCAGTTCACTGCATTGAGTAGGGCTGAAAACTCATTTCACAGCCCATTCAAGGCAGTAGGCAAAAGTGTTTCTCAATCAAATTTCTGGTAAAGACAGGAGAGACTGCCTTGCTTCTCAGAAGGTGTCACTGAATAGATCAAAACTGATTTGCCGAACACTGCTGCATTTCAAAAGACCATTTGAGAAAGCAATAACATGTAAATAATCACATAAGATGGACAGGGACCATTCAGCTTGCATACTGAGAAGGTGTTCGCAGAGTGCAGGCATATTGGAATTTCTTAGTTGAAAAGAAATGGGGAAATGAAGGCGGCTTCTTATTTAACTATACACTTTCCTCTTACCATGCCCAAATCACACATAGCAAGGGAGGCACTTCAAATCCAAGTATAACAGAACAGAAGGTGGAAACTGCTTTGTGAACCCGTCCCTGCTATTTCTGTGTAACTGAGAAATGACACTGGATATTCAGGACATGTGTGCAGAAGGTTGTTGTTGTTGTTGTTGTTGTTGTTGTTGTTGCATCTTTATGCTACCTACTACCTCAGGTCACCTCCAGACTGTCAGTATTTTGCAGGAGGGATTCAAGCACACTCCGGAAATTTAAATTTGTACAATTAAACTGGATTAAAATGCTCTATTGGCCCAGTGCAATATATCTTTGTTTTTTAAAGAGTGAATAGACTTTTTGCTGTTAGGGAAGTGACAGGAAAAAACACTGAAAAGAGTAGGATAAACAAATGATTACCAGGAAGATATATAACTGCTGTGCAAGCAAATCAAGATGAATCCAGGAATAATGTTCACTGATGTCTAACTTTCCCATGAGGAAATCAGAATGAATATATAATAAAGACTGAACATAATTGTGATGGGATGATTAGCTGCTTGTGCGTAAAATCGTGCTCCCTCAGAGTTTGTGCGGCTCCACAAACCTCTGTGTGTGACAGAGCTCCTCAAACATGTCTGCTCTAGTCACTCGTAGAGTCTGACAGTGGCTGTCTGCGGAAGCGCTTCCAGCAAAGAAGCTCCTTAACGGAAACGCGTCTCCTGGACTCACGGCGTGACAGTTTCCGGCGAGGCGTGGGTCTCCCTATGGGAGCCTCAGATACCTCCCCACTGTTCTCGCTGGAAGCGTCTCTGAGCCCTCCCTCCTGCTCGCATTCCCTCAGAGATCCACTCCTCCCCCTGCTGGTTCCTGCTTCAGCTGTTGAGTCTCTTTCTTCCTCCCTGAGCCCCTCCACCACCTGTTCCTCCGATGGCAGTTCCCTGACATCCACCTCCCCTCCAGGGCCCCCCTCACCCCCTCCCATTTCCTCTCCTCTGGGAGGTGAAGAGGTAAAACCCCGAAACGAATCTTCTTCATCTTCAGACGTCTCGAACAATTCCCTCCATCGATCGCCGTCCTGGCTCGCTGAATCCTCCTCCTCCTCGGAACCTGTGAACCCCTCCAACTCCTCTTCTTCGTCGGTGGTGGCAAAGTATTCCCTCCGGAACCTCGCTACAGGCTGAGGTTTACGTGGGAACCTCTGATGAAAAGTTTCTATTAAAACTTCGTCATTGACATCCTCTGCCCTAACCCAGGTGTTTTCCGACTCCGGTTCCCCTTCCCACATTACCAAATACTCTACTTGATCTCCCTTCCACCTGGAATCGAGGATCTCCGCTACATGGTAGCTGTGTTCCTTCTCCTCCATTGCTGGTCCCCTATTGACCCTCCCTTCTCTGTCCCCTTTATACGGTGACAGCAACGACCTGTGGAAAACTGGGTGCAGCTTCATGTGGTTCGGTAACCGGAGTCTGAAAGCCACTGGGTTGACCTGCTGCGTGACTTCAAATGGGCCCAGCCTTTTGGGTCTTAACTTCTTACAACCCCCTTTGAATGGTAACCCTTGGGTTGACAGCCACACCTGGTCCCCCACCCTAATGCTTTCACCTTCCCTTCTGTTTTTGTCTGCCTGCCTCTTATATTCCTCCTTAGCCCTGTTTAAGTTAAGTTGGAGCTGACGATGGATCGCTTCCATTTCTTCAACGAACTGTTCTGCAGCTGGAACGCTCCAGTTCTCCCCTTCCCCCCCTGGGAAGGCTCGGGGATGGCACCCGTGATTAGCCAAAAAGGGGCTCATCCCCGTGGACACGTTCTCTGCATTGTTGTAGGCAAATTCTGCCAACGCCAGCTTCTCCACCCAATCATTCTCTCTGTCATTCACATAACACCTCAAATATTGCTGGAGGACACCATTAGCTCTTTCCGCCTGCCCGTTGGTTTCTGGATGACGGGCAGTTGAGAAATTAACCTCTACATGCAGTAAGCTCATGAGCTTCCTCCAGAACCTGGAAGTAAATTGTTTCCCTCGGTCTGAAACCACCCTCAAGGGGGCGCCATGCAACCTAAACACATTTTCTACAAACAATTTAGCGGTTTCTTCTGCTGTGACCGCATGTGAGCAGGCTATAAAGTGGGCCATTTTAGTTAACAGGTCTACCACAACCATGATGGCTGTTTTCCCTCTAGACCTTGGCAGATCAGTCATGAAATCTATTGCCACTGTTTCCCATGGTCTTTCAGGTGTGGGTAGTGGTTCTAATAAACCTGCCGGTGCCCGCCTCTCCCCCTTGGCTCGTTGGCATTGGTCACACCCTCTCACATACTCCCGCACATCTTCCCTGACCTTGGGCCACCAAAATTCCCTGGTAACCAGCCACATGGTTTTGTGTTGCCCAAAATGCCCTGCTGTGGGGCTATCGTGCAGTTGCTTGAGTACCTTCTCCCTCAATTCCCCTTCAGGTATATATAACGCTCCCTTGTAGTACAACGCCCCGTTTCTCTCCTCAAAACCCCCGGGTTTGTCTCCCTCCCTCCTGAGACCCCTGAGTTTGTCCTGGGCGTATTCATCATGCACCGTTCCCTCTACCAATTCCCTTTGCCCCACCAATGCCGCCCCACACACCCAGCGGTCCTCTGGAATGACATGGGTCTCTTCGGGTGCTCCCTCCCCCTCCAAATATTCAGGTTTGCGTGAGAGAGCGTCCGCCCTAACGTTCTCTGGGCCTGGCACGTAACAAATCTCAAAGTTAAATTTGGAGAACTCCTGGGCCCATCTCAACTGCCGTTGGTTGAGCACTCGCGCAGTTCTCCAATACTCTAGATTCTTATGGTCCGTGCACACTTGCACCTTATGTTGTGCACCAATTAGCAGGTGCCTCCATCTCCGGAAAGCCTCATGAATAGCAAGAAGTTCCCGGTCGTACACCGTGTAGTTCCTCTCGGATTTGTTCAGCTTTCGCGAAAAGAAGGCACACGGTCGCCACTCTGACTCCTCCTTCCCCGGCTGCAGAAGAAGAAGCACCGCCCCTATGGCTCTGTCAGATGCGTCTGTTTCGACCCTCAGCTTTTTTTGTAAATCCACATGCAGAAGTTGTCCTTCAGAGGCGAAGGCCCTTTTCAGTTCCTCAAACGCTCGCTCCGCCTCCGCCGTCCAAACAAACTTCTTTTTACTGCTGAGACAGTCCGTAATGGGCGCCGTCAGGTGGGCGAAGTTTCGGATGAACTTACGATAAAAGTTTCCAAACCCTAGGAACCTCTGCACATCCTTCTTGGTTTTGGGTGTTTTCCATTCCAGCACTGCCTGAACCTTGCCGGGATCCATGGCCAATCCCTTGTCTGACAGGCGGTACCCCAGGAATTCCACCTCCTTGGTATGAAACTGGCACTTCTCCAGTTTCACCCACAGCCTGTTGGCTTGCAGCCTGCTCAACACTTCTCTGACGTCTCTCACATGTTGCTCCTCATTCTCCGAATACACCAACACATCATCTAGGAAGGCCACGCAATTCTTGTAGAGCAAAGGACCCAGTACGTGGTTCATAAACGATTGAAAGCACGCTGAGCCTGCTTGTAATCCAAAAGGCATAACGAGATATTCAAATGCCCCCAAAGGGGTGAACATGGTGGTCTTCCATTCATCACCTTTCCTTATACGTATCAGGTTGTACGCCCCCCTTAGATCCAGCTTTGTAAAAATCTTTCCCTTCCGCACCCTGGTCAAAATATCATCAATCCTGGGCATAGGGAAAGCCACTGGTTCTGTCACTGCATTTAACCGCCTGAAATCACATACAAGTCTCGGCTTGTCCGTGTGCTTTTTATCCACAAAAAACACTGGGCTACCCCCCGCTGCTTTGGACTCTCTGATGAAGCCTCTCTTCAGGTTCTTGTCAATGAACTCTCGCAACTCCTGCATTTCTCTGTCTGACATGGCATACAACTTGCCTACAGGAAGCTGTGCTCCAGGGAGTAAATTGATCTGGCAATCAAAAGGCCTATGCGGGGGTAGTTGGTCAGCTTCCTTCTCGCTGAACACGTCGCTGAGATCTGCATACTGTGGTGGTACCTTCACCTTCTCCATTACTTCAGTCCCTGCTAGGGTGGCTTGGGCCCCTGCTGAACCCTTTTCCCCTTTGCAGTGTTCTAAGCAATGTGCTGAACCAAAGGAAACCACTCTTTGATGCCAGCCCACCAGCGGATCATGTAGCGCTAGCCAGCTCATTCCCAAAATAATGGGAGCGCCTCCCAAGGTGGCCACATTAAACGCTATCAGTTCTGTGTGCCTTGCCACCCTCATTATCATTGGGACGGTCTGCAAGCTGACTCCTCCTCCCAACAATTCCCTGCCATCGATCGTGGTCACCTGCAGGGGGTTGCTTAAAGGGATCGTCTGTATCTGGTGTTCAGCAGCAAACTCCTTACTCATAAAATTGCAGGAGCTGCCTGAGTCCAACAGCGCCTTTATTTTTAGGGGGTGTCCATTTTGCAGCTCTAGCAACACTTCAATCACTAGAGCAGGTTGAGGAGCTTCTGGCACGGGCACTTTCACTGCTCTTTGGCCTGGCTGCAGTGCCCCGACTGTGGCAACCAGGCGTTGGCTTTTACCTCCTCTGTTTCTCCCTGCTCTCCTCCCTCAACAGCTCCCACCATCCCTTGCCATTCCTTCCTCTGGGGGCAGACTCTGGCAAAGTGGCCTGGCTGTTGGCAGAGATAGCATTTCCGGGCGCCCTTTCCCTCCTTCTTAGCCCCCTCACTGGGCTTTGAAAATGCGCGCGCGCGCGCTGTTCCGATTTCCATCGGCTCTGCCGGCGGGAAAGCTGGCTCAGGAATGTCTGGAATGCGGAACTCCTTCCAACGTTCCCCTCTCCCTTCCCGCCTCTCCAAGGCTCTTGCCTCCTGGCGCGCTCCTATGGTCAGCGCAGATTTGGTCAGCTGATCCATAGACACCGCCCTGGGGCTCCGGGACAGTTCGTCTTTCACAGCCGAAGAAAGACCTTCTTCAAATAGCATCTGAATGGGTGCCGCCGATAAATCCCACCCCAATCTGTGAACCAGCATGGTAAACTCAGTCCAGTACTCACGGACAGATCGGCTTCCCTGCTTGCAAGCCATTAGCTGTCTGCGCACCACCCCTTCCTCAATATCGCTGGAAAACATGATATCCATTGCACGAAAGAACTTCATGGTGTCCTTTAGGACGTCATTGTGCGTTGCCATTAGGGGTCGAACCCAGTCTCGCGCCCCCTTCTCAAGATGCCCAATTACGAAAGCAACTCGCGATTCCTCATCAGGGAACTCATCAAACTGCACATTAAGGGCATATTGCATCTCTGTCCTAAAGGCATGGTAATCCTTGGGGTCCCCCCCAAACTTCTGCACCAATCCTGGTACCTTTCTGGGGAACTGAGTGGCTCTCCCCTTCTTGTCTGCATCCTGAGCCCTTCTCTCCTCAAGCCTCGCCGTCTGCAGCGCAAGTTGGACTTCCAACGCTCGGTATCTTTCTTCCAAGCTTGGACCAGCTCCAACCCCTGCTCCTCCGGTTCCGGCTGGGTCGCTCATGATGCTTTCTCCTGCACAGGCAGCGTACAGAGACTGTCAGACTGCTGTGATGGGATGATTAGCTGCTTGTGCGTAAAATCGTGCTCCCTCAGAGTTTGTGCGGCTCCACAAACCTCTGTGTGTGACAGAGCTCCTCAAACATGTCTGCTCTAGTCACTCGTAGAGTCTGACAGTGGCTGTCTGCGGAAGCGCTTCCAGCAAAGAAGCTCCTTAACGGAAACGCGTCTCCTGGACTCACGGCGTGACAGTTTCCGGCGAGGCGTGGGTCTCCCTATGGGAGCCTCAGATACCTCCCCACTGTTCTCGCTGGAAGCGTCTCTGAGCCCTCCCTCCTGCTCGCATTCCCTCAGAGATCCACTCCTCCCCCTGCTGGTTCCTGCTTCAGCTGTTGAGTCTCTTTCTTCCTCCCTGAGCCCCTCCACCACCTGTTCCTCCGATGGCAGTTCCCTGACAATAATCTAACGTCCACATAAGCTTTGTTCAAGCAAATCAAATCAATAAACAGGTTATGTGTAGGAGCCCTCAGCAATAAAAACCAGCACAATATACCGTATTGGTCCAAATATAAGTTGCACCTGCAAATAAGCCACACCTTTAAAATTTGACGGCTTGGTGGAGGCTGGGGAGCCATGGATGGGACGGGTGCCATCGCCCCACACGCCAGGGCTGCTCCCATGGGGGGAGCCACACCGCTTTGCTGGCGGTGTAAGGTCGCGAATATAAGCCGCACTTTAACTTTTCACAATTGGAATTTGGGGGGAGGTGTGGCTAATATTCGGGCTAATACAATAAGTTTTTGTGAAGTTTTTTTTTCCAGATTGTTACTTTGCATGTTATTTTGGATGTTAGCATTATTATGCATTTATCTTCATATAAAGACGAAGCACTGTGCAAGGATTTGACCCACTGTCTTAGTATCCATCATAGTATCCCTCATTTTAGGAAATCGACAACTCTTGGTCATCCATCTTTTCTAACTAGTGCTCATCCTATCCAAAGCAAGGACTGGCTAGCTATTGTGCACTCCTCTGCTTTAACTAGTGCTCCTCCCTCCCTCCCTCCCTCCCTCTCTCTCTCTCTCTTCTTTTCAACAGCTTGTGTCAATCTGCAGTAGCTATTTTTAGATCTGCTTCTTTATTTGGGACACTTATTCACAACTGAGAACATTCAATTTTTGCATCAGAAGACAAAAAGGTTTGCTGCATTTCTGGTTTATTTACAAAAACGAAAGACAAAGCCCTATCCAGTAGGTCTCAACCCCCAAAATGGGTGTACTTATTGGAGGATGCACATTTCAACCTTCAGCAAAACAATCTGTAGCAACTGTAATGAAAAGCAAATCCTCTGAAATTCTATTCCCCGTGATCTTTTAAATCCACATGGAAATCAATTCTGTGCAAATTGTTAGAACTACATGTGATGTATATAGGATTGTGCCTTAAGCTTTTCATTCCTTTTCACCACTGCACTGCAGGTTGGCTACGAATACAATGGGCTTGTGTGGAAGCAACGTGGTTGCATAACCGGGAGGCTTCTTTCAGTGCGCTAAGAACATTCCGCTCCTGCAAACAGATTTTGAGCAGGATCTTTGTTGTGCTGAGAGTATTTGGGTCCAGTAACTGGAAATGCAGGAATCGATTTCCGTTAGCAGGAAAAGCATGCCTAGGAACTTAGAAAACTGTCTTGTACCAGGACAGACTATTTGCCCTTATACATATGGGATGGTCTAACTGATGCTATTGGGATTACAACTCCCATCAGTTCTGACCATGATTGCTGGGGCTGATGGAAGTTGGAGTTAAACACCATGATCTAGCTTGAAACTGGACATCAGTTTCAGAGACAGGTCTTTTCCATCACTTGCTACCATACTCTTTTAATTGGAGACACCAATGATTGGCTTTCTACAAAAAAAGCATGTGCTCTGTTACTGAGCTATGATTCCTTCTCAAATGACCAATTTCAGTCTGAATGAGAACTCAAGACATGTTCTTAGTGATGCCCAAAGTGGCTACAAGTATTTTATTCTAAACTCTCTCTCCCTTTTCCTAATTAAGTGCAGTCAGAGTGCCCCCAAATTTCTGCTCCATCCAATAAATGTGGATTAAGAAATAACCTTGCTTAGTAGAAAATATTTGTGTTGAGCATTATAGAGCAGAGATTTGGAGAGTCCCATCTACACTGTGAACACTAGCCTGCTTATGTTATTAATTGTATCTCTTTGAGAAATTGGGAAAGGGTAAGATGGCTTATTACTCTATTTTTTTCCTAGAATCACGAAGCAAATGAGCATCCCATTCCAAATCCATGGCTGATACTCCATTGGAGATTAAATTCTAGACATGGTGCCAGAAGATCTGCATTAGCTACTAATTCCTAGGGAGTGGTGTTGAAAGCATCACCTTGATGTGAGCTCTATTTTGGCATTGCAGAGCCTTAATCCTCATGAGAAATCAGCTTACCCAACTTGGCAGGCAGAGCTGGCATGTGGCATGGCCTTTGTTTCTTCTTGGCACTGGCTAGCAGAAAGGCAGCAAGAGAGAAATGGAAGCATTTGTATTAAGAGAAAGTTGCATGCAAAACCAAGAAGATGCTGAAATAAATTTGTTGCAGTAGAAAGTCTGGTCATTGCCATAGTAATTTTCAAAGTTCCAGTGCTCATAGGTGGAATCAAGCTCTAAACAAATTCTCAGAAGAGACATTGAAGTTCTGTGGAACTGTGGTTAGGAGATTCACAATTACTTTCAAATTTGGCTTGAAAATCATTTTGGAACCCTTGAGTCCAATACTGCCTTAAATCTAGAGTACATCAGCTGACACTTAGAATATTAGCCATTTGAGGCTCTGGATTCCTGCCCCCTCTCCCATTTTTGAAAGATAGCATTTTAATTTTCAGTTTTGAAGAATGCCGTTATTCTGCATTCAAGCTCTTTAACTTCCATTGACTCCACCATCCACACACAGACACCTACATACATACCGCACATAACATGTGTGTTAAACACGCTTTGAGTGTATAGTGTTCATGTGACCAAAAAGTGTTATTGCTTCTAGCCCACATTATCACCTGTTGACTTTCTAATACATTTATCTTAGTTTTACAGGTTGCAGAAGTTATATATTTCACTACTTCCTAAACCTTCTAGCTTTTAGGACACACCTCATTACAATCCTAAGATCTATACCCTCAGAATATACCTGTAGGCAGGGAGAGGGTAGCCAGGGACTTCCATGTGTTGTCATCCAACATCCCTGGTCATGCTAGCTGGGGCTGATGGGAGTTGGAATTCAACAACATCTGGAGGGCCTTCAACCAAGCAATATCCATCTCAATTTTAAAGATGGGGAAGTGGCTCTGTGAGATAAAGGTAAAAGGTAAAGGGACCCCTGACCATTAGGTCCAGTCGTGACCGACTCTGGGGTTGTGGCGCTCATCTCGCTTTATTGGCCAAGGGAGCCGGCGTACAGCTTCCAGGTCAAGTGGCCAGCATGACTAAGCCGCTTCTGGTGAACCAGAGCAGTGCACGGAAACGCCGTTTACCTTCCCGCTGGAGCAGTACCTATTTATCTACTTGCACTTTGATGTGCTTTCCAAATGCTAGGTTGGCAGGAGCAGGGACTGAGCAACGGGAGCTCACCCTGTTGCGGGGATTCGAACCACCGACCTTCTGATTGGCAAGTCCTAGGACCCACAGCACCACCCGCATCCCTCTCTGTGAGATAGGGACCCCTAAAAAACTCAGTGAGAGGCTGACCTAAGCCAGAAAGCATATGAGCTCAAATGCTCCATCCAGTGTCATGAGTTGTTCACTTTAAGCAAGACTTCTACTACAGAAAGTGTTATCCTGTAATCCTGGCCCAGATTCAGTAAAGTAATGAAGTATATGTCTTTAGTCTTGTAGTTAAGCACCTAATTAAGTGCTCCAATGAATCTGATCCTGTACTACTGACGTTTATTAAGTTTAATTGGAAGGCTTGCAACACAGATTTTTCTGTCCCACCTACCTTGATTTAGATAAAACCAGTTTTCCTTTATTTCATGAAAAACATAGTGTCACCTTAGTTATCAAAAATAATCCTCCGTCTTTATTTCAGCCTCTGATCTGCAGTGGTGGCTGTTGCCCATTTGGAGTAGTAGAGCAAAAACGAGAGAGACCAGCTGTAGGCAGAGCCAGAGCCAATGTAAAAAGATAAAGGGACCCCTGACCATTAGGTCCAGTTGTGACTGACTCTGGGGTTGCGGCACTCCTCTCACTTTATTGGCCGAGGGAGCCGGTGTACAGCTTCCGGGTCATGTGGCCAGCATGACTAAGCTGCTTCTGGTGAACCAGAGCAGCACACGGAAATGCTGTTTACCTTCCCGCCGGAGCGGTACCTATTTATCTACTTGCACTTTGACGTGCTTTCAAACTGCTAGGTTGGCAGGAGATGGGACCGAGCAATGGGAGCTCACCCCATAGCGGGGATTCGAACCGTCGACCTTCTGATCGGCAAGTCCTAGGCTCTGTGGTTTAACCCACAGTGCCACCCGCTTCCAATGTAGAGCCAATGTAGGCCAAACCAAATAATTCTAGCTTTGTCTTCATCCTCATCACTGCTCAGTCCTACAGTGCCATCACTGACACTAAGGGAGGAGGTTGCCAGCCGGACTTCCGGGTTGGCGCGATCTGGAAATGGCAGATTCCCTCCGAGCTGCGGAGGGAATCGGCTCAACCGAGGACGGGTCTTGCCGCGCCGGCGATGCGGGGACCCTTAGAAACCGCAGGCGCTGAAGCCTGCAGACTAGAAGACTCGGTGGGTGCCTTAAGCGCCCCCCGACCCACGAGGAGCCTTTTTAAAGGCTGCGGAGAGGGTACGGAGGGTGGCGTGGCGCTGAGAGTCGATCGCTACCTCGGTTGAGCGGAGCCGCGAGCCATGACTGGAGAGCGCTGACTTCCTTCCTTGAAATTCGGACTGAAAAAGAATAACCCGTGAGTAAGATGAAATTGGACTTTAAGAATATTTTCCTGTGAATTCGAGACGACCGGGGTGTGTGCTAAAAGGAAGTCCGCACCCCTCCTCTTGCAGACGATCTAAAGCAACGATAGAAGAACTAAGCTGGAGAGCCTACCCTTTCTGGGGTGAGTAAAAAAGACTTTAACTTCCAAGATTTGGCAAAAAGAAATTTTGAGCTGGAGTGAAAGAGTGGAATTTTAGAACCTTTTTTCTGTTGTATGCAACCCCCCCCCCTCCCTGGCCCGGGAGCGTCCTGTATTGGAGCTTGTGGAAGAGGAATGCGGAGTTTGACAGCTGTCAAAGCTGTCAAACGGACAGTTTAAAGTTGAAAAATTTGTCATCTAAGATCCCTCTGGATTAAAACCAGTTAAAATTGAACTAAAATTGTTGGAAACAAAGTAAGAACAACAAGTTAAAGGATTATTGGAGAAAGACTATTAAGTAACCAGATTCCCTCTAGGGGGAACTCTGTGACATTACAATGGCTGTGGATGGAAAGTTACTAGCGGAAATCGAAAGAATGTTTCATTTGGTGGGAATCTTACAAGAGCAGAGTCTGGCTATGAATAAACAACTCATGACCTTGACTTCTGGAACAAGCAGCTCTGCTGAATGTATTGAGGACCTGAATGAGAAAGAATCTGCAGCTGAATCAGAAATGATAACTCAAGAAGTGGAGGAGACTAAACAAGGAGAACTGAAAGCAAAGATGGAAAGTACCAACCAGAAGCTTACACCAGTGAAATATAAGCAAGGAGACTTTTGGATTACATTGACTACAAATCTGCGAAAGATGCAAAAGACGAAGGAGAAGGCCCCGGGAGTAAATGGAATACAGGAACTCAAAATAAAGAATAAATATGATTGGGGCCTTCACCCTGACTCTGAAGATGCATGGCCTGAGGAACTTTTGCAGCAGTTGTTTTTAAATGTCCTTGTGGAAAGAGAACCTGGTTTGATGGGGACAGAACTCCTTCAAGATTCGACGACCAATATAAAGGACTACCAACAAGACTGGCGGAGAGGGACTGAAAGAGACTTGAAAGCCTCGGACGTGAGGAATCCAGGCTAAGAACTGTTATTTTGGACATGTACTGGGGAAGGGACAAAAACCGGGGATGGGAGAGGGGGAAGAATAGAATGTTAAAAACACTCAGGACTTTTGGGTTTAGTTAATTTGACTGTTATCTAAGACAAAATGGGAAATCGATGGAAGGGAATTTGAGTCCAACTTAGAAAAACTCTTTTCTTTAATAAAAGAGGTAATATTAAGATGGATAAGAGGAGAAATACCAATTTGCTGACATAACTATGGGAATTGGGATGCATGGGGGGGTGGGGGAAGTTAAGGAACAAGGTTAAGAAAGTGGGATTTTCTGAAATTATACATGTTTTCGTCTTTTGTCTTTTCAGTGTGTGTTATGTATTCATAAAAGTTGAAAAACCAATAAAAATTATTATTATTTTTTTAAAAAGAGGAGGTTGCCAGCCAGTGCCACCCCCTGGGCTAGTCGCAAGTAAGGAGGTAGGCAGGTGAGGGTTGGCTGATGGAAGATGGAGCTTGGTGTGGAAAACTTTGTGGCTCAGTCTCTTCCCCTGCCCTTTTAGATGTGAAAGTCATGTTGTCATGCCATGTCCTCACGGCAGCCATTTTGTATTATGCCGTACCCCACTAGCAGCCGTTTTGAGATTGGCACCCACAGCACTTTTTCAACATTACAAATGCACCAATTGCCTGGGAAAGGTTGTCAACCCCTGGTTTATTCAAATGGTCCACTCAGACTTTTTGATATCCAGCGATGTTTGTTGGAGGTCTGAAAAATGAGGAAGGATGTGGGTGAACAGGTTAGGGGAAATGCAATCTTTCCCCCCACCCCCTCTACCGCAGTCTGGAGAGATTATCATCCCAACTAAAATGAGTGTCAAATGTGGCCTTTGAGCCAATGCTGAAATGTGCTTATTTCACTGGGAAACATCCTTGGCCACAAATGATTGTTGAAGGAGGAATGTGTATGCACGCCTGGGCATGCACCAGGGCTTATCGTGACTCCTCATTTCGCTTTTATGGAAATATTCCCAGCTGCAGCATCGCCAAGTCTCACGTGGGCTGGCATTAAAAAAAATATATAGATTTCAAACACCCTGAAAGGGATCTTATTGCAGCATCTGTAGTTGGTTTTATTAAAAGCAGTTTAAATTCCCATCCCCGGAGCTGTTTGGAATTATAGAGATGGGCTGCAGAAATTTACATTTTAATTGAGGCAGAAGACAAAATAGGGCACAGCACAGCATTCACACATTACAAGGGAGAATAAATAAGATATGTATCAGCTGGGGGAGAAGAAAATTCTGGCCGTTTTTCACTGCCTCCTGTGTTTTATTTTCAAAACGAGAAGCCTTGGTCTTTGTGGCTGTTTCCCTCATCAGCTCCTCGCAGCCAAGAGGCATCTGTGTTTTCTTGAGCAGGTTATCTTATTAAAATCTGGCATAAAATCTGGCGGCTAGATTGTATTTTGTTGTTGTTGCCCTCATCAAGATGCAACCGGAGAGAGCGGGGAAATATCTCATCATGCAAAGTCCTTTCCATATGCCAGTACATCCCGGCTGGGGAAATTGTGGCCAGCCAGACGTTGATGGACTCCAACTCCCATCAGCCTCAGCCACCGTAGCCAAAGATCAGGGGTGATGGGAGTTGGAGTCTAACAGCATTTGGAGGGCCACAGGTTGCCCAGGCCTGCACTACATAGATTCCCACTCTGCCATGCTCCTCAGCAATGGAATCCAAACTTATTAAACAAAGATCGTTTTTGAGTCCTTGAGAGGAATGCACATGGCTTTGAGCATGTTCTTAAATGTAAGTGATACTTGGACCGCGACCATGCATTGCAAGTGTGTGTGTATTTTAAACAGAGGCAGAGATGGCACAGCTACTCACAAGAATCCCTGTCTCTGTCAGAATTCCTGGCTTGAAAGTCCACATGCTACCTAAGGAAGGAGATGAGTCTCCTCTTTTCTCGTGATACCAGACTCACCTCCTTTTCCTCCAATGGGGAAATGGCCACTACAGTTCCTAATGGCATCCTCTCTTCACCAGATGAGGAAGAGGCAATCTCTGGGATGCCCACATCCTCAGTAGTTTGGGGCAGGTCTGGAAGTGGTGGTGGGGAGTCATCAAAAAGGTTCTGTTCCATTGTCTCATTCCCCCTTCCTTCCCTTCAGAGTCCTCTTCTTCAAATGCCTCCTACTCCTGGTCTCAATCAGAGTACTCCAAGAGGATTATGAGAGGGAGGTGAATTCAGTACACTTTCTAGGACTTGCCATTATCATTCAGCAGATGGTTTCCGTGTCTTCCTTTTAAACCAAAGTTTGCCACCATCTGAAGAGATGGCAGTCAACAGCTCAGCTGCTGCTTCTGTCATATAGAGAAAGGCAGAACCTGAAGAAGAGATGAGGCTCTATGTTCATAGAATCACAGAACTGTAGAGTTGGAAAGGATCCTGAGAGTCATTAAGTCCAACCCTTTGCAGTGCAGGTACAACAAGACGGAAGTACGAGACTGTGGTGATCACACAGGGCCCCCAGACATTTAACGGTCTATTGATCCCTGTGCCACCAGTGGGCTCGCTTCTCCGCTGCCACCAATCAGTTACTCTCTGGTAAAACACTGAGTCCAGACAGTTGTTAAAAGTGAACCAAAAAAAACAAAAACAAGTTTATGGTTTCTCAGATAATATTCCTGTCAGTATCTTAACTTTAGTTTCGTTACCGGCCTATACCTTCCTAATACCTTCTGACTGAAGATCTTAACTGTTTGACTGACTCCTCTTAACAAATTCTCTCAAACCCTCTGTGCTTAACCTTGTACACAGTTAACTCTGTCCCTTGGGTTCCCATTGATTAGTCATTTTACAATTAGTTAACCCTTTCCTTATGAACCCAGTATGATGTCACACACCTAGGAGGGCAAACGCCACAGAGACCCCTTATGAATCACACACAGCAGCTCCGTTTCACACTGAGTACACTGGCAATCTTCCCACCATTTGGCAAAGTGGGGAAATAACTCCCAGGTTCAGTCCCACTGCATCAGAGGCAACCCACCTGTGCAGATCCTCACAACTTGCAGTCCAGGGGGAAAGCCATTGCTGAATGCTGGAACATTTGAACATTGAACATTTGCATGCAGAAGGTCCCAGGTTTAGTCCCCACCATCTCCCTGTAGGAGAGAACCCAGCCTGAAACCCTGGAGAGTTATTCCAGTCTGTGCAGGCTAGATGCACCTATGGTCTGATTCAGTATAATCCTGTATCTTTGTTCCTATGCCTAAGTGGGAACAAAACTACATCAAGTCATAGTTCAGAGGTATAGTTGATAATAAATAAGATGGGTGCCCCAGATGGATGGATACAACCATTGCTGTTTGTCAGACATTCTCTACATGGAATTGCTCACCACTCCTTGACATCTGGTACTCTTGACCTCCTACTCTCCTGACACGTTGTTTGCTGAAAAACTGAATAACAGAAGTTAGTGAGTGGTCTGGAGGAGTGGGGGAGAAGACGAATAACTTGAATTAACTTGGAGACAGTGATTTGACCCTCGAGTATGAAGAGGCTGCTTTTTTTGGCAGAAGCATGAAGCTTTTGAATGTGTTGGGTGATGTGTTGGGTTTTGTTACCATTGAAGCAGGCATCCGTATGCAGCCTTCCAATACATGCATGGAAACTGCAAGCACTTATTAAGTATCTGTAGCCCAGTGAGAGATGAATGAACAGAACTAGGTTGGTTTGGAAGCTGACAGAGAACTGACATGTGTGTCCTCCATATGGCTTCTCTGGTTTTACCTGGCTGCATGAGAAACAGGCGCTTTGTTTGGGATAGCATCTCTGCTTGGAGAATTTGAGAAGCAATTCAGCCCCACAATTTCTCTGACCCTGAATGTGTGTGTGTTTGTGTGTGTAACTAAAAACAAATCTCACAAAACAATCATTGTCCACATATCCATCTGGAAGGGATTAAGTCGCTGCAATGATAAAATAAAATCATTTTCTTCCTTTAATCTCCCCAAGTTCTGACCTTTGTCATCTTTTGATCCCGGCAACTCAACCAATCCAGAGTTTAATTATTATTTTTTTTAATTGACTGGCTGCTGGTGTTGGTATAGTTAATAGGAAGCACATCCTGGAGACAGTGTTAGTCAGAAGCATGGACTTTGGAGCTATCCTGGAGGTAGGGTCCAAATCTCCTGGCTTTCGGTCTAGTTCCCTCTGTGGTGATAAATATGTGCCTAAACTGTACTACTTCACATTTTGGTTGCTGGTCATATGGTGGACTACTCCTCCATAGAGAAAGCTGAAATAAAAACCCCAAGGTACCAGGAAAAAGAATATAACACCCTGCTTACAAGTTGGCACTGTTTGTCAATGTGCTGCCCGGCCAAGTTCAATGAGTTGCTACTAATATATGAGTCCCTCTACTTCTTTGGCTATCACTCGTAGCCAAGTAAGATTGTCTTCCATTAACACGGTGTTCGGGTTTGAGATGAGTTTTTGGAAGACGTCTCTGTGTGAATTTGGGTAGATGGTGCTTTGCCACAAGTGTCTGTTTAGTAGGATTTTCAATGCACCTGCTGGTGTTTATGCTTTGAACTTTTTTTATTGTACATTGCCTTGAGATGATTGCAGTACCCCCCCCCCCAAAAAAATAATGTTTAGGGGTACTCTCATTTTGACTCAAGAAAATCACCATTTTATAGTTCAAATCAGAAAAAATAAATACAATACAGTGGTACCTCGGGTTACATACTCTGCAGGTTACATACGCTTCAAGTTACAGACTCCGCTAACCCAGAAATAGTGTTCAGGTTAAGAACTTTGCTTCAGGATGAGAACAGAAATTGTGCTCTGGCGGCGTGGCGGCAGCGGGAGGCCCCATTAGCTAAAGTGGTGCTTCAGGTTAAGAACAGTTTCAGGTTAAGTACGGACCTCCGGAACGAATTAAGTACTTAACCCAAGGTACCACTGTAAATGGACAAAAGTACAAAGGTTCACAAAATGTTTAGGGGTATACGTACCTCTGCATCCTCCCCCGAAAAAAGCGCTGGGTGATTGTATAGCAGGTGATGGAGATTATGATTAATAATAAAAGAATGATAACAATGACAACATTAATAACTTAAAAAACAAACAAAACACCTCCTAGGCTGGAAATCCTCCTCACTGACTTGCTAGTCTTACAAATGGAGTGGTTTGTTTGTTTGTTTGTTTGTTTGTTTGTGGGACTATTGAACCTTTTATGTCACTACCTGCAGTCTAAGGTAATAGAGCTGTGACACTGGTTTACCATCTCAGAGCTCCCACACACAACCTGTTTATTGAGCATGAATCCCTTATTTATTTGCACAAAGCTTGCAGAGAGGTTATATGATGTCCAATCTTTATTGAGCGTTTGTTCTGATGTTATTTTTTATGGGCAATTAAAAAAGAGAGAGAATATTGTCAATGCTAAAAGAAAAGTATTACTGTGGTGAGCGGCATAAAAAATAATAAAATTACAAATCCTTGTGTCTGTGAATGCTTTAGGCGTGTGCTGAAACAATTGTTCCCTATTTACCACCCCATTTGCAAATGGTGAATTTGGGGCACCTGTTCTGGTGGGCAGTTTCAGGAACCACAATTCAGCCCCCCAAAATGGGACTTTTTAAGGAGGAGGGTGAAGAGGAGCAGGGCTTCCCCCATCCCTCTTTCTCTTTTGTAAACTGCTCAATAAAATCAGCCTGCTCTTTTATTTCAAAGCTGCTAGCTATTTTATTTCAACTATTAAAAAACGAAGCACAATAAAGAGAGGAAAATCCCCATCATTGATTCCGTAAGACCCCTCAAGTCCCCCTAAAATGCTGATATATGATTCATGTCATCAGGGCCAGCTGCAGACTTCCATGCTCTCTTGGTCTGGTCTTTATTTATTTTCTGGATTGTAAAATCCTTAAAGCACAGGTATATTTGTGAATACAAGTGTGGTAATATCAATTGACCCAGACTCTGGGTTATTACTGGCGCCTTCTCCCATTCTTTTTCATTTGTCTATTAGTTTTTCATTTTATATCTCCAGGACCAAATCCACCTGTTTGAGCCAATGGCTTTAAAAATAAAGGAGTGTATTTTCACTGTTTTCCACAAATGCCAAGTTACAATTTCAAATAGGTTCTCTTAAAATGATATGTAAATGTTAAAACAGTCAGACGACAATCCTTTCTTATTTACCAGCAAAATGAAAAGAAAAATGTGCCGGTAAGGCAGGGTAGCTTTCATTGCAGATTCCTTTCTAGGTCACAGGCCACATGCACCAGCCAGATAATAATAATAATAATAATAATAATAATAATAATAATAATAATAATAATAATAATAATAATAATAATTAATTTATTCATTCATTCATTCATTCATACCCTGCCCATCTGGCTGGGTTTCCCCAGCCACTCTGGGTGGCTTCCAGTAAAATATTAAAATACAATAATTCATCAAATACTAAAAGATTCTCTAAATAGGGCTGCCTTCAGATGTCTTCTAAAAGTCAGATAGTTGTTTATTTCTTTGACATCTGGTAGGAGGGCGTTCCACAGGGTGGGTGCCACTTCCGAGAAGACCCTCCGCCTGGTTCCCTGTAACTTCGCTTCTCATAGTGAGGGTACTTCCAGAAGGCCCTCGGCATTGGATCTCAGTATCCGGGCAAAACAATGGGGGTGGAGACACTCCTTCAGGTATACTGGGCCAATGATGCACACCCAGGCATCATTGAACTAGATGTGAATCACAGAATCATAGAATAGTTGAGTTGGAAGGGACCCTGAGGGTCATCTAGTCCAACCCCCGCCATACAAGAATCTCAATGAAAGCTCTACTTAACCTCGGAGGGGCCACTAGGGGCGCATCGGAAGATGGCTGACAATAACATCTCTCCGACCCACAGGGGGTAACTAGGAGGCTGTGATGGGAGTAAATAGCCTCCCTACCCCCCCCCAGGATTGGGGGGGGGGCTGCCCTTGCCTGCTGTGCCCTATACCACCCCCAAATTTGAGGGGATGGGGGCACTAGGCAGAATGCCCTCCTGTGGATTTCGGCGCTCTTGGACGCCGTCTCTGATCTGCGCCACTAGCTGCAAGAACTTCAAAAGGAACAATTAGGAAGAAGCGAATGCACATATTTCAAGGAAGGAGGGGGAGTAAAGACTGCTAACTGAAGAGTTCTCTGATAAACAAGACGAGTCGGAAGAACAAGAATCAATTTTGAGAAGACAGCCAAGACTCGGTATGGCAAAGGGACTGGATGGGGGAGGGGAAAAAAACCTTTCTTTCTTTCCTCTATGTGATTAAACAAGACCCCCCACACAAGTCAGAAATGCCGCTTTAATGACTTAAGCTGTGGATTTACGACTGTGTGGAGATAAAGTTTCTAACCAAAGCATGTTTTAAGAAAAGAGTGGAAAGTTTAAGAGCTCTGGAATGATGCAGTTAAAAATACCGTCGCCATATTGGTAAGCTCTGTCGGAGGACTTGAGTCTGGGAGGAGGAAAGAGCTGTTTTTATACTGTGGGTGAGACTCCTCAGTGGGACTTAAGAACGACAGACCCTGAGATTAATGATGGAAAGAGCGATGTTATTTATGAAAATGATGATATATGGAAACCATCATGATATGAGGATTGGTCGAACGGAAAAATCCACACAGGATATATTTGGTGTTTATCTGCTTAAGTAGATTAGAGCATAAAGGAAAAAGAAAAATGTATGAACAAGATGAGACATGGAAACAGCACGATAAGACTGGATAGAATTATGAACTTTATCTGGACTGATTTGGATATGAACGCAGTAGCAAGAAGATGATCGGAATCCCCCTTTGAAACTTGAAATATGGGTCCCCTCAACAAAAATTTATAATTCGGCTTTGTAATTCGGAATTTATGTGATGTGATTTGATTTGATTGGTCGGTTAATAAAAATTATATTTAAAAAAAAGAAAGCTCTACTTAACCTCTATTTAAACATCTCCAAGAAAGGAGAGTCCACCACATCCAAAGGGAGTCTGTTCCACTGTCAAAGAGCTCTTACTCTCAGAATATTCTTCCTGAAGTTTACAAGAAATCTCCTTTCTTGTAACTTGAAGCCATTGGTTCAAGTCCTACCCTCCAGAGCAGGAGAAGATAAGCTTGTTCCTTCTTCCATGTGACAGCCCTTGGGATATTTGAAGATGGCTGCCATATCTCCTCTTAGTCTCCTCTTTTCCAGGCTAAACATACCCAGCTCCTTCAACCATTCCTCATAAGACTTGGTTTCCAGACCCTTAATAATCTTGGTTGGCCTCCTCTACATGTTCCATGTTCCTTGTCAATATCCTTTTTAAATTTTGATTCCCAGAATTTAAGTATATATTCTTCACTGCTGAGTATGACAGGGATGTATCTTCCCACACATTTTGAAAAATAAAATAAAATAAAAACAAATCAGATGACCAGATGCTAGCCAAATGGAAAATTTGTAACATTATTGGGCCAATAGTTCAGCAAGACAAGTAATATCTATCCTGACTGGAATCTGCCCTCCAGTGTTCCAGACCAGGAGTCTTTCCAAATCCTTTCTGGAGATGCTGGGCATTTAACTTTGGGTCTTCTTCATGCTCTATCACTGAGCTACAGCCCTTCCTAAGAGCTTCCTCAGTACCCAAAGGCAACAGCTGGACTTTGTGAGCTACTTCATAAGACCTTCCTAGAAAAGATGGCTAAAGAAAGTAGATGGGGAGAGGAGGAAGGAGAGGACCATCTCAAAGGTGGCAAGGAGCTCCCTACCCAATTGGCTTTCATTAGCTGCAGGGAGACTTCTGCATTTGTTTACCCCCAAATGTGTGTTGATATTGGTTCAAGAGCTCCATACATAGCCAGAATAAGCAATTGAAGTTTACTTATCCCTGTACCCCCAGGCAAGCTTTGCATTTTCCAAGATCACGCACCTCCATGACCTACTGGTGTGTCTTCTTTGAGGTGCATAAATTGACATGTTTGCCTATACCTAGGTTCCGCCCATATTTATTGAAACCCCCGTTTGAATCACAGCACCTAGTGCTTGTTTTATGAATTTATGGATGCACCAATTTGTTTCGCAGCACCTTCCCTCTGTCCTTTCAGGCACACCTCCTCCTTAAAATGATTGCTGTCCTTTCTGCAGAGTATCTGAGAACAGCAGTCCATCAAACATTCATGTTTCTGGCCTTTCCCTGAACATCACTATGAGGTCTTCCTTTGTGTCTTCTTATTTACCTCCTTGGTGCGAGCTTCTTTCGAGACAGCACAGTGCAGTTAATGCACCGCAACAGAGGTTTTCCCTACAACCAAAGCTGTAAGAGCAGAAATTAAAACATAAAAATAATCCTAAGAAGCAAATGCAATTATTTTGTGAAAATAAAAAAATTCCTTCCAGTAGCACCTTAAAGACCAACTAAGTTAGTTCTTGGTATGAGCTTTCGTGTGCATGCACACTTCTTCAGATACACATGCATGCACACGAAAGCTCATACCAAGAACTAACTTAGTTGGTCTTTAAGGTGCTACTGGAAGGAATTTTTTTATTTTGACTATGGCAGACCAACACGGCTACCTATCTACTACTGGAACCATGGAAGGCAATTATTTTGTGATTTATTTATTTTTTAACTTGGTAACATTAAAGTTTTAAAATAACAGAAAAACTGCCAGGTGAGATTGAATGCAGCAGATAGCTATAAAGATTAATTGCACAGATAAGGTCTCCTCTCTTCTTATTGGTTTTATAATAGACACTCCTCAATGCCCTCTCTGAATGCATTCCAACAGCAGAAGGAAGAGCAATGGGAGATGGGGATGCAAATGGAGGGGCATTTAAAGGGAGAAGAAATGAAGTAGCATTTAAAGGGAGAAGAAATGAATTGCTCAAATTAAATCTCCCACTAAAAAAAAAAAAAAGGCGTTTGAGAATGGAGGGTCTAATATAGCTATGTTATGAACGGACTGTTTTCACTTTGCAAACAAAACTCCCCAACACAAATGCGACTAAGGGAGACTTCATTAGATACGTGTCCCTTGTGTGACCTTCTTTTTGATGCAAGACTTTTTCATGGCACTACAGTGGTACCTTGGTTCTCAAATACCTTGGTACTCAAACAGCTTGGAACCCAAACACTGCAAAACCAGAAGTAAGTGTACCTTTTTCGGAAGCTGAACGTGCCCCATTTTGAGTGTTACACTGAGTTCTGTCTCTTTTTGCTATTTATTTTGCGTTTTTGTTTTGTTTTTGTGACTGTGTGGAACCCACTTCAGCTACTGATTGATTGACTGTGTGACTGCAGTACAGTGGTACCTCGGGTTAAGTATTTAATTCCTTCCAGAGGTCCGTTCTTAACCTGAAACTGTTCTTAACCTGAAGCACCACTTTAGCTAATGGGGCCTCCCGCTGCTGCCGCACCGCCGGAGCACAATTTCTGTTCTCATCCTGAAGCAAAGTTCCTAACCTGAAGCACTATTTCTGGGTTAGCGGAGTCTGTAACCTGAAGTGTATGTAACCCGAGGTACCACTGTACGCGGTTTATTGTTTTCATTTTATGGATCAGTGGTCTCGTTAGATAGTAAAATCTATGTTGAATTGCTGTTTTAGGGGTTGTTTTTAAAAGGCTGGAATGGATTAATCCGTTTTATATTACTTTCTATGGGAAAGTGAGCCTTGGTTTTGGAATGCTTTGGTTTTGGAACAGACATCCGGAACGGATTAAGTTTGAGAACCAAGGGACCACTGTATCTCTAGACACTTTTGGTTGAGGAAATAAACAGGTCAAGCCTAAGACAAAAGGGCTTAAACTCCTGTTTCCATGCCACCATGTGACACAAACTAGTCCAGGTTTCAGAAATTCACATTTATTTAAGCTGTCCGTGCACTGCCTTTTCAATTAAGAAAATAACCACAAAGCTGGAACGAAAGAAAAACAACAAAACGTTATTTTGCATGGTATCCAGCCAAGTAGATCTGCTGCCTCAAGGATGTCTGCTAGCCCAATGGAAGTTCCTTTCCTCACATGCACCTTCCCCAAATCTGTGCTGGAGAGTTGTGAGAACCTCCAGAACAGATGTAAGGGGCACTTGAGGAGAAGAGAGGGAGGGCAAGTTCTGCTGCACCACCAAAAGGCCTTGGATGAATGGATCTCCACTCTAGTCAGTTGGAATGCTAAACCATGGTTTAGCATTACATAAAGAAGCAGGCACAAACCTTGGACTCATGCCCTCCCTCCTTCCTTTGAATTGAAATACTTTATTGTCGCTTGTGCAACAATACAGTGCGATTACACGAGCACCCCCCACTCAGCTCTCTTAGTCCTAATTCCCCTCGTTTACTGACACACACACACCAAACCTGAAAGTCAGTTGCCTTGTTGTTATCTATTCATTCAGCAGCCTAACAGCCCACGGATAGAAGCAGTTCTTTACCATGTTGGTGCGACTAATCATGCCTGAGGGCAGGAGATCAAGAAAGTGCTGGCCAGAGTGTGAATCATTCCAGAGAATTTTCCTCACTCTCCTGAGGCAACGTTCTTCCGCTATTTCATCCAGTGGATTCACGGGACAGCCCATAATATCTTGGGCTGTATTCACCACCCTCTGTAGGTACTTCCTATCAGTTGATGTCAAATCAGCGTACCACACCGTGATGCAGTATGAAAGGACACTTTCTATTGTGGACCGGTAGAAGGAGATCATCAAATGTTGATTGACATTGTTCTTTTGCAATACTCTGAGGAGATAGAGTCTCTGTTGGGCTTTCTTAACCACCTGGGTTGTACTGATTTTCCAAGTAAGGTCTTCACTGAGATAAACTCCTAGGAATTTAAAGAAATTTGCAGTAGACATTAAAAAATATCTGAATCTGGTTTATTGCCCATAGCTCATCCACAACCCAGGAACGGAAATGAGGATCACATCATTTGTTTGAATAGGTTCCCGTTTATTAACTTTGCTAATGTAATGGAAAACAGTTGCTTACCACCTTTAGCGTATTCTCACCTTTGGACATACTAACTGATTTTTGTTTGCTCTTTGATATCTTTATGCACATAAAAGGAAGGATAAAAAAATTCCTTCCTGTAGTACCTTAAAGACCAACTAAGTTAGTTCTTGGTATAAGCTTTCGTGTTCATGCACACTTTTTCAGATATCTGAAGAAGTGTGCATGCACACGAAAGCTTATACCAAGAACTAACTTAGTTGGTCTTTAAGGTGCTACAGGAAGGAATTTTTTTATTTTGACTATGGCAGACCAACACGGCTACCTATCTATAAAAGGAAGGGAAAGAGAAGCAGACCATTAAAAAAGCAGTGCTGCTGTGCTAAACTCCGAGACAATGTATTTTCACTTCTCTAAGCACCTATTTTTCACTTACTGACAACTTACTCTAATTGTCTGTATGATTTTGTACATAGTTATGTAAGTTTGTGATAGTTCCCCCCCTCCTATTTATTGTGAACTGTGGGAAGGGAAAATCTGGTTTTCTCTTAGTTTTTTCCTTTTTGTTTGTTATTTCTGTTACACAATTTTTAAAAAGTTTAATAACGTTATTTAATTGATAAGAAAAAAGTTTGAGTAGGAACAAAGTCACTATAAAATAAAGAATCAATAAGGCATCAGGAGAGGCATCAGGAAAAAGCATTAAAAAACAACCACCACCTCAGTCTTTGTGTACGAAATATTCAATAACGCAGCAGCTGTTGAGGGAGCACTCGCAGATAAACCAAATGGTACATATGAAACTCAAACTGAGATAGAGGCATTCCTAAAATTCTCAAAAGTTAAAATTTTGGCCAGTTTTATAACTGGTTTGAGTGTAGTTGTAAATAATGCAATAATAAAAGATGGCAACATTGCAAGATCGTTAACTGACAATTGCAAAATGTAAGAAAATTTAAATAACCATCCAATAGTACACCTACCATTCTCTTTAATATTCTTCAGTTCTCATTTTACTCTATGAAGAAAGGTTGCAGTGTTTAGAACATTATTGTTTAGAGAAAAGGCAAGTAAGAGGTGATATGATAGAAATTGATAAAATTATGCATGGCAAGAAGAAAGCGGCTAGAGGAATATTTTTCTCCCTTTCTCATAATACTAGAATTTGTGGAAATTCAGTGAAGCTGAATGTTGGGAGATTCAGTACAAGTCTAAAAGAAGTACTCTCTTCCCACAACACATAGTTAAACGACTCTATTCTGGTTTGGTCAAACCCAGCACCTGCCGTCCTGTGTCAAGCTCTGGGCACCACAAATAAAGGAGATTGACAAGCTGGAAAGTGGGCAGAGGAGGGCAAGCAAGATGATCAAGAGTCTGGAAACGAAGTCTTATGAAGAACAGTTGAAGGAGTTCGGTGTGTTTAGCCTGGAGAAGAGAAGACTGAGAGGTGGTATGATAGTCATCTTCAGATATCTCAAGGGCTATCACATGGAAGATAGAGCAAGCTTGTATTCTGCTCCTCAGAGGGTGGGACCCAAACCAATGGATTCAAATTACGAGAAAGGACATTCCGGCTAAACATCAGGGAGAACTTTTTGATGGTAAGAGCTGTAAGACAGTGGAACAGATTCCCTCGGAAGGTGGTTGGGTCTCCCTCGTTGGAGTTTTTTAAGCAGAGGGATTCTCTGTGGTTCCTGCATTGCCACTGGGGATATTGGGCTCCCTTCCAACCTTACAATTCTACGATTTTATGAGTTGGCAGTAACATAAAAAGTGGGGGTGAAGCACGTGAAAGTAAGTGGTTACTGGCTAGGTGCAAAATAAGGATCAGGCAGACTCAGCAATGGAGAATAAGAAGGTGAGGTTTATTGCCAGGCAATAAGGACCCAGTTTGGAATCTCTTCCAAAAGGAACTGGGACCCCGATTGACAGAAATCCAGAGGTCTTTATACCTGAGCAAATCACAGCAAATCATAGATCATGAGACAACCAAGAGGGAATCACAATATTGTCAGCGAGAATCAGCCAATCAGCAAGCTGTTGTCACACTACCAGCTCCTGGTCAAGCACTGGTCAAGCACAGGGTTCTAGTTCTGCTTTCCGATGCTTGCAGTGATGCTTAGTCTAACCTTTCCCCTAGTTATGACAGGACAGTGAGTTTGGAGATTTTGTGGTTTTGCTCTTCCTGTTCTGTGGATTAATTTAGCCTGTATCTGAGGGGATTTTGTACCAGAATCTCTGATTCACGTCTTCCCCTTGTCCAGGGTACACGGATGTTTGTAGGGGAAAGGTCGGTTCCTAACTTTGCTGTTCCAAGCAGTTTGCAGTTAGCTAAGGCACAGTTTCCCTTTGATTCAAAATGGATTATAAAATACTGTAAGCCTTGATTATGTGTAAGCATATATGAATATATATTGAATATATTGATTACTGATAACTGATTATGTGGATAGCATAGGGGTAGCCCTTCTTCCTTGCCTCCTTGTTCTTGTGTTCAGGTCCAGCTTGCACTCCCCACAGGCATCTAGTTGGCCACTGTGAGACAGGATGCTGGATCTCACAGGCTCGTATGTTCAAAATGCCACAACAAAAGGGATGGGGGGGGGATGAGAAGGAAATAATTCAGCAGACTAGCAGAGTTTAATTAATTATTCTGCCAACAAAAGTGTTCACACACTATTAGCTATGTTAACAACCAGTTTTAGAAATGACATATCCCCAAATAACATGTCTTGTTCCCTGTATTTTGGTTTCACAATGCTCTGCTTGACATTGTGTTTTCTTTTGTTTTGACATTGCATTTCAGTTTGTGATGTCACACTTTGTTTTGAGATATCAAGTTGTTTTCCTACCACTGGCAAATTAGACCTTTAAAGAATCAAAACAAAACTTACAATGTTAAACGGAACTTTAAGTCCATGAAGGTACTTAGGGCTAATTAAACTTATCAAGGGCTTCTTTAGCTATAACAAGCGTATGTAATCTGAAATACAGGCGTCTCCTCACATACATTCCTGGGTATGGTGCGTATATGTGAAAACCCGTAGACTAGGGAGCACCATCTAAAAAGCCTGTAAATAACTTATAAACCTCTAAAAACCCTCTTGAAAAACCCTCCAAACTTCCTTTCTCACACTCTTCACAGGCCTCAAAGGTTAGCTCAAAGGCTCATGGAGTTGCAGTTGCAAAGGCAGCTAGGATTGCCAGTTGTTTTCAGGCTGTTTTCATGCAATTTTTGCAGTTTCCTGCTTTTTGGGGGGCCATTTTTGCTATTTCCGTGCCTTTTTGCAGATTGAATCAATTTATTTAATTATTTCCCAGTGCAACACATAAATGTGGTTGCACGCAAATTAAACGTGCATATGTGAGGAAACGCCTGAAATTTAAGCCACCCTCTGGCCTTTGCAAGCCCCACCATTACAACCTTCTAAACATTTGTTGTTGTTGTTTAGTCGTGTCCGACTCTTCGTCACCCCATGGACCAAAGCACACCAGGCACTTCTGTCTTCCACTGCCTCCTGCAGTTTGGTCAAACTCATGCTGGTAGCTTCGTGAACACTATCCAACAATCTCGTCCTCTTGTCGTCCCCTTCTCCTTGTGCCCTCCATCTTTCCCAACATCAGGGTCTTTTCCAGGGAGGCTTCTCTTTTCATGAGGTGGCCAAAGTATTGGAGCCTCAGCTTCACGATCTGTCCTCCCAGTGAGCACTCAGGGCTGATTTCCTTCAGAATGGATAGGTTTGATCTTCTTGCAGTCCATGGGACTCTCAAGAGTCTCCTCCAGCACCATAATTCAAAAGCATCAATTCTTCGGCGATCAGCCTTCTTTATGGTCCAGCTTTCACTTCCATACATCACTACTGGGAAAACCAGATCTTTTACTATACGGACCTTTGTTGGCAAGGTGATGTCTCTACTTTTTAAGATGCTGTCTAGGTTTGTCATTGCTTTTCTCCCAAGAAGCAGGCGTCATTTAATTTCTTGGCTGCTGTCACCATCTGCAGTGATCATGGAGCCCAAGAAAGTAAAATCTCTCACTGCCTCAATTTCTTCCCCTTCTATTTGCCAGGAGGTGATGGGACCAGTTGCCATGATCTTCGTTTTTTTGATGTTGAGCTTCAGACCATATTTTGCGCTCTCCTCTTTTACCCTCATTAAAAGGTTCTTTAATTCCTCCTCACTTTCTGCCATCAAGGTTGTGTCATCTGCATATCCGAGATTGTTGATATTTCTTTCAGCAATCTTAATTCCGGCTAGGGATTCATCCAGCCCAGCCTTTCGCATGATGAATTCTGCATATAAGTTAAATAAGCAGGGAAACAATATACAGCCTTGTCGTACTCCTTTCCCGATTTTGAACCAATCAGTTGTTCTAAACATCCCAAGTTGTAGAAGGCCTGTAGCTCAGCAGTTCGAGTATCTTCTTTGCATGCAGAATGCTCCAGATTCAATCTTCTCCAGGCAGGGCTGGGAGAGACCCCTGCCTGAAACCCTGATGAGTCAACTGCCACTCAATGTGCACAATACTGATCTAAATGGACCAATATCCTGTCTCATCCTATGACAGCTTCCTGTTTTGTTATGTTCTCATAGAAGAAGCCATCGTTCCCATTATTGAGGTTCCTCTGGCTCTGTCAATGGGGAAAAGGAGAAACTTAGTGCTACAGTTATAGCTATTATGGAACGCTGGGGAAATGAAATGTATATCTCAATATTTCTGGCCTCTGGCTTTCATTGCAGAGCTCTATGGAGGTGGGAAGAGGGAAAGGCTAACCTCCAGCAAGTAGCAGGGAGATTGGAATAGATGGAGAAATAGGCTCGTGTCAGAGGATGAATGGACTTGGATGGGTTTGGAGGAGGACAATACATTTCCTACTTCGGAAGGAAAGAGCCTGACTTATTCCAAACCAGTTTAAGGTGCACTGCAAAATGTTTGTGGCATCTGTTGCGTCAAATACCAGGGATGTGCATGGAACTGTCTACATAAGAGGTTCATCTTTGCTGCCTCTTCTTGGCATGATTTATGTTGGTTGCTGGACATACAAATAGGTCTGAGTGTTAGGATATTTCCGTTCCTCCTTAAAAAGGGAGCAGGCTGTTGTGTGTCACAAGCCTGCGTACTTCCTGCTCACAGGGAGTTTCCGTTTTGTATATAGCTTTTGTTTTCTGGCTGTTTCCTCAACACTGAAGCAAGCAGTCATGTTTTTCCTTTGTTCTGACCAATGTTGAATAAAGCTGTAAAATATGCCCTCCTGGGTGAATCTTCCATTGTGGAAACTCTGCGAAAAGGGCGTACATGAGTCCTGGAATGTGTTTGAGGCTCGTGTCGCAAATTGACCAATGCTGTTCCCACAGGAGACTGATGATCGACCACAGAGGACATGGCCTGCATGATGGCCTTTGTCTCCCTGGCAGTATCCCAACACTGAGGTGGTATAATGGCCGATGCCACAAAGGCACCAACATTTCCCTTTAACCACCTGAGAGCAGTGCTGTCATGACTAGGGCATTTGAAGGAGCTTTCTGAATCTTTCTCTCTCTCTCTCCAGTGAAAGAACACCAATTCCAAACTACAATCTTTTACCTTTCATTACCTCTTCTTCTTCAAGTTGTTTCACGTTCATCTGTGCCAGCAAAGCAGATTAAAAAGTGCCAAGGAACAAGACTTACATTATTATGAAACAGTATTCATTGGTGCTAGGAATGGATGAATCTGTCACTTTCAGTTTCTCCCATTTTTCCAATCTTAGGTTCAGCTCAGTTAGGATTTTAGTGTGACTTCTTTGTATAAAAATTTGCCTAATGTAGACATTTTTTTTTGCAAAGTAATGTTCCCTGATGTAATGCATTTCTGCATGCTATTTTAGAAATAACTTTTTCTGGCAGGAGAACTGCATTGCCACATTCAGAGACATGTGAAATTCAAAGGACGGCTTTGCTTCAGTTTGTATGGGGAAGTGCAAATTAGTTAGGTTCACCTTTAAATGCAAACTGAATTAAATTTCCTCCCCGTCTGTAGCTGGTACCCCATCCCAGCTCCTTCCCATACTGGCTGAAGTTAATGGGAGTTGTCTGGAAGGCACTAGGTTGATGAACACAGTTCTATAAGGTAATGGTTTTATTGCTGTTTAAGTGTTACAGTAGATGCCAACAGTGATTTTTTTTTTAAAATCATAATCATAAATATCACATACCCATGAACAGCATGATGGCAACAAACAATAACAGCATCAAGCTTTGTAGCAAAGTTCTAACAAAATGTCCCTGAGGCCGCAAACCACATTATTATTTTTGAACAAAATTGCTTCTAATCTTGGCAGCTGCAAGAGAACACAAAGCCACACTGTAGTTTACCTGCTTGGCTTTGTCGTTCGGCGGGCGCTCTCCTTTGAAGCAGATTGGCTGAAAATGTATTGTGTCTGAAGGCCTAGAAAGGAATAATTGTTTCTTCTTTGTGTTCAGTGGGCTAAAAAGCCTTGTAATCCTGAATGTTCTCCAGTGACTGCTAAGTCTTGAATGGCTTCTTAGCAAAGTATCCCTCTTAAACACTTCTACACATCATTTGAAATTAAAGATCAGTGGGAATGTCTTCCTGCACATCCAAGGGAAAAAGAAGAGGTTGTCTGTGTAATATATCAGGGAAGGGGGAGAAATCTACACTTGAAGTGATGCCAGATCAGCTTGAACATCTATGCTTATTTATTTATATTGTGCCTTTCCCCCCCAGATCTGGGACTCGAGGTGGCTCGCAAAAAATTAAAACAAACACAGATAAAACACCCAAAACTAAAACCATATATAAGATAATATTTTAAAGCTCATTACAATAAAAAAACCCTAATATTTAAAATCTAGTAAATAAATCTTCCGTCAGGCATGGAGAGTCCTCCCCTCCTTTCGGTAACTTCAACAGATAAGAATTAATGAGCAGCTGATAGATTTATAGTCCTTTTATTACAGCGTCGCTGGTGGCGCTGTGGGTTAAACCACAGAGCCTAGGACTTGCCAATCAGAAGGTCGGCAGTTCGAATCTCCACAAAGGGGTGAGCTCCCATTGCTCGGTCCCAGCTCCTGACAACCTAACAGTTCGAAAGCACACCAGTGCAAGTAGATAAATAGGTACCACTCTGGCGGGAAGGTAAATGGCATTTCCGTGTGCTGCTCTGGTTCGCCAGAAGCAGCTTAGTCATGCTGGCCACATAACCCAGAAGCTGTACGCCAGCTCCCTCAGCCAATAAAGCGAGATGAGCACCACAACCCCAGAGTTGGTCACAACTGGACCTAATGGTCAAGGGTCACTTTACCTTTACCTTTACATGTTGTGAGCACAAATACACAGCTCTACGCAAGGAGGGCAGTTGGCTAATCTAATCTTCCTTCCAACTACTGCAGCATTTTGGGCGCCAACAGGAAGTCCCTCCCTCCCTCTGACTCCTTTGCTCTCTGATATGTTTGGACCTCCGAGTCCGTGGTGAGAGGGGGTCCCCCACCCTCTCAAGTGATGTCTCAACTAGCTCTCTTCTGGCTCCGTTGTCATTATCTCATAACTGGGTAACTCCTCCCCTAAGCTGTTCAGCTCCTGTCTCTCTCTTTGCTGTCTCTCTCTTTGTGGACAAAATGGGCGTCTCTTCCCCCTCCAACTCTCCATCGGAGAGAAGCTGATCTGCCATGGAATGCATTCCCAAGTCTCATATATATATATATATATATATATATATATATATATATATATATATATATATATATAATTTATTCATTTTTCTTTTTCATTCATTACATACATCTCAATTTCTTAACATTCACAATGTATTCTTCCCTCCCTCCGCTCCAGGGCTTCCCCCAACTTCCACTTCTGGTTTGTTTCTCTTTTCGCCCACTTTGCTACCTCCTAACTGAAAAAGTTGTTAATAACATAAATTCAAACATAAAAACATAAAAGTAAAAGTAAATACACCATAATATTTCTCTATCTTCTAAACATTTTCTAATACTAATAGTGTGGATGTTTATTTAAATCCTGCCATCAAGTCTATCGACTTTCTTTGTTTCTGCAAGTATTTACTGTATTTTTGGTCTTTGTTGGAAGCCACCCAGAGTGGCTGGGGTACAAATAAATTATTATTATTATTATTATTATTATTATTATTATTATTATTATATAAACGGTTCCCATTCTTTTTCAAAGTCGCTTTCATCTTTTTCTCTTAGTCTGTCTGTGATTTTTGCCAGTTCTGCATAGTTCATCAACTTCTCTTGCCATTGTTCTTTAGTGGGTATTTCTCCAGTCTTCCAGTTTTGTGCAATCAATCAACATTCTTGCTGCTGTGACTCTTCGCCCTCCAGCTCTCCATCGGAGAGAAGGTGATCTGCCATGGAATGCCTTCCCCAGTCCTCATCTTCAGACTATTCTACTAAAAACAATGAAGCATTATTAAAAGACCTTTCCTTAAAAGCAGTTATTTCCAAAAACCCTGCCTGAAGTTTGTGGTGTTTTGTTTCAAAATCCACATTAGGTATTCATGTTTCTTCTCATACGCCTAGTTCCAGGCCCATTAAGCATGGGTGCCTTTGCCTGGTAGCACTGTGGCTCCATAAATACTGGGCATCTCCTGCTAGAGATGGCTGCTGTGCTCCGTCAGCCTGTTGACTTGTGGCTGCATAAGAAGATCAGAAACAGAGAAGGAGGCAGACTTTCTCTGCAGGGGATCCTTGTCTCTGCCAATTGGATCACCTGGGCATTCTCTGCAAAGCTTATATTTCAGAGCAGGTACGGCAATAGGTTGTGACATGTGATCTAAGCTGTCACTGTTGGTTTAGATGGCAAATGCTCTATGATACTGGAGGATAATTTAATGCAGGATGATGAACTAGTGAATTGATATTTGGCAGCAGAGTCTGTTTTGGAGTTATCGCCTTAGGATCTTGGAAAGAAGAAAACTGAAAGGAGGAAGCCATGCAATAAAAAGGGCTATTCTTGGTGTTTTTTAAAAAAATAGTTTCTCATCCATCTTCTTTAGTGCCTGTTCTGGTACCAGAGGTGTGTATGTTTGTGCATTACATGAAGTTTCATCATTTCATTAGCCTGGCTCTAAGCCATTCAATTTAAAGACTGCAGATGTGGGTGCAATATGGGTGTTACTATTTCCAAATGTGCTTCCATGAGGGTGGGAGGGAATCCTCCATAAATGTGCAAATATAGCATCTTTCTTTCTTTGGTGACCACTCCTAGCCAAGTAAGATTGTCTTCCATAAACACGGTTTTAACAGTGAGTCCGTAAGTGACTGTGGAGGCCAATTCTGGATCCACACGTCCTTCCACAGTGGGGACATAGGCTTCCAGGGGGGAGTTGATTGTGGTGTGGATTTGCCAAGCATGCCTTCCTCTTAGCATGTTTCTCCCTTGCGTCCTGAGTTCGAGTGTCTTCAAAGCGTCTGACACCTTTGGTAAAAGCTGTTCTCCAATTGGAGCGCTCACATGCCAGTGTTTCCCAGTTGCCAATGTTTATACTACTTTTTTAAAAAAAGATTTGCCTTGAAAGAGTCTTTAAACCTCTTTTGTTGACCCCCTACATTACTCTTTCCATTTTTAAGTTTGGAGTAGAGCTTTGGCAGATGATAATCAGGCATCCACACAACATGACCAGTCCAACAAAGTTGATGTTGAAGAATCATTGCTTCAACACTGATGATCTTTACTTCTTCTAGTACACTGCCATTAGTTCACCTGTCTTCCCAAGTGATGTGTAAAAAAATCACTTGATGGAACATTTCAAGGAGTTGGAGATGGCGTTTATAAGTGATCCATGTTTCACAAGCATACAGTAAGATTGGTAGCTTTGTAAACAAGCATTTTGGTTTCCCTGCGAATGTCCCGGTCCTCAATCAAACACTTCAGTCGGGAGAAAGCAGCACTCACCAAGCTCAGGCGAGGCTGGATTTCAGCATCAATGCCGGCCCTTGTGGAAAGATATAGCAAACATAGATTATCAAGGAGTGGACTAGGCTAATTCCTCTGTGCTGCATTTCTCCATGCAAAAGAGCATCCTGAAACATCACATTCCTGCACACACAACACATTCTGAAGTGCAAGAGCCCAGAATTCTGCCAACTCCCTTTGCCATCACCTTGGAATATAAGCACCTGCCTTATAAGTCAGTCAGAACATTGGTTTCTCTCACCCACTTATTGGCAGTGACTTTCCGGGGGTTTGTACAGCATCCATGAGTCTTTCCTAGCCCTGCTTGAAGATTCCAGGGACTGAACCTGGGACCTTCTATAAGAGGAGCACTTGCTCTCGCTGAAGCATGTCACATTCATTGTACCTCGTTGAGCCGCCCTTAGTTCTGGGCCAGTTGGAGCAGCACTGATTGTAGTTGTTTTGCAGTTCCCAAGGGACCACATGCCCTCTTCATTACAAGTGCTCCAGGTCTATATGTCAAGAGCGATGAGGGCCCCAGTTCACTGCAGCTCTCATTGCAAGGCAGAGCTCCCTGCTGTGAGTGGAAGGTACGGTAGCAAAGCGTACAAGAGTTCGATGAAGAGCAGCAGGAGGTAGTCATTAGTGGTTTGGGTCAGAAAGTCAGTTGTCCAATTTTATAAATAAATGCAACTGCAGTTAGAGGAATGCAAGAGCTCTGTGGCACAGCCTGAATGATCCTGTTCCACTGTGTGGCCTCAGAGGTATGGTAAGCAAATAGGGGATGTTTATTAAAAGGAGCTCCTCAATTGGATTGGGCATTTTCATATTGAATATTAATACACAACAGCTCAGAGAGTATAGCAAGCAGTAGATTTAGCCCACTTTATTAGTGCAAACACAGCATATTACATTTTACACATGGGGGACAGATGTATGCTCTATTGTATTTCCCCTCTTCTTAATTAGCCAGTGTTAATAAGCTTCTACTGACATTTTACTTCTTTCCCTGCTTATTAGATTCTTGCTAGGCTTGAAATCATCCCTACAGGCAAACAAAATAAGATAAGAGAGGGGTGGAAAGGTGCATTTGAATGCCGGAATGCTCTGAAGCAGACAGGATGTGATTCTCCCCCCCCCCCCCCCAGATAAGCTCTGTTGAATTTGATTTAGTTTAATGGGAGACTTCATCCTGTGCTCAAGGAGCCAGAAGCAAACCACAGTTCCCAGATATCCTTCTGCTGGGAATTTCCTGTTGGCAAGACTTTAAGGACAGAGTTTGCCAATCTTTTGTGGGCACATTTGGATTTTTGAGTGAGTGCTCTGGGTGTTGCCCCCCCCCCGCATCACTTCTTACCCCAATTTCCTGGATCTGCCCCAACCCCCGGAGACAGGAAGAGAAAGCGCACACACATTTTGCATCCCCAAGTTTATTCTTTGGAAAAGGCACTCCTCTGAATTTTTCACTGCAGTGCTCCCATCAAACAAATGTACATGTTGGAGAAAGATGCACACGTGTGTGTGTGTGTGTGTGTGTGTGTGTGTGTGTGAAAAGTCACACATAATGTTTGGAGAAACTGTGCACGAAATATGTGCATTAGTAAAAACTGCATTCAGAAAGGTGTTTACTATGAGAAACTTACACTAAAATGCTAATAAATTTTCATCAGGATTTTTTGGGGGGAGGGTGGAAATTGCTGAGGAAATGAAGAGCTGAATTTAAAATTGGGTGGGGGGGAGATGAGAAATTGAGAAAAACAGATTTGCCTATGCCTCCCTGGACTTGGGAAGCCTTCTCTCAAACTGATTTTGAACTTTCTTCATAGTTTGGTTTGAGGAATGGGAGGCAGGAAGAACTCTACAGGAAAGATTAGAGATGGCACTGAGATGATAAGGAAGCTTTCAGAATAGCTGGATCATTTTAGTTGAGAAATTCTCCCTCAAAATGGGCAAGGGTTCCAATGCTATGTGAGGTCCTGATGGAAGGACTCCCTATGAAGTGCTGGGCGTAGATTTGTTACAGGTCTCAGATGTTTCTCTTAAAGCAAGATTTTGCAGTGAAAGTTGAGGTTTCTGCTAAGGAGAAATGTCTGAGGACTTTTGCAAGAAGCCCAAAGAATCCCTCATTATACCTGGGAGGCAAATAAGGCAACCACTCTGCTGAAAACAAGCAGATCTGGATCTGTGCATGGAACTGTGTTTAGGGATGGGGTGGGAATTTATTCAGTTCAAATTTAAAGTTGAATTTGCCCAATTTTCACTTTCTGAAATGCTATGCGAACCAAAACAGCCATCCTTCAAAAATCACATTTCTCTGAATTTTGCAATGCAGTTCTCCTGCCAGATATTCATATGAATACATATACTAATGAAAGCAACACATAAAAGGCGCAATATTAGAGAAAAGTGCTCAGCAAAAATGTGTATATTAGGAGACATTGCACAAAAGTGTGTATATTCGGAGAAATTCACTCTAGAGTTCTGGTGAATTTTCACGAGGACTATAAATATACTACGGTGGACATGTGGAGAAATGAACTTAGGACTGGACAAATGAGAAGCTGAGACAAACTGGATCTGACATATTTGTTCATCCTTAGGGTTGACCCCATGGGAACCATGTGCATCTTCCATTGGACTCCACTATAGAAGAAAGGGTGGATAAAACATATAAGAAACTATTTTAAAACAAAGTAAATAACGCCAGTGATTCATTGTGCCATTTGGTATTTTATCTAATAGGCATATACAGTTTTTTATTCAACAAATATTGCTGAAGGGAAACCAAGATGAGGTGGATCAATAAATATTTCTAAAAGGGAATGAAGATGAAGTTGATCAAATGTTAGACTGGGTGAATGCTTAAAGAAATAAATAACTGAGCAGACACATTCACCGCACACAGAGATCCTGCCAATAATTTTTGTTATCTGAAAATGTCAAGCATTATTTTCCTAGCTGCCTGACAAGGGAAATCCCATTTTACAAAGAAAATATTACTGATATTTTCCGCAGTGGGAGGGTGGGTGGAGAAGAGGAGATGTTTTCTTTTCACTTCAGTTCCACTCATCTCTGGCCATGTATTATTGATTGGGAGCCCTCTTTGGATTATCACCATGCCTCTTGCTCACTTACTAAACCGTAAATATTCACCCATGCATTCCTGCAGACAATTTGTTTCTTTGCAGGAGGTTATGTGGAGTGGGCAAATATATACGTGCGAGAGAGGCTGCCTGGAAAGCGGTCTAGTGGAGATCTGTGCCCTCGAGCTCGCTTAAAATAAACACCTCGCAGCTCACTTCTGGGAAGGATAGCTGTGCTTCTTTTCAGCTCGATTTATATGGAAAGGCGTCCAGGTCCATTGTTTCTATGGTGGCAATACAAAAACCATTAACTCCAATATATATTGCTTTGTAAAAATGTTCACGCTGCAAAGTTGCGCTTGGTTGTTGGCAACAGATGGGAGAACAACATGCTTACCTTGATCCTCCAGGTTTACTAACTGCAACAAACAATATCTTGTACTGAGAATGTGGCCAGGGGGTGTCAGAGACTGGGCAGAGGAGGAATGGTGGAGACCGCCTCCCCAGCCTGACCCTTCCAGAGAAGGAGGCAGTTCAGAATTACAACAGGGGTTTGAGGGAGATCACAGCTCAGAGGGGAATGAGGGGGAAAGCTCAGAGGGGAAATAATGGGAGAGGAGGAGGAGGAAGAAGCAGCAGCAGCCGAGGGGCAACAGCTGACAGACACAGTGTCTTTCCAGAACCTCCCCTCTCCCAAAACCTGGCAAGCATCGAAAGTAGGAGAGCAAAGAGCTCAAAGGCAGAGGGGATGGAGACTCACTCAGGGCAATGCCGTTATTCCAAGAGCCTCTCTCTGTGAATATTGAATAAAAAGCAGTTGGTAAGAACTTTTCCTTGTCTTATCCATTCCTGGCAACCTGCCGTAGGGGTTGGATCCTCTGCCACCTGACAGGGGGAGATAAAATCATCTGCTGCAGGGGTAGTCAACGTGGCAACCTCAAAAAAATTCTGGACTCGAACTCCCATCAGCTACAGACAGAATGGTGGATAGGCAGGGATGGTAGAGCTGCAGTTCAGTATCTTCTGGAGGACAACACATTGGCGACCCCATTCTACCAATTATTTTCCCAGTCCAAGAGCTTACAGAGGAAATGAGAGACTTCTGACAGCCCTCTGACATTTTAAGTCTCTGGTGCTCTCCACAAAGCCTTTCCTTGTAGTGTACACCTCCCCGACTCCAAAGGAGTTGTCTGGTCAATTAAAAAACAAAACTCAACTAGGGGTTTTATTCAGACATCCTTCCAAACCAGGGTTTGCACTAACCAAAGTCAATATCATGGCTTTAGCTTCCAAATATTTATATTGTGCTCTCTCTCGCTTTTTAGTGTTTGAAGTCCTTCACATAGAACTGATTATTTCAGTAATCCTTAAAACCACTCTGAATGGTAGATTGGTAGCTAATGCAAGTAGTTTTGGGTCACGCTGTGAGGAGAAGAAGAAGAAGAGTTTGGATTTGATATCCCACCTTTCACTCCCCTTCAGGAGTCTCAAAGCGGCTAACATTCTCCTTTCCCTTCCTCCCCCACAACAAACACTCTGTGAGGTGAGTGGGGCTGAGAGACTTCAAAGAAGTGTGACTGGCCCAAGGTCAACCAGCAGCTGCAGGTGGAGGAGCGGAGACGCGAACCCGGTTCCCCAGATTACGAGACTACCGCTCTTAACCACTTCACCACACTGAAAATAGTAGTAGTAGTAATTTTATTATTTATACCCCACCCATCAGGCTGGATTCCCACAAAAGTAACCAACAAATATAATGAATAAATAAAAATAGATCTAAAATATTATTTTTGTATCTGTTACTTGTCTGGATTGCAAAATTCAGAAAAGTGCAAATTTTGAGGGACGGCTGTGTTTCGGTTTGTGTGTTGATTCAGAAAGTGCAAATTAGGTGGGTTTGCCTTTATATGTGAATTGAATTAAATTTCTACCCCATTCCTTTTTTACAGCACCAGAATCTGGATTTGAGCGTAGGCCTCAGTGTTCAGAGGGTCTTGGCCACAGCACGTTGAGTTTTCCTCTCCTTCTCCTTTAGCCCATCCTGTGCCTTAAATGTCAGTAAGAAAGGGGAGGGGAATCAATACAATTTGCAGGATGTCTCCCACTGTGCTTGCAGTTTATTAAGGGAAAGTCAAGCTCACTGGTGGAAAACAGTGGTTCAGTCACTTTCAGCGAGCTTTTCTTTCTCTAGTTCTTGCTGTAGCTTTAATAATTACTCATTTTCATCTCCTTCTCTTCTCTCAAGTAGGGGAAAAAATGGTTGCATAAGTTTTTGATTCCATTTTTAGTCTTCATTACTTTTTACCCTGACTTTGGAGGATCCTCGAAGGCACCTTACAAATTATAAATGAATAATCGGGATCTGAGTCTGCTTCCTCTTAAGGATGCTTGAAGAATTTCTTCAGTTCATATTCCAATATGAACTGCATAGTCTGACTGCCCTGGACTATTTATTTACTAAAATGTATACACCACTAGATTGTAAAAAAAAAAAAGCCCCAAAGTCATTTACAAAGAGAATAAAACAATATTTTTTTCATTAATAACAGTTAAAAAAAACAACTATTTAAAACATTCAAAAAATCAGCAATAAACTAAAAATAGATAGGAGGACCAAAGAGGTTTTTTGCTCCACAGAATGTGCATTTTTCCAAATTATGGCAGGGCTTCACTTCAAACCTCCTGAGCTGGTTTGAGGACTGCTTTTTAATTCACACACTCCCCACTTAGATCCCCCCCCCACCGGGCACATCTTCAAAATGGGGTCAGAAATATCCCTTGATGGAAGCCATTTTTCTTTTATGTACAGTGGCTAATGTCCAATGCTGTTCCTTCTCAGAGTAGACCCACTGAAGTTAATGGCCATGACTAACTTAGGTTAATCAATTCAATGGGGCTACTTTGAGTAGAACTTATTTGGATATGTATGTATGTATGTATGTATGTATGTATGTAGTACATCTGGTGGTGGAAACATTGTTCTCCTTCTGGAGTAGTTTGTCCAACTTTTGTCCCCACCCTCCACTCAACTCTCACCTGTGGCTCCTAGAAAAAGGTGGGATTTAAATGCAGTAAACACACACACACACACACACACACACACACACACATTTCCAGGAGGGAGGATTCAGAAAACCAAATCCCTAGAATGACATAAACAAATGAAGAGAATATGCAAACTCATTGCATATCCGGCACTAAAACTAGACAGCTGCAGCCTTCAAGGTGCTCCCAATTAATGCTTTGAAGAAGACGCTTGGTTGTTTGTGGTTATGATTAAACTTTACAATTAGGGCCCTGCTTAAATGCATATTGCTTGATTTAATTAGAGCGATTACAAAATGCTTAGCTCAAGAACAAGGGTATTAATCACTTTCTTTTCTCTTGATGCCAAGCTGAGGGGAAAGAAAACAAACTCAGAAAGGTTATGCGCAAAGCTCGCTTGGGAAAGTTAAACACAGGGGAAGTTCTCAAAACACCCTCTTGACAAACTGTGATCTATGCAGCTAATACTGTACAGAGAAGTGGGATTCTCAGCTTCAATGGGTGGGCCAAACTCTCAGCATTATAAGGGAGGGAGAAAATGTTTCCATATTCACTTTTCTCTCCACCGTGGATAACTCTATACACCTCTATCATGTCCTATGTTACTTGCTGCTTCTCTAAATGAAGAAAATCCAAATGTTGTAAACTTTCCTCACGGGGGATTGCTCCAGGCTTTTCTTCATTTTGGTTCATCTTCTCTGAAATTTTTCCATCTCTAAAATAAACTTTTTAAGGGGTGGTGACCAAAATTGCACAGGCCCGTTTTTGTTTCTCTCATACCCTCATTTTTCCAATCATAATTTCAATTCTCCACATTTCCATACTGGTTTGCCATTTATTTATTTACTAAAAAGAGTGCTCGTAAAAATGCTTCAACCTTTCAGTGTGAATGTCTCCCAATATACATATTTGCGTAGGTCCGAATGTCTCTCCCATCTCTCTCCTCAGCTCCTGCTGGCTTCCTTACTTGAAATAAGTTTAAAAGCTCCTGTGCCACCTTTTAATTTTAAGCACCAGCAGTCTGGCTTCATCCCGGTCCAAATGGAACCTATCCTTTTTGTACAGGCCTGGCTTGTCCGAAAACATTCCCCAGAACCCAGAAGGTTGTTGAAATATCTCCCTTGCCCCTCCGTGTCCCTCCCTACAAACAAGGTAGAAAATTTCAAGAGGCCATTTGCACGCAGCAAATTTATGCAAGCGAGTTTCGGCAGAGGGAAGAAACGCTGAAACAAAGCCTCCTCAATCCAGTTTGATCCCAATGAAATAAGTGAATCTACCTTAAAAGTCTGGGGATTTTGCCTCATCCCAAATATGTGTGGTGAAGTGCACAGGGTGATGTCTAGCCCTCTTTTGCATCACCTTCTGGAATCGGCAACATGATTACTCAAGAAGTCGCTCCAGTCTTGTCAGTTCCAGTGAAAAGAGCACATAAGTCATGGCCTTTGTCAATAAATATGTGGCAGCAGGATTGCTTTAGTCTTGGCAAGTTAGAGTCTCAGTGGTGTTCATGCTGTGCCCTAACAAATTGTAATGACCTTGTAGAGTCAAGGGAATCCCTAAGCTCCTTTGCTCTGCTCTGCTCCTAAAACCCCCACAGTGGAGAAGATACAAATACAGAGACGTCTTGTTAATCTGAGTTGCATCAGAATGATATTGCCAGAGTGGAAGCATGAATGAAAGGGCCACATCAGTGGAATATGTGTAATATTTTGCCCCACAACATTGCTAAGAGGCTGTTGTTGTTGTTTTTTAATGCAATGTTTAATTGCAATTTATGTTCAGATTTTAATAACGTTCATCCCATCTCTCCAGTCTGTCTTCAGACAATATATTCAAACTCCCAACAGTGCGTTCCAAACCCAAGATCAACTGGGATGACAGTTTGGATTTGGGACTCAGCTGGCATAAACTCCTCACCCCAACCGAGACAGAGTTGCACTGGTGTAAGCCTCTTTCAGAAGAATTTAAGCCACTGTAATTGTCAGGCTTCAGGGAATCAGCTTCCTCACCTGTAGATAAGCAGGACAAAGGAAAAGGAGTCTTCTTACCAGTTAGAAACTTTAATAAGAGAACAAAGAACACACCTTCTAGAAATGGTGGTGTTCCCGGTTAAGTTCCCTCCCTCCTCCATCCCTATTAAACTATGTCACTCCTACGTCTTGTAATATGAGCTTGTAACCTCTGCACTTTCTGTTCTGACACTTTCTGAGCTCTCCATGACTTTGGCAAAGGGGGGTGGATACTACCCAGAGACTGTGAATCTGTTAACTGTCTCTCTTCCAGTGTTTCTTCTCCTAGCTGTTCCCCACCCAGTATTTCCCAGCTTCTGCCTTCTGAACTATGCCCCTCTGCAAACCACTGTTCCAAATCTATACTGTCCTCCTGCTCCTGGGAAGATTCAGGATCAGGAGGAGCGGGGGGCTCCCACCATTCTTCCTCAGTGCAGCCCTCCTCAGCACGGTCCCTGACAGTAATCCACTCCGCAAAAGGGGAGTTCTGGGGGAAGTGGCCTGGGGAAGAGGATATTTGCACCTGTTCCAATCCCTTCTCAGCTCAGCCCTGTGACTTAGGGTCCAATCCGTAAAACTCACCTGCTGACTCAGCCACTGGTAGCCCCTCTCTGAGGCTCCTGAATGCAGTTTGGAACAGTGGTAACTTACACTGGACTTCATATTGTTGTGAAGTTGTGCTGGCTTCATATTGTTAGATTTGCTCTGCAAAGCTGTGACTGTAAACTAAAACGTTTCCCCTGAATACTGATGAGTGACACATTCCTATCTGTAGGGCCCATTGATTTCAGTGGTGCTGGCTCTCAGGTAGCTAGGTATAGGCTGTGCAGAACAACCTGATGTCAATGTTTATGATGGTAGAAGAACCAGAGGGATAGTAGCTGGAGAGAACGTTGACACCCTGAAGTAAAATTATGTTTTTAATTCCACCACTTGCCACAGATAGTTGTACTTCCAGGAAATATGATGCTTTTAATACATACAAGACAACATAAAAGAAAAGGATGTCAAGGATATAAAATGCTCCTTATTAACCCACTCACTTAAATCTTTTATGTTTTATGTTAAGAAAACAAGAGATTTAGATCAGAGCACTCAGGAAATCACATGGCGGCTAAACTACTTCCATGAGACCTGCAAAATATACATTCCTCAATAAATTCAGTAGTACATTTCTGTATGTATATCACATAAATGGGTCATCTTAGGACAGCTGTATTATAATACACCATTCTTTTCAAACCTTAAACGCTTAGCACAGGGACACAGAAAAGGCATAACATTTTATGCCACTCAAGATAATAAAACAATTCCAAGTGGTTTACGTAGAGGCAATAAAAGTACAACAGTTCCCAAGTGATGTGAGTTACCCATTACTGTACCACTTGAAAGAGGCACAATTCAGGCATCATTTCATCAGTAGGGAATAATTCATTTCCTTTGTTCTTCTCATTACTACACAGGTTCACTCAGTCATGTATTGGAATACTCTTGAATTCTGCCTTAACTTGGAGAATGTCTAGACATAATTCTGGAACTTGTACATGCACCGTTTGCTACATTTTTCAGTTCATTACACTCATTCACACCTCACTGTGCATTACATTGTTAAAAATCTGCCACAAAAAAAGCAACCCAAATGTTCATATGACAGTACAAGCAGTGTGACTGCTTGTACCATACTTTTGTCGCCTCCCAAGTTCATAGCTCTTTTTGTTTCTATTGGTCTCTGTCTCCTTACTTTTCTCTCACTTCCTTCCATTCTATGACATCACAGCAGCCTAGCCAATGACTTTCAAACACAGAAAACGGGGGCAAACTGGAAATCTAATGGGCAAATACTGATGCAGAAATCCTTGTAATGCTAATATATTATGATCCAGGTCATGGTTTCTTTGAAGGAAGCAATCACCTAAATCTATGATGCTAAGAGCTTCAAATTTCATTGCCCTCACTGTTAGCAGCATTGGCACACAAATGAGCCCAAGCGACTTTCTCCATCTGGCAGAAGTTTAGGAAATCAATAAAATAGTACCCCTGCCTTCTAAATTTTACTAAAAAGTGAGTAATACTAGTTGTAGGTGCTGCCACATACTGGGATATTCTTGTTTACTTAATGTGACAATTAGTCTAAGCAAAGGAAAAGAAATCAACTCCTCCCCACCCCCTAAAAATCTGCTTTAATGCACAGCACAGGCAAGTGACATGTGATGAAATTATATTTCTTGGGGATAGGTGTAATCAATCTGATTACTGTTGTGTGCATTAGCTCTCATAGGCTTTAACATATAGTTAACATTTATAATTTAAAATCACCCAGTTTGATTTTAATTACATTTGCATTTATAGTCTCCCCTGTCATGAAGATTCCCTCTAGCTTGTACCATAGGAACAATAGAAAATCTCTGCTAGGACCATCAATTTCATTTCCCGCCCCCCTCCATAGTAACTAACCAGATGGGAGGGGGGATTATTGGTTCGTTTTGTTCTTATTTTTACTACATATTTTATGTTTATTGACCTCCCCGTCTGATTCCTCAGGTGATGCAAATGGAAGGTGCAGAATGCACCTGATGTCCATTCCTCTGCATTGCTGGACATGTCTAGAGGTCATGCTGGAGTCAGGAGGCCCCTTAAGGCCCCTCTTGAGAAGGCAGCACTGGATCTTATTTAGAAGAGTCCTTTAATCACTCTTTCTGTCGAAGCTGGGCTGCGTGAGATTCAGCAAAGCATCCCACTAACCAGCACCAAATGAGAAATTATCTGCATCAGAGTTTATGTTGTGACAGAGCCTAGTTTACTCACTTAGGGAGCAGTCTAGTGTATACAATTAAGCAGGCTGACTTCCTGTTAGTTTCATGGAGTGGGATCTGAGCATCCTTTTTGTGTGCTGCATGGTGTCTTTAGCGTGGAGGAAGATTTTCAGCTGAATTCTGCAGTCGGCTGCTATTATTGGCTTTCTTGGGCTATGTCACTCTACAAACTATTGGCCTTCATTCTAAAGAAATGTGCATGCATTCCAATCCTATTAAACATGGCGGAGCTGAAGCACACAACTAATTACATGGTTATTCATCTCAGTAGGTGGGAGAGCAAAGATGTTCATAAGCCTGAGGCTCTTGCAATTTGAAGGCACAAATTAAAGAAAGCTGTGATTTAATATTATGCTGCTGATTCGCAGTGAGATCCTCGGCATGCATGTTGAGAAATACCATTGAGTTAAATATGATTCCCTGCACAGTGAGTGTGCTTTGGATTAGAGTCCAACATAATTCTATGCATATGACCCAGAAGTAAGTCCCACTGATAAACATGCATTTACCCTTAAGTCAGTTTGCAGAAGATCACACAGTAGACTGATCTTTCCTGATCATATGTAAGTTGGGGAGCCTGTGGCCCTCTAGATTTGGGTGGGAAACTTTTCCAGTATCAGAACTGCATTCTCTCATGAGGGATATTCCAAAGTGGCTTCATGACAGTCACGGGTGGCGCCAGAGGCAAAAGTGGATGGAGCAACCATGTATAGCTTAATGTGAGTCAACACTGTGATGCAGCAGCAAAAGGAAGCTGGTGCTATTCTAGGCTGCATCAACAGAAGTACAGTGTTCAGATCAATGGAAGTCATAGAACCACTCTATTCTGCCTTAGTCCGACCACACTTGGAATACTGTGTCCATTTAACTTAAGAAGGATATTGATAAGCTAGAACATGTGCAAAGGAGGGCAACCAAGATGATCAACCGTCTGGAAACCAAGCCTTATGAGGAACGGTTGAGGCAGTTGGGTATGTTTACCCACCAGGTCAATGACTCCCATTGTTTGTGCTTTCAGTGCAGTTTGGGGACCTTCTTTTCTGTTTGTGCTAAAAGGCATCACCCTTGCTAAGCAGGGAAGCTTCACCAGCCTTGGGAAGCTTCAGTGTTTGCAGAAGTACAAAAACAATATTTGGGGGGGGGACCCCATGGGGCAGAGACAGGCATGGCTCAGCAGCCATGAAATGTTGGATGACTGTTGTGGGGTGTGCATGTGGAAAAGGAAATGAAGTATCCAGTAAGAGGGCAGGGTGGTTGTCGTTGTTTGCCAGCCAGCCATGAACTACTGCCAGCCCACCCGCCAGCCAACCCTCACATAACAGTGCATGTTTTGAGTCCACAAAGTGGGATGTGACGGAGACAGGATGTTTGTGGTACTGTGTTCCGTGAAGTGGGACTATTGTCCCTTGTTCTTCTTCTCTTTGCTGTCTGATGCTAGAGAGAGAGGGAGCCATATTGCAGTGCTCCGTGTGTGTTTATATGTAAATAAAGTAGATTAGCCAAAATGCTGAGTTGCTGAGGTCTGTTATGCAACTGCGAAGACTCTGTGGATCCCTAAGTGTGCCAATGTCTGTTGGCATTGGTTGCTGTGATGTTCGGGCTGAATAAAGCTTTTGAAGCTCCAGAAAGATTGACCACGAGGGAGAGAACTTGCCAGTCGGGCATGTGTCTCTGCCAGAGTCCTACTTGAGTGTAGGCTGAGCTCCTGACAGTCCCTGGGTGGCCTCAAACCACTGACCTTCTGGTTAACAGCCAGACACACTGAACAATTTATATGTTACGGTTCACATCAGTCAGTATGAATATTCCTTTGAAGAGGCAGGTGAGTTATTAAAAAACCATGTTTGAAATAACTCTCAATGCGGAACACACACAAAAAAGCATAGAGATATATTGTAGGATTAATTTTTGAAGATTTGTTTTCATTTAATGGTATGCAGTTAAGTGGTTGCTTCCTTAAACTGCAAGTATTTCCCCTCCCACCTTCAGGGGACCTGGTTAAGAAGAGGAAGGGAGGGGCTCTCACTACAAGGCCTCAAATGGTAAGATTTGTTAATCGACACCTGAGAACTAGAACCTCATCTATAAATCAAGATGCAGGCATTCTGTTGGGTACCTTGAAGTGCCTGAGGAAATGTTAGCTTTATGAATAAATGTAAGCACATTCATCTTTGAAATTCTTCCTCTGTGAAGTCTGGAATCACAGTATGAAGATGAAACAGTACATTTTGCACAGATAAATAGCTAGATGCTAGACATTTCAATAATTCAGTATGATTGCGGAGTACATAATCTGCGGGAAACCAATAACGCTCCACTTAAGAAACTACTCAAAAACCTCCTGAAAATCTTCAATAAACATTTTATTTAGAAACAGCTCTGAATTTATGTTTTCTGTGTTTCTTCCTCTTTGTTTTTGTTTTTTTGCATTACTCAACAGATTTGCATGGAAGACTTTCTAAACAAAATGTCAACTCTGCTTATCCCATACCCAAAGTTGTGACTCTCTATGCATTGATGGTAATATAATTGCTTCTGCCAAAATTCATTCCAGCCATTTGGAGATTGCACAAAATGGGCATGGACAAACATGAACAAAAGCTGTTTCCAGCAACGTCTCTATCTGTAACAATACTACGGCAACATTTCCAGGAGCTCTTGGAGCAAACTGACTTTCTAGATCCATTTCAGTCAGGGTTTAAACCTGGTTTCAGCACAAAAACTGCTTGGGTCGCCTTGTATGATGACCTCTGTTGGGAGACAAGCAGGGGAAATGTGTCCCTTTCAATTCTCCTCAATCTCTCAGCAGCTTTCAAAACCATCAACTAGGATCTCCTTTTGGAGCAGCTGTCCCAGTTAAGGGTGGGTTGGCACCATTTCAGTTAACTTGTGAGATCTCCTTCCTTGGGGGGTATTTAAGCAGAGGTTGCATGGCCATCTGTCATGGATGCTTTAGTTGAGATTCCTGCATTGCAGAGAGTTGGACTAGATGACCCTCAGGGTCCCTTACAACTCTACAATTCTATGATTCTATGAGGGCAGCCGAGATGATGAAGGGTCTGGAAACCAAGCCTTATGAGGAACGGTTGAGGGAGTTGGGTGTGTTTAGCCTAGATAAGAGATTGAGAGGAGAAATGGTAGCCACATGGAATAACTAAAGGGCTTATATTTAAATAACTAAAGGGCTGCCACATGGAAGATAGTAGTAGTAGTAGTAGTAGTAGTAGTAGTAGCAGCAGCATTTATTTCTTTATTCATTCATTCATTCATTCATTCATACCCCGCCCATCTGGCTGGGTTTCCCCAGCCACTCTGGGTGGCTTCCAGCAAAAGATTAAAAATATATTAAAACACCAGTCATTAAAAACTTCCCTAAACATTTGCCTTCAGATGTCTTCTAAACATCAGATGGTTGTTTATTTCTTTGAGATCTGATGGGAGGGCGTTCCACAGGGCGGGTGCCACTACCAAGAAGATGGAGATATTGAGTCAGTATGCATTTTAAAATGCTGAAATAAAATTGCTAACAGATGTGGAAATGTAGAGAATTGAATTTAAAATGAGTTGAAAAGAAATGAGAAGGCAAGAGAAACCTAATGTGACAGATTTGATCATCTTTACTTCTGAGTAGACATGGTTAGGACCACAGCTTTAGCTGATCAGATTTTGAAGCCAGTGCTAGCAGTTATGAACAGACACCTTTGCAACCATTATTTTTTATTTTCTATAGCTTAATGGTGTGGCACTCTCCCTCAACCCTTTTTTCATAAGAAATGCTGGACAAAGGTTATAAGCAAAATGGTGGAACCCATTTTATACTGATTGAAATCTCTCCTTCACAATGAGAAGACATGAGGACTTGGGCTGTGAGTCAACATACAATCTGGCCGGCTCTTTATCAGTAATAGTCAAAAGGGAAAGCTGCAACAAAAGATTTACATTCTGAGAGTTCCAGAGATCGGTTATGCAGCAAACATGTGCCTGAAGGTAATATATACAGAAGAATAACATTTTAAAACACGCACAACAACAGCTTATAGTCCAGGGGATGGGATAAAAAGAAATATTCAGTAAGGTACAGTGCCTGAAATATGAGACCTTTTGAACAGGTTTATCCCCTGTGACTTCTCAGCAGGGGAAAACTTATTATAGACCACTGATCTGTTGCATAAAGCTATCAGTTCAGCCAGGAAGTGCTAAGGATTACACTGCAAGTAGCAAACTTATAACACTCCTACAACAGTTGGAGTGCTTAGCTTTTTGGCCTTTTTACCTCACATGTCCCAGACGTCTGCATTAAGTGCTTCTCAAAAGCAGCATTTGGAATGCCAAGGAAAACACAGATATTTAGCAATTAAAATTGGTGAGCTTCTTTGTTTTGCTTGATACGTGCTATCTCTTCAAGCACTTCTCCACCATCTATTAAAAGGAATCTGAGGCATATTAACACAACTTTGTGGTAAACCCTAAGCCAAGGAGTGGCAATTTATTAGGCGAAAAAGGCCAATATTACAGATTGTTTCTTTAATTGGCAGCCAGACCCCCAAATGGGCAGTTATTGCTGGGGGGGGGGAATAAGCACTTAAACAAGAAAATTCACAGACTTGTAGAGTTGGAAGGGACCCAAGAGGCATCTAGTCTAACAACTCCCTGCAATGCACAAATCTCAACTAGACATGACAGATGGCCACCCAACCTCTGCTTCAAAACACCCAAGGATGTTTTTATAAGAAATATTAGCACTATTAATAAAACACCCAATTAAAATCGATTAAAATTAACCTTATAAAGATTGCAACATGGAACATAAACCTTTCTGGATAGGCTTACCTAAACAGAAATGTTAGAAGACATCTGAAGGCAGCCCTGTTTAGCGAAGCTTTTAATGTTTAACAGACTACTGTATTTTAATACTTTGTTGGAAGCCGCCCAGAGTGGCTGGGGAAACCCAGCCAGATGGGCGGGGTATAAGTAAATTATTATTATTATTATTATTATTATTATTATTATTATTATTATTATTATTATTATTATTATTATTATTAAAATTGAGAGAACATTGAAGATGTCTTCCTGATGCCAATACACTGGGAGTTTCAAAGTGTGGGCTCAGCACTGCCACACTAAAAGATCAGTTTCTTAAAAATGGTCGAATGAGTATTATGCGGCATCTGTAACACTGTTCAAAATGGTCAAGTGGTCAGGTATGGGGTATGGTGATCCTGCAAGTAAACTTGATGTCACAAGGATTCTGAAATGGCAGGTATCAGAATCAATGTGGGCCAACACACATGTTGACTGAGACAACTTGTACTCTTCCCGTGGTGAAGAAGAGAGCACATGTGCCTCACTCCACCATGTCATGTGGATTTCCCACATGGTGAGATGTGCAGAAATCAGGTTTGCAGAACCTGTCTTCCCTTTTTGGTGTGTGCAGAAGGAATCTTGTAAATCAGACTTGAGTACTTGTGGGATCTTCTGTCTTAGGTCCCAGAACAACTTAAGCATCCTTGAGAATCATATGCTATACCTTGACTAGGGGAGGGGGGGGGGCCTTTCGCCTCAGGCTGACCCGGGTTGCTGTTGCTATGTGGCAATCACAGCTTAGTAAATTGGTTTTGATAAGCAGTAACTCAAACATCTGAAGCAATGAGAACATTCTGCTCCAGAACCAGCTCCACGTTTGCTTTATGCTGCCAGTAATTCTGACATGTGCACAGTTGTGAAAGCATACTATTCCATTAGGTCTTGATACCCTTGCCTTATTGACCTGGAGCAGACTGCAGCCAAACCAAAAGCATAGTGCTGGTAACCATGTTGCATGTAGATGCTGGATCAATACTGAATATAGGAGGGTTTTGTTTTGCCTCCTGTCTGTGGCTTGTGTGTGTCTGTGTGCATGCATGGGTGTGTGCCTATCTTGTGCTTTTATCCATTATTCTGCTTTTGATTTGCATCAAAGAGGGAATTTGGGAGATCTGCATTATTTAGTGTGAAATATCTTAAGCTATGTGATGGTGTTTCAATGCCGCAATGATTAGTTTTGATGCCAGCAGCGGATGTTGTGTTGGGAACAAGAGGTCTCCACTGTGAGGAAGGATTGAGTAACTTTATAAGGGCGTAAATAATAAATATTTTGATATTGAATTGAGTTGTTTTCTAGCCAAGGATGGGGAATAGGAGAAAGTCAATGCATCAGAATTTCCTGGGTTCTTAATTGATGCTTCAATCCAGGAACACCAATTGTTTTAGGTGAGGTAACTGTGTATTTCTCTCTTAGGTGAGATTCATGTAGAAGTCATTCATTTACATGTTTTCACAACTGAAATAGAAAGTCAAAATGGTTCCTCTGCTCTGGGTTGTAGCTCATTTTTAAGCATTTTAAAATAAATGTCTGAGATGATAGATAGATAGATATAGATAGATGATATAGATAGGTATAAATAGATAAATAGATAGATATTTCTATGCTGCTTTTTATTCAAATAAATCCCAAAGAGGCTTACAAACAAAAGAGAAAAATAATCTAATGGAACATCACGAATCTCATAGAATGCTTAACAAATCATCAGTAAAACAATCCCAAATAAAACAATTACCATCTATGTAACACTATTAGCAAAACGACTAAAGAATAACCTAAACAAATATCATATTATAGGATTCACAAAGTATGACAGCATTCCTATCTATAAAACAATATTGACAACATTAACAAAATAGAAACAAAACAAACAGACAAATGCATCAAAATACACCTGCACATAATGTTCCTGGCAGGATCCTTGAGATGGAGGCAGCCAGCCCAAAGACTTTCTCCCCTCACATCCTTTCTGCCTCTATTACACTTCCAAAATGGAATACCAAAATAAGAGCAGGCTGCAATTTGGAGGTTAGGCGATACTCAGATGCTGAGGGCAGGAAAATAGTGTTTTCTTAGGAATTATGTTGGGAAGAGTCATAGCTAAGTAGCAATGCATAAGAAGAGTCCTGCTGGATTAAGCCAGTGACCCACCCATTTACCATCCTGTCCTCACAGTGACCACACATGTGCCAATGAAAGGTTTGCCAGAGGACATAAGCATAACATTGCTCTACTTATTTGTGGTTCCCAGCACTGATATTCAGGGGCTTACTTGCCTCTGAGAGTGGAGGGATAGACTCATACAATTGTAGGGTTGGAAGGGAATGAGGGAATGAGAAACGGAGAGAAACCTAAACTGACATTTTTACCTACCCCTGCACTTGAACATTGCTGAACAATCCTGGTCAAAACATGCATGTGGCGCCTAGCAAATCATGTCCACAAAATTTCTGTGGGTCTCCTGTCAACTTATACTAACACATTATTCATGCTTGTCACTGTGATGAATATTAAGCTGATATCTACTTTGTATTTTAATTTGATTTATTTTAATTTTAAAAAATGCATATATTTTTATGCCATTGCTATATACTTTACTTATTTACAAATGTTGTGTTCTCTGTTTTGAAAAGATTTATTTTTTAAAAACTGGTTTCGAGTTTATTAAATTAAATAATTAGGCTTCAAGGTGAATTTATTTCAAAGCATTCCATTGACCTCCCTCATCTATTAGGGAAGGAACAGACTCAGTCAGACGCTTTGTGCTAGAAATTAATCAGCCAAACCAGGTGAGAGTCAAGCAAGCAATCCCCTTGTTTTGCAAGATGACATTCAGCCCAGTTTTACCTTTTGAGCAGAAAAGGTCTCCTCAAATCAGACCTCCAGAGGCAATCATTCTTTCTATTAAAAAACCATTTTTTTATTTCTCTTTTAAAAAACCTATAAAATTTGTATTTTTAAAAAATGCTCAGACTTTAAGGAATCTTAGGCTTAGAATTTAAGGACTCTTGAGATATTTGAATCTGCAGTAATCATTAGCTTCTTGAGAGCAACAGTGTTGAAGAATCTCAATGTTCAAACTAGGATGGTTTTGCTTGTTCTTGTAGCTTTTAGATATTAACAGAGGTGACAGCCAGGAACAATGTTTATTACACTTCTATAAGCCCTTTCTCTCTTCTCCACTTTCCTCCCCACCAAGCCCTTTTATAAATAATCGATAACCACAAACTAATCCAACAAATGCTCAGGAAACGTGGAGTTCAAAAGAGCATTAATATGGATACTGTCGTAATTGAAAATAGCGCTCTCAAACAAGTAAGGTGATGGATGAGATTTGCTTTCTGAACCTCTGATTAAATTCATCAATGAGTTCAGTAATGGGACAAATGCAGCTATATGAGAGTATGAGAGCCCTGAGGCTGAGGGTGCTACTACTGGCAAACAAAACAGCTCCCTAGCTGGTGATTGAAATTGAGCTTAAGAACAGGTTTTACCGGTATTTCATCTGGCTTATTTCAGTCCTTGGGAAAGCACAGGATGAACTGCTCTGCCAGAATGTGGCAGCTAGACTGGTGACTGGGAGTGGTGGCCAAGACCATATAACACAAGTCCTGAAATACCTACATTGGCTCCCAGTACATTTCCAAGCACAATTCAAAAAGTTGGTGCTGACCTTTAAAGCCCTAAACGGCCTCTGTCCTGTATTCCTGAAGGAGCATCTCCACCTCCATTGTTCAGCCCGGACACTGAAGTCCAGCTCTGAGGGCCTTCTGGTGGTTCCCTCACTGCTAGAAGTGAGGTTGCAGGGAACCGGGCAGAGGGCCTTCTTGGTAGTGGCGCCTGCCTGTGGAACGCCTTCCCACCAGATGTCAAGGAAATAAACAACTATCTGATTTTTTAGAAAACATCTGAAGGAAGCCCTGTTTAGGGAAGTTTTTAATGTTTGGTGTTCTATCATGTTTGTAATATTCTGTTGGGAGCCACCCAGAGTGGCTGGGGAAACCCAGCCAGATGGGTGGGGTATAAATAAATTATTATTATTATTATTATTATTATTGTTATTATTATTATTATTAAAACTTTTTGCCTCTTTATACCAGCTGTTGGGAATCAGAAGTGGGGAGAACGCAGTTGGACTCAGGTCTTGCTTGGGGTTTCTCCATAGACCTCTGGTTGGCCACAGAACTGGATGGAGGACTAGGCAGGCCTTTGTCCTGATCCAGCAGGCCTCTTCTTATGATCTTGTGTCCCAGCAGTGGTTAAAAAAAAAAAAAACAATGTCTGCACTACAAACAATGGCATTGGACCTTTGAAGGTTTGGGGAATAAGCCAAAAGTAGTTGCCTTCTAAGAAAGTCCAACAGAAGAAGAAAGAAGAAGAAGAAGAAGAAGAAGAAGAAGAAGAAGAAGAAGAAGAAGAAGAAGAAGAAGAATAGTAGTAGTAGTAGTAGTAGTAGTAGTAGTAGTAGTAGTAGTAGTTTGGATTTGATATCCCACTTTATCATTACCCTGTTGTTGTTTAGTCATTTAGCCGTGTCCGACTCTTCATGACCCCATGGACCAGAGCATGCCAGGCACTTCTGTCTTCCACTGCCTCCTGCAGTTGGGTCAAACTCCTGCTGGTAGCTTTGAGAACACTGTCCAACCATCTCGTCCTCTGTCGTCCCCCTTCTCCTTGTGCCCTCCATCTTTCCCAACATCAGGGTCTTTTCCAGGGAGTCTTCTCTTCTCATGAGGTGGCCAAAGTATTGGAGCCTCAGCTTCAGGACCTGTCCTTCCAGTGAGCACTCAGGGCTGATTTCCTTCAGAATGGAGAGGTTTGATCTTCTTGCAGTCCATGGGACTCTCAAGAGTCTCCTCCAGCACCATAATTCAAAAGCATCAATTCTTCGGCGATCAGCCTTCTTTATGGTCCAGCTCTCACTTCCATACAGCTGGACCATAAAGAAGGCTGATCGACCCTAAGGAGTCTCAAAGCGGCTAACAATCTCCTTTCCCTTCCTCCCCACAACAAACACTCTGTGAGGTGAGTTAGGCTGGCTGAGAGACTTCACAGAAGTATGACTAGCCCAAGGTCATCCAGCAGCTGTATGTGGAGGAGCGGGGAAGCGAACCCAGTTCACCAGATTACGAGTCCACTGCTCTTAACCACTACACCATGCTGTCCATAAGGATGAGAAACCAAAACAATATCAGTTCTTTAAAAGTCAAAACCGTATTGTATTTGTGAGTCGCTTTGAGTTGCCATGTGACTAATAAATTTAATAATTTAAATAAAAAAGTGACTAATAAATGTAATAAGTCACCACCTCCATCATCATCCTTAGGAGAAGTTTTATACTCTTATGTACCTGATGACCCCCCCCCCCCAATCCTCTTTCCTTTATTGGGATGGTGGATTGTGATAGGCAATACCATGGAAGGGGCACATGAAGAAATAAATTGCAGAGTCCAAGTTGGAGTATATGGGGAGTGGCTTCTCAAAGTGGCTAACCAGAAGCTTTGAGGAAGTGTGCAACCAGGAGCAGGGTGCAACAGCACTGTCCCAGCAAATGGTTTTCAGAGGCAAACTTTCTGCAACAGTGGAGGTAGAACCTAGCTTTCATGGCAAGTAGCTATTGATAGTTCTAGCTCTAATAGCTCCTGACACAAATGTCAGCAACAAGTTAAATGTTAACCAGTAAACTTTGTTTGATGAAATCAATTATGCACTTGTTAACAAAAAATGAAAGCTCTCCCAAGATCATAATAGCCTACTTAGTATGCATTTTACCAAGCTGTTAACTGAATAGTACAGCTCAAGCACTTATAATTTTTATATATATATTTTCAAGTACTTGTTCAGAACAGTTGAATAGGAGGTACTCAGAACCCAAGGAGAAACCCAGAGGGTACGCCTCTCGGTATGTTTTCATTTGCACAATCTAGGAAGAGCTTCAAAAACACTTCTTAATGCATTCCCTACATCAGATTGCTATTGAATATCAAGAATAATGATATAGCACAATTTCATTCTTTTAAATAAAAAGTGCACCATCCAACAACTCCAGCAGCAAAGAAAAGTATTCAGCAAATGCTTCAATGTTTAGACGATGGCTGCTGAGTTGCAGCTGGAGGGGCATTTTACACAGGACTAAAGACTGAGCTTTGTGTTGGTGTCAAATGGGCACCGCCAACTTGGCGCACAACCAGCAATGCTCTTACGGATTATCTAAGGGATGCTCTAGACCTAAGTTGTTCAAGTCTTGGTAAATTAATACAAAGAACTTGATCCTGGCTCAGTAGTAGATGAGCAGCCGGCGCAGATGTGTTAACAATGACGTCACATGTTGCCAGCCGTGTGCCCCCATCACGGCCTAATTAACCATTAAGCAAAATAAGCATGTGCTTAGGCCACCAAGGGAAGGGAGGCTCCTCAGAAATTTCCCATTGCTGGAATTTCTCTAACATTAATTGCTCAGCTGAGCATTCATTTTCTCAGCTGGGGGACATCAAGAATCCCAACATCCCAACAAAGCAGACTAGATGTCTTATCTCTACAAAGCAGATACGTTATGCAAGATTAGTTTCAAGGATCGGATCAAATCCTTTGCAATTAGAAAAGGCAGGAGAAAAATATTCAAATAAAGTGGATGTATACAAAAAGAAACATTATTTTCCACCTTACTGTAGGTTTTGTTTCATTTTGAAAAAATAAGACTTTATTTTATGGTGTATTATTGTTTATATTTTGATTTAGATGTATATGGAGGCACCAAAATCTTTTAAGTGCTTGTTGTTGTTGTTTAATTGTTTAGTTGTGTCTGACTCTTCGTGACCCCATGGACCAGAGCACGTCAGGTACTTCTGTCTTCCACTGCCTCCCGCAGTTTGGTCAAACTCATGCTGGTAGCTTCAAGAACACTATCCAACCATCTCGTCCTCTCTCATCCCCTTCTCCTTGTGCCCTCCATCTTTCCCAACATCAGGGTCTTTTCCAGGGAGTCTTCTCTTCTCATGAGGTAGCCAAAGTATTGGAGCCTCAGCTTCAGGACCTGTCCTTCCAGTGAGCACTCAGGGCTGATTTCCTTAAGAATGGAGAGGTTTGATCTTCTTGCAGCCCATGGGACTCTCAAGAGTCTCCTCCAGCATCATCATTCAAATGCATCAATTCTTTGGCGATCAGCCTTCTTTATGGTCCAGCTTTCACTTCCACACATCACTACTGAGAAAACCATAGCTTTAACTATACGGACCTTTAAGTGCTTAGGGTCTACTAAAAGGTTTTAGTTTGGCCCTGTCCCCCTTCAGCAGCCTGCTTGCCATATTCTGCACCAGCTGAAGCTTTCAAACCAGACTGGAGAGCAGGTCCACCTAGAACACACTGCTGTAAACCAGTCTCAATGCTATCAATGCATGGACTACAAAGGTCAGGGTATCCCTATATAGGAATGGCCGCAGTTGGCCAACCACACAAAGCTAGAAAAAGGCTGTTGAAAGTAGAGAGGACATAACTCAGTGGAACTTCACAATGTTCCGTATTTTTCGCCCTATAGGACGCACTTTTTCCCCTCCAAAAATGAAGGGGAAATCTGGGTGCGTCCTATGGGGCGAATGCAGGCTTTCGCTGAAGACTGGAGAGCGAGAGGGGTCGGTGCACACCGACCCCTCTTGCTCTCCAGGCTTCAGGAAGCTCTGCGCAACCCTCGGGAGACCTGCTCTGAGGGTTGCGCAGAGCTGCCTGCAGTCCCCGGCTCAGCACAGCTCTGCGCGGCCATCGGGAGCGGGGCGCTAAGTCCCGCCCCGCTGGGGATGGCGGCGCAGAGCTGCCTGCCGTGCCAGGACTGCAGGCAGATCTGCGCGGCCATCCCAAGCGGGGCGCTAAGTCCCGCCCCTCTCCGGATGGCGGCACATAGCTGCCTGCCATGCCGGGACTGCGCACTTCTCCCCATCGCCAGCCCCACAAGCTCGGGGGACAGCCGGGAGGCAGAGCGTGCCTTCCCACTGTTCCCTGGCCTGGTTCTTCCAGCCCCACACCTGGGGGGGAAATAATTTTTTTTTCTTTATTTCCCCCCCCAAAAAAAACTAGGTGCGTCCTATGGGCCGGAGCGTCCTATGGGGTGCAAAATACGGTAAGCGCCGGGGTGTGTGGGGTGGGGAATAACCACCCAGTGCTGCTCTCTGAACACAGCCTTGAAGATAATTAATCCATTAATGCTTTGGAGAAGATGCTTCGATTATACTCAAGGTACTACATTATTTTTGGGAGGCGGGTGGCGCTGTGGGTTAAACCACAGAGCCTAGGACTTGCAGATAAGAAGGTCAGCAGTTCAAATCCCCATGATGGGGTGAGCTCCCGTTGCTCGGTCCCTGCTCCTGCCAACCTAGCAGTTCAAAAGCACATCAAAGTACAAGTAGATAAATAGGTACCGCTCCGGCAGGAAGGTAAACGGCGTTTCCATGTGTTGCTCTGGTTCACCAGAAGTGGCTTAGTCATGCTGGCCACATGACCCGGAAGCTGTACGCCAGCTCCCTCGGCCAATAAAGCGAGATGAGCGCCGCAGCCCCAGATTCAGCCACGACTGGACCTAATGGTCAGGGGTCCCTTTACCTTTACTACATTATTTTATATATTTCTAGGATTATATCCCACCAAAGGTTATTTACTGGCAGGTACAGCAATTTGTTAAGATATTTATATACCACCTGCTATGTGGGCCTCTCAAGATGGTGTACAGTAGTACCATAATATACACATATAATTAAAATCATGTCCAATCAAGCAGGCCGTGGCCAGCATCAATTACAGTGTTCATGAATCTCAAGTAGGTCCAGTCAGGGCTTTGTTCTTAAACTGATAACCCAGAAAGGCAATTAAGAAGAAATATAAAAGTAGTAAATAAACAGCAAATATGCACATCATCTAAAAGTTATGAAAGTTAGCTTTTTAAAAAAAGTTCTATTGTTTTCCCTCCCTCGTTTGCTAATTAAGGCAGTTTGCACTGGTTAATCAACTAAGGTTTATTTAATCAGCATAAAGGCCCAATTAGGATAGTTTTAGTACCATCATGTTTGCACTTTATTAAAACTGAAAAGAACCTCAAGCTTTTCAATGCTGAGAAACAGGCCTTTTAATTTATTCATTATGAGATGCTGGCGGTTGTCCTTTTCCTTTTGCGGCTGGTATTCGTTCACTTGATTGAGCAGTTGTTCTGTGAAGCCTGCCTTCCATGTTCTACATATTGATATGGCGGGCTAGATTAATTCCTAACGGCTCTACAACATTTCTCTGTAGTGTAATGGTCTTCCTGAGAGAGCTATAAAATGTAATGTGAGGGGGGGGATGTTTAATAAAATATATAGAGCATCAAATCTTCACCATTCTTCTTCAAAGTGTTAGAGGAGTGTTTTGTATGTGCTTTGAGAGTTGTCTTCCTTGGTAATATCATACTCTGGCACGTGAATATCTCAAAGTACTTACTAACTCCTGATCAGAAATAGATTGTACTGTACCTTTAAAAACAACTCTGTGCATGTTCAACTGTGCTGTGCATCTCCAGATGAGAGCATGGAAGCCTTTTTCTCTGATTTCCCCCCCCCCCCTTATTTCTAAAAATCTGCTTTTGTCTCCACTGACTTTCAGATGTTTATGTACAATGGCAAGAGCATGTCTGTAGGACACGGATGGCGCTGTAAGTTAAACCACAGAGGCTAAGGCTAGCCGATCAGAAGGTCGGTGGTTCGAATCCCCACAACGGGGTGAGCTCCCGTTGCTAGGTCCCTGCTCCTGCCCACCTAGCAGTTCAAAAGCATGTCAAAGTGCAAGTAGATAAATAGTTACCGCTCCGACAGGAAGGTAAATGGCATTTCCGTGCTTTGCTCTGGTTTGCCAGAAGCGGCTTAGTCATGCTGGCCACATGACCTGGAAAAACTGTCTGCAGACAAACGTCAGCTCCCTCAGCCAGTAAAGCGAGATGAACGCTGCAACCCCAGAGTCGTCCGCGACCTGACCTAAAGGTCAGGGGCCCCTTTAATAATAATAATAATAATAATAATAATAATAATAATAATAATAATAATAATAATAATAATAATATTTATTTATACCCTCCCCTCCCCAGCCAAGGCCGGGCTCAGGGCGGCTAACAACCAATAATAAAAACAAGCTGAATGAATACAACTTAAAAACAAGATTAAAATACAACATTAAAACATTAAAATGCAGCCACATCACAGGAGGAGAAAGGAAAAAAGAAAGAGGGGGAGGGAATCAGATTGACTCCAAGCCAAAGGCCAGACAGAACAACTCTGTCTTACAGGCCTTGGGGAAAGAAATCATATCCTTTACCTTTTTAAGAGCATGTCTGATTCCTCACAGTGAGAAAACAGGTATAAGGAGGAGCACTTTTGGCAAAAATAAAGAGGTGGGGAGGGGAAGGGGATGAGCACCCCCCCCACACACACATACTTTCTCCCCAGTATCAATCACAGCCAGAAGCGGAGGAAGGGGTGTGTGGTGGGGGCGGTCCACCCCAGGTGTCACCACTGTAAAGGTAAAGGTAGAGGGACCCCTGACCATTAGGTCCAGTTGTGACCAACTCTGGGGTTGCGACACTCATCTCATTTTATTGGCCAAGGGAGCCGGCGTACAGCTTCCAGGTCATGTGGCCAGCATGACTAAGCCGCTTCTGGTGAACCAGAGCCATGCACGGAAACGCCGTTTACCTTCCCGCTGGAGCCATACCTATTTATCTACTTGTACTTTGGCGTGCTTTCGAACTGCTAGGTTGGCAGGAGCAGGGACTGAGCAATGGGAGGCTCACCCCATCGCGGGGATTTGAACCGCTGACCTTCTGATCAGCAAGTCCTAGGCTCTGTGGTTTAACCCACAGCGCCACCCGCGTCCTGTGTCACCACTGAGGGGGTGACAAAATGCCAGGTGGCACTCACCACAGGGCCTGCCCATACCATGTGTCTCTTCTGGGAGTGACATGGTGGCTTGGGCACCCGCAGGCTCCACACTGCCCTAAATGGTCTGCCCGCCACCTCCTCCTCAGCTGTAGGGTGGCTGAGTGGGAGGAGGCAGGCAGACTCCTTGGAGGCAGCATGGAGCGTCCTGCCCCGGCTAGCCCTGCCCCTGGGTACAGGACACGCATGCCACCCCAGGCACCCAATCAGCTTGCTCCGCCGCTGATCACAGCATCCTGATGTTGCTTTTGCATATATAAGACAGGTGACAGACAATGTTAGTCATGCTTAGAGTAGAGATTCTGAAATCAATACACTTAATTTATTGTCTGAGTATGACAAACTCTGGGTGTCATCTAATAACTGCTATGAATTTTAAAATGTGCATTGGTGTGTCACTTCGCCTTACTGAGGTGCTTTTGAAGTGGGAACACAGTGCACAAGTTAGCCAATTGCAGATAATAATTTGCAAATCCTGTACAATAATCATTTGATTCTGCATTAAAACAGATTTATTTGTGGATAAGTGTCCTAATAATGCCAATTTTTTTTTTTATTTATTTTAAGTGAAATAACAGCTTTTCATTTCTAGTTAAAACATAATGCCCTCCAGGAAGTTTTAGCTGAAGGGCAATGTAGAAATATTTTGTCATGATTTTATACTGGAATAGACACAGTGCGGTAGATTTAAACTAGGGAAACTGAGCTGAAATCCTCATTCGGCCACACAGTTTCCTGAGCCAGTAGCTATTGCTCAGACTGATTTACCTCACAACATGGTTGTGAGGGTGGAAAAATGCCTCACCTTGAACTCCTTGGAGGAAGATCAGGATAAAAATAATAGAAACAAATAAACTAATGTCAACTTTCAGAGACATGGTGACTATTAACACGATCCTGCTTATTTCTGAGGCCATTTTGGTACTCATGTGTTAATGTAATAAGTGGGGATGTTCACACAATTTCACCTAAAGCAAAATTCAAGGGGTGGGTGTGTGGAGCTGTGCAACTTGGTTAGATTTGTTGGAGAAGCAAAAGAGTCTCGGTGAGATCCATGAAACGCCACATGTGAGAGGATGGGAAGCTTTGTACTTTTTGGGGAACATAGGAAGCCGCCTTGCAGTGAGCCAAATCTCTGGTCCATCTAGCTCAATATTGTCTACAGTAGCTTCCCAGGGTTTCAGACAGGGAACTACCTGTTTATAGTGGGGAATGAACCTGGGAGCCTCTTTGGACATTCAAATTTGGACATTCAAATTTAAAGAATGTAGAATATTCCTTGGAATGTGGTGGAATGTGTGGTGGTGGTTCTATGCATCATTTGTAAGAAACGGAAGGGAAAATACTCAATCATATATATATATATATATATATATATATATATATACACACACACACACACACACATATATATATATATATATTCCCAGTATCAGTGAATTTACAGGTTCTTCTCCCAATGCAGCAGTGCTCCCATACCACAACTTCTGAAGTTTATCAATTAAACGGAAGCTCCTTTATCATCCATGCTGTCGTATTCCTGAAAGCTCAGAATAAATAGGGCATTTTCACCATCTGATTCTGAATAGGCTAATGCTTATGTATCCTAGCCATCTAGCTGTTAAATGTCATGTCATTCTCTTAAAAATGTGTCAGGCTGTATCTTTGCTTCTCTTTACAGCTTACAACCCATTAGTGAATTTGACTGCAGGGGGTGGGAGGGCTGGGCTACCCTTACCCGCTTCCTGTTAAAATATACTTACTGTTGATCAAAACACTAAAACTTCCAAAGGTCACTGAATACCAAAGTGTAACCTTTTGCCTTCTCGTGGAACAGCATAAAAGTGCTCAATGCCTGCCTCTCAAAAGCCTCAAATGCATAGTTAATCTGTGGTATTCACACAGATCTCCAGTGGAGATCCCAGCAATGTGGAGGAGATTATGTTGAACGGTTCTGTAATATTTATGGGAGGAGGAACAATGGAAGATACAATAGGACACCCTTTCAAAAATGTCAGTGTCGCTAGCCTTATAGAATTGTAGTTATTGTACTTATGTCACTGAGATACTCTGTCATAATCTGGTAAAAAGCCAAACCAAAGCTGAATTGCAAACAAGGCTGGGCCTTTATTTCATCTATAGCTGGAGGGGGGGACCCTGAATAATTATATGCATTTCTCTGTTGATCCCACCCTGAGACATTTCCTCATGCAAATTCACATCACCAATTCAAAATAAAGATTCAAGTGATGTGGTGCGACAAATGGGCTGTATCCAACTAAATTCTACTCATTATAGGCCCATTGAATTTAATGGGCCTAAGTTAGATGCATTTATTTCCATGGATCTGTTCTGAATAACACTCTTTTGAATACCACCCATTGTGTATCCTCTGAGTATGACTAACACTGGATGTAATCCATAGTCTTAAATCAGGGGGAACCAACATATTTTGTTGGACTACAACTCCATCTCCCTGGCCAGTGGTCAATCTAGTTGAGGCTGAAGGAACTTGTAGTTTTACATAATCTGGAAGGCACCATGTTGGCTGTCCCAGTTCTAAATTGTCCTATTCATTCCCCATTGAGGAATAATAGGCAAGCTAGATCAGTTGTTTCAGCACCATGGAGAGCTCTGAATGAGCAACTTGATCTGGCAAGAGATTGAATGAAGCCCTTTGAGCCTCTCCATCCAAGCCACCTCTCCTGGGTTCTACTCATTCATGAGAACTGGGGAGTTCTGATGTTGCCACTTCTGCATCAGCAGTGAAAGAGGAGACCTTCCACCCCCTATGTTTTGCAATGGCGCAACAAGTAAGTCAGGATGTGGTACAGTCCTGTGCTTAATATCCTTGTCCTTTTGTGCACAGCAAGGACCTTTTGACTTGCATGCAGTGGTGGCTGATGCCCATTGAGACTGTTAAGGTGGAAGGCAGAGAGGCCAATGGTAGGTGGAACCATAGCCAATGACAGACAGAGCCAATTAATGCTAGTTTTGTCCCCATCCTCATCCCTGCTGAGTTCTTCAAAGGCAGCACTGAGACTAGAAGGAGGAGGAAGCCCCCTGTACTGGTTTTAAATAAGGAGGCAGGCAGGTTGAGGCTGGCTGAGAAAAGGCTGCCCCATTTGCCTAAATGGATGGGTTTCCACTGCTTTCAGGGATCCCTGCAATTCATGATTATTCTCACCAACCACCTCTTACAACAGGACTTTTGCTAGGAAAGAAACAAAATTTATTAGAGGAGACATGGGAACAAAAAAAAAAAAAAAGGTTCATTCAGAAGACCCTTGATGTCACTTTGGGCACAGCGAAGGTTAGAAGCTTAATTCATGTATGGCAATATGATTTATGCTGGAGGGGGTTGTATGTGACTCAAGCATCTACCTGACCCTAATGCTTGCAAAGGTAAGATAAGATCTATGGAAGAAACATCGCCTTACCTGTTCAATAGCTCCTTCTAACTTGCTAAATTTATTACCTTCTGTTAGTTTTGTGCTTATAATAGCAGAGAGGCAAATAATGCAGTACAGAAGGAGAATAAATAAGCAGAACGGAGAGGAGTGTAATTATAAAATTTGTTGCTGATTGCAGTTTTGGAGACACAATGCAACAGAGGTTTCTAATAATTTAATTCTATTAATAGTCCTCATTCATATTCCAGTTCAGGGCCATGCATTGTCATCTGTCTGTCTCTAATAATGGATAATTCAACTAACCGGATCATGAGGGATGCAAGCATTGCGGTGCCTAGAGAAAATGCACTGAAACCTTTTGTGTAATAGAGACAAATATAATGTGAGTCAAGAGGTAATGAGCCAAGCCAAGGGATACACATGACTGTAATAAGAAAATCCTTGAGGCCATTATCTTAGAGTTCTTTGTCACCGTGGTTTTGTAGAATGGCATAGCAATGAAGTCATGGAGATACATCGACAAATGGCTTAGTTGAATAAAATTAGTGCGTTAGATATTAGGTAAGTATTTAAAACCACATACTTCTGGCATGCGAGCTGAAATTTGCATTGGCTTCTGATCTTCCTGATTCTGGTGATTCCAGAAGTATCACTGCTGCAGAAAGCGTTCAATGAATACTAATGCAAGGATGAAGCTACTGGAACCATGAAGCATGGATGTCAGGTTTGTCTTGGTGCAGTTCCACCATTAAAGGGAATGGTAACCTTGAAGGGAAAAAATGCTGGGAGCACAGTGACAACCTAAAGAATGCCCTCTTCAGGAATTCCATTGGGGACACACACCCTGGACACACTCCTTCCAACACAATGCCATCACTTCTCCCACACCTCTTTTCATTGTTGTAATAGAGAGCCTTTCCCACTTGTACAGGTGTCTTACACAGTTAGGAACCTTGCATAATTTAGGACCGTGATCTTCCAGGATTCTAAATTAAACAGGGAACCTTGGCAAGTAGAGCAGGCTTCTGTTTTACAGAAGTTCAGCTTCCAACACAGAGAGGGCTGTGGGAGTGATGATATTGTGTGAAGGGGGGGGCAGAGAGGATGCCCTCAAATGATTGGGGAGGTGGGGAGGAGGACATCTAAACACCCAAAGTGGTATAAAACTAGCCCATAAGCATAGGAGCTGAGAGAGTTGCAGCTCAAATTCAAAATTTAGGATTTAGAAGGATAGCTGTGTTTTGGTTCATGCATTCATTCAAGAATTGTGATTTTTGAGGGTTTCCATTAAAACTGAAACAGATGGGTGGAACATAACTGTAAATAGGGCATGCACACAGGGAATGAAGACCACTCATGCAATGAGACTTCACCACCTCTATTTCCCCAATTCCCCCCCCCCCAACCCTCCGAAGTAGATTTAGGGAGCACAGGGGAAGAAATGGGAAAGCAAGTTGACTTCTTTCCAAGCCTAAAACAACTTAACTGAATCCCAAACAATGAATTAACCCCATCTTCCATCACCCCTACCCACATAGTTGAAATAATTATCCAACCACCCCCAGAATGCAGAAATCGCTCCCCTACTTTCACAGCAAGAGAACTAGGAATCAGCACTAAATAACACTTCAGGAAGATTTGTTCTGGTTATTTTTAAATGCTTCTTCCTAGCATTTCTGTAAACACAGACTGAACAACCTCTGCACTGTTTTTCTTTTCTTCTTCTTTTTCTTTTCTTCTTCTGTTAACCCACAATATTATTTGTGCCTTTGGCAAACATGCCTGGTACTTAAGCCTGTTTTATTGTGTCTAACAATAATCCCTTACTGTGTAGAATCAGCAAGTGAGTCAGAAATACAGGTGTGCCTTTCTGTATGGCAATTCATGTGTGTAATATCTGTTAGGGGTTTGCATCGAATAATTCAGTAACACAATAAAAAAAACCCCCAGTAACAATAATGGCGATGAGAAAAGAAATGCAAGTATTCCTGAGGAATGAGATCCTAAAACACAGGGGGATTTGAGGTCCCCTCCCTGCTGTCCCTCTGTGCTCCCCTGAAATAAATTGGAGAAAGCCAAATTGTCCAAATTTTCAAGATGCAAGTGCAATGATAGGCTACGGCTCAGTGAGAAAGCATGAGATGTTTCTCATGCAGACAGCCTCAGGTTCAATCCCAGAATATCCAAGTAGGACCAAAATAAACCCCTGCTTGAAACCCTGGAGAGACTCTTCCAGTCAGTGTGAACAAGGCTAAGCTACATGGACTCAGTATAAGGTAGGGATGGCCAGCCACTCTAATTCAAACTTTTTGAAACAATGCACTATTTGGGACACTGCCATCTCTTGAAATTTGCCCTTCTCTGAATTTTGCAGTGCAGTACTTGAGCAAAGCAATGTGTACAAAATACATACAGTCATACCTTGGATCTTGAACAACTTGCAAGACAAACATTTTGGGTCCCAGACGCTGCAAACCCAGAAGTTATTGTTCCGGTTTGCGAACGTTCTTTGGAACCCTGATGTCCGTTGTGACTTCCTCAGCTTCCAACTGGCTGCAGGAGCTTCTTACAGCCAATCAGAAGCCGTACCTTGGTTTCTGAACCATTTTGGAACTCGAACAGACTTCCGGAATGGATACCGTTTGACTTCCAAGGTACCACTGTATCAGAGGAAGGTTTTCACACCAGAAATATTAGTGAAAATAGCATACCAAAACGCTTTATATTAGATGAAATTGTTTGGCCAAAAGCAAGTCTATTAGGCAAAATTGCATACAGAAATGTGTATATTAAGATAAATTTGCACTGGATTCCTGATGAATTTTCAAAGCAAGTTTGTGGATTTTTAAAGGAAATTGTGAATTGATTTGGAAATGTGGAGAACTGAATTTAAGACTGGAAAAATCAAAACAGACATGTTCACCCATTCCTAGCATAAGGCACCTTTCTAAGTTTCCTGTTTGCAGATATTTGCCTCCCTTTCTAAAGAGAGAGGCCTGGGGACATGAATCTCTCTGTGTGTTGTTTCATCATTTTGTAAGCCATGCTTCTCCATTCTTAATGCATGGGGAAGGGGGAGGTTGTAATTGTTCATCAGAGGCTACAGCTGCTGGTTGTCCAATGCTAGAGGCACAGACCTGCACCCCCTTTCTATCCACAATGCCCTTTTGCTTGAGTAATGCATGAAGTGGACTAGAGTAATCTCACTGGATTTTGCAGTCCTTGCCACACTCCATTGTGCTTAGAATTGCTTCCCTTCCCCTGTTCTCTAGTGAATAATAATCTGACCTGCCACTTGCTATATCTTCTAGAGCATCATCCAGTAGGCACGTGAACAGCTTCTCAGTTGTAATTGTTTTGCTTTTCGAATCCTATTTCTTGTTTTGCTGTTAAAATTCATATGCTTTGGACATTTTGCAGTTGAGAACAGCTTGAGGTCAAGACTCTAGGCAGCCCAGAAATGGCACAGATAGACGTATGGCACAATTGTACCCAAGGGGCTTCCGGATAAGATTTTCAGCTTGCATATAATGAGTCATGCCTCTCCTCCCCGCAAAAGTGAGGTGCTCTAGTGCCTTACTGCCATATATATTTTTATTTCACAAATGCACCCCTGAGCAAATTGGGGCTTCTGGAGAATTAATGGGAGCTTGAGGCAGCAAGTTCCCCTCTTAATTCTCCCCCCTTGGAAATTTGCTGAAATGTCCCCATATTTACCTGCACAGAAATGAGATGTACAAATGGAAGGAAATTATGCTTTGACCCTGCATTCACTATTTTTTATTATTTTTGCTCTGGAGCCATCTTTAATTCTGACCTCTTTCCCCCCAGAATGTAACAAGGCAATTGTTGTTTCATTTCATTTTTCTTTCTTTCTTTTTATAAAAAAAACCCTCACATTGTATCTGGATTTGTTTGCGGTGTTTCTTCTTCTCTCAGCTACTAGATGCATTGACATCTGCAAAGGCCCACCACTGCCCTGTGTGCCCCTTCTGTGTGGATGCAACATCAGGGCGCTGGTCAGTGAGTCTTCTTGGTGAGAATAGATGAGAGCAAGTCTGCAGCCAGAGAAAGGCAGGGTTTCTTCCCTCCCTGCAGTGGGAGCAAAGCAGATAAGAAACAGCTGGGAAGAAACACTACTGTTAACAGTGAGGCGTTGGAGTTCCTTAAAACAGAGGAGGAAGGGAAGGAGAAGATCTGGCCAGCATGTCTATTGAATCAAAGCCCAGCAGGGAGAAGGTGGTGGGAATGAATGTGAGGGATTGGCAAGCTCCAGTATGTGGTGTGAGGCCTCAGACCAGGGGTCAGCAAACTTTGTCAGCAGGGGGCCGGTCCACTGTCCCTCAGACCTTGTGGGGGGCCGGACTATATTTTGAAAAAAAATATGAATGAGTTCCTATGCCCCACAAATAACCCAGAAATGCATTTTAAATAAAAGCACATATTCTACTCATGTAAAAACACCAGGCAGGCCCCACAAATAACCCAGAGATGCATTTTAAATAAAAGGATACATTCTACTCATGAAAAACACACTGATTCCCGGACCATCCGCAGTCTGGTTTGAGAAGGCCTTAGTTTGCCTACCCAGGCCTCAGACTATATCCAGCTGCTGCCCCGACAAGTGATAGCTGGAGTATATTCAGTCAAGGAATAGCGTGTGGTATAATACTCTATCCCTAATAAACAACTGTGCACTGAACAAGTTGTGACTATTTGTTTGCAGGAAGATGAATGGGGGTTTTGGACACTCGGTCTTTTGATGTATGCCTACCCATGGAAGCCAACAAGTTCCTCAGGAGTTTGCTTTGTTGGTGCCACAGCCCTAAAAGGCTGAATACAGCATTGGATATAAATAATTCTTGTTTGTTTGTTTGTTTGTTTGTTTGTTTGTTTGTTTGTTTGTTTGTTTAATTTATGTTCCAACCTATACCCGGGGGTCTCAGGGCAGTTCACAGAATAAAATCAAGATATAAAACCACAAAATACCTAATAAAAATAAAAACAGCAACCCACAACACCACATTTTAAAAGAGCATAGAATGTAAGTTGGATCAACCAAATGCCTGGTTAAAGAGGAACGTTTTTGCCTGACACCTTAAGGTGCATAATGATGGCGCTAGGTGGACTTCCCTGGGGAGAGCATTCCACAGATGGGGAGCCACTGCAGAGAAGGTCTGTTCTCGTGTTGCCACCCTCCGGCCCTCTCAAGGAGGTGGCACATGAAGAAGGGCCTCAGAAGATGATCTCAGGGTCCGGGTAGGCCCATATGGAAAGAGGCAGTCCTTGTGCTATTGCGGTCCTGGGCCATTAAAGGTTTTATAGGTCAAAACCAGCACTGTGAATTGGGCCTGGAAATTAATTAGTAGTTCTAGTCTGGATCTAGTCTGGGCTTCAGTAGTAACTCCATGGGAGTCTTCCTGGACAATCTAAAGTAATAAGGGCATAAGAAATGAACGAAAGCGTCGGAAACATTAGTGACAATCCCTCCACGAGTGTGTGATTACGGTACAAGGGACCAGACACGGTCTTGTGATTCCTTGCACTGCACTGCCCTTGCATAAATTTTAGAACTGATCCTGCAACGGCACCTCTGTGCAGCCAATGAAATGGCTGAATGGCTTGCATTTCCCTGAACAACCCATGCAAAAGAGCAGCGCTTTCCCTACCCGGTGACCTTGGATTACTTAAAAACCACATGGCATGCTTGCTGCTAATCAAATTAGAGTTCGATGATTTCTTCCTATTTGATCAAAATGGAGCCACCTCATCAAAAATGGAAGGGCAGTAATGTAATGGACTGCCTATAGCTGCAAGGCTTGGTTTGATTCCCTTTCATTTATCTGTACTTAACTTTTAGTGCTGAGAACAAAGGTTATTCAATCCCTAGAGCAACAAATTGGCTGAACGGTGAGAAGGTAGCCTGGTTCAGCCGCAATTGTTCTTTGTATTATTTCCCCATTTATTTTAAATTCAACTTCTCCCCTGGAGTGTGTGCACTTTTTTTTCCTTCTGATAACTGATCCAGTGGTCTATTCCACTTGGGATTCTAATGTTGGTTGTTTGGGCCATGTTATGGAGAAGACATGACTGAGAAATACGTTATGAGCACTGATTGTCCCAGGTTGCACTTCACAGCAAACCACAGTTAATGGTTTGTCTATTTTGAAAGATTTAGAAACCACTCACATTATAATAAGGGAAGGAGAAGAGGGCAGGACATTTGAGGAATTGGTGGGTTTATGGATTTCCAGACAAGTCTTAATTCAGATTGGCTCAGAAGTAATCTAAACTATGCCCCTAGTTTTGGGGGAAGTGACTTATGAATCACTAGCAGCCCTGTTTAGGGAAGCTTTTAATGTTTGGTTTATCACAGTATTTTAATATTCTTTTGGAAGCCGCCCAGAGTGGCTGGGGAAACCCAGACAGATGGGCGGGGTATAAATAATAAATAATAAATTATTATTATTATTATTATTATTATTATTATTATTATTATTATTAGTGCTATCATAACACTCTTTCCTTCTAGGATTTGAATTTAGTGTACTGAATGTCACTCCCCCATGTTATCACATCTTATTTTTATTTTCTGTGTTTTATATCACAGATAGAAATGATATTCTCATATCCCAGTCCTGTTGCTATGTGCTCTATGGTTCTTTGTGATTATATATAGTCACAAAGTGGGAGGGAAAAGAAAGAAAGATAAAAAGTCTCAGGTGCTGCTGTGACTGTGGATTCCAATGGGTTTAGCTCCTAGATGCTGCAGGGCTCAGTTATACTGGTGATTGCTTAATTTCTGCATTATTATTTTTTTAAAAAAACCAAAACTCTGAGCTTTATGTTCAGGTTGATAAGGAGAGTGGGAGATTGCCCAGCTAAGCAATTATCATTTCCAAGAAAGAGAAAAAGACAGTAAAAAGAAAGAGGTGTTGAGCAGAGACATGAATTCAGCTCTGGATCCACTAAAGTCTCCAAAGTTGTAGAATCATGGGTAGGCAAACTAAAGCCTAATCGCCTTCTAAATCCAGCCTGTGGACGGTCCGGAAATGAGCATGTTTTTCCATGAGTAGAATGCACCCTTTTATTTAAAATGCATCTCTGGGTTATTTGTGGGGCATAGGAATTTGTTTGGTTGGATAATGTTCTCGAAGCTACCAGCATGAGTTTGACCAAACTGTGGGAGGCAGTGGAAGACAGAAGTGCCTGGCGTGTTTTGGTCCATGGGGTCACGAAGAGTCGGACACGACTAAACGACTAAACAACAACAACAAGAAGAAGAAGGAATTTGTTCATTATTATTTTTTCAAAAATAGTCCAGACCCCCCACAAGGTCTGAGGGACAGTGGACCGCCCTCCTGCTGAAAAAGTTTGCTGACCCCTGTAGTAGATCACCTGTCCCTGTGAGATGCACAGATGCTGAACTCATCATGACAGGAAGCTGGAGGAAACACTTTCTTCTGAATCAGTTTCAGGATGTTCAGGATGTTCCTCCGTTGCTGGATCATCAATTTGTTTCCAACTTAGATCTCCTGGTTGCTCTTGTTTGTATGGCTTTCTGTCCTCCCCACCTCTCTGGCCTGTCTCATTTTCTTCCCTACTTGGCTACCTGTTAGCTGTAGCTTCTTTGTAGTTCATCTACTTTGCATGTAGTAGCTCTAGGTTCAATTGCTGGCATTTCCAGGCAGGGCTAGAAAGGTCCCTTGACTGAGATCCTGAATGCCAGTCTGTGTGGATGAGCTAGATGGACCAATAGTCCGAGTAAGTATAAGCAGCTTCCTCTAAACCATGGGAGGCAGGTCAAAGGTTTTCCCTACGGTGGCTGCAACATCAACCTGCAACTGTCCCATTTTTAGAAGCACTTTCAATTTGAGGTGCCTCTCGCCCATGGAATAGTTGAGTGGCATAGTCTCCGGGCCATGTTCATTGTCTTATATTGAGACATTACCAACCAACAGATGACATGGAAATTGAAAATGATGATGTTCCATTAATGGCAGTGATAGACAGGGTTACACAGGGCCACCGACAAAAGAGAAACACAGGTGCTAAATATGTGCCAGACCCCAAGTTACCAGGGACACGTTAGTTTTATTTTTAAACAAGCAAGTCAATTGCACATCCAAAAAGAAAGTTAATAAGCAAAACATGGAGGCAACCTGCTCGGGCTTATTAGGTAGATACAGATAAGCTGCCATTATTAAGGGTGCTTAGGCTAGATTTATTTAATATATGTATTTTAAGCAGTAGCAGGGGTGCAACTTGAATAAAATATGGGGGGCAGGTAAGCCCCACCCCACATAATCAGTCACATGACTCAGTACATACACATCATTTGAATGGCAATGCCCATCAATTTGGGGAGGCCCAACCACCTCAAATATTTTATTGGGGGGCAAAGACCTCTCGCCCCCTGGGGGTTGACTCCTATGAGCAGCAGTTCTTGGCAATTTATTGCAGTGAGGGGAATGCAGAGCCCCCTGTCTTCCAACTCTACAATTCTATGATAATCTATGATAATCTGCATACCATAGAACAAGCCCAGGAAATTCTATTGGCATTCTTGCAGGTACATGTTGAAAGCTAGTTCTTAGCCTGGGGACTTCTGGTTCCTTTGTAGAAAGGAGCTGCAGAATTTCTAACTAAGCAAAAATTATGTGTGAAAAGCTTTGGCTATAATTACCCTAAAAGTTAACAGGAAACCTGAGATGTGACCACAAAGTCCTATATGCAGGTTTTTTTAATATATAAAAGCCTAACAAAATAAAGTGGCTCTCGTGGGAGTACATAACAGATGCAAGAACAGAGAGGCATCTGAACAGGAAAGAGTTGAGTAAAGGGACCCCTGACCATTAGGTCCAGTCGTGACCGACTCTGGGGTTGCGGCGCTCATCTCATTTATTGGCCGAGGGAGCCAGCGTACAGCTTCCAGGTCATGTGGCCAGCATGACTAAGCCACTTCTGGCGAACCAGAGCAGCGCACGGAAGCGCCGTTTACCTTCCCGCCAGAGCGGTACCTATTTATCTACTTGCACTTTGATGTGCTTTCAAACTGCTAGGTTGGCAGGAGCAGGGACCGAGCAACGGGAGCTCACCCCGTCACGGGGATTCGAACCGCCGACCTTCTGATCGGCAAGTCCTAGGCTCTGTGGTTTAACCCATGGCGCCACCCGCGTCTCTCTTGTGTTCCTAAAGAAGGGATTAAAACAATTTCACATACTATGGCTGTGCGATGCCATTTCCATCAAAGGCAGCACACCTCTGAATAGTAGTTGCTAGAAATCACAAGTGGAAAGAGAGCTGTTGAACTCCTATCTCTTGTAGACTTCCCATACATATCTGGTTGGCCACTGGGAGAACAGGACGCTGGGCTAGATGGATTTTTGGTGTGATCCAGCTTGGCTCTCCTTATGTTTGCAGACTCTCCTCTGCTTGAATTCAGCAAGATGGACATAAATGGGCTGGTAATGCGATCCCTGTAGGTCCTTCATTCTGTCTGTCTTTTTCCATAATCACATTAAACCATATACCTATAAGCCAAAAGCAGCAGGCACGTAATCTAGTTACGTTACAAGGAGAAGACAAGAAACATTGCCACAGTATTGTTCATAAAGTGAATCTATCATGAGAAATACATCAGAAATGCATTTGAAACAGCTTAAAAGAGGACAATCTGGCCTGCTAATGATGTGCCCCCTAGAGCCTTCCTTTTGGAAATGTTGACAGGGCTAAGGAACTGATGACAGCCATCATCTTCCATGGCTCCACCACCACATTTATTTTATTGCTATTCAAAGCACAAGACATTATGCATTAGCAAATAGCGGACATCTTTTGCCGTAGAAATGCTCTCCTTGGCAAAAGCAGGTGTCATTTCTAAGCAAGACATTTCAAGGAATGGTGAGGTCGTCCAGCCATGCCCCTCACGTAACGAGCTCCTTTGCTGGTAATCATTCAATGGGTTGCTGGGACACCTTTGTGAGCTCATTACAGGAATTGCTTGACATTTCCTACAGTAATCTTGAAGACACACGCACACCCCTTCAGGAAGGAATTCCATTCCTCAGCATCAGCTTTCTTGATGCATACTGAGCCATAAATGTGGACAAAGGGTGTTCTCAGACAATGAGAAATAGCCTTTGAAGTCACTTGCTACCGGGAATGTTTGAATATCAGTTTTATAATGGCACTAAAGGCGAAAATTGATCATTAACCTCTTTGGCAACCATTTCTTTAACGTCCTTCTGAATTGTGAAAAATTGATTTTTGAAAAATTAGACAACAAATTCTCAGATAGACTATAAATTGACTACACTTGCCCATTTCTCTACTATTGTCCAATTGACTATGGTGAACTATATAATGCTTTCCTTACAGAAGGGTAGCTTGTATTGTTTTTATTATCATTATTCACAATATTCACTTTAAGTCTGTATACGTGATAAATATATGAAATTGAGCATAAGTATCAAATGCACTCTGAATTAAAATGTTTATAGTCTGTTTTCTTGGACTGCAACTCCCATTGTCCCTGGTCTTCGGACATGCTGGCAGGGGCCGATGGGAGTTGTACTCCAACAACATCTTTGTAATAATACATATAACATGCAAAAAATATGTTTATTGTTTTAGTGGAACTGGTTGAAAAAATGCAGCCAACTGAGATTAAGCAGCAAGACAGAACACAGAAACAAAATTAATAATCAAACCATTCATTCTAGTACCTGGGGGGGGCACCTAAATTGTATAATTTGGCATCTCAGTTATTGGTATTATTAATTGTATTATAATTTGGCATTGCTGTAATGAGGCTAGTATTGGATTGTTGTAACTGAAAACTAATAAAAATTATTATCAGAGATTAAACAGCACAACAAGAGTTGGGGGGGGGGGAAGGCTCAGCAGCAATATTTTCAGAAAATTCCACCCCCTAGACATATCCTCTTCTAGACAAATGGCTTAGGAGCAACTTCTTAAATATTGATGCTTATTGTGAAATATCTTATGTAAACCACTTTGTGAGGTCTTCCTGGAAAGTGGTATTTAAATATAAACAAGAAAGAAACTGTATAGGAACTAAACCTTGACAGGATTGCATTAAAAAGTGGAATGTCCCAATTTTCCTAGGGCAGATGAGGGGGTGTGATATTACAGACGTCCAGTGCTGAAATCTGTAGTGAAGAAGAGGGAGGATGGAAACAATTGAGCGATGCTATGTCCTTACCCAGACTGCACTGCTATTCATAGCTTGCTTTCTTACAAGCAGAGTCAACAAACAATTAACCTTTCCCTCCTTCCCACCATGCACTTCCTTTGGAACTGTGTGAAAGGCTAATCAGAGAACTGGTGTATAATGCCAGCATTTGATTATGACCAAAGGGCAAAATCAGAATATAGCTAAAAGGAAAAGAAGCTGATTTCAAAATTGCTTTCTAATATCAGCTGAATTGTGCAAATTGGCCTAAAGTAGATGGATCGGTGTCTGTTTGTTTAGGCACGGGATTCCTATAGCAGAAGCATAGAGAACCATACTCATTTTGTGTGTGTGGATCAGAACTCCATTGCCTCATGTTTCTGAAATCAAATAGCACTTGAAGCGGTTTCTGGTACGCCTCACTGTTACAAATGCCAAGGAATCAGTTGTCAGGATTCAGGCTCAGGGCCCTGCAGGGCCTATTCTCCAGCTAAGACTCCCAGAGGTCATGGGCTGGAGCTTAAGTTGGAGAAACTGGCCTATAGGCAGAGGGCCTATAGTGGACCGATATGTCTGTAGTAGCTCATTAGGCTAACTCCTTGGCCTTGGGGTCCCACTCAGAAAAGGGCAGCCAGAACAAGGGATTGGATTGGATCAATACCCTGATGAGGAAAGGTTGCAACATTTGGAGATTTTTATTTTAGAAAAAAGAGTGAGTAAGAGGGAGCAGGACACAAATTCTGCATGGCATGGGCAAAGTAGATTAGGAGACATTTTTCATTTTTCCACAAAATGTTAGAGCTCATGTCCGTCCAGTGAAGATGGTTGTTGGAAGATTCAGGTCAGACAAAATAAAATGGTGGAGAGGCTTGGTGTGAATATCATAGAATCATAGAATCATAGAGTTGGAATAGACCACAAGGGCCATCGAGTCCAACCCCCTGCCAAGCAGGAAACACCATCAGAGCACTCCTGACATATGGTTGTCAAGCCTCTGCTTAAAGACCTCCAAAGAAGGAGATTCCACCAGACTCCTTGGCAGCAAATATGAGTCTGCTTTGTAGGTTCACCCGCATGCTTGCAGTTCAGCAGCCTCGTGGAACAGACAGAACTATGACTCTAACCATTTCTGTCAATACTTTGTGGATGTTGGAAGATTCTGGACACAAAGAAGGAAGTACTCATTCAATTAGTTAAATTATGGGATTCGCTGTCATAAGAGGTAGTGATGGTCTGCAACTTGGTTTGTTTTGGAAGAGGATTGCGCAAGTTCATGGAGGAAAAAGGCATTAACATTCTCACAGCGGCCATTCAGGTGACTACAGGGAGCCTGCAAGCTGGACAGCACTCTACCTGTGATGGCCTGGGACTCAGGCTCAGACTCGGAACCAGAGGAGTCTCAGTCTGCACTGGATCCTCTTCCTCAGGCGGCATCGGAACCAAGTCTGGGGCCTGATTCTGAAGAGCTGCATTCTGCACAGGTTCCCCTGCAACAAGCACCAGCTGGGCCGAGTCAGGGGCCTGAGCCTGCCCTGGCTCCAGATGCGGGGATTACCTCATTGCCTTCAGCTGGGCAATCACTTACAGCTGCTCCGCTACCAGTTGGGTAAGGATCTAGTAACCCACCGACATCTCCTGAGCTGCAGAGACTCAGGTTTGAGAGAAGGAAAGACCTGAGTACTCGCAGGAGGAGTGCTCGCCTTCGGGCGAGACAGGGAGGTGAGTCACTGGGGAATCAGGACCAGCCGCTACCCCGACAGAGATAAAAGCCTGTTGGACCCTGCCCCAGGTTGCGGGAGCAGCATTGCTGTTTGCTAGAATCTGCCTGAGACCTGACCTTGCCTGGTTTCCTGCCTTGTGTTCTGCTTGGGCCCTGTCAGACTGACTCTTCGCGGAACCCTTGGATTTGGGACTGGATCTGGATTGCCTTGCTCGGATTTACCCCCAGGCCCAGCACACTGCAAACCTGTTCAGAGTCATAATGCCTCTGACAGTGGAGGTCAGCTCTGGATCCACTAAAGTCTCCAAAGTTGTAGAATCATGGGTAGGCAAACTAAAGCCCGGGGGCCAGATCCAGCCTAATCGCCTTCTAAATCCAGCCTGCGGACGGTCCGGAAATGAGCATGTTTTTCCATGAGTAGAATGCACCCTTTTATTTAAAATGCATCTCTGGGTTATTTGTGGGGCATAGGAATAATAGATAGCCAATGATAGCTTGACTTCCATGAATCAGTCTAATCCTCTTTTAAAACCAGCCAAGTTGGTGGCCATCATTGCCTTCTGTGGGAGCAAGTTCCATAGTTTAATTAAGTGCTGTGAGAAGAAGGACTTTCTTTCACCTATGCTGAATCTTTCAACATACACCTTCATTGGATGTTCATGAGTTATAACATTTTGAGAGTGGGAGAAAAGATTTTCTCTGTCCGTTTTCTCCATGCCATCCTTTTTACTCTTTTTCTAATGAAGTTTTTTTTTAATTAAAAAATATATATATATCCTGACATTCCTTGTATAGCAAGGATGTTCCACTTCTTTTCCTGATGATTGCTGCATTTTCCTGCAATCTGTCAGGGGCTGCATGCTGATTGTGTGTGGCGCTAAAGTCAGCAATGGACAAGGACAGTATATAAAAGCTTGCAGAGCCTCCATTTCCCTTTCCACCAATCCTCCTTCCTGTTCCTTCCTTTTCTTCTCCACCCAGTGGGGCTGCAGTGGTAGGGGACAGGTTGCTCACGCTAGTGGGCTCCACTCCTCTCTTTCAAAAGGGCTTTCAAAATTAGGCTGGGAGCCACAAGTTGCCTGTACAGTGGTACCTTGGTTCTCAACTTGGAACCCAAACACTGCAAACCCGGAAGTAAGTGTTCCGGTTTGCAAACTATTTTCAGAAGCTGAACATGCTCTGTTTTGAGTGTTATGCTTCGTTTTTGAGTGCCACACTTGCGTTTTGAGTGCCACACTTCTGTTTTGAGTGTTATGCTGAAGTCTGTCTGTTTTTGCTATTTGTTGTGCGTTTTTGTTTTTTGCGGCTCTTTTTGTTTTGTTTTTGTGACTGTGTGGAACCCAGTTTAGCTACTGGTTGATTGATTGTGTGACTGCAGTACAATGTTTATTGCTTTCATTTTATAGATCAATGGTCTCGTTAGACAGTAAAATTCATGTTAAATTGTTGCTTTTAAAAGTCTGGAACGGATTAATCCATTTTGCATTACTTTCTATGGGAAAGTGCACCTTGGTTTTGGAATGCTTTGGTTTTGGAATGGACTTCCAGAACAGATTAAGTTTGAGAACCAAGGTGCCACTGTTTGTGCCTTGAGGCCCCAAGCCCCCCCCCAAATAAATAACTTCACACTGACACATAATTTTAGTTTATTGGGCAAATTTAGGCCACAACTTTATTGATTACAGCATAGTGAGTGGTATTGGCCTTAGGCACTGGCAACAGACTATAAATGACTGCTGCCTCTCTGACAGGAAGTCTGGAAGAGTAAACACCAAACGAGGGAGCAACATCAATGAAGATAAACCAAAGCTCACCCCGGGGTTCCTGTGGTCCTGGCATGGCCCTAGCCTCTCAAGTGGACTTCGGACAGGATCCAGGACTCCCAGATTCCAATACCGGAATACCCTTATTCATGGAGGGGCAGGTGATGGCCGCACCTCCTCTCCCAATGCCTAACTGCCAAACCTTACAAAGTTGTGATGATTGCTAAGGGGGTAGGCAAAAACCAAATGGCCAGTGCCAATCTGCCAAATGGAAAAAATTCTTACCCCATCCCCATTCCAAAACAGGCAACCACACCATGTACAAAGCAAGGCCAAGACAAAAACAAAAACAAAAACAAAAAAAACCCATAGGGACGGGAGGGCGGGTATTCGGCAGCGTGAAGCAAGGGCCATTGGCCACGTTGTGCTTCCGCTTTTATAGCCCCCGCCCCCAATCACGCCTCCATAACCGGATTGGCTCAAGCAGCCTGGCGGGACTCTGGGGCCGCATTATACATGCCTGGCTCCACTCTAGGACCCTACCAAATAAGTTTTTGGGGTGTCCTGTGGCCTGCATGCAACCAGGACCCTCTCTGAGGAGGATCCCATATACAGCTACTGTTTCGCTGGTGCTCTCATTCATACTTACTATGTTTATATCTTACTGCTCTATGATTTTATTTTTTAAAAATGTTTATATTGTCACTTTTGGATATGGTTATTTTTATCTTGAAATTTTACCTGACTTGGATTTTTTTAAAGGAAAGCCTAGATATAATTTTTAACATAAGTATTTTTACTGACCTTGTGTGATGGAAAGTAATGATATGAATTAAACCTTAGCTACTGAGTACAAGAAAGTTGAAAATTCATGATATGTGTATGCAGCCCTGGTAGACTCTGGAATCCACTGTGTGCATATTTCACAATGTCATTTGCTATTGATACAGTTGTAAAAACTTTATAATTCAGACATTGTGCATGGCTGCTTAAGAAATACAATTGCATTTTCTGTATCAAAAAATAAGCCAGGGATGCTACCCAGGAAATTAAAATCTAATCTGGTTTTCTAGCAACCATGAATATTCAAAATAATGAATATTGTTCCCTGGTTGAAAGCTGACAAACAGGACTGATTCCCCTCACCCCCCTTGTCTCCTTTGATGATGGGAAAACTCATTAGAAATGTGATGTTATTAGCAGTTTCTCTTGAATTGCAAATTTTTATCATACTATAACTAGTATTATGGTAATGATGAAATTAAATTAAATTAGCATATCATATACCATACAGCAAAAGTGTTAATACATTATAGTAATACAAGACAACAGATAATTGCCAGCTTAATAGGAATTTGTCCTCCGAAAAGATAATCTGGCTTAAGTCTTCCTCCTCTGTGCTTGGAAATAATGTTGCTCGTATTGATTCATTTTGCAAAGCTAATCACAGGTTATACTTATGCAAATGAAGATGTTGTCCCCACTGTTACATAATCAATGTGGTTATCCAAGCTTTCAAAGGTCTGGTCAGTTTTGAAACATGATGCATCATGAAAACCTATATTGGATATGGTTGCAGTTGAATGGCTGCTGTTATAGATCCAGGGTGCTGGAGTTTGTAGATGCAAGTCAACCATAATTCTTAGAATTAGTAGAAGTTAGAATTAATCAAGTTTGATTAACCTGTGTTCAAACACCAAAATACCTGGGTTTAGCTTGTGCTAGTAAGCTATTCTAGCCTGGCAGAGCTAGCTGAGTTTTAGCCATTAAGGCACAAAGACCAGTGATGGCCCATGAAGGAAGCCATCAAGAGATAGTGAACACTGCCAGACAAGGAGGGGAGGGACCGCTCCTCCAGCTATATATAGTGGGCATAGGCCAGTGCCAGGTTTAAGCTTTCAGCGTTGCATGACGTAGGCTGGAGGAAATTGTTTTCTCTGCACTATCAGTGAGAAGGAAAGGGGGAGCAGAACATGATGTGTAATTTTTTTGCGATATATATATATATATATATATATATATTTGTGATATATATGCATTCATGCTCACTAAGATATTTTTCTCCCTGTTTTGTTCTTGCAGTTCCACCATGGTTTATCAATCATCCTTCAAATCTCTATGCCTATGAAAGTATGGACATCGAGTTCGAATGCTCTGTTTCTGGAAAACCGATTCCTACAGTGCAATGGATCAAGAATGGAGAAGTCGTCATTCCTAGTGATTATTTTCAGATAGTGGTAATCATTATTTGTTTTTACCATTATTCCAAAACAAGGAAACAGACACAATTCAATGGGTGCAACAAAAGCTCTGTAAAAGGTGCTACCAAAAGTAGACTTAGTTTTAGCTTTAGTTTTCCTTTAGATCCTGGCTCCTTCAAGTTTCCCCAGATTTCTCCCAGGTCCCTTGCTATTCCCCTCCATCTGCCTTCAGCTGCAGCAACTGTTTCCCCTGTCCTGTTCTGAACCTGGTCCTTTAATATACACCAGCCAGACTTCTCTACCTGGTCACTTGGGTATACTCATAAAAAAAGAAGAGTCGCCATCAATAGCTAAAGGAAGCACACTAACAGCAAAATAAAATCAGCTTAGTCCATCAAAAGCCTATGAGCAGAAGGTAAGTTTTTACCTGGTGCTGAAAAGATGTCAACAAAGGTGGCAGTGGATCTCAGTGGGGAAAACATTCCACAGATGAAGAGCTGCAACCGGAAAGGCCTCTCACCTTCTGAGACTCCCTCAGAGGGAAGACCTGGAGAAGGGCCTCAGAAGAAATACCTAGGGCACCTTCAAAGATGCTACAAAGATGTGTAGCAGTGGGCAACCTGTCTGTTCAGGAAACTTGTCTGTCACCACTCACTGCTTGTTGAGAAACCCTTAAAATGTTTCTGGGGTACTCCAAGCACAGCTGAAAAAACCCTGCCCCAGACCGCTGGTCTTTAATGACCCGTTGCTGAGCCCTATCTAATGTGAAACACAACAACAGCACTACTATCATACAAAGTGGTTAAAAATAAAAACAAATGAGTGAGAACTCAGGTGTATTTTTGTACTAAAGGTGGGCCCCAGGTGAGGAAATTCCGCAGACTACTGCATCATAGAATTATAGCAAGGGTCAAGAACTGGATCAGGCTAGTGGGCTACTTTGCAAAACACCCTCCATAGACCCACTTTGACAGGTGGGTGCCAATCACTTGGCATCCTAATGACATCTACCCTACAGTTGAACAGCTCTTAACATTAGGCGGTCAAAACAGGTGTGTCCCATCCTGTCATAACATTCCAGACTTTCTCCCCCACTGATAGATCTCTTGCATAAAGCTCTTTGATACAGGAAATCATGGATAATGTACTATGGAAGTTACCGGTCTAAGGCTACACCTAACCTTCATTGTTTGCCTGCCCAGATAATACGTGGAATACGTGGAGTTGTCTTCAGTTCAGAAGTAGTTAACTGATGCTTTATTAAAAAAAATTGTGGCCATTGGATAATCCACCCCGCCATAATGACTTTTATTTTAGAGGTTTAGCAATCTCATGCATATAGATCAGTTTGCCCTTTCCTAATTAATGTTCCTTCTATTAAGTGAAATTGACAATGATTATCTAAATTAAACATGTTCCAGTTAATAAAAAGGCATGGGCGCTTTCCCCGCTTTTCATTCAGAGAGGAAGATTTACTCAGTTATAGGAGCATCCAAGTTCACACAACTTTACCCACCGTTGCTGTTTATAAGAAAGACGATCAGGCAGGCTTTGCTCAGCTTGCCAAGAGACAGACATTTTCATTAAGTAATTGGGAAAGGGCAGGTTCCCCTTTTGTTCTTTTTTCCCAAAACTGCCCAGGGAAGAAAGACTTTTAATAAGAGAATCATTCTAGGCAGAACATTTTTATTTATTTCTTCTCCTTTTTTGCGGTGCCAAAGACTCTTCCTTAGAAGCCAAAGTTTTACAGCATCATTTAGTTCTGCCTGCCAACAGCACCTCCAGATGAAACCCTGCCCGGATGCAGCTGAAACGAAATGGCCTCCTTCCCTTTGTGGCTGCCTGTAACCTGGGAAGGGCTGACCTTCAAATCCTTTCGCTTGCCTGGAAAAGTATTTAAAAACACCCACACAAATCCACCGAATCTTCTGCCACTAAGTGCACCCATTATGCAATGCAGACCCCTCTTGATGTCGATTCTACATGTTGCATAAAGTGTTTGCGCTGCCCTTACGTGCGGCCGCAGTATTACTATTAGTTAATCAAATGTCCTGGTAGCAGGGTGAGCAAACCGAGTCAGCACATTATTTAATGTATGTGCATTTTATTACAATCCTCTAGGGATGAACTGGCGGGCATGAGTGAATACCAGCATACCTTAAAGAGGATGCTTTTTTTGGATGGCTTTAAAAGAGGATCAAACAAATTCAGGGAGGTAGAGGCTTTTAGCCATAGTGGCTATGCTCTGCCTTAATATTTGAAGGCTGTTTGCTTTTGACTATCAGTTGTTGAAAAGTGCCCTTGGGTCTTGTTTGCAGGATTCCCATAGGCATCTGATTGGCCACTGGGATGACAGAACGATGGATTGATCCATGCTTCTGACTTCCAGTTGCTGGAAACCTTCCTTACATCTCTTTCCCATGTTTTAGCCATATCCATGTTGCTGGTGGTGCTGGCTTCTAAAACATTACTAAAGGAGGCTGGCACTAAAAGGTTTTTGCCTGGGGGCTGGGTTTCAATAGTGGCAGCAGTAATAAACTGCTTTAACTGCAATAATCTCTCAGTGGTGTGCAAGAAATACAATACAGAAAATGTAAAAAATGGTTCAGACTTTTGCAGTTCCACCTCACGCAGTTCGGGGTTACCTGTCTTCAGAGGATCAACAGCAATGCATGGCCAAAGCACAAAAAAAGATGGGCTTGTGGACAGATAGTCTTGCAGTGTGGTGGTAGGGCAGGCAACTTTTGTCATGCGGGTGGCAAGGAGAGGTAAAAATTGGCTGAAAGGAGTTGGCTGGACAAAAGAGAAAATTGGTGGCAAGGAAAAAAGGACCTGTGACATATCTGCTTTCAGTTCTTTGTTGTTGTTTAGTCATTTAGTCGTGTCCGACTCTTCGTGACCCCATGGATCAGAGCACACCAGGCACTCCTGTCTTCCACTGCCTCCCACAGTTTGGTCAAACTCATGCTGGTAGCTTCGAGAACACTATCCAACCATCTTGTCCTCTGTCGTCCCCTTCTCCTTGTGTCCTCCATCTTTCCCAACATCAGGGTCTTTTCCAGGGAGTCTTCTCTTTTCATGAGGTGGTCAAAGTATTGGAGCCTCAGCTTCAGGATCTGTCCTTCCAGTGAGCACTCAGGGCTGATTTCCTTAAGAATGGAGAGGTTTGATCTTCTTGCAGTTCTGGCCATACTCATAGTTGGTGCTAGGCCTATCAACCTTTTTGGCTCCAGATAATTATAATAATGGACGCGGGTGGCGCTGTGGGTCAGTGCCTAGGACTTGCTGATCGTAAGGTCGGCGGTTCGAATCTCCGCGGCAGGGTGAGCTCCCGTCGTTCGGTCCCAGCTCCTGCCCACCTAGCAGTTCTAAAGCACCCCAAGCGCAAGTAGATAAATAGGTACCGCTTTATAGCGGGAAGGTAAATGGCATTTCCATGTGCAGCACTGGTGCTGGCTCACCAGTTGCAGCTTCGTCACGCTGGCCACGTGACCCAGAAGTGTCTTTGGACGGCGCCAGCTCCCGGCCTCTTGAGTGAGATGAGCATGCAACCCTAGAGTTGGTCACAACTGGCCCGTACGGGCAGGGGTACCTTTACCTAATTATAATAATAATTTATTATTTATACCCCACCCATCTGGCTGGGTTTCCCCAGCCACTCTGGGGGGCTTCCAACCGAATATTAAAAACAATACAGTGTCAGATCTGCCCACCACTAGCATCAGACCTGCACACCATGAGCCAATGAACCCAGCTGGTTACTGGCCCCAAGGGAATGCAGCCTTGAACAGAGATAGTGGCCTGTGGGGATGGGTAGCTCCTTGCACCTGACCTCCCAACGGCAGTCATTGCCTCTTAGAATCCTAGACTTGTAGAGTTGGAAGGGACCCCGAGGGCCAACTAGTCCAGCTCCCTGTCATGCAGAAAACTCAAGGAAAGCATCCATCATAGATGCTCATCCAAGCTCTGCTTAAAAACCGTCAAGGAAGGAGGGCCCATAGCCCCCCGAGGGAGTTTGTTCCACTGTTCCACCTCTTAGCAGGAGGCAGAAGAGGCAGGAGGCAGCAGGTGGCTGACGCCATGTGGGTGCCCCAACAGAGTCCACCTGGCATACCTACCCATCTGCTTGCAAAATGCCAGTGTCCTCACCCCTCCCTATAAGCAGTAGCTACTCTGCAATGGGAGGTCAGGTACAAGGAGCCCCCCGCTCCCTGCTGGCCGCTACTGCTATATAGAAAACAAGTTTCCCCACAGCTTATCTCACAGAAAACATTGAGGAAACCATAAAACTGAATTGTGCCTCCAATTTTAATTCAGGAGAAAGAAAGAAAAACCTGTGAAGTTTCTGAGGCACAGCTCTAGGTAATTGCTTCTGCTTCTCTCCCTCTCTTTAGGGTGGCAGCAACCTGCGGATTCTGGGCTTGGTAAAATCAGACGAAGGCTTCTACCAGTGTGTAGCTGAAAATGATGCTGGGAACGCTCAAACCAGTGCGCAGCTCATCATCCCTGAACCTGGTAAGATGCAAAAGGCATACAGAATCGTTTGTTTTGTTTTAATTAATATGATTAGCAGAGCCATGGACCATGTGACTAGCGGTGGAACATATGCCAGCACTGCCCAGGGCGGGCATGCTCCTGAGGGGGGCGGGGCGTGCTCCCAAAGGGGGAGGAGCATGGAGGGTGCCCTCCCAGGTTCAGGATAGCTGCTCGGGTGCACGGAGCAGCGTGCGCGCCCTGCAGCCAGGAGTGGAGCGAGCCGTCCACTGGGCCGGAGCGAGCCGCTGGTGGTGGACATCTGGCGCGCCCCCCACCTGTGACTTCCAAGCCTCCCCCAGCTGTCAAAATGAAGGGGGAAGGGGGAATGCCACGGGAAAGCATCGCAGCTCCCCCCTTCCCCTGATGGCTCGGGGTAGGCTTGGGAGTCGCAGACGGGAGGCACGCCAAATGTCACCCGGGGAGGTCCGCCCCCACTGCACCCCACTTCCTCCACCCCTGCCTGTGACCTACACCAGCTCCTGTTTTTTTTTGCTTGGATTCTTACTATTGTGGTGATCAGTCTATAGCAGGGGTGGCCAACTCCCAAGAGTCTGAGATCTGCTCACAGAGTTAAAAACTGGCAGTGATCGATCCCCTTTTGGGGGGTTCAGGTTGAAGTTCTTGAGCTTTTTTTTTTTTAGGAAGGAGGGCCCTGTTTTTTGGGGTGCAGGACAAAGTTTTTGAGCTTCTTTGGGGGAGCCAGTGATCTACCACTGATCTACCACTGACGTCCACTGGTCTACCAGTAGATCACGATCTACCTGTTGGACACGCCTGGTCTATAGTGATACTGGCGAGTAATCATTCGTTGTTGTGTATCACCCGTTTCCATTGGGACAAAAGAGGCCTAGGCTGGGCCCTTGATTGCTGCTAAGCAGATGCCACATGTGCTGCAGGAAATGTCATTCCCCTCCATGTCCCACCCCAGCAGAAGGTGTGCGGAATCACATCTCTGGGTTGTATTTGACTAAGTCTACTCAGAGTAAGCCCACTGGAATCCATGAAAATGACTAACTTAAATGCATTTTTAAATGGGCCCATTCAAAGTAGGACTTGGTGACATACAAGCCTTCATCTCCTTTTTAGTTGGTGGTTTTGCTATTTGTGCTGACCTAGGAGGCGGCGTAGACAAGACAATTAGAGGAAGCCCATGGAAGAAGGCAGGTCCATGGTGGCTGGTGCCCTTTGGTAGGCTGGTGGATGGAAGGAGACGCCAAATCTGGTCCTGAGCGTCCCACCTGCAAATGTTTCATTACCTGAAGGGGACATTTGTTTCCTTGCTGCATGCTGTTGTTTAAAGTGTTTGCATTACAAAGAAAGTGAAAGATAAGTCATATGCTGAAAAGTAGGCTTTGATGGGGACGGATGTTGTTCTTTAAAGAGGAGGTGGTGAAAAAGAAACCATGTGTAGAGAACAGAACACAGGTACTCAGCTGAAACTCCTTCTGTGGGTCTGACCTTCATAGAAAGTGTGTCATATTTATGTTGTCCATTTGCATTCTCACCTTATTGTTATTCTGGAGGCAGAATAATCTTGGCTAATTGACTGATACTGAAGGGAGAAAGGTAAAATTAAAATAAATGCATTTTTAAAAAATAAAAATAAACCACCCTTATGAAAACAGATGGGGAGACAGGGGCAGGTGGCTAATTCCACCATAGCCTTTCTCTCTGTCTCTTTAACTTTGACCCTGAAAATAATCTGTGTTCCTAACCTGTCAATCTTCAATTACATGCATACAAATGTATGAATCAGGGGCTGATTCACACAGGTATTGTGGCAGATGTGGGGAACCTTTTTTGAGGTTCATGGGGCACGTTCTATAGGTGAGTGGGGGTCAGCGACAAAAGTTGGTGGAGTAATGGATGTGACTCTCACCTTTGTACAGCAGATTTTATTCCAGCCATGCAAAAGTTAAAGGGCGTGCGCCATGATTCTTTCATTTTTCTAGGACAAAGACTTTCCAATGCAATCTTGCTGTTGATCAAATCTGTGTTTCTTTGTGCATGTCATTTGATATCCTGCCACTGAGATTCATATGCAGCAGTTGTTTTATTATTAACAATGTGATTATGATCTGACATATTGCAAGCCACATTGTACCTATGATGGCTTTCAGCATTCTCTGATATTTCTCTTTCTGCATTTTTGTACATCCAGAAAACCATTTAGGGTTGTCAACATTCACATTACATTTAAGTGCTGATATTCACCTAGCTTTCAGACAGTCACTGTAAATGGTATATTTATTTGTTATGAAATAAAATAATAAATAAGCAACATATGGAAAGGGATACTTTAGGAATTAATTCTTTGCAAATTCCAATATGAACATACCTGGTCCATGACTCCCTGGACTGAGGGCAGCTGAATCTGGCAATCTGGGTTTCTAATTTTCCCCATCTTAAATGCAGTTAATATTTCCACATCATTTGAGGATAATACCTCAATAATAACCTGAAAACGTTCCAATGAAAATTCATCACTTTAATGTGATTTCCTTTAATATTCACATTTTTGTATGCAATTTTACATAATATACACATTTCCCCAAAACAGTTTAATATAACACATTTTTTTGCATGCTATTGTCACTGACATACACATTTCTATGTATGCATTGCCCTAATATACACATTTTTGAACATGGTATTTGGCTTGAGAACTGCCTTGTAAAATTTGAAGAAGCGCATTTCAGTTAACATATATTGGAAAGTGTGAGATAGTTCAGTGCGCCTTAAAATACGAAGTTCATCCAATTGCTTCCCAACCTTGGACTATTGTTCAGATTGGAACACAGTTACCCTTCGGATTTTTCACTTCTCCAGATTTTGGCAATGTGCCAGTTTTCAGCCCAAAGCAATGCTTAAAGTTGTGTATGTTTAGGATAAAATAAATTCAAAATGCATTATGTGGCAGAAAAATGCATTTAAGTACAAATTTGCACAGTTATGTTTTTATTCACCCACCACCATCACACACACAGAGTAATGCATAAATAGAACATAATGGACTTAAAGGTAAAGGGACCCCTGACCATTAGGTCCAGTCGTGGCTGACTCTGGGGTTGCAGCACTCATCTCACTTTATTGGCCGAGGGAGCCGGCGTACAGCTTCCGGGTCATGTGGCCAGCATGACTAAACTGCTTCTGGCAAACCAGAGCAGCACATGGAAATGTCGTTTACCTTCCCGCTGGAGCGGTACCTATTTATCTACTTGCACTTTGACGTGCTTTCGAACTGCTAGGTTGGCAGGAGCAGGGAGCGAGCAACGGGAGCTCACCCCATCGCGGGGTTCGAATTGCGACCTTCTGATCAGCAAGTCCACGCTCTGTGGTTTAACCCACAGTGCCACCCGCATCCCAATAATGGACTTATGCGAGTGCAAAACTCACATGGACCAGAAGTGTGTTGATCCACCCACACCTTGCCCCTCCCCATTGGTGCCAGGAAGTTCAGCTGCTCCTGCTCGTAATTCTACCTGTCACCTGTGCTCAGAATGATGACCTTCCTCTTAAGAACTGCTGTGTGTGTCACACACCTCACTTTTGGCAAGCCTACAGTTTGTATGTGTGGTTGTTTTACATGGAAGTCTGGTTCCCACATTCAGCTTCTGCTCTTTTACACAGATGCCAACCCAGTGGGGGAGCGATAGAGGCCATCTTTTGTGATAGAGTCATTTAATTCATCACTGGGAACAGCCTAGAGGAAGTTGTATAATTCATTGCAGTTGCCACCTAGATGTTTGAGTGCTTGATAGCAAATTGCTGTTCTTTGGGTTTGCATTAAAAAAAAGAAAGAAAGTTTGGCATTGGACTAGAATGAAAGCAAACACAAATGAAGACAAAATCCTAAAGAGCTATGGGGACGCCATTGTAAACTGTCTCCATTCTCCCCCTTATAAATGATGGATTGCTTTTCCCTGGCTATTTAATCAGATCTTCAAACAATGCCACTCTGATTCCTCTGAGATGTTGAGTACGGCGGGATGCACAGATGGTGGGGGAACCTGGTATAAATACAAATTGAGCCCTGGACTTCATCACACTGAGAAGAACATAGCCCTCTCTGTTTTAAAACCTTGTCAATAAATGGACACCACCCCTGTCTCACACGGCATGAGGGCTGCATTCCCCAGCTGTTCTGTTTGAGCCTGTCCACAGGCCACAGACGGGGTGTTACCCCTAGCAACTGCGACAAATCTGTTTGGTGCTGAAATACAGACAATGGCCTATTAAAGCCACCCCTGGCTGTTGGAGGATATTTATGGGAGCCTAATGAACTTTTGATATAGTCTTCTGAGTGGTGGCCAGTTCCTCCTTTTGCAGATATTCAGTCTTCCAATTCCAAGTCTAGACTAATTGGCTAGAGTTTAGGTTCACAAAGCCTCTCCTCTTCCACGAGGGGAGGGGTTGTGAGTGGGAAACACTTCCTGCACTTGCGGGGGGACGTGACAGAGCCCCTGCGTCACTGGAGTCCTGTGCCCACATCACGCACCCTAGCCAGCCAATCCGGCTGCCTGGGGGGTGGGGTTTAGCTGTTTAAAAATGGTCACGGGCACACGAGCACTGCCTTTTTGTTCCAGCTTCTTCGGATCACCCTCCCTCCCTCCCTCCCTCTAGGTTTTGCTTCTGCACCTGTCCTTGCTATGGACTTCAGTTGATCACCTTGGTTGTCCAAGGGGTCTGATAGGAATTCTTTCTATTTGGCAGATTGGCACCAGCCACTTGGTTTCTTGCCTACCTCGTAGCAAATTGTCACAACTTTGTAAGGTTTGGCAGTTAGGCACTGGAAAATGTGTTGTGTGTTGGAGAGGAGGTTGTGGCCATCACCTGCCCCTCCCCTTGAAGGGTATTCCGTTAAAGGAATCTGGTGGTCGTGGTTTCTGTCCGATGCCCAGGTGGTGGCTAGGGCCATGGCATGACACTCCAGTGACTCTAGGGGAAAGCTTCCAGTTGATTTGAATCAACAAGGTCCCCCTACAGGTTGTTAACCCTGCAGAGCTGGCAGGAGTCTAGTCTGTTCTGAGCCAGTGCGTAAGTCAATACCACTCACATTCTGTAACCAATAAAGTTGTAGCCTTTTTTAGCCCATTAACCTAAAATGCTTGTGTCCATAATAATAATAATAATAAATTTTATTTATATCCCACCCTCCCCAGCCGAAGCCGGGCTCAGGGCGGCTAACAACAATCAAATAATCAAACAATCAAATAGTCACATAATCTAAAAATATTTCATTATAAAAATTAATTAAAATCAAATTGATGGCAACCAATTAAGCAATATTCTGTGCAGGTTGCCAGAGGAGGGAGTCAGGCTGCACCCTGACCAAAGGCCTGGCGGAACAACTCTGTCTTGCAGGCCCTGCGGAAAGATGTCAGGTCCCGCAGGGCCCTAGTCTCTTGTGACAGAGCATTCCACCAGATTGGAGCCGCAGCCGAGAAGGCCCTGGCTCTAGTTGAGGCCAGCCTAACCTCTCTGAGGCCTGGGACCTTGAGGATGTTATTATTTGCAGACTGTAGGTTTCTCTGTGGGGCATACCAGGAGAGGTGGTCCCGTAGGTACGAGGGTCCTAGGCCGTATAGGGCTTTAAAGGTTAAAACCAGCACCTTAAACCTGATCCTGTACTCCACCGGGAGCCAGTGCAGCTGGTATAGTACCGGATGAATGTGATCTCGCAGCGAAGACCCCATAAGGAGTCTCGCCGCGGCATTCTGCACCCGCTGGAGTTTCTGGGTCAGTCTCAAGGGCAGCCCCATGTAGAGCGAGTTACAATAATCCAGTCTGGAGGTGACCGTCGCATGGATCACAGTGGCGAGGTCAGGGCGAGAGAGATAAGGGGCCAACTGCTTAGCTTGGCGGAGATGAAAAAATGCCGCCTTTGTTATAGCTGTAATCTGCGCCTCCATAGAGAGGGAGGTATCGAAGATTACACCCAAACTCTTAACGGACGGTGCTGGCACTAATTGCACCCCGCAAGAGATGGGAGTTGCCCCCTCGATCCCATATCGTCCCGCCCCAGCCAGAGGACCTCTGTCTTCGAAGGATTTAACTTCAACCGGCTCCCACGTAACCATCCAGCCACAGCTTCCAGACATCTGGTCAGTGTGTCTGGGGCCGAGTCCGGATGGCCATCCATCAACAGATAGAGTTGGGTGTCATCAGCATACTGATGGCAACCCAGCCCAAAACTCCGGACAAGCTGGGCGAGGGGGCGCATAAAGATGTTAAAAAGCATCGGGGAGAGAATCGCACCCTGAGGCACTCCACACACCAAGGAGTGGCGCGATGACAATTCCCCCCCAAGCGCCACCCTCTGTCCCCGACCAGAGAGAAACGAGCGCAGCCATTGAAGGACTGTGCCCTGGATCCCCACGTCGGCAAGGCAGTGGTCCAGGAGTTCGTGATCGACCATGTCAAAGGCTGCTGACAGATCTAGAAGAATCAGCAGCCCCGACCCGCCTCGATCCAGCTGCCTGCAGAGATCATCTGTTAGGGTGACCAGAGCCGTCTCGGTCCCATGACCAGCGCGAAAGCCGGACTGGAATGGATCCAAAGCAGATGTTTCATCCAGAAACCTACCAAGCTGTGCAGCAACCGCTCTCTCAATCACCTTACCCAGGAATGGAAGATTCAAGACCGGGCGGTAATTGGATAGATCTGAGGGATCTAATGATGTTTTCTTTAAGAGTGGACGCACCACCGCCTCCTTCAGTTCCCCTGGGAATATCCCGGGGAATATGTCTTATTTCATCACAAAGCGGGGAGAGGGGCCTCCACTCACAAGTTTATTTTCCAAGCAGTAAATTCACTGTAAGTCCAGATAGACACTCAGATAATCATCCCCAAATCCAAAGTTCAGAACTGATGATTGGTGATAAAAGGTCACAGATCTCTAGAGATGAAGTTTACCATAGTTCAAAATCTACTCTTTTCAAAATTCATACCAATATCCATTCAAGAGCCAGTCAGTTTCAGTGTCTGTGAATGGTCTAATCCAGACAGATTCTCACAGTTTGCATTTCAACCAACAGTCCATTGTCTTTTAGATATTTCTGTATATTATATTCCATCAGACATGGTTTCCCTCAAAGCATTGCAGATTAAGTATGGCAGACTGTCCCTGGTAGCAGTAGGTCAAACAGTAATTTAAAGAGCTTAATGAACTTTTGATATAGTCTTGTGACTCAGGATAGAAGAATCTGTCAGTTTCAGCTTACAGTTTCTCATTATCCTGCTCTTAAATTCAGTTCTCCCCATTTTGCAGCAAATCGTGAATTAACCCCTCAAAAAACCTCATGAAATCTCATCAGCATTTTAAGTGCGAATTTTTCCTAATGACCTCAATTTTATTTTGACTAACGTACCCAGTTTTGCAAGCAATTTCCCTTAATACAATGCATTTTTGTATGACAGATTTCACCAAAATCTTGTATTCTTTTATGCACACTCTCTCATAATATATGCATTTTTATAAAAACTGCTTGATTGGAAAACAGCTTCACAGAATTCAGATAAGTGTGAGTTCCAAAAGGATCCCTGCGGTTCAGTTCACATATTCAGTTCAGAAGGTGAGAATGTGATAGATTCTGCATTATGTGTGCTGAATCGAATGTCTCCCCCATCCCTGCTTGTGAGTGGTGACCAACTCATCCTTTTGCAATAGTTGTGTTGAAGAAAAGGTGCTAATGGTAGATGACTGGTTCATGGAGAAGCAGGAACAGGCACATGCGGGGAAAAGCCTTTTGAGGCAACTAAACACACTTCCCTCATGCATTTATTGAATTGGTGTTGCTAAGCTACAGCTTCCATCTTCCCTGATCATTGGCCATGGTGGCTGGGTCTAATGGGAGTTGAAGTCCAGCAATGACTGTGGGGAGCCTGTGCATTCCCATCCCTGGTATAGTCCCTCCAGCGAAACAGGAAAGCTGGCCACTTAAGGTTCTCAGTTGAGTGAAGAGTACTGTGTTAGAATTCCTGATCTATGATTGCTGTCATAGGATTGTTGTCTTTCACATGACGGTGTATGTTTTGACTCCACAGAGTGGGAAGTGACGGAGACAGGATGTTTGTGTTACTGTGTTCCGTGAAGTGGGACTGTTGTCCTTTGTACTTTTTATCTTTGCTGTCTGATGCTAGAGAGAGAGGGAGCCATGTTGCAGTGCTCCGTATGTGTTTATATGTAAATAAAGTAGATTAGCCAAAATGCTGAGTTGCTGAGGTCTGTCACGCAAACTCTGCGGATCCCTAACTGACACCGGCAGGTGTCAGTTGGAATCAGTGGCAATGATGTTTGGGCAGAAGAAAGCTCTTGAGCTCCCGAACGATCGACCAGGAGGGAGGGAACATGCCAGTTGGGCATGTGTCTCTACCAGGGTCCTACTCGAGGCTGAACTCCTGACAACTGTAGGTGCTTCTTTTGTTGATCTGCAGCATATGAGGATGTAGGATGCATGGGGATGGAAAACTGTGGCCCTCTAAAGGATGTTGGACTCCCAACTCCCATCAGCCTTAGCCAGCATGGCCAGCGGTCAGAAATGATGAGCGCTGTAGTCATTAACATCTGATAGGGCACCAGGAGACCCACCCCTGATGTATGGAGTGGGGCAGAGAATGCACAGAATGAGGCTGCAATAAACTCAATAACCCCCCCCCCCCATTGCGTTTCTATGACTGAACACAGCTCAAGTCTTTCAGCCTCTTCTTAAATGGCTTTTGCCGACTTGTAGCCGTAAACTTGAGTGGCTCTGAGGCTATTAAAACAACAGGCAATGAGAAGCATGTCCCTGAGGAAACTTCCTTCCCCAGAAGTGAACTAGCAAATAATCATAGTGAAAATCATTTGCTTTAGCTCTGTTTTGTTTTGCTATTCAGATATAGGCTCAGAGAAGCATTTATTATTATTATTATTCCATAGAGTAACACATTGGGCAGTGGGGGGAGAAGAGAAAGTCAGCCAAGGCAAATTTGAAATAATCAGCTTTTCCCACACCTGATGTATAACCAGTAGGATAATTGTCAACAGTATTTCATAACACTTTCCTCGCTAGCTAGAAACTTAGCTGGAGGATGCATGCTCAATCCTGGGCATGTGAGAAAAATATTAATTAGTAGCTCCAGGCATTGTTTGCAGGAGCTAACTTACAAGTGCCATGATAAAGAAAACCATGTCTTACCAAAATATTGTGCTAGACAGCCCCCACGCTGTACTGGCTTTATCAGACGGAGAAAGGATCATAGGCTGCACAGGAATTACTTGCAAAAAAATACCTTGTTATGAATCGTAGGCAAATCTTCCCACCTCTTACAAAAACTTCGTTTCAGTACAGCTTGCAGGGAGATGCTCCCAGTGGGTTGAGTCAGATCTACTGGCAGGGTGTAAAAGCAGAGGTAGCTGGTGTGATCCACTCCAGATGTTGTTGGACTCCATCTCCCAGCAGCCGAAGCTATCGTAGTCAGTGGTCAGGGACTATGGGAGCTGTAGCTCAACAACATGTGGAAGACACCATGCTGCTTAAAGCAGTGTCAGCTCACAAACTGTTGACAGGGACGGGGAACCGCTGGTCCTCCAGATGTTGTCAGACTACAGGATCTATCAGCCCTTGACAGCATGGCCAATGGTCAAGGGTAATGGGAGTTATATTCTGGCAACATCTGAATGCCACCCTTGATAATCTAGGAGACCCAAGAGCTAAAGGGGAAATTGTGGAATTCCTATAGATGTCTGTTTGGCCATTGTAGGAAACAGGAAGCTGTACCAGGTAGGCCTTTGTCTGAAACAAAAGGGCTGTTCTTGTGTTCTTAGGGCACTTGCAGACCACAATAAATAAGGAATCCTGCTTTGCCCAGGCTTCTACTTGCAGGGGCTCCAAAGTCTTGGTTACCAGATTTTTTTCAATGAATCCAGGGACACTTTTCTTTCTTTTTCCTTTTTTTGAAGCTGAATAGCAGCAGGGAGTCAGTAGTGGGGATGGTGAGGCAAAAGACCCTGGGCCCAAGCACACATGCATATTGTATAAAGGTGCAAATCCCTTCTTTCATACCCTGTGGAACATAAATGCGCAGAGTTTGTAAACAAACTGGGCAACGGTGTGACACCTGCCCGTGACTCCTGAGCCTTCCCCAATCTCCTGCCCCCTTCCGCCTTTGTTTTGACAGATCGAGGGAGGCTCAGAAGTCGCAGGTGGCCGGCCGTTGCCCAGTTTTTTTTAAACTTCTGCACATTTATGTTTCACAGGATGCAAAAGAAGGGTTTTGCACCTTGCCTTGCAGAGAAATCTCACGCCTTGTCCCCGCCTGGGCAATGGCCACCCGCCTGTGACTCCCAAGCCTCCCCCCATCTGTCAAAACAAAGGAGGAAGGGGGCAGGAGATCTGTACCGCTGGACATCCCCGGTTCCTCTTTGGCAGTGGCGGCGGCAGCTGAAGCCAGCCAGAGCCAACTGCACTACCAGGCTGGCTCTGGGCTGCTGAGGCTGCCACTGCCACGTTTCCCGGGCACAGATTTGCAAATCTGGGGACTGTCCCCGGGAACTGGGGACGTCTGGTAACCCTATCCAAAGAGGATTCAGGAGAAGTAGAATTGGAGGAGCAGAAAGAAAGCATGGTCAGGCAGTCAAGGAAGTTGGGGTAGAATCCACTGGTTTTGCATCAGCAGGTATAGAAGATCCCTAAAATTGCAGCACTTCTGTTGTGAGTGATCATCTGAGACCTTGATAAGGATCTTGGCCTAAAAGCAGTCCTTTGGCACAAAGGACCCTCATCCTAAAGATTGTAAAGAGGATGGTTCTGAAAAGCTCCTTGCCACTGCCCTAAGCTAGGTTTAGAACACTTTTCTGCAGTTCCACCATGTCTGGATGAAGGGTTAACAACTTACGATGATGTAACCCACACCTAACAAACTCTCTCTTTTAGAATCTAAGTACATGCATCTCTGACACCCATGTTTTTATTTCCTCCACCTTCAGTGTGTCAACAATTAGAAACCCCACATTTTCTGTGCCTAAAAACAATCATATGCTATAAATTTATTTTGCAGTTCAATGCTTTAGGTTCAATGTCAATAATTTCTACTTAAGTTTTAGGGCTATGTGCAGTTTCTGCCTCCCTTTTCTCATATTTTTTCTCTCCCCCCCCCCCCAAGAGCGCTGATCAATAAGGCCTTGGGTTTTCATTGTTACAGCACTGACCTCATCTCACTCCCCTTATCCTTACATTGTATTACCCGTGTCCTTTTTATTCAGGCTACTATGTGTTAACAGGGACATTTTGCTCAAAGCAATAGTGCGATGGAGGTCATTTCAATGCACTTCATTCTCCAGGAGCAACTGTGGTTTTAATTTAAGGCTATATGTCCTACCTCCCCCCCCCCCACTTGCCTGGGGAAAATGTCTGTTAATAAATAAAAATAAACAGGGCTTTTTTCTGAGTAGACATTCATAGGATCATCATTATTATTTATCTGTGCACCGTTTCCCCCTTCAAAGTTGTGCCTGAAGTGTCTCACAGCACAGCAATTGAACAAAAAGAATTCAAAAATATATTAGGAACCATCAGAAATAACCACAATGGCATGGATTCAGCTAAACCAGTGTGCTAGCAGAAGGCAGTTGCAAGGGCTCCCATTGTTCATGAAGGCTGACAGGAAAGTGCCTTGACCACTGCAGGTCAGGAAAAGGCCAGAGGCTTGAAATGCAATTGACTTTTACTCACAGAAAGTAACACAGCGAGTCCCTGGCTTGACTCCTTCAGCTTGAGATCATAGAATCATAGAATCATAGAGTTGGAAGAGACCACAAGGGCCATTGAGTCCAACCCCCTGCCAAGCAGGAAACACCATCAGAGCACTCCTGACATATGGTTGTCAAGCCTCTGCTTAAAGACCTCCAAAGTAGGAGACTCCACCACACTCCTTGGCAGCAAATTCCACTGTCGAACAGCTCTTACTGTCAGGAAGTTCTTCCTAATGTTTAGGTGGAATCTTCTTTCTTGTAGTTTGGATCCATTGCTCCGTGTCCGCTTCTCTGGAGCAGCAGAAAACAACCTTTCTCCCTCCTATATGTGACATCCTTTTATATATTTGAACATGGCTATCATACCAGCCCTTAACCTCCTCTTCTCCAGGCTAAACATGCCCAGCTCCCTTAGCCGTTCCTCATAAGGCATCGTTTCCAGGCCTTTAACCATTTTGGTTGCCCTCCTCTGGACACGTTCCAGTTTGTCAGTGTCCTTCTTGAATTGTGGTACCCAGAACTGGACACAGTACTCCAGGTGAGGTCTGACCAGAGCAGAATACAGTGGCACTATTACTTCCCTTGATCTAGATGCTATACTCCTATTGATGCAGCCCAGAATTGCATTGGCTTTTTTAGCTGCCACGTCACACTGTTGGCTCATGTCAAGTTTGTGGTCAACCAAGACTCCTAGATCCTTTTCACATGTACTGCTCTCAAGCCAGGTGTCACCCATCTTGTATTTGTGCCTCTCATTTTATTTTTGCCCAAGTGCAATACTTTACATTTCTCCCTGTTAAAATTCATCTTGTTTGTTTTGGCCCAGTTCTCTAATTTGTCAAGGTCATTTTGAAGTGTGATCCTGTCCTCTGGGGTGTTAGCCACCCCTCCCAGTTTGGTGTGATCTGCAAATTTGATCAGGATGCCCTTGAGTCCATCATCCAAGTCGTTGATAAAGATGTTGAATAAGACCAGGCCCAAGACAGAACCCTGTGGCACCCCACTAGTCACTCTTCTCCAGGATGAAGAGGAACCATTGATGAGCACCCTTTGGGTTCCTTCAGTCAGCCAGTTACAAATCCACTGAGTGGTAGCAGAGTCAAGACCACATTTTACCAGCTTCTTTACAAGAATATAATGGGGCACCTTGTCAAATGCCTTGCTGAAATCAAGGTAGGCTACATCCACTACGTTCCCTTCATCTACCAGGCTTGTAATTCTGTCAAAAAATTACAGATGTTTCTGGAAACTGAGCTCCAGCCCCACCTTCCCCCTTGAGCCTCTCATTCTGGAGCCCTCTCCAACAGACAAAGACTGTGACATGGGGGGTGAGCTCCTCCTCTGGGCCTGTCTGGCCCATTGCTCGGCAACATGTAGGTTTCTCCTAGAGCAGGGTGTGAGAGGAGGAGAGCCAGCAGCACTGAGCTGTCCTGCTGTGGGATGACAAGTGTACCCTCTGATTCCCCCCTTCTATGTCTGTGCTCACACTGAGGTGCTCAGCCTCCAGCCCTGTCCTGGAAGCCTTCTTCTGACCCCTCTCTCCAGCTTACTGCTTCCAGCACCTCCCATCTCATTCCTTCCCCAGCCTCCTCCCCATTGTCACACCACCAGGACCAGGGGTCTAAGTCTTTGTCTTCCCAGTCCTCCTTGGGGGCTTCTCATTCACCCAGTTCTCCTCCCCTCCCCTTCCCCCATACGCCCCCCAAATCCACTCTTGTGGGGAGGTCAGAACAAGCACACTGGGAAATGATAAGGGATTGTTCCATCTAGCGGACATTCAGCTTCGCTGATTGTCCACAAATTCTACTAGTAAAAGAGAGGGAGAAAAACATTTCTCTGCCCCCCCCTCTCCATACCATTCATAATATTATAAACGTCTACCATGTCACCTCATACTTGACTTTTCCTTAAAAAGAAAGTTTGAAATGCTGCAATCTTTCCTCATCCGGGAGTCGCTGGATAAACCTTGAAGTCTCTTCCAACTCTGTGATTCTCCATTTGTCATCCTGTAACCATCCCAACACATAAAGAGGAGGAATTCCTCCCATCTATCTAATACACAATCAAAATATAAAACCAAAAGCTCCAAAGCATATCGATATACAGAACAATGCAGATGGGCAGGGAGGGGGGAGAGTGGCTTTTTGACTTCCTGCCATATTCTCTTTATGTCCCATAGTAGGAAAATTTGATTACCCATATTTTAGCATGCATAACCAGTTTGTTATGCCCTTATGAGTCCACATAAGCACCAATAATAATAACAGTGACGATGCTAACTGTGAATTATTGCTTATGCATATTTTATGGCGCCCTTTAGTTTAACATCCTATAACCTTACACTGAATGTGTGAGTTGTAACAAACTTGCTTTAAAACCAAATTAGCCAAATGTTTATCTGGATTCAACTCTGACCCACAAATTGCCTTGCAGCAAATGCTGTTCTGATATCCTTGGGAGAATATGAAGTTCTTTTAATGGGACCACTTATTCCGTCCTTACAAGACATACCTTGTTTTTTCTCTGTACACCTGGGGTATGGAATCGCCTCAGACATTGACCCCTTCCTTGAATCCCTAGTTTCCCTCTGGGGGCAAAATGTGCACTGGGTTGCCCTGATATGCATGGGAGCAGGGCTTATTTCAGCCGCAACGCCATACCAGCACCTCTCAGTTGGGTGTCATTGCCATTATAAGAGAACAAGCCAGGCATTCATGGTAAGTTCTGGTACCTCTTTTTGTAGGAAAATGGGCCACCATTTCTGATTGACAAGTTAGAATAGGTGGTAGGGAGGAGGGAAGACAAGGTCAACCAAACTATGGTGATGATGGAAAATGCCCCTCAGCCTTCATTGGACCTTTCCACTGAAGGCTGAGGGACATTCAGGGACATTCTTGGAGGTGCAATTCTTCAGGTTTTCAAGGAGGTGGTGAGGATAGTACTTACAAATTGTGATCCAAGAGCAGCTTTCTTTTTCTCTTTTTCTCCTAACCTTTGAAAGCATAGCCATAGCTCAGCTGAGCACCCATTTGCAGCACAGCTCCACTGCACTTCGGAAATGGAGTTGCAAATGGCCCTAGGAAGATGTTCCATGATGCTTTTCTCATCCACATTTCTTCTCAAAGCAATGAAGAGTGCAGGCTCCATTATTCATTGCTCCAATATTTAGAGCATGTGCCCACAAATTCAGGGACCATGACATGCTTAAGTGGAAGAAATGCTGGGTCACAGGTTGTTGTGCTACGACTTGGTGCACAGACGTGCACCTGTTAAAGCGTGGACTTCTGCAACTTGCTATATTCTAGGTATTTTTGTTGACCTCAGTGGCTTTGTGTCTTTCCAAGCTAATAAATTCGATTTGTTAATCTGTGATTCAAACTGCAAACTCAGAACCAGGAGCAGCGTGAGTGAGCCATCACTGTGTCATCTGAACTGAGCCAGCGGCTCGTATTTCAGAATTTTGCAATAAAGAGAGGTGCCTATAACAAAGAAAATTGTTATAAGATATTAACTGCAGCAACAGTATATTACACCTTGGAAGTTAGATAAGATCTATAAAGCCAGCAATGGGTGAGGCTGGTGTTGTAATGACACCAAGGGAGACTTTTATAATATCATTTATAATAAATGATTGAAGAAACTATGAACTGGTACACCCTGAGTTCATCAGGTTGACCTGGTATATATGATCTTAATGAAGTAGATGCAAGTTAACAAGGTGAGAGAATGTTTAGTTATTAATTTTGTTAGCAGCTGCTAGACTGAATTTTCCAATGCAAAGGAAAATATCAGTGTTGCCTTTCAAACATGAATGGGTTGGGTAGGGAAACTTGGATATTTGTGAATTCCAATAGGAAATGAGCAGCTCTACCCTTCCTAACTAAAGTATGGGGTAGAATACTGATATATAGACAGAGTAATAGATAAAATACATTTAAAACGCTTGTTTTCTAGAGAACGTGCTGCATTTCAAAATGTGTATTTAGTGAAAAAAATGTGTTCAGCCACAGATATTTGATAGTCGAAATAAAATAAAATTTAAAAAATTCCTTCCAGTAGCACCTTAGAGACCAAATAAGTTAGTTATTGGTGTGACTAACTTAGTTGGTCTCTAAGGTGCTACTGGAAGGAATTATTTTGTTTTGTTTTGTTTTGTTTTGTTTGAACTACGGCAGACCACCACAGCTACCTACTTGCAACTAGAACATATTTGATAGGGTTATGCATGCCCCTCCCATCTGATTCAGGGCCTGAAAAGGGGCTTCAGTGTGGCTCCATTCTGATCCAAGATAATGCAGGACTCTCCCAACCCAGATCTGGGCCATGAACTGAATTTGAGGCCTTGCATAGTGTTTAATTACAGTCTTAAAACCCAATTAAGCATGCAGTCAGAAGCGAGAAGGAAAGGAGTCACAAGCAGGCTGACTGCATCTCTCCCCCATCTCTCCTTTTGGCAGTCCTAGATGGCTCCAGGTGGGTCAGATATGACCTGGGCTAATCTAGGATTCCTTCAGCTCACTCATGCAAGCCCTGGGTCAATGCAAAATGACCTAATTAGGTTCAGGATCTGGGATTCAGCTGGAATGGTTGCACAGCACTAATGTTTGGATACATATATAAATTGGTCATGCAGATTTTTTTAAAAAAATAGCAGCTAAATGCAAAATGGGACAGAACAGATTTGAATAGAGATGAAATTGATAATGGACTGGAATTAGATTGTTTTTTTCAATTCTTAGAGTGCTGGTCCAGGAGCAATTCCTGAGAGAACAGGCTCTTGTTTCATTATTTACTGTTTGGAAAACTAGGCTAAGTTTTGTAACTTAAAGGGCAGCCTTGAGGATGGTGTTTCTTACTCTGATGAGAAACACTGACAGAAGGGTGATTAACTTTTCCCCTTGTCCCATTTCCTTGATCTGAATTGTCCCCTTTTAAAAATAAAAATAAAGCTCTTAAACATGTAGTTCAAAAAGATGCCTAGTTCTCTGACCTTTATTTTTTCAGGCAGAAGTCTAATAATTTCAGGAGGATGATGACTGAGTAGGACAAACTCTTAGAATCCTTCCTGCTCACCTCCCTAGTGCTACTGCTCCCTTTCAAATTGCAATGGCTGCTTTTAAGTTTGAAGAACATGTTGGGTAATCTGAACTTCCATGTCTCATCTGTGTAGTAACAACCCCCCCCCAAAAAAAACCTCCCTGTTTCCTGTGCAATGAGTTGCAAAGAAGAAGATGCAATGGGGGGAAAATAGCATTCAACTCAAAACCTCCTTCAACAAGCTTCTAAAAATAAAACCCATCATCTAACTCAAGCACCATTTGGGTGTTTTTCCTCTTGACTCTGCTGGTTGCAAGAATCATAGAATCATAGAATCATAGAGTTGGAAGAGACCACAAGGGCCATCGAGTCCAACCCCCTGCCAAGCAGGAAACACCATCAGAGCACTCCTGACATATGGTTGTCAAGCCTCTGCTTAAAGACCTCCAAAGAAGGAGACTCCATCACATTCCTTGGCAGCAAATTCCACTGTCGAACAGCTCTTACTGTCAGGAAGTTCTTCCTAATGTTTAGGAGGAGGAGGAATAAATGGAATATGTCAGTCTCTGAATCTTGCCTATTAGTGTGTCACTTCTTACTTTGTGACACAACATGATGCTATGTATTATTTATAAAGAGGAGCAGGTTTGGCTTATTGTATGTTTACTTGTTACTTTATTGCAACAACTTCTACCATACTTGGTCTGTAAGCGATGTACAGTAAGGTTAAAAAGATGCAATAGTTGTAAAACCAGTCAAAACTAACCATGAAATCAGAATGCCTTCTTAAAATGTCTAATGCAATAGAAAGGTTCTCACTAAGCGCTGGAAGTGCAACAGAAAAGGGAGCTTGTCTGATTCCACATAATGGGTACAAACGATAATGATGAACACAAGGCTCCTGGTAGATACAAGTTTTGTACCCAAACCACAGGAGACCATGAACAGTGACTCAGCCGTGTTGGAATTGAGAAATGTAAATAATGATCAGGGGGAAAAGAAAGGAATTTGGCAGAACTAACTCTACTGTACTTTAAGTACATGGGTGACACCTGGCTTGAGAGCAGTACATGTGAAAAGGATCTAGGAGTCTTGGTTGACCACAAACTTGACATGAGCCAACAGTGTGACGCGGCAGCTAAAAAAGCCAATGCAATTCTGGGCCGCATCAACAGGAGTATAGCATCTAGATCAAGGGAAGTAATAGTGCCACTGTATTCTGCTCTGGTCAGACCTCACCTGGAGTACTGTGTCCAGTTCTGGGCACCACAGTTCAAGAAGGACACTGACAAACTGGAACGTGTCCAGAGGAGGGCAACCAAAATGGTCAAAGGCCTGGAAACGATGCCTTATGAGGAACGGCTAAGGGAGCTGGGCATGTTTAGCCTGGAGAAGAGGAGGTTAAGGGGTGATATGATAGCCATGTTCAAATATATAAAAGGATGTCACATAGAGGAGGGAGAAAGGTTGTTTTCTGCTGCTCCAGAGAAGCGGACATGGAGCAATGGAGCCAAACTACAAGAAAGAAGATTCCACCTAAACATTAGGAAGAACTTCCTGACAGTAAGAGCTTTTTGACAGTGGAATTTGCTGCCAAGGAGTGTGGTGGAGACCATCTCCTTTGGAGGTCTTTAAGCAGAGGCTTGACAACCATATGTCAGGAGTGCTCTGATGGTGTTTCCTGCTTGGCAGGGGGTTGGACTCGATGGCCCTTGTGGTCTCTTCCAACTCTATGATTCTATGATTCTATGATCTTTCATTGGCATCCATCTGTCTCAAGAGACAATGGAGTACCGCCAGGAGTGAAGTCAAACAGCCTTAGCAGCACGGAAGCAACCTCCCTGGGGCACAAGCCTGGGCAGTGTATATGGAGGTCCTGGACTGCCCAGATGACAAGACCTACCATCTCGGCTTTGCTGATGTGGTCCAAAGGAAAGGAGAGCAATATGCTTGGAACCAGCTTGGCTGCAGGAAATGCTAGAAGGAGGTATGCAAGGCACCATTCAACCACTCCAGATTTGTGTATGGTTACTTCCCAGGTTGATGAGCTACGCCTGCCCCTCACTTCCCTCTGAGGCACATGCAGAAACTGCCTTCTTGACTGTTGGGCCCACTATTGGTCTTGTCTGATCACTCCACCGTAGAAGTCCCCAACTCATTGGCTACACTCACCTAGTTAGCCCACCAATCAAGGCTGTTTCCCATGGTGTGGCCACTGTCACATGATGGCAACTTCTAAGAGCCACAAGCGAGAGCTGAGTGCAGGGACAAACTGCCACAGAAGGAGAGCAATGTGTCCCCCACCAGAGGTACCAACCCTCTCCTAACACTCTCCTATACTTTAACACAATTGTCTGACATTCCCAATGCCCAATCCCTCCCCTCAGCTACTCCCCCACCAATGGAGCTATAAGCATGTGTTTGAGAACATGTTCAACCACATCTGAGAGAGTGGGACTAGACTAGAAATAAGTGGCTTGTTTGAAGACTACAATGTGGGTTTCAGCAGAATCACAGGGACATCATTACTGGGAAACTTCAGAGGGCTGGCGGGATAGAAAGACTAATTACACAATTTGCCCTAACACTCCAGGATCTTTTAAAATTTAATTTGTGCCTGGATTTGCAGTGCTAAAGTACTTGCACACAAGTAGCAGAAGTAATGTACTACTTAGTCCCCTCTTAGCCAGTTGTGGACAATTAAGTACAATGATTAACACCCTTTAATATACAGAAGAATTTCTAGAGCTACAGATTACTGTGTTGCATTGTGTTGGGGGAAAATGTATTTAATTTGAACCCATTAATTACAGGGCCCACTGTGCAAGCTGTTCTGCAATTTAAGCCAGTTGCACTTTGAATGAATATGGCTTCAATGACATTGATTCACACCTGTGTTATGATTTTGAGCCAGTTGTGGGTCATCCTATGTATGCAGCACAGAACAGTGATTCAAATCTGCAATGCAAGGTGATGTTGTTTTTAGAAGTACTGTATTTTGAACTTTTGTATTTTGCTACATAGGTTGAATCTCGACCTCAAAAGCACAGAGCTTTGAAGGTTTGATTTTTTTTTTAAGGAACTAGTTCAAATCTGACATGCCTCAAACAGAACTAACTGCATTTCATAGTTGCCCCTTTACAAAATGAAGACGTTCATGTTCAGTTCAGAGTTATAATTCAACTTCATCCAAATGATCTGCGGTAATCAATCAATCATCAGCATTTAGAATGTTAGATGCTTCCATGCTGAAGTGTAAAATATATTTCAAAAGACTATGAAAACATCAAAGTGCACACATAGTAGAATGTTAATTGTTTCATTTATGTTTCCCAACAATTATGACCTTTAGCTTAAAGGCCTAAAGAGTTTTTTTAAGAACACATTTAAGAAAATGAACTTGAAGATAAGCTTGAAATAGTTCAAAATTCTGCACCAAAAACATATTAATTAATGTTCAGTTCACTCAGCAGTTATGGGAACTACTTTCAGGTGTAGTTCAGAGATTTTTGAACTAATTCACTGAACTTCATTAAACTGAACTAGTTATTTCCAAGCATTGCAAGATAACTAGGTTTGGAGAGAAGTGGACATTATCGAGTAGATTAGACTCCTATAACTTCTAGGCTTCATTTCCCACGGAAAGATTTTTAAGTGGAACGGCAAGAGTTTTCTTCTGAAAGCTCATCTTATCTTTGAGATTAATATAGATGTATCTATCTGGCACAAACTCAGCAATTTTTATGTCCTCCTTACAGTGCTGCAGCACATTACGCAGTGATTAGAAGCTCTTCAGGGGGAGAAAATAACCACCCCTAAAAGTTGCTGTGTCAAGTTTTCACGAAACCTTAATAGGCGTTCTAATGTCAGATAAGTGTGAAAAGTTCAGACCGCTTCAGTTTAATGCTACCTGCCTTAAACAATTATCCATCTGCCTCCTCTCCATTTAAATATTATAATTCCCCAAAGCATTTTGCACATAAAAAGCAGGTTGATGGGACTGTTTTTATATCTCCTTCCGTAAACTGCAGACTCAATGAAGACAGCACTGCATGACAGCCATAGCAGTCCTGTATTGCAATTGCACGATCACTTTCCCTTCTTCTGTAGCTTCTATCCCATGTCATTCCTGGGGGGCAGGATGCTGACCTAGAAAGCCACTGGGTGACCCAGAAGGCACACTTCATTGGACTGACACACTCAGAATGCTGCTGAGGCATCAGATGCCCAAGAGGCAACAGATTTAATAATATTATTATTGCGTACCCCCTCCCCCACCCACCTATGTAGGATGGATTGGATGCACAGATAGGCAGTTAAACCAATTGAGCATCTGAGCACAGTTACGAGTCTGGTTTTTATTGGACGACTTGGAGAGAGGTCTGTGCTACGGAATGGAGAACAGGGTGTGCAGCTGAGACCAACTGCAGATCATAATGTTCAGGTCCACAGCAACCATGACTCAGAACTGCATTGCAAACACACACACACACACACACACACACACACAATTTTGGGGATAAATGCCCACAATAAGTGATGCCAGTGTGTTGGAAGGCAGAAATACAAATGGAGACAATGAGCAGGCCTGACATTGGCACTTGGCACACATTGATAGCTGCTAGGGCCCGTTGGCAGATGCTGGGTACCTCTGCGCTGGCAGGCATGTTGGGACTCACACCTTGCCTGGCCCTTGCTGCTGCCACCCCTGGCACTGCTACCATCCCTCCTTGTCTCTTGGACTCCTGGTGATGCTGGCCCTGAGAGTGCTGTAGCTTCCAGCAGCCTCCTGCCAGCTTACCCAGGAGACACTCAACTGGGTAAGCCAACCCACTTATGGCAGGGGAAACTGATATCTGCAGCAGCATGCCAGGGCCTGGTATCAGGCACAGGCAGCAGTGCTGGGGGTAGTGGGGTTTGCCAATCAGCATCAATGGGGCACATCAGTGGCAGAAGTCTGGAGACAGACCTGACACCTTTAGCACTGCCTAATAGGGACGCAGGTGGCGCTGTGGGTTAAACCACAGAGCCTCGGACTTGCCGATCAGAAGGTCGCGGTTCGAATCCCCGCGACGGGGTGAGCTCCCGTTGCTCAGTCCCTGCTCCTGCCCACCTAGCAGTTCGAAAGCTCGTCAAAGTGCAAGTAGATAAATAGGTACAGCTCTGGCGGGAAGGTAAACGGCATTTCCGTGCACTGCTCTGGTTCACCAGAAGCGGCTTAGTCATGCTGGCCACATGACCCGGAAGCTGTACGCCGGCTCCCTCGGCCAATAAAGTGAGATGAGCGCCGCAACCCCAGAGACGTCTGCAACTGGACCTAATGGTCCCTTTACCTTTAATGGCAGTAGTTCTGTAGGTTTTCAGAGAGGGAATGTTCCCAGCCTTATCTGGAAATGCCAGTTCGAGTATGAGAAGCCCAAGAAAGCTGGCATGCAGTGAAATCCTGTGTGTGTTTACACAAACGTAAGTCTCATTAACTTAATTGGAGCTTACTCTCAAGTAGGTGGGCATAAGGACACTTACCTAAGAACAAGCCCCACTGCATTTAATAGGACTTACTTCAAAGTAAACGTGCTTCAGAATGCAGTTTTTTTTTAAATAAAATGTTTTTACACTTTCCCTGAGGCATATGAAAGATGTTGCATAATACAAAGTGGATTCATGTTGCTTCCTAATGGCTCTGTTGTTAAACAACAATGGTATTAATTAAAGAAAAATATTTGACTCTGTTAGTGATGGAATTTCAATTAGAAAAAAGTGAGGAGCAGGTGGCATTCTCATTCTGCTGTAAATAAGTCTCCATATGCCACATAAGAGGAAATTTGTATGGAGTCTGCTTTTGTGTTTGTTTTGCTTTGCTTTGCTGTGCCTCCCATGATATGAAGAAAGATATCATGAAAAGGATGATCAGGTTTCAGATGTTAAAAACTCTATCTGGATGGTACCAAATAGTTTTTTGGTTTTTTTTAGCGTGGACGCCTCTTGCACCCCTTACAGCCTTCTGCCATAGACCTTTGACTGTTCTGTAAAAAGAAAATAAAAATTAGGATGGATTTGTGCCCTTTCTCTATTTCAAGGTCCCTTTGAATGCTCCCCCCCCCATTTCTAGTCAGTCACAACAGTATAGTATGTATGCATATTAATCATCCATGAGTAACAAATGCCCTTTAGAACTTGTTCCCAGGAATCTAGTGTCGGACTCCCCTGTGCCACCTTGGCACAATGTTCCTCAGCTCTTAGGCACCAGGCTAAGGCATTTTTTGTCCTCCCAGACTTCAGGTTGTTAAATTGAATTTTGGAGAGGTGTGATTTCTGGCCTGTTTTATGGTGTTCATCTTGCGATTCGTCCCTTTTTTATAGTTATTGATGGATGAGCACTTTTGGGACATTCCGTTCTTTTGTCGTTTTTATATACTTGCCTTCAGTGCTGGTTTTGCTATGTGTATTTTATGACTCGTGAGTCACTTTCGGACGCGTTCTTTGTGAAAAGTGATGAATAAAGAATAAATAACAGTAACAACAACCGGCCGTGATGAATGGGGTTGATGAGAGTTGTGGCCCAGACCATCAGTGAAGGGCGCTGTGGGAAGCAGAGGCCAAAGCTAACTATTCACATAGGTTCTGGGGCCTGTAAATCCTATTGTTGGCACAGACTCTCACTATTCCCAATTATTATGGTGTGCTTGGGTACTTCTAGACTTGGCACATGGGTTTTTCTGAAGGATTTTGCTGTTGGCGAGCTCCGCCAAGAGCTCCCACAAAACTAAAAGTTTCAAGCAAACTTTGTAGGACAAAACAGCTGAGGGATTTGTCAGGAAAACACAATGTTTTGGTGGTAAGTAAGATTTCTCAGTGTGAAGTGGTAGTGATGGGGAATACCTACTGATTCCCATACTATCTCAGGATCTTGTCCAGGGAGAAATCCAATGTGAGTTTGGAGGTTTTTTTGAACTGGGTAAGACTGCAAGGGGCTCCCTACAAGATCAAACCAAAAGCCTATCTAGTGTAATAGGTAAAAGGTAAAAGTAAAGGACCCCTGTACGGTTAAGTCTAGTGAAAGGTGATTATGGGGTTGTGGTGCTCATCTCGCTTTCAGGCCGAGGGAGCCAGGGTACCTTCCCACCACAGTGGTACTTATTTATCTATTGGCACTGGCGTGCTTTCAAACTGCTAGGTTGGCAGGAGCAGTGACCGAGCAATGGAAGCTCACCCCGTTGTGCGGATTCGAACCGACAATAATATCCTGCACACGGAGGACATGAGCACAAAGTCACTCTCGCTCCATCCATGAAAAGAATGGGAAACAAACAAACAAATAACCACACTTACTTGCTGGTGCATGTATAGTATGATCCATTCTGGCACTTTCCATCTATGTAATTGCAAAATCTTTGCTTAGAACAAGGCAATATGGGCAGAATTCGAATGAGGCCACACAAATGCATTGTCAATAGCACCCGGAGGATTGAATATATTGATCTCATTAGGATTTAAAGATGTAATAATGAAGGACTGTCGATTTTTCACCCCCTTCCTTTTGCATGCGAACACCTCTTTCTTTCCCATAGCTGCTTCTAAAGGCCAATTTCCTTCCCTCTCTCCCCTCCTACAAAAAAGGTTTAGAAGGCCTACAAAAGAAGCACACACACATAATACTGAAAGGAGAAAAAAAAAGGAAGAAGGGTTAATGCTGGCTTTCTGCCATCTAGAAATACAATCCATTTAATTCACCCTGCCTATCCCTGCTATAGTGTTAAATATAGACTAAATAGTTTAATATGGATTTATGTAATGAGCTCACAAATTGATTTTTTGCAGTGCAAGCCCAGTTTAGAGTTTAGGAGCAGACAGTCTCTTAATGAGATCAAAAGAGCACCCTCTTGGATTGTGATGCTAAGCAATGTCTTCCTTTTGTTGTGTCCATGTTACAATGGCAGGAGTGTGCGTTTGTGTGTTTTCTTTAGTGTTTTGAGTTGTTTATTGAATAACCTACCACAAGATGGAAATGAGACTTCAGAATGTCAACAGTTGGGGGCGAGGGAAGGTTTCTCTGCAGGGCTGATAAAAGGAGCATTAGATTCTGCAGCCAGAGCTTTTCCTCAGTAGTATTTTACACAATTAGGTGGCTACCGTTTGCCTGCAATACACCAAACCTTGTACACATCACATTGCATATACATACAAAAAGAATGAAAACTTCCAGATACTATTCTAGTTTTTGCATGAACACATTTCATTTAAATTTAGTGTGTGTTTTCTGAAGTAGGTCTTAGCCCATTGCTATTCCTCCACCCCCCAGAAATCTGCTATTTTAAACAGAATAGGTCCTCAAAACACCTTAAAAATTCTGTTGGAAGTTGTTTCTTTTCCTTTTAAAGCAGGTAGGAATGTACTAATGTATATATAAAATATATCCTGAATGTAACTCGCTTTTCTCCTGTAAACAATTTTCAGAATGCTATGGAGAAAACCTCCCAACCCCCAACCCCCTGCCTTCTTTCTTTCTTTGGGGAAAAAAATAAGAACACAACCTTCTTTGCTCCCCTGGGACACCTGAGAATCTCTTATGGGTAAAATGGAAATATTGCGTCGCTCTGAGTGACAAGAGAAAATAGGCTTCATATCTCTCTATCCTCCCCCTTCCTCTCCCAACTCTCCGTCTCTCTTCTGTTCAGGAATAATAACACACACCTGATTTAAACATCAATTATTTAGAGGGGATGATCTGCTGATAATTTATGGGATAAGATTCCCCCCAAGTTCGTGGAAGGATGAATCCCTGAGAAGGGTCTGTCTCTCCATCCAGCCCTCTCCTCTGTCAGGTCCCTTGGCCTCTGTTAGATGTATTTGTAATTGGTGTCTAGGTGGGAATGGCGGTGTCAAGCCTATCATTTCAGGGTTTAGAGCAGAGCACTGGGTAGCTGGATTTGTAATTATAATAGACTTTATTCCTATTTATATTCAGAAGCCTCCTCACCTCCCTGTTCCATCCCCTGGAACGGCACAGCAGTTAGAAGAGACTGGAGACTTTGGAGCAGCAAAACTGTTGCTCAGTCCTCTTGCCCCTCAGAATACACGAGTTTCCTTCAGTGTTGTGAGATGCCAAGATGCCTCTTCCTTAGGAAAAGCGGGGCACTCTGGGATCAAATCAGAAACCGGGACAGCTTCTGTAAATCCGGGACTGTCACTGGAAAATAGGGACATTTGGAGGGTATGCATCTCTGGGCAGGGGACTAGTTACCTCAAGGCCCAGTGGGAGAGCTTAATCTTTCCATGCAGGTTATTCCCCAATTCTTCAGGTAGGGCTAAAAATGTGCCCCATCTTAAGTCCCGAAGAGCTGCTGTCAGTCAGTGTTGGCAATAACTGAGCCTGACACTGAGGACCAGTGCCGAGGGCCTTCTGGTGCTTCCTTCGCTGTGAGAAGCCAAGTTACAGGGAACCAGGCAGAGGGCCTTCTCAGTAGTGGCACCCGCCCTGTGGAACGGCCTCCCACCAGATGTCAAAGAGAACAACAACTACCAGGCTTTTAGAAGTCATCTGAAGGCAGCCCTGTTTAGGGAAGCTTTTATTGTTTGATGCATTACTGTATATTAATATATTGTTGGAAGACACCCAGAGTGGCTGGGGATGCCCAGCTAGATGGGTGGGGTATAAATTATTATTAATGTTGTTGTTGTTGTTGTTGTTGTTGTTGTTGTTATAGTCTGACTCAGTATAAGGCAGCTTCCTAAGGGCTAGTATATGTGGAATTATGCTATAGTTAAAGCTATGGTTTTCTCAGTAGTGATGTATGGAAGTGAGAGCTGGACCATAAAGAAGGCTGATTGCCAAAGAATTGATGCTTTTGAATTATGGTGCTGGAGGAGACTCTTGAGAGTCCCATGGACTGCAAGAAGATCAAACCTATCCATTCTTAAGGAAATCAGCCCTGAGTGCTCACTGGAAGGACAGATCATGAAGCTGAGGCTCCAGTACTTTGGCCACCTCATGAGAAGAGAAGACTCCCTGGAAAAGACCCTGATGTTGGGAAAGATGGAGGGCACAAGGAGAAGGGGATAATGGAGGACGAGATGGTTGGACAGTGTTCTCGAAGCTACCAACATGAGTTTGACCAAACTGTGATGGCAGTGGAAGACAGAAGTGCCTGCTGTGCTCTGGTCCCATGGGGTCATGAAGAGTCGGACACGACTAAACGACTAAACAACAATAAGAACAACAGGCTCCTATTTGTTATGTGTGAATGTCTTTAGATACCTACTAGGTCCATATATTACTATATAGCATATTTTCAACACAAAAAACAGTGACAATTTGTTGTTGACAAAGGACAGCTGGACATATAAAGGGCCCTATTACCTTCAGTAGTTTAGGGCCTCATCAAACCTAAATCCGGCCCTGATCACACTAAACATTTTCTCTGTATCAAATATCATGGGCCAGGGGGAGAGGAAGAGGAAACACGGGGTCACTGCATACCGTCGTGCGTGAGACCGAGCCTTCCAGAAACGTTTTCCTCATTCAAGGATTATTTTTAAGTCATGTCGCCTGCTCATGTCGCCAGCAAAAGACCTTGTCTACAAGAACCAGGAGAGCAAAGCAAAAAATCCTTTAAGATGATTTTTTTAAAAAAGAAAAAAAGGGGGGGGGGAAGGATGTAAAATAAGAGACTACAAGGGAAAATTCCATGCTCGTAAAATGTTTTAATCTGCTCAAAGAATACAAGAGAAAGGCTCTGAAAAGAAGAAAGGGATTCAGTCTGGGCTTGTGCAGGAATATAGCCTAATTTAAAGACTAGGGGTTTTCAAAGTCTCTGGTCTGAAATCAAGAGAAAATGGTAGAAGTTCTTTCAAGTGAAAGTCACATAGTTCAGCCTTCAGTGTATTTAAAACAGAACCAGGAACAAGAGGAACCAGCGTGACTGCATTGGATACATGCCGCTCTTGTTTTCACAAACAAATTTCCCCGGGAATTGGCACTGAAAGATCTCTGTTGGCAATTTTAAGTAGCATTTCTTTGCTTTCGTGAAGTTTCAGTGGAACATAATATATGCGTGTGCAGAATGGAAGCAGGATTTACTAGTATATGACAAGGATATATGCATGCATGCTGTGTGCCTCACCTCATGGCAAACCCCCCCCCCCCGCCACAAACACCCTGGGAATGACGGCTCAGTCAGTAGTGACTTGGAGAACATCTAGGGGGCAGAACCATTGGCCTATATAAAGAGTGTTTCCCTTGCAGGCAAAGGGTTCCCTGGCACATTCAGTTAAATGGCTCAGGAAGCACGCAATGGAAAAGACCTGCCTTTGCCTGAGACACTGGGCAGCTGCTGCTTGTTGGGGTTGTCAATACTGGGCTAGATGGACAAACAGTCTGACCTGTTTAGCGAAGCTTTTGATGTTTAATGGACCATTGTATTTTAATATTCTGTTGGAAGACATCCAGAGTGGCTGGGGAAACCCAGCCAGATGGGCGGGGTATAAATAATTAATTATTATTATTATGTTGTTGTTGTTGTTTAGTCGTGTCTGACTCTTCGTGACCCCATGGACCAGAGCACACCAGGCACTCCTGTCTTCCACTGCCTCCCGCAAAACTGGCTATTGTTTTTTGTTGTTCTTTTTGAAGTTTTATTTGAGTTTGGGATTTTTACATACATTATATTATCTCCTTCCAATTTTAAATTTCCTGTACAATTTTTTCCTCCCCCCCCCCATATCCATTGGAAGGGTTCAAACTATTATCCTCAGCCATGGGCATAGCATCTTTAGTTTCCACCAAACGTCTTTTGTTCCAGTAGTTTTTATCCATTGCAGATAGGGGTTCCATCTGTTCCTTATTGTGGTGGACTTGACCTTCCACGTTGTTTCCTGTGACATGACTGCAACAATGTCTGACTGAATAAGTTCAAACAAATAACTATTCCATACCTCTACTGTCCATTTTTCTCTATCTTTCCATCCTAAAGCTATCGTTGCCTTTCCCGCTAATATCATAGCTTTGAAGATAAACTGGTCACCTTTCTCTATAGATATTGGCGGTTTTGACTCTGTATTTCTTTTCAATATTCAGACTGAAAACTTTCACCTTCTGATTTCTGCCCACAAAGCTGACATTAAAGGCTGGCTTCCTCCCCCCACCCCCTGGTGGCTGCCCTCTGGATGAGGGTGGATTTTATATATATTAAAAATATCGTGTTGTTGACCTCCTTTGTTGCAAACTGTGTGTGCATGTGTTTGTGTGTGCAAATGGTTTATTTATTCAAATAATGCTGCAGATAATCACTTTTGCACAGGAGTTTACTCTTGCTTGACACACACAGTTTTCCTGGCTGTTGGTGGTGCAGATGGAGCTTTTCATTCTTCATCTCTCCTCCCACTGCTGCCACTCCCCGTTTGCACTGAGTTAACCATTCTTTGGCAGCCTCGTAGAGCTCTCTTGCTTTCTGCTGCTAAAGCGTCTGTCAGTAGGAATGACGGCCACTTTAATCTTTCATTCGCCAGTACAAATCTGGTGTAATTTCATTAAGTGAAACAGATTTGTTCCAGATTTAAATTAATGTAACTCCCTGTGAAGTACTGATAGATAAAAATCGAGACAGCTGCTCACCTACCGATGCAGAACTAGGCATTAAATAAGATCTTAAACATGGAGGGGTTCTGAGGCTCATTAAAAAGACAGGTCACCCAAACTACAGTGTTTCAGCCACAGCTGAATAAGGCTTCTTGCTCTGTCTGTTACTTAAGACAGTGCAGGAAAACAGAAATGTAAAAAAGCTGTCTTATACTGAACCGAAATGATTGGTCCATCAATCTCAGTGTTGACTACGTGGATTAGCAGAGGTGCTCTAGGATTTCAGACGAGGGTCTCCCCCAGTCGTACCTGAAGATGCCAGGGACCTTCTGCATGCAGATGCTGAACCACTGAACTACAGCCCTTCCCCAGCCCTATAGGTAGCAGGGAAAGTGAAAGGACCCCTGGATGGTTAAGTCCAGTCAAAGGTGACTATGGGGTTGCGGCACTCATCTCAATTTCAGGCCAAGGGAGCAAGACATTTGTCCACATACAGCTTTCTGGGTCATGTGGCCAGCGTGACTAAACTGCTTCTGGCGCAACAAAACACTGTGATGGAAACTAGAGCGCATGGAAACGCTGTTTACCTTCCCGCTACAGCGATACCTATTTATCTACTTGCACTGGCATGCTTTCGAACTGCTAGGCTGGAGGAGAAAGGAAGCCCCACCTTCTTGTTGACCTTATTGGAATGATGGAATCGCCCTTGGGTACCTCAGCAGTCTCCGCCAACCAGGACAGACAGTATTCAGCTCAATGGCCCAGTATTTAGACTCAATACGCAATATCTTCCTATCCATCCTCACTTCATTTGTTGCTTCACTTTTCATGGGTACCCAGACCTTCAAACCATTCTGCTGCAGTTCTAAATGACAGAGTTGTTGTTGCCGTTGTTTTGCAAAACCTTCAGATGTGTCTTACTTTGTAAAACATCAGAGAGGAACATAAAGCAAAAAACCCCTGCCTAGTACACATCATAAACATTATGGTGGGTTTGTGTAATGTGCAGACCGTGCTTAACGGCATCTAATTTCGATCCAGTCTGTTTTGCAGAAATGCCAAACTGTATGTGATGGGATATGGCTTATGCATAGTCTTTCCTTTTATGAGATGCGGAACTATACCTTTCTTTTTAAAAAATGTTTTATAGACTTCCAGTTCCTTGAATCCCATGATAGATGTGGCTACAAAACAGTTTTCATGGTGGTTTTTAGCAGCAGAAGTATTAAATTTATGATCTGCCTTGCACCAGCAGCTCCCAGGGCAGGTTACAACAATTATTTTTTTTAAAAAAATAAATTAAAAAATAAAATGGATGACAATCACAGGAATAGCGTGGTCCCTGGGAACACACATCTCAGGTGTCAGAAGCCAGTGTAAAGAGGTGTGTCTTCAGCAATCAACAAAAGCTGTACAGTGAAGAACTCACACTCTTTTCCTAACCTCCAGCATGACACAGAGGATCATTGGGACATGCATATTTTAGGGCCGTGCTCCTGTGCAAGTCACATGATTCGTGCAAGTCACATGGCACCCCAAAATCGGTGCCTTTTGGGGACTTGCTCTTGTGGGAGCCAGGTTACTTGCTAGAGAGCACTGCCCCCAAAATATGTGTCTTTTGAGGGCTGCACTCTCGCAGGAACCAAAATGCAACATCTTGGGATCCAATCAGAAGCCGGGATGGTTTCTGTAACTCCAGGATGTGCTGCTCAAATCAGGGCAGTTGGTGGGTATTTCATCTCCATGGTGTGGAAATTCCGCAATGTAGGCCCTGCCAAAGAGAATGTCCTCTCCTGGGCTACCTCCAAACTTATGAGGGAGGTGGAAATACTAAGAGGGTCCCCTTCGTGGTGCTTAACACCCAAGAGGGTTGTAGGGAAGGAAGCGGTCTTTGAGATATTTGGGGCCTAAGTCATTTAGAGCAATGACAAACCTAGACAGCATCTTAAAAAGTAGAGACATCACCTTGCCAACAAAGGTCCGTATAGTAAAAGCTATGGTTTTCCCAGTAGTGATGTATGGAAGTGAGAGCTGGACCATAAAGAAGGCTGATCGCCAAAGAATTGATGCTTTTGAATTGTGGTGCTGGAGGAGACTCTTGAGAGTCCTATGGACTGCAAGAAGATCAAACCAATCCATTCTGAAGGAAATCAGCCCTGAGTGCTCACTGGAAGGACAGGGCCTGAAGCTGAGGCTCCAATACTTTGGCCACCTCATGAGAAGAGAAGACTCCCTGGAAAAGACCCTGATGTTGGGAAAGATGGAGGGCACAAGGAGAAGAGGATGACAGAGGACGAGATGGTTGGACAGTGTTCTCAAAGCTACCAGCATGAGTTTGACCAAATTGCGGGAGGCAGTGGAAGACAGGAGTGCCTGGAGTGCTCTGGTCCATGGGGTCACGAAGAGTCAGACACGACTAAACGACTAAACAACAACAAAGTCATTTAGAGCCTTAAACACTAAGGTGAGCACCTTGAATTGGGCCTAGAAACAAACTGGCAGCCAATGTAGCTGTTTTAGATTCAGGGGTTCACCTCCAGGTATTGGTGGTTTGTTGTGGGCCCTGAATTCCCTGGTAGCACGGCAGGCGGTAACAGTGTTATAATAAGTGTTGGGCAGCTTAGAAAGCCTTTTCAATTGCCCTCTGTGTGGGGAAGCAGCAGCTATAATATCTGCTTTCTCCTGGGGAGCCCATCACTAGTGAGCCTACAGACATGTGGAAGAGTGATGGGAGGCTGCTGGCTGCAGCCGTTTATAAGAGGGATAAGGAACTCGTGGCTCTCCAGTATCTTCAGAGTGAGTCCTGGGAAGGTGGAGGAGGTGAGATCTGAAGAAGGCAGAACCTGTATCTTGAAGGAGGAAAGAATAGCTTGGCAATGGTAGGCTTGGTAATTCACTCCCTGTCCCAAGATGAGCAGGGTTCCCCTGGTCTGATGGAAGACAGAGAAGGCAGTCCAGCATGTGCTGTAGAAGGAACCAAGGAACAGTTGCCCTAACCTCTGAGGGGGTAGAATGGGGCTCTGGAAACACCTGCAATGACCCATAGTTATGCTCCAGCCCTTACCGAGCCTGGCCTGGTATTGATGGCTGAAGAAAAGCTGCCTTGATTCAGGCAAAATCCATGCCCAGACCACTGAAATCGCAAGATCTCTCTCTTTTTTTATAAGATATTTATTAAGATTTTTTCACACATTACAATAAAAATGGAAAAAGAAAAAGAAAAATGCAAAATAAAAACAGTTAAAAACACATTAATTTTCCGTTTCTTATTTTCCTTAAGCTTATTTCCCCGGACCTCCTCATACCTCCCTTTTTTTTGTATTCCACTTAAATTTATTAGTTCAGCAAATCCTTACCATTAAGCTTTTACCCATTTATAGACCTTTGTTTCGTATTCTCTTAAAGCATTACAGCTAGAAACCACTTAATTTCTATCCAACATCATTCTAACATTCATTAATTTTACAATATTTCTGTAAGTAATCTTTAAATTTCTTCCAATCTTCTTCCACCGACTCTTCTTCCTGGTCCCGGATTCTGCCAGTCATTTCTGCCAATTCCATATAGTCTATCACCTTCATCTGCCATTCTTCCAGAGTGGGTAGATCTTGTGTCTTCCAATACTTTGCAATGAGAATTCTTGCAGCTGTTGTAGCATACATAAAAAAAATTCTATCCTTCTTTGGCACCAATTGGCCAACTATGCCCAGGAGAAAGGCCTCTGGTTTCCTCAAGAAGGTATACTTAAATACCTTTTTCAATTCATTATATAACATTTCCCAGAAAGCCTTAATCCTTGGGCACGTCCACCAGAGGTGAAAGAATGTACCTTCAGTTTCTTTACATTTCCAACATTTATTGTCAGGCAAATGATAGACTGGGGTCATGTACCACCTGTATATCATTTTCATGATATTCTCTCTTAGGGCATTACATGCTGTAAATTTCATACCTGTGGTCCACAACTGTTCCCAGTCAGCAAACATAATATTATGTCCAACGTTTTGTGCCCATTTAATCATAGCAGATTTGACCGTTTCATCCTGAGTATTCCATTTCAACAGCAAGTTATACATTCTTGACAAGTTCTTAGTTTTGGGTTCTAACAGTTCTGTTTCTAATTTTGACTTTTCCACCTGGAAGCCAATTTTCTTATCCAAATTATATGTCTCCATTATCTGATAATAATGAAGCCAATCTCTCACTTTGTTTTTTAATTTTTCAAAGCTCTGCAATTTCAATTTGCCTCCTTCTTGTTCCAATGAAATCGCAAGATCTCTACTCACTGACTCCCAGCCCACTCCCAGGTATGAGATATCTCAGTGCACATTGCACATGCTGCTTAAAGCCATGCGGGCTAGAAAATGTTGACATTTGTTAAGGAAGCAAGCTGAAGTTCTCAACATACGGGCTTCAGTAGCCGGTACCAAATTCTGTGAGTTTTCTGTACTGATGCTGAACTTCTGAGTGCATATTCCTCCACCTTCATTCTCATGTGCTGCCCACCTGTGAGTACACTGGCAACAACACAAGCTTTTCCTCTGCCCAGATCAAGATGATGGAAATGTATCTAATATTCAGATCTTTACATCTTGACCTTCTCTGCAATTATTGACTCTTCTTTATATCCTCCTTACCATTCATAGCCCTGCTCCGGTGCAGCTGTTATGGCACATGTGTGGATACATCAATGTTTCCAGCGCATGCTGATTGGCATTCATGCATGAGTGTCTTTTTTATTTTCTCCTTGGCTGCTGGGAGCAAGCCGAGTAGCTTGGAAACTAAAGAGCGTCATCTATTAGGCGTGACAGATTTGTATTTAGCGGTAAACGCCTGACCTTGCTCAGGCTCCCTCATCCATTCCTAGCGTCCTCCCCCCTCCTCAGATGAAAGATTTTGCTTAACTCCCGCTTCCTGTCTGTTGCCTTGGAAACATGGACTAAGCAACTTGGCTAAGAGAATAACTAATAAGAGGAGATCTCCGTCTTAAGGAAGAATACATTGGAAGAAGTGCTTCTTCAACATCATCTCATGAGTATGAGCAGTTTTCAGAGGTGAGCATTCAGAAGAGTGTGCAAACATGGAAAATAGGAACACATTCTATGGCAGAATTGTCCTCCGTGCAAGTTCCATCAAAGTGAATGAGCTTTGTGCAAGAGCACAGCTGGGTTTGCAGTGTAGTTCCCATAGTATTTAATGGGAGCATTTGGTGGGTCGGTTTTTGTAGGTGACCAATTTGTTTTAATGGGGTTTGTTTGTGTACATCAGAAGTTTCCAGCGAACTGAGCCCTGCATTCACCGTAAAAGTCATGCAAACCCCTCCCAGCTAAATGGCCATGAATTTTAAGGCTTCATTTCCACGAGGTTCATGTTATAAAAAGAGCCCACAAAGAATCGATAATCACCTTATTTACGATGGGAAACTGGAGGAAAATGTATGCACAGAAGTCTGTCAGTTAAGTGGAAATTTCAGACCTAGGAGACATCCATCACATTTTCTCTTTGTGTGTGTGACTTCTCAGCCAAGCTCTTTAACCCTTCAGAGCTGGAGAAGAAAGTAAAGTTGAGGTTGTTTTAGTCTCGCAGCTGCTTAGATTGAATGTTGCCTTGTGCACTGTAGTTTTGTAGATCCAGTGAAGATCTCAGATTTGCTTTGTCTGGGGAGGAGCTATCACCCTGCTAGGTGATATGAAATGAAATGAAAACCCAAAGGTCTGTTTTCTGCTGCCCTGTGGGATGAGATGCCCTCTGTTTATGTGTCACAATTCCCTGATCACCCTTAATTCCAGAACAAGGTGTTTATCAAGTTAACTCTCTCTCTCTTTTTAAAGTGCAAAATTATACACTCTCAAAAATTTATTTATTTGTTTGGACAAAATGATAAAAGAGTTTAATCGATGAGCTTTCTAAGCTGTGTACATAATAACACTGGGAATAAAAGGCAGCTAAAAACTACAAAACTAAAACGTGAATATAATAATTATTTAAACTGGATGAAATTGGTGGGGGTGGGGGGGAGTCCGCAAAGGCAGGCAGATTTTCCAGAGGAATGAACTGAATGATGAATCATTTAAAATTCATAAGGTTTTTAATTGTGCAAATCCTTAGCCTCTAGAAGAATATCAGCAGCTTTCTAGTTGACTGTATTTATCCAGGGCAACTACAGATAGGTAGTGTTGATTACTTTCTTTTTGGACCATTAGTGATTTTGCTGTATGTACCTTTAGATTAGGAACTGCCCCTATTTTTAAGAAGACTTGCTATGAAAAGAAATAATGCCAGTGACTTGAAAAAAGGTTTCTGATCGCATAGATAAAAGGCATAGTTCAGCGCCCACATCAAATATGAATAATACTATGACAAAAAGTAGGTTGGATCCAGACTCAATTTGCTGAATGTGAGTTCCACTCAGGGCCGTCTTTAGCATATGTGGTGCCAGGGTGCAAAAAACTGCCCAGTGCCCCCAATTTTTTGGGGGGGGGGCAGGCCAAAGTTCTTGAGCTTTTCTGGGGGGGTAAAGGTAAAGGGACCCCTGACCATTAGGTCCAGTCGCGGACGACTCTGGGGTTGTGGCGCTCATCTTGCTTTATTGGCCAAGGGAGCCAGCGTACAACTTCTGGGTCATGTGGCCACTTCTGACTTAGCCGCTTCTGGCGGATCAGAGCAGAGCACGGAAACTTCGTTAACCTTCCCGCTGGAGTGGTACCTATTTATCTACTTGTACTTTGACGTGCTTTCAAATTGCTAGGTTGGCAGGAGCAGGGACTGAGCAACGGGAGCTCACCCCGTCGCGGGGATTCAAACCGCCGACCATCTGATTGGCAAGTCCTAGGCTCTGTGGTTTAACCCACAGCGCCACCCGCGTCCTTTTGAGGGGGGGAGGGGTGCACAACTCTCTCCCATGCTGCTGTGGGAGAAGAGCATTTCCCGCAGAGGCTTGGGAGGGAAGCTGCGTGCGTTGTGTGAGCAGCATGCATGCGCTGGGTGGGCCTCTTGATGGCCTGCCAATCCCAGGCATGCAGGAGGGTGGAGCCAGCCGGCTGCCTCAGCGCCCGCAGCAGAAAAGCCTGTGGTGCTCCGACGGGCTCTGTTCCGCTCGGCAGCGGCTGTCGCCTGGCCTGGCTCTTCAATGCCCGGATTCCAAATCTCAGCCCCGGACTCTCAGCTTGGCACCCCTGAGAGTCTGGTGCCCGGGTGCCCTGTACCCCTAGCGCCTATGGGTAAGCTGGCCCTGGTTCCACTAGAAACTTAACTTCCATTGGTTTAAATGAGAACTAAGATCAATCACTGATCCAGTCCAATAGCATCTCTTTAAATGGAGTGGATCCTCTACCATAGTTTTTAACGCACTAATTATTTATTACTATTTTATTTATTTATACCTTCTCTTTTCCCAGAAGCAGGACTCAAGGTGTTTTACAGAAATTAAAACAAGCACGGCTAAAACAGAGAAAGCTAAAAATAAATAAAAGATAATTGTCTTTAAAATAATTATAAAATTGTAGGATGTAGTGATGGAAAGGACATTGGGGGTCATCTTGTGTAGCCACCTGCAATGCAGGAATCTCAATTAGATTGTACGTGACAGATGGCCATCCAAACTCTTCTTAAACTCGAATGGAATTAATATTGAGAAACAAATCTAGGGTTTTTTTTAAAAAAGGAATAAAAAAGCAGAGCACAATTAAAAGCCCTTTCCTTAACAAAAGCCAGAATAAAACAGCCTTCTGTTTTATTTCACAATAGTATCACTGCAGATGTTCTCCCAAGAGTAAAGGAGAAGCTGAAAACGGTCCCCTAATGCAGAAACCTCACATGTTGCTCATCACATAGCCCAACAAACTCCTGCTGACTAACAGGCAGAAATGCTTCTCCCACAGTGAGTTTCAAAATGATTTTCAAGGCAGCTAAACTAGCCATTGCACCACATACATGGTGTCTCTTTCATGAGACTGCTTGCCTGCCACTCCAGAGCGGCTGAACTCTTTCGACAACAGTTTCAGTGTCTTGTGTTGTGGTTTCTCTGACTAGGCAGAGCAGTAACGCCGTCTGCCACAGGGGAGAGCCAGCTTTGCATTGAAACCGAGGAGAAAAGTGAAACAGCCCTGGAAAGCTGCCCCATGATATTCTTGTAAGGAAGCTGGTAAAATGCGGTCTTATGCTACCACTCAGTGGATTTGTAACTGGCTGACTGACCGAACCCAAAGGGTGCTCATCAATGGTTCCTCTTCATCCTGGAGAAGAGTGACTAGTGGGGTGCCATTCTTAATGTAAAGTATTGCACTTGGGCAAAAAAAAATGAGAGGCACAAATACAAGATGGGTGACACCTGGCTTGAGAGCAGTACATGTGAAAAGGATCTAGGAGTCTTGGTCGACCACAAACTTGACATGAGCCAACAGTGTGACGCGGCAGCTTAAAAAGCCAATGCAATTCTGGGCTGCATCAATAGGAGTATAGCATCTAGATCAAGGGAAGTAATAGTGCCACTGTATTCTGCTCTGGTCAGACCTCACCTGGAGTACTGTGTCCAGTTCTGGGCACCACAGTTCAAGAAGGACACTGACAAACTGGAATGTGTCCAAAGGAGGGCAACCAAAATGGTCAAAGGTCTGGAAACGATGCCTTATGAGGAACGGCTAAGGGAGCTGGGCATGTTTAACCTGGAGAAGAAGAGGTTAAGGGGTGATATGATAGCCATGTTCAAATATATAAAAGGATGTCACATAGAGGAGGGAGAAAGGTTGTTTTCTGCTGCTCCAGAGAAGCGGACACGGAGCAATGGATCCAAACTACAAGAAAGAAGATTCCACCTAAACATTAGGAAGAACTTCCTGACAGTAAGAGCTGTTCGACAGTGGAATTTGCTGCCAAGGAGTGTGGTGGAGTCTCCTTCTTTGGAGGTCTTTAAGCAGAGGCTTGACAACCATATGTCAGGAGTGCTCTGATGGTGTTTCCTGCTTGGCAGGGAGTTGGACTCGATGGCCCTGGTGGTCTATTCCAACTCTATGATTCTATGATTCTAAGCTGGGACTCTGGCGATGTTCATTGCTAGTTGCATGTTCAATCTCTGGCGTCTCCCAAGTTGAGTTGGAAAAGGAAGGCTCTTATCTGAAACCTTGATATGACTCAGTGCAAGGGAGCTTCCTATGCACACACTGGCATCATAGCCCAGAATCTGAGACTTCTTGCTGCCTGAGGCAAAGGACATGCTTGGTACCCCTTCCATTCCATTTGCAGAAGCAGATTGGGCTGGCCGTTGAATCTGGTTTCAAGAACAGCAATGGGATAGCATCCTCCAGTGAATCTGAATATCGTCATCGTCATTATTAGTTGCTTGTTTCCTTAAGAAGAAGAAGAAGAAGAGTTTGGATTTGATATCCCGCCTTTCACTCCCCTTCAGGAGTCTCAAAGCGGCTAACAATCTCCTTTCCCTTCCTCCCCCACAACAAACACTCTGTGAGGTGAGTGGGGCTGAGAGACTTCACAGAAGCGTGACTGGCCCAAGGTCACCCAGCAGCTGCATGTGGAGGAGCGGAGACGCGAACCCGGTTACCCAGATTACGTGACTACCGCTCTTAACCACTACACCACACTGGCTCTCCAAGCAACTTACAAGACATTTAAAACATAAATATAAATACATAATACTGTGAAAACAGAACAAAAAACTTACATAGCAGCCACGGGAAACTTGGCAGCACATTAATAACAAAACAATATCATTTCAGTCTACCAAAAGGCACCGGCAGGGGAGGGGGGAGAGATAGTGCCAAAACAATATCAATGAAAGCACCAGGCAGACTTTGTTGGAGAGTGCAATCCACAGACGAGGGGCCACAACTGAAAAGGCCCTTTTCCTTGCCACCACCCTCTGATTCTGCCTCATAGGGGACACCTGGAGAAGGGCCGCAGAAGATGACCTAAGGGTCCAGGTAGGATCACATCAGGAGATGGAGTCCAGAAGATTCTGGAGTCCTGAGCAGTAGCTCTAACTCAGTCTCTTGGGCTGAGGTATTGTTTGGGGGTTGTTGTTGCTGCTTTTGCTGTTGCTGTTGTTTTGTATCTTTATTTTAGTTCTTGTGATTTATATGAAAATTATTCTGTTTGTGCATTTTTTAACGCTTTCTTTAAGGTTTATGGTGGTTTTTGTTATGTTGTAGTTATGTATATTTTCATGTTGTAAGGTGCTTTTGAGCATGGTTTGAACTGTGGAAAGGCAGAATACAAATACAGTCGTACCTCGGAAATCTAACGCCTTGCGACTTGAACGTCGCAAACCCGGAAGTGAGTGTTCCGGTTTGTGAATGTTCTTTGGAACCCGAACGTCTGACGCGGCTTCCATGGCTTTCAATTGGCTGCAGGAGCTTGCTGGAGACAATCAGAAGTTGAACAGACTTCTGAAACGGATTCCGTTCGACTTCCGAGGTACCACTGTACTGGTAGGGGTGTGTGTGTGTGTGCGTGTGTGTGTGTGTGTGTGTGTGTGTGTGTGTGTGTGTAAAAAGCTTTATACAGTGGTACCTCGGGTTAAGAACTTAATTCATTCTGGAGGTCCATTCTTAACCTGAAACTGTTCTTAACTTGAAGTACCACTTTAGCTAATGGGGCCTCCCGCTGCCACCACGCCGCTGAAGCACGATGTCTGTTCTCATCCTGAAGCAAAGTTCTTAACCTGAGGTACTATTTCTGGGTTAGCGGAGTCTGTAACTTGAAGTGTCCGTAACCTGAATCATCTGTAACCTGAGGTAACACTGTAGCTTAAAACCAGCACTTTGTTTTCAGATTGGAAGCATAGAGGCAGTTGGTATAGTTGTAACAGTATTGGTGTTACCGTATATGATCTGCCTGCCTCAAATCTGTCAGTGGTCAGGCATCCCCACCTAAACTGCATTGCAGGTGGCACTGTGATCTAAACCTCTGAGCCTCTTGAGCTTGCCAATCAGAAGGTTGGCGGTTTGAATCCACTCAACAGTGTGAGCTCCTGTTGCTCTGTCCCAGCTCCTGCCAACCTAGCAGTTCGAAAGCAAGCCAGTGCAAGTAGATGAATAGGTACTGCTTTGGCGGGAAGGTAAACACCATTTCCTTTCACTCTAGTTTCTGTCATGGTGTTCCATTGCGCCAGAAGCAGTTTAGTCATACTGGCCACATGACCCGGAAAGCTCTGTGTGGACAAATGCTGGCTCCCTTGGCCTGAAAGAAAGATCAGCACCGCAACCCCATAGTCGCCTTTGACTGGACTTAACCATCCAGGGGTCCTTTACCTTTTGCCTTTTGTACCTAGTCCATTGGTCATGAGGTGCATCTGAGGGCAGCAGGCTACTTTAGGGGGTGCATGACATGTGCAGTATACAAAGCTCTGCTCTCCAGCAGAGGGGAGTTGCCAGTGAGCTCCCTAAGAAGGGCTGTGTGAGCTGTCGCTGCAGCAACTGCCAACTTTTCCTTCCAGTGACAGGGCTGGCCCTTGATGGCAATACTCCTGAACATCCCCTCCCATTGCAGAGATCACCTGTGACTGGCAGTCATTTCGTACTAAATGACTGCTCTAAGTTCCAGAGGCAGAACAGGGGGAGGGAAAGTTTTATTAGAAAGAGATGAGATTTTGAAGGAGTTGAGAGCAAAGCTGAAACTCAGTTTGAAAGAAAATGTCCCTCGTTAATGCTCCGAGAGGAGAGTGCCGCGATACAGAGAGAAATAGCCAGTTTGAGATAAAACAGGTGAGTAGCATGAAAGAATGGCAGGTTGGCATTCAGGGTCAGTTCACATACCTGGCAAGTTAAAAGAAATAGGGAAATTGCTCCAGTGCCACTATGCTATGCTTAAGGAGATAAACGTCTCAGTGAAATGAGATGTAGTTTAATTAATCTTGCATAATCATCCTCATTATCATCTTGTGTCAACTGGAATGCCCTTCTCAAGCCTTTCTGAGGCAGTTTGGGGTACAGTGGTACCTCGGGTTAAGTATTTAATTCGTTCTGGAGGTCCGTTCTTAACCTGAAACTGTTCTTAACCCGAAGCACCACTTTAGCTAATGGGGCCTCCTGCTGCCGCCGCGCTGCCGGAGCAAGATTTCTGTTCTCATCCTGAAGCAAAGTTCTTAACCTGAGGTAATATTTCTGGGTCAGCGGAGTCTGTAACCTGAAGCGTATGTAACCCAAGGTACCACTGTACTTGTTTAGACATCATTGTCTTGGAGTTGGTGACCCTTCATTTGGTGCTAGATGTTTCCTGCTGAGATCTCTGATTTCTTAGCTACTTTCTTTTGAGCTCTATCCTTTGAGACATCCTCTTTTTGGTTCATTATCATCATCATTTTTAATTTGTATGCCGCCTTTCTAACTTACAATACTCAAGGTGGTTTACGAGCTGAAGAAATAAAAAAATGTACATCTTATAACAATCTAATGCAATACCAAAATGTGATAATAAAACATAACTTTAAAATAGGCAACCTCCATCAAAAAAGTAACATTCAACAATCATTAGAATAGTATAAAATAATATCAACATATAAAAGTTAAACAGAAATCCACTCAACAGTTACAATAATATCTAAAATACAAACAATAAAACAACGGCAAGCCACAGTACATAAAACAATACAATACACATTGAGAAGCAGAGGGTAGAGCAACGCAGGTGGAAGGAGGCCTTGCCTGATGGAGTCTCTTCCCTCACAGTTCTTCCTCCAGGAACAGCTCCCTTATGAGGACTCCTAGGGCCGGAGGGTGGGGCAAGGCAGGTGGAAGGAGGCCTTGCCTGATGGAGTCTCTCCCCTCACCCATAAAATCCACTACTACTACCCATAAAATTTAGGTAAAATACAGAAAGATTAATGTTTAGATATTTTTTTAAAAAAAATAAATTGAAATTGTGTTCCTCATAACTGTGACTATCTACAAAAACCTTCAACCCTGGCCTGCACATGTGTGGTTAGGTACCTATAGAAGATTCAGGGTGCAAACCCTTGGCACAGATGTGCATAATATTTGCACATGCCATTTTTTTATGTACAGGTGCCTCTGGAAAATTAGCACAACATAATGCCAAACATTAAAAACTTTCCTATACAAGGCTGCCTTCAGATGTCTTCTAAAAGTCAGATAGTTGTTTATTTCCTTGACATCTGGTGGGAAGGCGTTCCACAGGGCGGGCGCCACTGCTGAGAAGGCCCTCTGCTTGGGTCCCTGTAATCTTACTTCTCGCAGTGAGGGAACCACCAGAAGGCCCTCGGCGCTGGACTTCAGTGTCTGGGCAGAATGAGGGGGTGGAGATGCTCCTTCAGGTATACTGGGCCAAGGCAGAGGCCTCTAAGCAGTGGTTAGTTGGTTGATCAGGGATCCTTTATGGAGTGATGTTTGTGGTGGACCAGATGAGCTTTGCTTCCTCTCCCTTCTGATTGTAAATTTCTGGGGAGCAACTGGGGGCAGCTCCTAGGAAACCAAGATGGTCCCTTTGGCACACCCATCAGGGTTTGTTTCTTCATCTCATCGTCTGGGGTTTGGCAATTCAGGATTGCTTGAAATGGGTGGGGTTTATTTCGACAGTGTGATCTTGAAAAGTTTTTTCTTCCTAATGCTAGAACTCCTGTGCATCCAATAAGGTTGAATGATGGATGATTCGGTATAGATAAAAGAAAAAGGGGAAAAGCAGCAATGCAAAAGCCAGCTGCAGGTGGCTGGAATGCAAAACAGGATGTTGATGTCTGGAACTGTACTAGTGGAAAAAGGGGGCAGTCTATTCTCTGTACTGAGCACCGGATGTTAGCTCAGAGTGTCATCTGACCTGTACTGGAAGTACAGGGGTGGAGTTGAGACTCTCCTGTTGGAGTATGAAGAGTGCAGACACGTTTCTCTGTACTGCTGAAATGACAGGAATAAAGACATGTAAATAGACTCCTGTCTGTCTCTTTTCCCCTCCCTGGGGGAAAGCAGGGAGGAGGGAGGAGGGTGTGTTCTTCTCACGTTTGAGGAGGATCGCCAATTTGTGACCTTGCCTGTATCCTGACGCAGACGGGAAGGTCAACAAGGATCTCAAGCCGATTGCCTGGAGTGAGGCCAGTTACTTCTGACTGCGGCTGAGAATCCTGACATCTTACACAGCACATAGTTAAACTATGGCATCCACTGACACAGAGAGCAGTGAATGCCACCAACTTGGATGGCATTAAAGGAGGACAAGACTATCAATGGATGTTAGCCATGATGGCTCTGCTCTGCCTCCACAGTTAGAAATGGTATGTTGCTGAATACCAGTTGCTGGAAACATTGGGAGGGAATTGTGCTCAGGTCTTGCTTGTGGGCTTCCCATGGATATCTGGTTGGCTACAGTGATCACAGAATGCTGGACTAGATGGGCCACTGGTCTGATCCAACAGGGCAATTCTTATGTTCAGATAAACATATGGCAATGGGAAACCAGACTCTGCTCTCACATCCAAAGATGGGATTATCCAAAGGCCAGGGATAGCGCTCCTGGGACTCACCGCTTCTCCCAAGAGCAGGTTAATACTTCACTGGAAAAGCTGTTTGTACACTTCCAAGTCATCCCATTTTGTAGTTGCTGAGGGCTACAGATAATTCACTTTCAGAAAGGCATTGTTACTTTGCGCTGCAGTTATTCTGGTAGTAAAAAAAGGCTTACCGATCAAATGCTTGTGCCCTTGTTCTGGCAGTGAATGACTGTCAAAGAAACACCAGCCTCTTGGAACATTTTGCCATTGTTCCCACCTACGCATGAGTCTGGATGAAAACATCCTTCTTCGGGGTTTGGGAGATGGAGGAGCAGGCAGCAGTATTCAAGTGTAGTGAGTCTTTACTGTTCTTTCTCAATCACTGGGGGAGTGAGCAAAAGGTCACCCCAGTCAATGGACAAGTCATTGTTAATTAGAGCAAAACCTTGCCCCTGTAGGTGGAAGGGTCATTGCCCTGTGTCATTGCTGCATTTAAAGGTGGGTGTCTTTCTCCAGTTTGCAACTAGGAATGCTGATACTACTCGCCCATTCCAAACCTCTCTCTGGAGGGAAACAGGCAGTGATCTGCACACCTTTGAAGTGTGTTGATAAAACACCAGCATCTATAAAAAGGACTCCAACCAGTCAATATAGTCAGTAGATTATGACATTTTATCATTTTATATACAGTGGTACCTTGGTTCTCAAATGCCTTGGTACTCAAACAACTTGGAACCCAAACAGGGCAAACCCGTAAGTAAGTGTTCCAGTTTTTCGGAAGCCGAACATGCTCCGTTTTGAGTGTTACACTTCCGATTTGATTGCCACACTTCTGTTTTGAGTGTTACGCTGAGGTCTGTCTGTTTTTGCTGTTAATTTTGCACTTTCCTTTTTGTGGCTCTTTTGTTTTTGTGACTGTGTGGAACCCAGTTCAGCTACTGATTGATTGATGGTGTGACTAGAGTACATTGTTTATTGCCTTCATTTTATGGATCAGTGGTCTCATTAGATAGTAAAATTCATGGGAAATTGCTGTTTTAGGGGTTGTTTTTAAAAGTCTGGAATGGATTAATCCTTTTTGCATTATTTTCTATGGGAAAGTGTGCCTTGGTTTTGGAACCGACTTCCTGAACGGATTAAGTTTGAAAACCAAGGTACCACTGTACTGTTAACAAAGTTACAACCTTTAGTTGTGAAAAGTGAATATAAAGACTTGAAATAAATAAACCCCTCAGGACAAAAAAGTAAGTGGATGGCAGAATCAATATAACTTTGTACATACCCACAAATTCCTAGAAATATCCATGGGTGTCATACACAGGGCATCATTTTGTTCAAGGTGCCTATAATGAAACTGAATTACTGGAACAAATTTCCATGAATATCTGATATTAGGGAAAGCTAGAGTGTGACTAATAATGCTGAAGAAATTACTCCACAGTGATTGCTGCTTATATATCCCTGGGCCTGCCCCTGGGATGCTGTCAAGGTTAAGAGGACATTGTCTGACTTCCTCAGACAACATGGGGAATTAAATGGAGATGCTTCAGGTCTCTACCTTTAACATCTATACCCATGGAAATCAATTCTACAAATTACAAAGAAACAAGTATATGCTTTTTGCACTTGTGCCTCTTGCACACTTGTTTCCTATGTAGTGCATCATTTTTGTGATCCTATGCATACTTAATTTCATAGTCCCACAGAATTCAGTGAGCCTTATTTCTGCAACGCATGCAGGATTGTGTTGGAAAGGGTTTATTTTATTTTACTTTACTTTAGCAATGGCCTTCCCCAGTGGTTTGCCTGCAGCATCTGGTATACAGAGTCTCCCCACTGATGTGGGTGTTACATTCCCTGTTTCGGGAAGTTTTTAATGTTTGATGTTTTATTGTGTATACATTCTGTTGGGAGCCACCCAGAGTGGCTTGGGAAACTCAGTCAGATGGGGCAGCATATAAATAATAGAGTTGTTGTTGTTGTTACATTTCTGGGTAACTCGCATGTACATGAAATAATGTTTAGTGGAGAACAACATCTAAAATGACCTCTCCACAGGCCTCAAAGATTGGTGCAAAGGCTCCTGTGATTGCTAGCCATTTTCCTGATCTTTTGTGACTTTTTTTGCAGTTTTCTTGCTCTCTGGAGGCCCTTTGCACACCTTTTAGTGGTTTAAATGGATTTATTAAATTATTTCCTGGTGCCACATGTCTATGCGGTTGTGCACAAGTTAAACCTGCATAAGTGGTGATATCAACTCTGGATGTGGGAGACCCAGTCATCTGTCCCAGTTCTCTCTATTTCCAGTGCATTTGGAACTAGAGCAGCATAATCCAAAAACATGAGGCATGTGGCTAATCTGACTGAAAATGTAACCTTGCATGTTGCCTTGGTTATACCAGTTTTGCATTTTTCGGTTTGTTTGTTTTTTTGCATGCTATGACTTATTTAGCCTACAAACTATTTGTTGCCCAGTTGGGTTTTATTAGGGGTGCTTACAGAATCAGTCCTTGCCAGATTCCTCCCAGGAGTTTGAGGTTCTGCTTTGTGGAGTAAGGTTACCAAAGTAGGAATGATTAATGTCAGGAACCAGAGTTCTTCTGGGTTTCATATTTCCAGTATGTTTTCAACAGTTTTTGAGTTGTTTGACTGTGTTATTTTATGCGGATCATTTTATATTTCCGTAAGCCACCTTGAGAAGGGTGAGAAGTGCATCTTCTTAACTAAATAATAAATAAACCAGAATAATGTTCTTAATAAATTATAGGGCTGTGTGCTGGCACTGTGTGTACGCTGAGTAATGAGGTGAATAGGGAAAGTTCAAGGTAGTCTTCCACATTACCGAGTTGGATCTCGCTTCTAACTTGACTTGCTGAGGCAAATCAAGGAATGCCTCACTTCTGAGTAGCTCTGTTGCCCCTGGTTTCCCATAAAGTTAAACATATGAGAGTGGGATTGAAGTACCGTATTTTTCGCCCTATAGGATGCACCAGCCCTTAGGACGCACCTAGATTTTTTTGGGGGGGGGAATAAAGGGGAAAAAATATTCCCCCTCCCCCAGGTGCGGGGCTGGGGAAGCTTGGGCTTTGGCAGCTTTGGCATCGCTCTGGGAGCTTGCGGGGCTGGGGGCGGGGAAAGCAGAGCTTCCCCCTCCCCCAGCCCCCAGAACGGGACCCAGAGCCATGTGGAAGCTGCGTGCAACTATGGCATCACTCTGGGAGCTTGCGGGGCTGGAGGAGGGGAAAGCCCTCCGCCAGCCTTCTAGCCAAGTCGGGGGACAGTGGGAAAGGCGCGCTGCGCCTCCCACTGTCCCCCAAGTTTGCGGGGCTGGCGACGGGGAGGAGCAGGCTTCTCCCCCCCGCCAGCCTTCTAGCCAAGTCGGGGGACAGCGGGAAAGGCGCGCTGCGCCTCCCGCTGTGCCCCGAGTTTGCGGGGCTGGCGACGGGGCTCTCCTGAAGCCTGGATAGCAAGAGGGGTCGGTGCGCACCGACCCCTCTCGCTCTCCAGGCTTCAGCGAAAGCCTGCATTCGCCCCATAGGACGCACACACATTTCCCCTTCATTTTTGGAGGGGAAAAAGTGAGTCCTATAGGGCGAAAAATACGGTAATAAGTCTTGTCAGCAGGAGCCTTGCACAAGGTCTTCTGCTTGTGAAACAGGACTTCTCTACTCTATCCCTCCAGCATACCCCGGCACCTCTGAAATTGGCTCTGTCAAAGGCAGAAGAACTCCGAAAAATGGCAGGGGGAATAATTCCGTGTGAAAAATCGAAAAGCTTGTGCTGATGGAACATAATGTGATACTGGATTATCTCCATGATCAACCCCCCCCCCATTCAGCCTGGACACTGAGGTCCAGCTCTAAGGGTCTTCTGGTGGTTCCCTCACTCCGAGAAGTGAGGTTACAGGGCCTTCTCGGTAGTGACGGCCACTCTGTGGAACGCGCTCCCATCAGATGTCAAGGAGATAAACAACTAGTTTTTGATGTTTGATCTTTTATTGTGTTTTTATTATCCTGTTGGAAGCTGTCCAGAGTGGCTAGGGAGGCCCAGCAGATGGGCAGGGTCTAAGTAATAAAGTATTATTATTATTATTATTATTATTATTATTATTATTATTATTATTATTGAAACCTCCATGAAGCATCTCCCACAATCTTGGGCAGTTTGTTCCACTGTGTAACAACATGTGTACTCATACTCATGCTTTCTAAGGTTACGGCAAACTCTAACAAAAGTAAGACTGAAACAGCCAAAATGGAGCTAATTCAGACACCCTTTGCAGAGCAAGTTTCTTTGTTTCTTTCTTTCTTTTTTTAAAAAAGATATTTATTAGGGGTTTGAAAGTTACAGAAAAAGAAAAAAGAACAATAGAAAATTAAACAAAACAAAACAATACCTTACAATACATAAAAACAACAACAGAAAACAATACAGTAAAACAACGATAAAAAAACAAAAACATTTAAAAACACATCCAACCTTTCCATGTCTTTACCTCTCATATACTTGTTTCATCGACCTCCTCACACCTCCCTTTTTTGTATTCTAGTTCAATTAGCTATTTCAGCAAGTCCTTTCCATCTTTCTCAATTTTCATTCTAAAATTTATCTTAAGACAGTCTAACCTTAAATTTTCCACTTTGGTCCATTAACAATCTATTTTTACTTTATTCTTTATCACATTTCTGCTAAAGCCATGTAACTTCATTCCAGCATCCTTCTAACATTCATTAATTTTGCAATATTTCTGTAAATATACTTTAAATTTTTTCCAATCTTCTTCCACCAACTCTTCTCCCTGGTCTTGGATTCTGCCAGTCATTTCCGCCAATTCCATGTAGTCCATCAGCTTCATCTGCCATTCTTCCCGGGTGGGTAGATCTTGTGTCTTCCAATGCTTTGCGGTAAGTATTCCTGCTGCTGTTGTAGCATACATAAAAAAGGTTCTATCCTTCTTTGGCACCAATTGGCCGACCATGCCCCGGAGAAAGGCCTCTGGTTTCTTCGGGAAAGTATATTGAAATACCTTTTTCATTTCATTATAAATCATCTCCCAGAAGTTCTTAATCCTTGGGCATGTCCACTTGCAGAGCAAGTTTCATTGGCCAACAAAGCCTCAAATGAATGAGTTGTGCACAGTAGAGCAAGCAAAGAAACAAAAGAATGGGCCTCATAGAATAATCAGAAAGCTTTTGTGGGAAAATTTCTTCTCAGCCTGCTTCTCCAATTTAACTCACAAAGTGTTAGGCAAACTGCAGCTTGATTCAGGTGCGTCAAACTCCTCAAAGAGGGAGGTGAGGTGACAGCTGATTCATTGCTATGGCAATGCCAAAACAGCAAGGTATAAATGACTTAGTGCCTTCCCACACTTTCAACAGGAGGGAGGGAAACTTTATTCCAACCTACAGTGTATGAAGGAGGGAACATTTGTGACACATAAGCATTTATATATCTCCACTCATCCATGAGCATGGATATCCAAACACTGCCCCCGGCAGGCATTTTAAATATAGTAAGTGAGAACAGATAAGAAAATTGCTGGGTTCCCCCGCTTTTTTCACCAATATATTTGGCCTTAAGATTTATACTGAAAACCCATTTAGAATGTGTACTGAAACCTTAAAGGCAGAATACTTCTGTCTTAGTCTCATCCTGAGACATATTTTCCCAGCCCAGAGCAATGAATCCCTGCGAAAAATCTTTCTAGATTCCAATAAGTCCTCTTTTCGCTCGCCATACATCTCTTAGATATTTTTGTACATGTGGACATTAGCTCACAGTCACACTGCATCATGGGTTTTGGAGGCTTGTGCACCTCCACCTACAGGTAGTCCTTCTGCAGGATATGGTGAGGACACAGAGGATACTCTCTGAGTGATTGAACAGCAGAAGAGCAATATAGATTCTGGTAACTATTCCTACAGGTTTAGGAAACTGTCAAGGTATAACCCCTAATTCTACTAACTTCACTTTTAGTAAAAGCTAGAAAGTGTAAAAAGCTTATTTTTCATAGATTCTGCTTAAACTACTTGTCAGGGAACTGCCATCGGAGGAACAGGTGGGGAGAGGGCTCACAGAGGCTGGGAGGGAGTCAGCAGCGAAAGCAGGGACCAGCAGGGGGAGAGATGGGTCTCTGGAGGAAGGTCTCATGAATGCGGAGAGAGACGCAGCAGCTAAAGCAGGAACTAGCAGGGAAGAGGGAGGGCTCAGGGACACGTCCAGCGAGAACAGCGGGGAGGTGTCAGAAGCTCCCATAGGGAGACCCATTCCTCGCCGGAAGCTGTCACGTCGTGAGTCCAGAAGACGTGTTTCCGTTAAGGAGCTTCTATGCTGGAAGCGCTTCCGAAAACAACCACTGTCGGAATCTGCAAGTGACTAGGGCAGACATGTTTGAGGAGCTCTGTCACACACAGAGGTTTGTGGAGTTGCACAAACTCTGAGGGACCACGATTTTACGCACAAGCAGCTAATCATCCCCTCACAGCATTCCGACAGTCTCTGTAAGCTGCCTGTGCAGGAGAAGGCATCATGAGCGACCCAGCCGGAACCGGAGAGGCAGGAGTTGGAGCGGGTCCAAGCTTGGAAGAAAGGTACCGAGCGTTGGAAATCCAACTGGCGCTGCAGACGGCGAGGCTTGAGGGGAGAAGGGCTCAGGATGCAGACAAGAAGGGGAGAGCCACCCAGTTCAACAGAAAGGTACCAGGATTGGTGCAGAAGTTTGGGGGGGACCCCAAGGACTACCATGCCTTTAGGACAGAGATGCAATATGCCCTTAATGTGCAGTTTGATGAATTCCCTGATGAGGAATCGCGAGTTGCTTTCGTGATTGGGCATCTTGAGAGGGGGGCGAGGGACTGGGTTCGACCCCTGATGGCAACGCACAATGACGTCCTAAAGGACACCATGAAGTTCTTTCGTGCAATGGATCTCATGTTTTCCAGCGATATTGAGGAGGGAGTGGTGCGCAGATAGCTAATGGCTTGCAAGCAGGGAAGCCGATCTGTCCGTGAGTACTGGACTGAGTTCACCATGCTGGTTCACAGATTGGGGTGGGACTTATCGGCGGCACCCATTCAAATGCTATTTGAAGAAGGCCTTGCTTCGGCTGTGAAAGACGAACTTTCCCGGGGTCCTAGGGCGGATTCTATGGATCAGCTGACTAAATCTGCGCTGACCATAGGAGCGTGCCAGGAGGCGAGAGCTTTGGAGAGGCGGGAAGGGAAGGGGGAACGCTGGAAGGAGTTCCGCATTCCTGACATTCCAGAGACAACTTTCCCGCCGGCAGAGCCGATGGAAATCGGAACAGCGCGCGCGCGCGCAGTTTCAAAGCCCAGTGAGGGGGGAAAGAAGGAGGGAAAAGGCGCCCGGAAATGCTATCTCTGCCAACAGCCAGGTCACTTTGCCAGAGTCTGCCCCCAGAGGAAGGAATGACAAGGGATGGTGGGAGCTGTTGAGGGAAGAGAGGAGGGAAAACCGGAGCAGGTAAAAGCCAACGCCTGGTTGCCACAGTCGGGGCACAGCAGCCAGGCCGAAGAGCAGTGAAAGTGCCCATGCCAGAAGCTCCTCAACCTGCTCTAGTGATAAAAGTGTCGCTAGAGCTGCAAAATGGACACCCCCTAAAGATAAAGGTGCTGTTGGACTCAGGCAGCTCCTGCAATTTTATGAGCAAAGAGTTTGCTGCTGAACACCAGATACAGACGATCCCTTTAAGCAACCCCCTGCAGGTGACCACGATCGATGGCAGGGAGTTGTTGGGAGGAGGAGTCAGCTTGCAGACCGTCCCAATGATAATGAGGGTGGCAAGGCACACAGAACTGATAGCGTTTAATGTGGCCACCTTGGGAGGAGCTCCTATTATTTTGGGAATGAGCTGGCTAGCACTACATGATCCGCTGGTGGGCTGGCATCAGAGAGTGGTTTCCTTTGGTTCAGCACATTGCTTAGAACACTGCAAAGGGGGAAAGGGTTCAGCAGGGGCCCAAGCCACCCTAGCAGGGACAGAAGTAATGGAGAAGGTGAAGGTACCACCACAATACGCAGATCTCAGCGACGTGTTCAGCGAGAAGGAAGCTGACCAACTACCCCCGCATAGGCCCTTTGACTGTCAAATCAATTTACTCCCTGGAGCACAGCTTCCTGTAGGCAAGTTGTATGCCATGTCAGACAGAGAAATGCAGGAGCTAAGAGAGTTCATTGACAAGAACCTGAAGAGAGGCTTCATCAGAGAGTCCAAAGCAGCGGGAGGTAGCCCAGTGTTTTTTGTGGATAAAAAACACACGGACAAGCCGAGACTGGTGTGTGACTTCAGGGGGTTAAATGACAGAACCAGTGGCTTTCCCTATGCCCAGGATTGACGACATTTTGACCAGGGTGCGGAAGGGAAGGATTTTTACAAAGCTGGACCTAAGGGGGGCATACAACCTGATACGTATAAGGAAAGGGGATGAATGGAAAACCACCATGTTCACCCCTTTGGGGGCATTTGAATATCTCGTGATGCCATTTGGCTTACAAGCAGGCTCGGCGTGCTTCCAATCGTTTATGAACCACGTACTGGGGCCTTTGCTTTACAAGAATTGCGTGGCCTTCCTAGATGACGTGTTGGTGTATTCTGAGAATGAGGAGCAGCATGTGAGAGACGTCAGAGAGGTGTTGAGCAGGCTGCAAGCCAACAGGCTGTGGGTGAAACTGGAGAAGTGTCAGTTTCATACCAAGGAGGTGGAATTCCTGGGGTACCGCCTGTCAGACAAGGGATTGGCCATGGATCCCGGCAAGGTCCAGGCAGCGCTGGAATGGAAAACACCCAAAACCAAGAAGGATGTGCAGAGGTTCCTAGGGTTTGGGAACTTTTATCGTAAGTTCATCCGAAACTTTGCACACCTGACGGCGCCCATTACGGACTGTCTCAGCAGTAAGAAGAAATTTGTTTGGACTGCGGAGGCGGAGCGAGCGTTTGAGGAACTGAAAAGGGCCTTCGCCTCTGAAGGCCAACTTCTGCATGTGGATTTACAAAAAAAGCTGAGAGTCGAAACAGACGCATCAGACAGAGCCATAGGGGCGGTGCTTCTTCTGCAGCCAGGGAAGGAGGAGTCAGAGTGGAGACCGTGTGCCTTTTTTTCGCGAAAGCTGAACAAATCCGAGAGGAACTACACGGTGTACGACCGAGAACTTCTTGCTATTCATGAGGCTTTCCGGAGATGGAGGCACCTGCTAATTGGTGCACAACATAAGGTGCAAGTGTGCACTGACCATAAGAACCTAGAGTATTGGAGAACTGCGCGAGTGCTCAACCAACGGCAGTTGAGATGGGCCCAGGAGTTCTCCAAATTTAACTTTGAGATTTGTTACGTGCCAGGCCCAGAGAACGTTAGGGCAGACGCTCTCTCACGCAAACCTGGATATTTGGAGGGGGAGGGAGCACCCGAAGAAACACATGTCATTCCAGAGGACCGCTGGGTGTGTGGGGCGGCATTGGTGGGGCAAAGGGAACTGGTAGAGGGAACGGTGCATGATGAATACGCCCAGGACAAACTCAGGGGTCTCAGGAGGGAGGGAGACAAACCCGGGGGTTTTGAGGAGAGAAACGGGGCGTTGTATTACAAGGGAGCGTTATATATACCTGAAGGTGATTTGAGGGAGAAGGTACTCAAGCAACTGCATGATAGCCCCACAGCAGGGCATTTTGGGCAACACAAAACCATGTGGCTGGTTACCAGGGAATTTTGGTGGCCCAAGGTCAGGGAAGATGTGCGGGAGTATGTGAGAGGGTGTGACCAATGCCAGCGAGCCAAGGGGGAGATGCGGGCACCGTCAGGGTTATTAGAACCACTACCCACACCTGAAAGACCATGGGAAACAGTGGCAATAGATTTCATGACTGATCTGCCAAGGTCCAGAGGGAAAACAGCCATCATGGTTGTGGTAGACCTGTTAACCAAAATGGCCCACTTTATAGCCTGCTCACATGCTGTCATGGCAGAAGAAACCGCTAAATTGTTTGTAGAAAATGTGTTTAGGTTGCATGGCGCCCCCTTGAGGGTGGTTTCAGATTGAGGGAAACAATTTACTTCCAGGTTCTGGAGGAAGCTCATGAGCTTACTGCATGTAGAGGTCAATTTTTCAACTGCCCGGCATCCTGAAACCAACGGGCAGGCGGAAAGAGCCAATGGCATCCTCCAGCAATATTTGAGGTGTTATGTGAATGACAGAGAGAATGATTGGGTGGAGAAGCTGGCGTTGGCAGAATTTGCCTACAACAATGCGGAGAACGTGTCCACGGGGATGAGCCCCTTTTTGGCTAATTACGGGTGCCATCCCCAAGCTTTCCCAGGGGGGGAAGGGGAGAACTGGAGCGTTCCAGCGGCCGAACAGTTCGTAGAAGAAATGGAAGCGATCCATCGCCAGCTCCAACTTAACTTAGACAGGGCCAAGGAGGAATATAAGAGGCAGGCAGACAAAAACAGAAGAGAAGTAGAAACCATTAGGGTGGGGGACCAGGTGTGGCTGTCAACCCAAGGGTTACCATTCAAAGGGGGTTGTAAGAAGTTAAGACCCAAAAGACTGGGCCCATTTGAAGTCATGCAACAGGTCAACCCAGTGGCTTTCAGACTCCGGTTACCGAACCACATGAAGCTGCATCCAGTTTTCCACAGGTCGTTGCTGTCACCGTATAAAGGGGACAGAGAAGGGAGGGTCACTCGGGGACCAGCAATGGAGGAGAGGGAACACAGCTACCATGTAGCGGAGATTCTCGATTCCAGGTGGAAGGGAGATCAAGTAGAGTATTTGGTAACGTGGGAAGGGGAACCGGAGTCGGAAAACACCTGGGTCATGGCAGAGGATGTCAATGATGAGGTTTTAATAGAAACGTTTCATCAGAGTTTCCCACGTAAACCTCAGCCAGTGGCGAGGTTCCGGAGGGAATACTTTGCCACCACCGACGAAGAAGAAGAGTTGGAGGGGTTCACTGATTCCGAGGAGGAGGAGGATTCAGCGAGCCGGAACGGAGACCGATGGAGGGAAATGTTTGAGACGTCTGAAGATGAAGAGGATTCTTTTCGGGGTTTTACCTCCTCACCGCCCAGAGGAGAGGGAATGGGCGGGGGTGAAGGGGGCCCTGGAGGGGAGGTGGATGTCAGGGAACTGCCATCGGAGGAACAGGTGGGGAGAGGGCTCACAGAGGCTGGGAGGGAGTCAGCAGCGAAAGCAGGGACCAGCAGGGGGAGAGATGGGTCTCTGGAGGAAGGTCTCATGAATGCGGAGAGAGACGCAGCAGCTAAAGCAGGAACTAGCAGGGAAGAGGGAGGGCTCAGGGACACGTCCAGCGAGAACAGCGGGGAGGTGTCAGAAGCTCCCATAGGGAGACCCATTCCTCGCCGGAAGCTGTCACGTCGTGAGTCCAGAAGACGTGTTTCCGTTAAGGAGCTTCTATGCTGGAAGCGCTTCCGAAAACAACCACTGTCGGAATCTGCAAGTGACTAGGGCAGACATGTTTGAGGAGCTCTGTCATACACAGAGGTTTGTGGAGTTGCACAAACTCTGAGGGACCACGATTTTACGCACAAGCAGCTAATCATCCCCTCACACTACTCATTACTTTCTCTTGGACTTTAAGGGCTGGCAATTTGAGCAATGGTAGTTTGATGTTCAGGGACGCAGGTGGCGCTGTGGGTAAAAGCCTCAGCACCTAGGGCTTGCCGATCAAAAGGTCGGCGGTTCGAATCCCTGCGGCGGGGTGCGCTTCCGTCGTTCGGTCCCAGCGCCTGCCAACCTAGCAGTTCGAAAACACCCCCGGGTGCAAGTAGATAAATAGGGACCGCTTACAAAGCGGGAAGGTAAACGGTGTTTCCGTGTGCGGCTCTGGTTCGCCAGAGCAGCGATGTCACGCTGGCCACGTGACCCGGAAGTGTCTTTGGACAGCGCTGGCCCCCGGCCTCTTGAGTGAGATGGGCAGACAACCCTAGAGTCTGGCAAGACTGGCCCGTACGGGCAGGGGTACCTTTACCTTTACCTTTACCTAGTTTGATGTTCAACCGATGATGAGTCATTGATTCAACATCTTTCAGGCTCTGTTCTGGGCAGTGGGTTCCAGGTTTCCCATCTCTCAATATTCATCCTGACACAAAACCATGTCTGGCTGTAAATGGGCAAAGCTTTGAAAGTCCCCCCCCCCATTGTGGAGGTTTGGGAAATGCAGACAACACTTGTGCTAAATGTGAATTGCAGGGTTGATTTCCGACGAGAGTCTTCATCATGCCAGCGGTGCCTCTTATGCTGCTGCTACTGATTATCACAATGGCTCTGAGCATTCCAAGTTCAAGATAATAATTGTGTTTGGTTACATATTACTTTCGTCATCTGGGATATGAAAAAAAAAACTTTTTGTTTATTCCATTTGGTGTTAAATATTTTTGTGTGTGTGAATCAGCCATTAACGTAATCAAGCTGAGAAGCCTGCCAGAATCTATAGCTCTAGCCTTGTCTATTCAGAGTAATTTGAAGGCCAAAGTTATTCTGTATTGAAACATTTCAACACACTGGAGCTGATCTCCATGTAAATAGCCCAGGTCTTCAGTCTGAAGGGATGGAGAACGTTGACTTCACCCCACATTGGACAGGTGTCCCTTTATTCCGGGTGCAGAAGAAACAATACGATTAAACCATCTATCTGAGAGAGAGAAAAAAATTTCCCCCCCTAATGATTTTTCTAATGATAACTTAAATATCCACAAAGTCTCCTGCAGACATTAATCGAAACAAGTCCAGGTATGTATTTTAGGGCACTGTTTTGTGAAGTATTCTCTGCATTTCCCCCATGCTTTTTGAAACTCTTTTCTAGTGTGATCTCTAATTGCCTCTGTTAATCTAGCTAGTTTAATATACTCTAACAGTTTGTCTTGCCATTCCTTTTTTGTTGGCACAGTTTCTTTTCCCCCCAGTTTTTAGCAATTAGGATCCTTGCCACTCCTGTGGCATAGAGGAATATTTTCCGATCTTCTCTTGCTATACCAATATAGCAATAGCTATAGCATCATGGATTCTTTAGCTGAGATTCTTGCATTGCAGGAGGTTGGACTACTAGATGATTGTTGGGTCCCTTCCAACTCTACAGTTCTGTGATTCTATGATTCTACAATCTGTGTGAGCTCTGGAATTTCAGAGAAGCCCCCATAACATATAAGGCAGGGAGAGAGGACCTGTGGTTCTCTGGATGTTGCTGGGGTACGGTTCTCAGCACCCCTTCTGTTAAGCCACTGAGATTCGTTGGTTTAAAGATCTCAGGAACTACCAGCTCCCATTTATTCAAAATATTTATATCTAATGTCTGAAATTCCATCTCTGAAAAAGCTGAGGTTCAGATTCTCCACTGAACCATGAAACCAGCTTGAAAACCTCAAAGTGCCTTAACTAGGGTTGTTGGGACGATAAAATGGAGGGTCATACGGGTTGCCCTGAGCGCCTTAGAAAAAGACTTGGCTAAAAGATGTAATCAATAAATAGTGATAGCTAAACAGAACCTCCACTTTCAGAAGCAATAGATGACTGAGTACCAGATGCTCAGAGGAGCAAAGAGGTCATCAGTTTCATGCCCTGTTGATAGACTGAAATATTTGCTTCTTTGCTGCTGGGGACAGTGGCTAAGTAATTCTCCTGAAAAACAGCCCAGTGAGGACTGAAGAATGGAATGTTGCAGCGCTTGAAAAACAAAAATGGAACACATGGGGAGAGTGGAACGCCCGATCTGGAAGTAACGATTGGCTGGAATCGTGGACAACAATGGACCTTTTCAGACAAATGATGCACTATAGCATTATGTGGCTCTTTGACCCCTGTAATCTTGAATGCAGGTCATGACTAGAACTGAAACAGGGTGTAGAAATTTAAGTTTAGGAGACTTTCTTTCTGATCCAGAGTTTCCTGCAGAATCTCCTACAAAACTTTCCTATTACATTTTTTAAACTGCTGCTTGGTTGCTTGCTGGACATGCAATCAGAACAAACAAGCTTATGATTTAAACAAGTTTAAGTATTTTTTTTAAAAAAAAAGGATACATGCACACAATAAAGTCATAAGAGAAAGAGAAGAGGCTTTTGTTTTTAACACGGTGGACTGACCTGTTACCCAGGGTCCTATACTCCCCAGCATATAACCCACCAGGTTGGAAGTCCATGTCCTAAAGAAATAAAATGCATACACACTAAATTCACATTCTTACCTTGGATCCAGTATAAGGTGGTGTACCTCAAATGCACTACCCCATCGGCTCTCTGACTCTCCCTCTTTCCCTGTATGTGGATTTGACCTGCACCCCAAAAGTCAGGCACAGGCACTGTCTTTGAGTCAAATGTTCCAGCAATAAACCAGCAAGACTCTGGATGTTTATATTTATACCTATTAGGTTGTGCAGATACACTGCAACATTTTGTTGCAGCCCCCACTTGTGACTCTTAATGTCAGCTAACATTCCCAATGTGTTATCTGTCTATCTGTGACATGGCAACTTTGCAGAACAAGTCCAGGATTCAAATGATGTTTCATATTATGGAAATACTATCAGCAGCGTCCCTGACATTGCTCAGGAATTCTAAGAAACAAAGAAACAAAAATATGTGCAGTTTTGAAAGGTTCCGTTCACCATCTTAATTCAAAATGGTGTCCATTTAGACCAAACAGAAACTTGATCTAGGAATCTTGGTTGACCACAAACTTGACATGAGCCAACAGTGTGACGCGGCAGCTAAAAAAGCCAATTCAATTCTGGGCTGCACCAATAGGAGTATAGCATCTAGATCAAGGGAAGTAATAGTGCCACTGTATTCTGCTCTGGTCAGACCTCACCTGGAGTACTGTGTCCAGTTCTGGGCACCACAGTTCAAGAAGGACACTGACAAACTGGAATGTGTCCTGAGGAGGGCAACCAAAATGGTCAAAGGCCTGGAAACGATGCCTTATGAGGAATGGCTAAGGGAGCTAAGGGCATGTTTAGCCTAGAGAAGAGGAGGTTAAGGGGTGGTATGATAGCCATGTTCAAATATATAAAATGATGTCATATAGAGGAGGGAGAAAGGTTGTTTTCTGCTGCTCCAGAGAAGTGGACACGGAGCAATGGATCCAAACTACAAGAAAGAAGATTCCACCTAAACATTAGGAAGAACTTCCTGACAGTAAGAGCTGTTCGACAGTGGAATTTGCTGCCAAGGAGTGTGGTGGAGTCTCCTACTTTGGAGGTCTTTAAGCAGAGGCTTGACAACCATATGTCAGGAGTGCTCTGATGGTGTTTCCTGCTTGGCAGGGAGTTGGACTCGATGGCCCTGGTGGTCTATTCCAACTCTATGATTCTATGATTCTAAAACCTGTTCCTTCAGCTCAGGAACTGCCATGTAACATTTTGATTACAGTACCTTAGGAGGTTTCCAAAGGCATAGCAAATAAGCCAACCTTCCAAAATATATAGCAGATTTTTAAGCCAATACAATAAAATATGCACAAGTTCTTATTTTAATCTGAACCTAAAGTTCATCTTGAGCTTTATTACCCTGTGAATTTTGGGTCCCCCGTGAAATTGAGTAAACAAAACCACTTAAGAAACACATTTTACTTTGAAGGATCCCATAAATCACTTATTAGGGAGAAAATCCAACAAGACAAATCAGGCAAGGACCTAGTTGTCCTTTTTTTGTTTTCCTTTTTAAAGAGATGTAACACAGTGTTCTTGCCTTGATGATGAAACAGAGTCTGAGTGACACATAAATAACAGCATATGAAAGAGATATTTGGGGAGACAGTATGAAGATCTGGCATTCTTATTTTCACCGCAGAATTACTTTTTTGGGAAAGGCTTGGCGGGGGGGCAGTCATAGTCTTGCCACGAGGGATGATGTGATACTTGAAGATTTGTTGTCTTAGTTAAATGCTGAAGGTTCGCTGTGCTTGCCTAGAGGTGCAGAAAATGGCTTGTCTTTCTGAATTAGTTTCATTCAAGGAGCATAGTATGTCCCATTTAGATAGCACTTTGTGAATGTTCAACTCAGTTCACATAGATTCTTTTACTAATCCTTACAAGAGGAAGGCAATTGTTTTCTCCTCCCCACATGCCCACCACTGAAACTCATGACTCGTTGTGAACGTATCATGACCCCGGTTGAGTTGTAGGATGGCATGGCTGCCTCCTCGGTGAGGGAAGGGCTGGTCTCAGGTAGTCTGGTGAGACCTTGTGGAGGAGGCAGGGTAAGGCTGCCATCCATCCCTAGAAAAATGTGGCCGTCCCCCCCCTTTTTTTTTGGAGAGAAGTGTCCCCTGTCCTGTTTCAACATATTCAAGCTCATCCCCCTCCTCCTACTCAAAACTGCATGGGCAGAGGATGTGTCTGATAGAAGGAGAGCCGAGAATGAAAATGAGAGTTATCGTGGGACATGGGCAGAGGGTGGGGTGGGGCAAGGAGAGCAGTCAGATATTGTGATTCCTTTGAGACTTTTTATAGGATGTCTTCCTTTGAGAGACGGTTTGGCATTCCTCACTATTCATTGACTTGTTTGACTCCTCATTTGACTCTTATACATACAACAACTTACAGTTACTTGTATATTTTGTGAGATGTACTGTATGACACATACATTATTTTGAAGTTGCGTATTAGTATATTTTGAATTATATATCCACTCCCAGTTATTAGCCAACATGTTGCATTTGCATTTGTGTTGATATCTTGATTTGATAGCACCTCATAAAATCATAATAATAATAATAATAATAATAATAAATTTATTATTTATACTCCAGTCCATCTGGCTGGGTTTCCCCAGCCACTCTAGGCAGCTCCCAACAGAATAATAATAATAATAATAATAATAATAATAATAATAATGTGATAAATCATCAAACATTAAAAACTAAACTGGGCTGCCTTCAAATGTCTTCTAAAAGTCAGATTTATTTCCTTGACATCTGATGAGAGGGCTTTCCACTGGGCGAGCGCCACCGCCAAGAAGGCCCTCTGCCTGGTTCCCTGTAGCCTCACTTCTCACAGTGAGGGAGCCACCAGAAGGCGCTCAGTGCTGGACCTCAGTGTACGGGCTGAACGATGGGGGTGGAGATGCTCCTTCAGGTATACTGGACCGAGGCCGTTTAGGGCTTTAAAGGTCAGCACCAACACTTTGAATTGTGCTTGGAAACATATTGGGAGCCAATGTAAGTCTTTCAGGACTGGTGCTATATGGTCTCGGCAGCCACTCCCAGTCACCAGTCTAGCTGCCGCATTCTGGATTAATTGTAGTTTCTGGGTCACCTTCAAAGGTAGCCCCACGTAGAGCGCCTTGCAGCAGTCCAAGCAGGAGCTAACCAGAGCATGCACCACTCTGGCGAGCCAGTCAACCAGAAGCCTTGCAGGGCAGCTAACACAATCCATGCTTGATAAGAGGGGACAGCCACCATCAGTTCAAACACAACACCAAACCATGGCTTGCCTTTACAAACCATGGTTTGGTGTTATGCCTGGCTGCAGCCACTGATAAACGCTATAACTATTATAAAGCTTAAAACACTTCACTCTCTGTTGAAGGGATTTTAAAAAATAAGAATAATCCTGCATTGAAAGTCATAGCTGAACTTTTAGCCCCAGGTGGTATTTGAAAGAAAAGGAAGTCTGCAGTTCATGCAGAACAACCCATATATTCTCCCTCATCTGCAGAGCATGCTGATCATTTTCCGATGATGACCTCCCGGTTTTGGGAAGATTTCTCTTTGCACATTCTAGAGCATGGGTAGGCAAACTAAGGCCCGGGGGCCAGATCCTGCCCAATTGCAGAATGCCGCAGCGAGACTCCTTACGGGGTCTTCGCTGCGGGATCACATTCATCCGGTGCTATACCAGCTGCACTGGCTCCCGGTGGAGTACAGGATCAGGTTTAAGGTGCTGGTTTTAACCTTCAAAGCCCTACACGGCCTAGGACCCTCGTATCTACGGGACCGCCTCTCCTGGTATGCCCCACAGAGGAACTTACGGTCCTCAAATAAAAACATCTTGAAGGTCCCAGGCCACAGAGAGGTTAGGCTGGCCTCAACTAGAGCCAGGGCTTTTTCGGCTGCGGCTCCAACCTGGTGGAACGCTCTGGCACAAGAGACAAGGGCCCTGCAGGACTTGACATCTTTCCGCAGGGCCTGCAAGACAGAGCTGTTCCACCAGGCCTTTGGTTAGGGCACAGCCTGACTCCCTCCTTTGGCAATCTTTACAATACTTTAGTTTATGGTTGCCATCAATTTTGATTTTAATTAATTCTTATGATGTTTTTATAATGTTACACTATTTTAGTGTTGTTAGCCGCCCTGAGCCCGGCTTCGGCTGGGGAGGGCGGGATATAAATAAAATTTATTATTATTATTATTATTATGAATCTGACCTGCGGATGGTCTGGGAATCAGTGCGTTTTTACATGAGTAGAATGTGTTCTTTTATTTAAAGTGCATCTCTGGGTTATTTGTGGGGCATGCCTGGTGTTTTTACATGAGTAGAATGTGTGCTTTTATTTAAAATGGTTTTTTTATGGGGCATAGGCATTCCCTCCCCCCCAAAATAGTCTGGCCCCCCACAAGGTCTGAGGGACAGTGGACTGGCCCCCTGCTGAAAAAGTTTGCTGACCCCTGTTCTAGCATGAACTCTATTTGAAACAGTAGTAGTAGCTGCTTCTTTCTTTTTTAAGGATATTTGCAAAAGAAACAAACCATACCATGGTATCTATTTTTACTAAGCCAAATAGAAGCCTTATAATGCAGAACAGCAGCTTCAACTGTGTGCTCCCCCCCCCCCATACTTTACAGACTATTTTCTTTCTCAGGTCATCAGGGTGGTATAAAAAAATGGCACTCTGAGAAACTGCCTCAGGCAGAACTTGAGAGTACACCAAAGAGTACATTCAAACAGTGGTCACACTAGAATAATTCTACCAGTCTGGTGTGATGGCAGACAGCGGGATGTTAGAATACAAATTGTCAGAGACTGATAAGAAAAATAATATATCAGCTGCAAAAATAAAATAAAAAATAGCATTATAGTTGGCCAGGCCGGGGAGGGGGGGGGGAATCATGTTAGATTGAGTGGAAGTGGAAGTGTGACAATGGAAAGGAAATATAAGAGGATTCGTTTAGTTGCCCAAGGGGAAAGAAAAAACTTATTGCAGAGAGGGAGGTTTAATTGTTGGTTATGACAGTATTTTTTCCTTGTTCCATTATACATGAAATGCACTAACCTGCATATATAGGACTTAAATGCTGTGAACAAAATGTATGGTAATTTGTGAGATCTGTTTGAAACAGTCTGCATTAGTGGGATTAATGGCACAACGGAGAACGCTCAGAAATGGTGTGTGTGTGTGTGTGTGTGTGTGTGTGTGTGTGTTTATTCTATATCAGGGCTACCATAGATTGTATGGAAAGGGGATTTTGGGTGGTGGTAGCACTTTACAGTTTTTAAATTGGGTAGTATTAAGCAGATGGTAGCATGGAATGGTGGAGAGGCAATTGGACTTTGAGACATTTTCAAAACCTAAGGGCTGGCTTGTGCTAAGTTACATTCATCTGCATTTGCTTGCATCAGCAAACAGCAGGGTTCCTGGATCAATGAGATGCTGGACAATCCATCCCTCCCAAATCAATAATCCAAAAAAAAAAGAAAAAAAGGCAAAGCTAATTTTATACATTCTTCTTCAAACCGTGTGGGAAGAAGAAAGAACATAGAAAAGAACGGAAGTTCAATAGAAGACAGGAAGTATTACTCTTGTTATTGGGACTCTTGATATTGGGACTCTTCGTCTATGTAGGAATAGCTAAACACCACACTTGATGGCTTGCAAACCCTTTGAGCACCCACAAAACATTGAAGGGATGAATGACTGCAAATCCTCAGGGAGTTTCTTAACTCTCCACTGCTGGTTCCCTGTGCCTTGTTACTAAGCTGTTCGCAAGGGGGGAATACTGGATCCAGGAAGCAGCATAGCCCTCTTTCCTGTCACCCCTTCCACCAAGTAGACAGGAGACACTGGAAAAGTGGAATGGATAGCAATCAGAAAGGTCTAGAAGATCAGAGGGCAGATAGGGGCAAATAAGGAGCTATTCTGCCTTTCCCTGCCATAGAGTCACAGGCTGAGACAGAAGAAGAGCCTGCTGCACCAGACCAAAGACTCGTCTAGTCGAACTTCCTGCCTTGCACCCACTTCCGACCCTGGGCTCCTTTATTACTTTGGCTCCACCCACCACTGATATGTTGCCCCCAACAGATTACCCCTGATGGAATAAGGCCTCGACAGGGGAAAAAGGCTGCTCAGTCAGTCCTACAACGTAAGAAAAAGACCTTCATCTATTTCTAAATGGTCAGAACTACATGCTTGCCCGCCATTCCCAGATTGCACTTGAGGGGAGCGCAGTGGCCCAATGATAGAGCATATTATTTGAATGAGGAAGGTCCCAGGTTCAATCCATGACATCTCCAGGTAGAGCTGGTGAAATATACTCTGAGTCGAGAGTTGATTTCATGCTCTTTATTCAGCTCATAGTGGTGAGGAGGAATGACTGTCCCCTCAAGTATCTGCTTTATATACATTATTTGCACAATGGGCTGCACGTGATTGGCTAATTACGGAATTCTCCTGTAGGCCAATCAGGTTGTGGATTCACTTGAATCTGGAGCCAGATTGGGTGGCTCCTGCAGACCAATCAGACTGCTGCATTCTGAATCCTATTGTTCTAGGACCAATCAGACTGCTGCATTTTGGATCCTATTCAACTCAGTACATAACAGCTGGGAAGGAATCTTGCCTGGAGAGGCACTTCCATTGTGTATAGGCAAAGCTAAGCTTGCTGGACCAATGGTTTGACTCAATATAAAGCCGCTTCCTCTCCACTGACCTATATATATATATTTCCTTTTTCATTGATACCAGTGGTAGAAGGCACAGGATTCCAACTAGAACACCTCCCTTCCAAAATGCTCTGCCAATAAATAACGACATTAAACAATGTTGTTTCCAGTTTGTATCCTTTCCCCTCCCATAAATGTGTGTGCAAACCTGCAAGAAAATAATTTCTCCTGTGATTTTAAATGGTGGAAATTACAATAATCTAGAGGCGTATCTGCCCAGAGTTGTTCAAATCTGCACCCTGCATCCTGTTAAAAAGAATCAATCTTGTTATTTATAAGGGATGTGGTGTAAAATGCACAAGATTAATCACAGTATAATGATTATAAATAATGAATCTTGGGGAGTTAGAACACAGTAAAGATACATTTGCATACTATGTCTTGTTACTCAATTATTTAAGGATTCTTGATAATTATTTGCTTGTTTTGAAGCCTGTCTCAGTAAATGATTAGGAACCTCAGATATAAAGAACATTTTGACATAACATTTCAAATAGAGTATATTTAAGAATGAAATGATTCCCACCCACCACGAATCACACATTTCCTTTCCCTTCCTTTCCTTTTGTATTTTACTTTCATGACTCTTCATCAAACCAAACCCATACGTACTATAGGCCTCAAAGTGGACAGATGGGGAAAAGGGAACTAATAATTCCTAACACCATCTTAAAAATAAAATCGCACTGAAGTTGGAGTGCACCTCTGGGGGAAAGGCCAACCACTGCATGAGCAGCATGGGAGTGACCTTGGGGAGCTAACTTGGGCAGTGTGTCTGGAGGTCCTGGGCTGCCCAGATGACAAGACTCCTGTCTCAGCCTTGCAGATGTGGTCCAAAAGAAAGCAGAGCAATATGTTTGGCACCAGCTTGGCTGCAGGAGTTGCCAGAAGGACACATATAAGGCACCATCCAACTGTCTTAGGGACTGATCTCTGGATTTGTGTAGGGTTTACTCCTTAGCTTTTTCTTCTCCCTCATATATCCCACAAGGCAGAGGAGGTTTAGGACCAGAGCTTCCCTTATCCTAGATGGGCTACCTTCCCAGGGGGATAAGTGAATATACTGAGTTCTATCGGTATAGATTACAAGGGTAGGAAGAGATGAATGTGAGCAAGTTGGGAACCAGGGACTAAGGAGTTAAACGAAATGGCTTACAGAAGAGGTAATGGAGAGGTGAAGCAATGTCATCACTGACCAGGAGGAAAATGCTGACCACAAAACACTGCCACTTTTGATGGAGTTGAAAGTGACATTGCAATTTAGGTCCTTATCCAAACTGAGGATCAGAGTTCATAATCACCTGCATCACCTACTTTGGAGCATTTAGAAACATTGACTTCCTTCCTGAGCTTTCCAGCTTTTCAGAATTAACTTTGTCCATTTTAGCCTTCTGTTGTAATTTTAACCTTGGCTCTTTGGAGTGTGATTTGCAAGAAGTACTATTGTTATTAGTACTAGCATCATAACATTTGCTTTACAGTGGTACCTCTGGTTATAGACGCTTCAGGTTAAGACTCTGCTAACCCAGAAATATTACCTCAGGTTAAGAACTTTGCTTCAGGATGAGAACAGAAATCGTGGAGTGGCGGCACAGCAGCAGCAGGAGGCCCCATTAGCTAAAGTGGTGCTTCAGGTTAAGAACAGTTTCAGGTTAAGAACAGACCTCCAGAACGAATTAAGTACTTAAGCCGAGGCACCACTGTAGTTAAATCATTGCTGATTGCCCCAGCAGTGGAAATGGCTGAGTGTTCAGATGTGCTTCTGTTAACAAGATGACAATGTGCAGAACACAGCCTACTGGCTGGAGTTACTATTTGCCCAATCCTTACAGTAGTCTGTATTAGAAGAAATCCTCTTGGATTCACTTAAGATTGTTATTATTTGTTTATTTAGGTAATTTATCTACAGCTCCACACGACAAAGAAAAACTCCATGTGGTCTGCAACTCCCTAAAACTATTGCCAATGAAAGTCAAGTACAAGAAATGCAGTAAAAAACAAACAAACCGCCACATTTTAGAACTGCATGGATAATACTTAGCTAAGCTACCCTCTTAAACATCAATGCAAAATTAAACACCTATCATTTGGGGGACAATGATAACCAGGAGCAGATCCAAAATGCAGAAATACAGCAGAGATAGCTGCCCACCCAGAAATATACCAACATGCCTTTTATATGTAGCAGCAGGACTCTAAGTTTTACTGGTATCGCCCCAGCTTAAACTCACACTGAAAGAATTATCTGTGTTGGGCCATATGCTGCACTTTCTGTGGTTCTCCTGAGTCTCCAATTATTTATTTATTTTTAAAAAAACTTCATTGGAGTGTCATAATATACAAAAAGGGTACTGGGCGCTATCTGGAAAAGAACAATTTGCTTAGTTTATAAAGTGTTTGTCCATGCAAATAGGGATGGATAAGCACCCCACAGCTCAATCCAGATTTGGATCATCAACTGCAAGTGTGTGTGTGTGGGGGGAGGGAATGTGTGCCCCCTTCCCCCAAAATTAAATGGGCTAAAAATGCTGCTTGCTTGGTAACACGTTGCCATAAATTTCCATCTTCTGTATGTCCAAGTTCCTGACACTAATTAGAGCTTGCACTGAATTCCAATTAGCAGCCAGGACTTGGACAAAGAATTTGGGAAACCAGTCTATTTCTGGTCTGTATCACTCTCAAATGTGTCCATCTATAAGTTTAGGGAAACCCATATGGGCAGGGTATAAATAATATCATCACCATTAGTATTGTTATTACTACACAAATTTGCATTTTGAAGCCATTTTTTAAACAAAAAATCAAAACAGGATATATATATATATATATATTTAAAAAACTTTCTGTACTGCTTCTTTTGAGCGTAGATGTGTGCTGGGAAGTGCAAAAGCAAACATTAGTCAGGGGGTTACAGCTCAGGTCAATTTACATTAGAATTTGCAAACACCAAATTCTTCAAGCATCCCTACAATGACTAGACATAACCTTAGAGGACCCTGTGTACATGCGAAGAATCTCATTCTACATTCTGAGACAAAAGAGAACTGAGAATTACAAGCTGGATAAATTTGGGGTCCCTGCAGAGCTTCTGTTGAGCATCAGTCCTGATTTCCTCGCACAAAGCTTACATTGAGGTTAGACTGAGTTCAGTCTTGGTTAAGCATTCATTTTGATTCATTTGCAGGGTGCTTATACGCGGGTGGCACTGTGGGTTAAACCACAGAGCCTAGGACTTGCCGTTCAGAAGGTTGGCAGTTCGAATCCCTGCGACAGGGTGAACTCCCATTGCTCGGTCCCTGCTCCTGCCAACCTAGCAGTTCGAAAGCATGTCAAAGTGCAAGTAGATAAATAGGTACCACTCCAGCGGGAAGGTAAATGGTGTTTCCGTGTGCTGCTCTGGTTCGCCAGAAGCGGCTTAGTCATGCTGGCCACATGACCTGGAAGTTGTACGCTGGCTCCCTTGGCCAATAAAGCGAGATGAGTGCCACAACCCCAGAGTCGGCCACGACTGGACCTAACGGTCAGGGGTCCCTTTATCCTTGTAATACAATAAAAATACATCCTGCTTGCTGGTGCAGTCAGTGGCGGAGCAAGCCGATTGGGCGCCTGGGGCGGCGTGCATGCCCTGTGCCCAGGGGCGGGGCGAGCCAGGGCAGGACACTCCATGGGGCCTCTGAGAAGTCTGCCTGCCTCCTCCCACTCAGCTGCCCTACAGCTGAGGGGGAGGCAGTGGGTGGACCATTTGGGGCAGCACGGAGCCTGCAGGTGCCCAAGCCACCGCATCACTCACAGGAGAGACATGTGGCTCAGGCGCACTGCAGGCCCCGCGGTGAGTGCCGCCCGGCATTTTGTCACCCCCTCAGTGGTGACACCCAGGGCGGCCCGCACCCCTTTTCCTCCACCCCTGGGTGCAGTGGCAATCTTCCAATCAGTCATTCATTCATCCCACACTTTTCACTGCAACTCCACGTTACCTTCCTACCCTCAAAAACTGGATTTGTTGCAGCAGGGCGACAGAGTGCTTCAATCCACTTTAACTGCACAAACCTAAATTTCCCAGTGTTCACCTGAATGCCTCCCACAAAATATTGTATGGAGTACGCATGGACATTCAACTGCCTAACGGCGTCTGCGTCACCCAGGAGATCACAGGCACAGTGATAAGAAAAGAAGCGTCATTCTGTTGTCTGGAGAGGTCACATCCTGGTTTGCACGGAGAAGTTATTTTCAATGGAGCCTAGCAACGGAAGCATGCAGCTGTATTGAGGTAGCACTAGGTGTTGAAATTTTGCAGCCCTAACAACTTTGCGCTCAGGGCAACTGCCCCTGTAGCCCACCATGATACACCATTGGTTCTGGGGCATTGCAAGATCTTGCCAGAAGCTGGAAGCCAAAGCCATGTGACCCCAGTAAACGAAACTTCAACAAGGGTGGCAAGGGGCAGAAAGGTACATTGTGTGTGTGTGTGTGTGTGTGTGTGTGTGTGTGTGTGTGTAGGGCAGCACCTTCCTGTTTCACCTCAAGCAGAGAAACAGGATGAGTTATGCCTGCTGATAGGCAGATATTCAACAGAGTAAACCTTTTAGTAAGGCCTCTCCTCCTTCTGGAGGGGAGGTGTTGTGAGCGGGAGCTGACTCCCGCGTCATGCAGGGGGCGTTTTGCCCCCTGCCCAGCCATCACCGCTGGCGGGCCATGCCTCCCAGCCGGTCTCCCAATCGGTCTCCAAATTCGGCCGTGCCAGCTCTCCCTTGCCATTGCCCTGCCGATTCCTGCGAGTCACCCACCCACCACTCCCTTTAGTGCGTAGTCTGTCCCTTGACCTTGCTATGGACCCATTGTTGGTCGCCCTGGTTGCCCAGGGGGCCTGGTAGGAGTTTTTTCAAATTGGCAAATTGGCACCGGCCTCTTGGTTTTTTCCACCTACCTCGTAGCAATCGTCACAACTTTCTTGGTATTTGGCGGTTAGGCATTGGAATGTGTTGTTGGTGTATGGAAGGGCAAGGTGTGGCCATCGCCTACCCCTTATGGGTATTCCGTTAAAGGAATCCGGCGGTCGTGGATCCTGTCCGATGCCCTCTGTGGTGGGGGGCCATGGCACGACCCCCGGTGACATCAGGGGAGAGCTTATAGTTGTATTTTCATCAACAGGCTCCCTCTACTGGTGGTTAACCCCTCGTTAGACTCACCCCTCATCATGAGTGGGTGGAGTCAAATTGCTCTTGTCCAATGCCTAAGCCAATACCTTCTCACATGCTGTAATCAATAAAGTTGTGGCCTTTTCTAGCCCATTAACGTTAACCTTATATGCTGTGTCCATGTGTCTTTATTATTCCCAAGCTGGGGGTGGGTCCTCAAATCACAATATGGAACTACATTTACAATGAAAGCTTCACCTGTCTGTAAGCATGTCTGTCAGACATGCTTTCCTTTGTGGCATGCCAATCACACCTACGAAAGAGGGTACCGATTCGCATATGGCATAAAGTGTATGCATTTTTAAATGCAGAATTGTGTCTTCTTTGCTGAGAGTGCAGCAGAGGGCCCAATCTACATACCATAAACTGGGCCCAGAAAATCCTGCCAGCGCCACTAGATAGGACTGCTTGGAGCACCAAGTGAGCATTGTGAGAACAAGCTCACGAAGGCTGACCTATTGTTTATGGCAGGATTTTGACAATCTTATGTTAACATCCCCACTAGGATTGATATCAAAATAGGGTCGGCATTGATCCCCGGTAGCGGTGGATTCTTTTCTCCTAGAATAATACAATAGTCATGGGTGCATTGTTGTATTTGATACCTCCCCTCCCCCTTCTATAATATTGAATTTTACTGACTTACGCAGGAAGCCAGCAATGTTCAATCTGTTCCAAAATGAAATGAAACACTTCCCAATGCAGGAAATATAAAGCAGATTGTAAAGAAAAAGACCCAGGTTTCCTTTAACTTTGCATGCTGTAGATCAAGTCTTTATCTCGCTGTTACCAGCGTTCTTTGCAGAATGGAGTAGGGCAATGTTTCATACAAGGGTAAACTCACTTTCATTCAGTGTATTCTATCCCATCACAAGCAGAGTTCTGCTCATAGAATGGGGCTTTCCCCTCCCCTTCTCAAAATACAGTGGTACCTCGGGTTAAGAACTTAATTCATTCTGGAGGTCCGTTCTTGTTCTGGAACTGTTCTTAACCTGAGGTACCACTTTAGCTAATGGGGCTTCCTGCTGCCGCCGCACCACTGGAGCACGATTTCTGTTCTCATCCTGAAGCAAAGTTCTTAACCCAAGGTACTATTTCTGGGTTAGCAGAGTCTGTAACCTGAAGCGTCTGTAACCTGAAGCGTCTGTAACCTGAGGTACCACTGTATGTAGCCCACTGCTCCTAAGGACTGGAGGATTGTCAGGAAGGACATGGGATATCACAGGACTGTAGCTGGAGGGTAGTGGGCTTGATGGAAATCATGTACACTCTTCCCTCGCATGGGCAAAGAGACATCCCAGGGAAGGACTATCTCTCGCCCTTCTATCAAAAAGTAAAAAGGAGTAGCCTGCCTTTTCATTGTAGAAGTTGTGCTCACAATCATTCTTGGCTACATCTTATTTATTTATTTATTTATACTCTACCCTACCCTTCCTGCTGTATGGGACGCAGGTGGTGCTGTGGGTTAAACCACAGAGCCTAGGACTTGCCGATCAAATCCCTGCGACGGGGTGAGCTCCCGTTGCTCAGTCCCATCTCCTGCCAACCTAGCAGTTTGAAAGCATGTAAAAGTTCAAGTAGATAAATAGGTACCACTCCGGCGGGAAGGTAAACGGCATTTCCGTGCACTGCTCTGGTTCGCCAGAAGTGGCTTAGTCATGCTGGCCACATAACCTGGAAGCTGCACACCGGCTCCCTCAGCCAATAAAGTGAGATGAGTGCTGCAACCCCAGAGTCGGCCACGACTGGACCTAATGGTCAGGGGTCCCTTTACCTTTACCTTTCCTCCTGACAGAACTCGGGAAGTCTTATAGATAAAAATAAGAACCACTATAAACACAGAAAAAACAATAGTGATTTTCATTTAACATTCATAGAATTGTAGAGTTGAAACAGACCACCAGGGTCATCTAGATAATTATAATAATAAAAAATCATGGCACCAGCCTTTTCTTTAAAAGCAGTCAGGCCTCCCCCCAAAGCCTGTTGGAGCAAGAAAGTATTCACCTTTCTTGCTGGTGGAAGAACAACAAGGAGGAGAGTCAGTCTTGCTCCTCTAGGGAGAGAGTTTTAAAGTCTGGGAGCAACCACCGAGAAGGCCCTCTTCCACCTTGACTAGAATCTCTGTTGCCCTGTGTTGCCAGGGGTGTGTTTGCCTCAACTTCACTGACAAGCACTCTGCTCCTGGGCAGATTAATTATCCATTTGAAAATCTTTAGAGAAAGTTACCATCAAGCACAGTCTTCTCCTTCATGATGGAATCATGCCCTTTCCCCAAGATCAGTGGGAGAAGCTTTCTTGTATGTCCTGCCACTATCACAAATTCTGTTGGTTGGAAGAAAAGGGAAAGTGCCTTCTCTGTTATAGGGCTCAGAATGTGGAATTCTGTGCCCCAGAAGGTTCAGCTCTTCCCCACACTATTTTCTCCCACCTCCTTTTAATTTTGGCAAGACTGTGTTTACTGTGTGGTTTTCTTACTCCACCCAGAATCTGTCTATTGCTTCTAAGAGTAGCGTTGAGCCAAAATCTGTCCCCCAGTCTCTCAACAGCACCTCTATGAAAGAGGCTTCTATTTTTCTTCAGATGTTGTTGGTCTCCAACTCCCATCATCCCCAGCCAGTGTGGCCAATGTTCATGCTTGGGCGTTCCAGTCCAAAACATTCAGTGGACATCAGATTGGAGAAGCCTGCTGTTAGCTGTGTGCTGGAAGAGAGATGACTTCCACTCACCCCAAGGTGGCTTTGTTACCCTTGGGACTAATTCACAAGTTATTCATACCACATTACTGTCATGAACACTCAGTAGCCTTAGGGAGAACTGCTGTTCTCTTAGCCTCAGTCTCCCATCTGCAATATGGAGGAAATAATATTGGCTTACCTTACAGGATTGTTGCAGGAATTTGTGAGGTAATCTCTGTGTGAATGCTTTGAAAGGTGCCTTTTAAATTATCGTTTCATGGCAAATGTTTGCTGCAATATGTGCATGGAATAGCTGCATTGTGCTGTGAGACAGCTAGTTTTGTGGCTTGCTAGAGGGCTTCCTGTTGAGTGCAATGTGTATAAATGGCCCAGTGCCTTGACTCTGAAGTATGTGTAACAGCTGGAGAAGGGAGAACTTTGGAACTGCACTTTAGGGAACATATTTTCTGAGCTGCTTGCAGATTTCACTGTTGACCTCGCCACCCCCAGCTGCTTGTTCCAGGTGTTTAGCTCAAAATGTTTCATGCATTATGAGCCGTCAAGGAAGCCACTGCAGAGCTGGCCTGTTCATTAAAAGATCTTGCTCTTTGACTTGCTCCTTGAATTCAGATGTCTCTTTCGGTACTGTTTGTTCTGAAGCTAGCTGGCAAAATTTATTCCTGGTAGCCAAATGAAAGGGTTTTAAAAGCCAAGGTGACTTTCCATTAGCAGTGGTCAGCGAAGGGTAATTGAAGCTATTGGTTAGTTTCCAAAAAGAAAAGAGGGGAATCAGTTGTGTGTATCACTACTTCCACCTGCATGCTTTGCCCAAACCTCTCTTCAAATCAGGAGGTGTTACGAGACAGCTGAGTGACTCATCCATTTGGCTGTCTATTTTTGCCACTTGAGCTTCCACTGGGACCCTCTCTCAAAATGTTTGCTGTGATGTAACACTGTTCTCTTTTAAACGAAGAAGAAGCAGAGTTGGGCTGCTCCGCTATTGATTGAAGTGTCAGCAAAGTGTTTTGTTCTCTTTAGAGAAATGGCCTCAGCAGGACCACAGCAAGGCTTAAGTAGTACCCTGGACAGCTCCATGGAGAACTCATGCAGCAGATCACAAGAGCAGAGCTCAGAGTTGGGTTTCAGCAGCAGTCAGCCTCGGAAGGAGCTTTCAATAAGACATGCAGATCTGCCTAGGTACAGATGAAACTCGGAAAATTAGAATATCATGGAAAAGTTCATTTATTTCAGTAATTCAACATAAAAGGTGAAACTAATATATGACATGCAAAGTGAGATATGTCAAGCCTTTATTTGTTATAATTGTGATGAACATGGTGTACAGCTGATGAAAACCCCAAATTAACAATCTCAGAAAATTAGAATATTAAATGAAATCAGCAAAACACGGATTGCAAATAGAGGAATATTGTACCTCTGAGAAGTAGAAGCATGCATATGTACTCAGTACTTGGTCTGGGCCTCTTTTGCATCAATTACTGCCTCAGTGCAGCATGGCACGGATGCTATCAGCCTGTGGTACTGCTGAGGTGTTATGGAAGACCAGGATGCTTCAATAGCAGCCTTCAGCTCTTCTGCATTGCTCAGTCTCATGTCTCTCATCTTTCTCTTGGCAATGCTCCATAGATTCTCTATGGGGTTCAGGTCAGGCAAGTTTGCTGGCCAATCAAACACAGTAATCCCATGGGCAATGAACCAGGTTTTGGTACTTTTGGCAGTGTGGGCAGGTGCCAAAGTCCTGCTGGAAAATGAAGTCAGCATCCCCATAAAGCTTGTCTGTGGAAGGAAGCATGAATGAAGTGCTCCAAAATCTCCTGGTAGACGGCTGTGTTGACCCTGAACTTAATGAAGCACAGCGGACCAACACCAGCTGATGACATAGCTCCCCAAATCTCTTTTGTGATGAGAGCAGCTTTTGCATCTCATTTGGAAACCAAGGACCCAGAGTCTGGAGGAAGAATGGGAAGGCACACAATGTCAGATGCTTGAAGTTCAGTGTGAAGTTTCCACAATCTGTGGAAGGCTTGGCAAATAAGGGCTTGACATATCTCGCTTTGCATGTCATGAGTCTATCTCATATATTAGTCTCACCTTTTAAGTTGAATTACTGAAATAAATAAACTTTTCCATGATATTCTAATTTTCCGAGTTTCACCTGTAGATAGCTCTGACTTCCATGGGGGAGCCTCTTCATTTAAACAGGCCCAGCCTGCTTTAGGAGTCATTGATTCTAACAAAGTGGGGGTGAATGTTGGTCCACCAGGGCTTCTGACTTGGAGTCCTCAGAGCCGGACAAAGGCAACCTTGTGACCACAGGACAAAAATATATTGGCATATAGCTTAGTGTTTGGGGCACCTGCTTTTTATGCAGAAGGTCCCATGTTCAATTCCTGGCATTTCTAGGTGGGTTTGGGAATGTCCTCCATCCCAGAGATCTCTGCCAGTCAGTGTAGAGCTAGAAAAACAAGTGGCCAACTTTGTAAAGACAGCTTCCTGTGTTCTGCAGTATGTACACCTGGCAATGGTCTGAGGGCAGTTTCCTCTTTCACTCTCTGAATCCCCGGCCTTATCAAAGTCATGACACATTTTTATTGTGAAGGGGGAAAAATAGAAACCTTTGATCATCTTGTCATTAAGTCCCTCCCTCTAGAAGTAGTAGAACTGGGTAGAATTTCACACACTATTATGGCTTGGTCTCTCCCACAAATACGAGATGACTCTGGCTGTTAATTATTTCAGATTTATTGCTAAAACAACAAACTAGGATGGAGCTCCTCTACTCATAGTCCTCCCCAGAAGATGGAGTTGCCCAGACTGAGCTCCTCCCCCTTCCCCAACACAGAAGCCCCCACCTTCTCTTCCAGTATCTTTCACACTTCTTGGCCACTTTTGAGATCCAGGAGATTTGGGAGAGAATGTTTCCTGCATTCCAACGTCTGGCTCACTATCGGAGCTCTCACACAGCTTCCTGTCAGTCTGGCCCTGTTTTTTGTTCTCCCCTTTGTTCAGAGCTCAGATTACAGCTGCTCTCTGCCTTCCAATGCTAACTGTCCTCTCCCTGTGCCTGCTTCTCCTCCTGTCAGCATCTGAGCTTCTCTCTCTCTCTCTCTCTCTCTCTCTCTCTCACACACACACACACACACACACACACACTCATTTTTGTAGGGGAGGGATGGCCCAATGGGCAGTGGTCCTCAACTTTAGGGCAGTGGTTCCCAACTCCCCCCTACATGGACCACGTGAAAATTGCTACGAGTTTTCGGGAACCACATAATTAATCTGCCTGTTGTAGCCATTGTAATGTGGTGTGCTAGGTGCTGCATGAATTTTTAAATGTATTTTAATTGCTTGTTTGATTTCTTAGATTGCATTTTATTGTACTGTATTTTGAATTCCATGGAATACAATATAAAGCACAACAATAAATAATAAACTATAGGAAATAAAAAAGCAATAAACATATAATTAAAATCAACAGGGATGCACTGTGACAGCCGTTCACAGCCACTGCACCTGTTGTTCTTCACAGACATGCCATGGACCACCTGAGTGGGCTACTGTTTGTCCATAGACCACAGCTTGTTATGCCCTCTGGTTTAGAGGATATTTGGTTGTGGTCAACCTGGGACTTCCTGCATGTAGAAGACACATTCTATAATTAACCCACAGTCCCTTCCAATATCTCCATACCACACTTTTAAAAAGTACAATGAATTATTAGAACAGCTTTTTCTCCTTTTTCTTTAATTGTTGATTGATCTCATGACACTAAAACAACCCAGTCAGTTGGGTGGGTACTGATGATGATGATGATCATCATCATCATTACATTCTTATGCCCCCTCCTTATTCCCTTGCTCCCTATCCACTCAGCACGATGATCAGTATATGCGGTTAAGATTCTTGAAAGTCTTCTCTTCCCTTGTTGCTATGTGGGCAGGGCTTGGGTGGCATTTAACAAAAGCCAACAAGAAGTTTTTGTTCCTGATCAGGCTTCTTAGAAGGGCACCATGAGGCATAAATACTCTGTACTACAGTGAATGATGTAGGTACAAGTAGTCCTCTGCAGCACAGAGAGAGGATGTTTGGAAGCCAAAATATGTCCTTAAAAGAACAGTGTTTTTGAGTGAGGGATTTGATTCATTTTGTTTATTGGTTTGCTGTTCCCAGTTTATAACCACAGGAGGCAAGGCTGAAAACTTTACTGAAATATATAGCATGGTTGAAGGGATTGGATCTGTATGAACCCTTCGTAATAAATCTTCAAGGTTGCTCTATATATAAACAGATATGGTCTACAAGCATGAGGGACGTAAAGGAGTGTGTTTTCTTGACAAATACACTGACATGTTTCCTGCTCACCTGTCCAAGGAAATGTTGTGTGCTCCTGGGTATTGTTCCCCTTTCTGGAATTGAATTGATCACAGAATTGAGAATAAGGGGTGCTAAATTCAATCCTATCCTTCTGTTGTGTTAAGGTAGAATCAGCCAACATGTAGCAAATCAGCACATCTCATCTGTTTTTTATGTATCTGGGGCATTTTTACATAGCTGTCAAGTGTCCCTTATTTGAAGGGGCAGTCCCTTATTCCAGTGCCATGTCCCGCTGCTGTCCCTTATTGATGGATGTCCCTTAAATGTCCCTTAAATTTCAAAGGAAGCAGCTCCTCTCCCTCCCTCCCTGCTGGCCAGGGAGGAGAGAGGCTCCAACTGCGTTGCTTGGCTGTGTTGCTCACCCAATAAGAAGTCTAAGAACGACTGGGGGGTGGAGCTTGCATGCCTTCTGTGTGGCTAGTTAATGCAAGCTGAGGGGTTTTTTGAATGCTGGACACCATTTTGCTGCATGTGCTGCTGCAAACTTTGCAGTGCATAGCCAGGCCGGGGAGCCACCTTAAGTTGAGGCTGCATAGGCCTTGTGGTGCATGTGATTCAGATTCTAGTCAGTTGAACCTCTGGTTACAAAGTTGGTTGGACAGTGTTCTCGAAGCTACCAGCATGAGTTTGGCCAGACTGCAGGAGGACAGGAAGACTGGAGTGCCTGGAACAGGTGAGGCTGCAGGTCCCTTATTTTGGCTGCTGGCCCCTTATTTTCAAGGCTGCTGGTCCCTTATTTTCAAATCTGTAAGTTGACAGCTATGCATTTTTACCCTTCAGACAAAAAGGGGGGAAATGGGAGGAAAGCATTCTAGAGTGACCTTAAAACCTCAGCATTAAGAAAGCCCATGCCTTTGGTCTTACAATCTTAAAGACACAGAAGGAAAAGAACTGGGAACAGAGAAGGAAAAGTCAAACACAGGCACTAGTTCTTAGCTACAGAGGCCTGATAATTGCTAGCTGAAATGGTAAACAGTTCAAGCAGAAGAGAAGCCAAAATTTTCTGGTGTCACAACTGAGCAGAAACCAAATGGAGCCCATTTGAGATATTTGCTGGAGAAGAAATGTGTGCACACAAAGATTACTTAGGGCTCAAATCGCCATGGCATGGTTCCATGAGAGTTCCTTGATAAGATTTCTGCTGTTGGAGGTATCTGATTCTGACTAGAGAATTGGCAGTAGGTGTTGGGGAGGATGAGGAGGACGAAGTTTACCTTATCCCCAACTCTGGGTTGCATCAAACACTGATGTTGCTATTCTGCTCATGTAACAGACTTCCACTTGAAGAAGGGAATACTTCCTCCATTCTTCTTTACTGCAGCCTCCATGAACCCTCAGAATTTGGTTGGGGAACCCTCCCAAGATGATTTGGAGGGCAAGAGATGAGAGGAAAGGAAAGAGAAGTACCATTACATGAGCGGAACATCGTTTTGCAGAGTTAGAAGCAACCCTGTGTCTTGAGATCTGAACCACATACACTAAATCTGCTATGAGCCCCGCTCCATCTGTCTGTCTTTACATCTGTTTTCTCTCTCTATGCATACACACTCACATACACATAACAATACAGATACTTGCGCTATTTCTACTTATGCTATTTCTCTCTCATTGTTTATTTGTTTTAAACTTCTCCGCTTCCCCCTGTTGCTGGCATTAATTATTCACATATGTTAATTATGTATATTCCTCACAGGCTCTCATTTGGATTACTGGAAACTGCTGTGTTCATTAAAAACCGTATAGCTACCTTCAGGGATGCAAATAGTTCCATTTTGCAAGACGTTGGGTGAGCAAACAGAGTCTGGAACCCTCTAGACATAAGTCTGTGGTTTCTGATGAACAAGGCAGACCTCATTGAAAAGACACAAGCATTTGCTAGGGTTTGAGGACTCCATTAGAGCCCTCCCCCCAATTTGTTTTCCCTGTGAGTCCAATCAAGATGTTCCCTTTTCCTATAATTCTATATAATGTGGAGTTGCCCCGTGGAATTGGTGGGAATTAGACACCAGAGTTCTTTGTCTAATATGCAATTCATTTGTGGAATATATTGCTACAAAATGTATTGGGAGCCTCTAACTTTATATGCTTTTAAGAGAGAATTGGACAAATGCATAAAGGAGATGTGTGAAACTTCACAGTAGTCTGTATGGTCTCCCTCATTCTATCCTCACCACAACCCTGTGAAGCCAGTTAGCCTGAGAGATACTGACTGGCAACAAAGTCACCCAGTAAGTTTAATGGCTAAGGAGGGTGGAGAGTAAACCCAAGTCTCTCCAACCTAAACCTAACTCTTAATTCACTCTCATCCTAAACCTCCACTGTCTTGTGCTTATACTCATTCCCTGAGGAAAAATACATAACCGCTGCCTTGCAGGACATCTTTGGGAGAAGAAAAAGCTAAGGAGTAAACCCTAAGACAGTTGGATGGTGCCTTGTGTTCCTCCTTCTGGTAACTCTTGTAACCAAGCTGGTGCCAAATGTATTGCTGTGCTCTCCTTTGGACCCCACTGAGGCTGAGAGAGGGGTCTTGTTGTCTGGGCAGCCCAGGACCTATGCAAACTCTCCAGGCTTCCACCCTGGAGAGGTAGGTCACTTTGGAGCTGCTAACACAGCAGTTTGACTTCATCCACACAGGCTCACTCCATTGTCTCTCAAGACAGATGGATGCCAACACCAACACACTGGTTTTAAGTGGTTCTTGAATGCCAGAAAAGTAATATGCTGTTAGGATTCTTGCTCCGTGTTTGCAGTCATGGGATTGTTGTCTATCACATAACAGTGTATGCTTTCATTCCACAGTGTGGGAAGTGACAGAGACAGGATGTTTTGTCAAAATAAAAAAAATTCCTTCCAGTAGCACCTTAAAGACCAACTAAGTTAGTTCTTGGTATGAGCTTTCGTGTGCATGCACACTTCTTCAGATACTGAAGAAGTGTGCATGCACACGAAAGCTCATACCAAGAACTAACTTAGTTGGTCTTTAAGGTGCTACTGGAAGGAATTTTTTTTATTTTGACTATGGCAGACCAACACGGCTACCTATCTACTACAGGATGTTTTGTGTTACTGTGTTCTGTGAAGTGGGACTGTTGTCCTTTGTTCTATCTCTCTTTGCTGTCTGATGAGAAAGAGGAAGGAGCTAAGTCAGAATGCTCCGAGTGTATTATATGTAAATAAAGTAGATTAGCCAAAATGCTGTGCTACTGAGTTCTGTTACGCAAACTGCAAATACTCTGCAGGATCCCTGAGCGTGCTAATACCTTTTGGTATCAGTCGCTGTGATATTCGGGTTGGAGAAAGCCTTTGAAACTCCCAAACAACCAACCAGGAGGGAGAACATGCCAGTCGGGCTGTGTCTCTGCCGAGGTCCTGCACGAGAGTAGGACAATCCGGACATATGCTACCAGTGACAGATCTTGGGGTCTCAAATTCCTGTGTGATGTCAAAATTCAAGGCCCCTCCACCTTTCACACTCCATTGCAAATCATAGTTGTGGCATCCCCAGAGGCACCTCTGAGGCTCCAGGCCCAGTGTGATGCAAATGGTCACACTGCCCTAAATCTGCCTCTGATGGTGCTATTACTGTAGTAATAACAGGCTTTAAAAGAGGTTTCAAGAAATTAATGCAAGATTAGGCTATCAATGCCTACTAACTCTGGTGCCTATGTTCCATGTCCACTGTCAGAGGCATGACAGTTGCTGGGAACTTCAGGAGGGGTGAGTGTTGATGCGCTTAAGTCTTGCTTGTGGGCTTCCCATAGGTATCTGGGTGGCCACTGTGAGAGCAGGATGCTGGACTAGATGGGTCATTGGCCTGATCCAGAATCACCAGGTAGGGCTGAGAAAGACTCCTACCTGAACCCCTGGAGAGCCGCTGTCAGCTGGTGTAGACAATATTGAGCTAGATAGACCAGTGCTTTAACCCAGAGTAAGACAGGTTTCTATGTTCCTATGCCGGGTTGCCATGTGTCCTCTTTTTCCAGGACATGTTCTCCTTTTCAGGGGTAACATTTGAGACAAACCACATTTATTTGCTTTGAATGGCCGTCATAGCATCCTAGTTTTTGCTCTTCAAAATATGGCAGCCCTATCTATGGAGTTACAAATCATTAGTTTATTAATCATTTTTAGTATAATAAATAATAATAAAATGCAGCCGACTGTTATTCAGGGAACCTAAAATGCCTGACTAGATTAACTGACCTCTGTTTCCTAAGGGACCATTTGCGGGTGATTGAATTTCTTTGAAATCTCCAAGCTATTGTTCCTTCTCTCATGTAACCCACATCTTTCTAGTTGACTAATTGCTTATGACAGGTGTCACCTGAGCTATGAAGTGAACACTGCCCCAGCAACCCTTGATTGAGGCAATAATAGGGTGACTCTGAGTCTGAAGGCCTGATCACTGTTATTTTTGCCAATTGATTTCCTAGTGTTTGGTGTCAGTTAATTACTGAGACCTGTTCGGCGCATAAATGAAAGTGGCCATTATGGCTGTATTTCCAATTGATTTTTTCTCACAAACATGAACAACAATTTGCCCGTCCAATGAAGGAGAGAAGTGAAATAATACTTTCTTTCTTTTTTAAGAACAAAACTTGACAGGAATTCCAAACTGCTGCCAAATACAGAGACAGGGGATATGTGGGCCCTCCAAATGTTAGACAACAACTCCCATCATTCCTGACCATTGAACATACTGGCTGAGACTGATGGGATTTGGAATCCAAAAATATCTAGAGGGCCACAGGTTCTCCACCCTGGCCTAATATAAGCAACACACTATAGGGTGCATATTAGACAGCATCTTAAAAAGCAGAGACATCACCTTGCCAACAAAGGTCCGTATAGTTAAAGCAATGGTTTTCCCAGTAGTGATGTATGGAAGTGAGAGCTGGGCCATAAAGAAGGCTGATCGCCAAAGAATTGATGCTTTTGAATTATGGTGCTGGAGGAGACTCTTGAGAGTCCCATGGACTGCAAGAAGATCAAACCTCTCCATTCGGAAGGAAATCAGCCCTGAGTGCTCACTGGAAGGACAAATCCTGAAGCTGAGGCTCCAATACTTTGGCCACCTCATGAGAAGAGAAGACTCCCTGGAAAAGACCCTGATATTGGGAAAGATGGAGGGCACAAGGAGAAGGGGACGACAGAGGACGAGATGGTTGGATAGTGTTCTTGAAGCCACCAGCATGAGTTTGACTAAACTGCGGGTGGCAGTGGAAGACAGGAGTGCCTGGCGTGCTCTAGTCCATGAGGTCACGAAGAGTCGGACACGACTAAACGAATAAACAACAACAAATAGGGTGCATATGTGATTTTGTAGCCAAAACTCAGAACAATGTAGGATCACCATGGAATTTTGTCTAAAGGGAATCAGAAATACCTACCAACTTAAATAAGGCATGTTATCCATAGCAAGGAACATAGCAAGCTGCCTTATGCTGAGTTGACCATTGATCAGTCTATCTCAGTATTGTCCACACTGACAAGCATCAGGTCTCAGGGTTTCAGGCAGAAGTCCTTCTGAATCATACCTGGAGATGCCTGAGGAGTGAACCTGGGACCCTTCTGCATGTTGGATGTTGCATATGTGCTGTGTAAGTTGATTCAAGCGGTTAAACTCACCACAGGAAACAACTGTGTACTCAAGATAGCTTTTACGTGACATACACAAACACTATATGCATACAGTGGTAGCTCTGGTTACATACACTTCAGGTTACAGACTCCGCTAACCCAGAAATAGTGCTTCGGGTTAAGAACTTTGCTTCAGGATGAGAACAGAAATTGCGCTCCGGCAGCGCGGCAGCAGCAGGAGGCCCCATTAGCTAAAGTGGTGCTTCAGGTTAAGAACAGTTTCAGGTTAAGTACGGACCTCCGGAATGAATTAAGTACTTAACCTGAGGTACCACTGTACACTGTTTGCAATTGCTACAAGACATCTTCACTCTCTGAGCCTAGAGAGGGTTCTCTGCCTACAAAGTCCTTACTGTGACAAAGTCCACAAGACAAGTTCAAAAATTCAGTTGCTAAAGAAGTTCTGCAACTGCCAGAGTTCTCTGAGTCCAGAAATCTTGCAAATTATTCAGCTTCCTTCAGATGATCTCCTCTCAAAGTTTCCAGCATTTACACAGTTCCATAGATTTCTTCAACAGTCTCTAATAACCCCCAGCAATGAATGCTGTAACCCAAGTCCTATACAGTGGAAACTTGGTGTTTGAATGTAATCTGTTACTTTTCGGTTTTCAGCATTTGGAAGCCAAAATGTTCCAAAACAGAGGTGTTCAGGAACCAAGGTTTCACTGTACATACTCAGTGCTACATGCTGAACATGCCTAGCAACTCAGATAAGAAAGTCACTGCAACTGCGGGTCTGTGTGTGACATTTTTGCTGACTCATGGAGAATTAACCCTTTTTTCACTTTCCCTAACACTGCATGGAATGCAGATGTTCTGCCATTGAGTTATGGTCTTTTCATAGAACTGTATGTCTGAAGTTGTATAGTGTAATCCACCTTCTTATATTTTGCAGTGGCTATCAATGTTAATGTATGTTAAGTCCATGCTGCATTTTCCTATTTATTTATTTATTTATTTATTTATTTATTTATTTATTTATTGTGTGTACACACACACACACAGTAATTTTCTTTTGGTGTGGTTGGCAGAAGTTTTCCTTTAAAATAATTATTGGCGCCACATCATTATTTCCCAAACTCTAGCAAATTAACATTTTTTTTTACCTAAAGTGATAGGAAACAAGATAGTGGTTGATGCATCCCCACAATTTATGATCACATAATGAGTTTTTATTACTTTAATTAATCATTGCAGGGAGTTACTTCTTTTTTGCTTGCTTACACATAATGGATTTAGAGCACAAGTGTCATTTGCAGGCCAATGAGCTTTCTGTTTAAGCTTTACAGCCTTAGTGGCAATTTTTTCGCTCGTGCCTGGATTTTTGAAAATGAAGGGGGACAGAGACACTTGCCAGAGATTTTGGCACAGCAACAAAGAGATACACTGGTCATGATCTGTTGCAAACAAAGTGGTAAGCTTCTGGAACTTGTTTGGAGTTTTCACTACCAGGACGAAACAAAATGAATATAACATAAGAGTCCTAGGCAGCAAATGTAGTGCATTAGTCTCATGTGAAGCAGCCCCTAGGCCACTTTCTCCCAGACTTGGCTACACTGTATTTTAAATTAAAATTGCAGGCACAGCTTCATTCTTCCACTCAGAAATGTACCCATATATTAGCTCCCTCAAACAACAGGCCAGCATCCTATTTACAGCTACAGGGATAGTTTGGTTCATATTGCCTGCTGGAACTTAGTCCTTCCATTTAGGACATGCATGGTCAAACTTGACCCTCCAGATGTTTTGGGATTACAACTCCCATCATCCCTAGCCAACAGGACCAGTGGTCAGGGATGATGGGAATTGTAGTCCCAAAACATCTAGAGGGCCAGGTTTGGCCATGCCTGATTTAGGAGGACCAGAGATAGGGAGTTAGAAGGGTACCTTCTACCAAGTCATTGGTCCATCTAGCTCTATATTGGTCCATCTAGCTCTTCATACTGATGGGTTCTCCACGTTTTCAGATGGCATGCAAAGTCCTCTCTGGAAACGCCATAAATTGAACCTGGAACCTTCTGCATTCAAAGCAAATGTTTTACCACTGAGCTATGGAACTAGGGACAGTGTCAAGGATCAAAGATCATGCCTGTGCTTCCAATAGAGCTGCCATTCCCTGTACCTTCCTGAGTCTACTGCTCCTGTTGCTGGTGACATGTCAGCAGACAAGCAAACAGTGAAAAGACTTCAGTGAAGGAACATCACCTCTCTCTTTCTGTGAGGTAATGTGGATTGGGTCCTGAGAGAGGCAATTGAATGTGCTGTGGCAAAAGGTCCACTAAAACAATCCCTTTTGCCCTCCCCCCAATGTGGTCTACCCCACGAACTTTCTGTCAGGATCAGCCATGAACTGCACAAAACCTCAAAGGAAAACTAGGGCCCTCTCACTGATCTCCAGGTAACAGTCTCAGGAGTATCAGTGGAGACCAGTGACCCTCCTGACTGTGGGAGATTTTATGCAGCCAAACAGAACTTTGCATAATTGCTAGTAAGTAAGAAGTTAAGGGGGACATGGGTGGTGCTGTGGGTTAAACCACAGAGCCCAGGGCTTGCCGATCAGAAGGTCGGCGGCTCGAATCCCCACTGCAGGGTGAGCTCCCGTTGCTCGGTCCCTGCTCCTGCCAACCTAGCAGTTCAAAAGCACGTCAAAGTGCAAGTAGATAAATAGGTACCACTCCGGCGGGAAGGTAAACGGCGTTTCCGTGCACTACTCTGGTTCGCCAGAAGTGGCTTAGTCATGCTGGCCACATGACCCGGAAGATTTAAAGGTAAAAACATTAAAGGTAAAGGGACCCCTGACCATTAGGTCCAGTTGTGGCTGACTCTGGGGTTGCGGCGCTCATCTCGCTTTATTGGCCGAGGGAGCCAGCGTACAGCTTCTGGGTCATGTGGCCAGCATGACTAAGGCGCTTCTGGCGAACCAGAGCAGCGCATGGAAACACTGTTTACCTTCCCGCAGGAGCGGTACCTATTTATCTACTTGCACTTTGACGTGCTTTCGAACTGTTAGGTTAGCAGGAGCAGGGACCGAGCAACGGGAGCTCACCCCATCGCGGGGATTCGAACCGCCGACCTTCTGATCAGCAAGTCCTAGGCTCTGTGGTTTAACCCACAGCGCCAACTGTGTCCCTATGACGTTACATTAAGCAGTTACTATTTGTCACTTTGCAGTGCAGTTCCCCATCACTTTCCTTATTGCAAAAAGTCCAAACTTTTGGGAAAGCTGGTTTGTTGCACAAGACCTCCAAATCAACTTCTGGTGATGACCCGAGTACGCCAGTATGTAACTGAATCACACCTGAAGACAGCAACTGTATGGAAGCTCCTTAAATGATCCTTTTCAAGAGAAGAGAGAGAAAGTTTAACCTGAACATAAGTGTCCTCTGCAACATGCTGCAAAACAATCAGTGTGACGTGCATGCATGCACCAGAAGTGTCATGTGGCTGAGCCTGTGCTGGTTTGCCAAGTGAGTTTGTGGCTGATATTCAAACCGGGAACTTCCCTGCTTGCATGTCTAATCAGGACATTACACCGCACTAAATGGTTATTGATTTTGTGAAGGGAAGACTGATGAGTCGGTGGCAAAGAACGCACTTTGCATACACAAAATCCCAGGTTTAGTCCGTGGCATATTCAGTGGTAAAGATCTCTGGTTACAGGGAAAGCTGAGGGCAGGGAGACACCTAACCTAGGAGAGAGCTGTAAGCATCCTGAGTGGTCAGAGCTGGACTAGATGTGCTAGGATGATCTGATTTGACATAAGGCAGATGTGAAAAGGTCTTGGTGCACTGGAGCTGGCAGGGGGCTTTGTTTGGGCTTCTAAGTTTAGACTCGCTCCGTTTCCTCAGATGGTGTATGCCAAAACTAACAGAATGGATGCTGTGATGTTGGGGGGAGGAGATCTGTGGATTTGTTGCAGGCTTACGCTGCGTAAATTCATATATTCTCGGATATGCATGTTGTTAGTAGGCACTTTGATCACGCACAGTTTGTACAAAGCTAATTGGTTTGTAGCATTGGCAGTTCCCTCCGTTCCCTTTTAATTTGTCTGTGCTCATGAAAGCGAGAGACCATTAGCTTGGGGCTCAAGCCAGAGACAGGGTGGCCAGATGCTCTTTTGAGCTTCCTCAGCTCAGCTCAGCTCTGCCAGCAATTCTGTATCCTCACCTGCCACCCCTCCTGCTGTTGTGCACTTGTATCAGCAGCAATTTGCTAATGGAATCTAGCAAAAATGCTTATGATGAAAAAGAATACATCCCGTTTCCTCCCATCAGACATGAAAAAGTTTCCTTTTGCAAGCAGAACATATCAAATGCAATGGCTGAGATTCCCCAGCAGGTGTTGTGATCACTTAATGCTACATTCAAAGATGGGGAGATAAGGTTGTTATCTTGCATCAGGCTGAACTCTGGGCATTACCTGTGTGCACTTCTTTTGTGGCATGCATCAAATGTCCTTGTTGAAATGTCTAGGCTTGTTCAGGCTCTCTCCATAGGTATGCAAGAGCCTACCACAGGCTGAAATAGGAGCCAGGACCTGAGTTTTTGCTCCTTGATCCAGGAAATTGGTGGAGGTTTGAGCCGTACAGGATTGTCTTCCGTAACATTCCCATGTTAGCTGAGCACAGGTGCCAGAGATTTTTAAGTATAATTGTTTAACTGTACATTGAAATGGAAAATAACTCCGTATGTGTCTGCATGTATACTGCGTAGCATGGCATAGAAATTTCCATTGAAGCTAAACAAGAGTTGCAGAGAGCTTAACAGTTAATGATTCAGTAGGGCTGCATCCATTGTCTCTCGAGACAGACAGATGCCAACAGGACTGTGCCTCACTTGCAAGCTGTTTAACTTAAACCATATGAAAAGGATACAATTACAGATCTATGCATGTGCTAATCCGTAAGGCTCCATTTTCGGTGTGTTAGTTCTTTATTCTGAAGCCACTGAAGAGAAAGGATGTTGCTAATCTCTCTCCAGGAAAACAGCCGAAGGCTAAAGTTGGTTGTTTAGCTCTGGATTGAAGATATTCTAAGATATTTTGCCTGTGCTGGGATCAGCATATGATATTATGCATCTATCTGAATGTAACTTGTTTTAAGTTTGTTTTAGAGTTAAGTTTTGAAGTAAGGCTTTTCAATCATATTTTTGGACTGGACAATTTTTATTTCAGGAAGAGTCAGTTTTCATTCATCCCATTTGCTTCCAAATGCATGCTATTAATAACCTCAAGAGCAGGCTTCCTCAAACTCGGCCCTCCGGATGTTTTTGGCCTACAACTCCCATGATCCCTAGCTAGCAGGACCAGTGGTCAAGGATGATGAGAATTGTAGTCTCAAAACATCTGGAGGGTCGAGTTTGAGGAAGCCTGCTCAAGAGGTTCTAGTCAGGAGACTGGGTGGTGGTGTTGGCGGGAGAGGAACTGCAGTTTCTCTAATAGCTAATGCTATTCACATTCATCCAGACTAATATAGCTGTTCCAGTTTATTTTTCCATCCATACCAGCCTGCTCAAGAAGCTTCTTCCATTCTGAGACTTGTACTGTCTGAGCTTCCTGGGGGTAGTTCAAGATCTTAAGACTCCATGTTCTTCTCAAAGGCACTCCAGAACAAGTAAAGGCATAACTTAGAGCTTTGTGGGACCAAAAGCAAAGCATGGGACAGCTGGGTTGTCTTAACCCAACCAAGCTTCCTGGAGTTGTATTGTATTTCTGCTGCTTATAGGAAGCCTGTAAATGAGACTTGAGAGTAGCAACAATTTGCCTACACTTGTGACTCCCAGCAACTTGTATGGCTGGAGCAACCATACACTTAAAGCCCTATGGTACTACTTTAAATAGTCATGGTTTCCCACAAAGAATTATGGTAGCTGTAGTTTGTTAAGGGTGCTCTCTGAACTAGTTTCCAGAGTGGAAGTCTCTCCCCATCCCCAGGGAACTTTGGAATTGTAGCTCTGGTAGGGGAAGAACGGTTTCCTAACTCTCAGTACCCTTAACAAATTGTAACTCTCAGAATACTTTGGGGGAACCTACAACTGTTTAAAGCGGTATCATAGTGATGCAAATATATGGGGACTCTTTTCTCTCTGGGTCATCCATTCTCTTCCCCATGGACAACTTACTTACTTTACTTTCATGTTGTGGTGTGAGAAAGCAGCTCCCTTTTTTCTTATGGCTGCCCTGACATGGATGCTTACCACCTAGCCCCCCCACCCCAATAAATGCTCATGCAAGCAGGCCCTGATCCAATAGCTGAGGATGATGTTTAAGAGAAGTTCCTTAGCTTTCCACCAACTCCATTGCTTTTTCTTAGCAATCACACTGTGTCGATGAGATGTAGATAAATGTCCATAAGGGAAATTGCTGGCCTCATTTAAGTATCATCTTGATGGGTTGTGTGCTTGGGTCTCTGAGCAAAAGGCCAGATGTCCGTTATTACAATGCTCTATTGGCAGCACTAATGGCTTATTAGGAATATATAGGTCCCCTTAGCCTCTAATAACAGGCCTTATGAGAGCCAGCGATGCCCCTATTATGACCTGATGAAAAGCTCTTCTCTGCTGCCATTGTGTGTTTGTATACTTGCTGTTGGCTGTTCTGTTCTTGTACTGGCAGATTAGATCAGTCAAGAGATCTAATCTGAGTCAGAATGGCTCAACTTTGCCCTTCTGCACTTTCTGGGTTTGTAAACAAAACAAAACAAAACAAAACAAAACAAAACAGAAAGAATAAGTTATCCACCTCTGGCTGTCCTGGAATGGTCCTGGAATGGTCATAGAATCATATCATAGAATCATAGAATCATAGAGTTGGAATAGACCACAAGGGCCATCGAGTCCAACCCCCTGCCAAGCAGGAAACACCATCAGAGCACTCCTGACATATGGTTGTCAAGCCTCTTCTTAAAGACCTCCAAAGGAGACGACTCCACCACACTCCTTGGCAGCAAATTCCACTGTCGAACAGCTCTTACTGTCAGGAAGTTCTTCCTAATGTTTAGGTGGAATCTTCTTTCTTGTAGTTTGGATCCATTGCTCCATGTCCGCTTCTCTGGAGCAGCAGAAAACAACCTTTCTCCCTCCTCTATATGACATCCTTTAATATATTTGAACATGGCTATCATATCACCCCTTAACCTCCTCTTCTCCAGGCTAAACATGCCCAGCTCCCTTAGCCGTTCCTCATAAGGCATCGTTTCCAGACCTTTGACCATTTTGGTTGCCCTCCTCTGGACACGTTCCAGTTTGTCAGTGTCCTTCTTGAACTGTGGTGCCCAGAACTGGACACAGTACTCCAGGTGAGGTCTGACCAGAGCAGACTACAGTGGCACTATTACTTCCCTTGATCTAGATGCTATACTCCTATTGATGCAGCCCAGATGGTCAATGAACTTCAGAGCATAGGAATCATAGAATTGTAGAGAGTTGGAAGGGGCCACCATAGTCATCTCATCCAACCCACTGCAATACAGTGGTACCTTGGGTTAAGAACTTAATTCATTCTGGAGGTCTGTTCTTAACCTGAAACTGTTCTTAACATGAAGCACCACTTTAGCTAATGGGGCCTCCTGCTGCTGCTGCGCCGCCACTGCACAATTTCTGTTCTCATCCTGAAGCAAAGTTCTTAACCCGAGGTAATATTTCTAGGTTAGCGGAGTCTGTAACTTAAAGCGTATGTAACCCAAGGTACCACTGTACATGAATCACAGCTAAAGAATTGCTGACAGATGACCATCCAACCACCGCTTAAAATACTCCACTGAAAGAAAGCTCACCATCTTCCGAGGGAGTCCAATCTATTAAACAGCTTCTACTGAAAGTTCTTCTTAATGTTTGGTCAGAATGTCCCTTCTGGCAATCCCTCTGGAGCAGCAGAAAGCGATGTAGGGAGCCACTTTGAACTGAGTCTGCCCACTGGTCCATCTATTGCCTGTTGTGATTGTCAATGGCTATCCAGGGCTTCAAGGCTTCATGGTCTAACCCCAATGTGAGGCAGCTTCCTATGTTCCACCCATGTCCAACCTCATCCTTAGCTCCTTTGCCAAAGTACCATTTCCAGGACTCTTTCAGGGTTTGATTAAGACTGAAGCAAAAGGGTATCCTGAGACTTGCCTCTGAATCTGCAAATGACACCAGCCATGGAACTCATCTCAGTGGTTGATATTTGGCAACTTCCATGTCTCCCTCTCCCCTCCATGCCAGATGATTTGTAGATTGAACAAAAGAACATTTCACAAATTCCTCCTTCAGCACTTAAAAAATGAGGCAAATGCATCAAACCCCGTCATTTTGTCTCTTTTGTTAATTTTCAGATGCATTCCCCCCCCCCTCATTAATTGATGGAGAATGGTTGTGGGGGTGGGATTCAGGAGAAATATTTGGCACAAGACTAGGATCCTAAGTCTGAGTACAGAAATGGAGCGACTCTGGTTTTGATCCTTGTTGACTGACAAAGGTAGCTGTGTGGGCTTGGGCAAGTCTTGCAAGATCCCTGTGAGGATAAATGAGCTGTAAGCTGTAAAGTGCTTTGCACATTGGAAATGGCTGTAGAGATAATTAACAGTAATGGACCTGGCTGTTAGATTCATTTCCACCTTGTTCAGCCATTAATTCCTGGGCAAAAGTATTCTGGCACATGTTTAAATGACTGTGCAAGGACAAAGCGTTAAGGGAGTGCCCATTGTCTGCAGATTAGTACAATCTATTGTGAAAGGCAAATATCCCTGGATTAGAAAAAAAGGAAAAGGAATGAAATGATTGACCATGCTTGTAAAAACTTTCATTGATTTAGAAGGGACCTATTGAGAAATATTAAAAAAATGGCTGTTGCTGTGCTTGTCTCTTTTTGCATTGTACTCTCAGTGTAAATAACATGTTTACTATTCACTGCCATCCTGCTAGCAGCTTGCAAAGGTGAAAGAGGTATGGGCTTTCCCTTCACCAGCAGTAACAAAAAATGTTATGTTGTAAGCACATCACTGTTTGCAGAATTGCAAGAGGATAGGGGGTGGAGATGCATGAAATGGCTTCTGAACTCAGGTTCATTACTGATATCTGGAGCGCTTAGAACAGCCAATAGAATTTCAGCCTGATTCCAAAAGAGCCAGTTTAAATCCTTTTATTTAAGGCTGCAATCTTTCACAAGCTTACCTGGTAATAAGCTCGACTGAGCTCAGTGGACTTATTTCAATACATGCAGACAGCTGCATAGTAAAGCACGTTGTTGGCTGGTTGGTGAGTTAAGCAAGGCATCACATTGCTGCTGATGAAGTTTGGTTGAGTTGATTTAACTGTTGCTCAGGTATACATCAGAAAGGGCATCGGATTGGATTCACACCAACATCAGCATGAGATGTGGGGTCCCTGCTGGCAAAGTGCCCTTGCACAGTAGGAACACAGAAAGCTGCTTTATACTGAGTCAGACCATTGGTCCAGACTGGCAGCAGCAGCCCTACCTGAAAATGCCAATGATTGAACCTGGAAACTTCCGCATGCAGAAGAGATGCTCTGCCACTGAGCTACTGCAAGAGGGCCACCTTTGACACTGGTAGACCCTCCAACCTGGCTAGTTTATTGGTTATGATGAGAAGCAGTAACAGCAGCATTGCTGCAATCTGTAGAAGATGAGCTTGCATCCATCCACCATTTTCACATTCTCACACTGTCTAATGTAGTATCACTCCAGGGCACTGTAAAGGTAAAAGGAACCCTGACCATTAGGTCCAGTTGTGGCTGACTCTGGGGTTGCAGTGCTCATCTCGCTTTATTGGCCGAGGGAGCCGGCATACAGCTTCCGGGTAATGTGGCCAGCATGACTAAGCCGCTTCTGGCAAACCAGAGCAGCACATGGAAACGCCATTTACCTTCCCGCTGGAGCGGTACCTATTTATCTACTTGCACTTTGATGTGCTTTCAAACTGCTAGGTTGGCAGGAGCAGGGACCGAGCAACAGGAGCTCATTCCGTCGCAGGGATTTGAACCACCGACCTTCTGATCGGCAAGTCCTAGGCTCTGTGGTTTAACCCACAGTGCCACCCGCGTCCCTCTCCAGGGCACTGTAGGAACATTTAAAAGGTCAGCTTCTCAACTGCCTGCCCCTGTGGCACAGCCAACCCAAGTCTGGGAAGACCCAACATAGGTCAGGTATCAGTATTCCCTGCCAGAGCAATGATTGAAATTTTTGTAGCAGTAGATTTGATCGTCTATGGCAGGGATGGGGAACCTTAGAACTGGGGAACAAATGTGGCCCTTTCTGTGTGGCTCTTGGGACTATACCCCTCAGAAGCCTTGCTGAAGTGCTTTTATTAGGTTGGAATGTGTCCTTGAACAGTGATGGTACCTATTGGTTGCCTGGATAGATATGTCTGTGCATAGAAGACTTTTGATGTTCTATGGCTGCAGTGTAGCATTCTGTCACATCCATTGTTCCTCCCAGGTTTGCACCTCACTTTGCCCACCATTGGTGTGTGGCCTCCAAAAGCTTCTCCAGGAATGTAGCCATTGGGACACAAAAGCTTCCCCACCTCTGACCTTTGGCAAGTCTCATGTAGTTCTTTAACATCAGAGAGTAACCTCTGCCTGTGTGATTGTGTCAGCAGGGGATTCGTTGTTGAATCCTTCTGTTGAATCCTCATCCCCTCATTTTCTGAACTATCCATCCCCTGTGAAGTTGAGGGTTGCCCAGGTCTTTAGTGTCTGCACATTCGGTGCAGCTGTACAAAAATCCTCCGTCTGGTACCTTAAGACTGATTCTCAACATAAACTTTCTAATGTCTTAATCATTTGTTTGCAAGTTCTGATTTTAATTCTTGTCTTTTTGCATTGTGGTTGCATTCCGTATTGTGTTATGCTTATATTCTGTGGCTTGCTGGTACAAGTTCATGGTTGTACAAAATTGCAACAGCTACCTTCATTGGGCCTTTGACATATTCAGAAAATCTGATGGAAATTTTTTTTTTAATCATCTGGTTATTAATGGTGGCATCAGGGAGACCTCAGGATGACCTGAGAAGTTTCTAGGCTTGTATCCCTAATAATCCTAATTTTCTCAGGAATCCAGAATTTGGGCCTTATGCCCATAGTATTCCACGTGTATCATTGTGTGTTGCAGAAAACAGTCTTTTGGAAACAGATGTTTCTAGACACTTAAGGACTCAAGGCACAAGCCCATGGCACAAATTTGCATAATGTTTGCACATGCAGATTTAAATCCATAGTTGTCATTGGAAAATCAAAATGGTGGGTGGCTGAGATCCCATCAGCACTGTGCATTCCAGTGTACACAGCTGCCCTATAAGCAGAAATAAAGTAAGTTTTTGTTTTATTTAAAGAAAGTGGGGGAATTGGAAGGAGATCAATGGCCCACTGCAAAATACCCTGGCCTCAGACCCCTTGAGCTACCTCTTAACAATGCCCCTGATCTTAGATTCTGTTCAAAATCCAGCACAGAGGTTGTGTACACACTCCTGCTTACTTGGCAAGCTATGCATTCCCACCCATGGTTTGGCAAGCAGCGTACACATGTGAGCATGCTGCAGTCCATATCCATCCTGTTGTTTCTTATGAAATACTGTATTTTGATGCATCTCCCCCCAAACCAGTTATGATCCTAATTGAGAAAAAGAGCAATCTAGTTGTGTTTTAAGCCAGTAATGTATGCACAGCCAGTGTTACTGAACCCAGTTAATAATTTTGCTTAACTCTCTGTAGGAATGTGAGCTCTGTGAAAAAGGGGGTAGCTTAAACTGTAATCCTAGCCCCACTTACCTGATAGAAAGCCCCATTGAATTTAGTGGGACTCCCTCATTAGGATGACATCCTTAAGTTGGGGAAGCCAAGGTGTTTGGTGTTTCTGTTACAAAATTATGTCTTCTTGATGTTTTTTATTTATTTATAAAAGAAAGGAACTGAATTTTAAAGAATGGTTTTACTCTTAGTTCTCTTTTTCTTTTCTCTTTTTGTTCCTCCATTCATCTGAATCACACCTGATCCACTTGGTCCTTTTGTTTTCAAAAATGTTAGTTGTGCCTACTACAATTCTTCCCACCAGCCCTGAAACCCCTGCACCACCAACCTTTCTGACGGATTCCTCTCCTTCCCCTTCTTTAGCTATCCCAAGTTCCAGTATCCTCCCCTCTGCTCCCCGAGATGTGGTCCCTGTTTTGGTCTCCAGTCGATTTGTCCGTCTCAGCTGGCGCCCACCTGCGGAGGCAAAAGGGAACATTCAGACATATGCAGTCTACTTCTCCAGAGAAAGCGTCAACAGGTAGGTCTAAATGCTGGACACCAACACGGATAGCTTATGCCTGTGTATCCTGAAGAATTCTGCTCCTAGAAGGATCTAAATTCTGCATAAATTAAGATCATCATAGTGTTGCAAGATTTGTTTTGCTTTTCCTAGTCATGAACATATCAAATAGCTTTATACTGAATCAGATCGCCCAACCTGCTAGTCAAATATTCAAGTAGATAGCATACTGATGATGATGATGATGATGATGATGATGATGATGATGATGATAGTGATGTATTATTTAAACCCTGCCCATCTGACTGGGTTTCCCAAGCCACTTTGGGCGATTCCCAACAGAATATTAAAAACACGATAAAACATCAAACATTTAAAACTTCCCTAAACAGGGCTGCTTTCAGGTGTCTTCTAAAAGTATTGCCTTATTAAAAGGCTTAAGCCTCCTCAAAACAAAGCAAATACATGCTAGTATCAATATAGTATCAAGGGGATTAAGAGTGATAATTCATTGTAAAGTTCTTTTATTGAACCAGCGTAAGAGGAGATATTAGCCTGGTTTGAACATAGCCATGGGTCACTCAACGAACTACAAACAAACCACACCTTGTCCCACAGATGACCTTTCACTTATAGATTCCTGCAGAAAAACACCCAAACCCGTACCACCAAACTCCAGGAAATAATAGAATTGTAAAGTTGGATCCCAGAGGGCATCAGGGCCACGCCCTGCAATGCAGGAATCTCAACTAAAGCATTCATGACAGATGGCCACACAACCTGTGAAACCCGTGTATAATTCTCATATTTAGTAAGCCAGCCCGGCAGCTATATTCTTCCCCATACTCCCAACTGAATCACACCCTTTCTGCTAATGAAGACAATTGTTTTATGGGTCACAAAAGTTATTGATTACAACAGGGACGTCCAACTCACAAGATACTGTGATCTACTCACAGAATAAAAAACTGGAATTGATCTTCCCATTTTTTAGGAGTGCAGGTCAAAGTTGCTGAGCTTTTTTTTAGGGAGCCAAGTCTAAGTTGTTGACCTTTTTTAGGGGTGCAGGTCAAAGTTGTTGACCTTTTTGTTCAGCTTTTCTTAGGGGACACAGCAAATACTTCTGCTGCTTTTGGGGGGGCAAACAACAAATGTCTATAAACAATAAGAAGTCAACCCGCCAGCAGAAACTCCGTCTTCCATTCTTGAAATTGTGCATAGATAAAGGAAAGAGGGAGGGGGTGGGGCTGAATGCTCCTTTTCATCTGCAGACGAAAATGAGCCCGTGATTGACCGCGATCAACTTCTAACAACTGGGGGGTCAACCTGTCGATCGCGGTCGACCTGTTGGACATCCCTGGATTACAACATTAGAAGAACCAACTGATGCAACTGAATACAGAAAGAGCTCATCTATAGCTCTGCCTCACTTTCCATTTTGTCTCCTATTGAAATAACGGCATCCTTAAGGGGATTTTAAAAGCATGAATGCCTGGCATTCCCCCCCCCCCCCTCGAAGAAGGGATTTTTATTTCTGGCTGCTTTTTAGATGTGGTGCCACGTGATGCTCCTTCCTCCGCATTTAGGAGGGGAGAAAGAAAAGGGAGGAAAGGATTGACAGTCTTTAAGGCCTGTAGTTATGGGGTGGAGGCGGGGTTTGGCACTTGTGCTGCTGTGACTGGATAGTGGAAGGTGGTTGAGGTAGGAAATGTGTGATGGCTGAAGGTGGCAGTTCAGATGCCAGCATTTGGGTGACTGGCTGTGGGGAAATGGTCGTGGTGGGGTGTATGGGGCTGACACTGATGGGATTCTGGTGCTTGCTGGTGGGAGGAAATGGAAGCTTGCAGACTGGTGACGGAGGCCGGAAAGATAGTGGAGGGGTCAAATGACGAGTGGAGTTCATTTGGGTCATGTGTAGGATACAACTTTTGACCTCCAGTTAAATCAAGAGTAACTCCTCCACCATCTTGTTTCCTTTCTTCCAATTTATTTCCAAGCTGGAAACTCACTGACTGGAGTTAAGTCATAACTTTCTGTAAAATGGGGAAGGAAGGAAATAATAGTTGAATGATGCTGGGGGTGTGTGGCTGTAGGAAAAGTAGTTACACATGTTTGGTTGTATGTCACTGCACTTCAACAGTTGTGATGTAGCACTATGACAGTGGCACAGTAAGAAATAGTGGGTGATGGTGGGGGTAGAGGTATACCTTAATCTACAATTCCCCCCAAGTCATCTTGCACTTCTCCCATGGCAGCAAATTCTTTTTCATTCATTTCTGTATTCTCTCCTTTTCTTGCCTGAACTATTCAGCTTGCCTTTCCCCTGCACGTTCCTTGATGTTCCCTGTAACTTTTAGCTCCAGTATTTGTGCCTACTTTAGTACAGCAACCATATCCCTCTCCAGTGTTGAAATAAGTAGCTCCAGTTTTGAGTACTGGTGTTTTGTTATTTAATCGTACCTAAACCCCAGCGCTTTCCCCCCAAATTTTTTTATTGATTTTCCAAATTTATGACAAACATATAAAAGAAAACATCAAAAAGAAAAACAAACAAGCAAACATAAATCCTAACTGTAATAATTCCATTTTTGTTAACATTTTTGGGTGACTTCCTCGAATCTCCCTGGCTGAATTTCCATATATACCATTGTAGCAGTTTTCCAAAACTAATTTCACCTAAAATTTACTTAGTCAATTAACCTCTTTCTTTTCATTTTAACTTTAAACATATTGTTCTATAACATCACATATTTAAATCCTAGGCCAATCTGATACTTGCAAGGAATTCTATTTAAGTTATCTTAACATATTTAGCTAAATAGTCTTTAAATTTCTTCCATTCCTCCTGGTATTCCTCCTCCTTCTGGTCGCGGACTCCTAACCTCCAGCTTTTTAACTGTGTAACTTTGCAGGATAGCTTTCAGAGTAGGTATTAATGTTTTCATCATGCATCATCATATGCAGTTAGAGTGCTTGATTAGAGCTTGAGTTCAAACCCCTATTCAGCCATGAAACTCACTGCCTGCCCTTGAGCCAGTCACTTTGCCTCAGCCTAGCCTACTTCACAAAGTTGTTGTGATGATAGCTAATCATGGCTATGCAGTCATATTTCTCTATATCTCAGTTACTGATGGTGTTTCCTGCTTGGCAGGGGGTTGGACTCGATGGCCCTTGTGGTCTCTTCCAACTCTATGATTCTATGATTCTATGATTCTATGATTCTACTCTTGCTATTACATTTATCCCCTTATCATTGGAGTGGGGGCTCCAAAGCCTCTTTTCCTCAGCAAAACCTTTGGAAAGTACACAATGCCCAAAGTGGTTTTTATTTTGCTTTGCTTTTTTGTCATCAAAGTGTGAAATGCATGTATTTTCTCCCAACAACTACATGTTAATTAAAGTTGGCATTTCTGGAACTGATCCTGGAGGCAAGATGATGTTATTTGTGGGTCCTTGAAATTGCTGTACCATAGAAAGGAAGATGCAGTGCAGCCTAAATGGGAGGATTAGAAATGTTGTTGACATCTTTGGTAAACTGGAGCTGAGCAGTCAGAGATTACCTTCACTCTGAAGCATTGCAGGAGGAGGTAGAAAGTCTTGTTTTTAGCATGGTTGCATATGTTGACAACATGCAAGTAAAGCAGGTTGGATGTTGAGACTCTAAAATGCATAAGAGATGTGTGTCACTTGCCCTCCATCAGTTTGCCCCTTGGGATTTCAAGCATTCAAATCAAATACTTTAAAAGCTCCCCCCATTCTGTCTTTCTCTTTGAGTGTTTGATTGGGGGGCTCAGCCAAATCTGGAGCTCTCAGCTGCACCACAATGCAATCAGGTAACAATTAAAACTATACAGATGTACTGTGGTCTTTATTTTAGAAACATTACCCAGAAACATGAAAAAGAAAAAAAAATCCACCATCCATCCAACACAAAAATGAACACCCAATAGCCATTAAAAGCAGGCATTCATGTCAAACAAATGCCCAGGAAAATAAATGGCTATTTCTTAACTTTTGGGCATCAGGCAACACCCTCCCTGTTATCCTCCTTCTCTATGCTAACAAAATGCATTGCAAAGGACTTCCACTGTAAGGGGTCCCATGGGGATATAGGGATGCACACCAGTGGAACAGATTGCCTCAGAAGATGGTGGCCTCCTCATTGTTGGGTGGTATTAATCAGAGCCTGGATAAGCATGTAGAGATCCTCTAGCAACAGTTGTTCTGCACCGGCATCAGGTTGGAATAGATGGGAGTCGGGACCCTTCAGACTATGCAATTCCAACTTGTTGATGTCATCTTAACAGTAAGTCTCAATTGGCCACAGGGAAGACAACTCTTCCCTGCCTGTCAAGCAGTGCTGGTTAGGAACACGCAGTGTCCCTAGTGTGTGGCTTGCAGCTGTAGCAGCATGCCAGATGTCAAAAGGAGCAGGGGCGAGGATGCCACCCTTTGTTCCCTCTCAACGCTACAAACAAAGGAACCAGATGGGAAGCAGAGAGTTTAGCACTGGGGAAGCAATGAGAAGGCAATGATTTGGAGGATCAACAAGTTTGGAAGTTTAGGGAACATCTGACTCCCCCATAAGAGGTGAAACTAGTTCTGGTTTGGCTTGCAACAGAGCTTCTAGTACAGCAAGATTTTTAGTTTGGAGGGAAATTGTCATAAAAAGGGGACGCCAAGATCCCTGTGTCAAGCATAACATCTAGTTCTGCCTCTAGCAACAAGTTGTGTCAAATTGCTCATGCATACCCTTGCTTTGCACACATGTGCACATACACGCGCACACACATAGGTAGTGACTGTCATGAAACAGAAGATAGAGGCCCACTGAAAAATAGTGTTTTCCCCTTACCAAGTCTGCTACTGTAAAGAATATCATCTATTTTTGCCAGTGGGATGGCACTGGGCTTAAAATGCCACTTTTAATTTAAAAAAGAAAGAAAAAGAAAACCCATTTTAAAACTTCCATTGTGGCGAGAACTGCCTCCGGTCCTGTGAACTTTTAGGCTTCCAGTGTGTGAACAAAATAAATGTAGTTTCCTTTAAGTGCTCGGGTAGAACACTGAGTCATTTATTGTTTATACATTATTTTTACAAAAGAGCTATTTTTCTCTTTACAATAACAGCAGATCTGACGTTAACCTGAGGCATGCACAGAAATTGTCAGACAAATTACTGTAACTCCGCAGTCCTGAACGATGCCTGGTGTTGGAGAATAACAGTAATTTTGCTTGACAATTGACAGTTCTCGTAATGCCAGAACTGCATATAGAACCGTTCTGCAGCACATCTTCAGTTAATGCATGTCCTTATATTGTAACCATCCTGTGACATCACACTCAAAGGTTTGACCAGCCTTTGCCAGTCTGTTTTGGACTACAACTCCCAAGAGACCCATCAGTGCAGCTGTTTTGTAGTCCACAACATCTGTAGGGCACCTGGTTGGGGAAAGCTGAGTTAGACCAGAATGGTGTTCTGGGGCATCCTGAGATTCCGCAAAGGTTTCCCAGATGCTCCTCAATGAGAAGCTTAGCAGATGTAAATGGTGGGTGAGCTTTCCTTTAAAGTCTGCTTTTTTATTGCTGTGCTAGGTGGAAGGAAGACTGTAGCTTGGTGATAGAGCACATGATTCACACAAAAAAGGTCCCACAAATCAGAATAGACAATTCTGGACTTGCTGAAAATCTGTTCTGGGCTTGGAGACTGACTGGCCCAAAATTACCCAGTGAGTTTCTTGACTGAGTGGGGTTTTGAACCCTGATTTCCCAGGTCATCGCCCTCTACTCTAACCACTATGCTGGCTCTTTTGCAATTGTCTCCAAGATTGCAAAACAGCCTTTTGGTGGATACAAGTTACTGTGCCCAAAGAGCAAATCAGCCACATGAATCCAACTGGTGTTGGATTCACTGTAGCCATTACAAACATATCAACTCTTTGTTCCATCACCCTATTATCTGCACTGGTGAATAGGTAATACATTTCCTGTAAATTGACCAATGACTGTGACCTTTAGGACAATGGGGAAAGATGTTTACTACAAGCCTGTTCTGCAAGATAGCAATTGAATGCATAGTGAAACAAACCCTCAGCTTCCTGTTTGCTATATGTACAGTAGCATGAATCACAGGGGCTATTTAGGAATGCTTGAGGAATTTTTATCTTTTGGAATTCTGATATGAACGGACCCTGATCTGCACCTGCTTGCTGGTGGGTGAGAACCCAGAGCCAACAGTCAGATTTCACACTCCTCCAAATGTTGTGATGGGTTTTTCCATTCAAAACGTCTCAAGGTGCTTTTAAAAGTAGGCTCTAAGACTGTAAGAGAAACTACATTCAAAAATGTGTATATAGATAATATTCGAATGTAATTTTTGTCCATTGCAGATCAATGCAGAATTGGGACAGACCTGAAGTAGACTAAACCCTAGGACTGTCCATTTGTGTTGCTTAACATGGTAACATATCACCCCAAAGAGCAGGTCCCTGCTATAAAGAGTTTCTAGTAAAAATTTGACTGAGGTAGTAAGGAGACCACAAAATCAAGGGGAGAGCAAAGGTCTTAAAAATATAGAAAAGAAAGGAATTGGAAAAGCAATGGCAAATGCTTACTGACTTGATTACAGAGTTGCCACACATAGCCAACCCCTCCTTCCTTTACACCTCACGCAAACCTCACCTATTCCTTCGCAGCTGAGACAATGGCCTTCCCCTCCCAGCCTGCCCAAATCCCCTTCCCTCCCAGTTCATTTCAAGCCCCTCCCCTTCTCCTCACAGCTCGCCCAAGCCCCTCCCCCACAGCTCATGCCAAACCCCTCCCCTTCTCACAACTCACCCAAGCTCCTCCCCTAACAGTTCACCCAAGCCCCTCCCCTCACAGCTCATGCCAAACCCCTCCCTTCTCCTCATAGCTCACCCATGTTCCTCCCCTCACAGCTCACCCAAGCCCCTCCCCTTCTCCTCACAGCTCACCCAAGCCCCTCCCTCACAGCTCATGCCAAACCCCTCCCCTTCTCACAACTCACCCAAGCCCCTCCCCTTCTCCTCACAACTCACCCAAGCTCCTCCCCACACAGCTCATCTCAACCCCAACCATCTGCTGTTGCATTTAATGGGGTGTCAGAAGAGGCACTTCAGGGAGCAGTTTGCCAAAGATGAAATCCCTCTCCAACCTTTCATGCACGTAATTTGAAGTAGGTATGCATGTATATGAGTGAATCATGGAAATAACCATTTTTAGTACCAATTGTCTCTCCACCCCACCCCCTTTTTAGGGAGAGGTTACATAGGTCACATGTTCACATTTCCTGCCCTTGTGGAAGCCAGTGTGCCTTAGGTTGTGTGTGCATCAGGGTTCATCTCCCTATGTCAGATGTTGGGAATCTTTCACCCTCCAGATGATGTTGAGTTACAACTCCCATCATGCCTGGCCACTGACCATACTTGCTGGGTCTGATGGGAGCTGCAACATTTGGAGAGCCAAAGTGCTCAGGGAAATCCCATAATGGCTATTATTCCTGCTTAGATGACCCTTGGGGTCTTTTCCAGCCCTACACTTCTTTGATTTTATAGTAATTTACATACTTTTATTGTTATTAATTTTTGTCAAGGTAGTCTGAAGCAACAGGTGAGAGAGGACCTTGGCAAATCTTTGGTCCGTTTTCATAGTATTAAGTACTGTGCAGTCAGAGACATTACCATGATTCTTCCACCTTGAAGCAACTAATTAGGTGTTTAATAGATTGTAGAAGTATTGGCGGCCCACCTACCAAGTGTGCAAAAATGCTGCAATTACATTTTTGACACCCCAGTGCACTTATAAGTCACTCTACGTTCATTTCAGCAAATTACCCTGGGAGGGTTCCATGTTTTGTAAGTAAATGAGTCATATTTGAAACTACCTTTTATTTTACATTTCAGCATTTCAGAGCAATTCTCTCTGTGTGTGTTTTAATGAATTGCTTCTCAAGAGCTCCTAGATGCTGTCTTGTTTTCAAATATAGCTTCGTTACTAATTTTTATACTAAAACCCCTGTTCGTGTGTGTGATTGTGTGTCGCCAGAATTTTGAAAGGTTCTCAAAGGCTAACTACTGCATTTTCCTCTTCTGCGGCACAGTAACTCCCATTAAGTCTACACCATAGTATGCTCTACCCGTAGAAGAATGCCAGAAGAAAGATGGGGCAGCAATGTAGAGCATGACACTCTTAATCTCAAGGTCGGGGGGGGGGGGGGTTGAACCCCAAGTTGGGCAAAAGAATCCTGAATTGCAGCAGGTTGGACTAGATAACACCTGCAGTCACTTCTGATTCTATGACCAGTTGGATCTGTGCGCAGCTTTCCTAGGTGGTCAACGTTTGAACTGCAGGTGGCAGTTTCTCAGTGAAATAACTTCAAGTTCTGGACTGACTCTGCCTACTCAGGTTGACCATTAGATCCTCCAGAACAGGAAGGAATAGAAGAGGAACTTCCTGTTCCAGTTGAACTTTGGCTGAGCAACAGGATGTTTCAGAGGTCTGGTGTGTTATTGCATCTTTTGGTTGTGACTTTCCCCTGATCCTGCCGCCTGAAGGTTCTAGTCCAGGCATAGGCAAACTCTGGCCCTCCAGATGTTTGGGACTACAACTCCCATCATCCCTAGCTAATAGGACCAGTGGTCAGGGATCATGGGAATTGTAGTCCCAAACATCTGGAGGGCCAGAGTTTGCCTATGCCTGTTCTAGTCTCATAGGACCAGCTGCTGCAGATGTTCTCAGAGGAATGGCCATAGTTCAGTGGCAGAGTGTCTGCTTTCCATGCATAAGGTCCAAGGTTCAATCCCTGCCGCCTCCAAACAGAGCTAGGAATGTCTTCATCTCTGAAACCCAACGAAAGCTGCTGCCAGCCAGTGTGGGCAGTACTGAGGCAGATGGACCATTGGTCTGACTTAGTTTAAGGCAGTTTCCTGTGCTCCATTTGGAGCCAGCGGTGGCTAAATAGGCCCCATTCACTGGCTCTGTGCTACAGCAAAATCACTTAGACTGTCTAAAGCAGCATTATTTAATAACCACAATCCTCCACAGAGAACACATTTTTTAGTAGGCACATAGGATAATGGTCAAAGAAATGAAGCCAGTTTTGTTTTGATTTGGTGCTTTATTAACATCAGATTTGGAGTTTTCCTGTTTCAGGTCCATGGGAACTGTGTTGAGCAAAGAGGGCAGTGGATTAGGAGAATTAGTATTGAAAACTGAGCCCCTTTGCTTTTGAAGATGCCCATCTGGATCTGTTATTTAATACTCTGTGATGGCTAGAGCTCTGAGACCATTACCCGTTCTCTCCTCAGGCAAATTTGAAACATTTGATCTTTTTGCTATGCTACATTTCTTATTTAATGTTGTTTATGCCACAAAAGCCCTCAAACAGCACACTAAAGAAAGGTTGTGAAAGATGGGGGTGAACAAAGAAAATTACCAATTTCTCCCCACCCAAAATGAAAGATGAGCTAGTCCCAGGCCAGTAATCAGTGGTCTATTACATGAAAGAATATTAAATCCTTATTTCTTTGGGGCTCTTTGTTTTTAACAAACAACATCCACTGAAGGAACATGTGGGGAAAGGGTTAACTCCTTCATCACTGAAAATCACTCCTGAGAGCAGCTGCGAGTCAGAGTAGACAATATCAGCCGACTTAGTAGTGAGGGAATCTATGTTGGTGGGCAAATTTGTAAGAAATTTCAGGGGAATGGGTGGGTTGACTCAACTTGCTGATGAAAAAATAGAGGTTAGCTATTTATTATAATTTAAAAGAAGCCTCTCCAGGCACATTCAGGATCTAGTCCAGGAAGAGGAATGCAGGTGGATCAAAGTCAGAAGGCTATTGAGATGGATGGGCTTGCCAGCCACTGTTTGCAGCTGGAAAGGCTTTTTTTAAATCAAGGATAGGCAACCTCAGGACAATGGGATGAATTTGACCCTCTGAGCCTCTCTGCCTGGCTCTGAACCTCTCCTCTGGCCATGCTTGTTCTCCCCAGTATGACTTACCGTATTTTTTGTTCCATAAGACACACTTTTTTCCTCTTAAAATCTAAGGGGAAATGTCTGTGTGTCTTATGGAGCGAATGTGTGGTCCCTGGGGCTGGGGGGGGAACCCGGGCTTCCCTCGCCAGACCCAACAAGCTCTGGGAGCAGCAGGAAGGCTGCGTGCAGCCTTTCCGCTGCTCCTGACCTGCTCTTTGGGGCTGGCGGTGGCTTTTCCCAAAGAGCAGGTCTGTGGGGATGGCGGTGAGGGAAAGCCGCACTTCCCCCACCGCCAGCCCCAGGGAGCAGCGGGAAGGCTGTGAGCAGCCTTTCTGCTGCTCCCCGACCTGCTCTTTGGGTCGAGCAGATCTGGGGTAGCCTGCGAAGCCTCCGCAGGACACCTGGGGAGACTTTGCGCGGCTATCCCTGGCTTTTGCGGGAGGTGGGGGGAGGGACAGAGCGAGGCTCTCTCACTTCCCCACCTCCCGCAAAAGCCCCCAAGGGCTGCATTTTTTTTCTTGAATTCCCCCCCCCAAAAAAAGTAGGTGTGCCTTATGGTCAGGTGCGCCTTATGGAGCGAAAAATACGATACATTGCAGAATGGGTAAGTAAAATAAAATAACAGCAACCTGCCATCCACAGTTTCTTCGAAACAACATTATATTCATTAAGCTGTTTGCTGCTTATTCAGCAGCATTGCCTCATCGTTTTCACATTATCGAGCACTTCTGTGAATCCAACTAGAAATATGTGACTGGAAGTATTTCATCCTGACATCCCCCCCCCCTTGTGCTGCTGTTTCTGGTTAGGGAGCGGGCTCTGAACACATCACAGCCTGGGATGCTTCAGCTTACCGTGGGGAATCTGAAACCAGAAGAGACCTACACCTTCCGAGTGGTCGCGTACAATGAATGGGGGCCAGGAGAAAGCTCACAGCCCATCAAGGTGGCCACACAACCCGAATGTAAGTATCCTTATTTGTTGGCAGCCATTTGTGTTTTCACATCTCCACAGCCGACTTTTATATGCACACTCCAAATGTTTATGAAATGATTTCTCATCATGGAATGGGATGGGCAGTGTGAGAATTCTCCCATTGATTTCTGTGGCTGCACCTCCTCCAATTCTGGACCAGGTTTGTGTTAAGGAATGCACACATCAATTTCATTTGCATGTGTTCATAATGTTTGTTGCGTTTTATTTAGAGCAGAACAGGGATTTGTCTTGGGGCTTTAAATGAAGGGCTAAGATTTAAGTTGGGGACCAATCAACTTGCCAGAAACTTTCCTTTAAAAATCACGGGGGTAAAATTCATGGGATGTTGGTGAGGAGGTGATGTGGGAAAGTTGTGAGGTGTAGTAAGATCATCGATCGCTCTTTCCTTATCACAAGGAGCTAAACAGATGCTGCAGTTAAATTTTAAAGGCATGGGTTGCATAATGTGTGCCATCAGTGTAGATTATGCTTCTCAGCAGCCTTTGCCAATTCCACCTAAACATTAGGAAGAACTTCCTGACAGTAAGAGCTGTTCGACAGTGGAATTTGCTGCCAAGGAGTGTGGTGGAGTCTCCTACTTTGGAGGTCTTTAAGCAGAGGCTTGACAACCATATGTCAGGAGTGCTCTGATGGTGTTTCCTGCTTGGCAGGGGGTTGGACTCAATGGCCCTTGTGGTCTCTTCCAACTCTATGATTCTATTATTCTATGATTCTATGATTCTAACCTGGTGCCCTTCAAGTGTTTTGGTCCACAACTTCCACCAGCTCCAGCCAACACATGAAAGCTATTGTCCAAAACATCTGGAGGGCACCAGATTGGCAAGGGTTGTTTTTCCAAGTCCCAGCTCCCATTCTCCTTTCTGTAGCTGATCATTGCTGACTTGAAAACTTTTTCCTAATGGGTTACTTGAATTGGGAGGTCCACGTGCATGCATGATTTTGTGAATAAAAAGAAGTGTCTCTTCTTTCCTCCTTTCACAACAGAGAGGTGTATAAAGCAATGCAGGGGTAGATTGGGTATCTGTATGGAAATGGATAGGAAAACTGTTTGGGGGTATGGGAGCTCTTCTGCGCACTTCAGAGCAACCATGCCCAGAGGAGACATGTGAATTGGGTCAGTCCAATGAAGAACGCAGAACTAACGAAATCCTTGAGCACCTTTACTGGTCTCACATTGTGCCTGTCAAAGCCACAGTGTAGGGATGAAGAGAAAGGAGGTTTTGCATTATTGCCCTTCCAAAGGCTCCAAGGCAGAGAGAGGAAGGACCATCTGATTGCATTGGCCTGGCCCACAATATATATATATATATATATAATATATATATATATATATATATATATATATATATATATATATATATATATGCTTTCGTAGATTTTCACGGGTACAGGAATGCAGGTTTTGGTGTCTTCGGGTGTCTTCCCGTGTAAGAGTTGGGGTGTCTAGGCGACGTTTCGACGAGGTCTCACTCGTCATCTTCAGGCTGGTGCTTTCGGCTTCTTGTTACTGGAACAGAGCAGGATCTCAGTGTTTGAGTTCCTATAAATACTGTTGAGGGGGTGTGGTGTATAGCCTCCAACGTTCTGGGCAGAGAGGAAGTTCCCAGGTTAGTGTGCCTTTTCTTCTTTTGTTCATTAATTACTTGAGGGATATCTTGAGTGATTTCTTGAGTGATATTCTGAGTACCACTTAGGAGGGTCATTAGGTGTGGATTAGTTGCTAAAGCTTTCGTGTCTTGACCTCTTGAGCTTGTGAAGAGTTTTTCTGAGAAGATGGCTGTACTGCAAATAGTTGTGCTCTGGCTTGGCTTCGTGTATAGGGGCGAGCTGTGGTTTTGTGCCCTGTGCCAGCCAGATCTGTGTAGGGATTGTAGGGGGGTGCAGCATCCGGAGGTGCCACTATGGTTTGGCTACTGGATGGTGTCTGTAATTTATCTGTGGAGAGGGTCTGGGTTTGGGTCTGGTGTGGTTGATTGGAGATGGCGTTCTGTGTGCCTCTGGTTCTGGTGTCGGTTTTTGTGGGGAGGGCTAATTTCCAGATGTCTGGCAGGCGGGACGTGTCGTCACGCTTGTTCATGTTGTGAGGGTGTTTCTCTATCTCGATGGCTTCCATGATTATTCTCTTGTGGTGATGTTCCATGTTAAAGAGCAATTTGGAATCTGCAAAATTAATTTCGTGTCCTGTTTCTTTCATGTGTTGGTAAAGAGAGGAAGTTTTTTCTTCTTTTTTGACGGCATTCTTGTGTTCTGCGATACGTGCATTTATTCGTCTGTTTGTTTATCCAATGTACGTGGCTGGGCAGACTTTGCAGGGTATTTCATAGACCCCTTGGTTTTCTAGCTGGATTTTATCTTTGGGGTTTCTGAGGATATTGGCTATTTTTTGGTTGGTGCAAAAGGCTGTTTTGATATTCTGTTTATGGAGGATTTTGCTAATTTTATCTGTAGTGCCCTTGATATAAGGAAGGAGGGCCATGCCATTGTTTTCTTCTGTGTCTTGGTTTTTGGGGGGTGTTTCTTTTTGGATTAGCTTCGTAACCCTGTTTTGCTGGTATCCGTTGGCGATTAACACATTTGAGAGATTCTGTAACTCAGTTGTCAAGTGGTCTTTGTCAGCCAGGCGTTTGGTTCTGGAGATGAGAGTCTTGGCTACGGAGTTTATTTGTGCAGGGTGGTGGTGTGATTGTGCATGTAAGTAGCGGTTGGTGTGTGTTTTTTTCCGGTAGATAGTGTGTCCTAGGGAGCCATCAGGTTTTTTGTAGATTAGGACGTCAAGGAAGGGAAGTTGGTTGTTGGCTTCTATTTCCATAGTGAATTGTATTTTGGGGTGTAGGCTGTTGAGATGTGTGAGGAAGCTATCTAGTTTTTCCTTCCCGTGTGGCCAAATTACAAAGAATTACAAATTTGTAATTACAAATTACAAAGCTAGAAAACCAAGGGGTCTATGAAATACCCTGCAAAGTCTGCCCAGCCACGTACATTGGACAAACAAACAGACGAATAAATGCACGTATCGCAGAACACAAGAATGCCGTCAAAAAAGAAGAAAAAACTTCCTCTCTTTACCAACACATGAAAGAAACAGGACACGAAATTAATTTTGCAGATTCCAAATTGCTCTTTAACATGGAACATCACCACAAGAGAATAATCATGGAAGCCATCGAGATAGAGAAACACCCTCACAACATGAACAAGCGTGACGACACGTCCCGCCTGCCAGACATCTGGAAATTAGCCCTCCCCACAAAAACCGACACCAGAACCAGAGGCACACAGAACGCCATCTCCAATCAACCACACCAGACCCAAACCCAGACCCTCTCCACAGATAAATTACAGACACCATCCAGTAGCCAAACCATAGTGGCACCTCCGGATGCTGCACCCCCCTACAATCCCTACACAGATCTGGCTGGCACAGGGCACAAAACCACAGCTCGCCCCTATACACGAAGCCAAGCCAGAGCACAACTATTTGCAGTACAGCCATCTTCTCAGAAAAACTCTTCACAAGCTCAAGAGGTCAAGACACGAAAGCTTTAGCAACTAATCCACACCTAATGACCCTCCTAAGTGGTACTCAGAATATCACTCAAGAAATCACTCAAGATATCCCTCAAGTAATTAATGAACAAAAGAAGAAAAGGCACACTAACCTGGGAACTTCCTCTCTGCCCAGAACGTTGGAGGCTATACACCACACCCCCTCAACAGTATTTATAGGAACTCAAACACTGAGATCCTGCTCTGTTCCAGTAACAAGAAGCCGAAAGCACCAGCCTGAAGATGACGAGTGAGACCTCGTCGAAACGTCGCCTAGACACCCCAACTCTTACACGGGAAGACACCCGAAGACACCAAAACCTGCATTCCTGTACCCGTGAAAATCTACGAAAGCATATATATATATATATATATATATATATATAGTATGTATGTATGTATATCCTTGACGACATTTGCATGCTACATTTAAAGCACTATGGTACCACTTTAACAGTCATGGTATCCCCTAAAGAATTTTGGGAGCTGTCATTTAACATGGTGCTGAGAGTTGTTAAGAAAAAAACCCCTCCCCTCACAGCGCTACAATTCCCAGAGTTTGCTGTGAAAATGGATTGATTGTTAAGTCACTCTGGAAGAATACTTTGGGAGAAGCCATGGCTGTTTAAAGTGGTATCCTAGTGCTTTCAATGTGTGGGCTCTAGTTACAACACCCTGGAAACTTTTTGTTTAGACCCCTGTTAATTTTGGGCAGGGAGGGGCTCCCCACCCCTTGCAACAAAATAATCTCCACTCTATCAAACAGCCTTCATTCTATTCATAATCCACCAGCTTTGGCCTCTGCCCTTTCCTGACGTAATCAGTGTGCATTTCCAATTGAATGCCAAGGTTCCTTGTATTATTTTGAAATACCAAAAGTGTGACGCAAATTATCCCAGTTGAGGATTAATAGATGATGGAAAAGAGCATCCAAAACGCACACCCCTTACTCTCTCTTTCTAGCAGAATAAAATGTGTGCATTCTCTCCAGCTGTAATCAGTTTAAAAGATCAGTACAAGTTCCAGCTCTTCAAATAATTATTCTGACGAGAAGGACTAGATTTATATGAAGGGTGGCGTGTGTGTGTGTGTGTGTGTGTGTTGCTGGATTAAGTCTTCCCATTTCTTTTAATTATTTAGCTGAAGCCTTCCCCCTTTCCCTTCCACTCACTCTTCCACTGTTTAATTCTACTACCATATTATCAATCAGGATAGAAATTTCTTGCTGTTTTAAGATTATCTCATCTTTTTCACCCTGCATGAGGATCATATGCGAGCTATAGCTGTGGTTCCTCTAAGAGGCTGCAAGAGGTTGCCAGAGAACAGAGGGCACCAGTTTCTATCTTGCGTAGTTGTGGGTACCAATTTGAATTTCTAAGGCAGCTTGCCTGGTCACAGGACAGCTCCAGGGGGGCCTGATATGAAAGCTTTGAGAGAAATAATCTCTGTAGGGAGAAAGTGTCAACAGAAGCCTGAGGTAAGCTGATCAAGCCTGGAGTGAAATAGGCTCCATGAGGGAGCTGGCTGGCTGGTCAAAGGACCCTCACCTTTCTTTCTTTTTTGTAGTCTTTGCTTTCTGCCAGCATGAGGAGATCAAGAGACTAGAGGGGACTCATCCTCTGAGTCAGAGGATGGAGTCAGAGCTATGCCCTCTGACCTGGAGGACACAATACTCAAGTGTCCCAAATTAAGCAGGACATTACAGAAAAGCTTCCCCGGCTTCCGTTGGAAGTACATGATGTCTTGCTTTCACCGCCTCGTCCCTGCCTCCTCCTGCTGCTCTGAGGCAGCCTCTGTAATAGGCTCCACTGCCATAATGGCTGATGTCTGCCGCAGCCATATTCCTGGAAGTGGGCACATCCAGAAGCACACCACTTCCAATGGTCAGTAGCTTACTAATAATAATACTACTACTAATAATAGATGTGGGTGGCGCTGTGGTCTAAACCACTGAGCCTCTTGGGCTTGCTGATCAGAAGATTGGCGGTTCGAATCCCCACAATGGGGTGAGCTCCCATTGCTTGGTCACAGCTCCTGCCAACCTAGCAGTTTGAAAGCACGTTCAAAGTGCAAGTGGATAAATAGGTACCACTCTGGCAGGAAGGTTAACGGTGTTTCCATGCACTGCTCTGGTTTTGGTGTTCCATTGCTCCAGAAGTGGCTTAGTCACGCTGGCCACATCACCCAGAAAAACTATCTGTGGACAAACGTTGGCTCCCTCGGCCTGTAAAGCGAGATGAGCACTCCAACCTCAGAGTCGTCTGCGACTAGATTTAACTGTCAGGGGTCCTTTACCTTTATTAAAAATATATAACAACAACAATAATAATAATAATAATAAATTTGTTATTTATACCCCACCCATCTGGCTGGGTTTCCCCAGCCACTCTGGGCGGCTCCCAATAGAATATTAAAAACACGAGAAAACATCAAACATTAACAACTTCTCTAAACAAGGCTGCCTTCAGATGTCTTCTAAAATTTGGATAGTTTTTTATTTCCTTGACATCTAATGGGAGGGCCTTCCACAGGGTGGGTGCCACTACCAAGAACCACTAGAAGGCCCTTGGTGCTGTACCTCAGCACCTGGGCTCAACGATGGGGCTGGAGGTGCTCCTTGGGGTATACGGGATTGAAGAGTGTGCAGATATCCTGCTTTCCTGTCCCAAAACATTGGATGGTATGGGAGGACCCTAAATAAGGTCCTGGTGGCCTTTTCCCTAAGGATGCAGCCTGAACCTCACCTGTGTCCTCGCTGTGCATTGTGCACTGTGAAGCCTTCCCCCACAACCCAGGTTGCAGGTCACAACACCAATGAAATATTTGAGGGGGCGACCCCCCCCCCAGGTTGATGGGCATTGCCATTCAAATGGTGTGTGTGTACCGTGTCTTGTGATCAATTATGCAGGGTGGGGCTTACCTACCTCCCCCCCCCCAATATTTTATTCAAGTTGGCACCCCTGCACCCCAATATTATTTTCTGGGCATCGGGAATAGGAAAACAATAAGCAGTGGGGGTGCTTTGTGAGAGTGCTTAGCTTTCTTGTGAGCGTTTGATTGGAATGCCCACAAGTTCTCATTTGGGGTTGAGCAGTCCTTTCGGAAAGGCTTTCCTAGAAACTGAGAGTGACCACTGGAGGGGATTGCAACCGCTTGCTCCAACCAAGGTTTATCTTTGCTTGTCATTTCTCAGTGCTCAAGGGTAATTTTCCCTCAAGGGTGGAAAGGGATAGAACAAAGAGCTAAAATGAGAAACGGATATGTATGGACAGAACAATGGACAGAGAAAGGAAGGCAGAACCTCTGCTATGCCTGCCAACTGGGAAGCTTTTAGAATCTGGCTTTACCCTTGACTACATTTCACAGGGGGACGCAGGTGGCGCTGTGGGTTAAACCACAGAGCCTAGGACTTGCCGATCAGAAGGTCAGCGGTTCAAATCCCTGTGACGGGGTGAGCTCCTGTTGTTTGGTCCCAGCTCCTGCCAACCTAGCAGTTCGAAAGCACGTCAAAGTGCAAGTAGATAAATAGGTACCGCTCCGGCAGGAAGGTAAATGGCGTTTCTGTGCACTGTTCTGGTTCGCCAGAAGCGGCTTAGTCATGCTGGCCACATGACCCGGAAGCTGTACGCCGGCTCCCTCGGCCAATAAAGTGAGATGAGTGCCGCAACCCCATAGTTGGTCACAACTGGACCTAATGGTCAGGGGTCCCTTTACCTTTACCTTTTTACATTTCACAGGAAGAAAGTAATGTGCAGCTGGGATCTCAGAAATGAGAGGAAGGCAAGCAGTTTGAAGGTACCAACACAGTGCCAAAGGAGGCTTAGGACTGAACTTGCAGGCCTTCAGTTTCTGATGCAATTCGACCTTAAGGTCAACCACATAGATTGCAACATAAAAGGGAGGGGAGCTTTGCTTAGTGGATAAAATAAATCAAAGGGGCTAAGTAAAACTGACAGCCTTTTAATTCACTCTTTGAATCTGCAGTTTATTGTCGGATTTATCAGCACAATGTGTATTGCTAAAATAAATAAACCCATCTCCCTGTGATAGACAGATGCCAGCAAGATAATCCCATCACCAGCACTTTGTCAATACATACTTGCCAGTCAGCCTGGAATTAAATATTGCAGTTAATCATGCCGTACTGGTCTTTCCTCCCGAAACGCTTTAAGAAGAAGGAAAATCACGCACACACAATCCAAGCCGCCTGGAAGACATTATTGCATAGATCGATACAATCAAGCTACTTTTGGCTTGGAACCCTTGAAAGGATGAAAAGGAAATGAGCATAACTTTTAATTCAATCTTTTTTTTATTTATCCTGTATAAATTAGAATGGGGAAAGGCTACAATGTAGAGTAGGGGTGGGGAACCTCAGGCTCAGGCATCAATTGCGCCCCCCCCAGCCCTCTCTATCAGTCCCTTGGCCCTCTTCTCACGCCACACCCCCTTCCTAACCATGCCTTCTGCCCCAAGGCACACCCCTCACTAGCCTTGCTCCATATCCTCCTTGAGTGTTCTTGCCTGACTGGAATGTGTCCTTGAAGAGTAATGACTCTTGCTTGCATGGGTTGAAGACAGAGACAGGTATTGTTGTTGTTGTTGTTCAGTCATTTAGTCGTGTCCGACTCTTCGTGACCCCATGGACCAGAGCACGCCAGGCACTCCTGTCTTCCACTGCCTCCCACAGTTTGGTCAAACTCATGCTGGTAGCTTTGAGAACACTGTCCAACCATCTCGTCCCCTGTCGTCCCCTTCTCCTTGTGCCCTCCATCTTTCCCAACATCAGGGTCTTTTCCAGGGAGTCTTCTCTTCTCATGAGGTGGCCAAAGTATTGGAGCCTCAGCTTCAGGATTTGTCCTTCCAGTGAGCACTCAGGGCTGATTTCCTTAAGAATGGAGAGGTTTGATCTTCTTGCAGTCCATGGGACTCTCAAGAGTCTCCTCCAGCACCATAATTCAAAAGCATCAATTCAAGTGTAGAAACTCTGTTGCATCTGTTGGCCTGCCCATGTTTGCTTCTGGCACGTGGCCCCAAAGAGGTTCCCAAGAAGGGAATGTGGTCCTCAGGCTGGAGAAGGTTGCCCCACCATTGAATGTGTATATGCATGCCACAATTGAAGAAGTTGTTTTAATCTATGGTGTGGAATTGCTTTAGCACAGGGATGGCTAAACTGTGGCCCTCCCAATGTAATTGGAGAGCAACTCCCATCATCCCTGGCCTCTGGCCATGCTGTCTCGAACAGGTGGCTGCTGGAGACCAACAACGTCTGGAGGGTCACAGGCTGCAGTCAGGTTAGTACAGGGTATCAGTTGTACTCCATGGTCCATCTCACTCTGTTGCATGAAAAGTGGTGGATAATGGATCGCCAGGAATTCAGGCTCAGGCTTCCAAACCTGAGATACTTTCGGTAAAGTATTACTTTGTAAACTACTTATAGGTCCTCGATAAAATAGAAAAGGAGGGGGGGAGAGAGAGAACACACAGATGGGGCTCATTAACCTGAGAAGGTAGCCCATATAGGAGATGGAAAGCTCTGATCCTAACCCTGTGCTGCTTCAAGAGAAGAAAAGTCTATGGAGTAAACCCTGCACAAATCCAGAGGGAAATCCCTAAGATGCTTGGACGGTGTCTTGTCTGCATCCTTCTGGCAACTCCTGCAGCCTAGCTGGTGCCAAATGTATTGTTCGGCTTTCCTTTGGACCACATCAGCAAGACCAAAATGGGGGTCTTGTCATCTGAGCAGCCCAGGACCTCCAGGCACGCAGCGGTTGGACTTCATCCTTGGAAGTGCATTCCATTTTCTCTCGAGACAGACAGATGCCAACAATATAGAGAGGGATAGCATTTTCCAAACTTCTGAGAACTGATTTATGAATTAAAATTGGAGGAGCATTTCAATTCTACATCCTCCATTTGTTATTTATACCGCTGTAAATATATGAGCTACCTTCCTTTAGAGAGCTCCCTCTTCTCATCTACTGTGGGTAGGTAATAGTATTAAGAGTGGAGTTTGCGCACCCAGAGTGGTGGATTAGTAGGAGGCAAGGCCAGAATGACAAATCAGGCAAGAATGCAGCAGGCAACACTCCTTAGTGGTGTTAGGATTCCTGCTCCGTGTTTGCAGTCATGGGATTGTTGTCTATCACATGACGGTGTATGTTTTCATTCTATAGTGTGGGAAGTGACAGAGACAGGATGTTTGGTATTACTGTGTTCCATGAAGTAGGACTATTGTCCTTTGTTTTCTCTTTCTTTTCTGGCTGATGAGAAAGAGGAAGGAGCTAAAGCAGAATGCTCTGAGTGTATTATATGTAAATAAATGTAGATTAGCCAAAATGCTGTGCTACTTAGGTCTGTTACGCAAACTGTGAATACTCTGTGGATCCCTAAGTGTGCTGATGCTTCTTGGTATCAGTCGCTGTGATGTCCGAACTGAAGAAAGCTTTTGAAGCTCCCGAACAATTGACTAGGAGGGAGAGAACATGCCAGTTGGGCATGTGTCTCTGCCAGGGTCCTACACGAGAGTAGGACCATCCTAACAAGTGGATGGCTGAGTGTATGGAGATCACAAGAGAACCTCAATTTATTTATTGTGCCCCCGTTGTCCACTACTGTGCCCTAGCACATATTTTGTTGATGAGCTAACCCACCCCCAAGTTACATGGGGCTATGACTGGGGTTTTATTTTCAATACTTCATGGGAAGTATTTGTTAAAGAGATTGTCTCAGGAAAGGTTCCAGGTTCAAGGTGAGGGGGCTTTGCACCCACTAATGGGTGGAGGCTCCAAACTTTCCTTATAGAGCAGCTCATTCTCCCTGCCTTAAAAAAATAAAATGCACTCCAAGTGTCCACCATTTTGGTTTCCCCACAAAATGGTGGCTGCCAGAAGCTTTTGAAGCTTCTGATAATGAAATTGTTTTAAAAATTGAGTGAGCCAGCACGGCGGCAAGCCAAGAGTTAATTAATGTCACTTCTTTAAAGATTCCCCAGAGTTTGCCAGATGGTTTAACTTGTTAATGGCCTTGTCTTTAACTGTAATTATTACTAAGTAGATTAGTTATTACCTGACTCATGTTCGTTTTAATTTAACTCAGGGATAAAATAATAATAATAATAAAACCGAATAGTTTTCCTTAAAAAAGAAAAAAGCCTACTGTCTCCTTTGAAAAGCACCAAAACATGTAAGACTCTAATAATAACCATGTAACTCAGAGTGAATTTGAATTAGTCTATATCTTCCTTAATCCCCAGCAATAGCATCCAAAGTCTCTTAGCAAAAGAATTCCTGTAAGTCAAGAACATGTTCTACATTCAAAGGCATATAATAATGTTGAATACCAGAAAAAGTATTAAAAATATCCTTGAAGGATTACACCCGTCTCCTCTTCCAGCTCCCACATTTGGGGCAAGGCTTTTACCCAGCTAACACTGCATGAGTGTTGTACCCTATAGTCGCCTATGACTGGATTTAACTGTCCAGGGATCATTTACCATTTACCTAGTCCCACTTACTTGTGAGTAAGCCCCATTGAATTCAATAGGATGCACTTCCGAGTAGGATAAATTCAGTAGGATGTACTTATGAGCTTAGGGTTGTGCCAACACTTAGGATCGTGTCAAAAACATCATGTATGGGTGGCCAAAGATACCCTAAGGGATACAGGCAGCAGTAGAGTTCAATTCTGTAGGAAGGCTTTGCTTTCTCCTTGGGGGAAAAAAATATATCTTCTGCTGAGGAAGACATTTGTTTTAATTGTACTCTGTTATACAGAAGCATTTCTCTGAGGCCTAATGAGCTGCAGCTTATATTTTTGCAATGCCCTTTCCATGTAAACTTTTAGCTGGCACAATTATAGCAGCAAAACAACATCCGCAATCATAATAGCATCAGCAATTAGAACAGGAGCATTCCGAGCAATTATCTGCAAGGTTTCCCTCCTATTTAGTATAGCTACTGTATGGGAAGATGTTCTTGTTCAAAACAAAGCAATCTGAGCTTGGGCCACCTAGTTATACATTATCTGCTTGGCTTTCCACAATGATCTCCTGATTTGTTGCCCAGTTCTCTACTTCCTCTATTTTTTCCTGAAACTGATCCTACACGGTAAGGCTTGCAGTGATTTTCATAGACTTCCCAATATGGAAATCCATTAGTTGTATGGTCTGTACAAAACTTGTATGGTCTTAAAAGAGGATCAGACCCATCAATAGAAGATAAGGCTACTCAATAGGCTGTGCTGTGCACCAGATTTAGCAGAGGCCAGAGCCAAATCAGGCATCTTCAGAGGACCTCAGTACTGCAGTTACAGTGCTACCTCTGGTTACAAATGCTTCAGGTTATGAGCTCCACTAACCCGGAAGTAGCTGCTCCTAGTTGAATACTTTGCCCCTGGATGCGAACAAAGATCACGTGCCAGAGGCACGCATGCAGCAGGAGGCCCCATTAGCAAAAGCGCGCCTCAGGATAAGAACGCTTTCAGCTTAAGAACGGACCTCTGGAATGAATTAAGTTCATAACCAAAGTTCATAACCACTGTATTAATATTGCACAGATTGAAGCGACCGGAAGCATAAGAATTGACTCCAAAAACAAAATAGTGTCTCTCTCCTCCCTTCCAGTCTGCCTTAGCCTGCCTAAGGCTACACAGCTCTTTTTGGAGAGCCATTTGTTCACTGTTGTGTTCAGAAAAAGACTAACAGCCAGGGCTTTTTTTTAGCTGGAACTCACCAGAACTCAGTTCCAGCACCTCTCAAGTGGGCACCATTGCCATTATAAGAGATCAAAGGAGGCATTCATGGTGAGTTCCAGCACCTCTTTTTCTAGAAAAATAGCAACGGCTAACAGCTACCACCCTTTCAAGATTGTGAATATGCAACTCAGTACCTTTGTCACCTGATCTAAGGTTACAACAGTTTAGAGTAACAGAAAACAATCAACAGGTAATTAGGATGGAAAACCTGGGCCAAAAGGAAACGAGATTGGAAGATACTGTATGGACCTGGGTATGATTTAACGAATAAACAAGAAGTGAACAATTATGGGTGCCTGTCTTAGTATATGGCCACAGCAAAGAGACCCTTGAGGGAATAAAGATCAAAAATACATTGTTTCTCAGGACTGGAGGCAAAGCTGGTGTGCTGGACAGGAGGAAGACTATTGTTGACTTTTATCCATAATAGTATTCAGAGAACCTCTTTTTGTGTGGAAGGAAAATGAATTTGAATTTGCCCTAAATCTGCCTCTGCTGGCAGCAGTTCTCCTGTATCTCCAACACTGTTTCCATCCACTCACAGCTTCAGGGGTTGGGATCACTGTTGGTCTCCAGTTCCCATCAATCCCAAGCAGAATGTCCAGTGGTCTGGGAAGATGGAAGATGTAGCCCACCAGAAGAAGAGAAGAGTTTGGATTTGATATCCCACTTTATCACTACCCGAAGGAGTCTCAAAGCGGCTAACATTCTCCTTTCCCTTCCTCCCCCACAACAAACACTCTGTGAGGTGAGTGGGGCTGAGAGACTTCAAAGAAGTGTGACTAGCTCAAGGTCCCCCAGCAGCTGCATGTGGAGGAGCGGAGACATGAACCCGGTTCCCCAGATTACAAGACTACCACTCTTAACCACAGGTTCTCCATCCCTGAGCTACCCAAGGCAAGTTAGAAGTTTCAGAAAGTGCCTTATTCCAGGACATGCTGATTTAAGCAGTCAAGAAAAAGAAAAGAAAACAGAATATGTCGAGGCACTCCAGAGTGCTGGAAACAAGTCTAGAGAACTGTGTTCAAAGTTTTGTTTTTAGAGAACGAGATAGATAACTGAGGGTAAAGTTGAATGTTAGTCAATGAGATCATGTCACAGGGATCAAGAGAGAGGGGAGCATAGCTCATTGGACCCCAAAGCTTCCCTATTATTGCAGTGTGCCCATGACTAGTAAATAATAAATACCTTGTTAATCTGAGCTTGAAGGATTCTCAAGCTACTGCTGCATTGATCTAACATTTGGATCCCCTTTCAACAACTTGGTTTGGACTTGGCTTTTAAAGAGCACTGTATTGTTGGGAAAATGCTAGTTTTTTGACTCCAGCCTCTGTGCCATAATAACTCAAAGAAGGATTTAGCTTCTAGCTTTCAGATTCTTTCAGCAAGCAGGTTGTTTTGGTTTTTCTCCTTCGATTTTTTTTCTTTTTTAAACCATGGGACACATCATCTTCTCCATATGAAATATTTCACACTTCAAACTGGCTGAAAGGCCGCGGTCAATTTCCCTTCTTCATCTTTAGGTCCATCAAAGGATGGTTGTGATTAAGTGGGCCTTGAGTAGCTTGGCTGTGTGTTTTGTTCACTTTGGGCCTGACATAATCTGAAAGGCTTTGGCAATTACTATAAAGCAAAACAGATCTAATCTCTCCCTTCGCGAGAGAACACAAACAATTTTAGATGCTTTTGAGATTATTCCAAAACTCCCGTTTGATGGTCTACTATGGAAATCTATTTGTCTTCTTCCAGCTCTCTGTGCACTAGCCTAAATCTGCCAGCGGGGTAATGAACTTCTTATCTTTTGAATACCAGAGCTGGAATCAGCGTAATCATCCCTGTTGTGGTTCAGTTAGGGAACGAGGAGTCTCTGATGTTTTCAGCAGATATGGCCCAACCATGTTTTCTTTCCATAATGGCATTATCAATCTCCGCCTCTCCCAGCCAGTCTTTGGTTTGGAGGGTTTCAAGAGCTGTGTTGCCTTCCTCAGTTACAATCTCCCCATTTACAACCTCAAGGACCACCTCTTCCCATATAAACTGCTCCAGACTCTGCGTTCATCGTCTGATGTCCTTCTTTGTGTGCCGCCTTCTCGTGTTGTCCAGAGGGTGGCAACATGAGAACGGGCCTTCTCTGTAGTGGCTCCCAGTTTAGGGAATGCTCTCCCATGGAGAGTGTATATATTTTCATGCACCGGGAAAAATGTTCCTCTTTGACCAGGTGTAGGACTGATTAATATTCTACAGCCTTTTAAATGTATTGGTGGGAAGTTGGGGTTATTGTTTTGCTGTTTTGCTTTTACTTTTTTTATCCTGTGTTTTATTCTGAGAACCACCCTAAGATGAAGGGTGGTATGTAAAGCTAATAAATAATAATAATAATAATAATAATAATAATAATAATAATAATAATAATAATATGAATGAATGAAATCTTTATTGCTAAAAGCTATAAGCCGTCACAATTGGTCACAATGCATAAAATACAAATAATTTAAAACTGAACAGCAACAACAGCAAAGCAAACATACAAAAATGCATAATAATAATAAAATAATCGTAATCATAAATTGCCCCATAAGACCATTTTGACCAAGCCACACCCATTTGTCCTATATGATCTCAGGCGTGGGGCATGCCAAATATAGGGGCAGACCAAGTATGTAGCTAGGCCAAAGGGGGGTTTGAGCAGCCCCATGCATAGCCCCATGCACAGCATTTTCTAGACCCTGATCATTGGGACTTGCATAGTACCGTGGCTTTGCTTGCACTGTTTGATGTTAAACTGCATTGTGGGGACGGGGAAATGGGTTGCCTGATGTCATTGCAGCATCAAGTGATTGGCAAGTGTGTGTTTCCACCCGACCTTCCAGATGTAGCCCACTGGAGGAAGTGGAAAAGAAGGATCCAGCCCACCTGCCAGATTCATTTCAAAGATGCCCCAATGTGAAATATATTCTTAGAAGCACTGTAATATTTAATTGGTCCCACAAGGGTCCCAATTTAGCTCATGACACCATTCCCCCCAAACCACAGCCACTTGTGCTATCATTATATCACAAGGGGCATCTTGGGCTTTGTTTGAGACAGCAAAATGTCTTGGGACAGTCCTGAATATAAAGATCTTGGAATGAGGATCCCAACCTGTATGGATCATCAGCAAAGGTGTGTGTGTGTGTGTTGTTATTTTCTCTCTCTCCCTTGCCAAATAGCTGTCGTGTCTTCTAAACATGTTCAGAGCAAAGGAGCAGGGATTTCATTACATTAATAATTACATTGCCTCCAAGTCTTTTGAAGTTGCATCACCCCCACAGAAGCCCAGAAGCGGGTTTTATAGAAATGTCATTAAAGCTGTTAAGTGCAAGGAGACAGAAGTAGAGGAGGGGGGAATCGCACACCCACACACTATCAAGGCATGCTCTCTCCATTATGAATAAAGTCAAATGGCTGCATAAAGGGGTGATGCTGGCAGTGTTTTCAGTCTGGAGGATCGGGTCAAGGACTGGCGGCTTTCCTTCAGCTGTTGATCAGGGGCATTTATCCTGTGGGGCATTAGGCAGGAAGGAAAGCCATGGCTTGGGTCTACCTTCTCCTAGGAAGACACAGCCACTGGTCAGGTAGGTTCCAACATTCTTTGAGCACTCCATGCCTCACCTTCCTGCCTGGTGCCTCAACCCCAATGGCCACCGATTGCTCTGGACCACTCCAACCTGACCCACAGTGATCTACAGTTGTGTGTACCCAACTTATCTGAGGCACTCTTTATATGCTCAGTTTGGCTCAGGCCTCTGCTGAATGGAGTGCAGAGCCCTAGTACAGGCATAATTGTGCACAATTGTCTCACTCGCAACCTTGTTGCACAGTGCCGGGACATCCATCCATCCATTCTCACCTGAAATAGAGAGAGCTGGAAAGTCCTTGTGGCTTAGGGGGAGATTCTCCCCAGAACCCAAAGAGGATGTCAGTGAGCCAGAAGTCCAGAAGAAAGACTCCAAGTGTTAAGTTTTGGGTGAACATATCAGACGACACACCGATTCGTCAAACAGCTCTTGTTTATTCACAGGCCAGGACAGAACTGAACTGAAGGGTTCAGTCAGCCTGCTTATATAGAGCTCCAGTACAATGTAACTGTAACAATTTTTTAAAACTATCCAATCACTGAACGTCACTTTCGATTCCTTATTTGCATAACTATCTACAGTATCCCCCTGCTGGCCCAGGGTGAGAACTTCAATACATAACACCAAGGGTTCCAAAATGGCGCATGGGCGCTCTCGCTGCTGCCATGCTACCCTACTCAACAGCTGTTGGGTGGGAAGCTGCATTTACTGCAGTGGGTTCCCCCACTTGCGTGCATTTTGCTTATGTGCACAGGGCCCAGAATGTAACCCCCACGTAAGTGGGGGAGTCACCTGTATTCAAACAGAGGTTTGATGGCCTTCTGTTATGGATCCAGTAGTTGCGTCCTCCATTAGCAGGAAGTTGGACTTGAGTCTCTTCCAGCTCTGCAATTCTATATTCTTGGGGAATAGTCTAATGTACAGTTTGTAAAAAAAGAGATTCCGACACAGCCCTCAAATCAAAAGGAACTTTTAAAGGAGAGGGAAAGCAGACCATAAATGTTAATTTTCAGTAAATTGTTATTTAACAGTGGGGAATCTATGGAATTATTGAAGACTTTCTGCACGCTGAGGAACAAAGCACATTAGTTCAACTGCCTGTCTTGCAACCAAATGGAAAGCTTGGGGAATTGAAGAACCAACACTCTCACTCTATTGATTTCACAACTGAGTATTAATATTAAATGCCTTTTAAAGTCCATTTGTATTGTGTGTGTTTTATGACATGAGGCTGTCAGCTTTTCATTGATTTCTACTTTTTGCATTTAAAGGCTTCACGGGAGGCAAAATGGATAATGCATGCCTGACTATGTCTTTTTTCCTACAAAGAAAGCAGGAAGTTGTTACAGGCATTTAACTATACAAATGCCTCAAATGGGAGGGATAACGAGAAAGCAATAATTAATATTGCTTGCTCACAGTAAAGTAACATTGAAACATCCCAATACTCTCCACCACCCAGGGTATCTGAAGAAGAGTGTGTGCACACGAAAGCTCATACCAATAACTAACTTAGTTGGTCTCTAAGGTGCTACTGGGACGCAGGTGACGCTGTGGTCTAAACCACAGAGCCTAGGGCTTGCCGATCAGAAGTTTGGCAGTTCGAATCCCCGCGACGGGGTGAGCTCCCGTTGCTCGGTCCCTGCTCCTGCCAAGCTAGCAGTTCAAAAGCACGTCAAAGTGCAGGTAGATAAATAGGTACCGCTCCAGCGGAAAGGTAAACTGTGTTTCTGTGCACTGCTCTGGTTCACCAGAAGTGGCTTAGTCATGCTGGCCACATGACCCGGAAGCTGTACGCCAGCTCCCTCGGCCAGTAAAGCAAGATGAGCGCCACAACCCCAGAGTCGTCCACGACTGGACCTAACGGTCAGGGGTCCCTTTACCTTTACCTTTAATGTGCTACTGGAAGGAAGTTTTAAATTTTATTTAATTTTATATTTACCCAGGGGCATAGGAAGCGGGGTGTGGTTCACACCGGGTTTCATCAGTAAGGGGGTTGACAAAATGACAAAAATATGAGTTAAGTGTTACAGTGTTACTGAATTTTAAAGCATTCAAATCCAGCCACATTGCCTCACTCCCAATTTTGTTGAGGAATGTTGTTACAGGGCTACAGGGGGAAAGATGCAATCATTGAAAATTCCCTTCCTCTTCCACTAGCAGGTTCCTGTGATAAATCAAGGACACTTCTACAAATGGGGGTGGGGGACTCCTTTCATGGGTGGAAGAACTCCCTTGGAGACAACCCCAAAACTCTTAAATCCCAGCTTCGCTTTTGTATAACTTAATTCTTGTTTGTGTTTCTTTCAACACAGTGCAAGTTCCAGGACCGGTAGAAAACCTGCGGGCTGTATCAGTATCACCTACCTCAATTCTTATTACGTGGGAACCCCCTGCCTATGCAAATGGTCCAGTCCAAGGTTATAGACTGTACTGTACAGAAGTAGTTACCGGGAAAGAACAGGTGAGCAAATGAACACATGGGCAAAAAAAACACAAAAAAACAATGAAGGGAGGGAATCATTCATAAATTTAGTTGCCTAAATTAAATGCAGGGTTTCATTGCAACTTCAAGTCCTCTTCGCAGAATCCATCTGAAATGGGATAAATTCTCAAAATCCTCATCACCTAGAGCTGAAATGAAGAAGCTTTTAGGAAGCCTCAAAAATGGAGCCATCTAGCTAATATTATCTGTATAACAATTTGGTGCATTAATAATTTTTGCTGTTTCCTTTGTGCCCAGAATATAGAAGTTGATGATCTGTCATACAAGCTGGAAGGACTGAAGAAATTCACAGAATATACCCTACGATTTCTGGCTTACAATCGTTATGGACCTGGAGTTTCAACTGAAGACCTGACAGTCAGAACCCTTTCGGATGGTAAGGCAGAGCAAATAAAAATAATAAAAATAATAAAAATAATAAAACAAAACAACAACAATAATAATTTATTTATATCCTGCCCTCCCCAGCCGAAGCCGGGCTCAGAGTGGCTAACAATAGTAAAGTAATAATATACGCACAGGAGAGAGGCAGGGGTAAATGGGCAGAAAGTGGTACAGTCTGCATCTCTTCTTAAGCCAAGCCCTGCCATTGTGAATTGCTATTCATGCATCAAAAGCCAGGTGGATGACCCACTGTGGAGGAGGGCAAAACCCTATGAATTGACTGAGACAGAGTGGTAGGTTGGCTCAGCCCTTTGCTCAGGGTTGCCCTTTGAAATGGTTGTGAGGTGTTAGCCTCCAGAAAGTATTTGCAGGTTTGGAGATCTGGATGGGGCAGCATAGGACCACAAAGTAGACTGAGAGCAAACAGGAATAAAAAAAAAGACCCACATGACCCAAATTCCGGAACCATTAAATAGCCTATTTCAGCGGTTCTCAACCTGTGGGTCCCCAGATGTTGTAACTCCCTATCTCTGGTCCTCCTAAATCAGGCATGGCCAAACCTGGCCCTCTAGATGTTTTGGGACTACAACTCCCATCATCCCTGACCACTGGTTATGCTGGCTAGGAATGATGGGAGTTGTAGTCCAACAACATCTGGGGACCCACAGGTTGAGAAACACTGGCCTATTTAAATCAACTCACCCAAGAGGGAGTTTGAGTTGAGCTCACGAACAGCTATATCCAGATGTTACAAAGGTGGGTACCAGTGCAGAAGAGGGGTGAGAGTTAGTATCACATTAGTATTTCCCTAATATTCCAGATCACTGAGTCAGAATGCAATGTCTCAGTATGATAAGGAGGGGTGGAAGAGAATTTGTTCAGTTTGCGCTTTTAAATGAACCAAAATAATCCACACCTGCCTGACTAATACACAGATCAGAACCCAATCATCCTTCAGATTTCACACTGCTCCAAATTTTCGGATACAATTCTTGGCTCAAAAAGAAAGTACCATAAGGCATAAAAATGTGTGTGTGTTAGAATACAGAAATGTATACCTTGAGATAAAATGTATATATTTTTTTTAAAAAATGTACTGAATTATTTAAAACAAATCTCGAATTAATGCAGCTGGCTGGCCAATGTGAGATTGGGTTGCTGGATTAGAGGGGTCATTGGTCTGATCCAACAGACTCATAATAATAATAACAACAACAACAACAACAACAACAACAACAACAACAACAACAACAACAACAACAATTTATTTGTATCCCACTCTCCCCAGCCGAGGCTGGGCTCAGAGCAGCTAACATCATAAAAACAAAACAATATGCATAAAAACAGACATCAATTAATTAAAATAAATCTTAAAATTAATTCAGACAAGTTAAAATCTGGGCAGATGGCCATTATCAGGTAGGAATTGAGAGTGGTTAATATTTGCTGCCAAGACCAACTGTTTCAACTGATCATACAAGGACCTGTGAGCGGGTTGGGGGCCTCCTTCGGGCTTGTTTTATACAAAGGAAAGTAAGTTAAACTGCATCCTGCCCAAAGGCCTTGTGTCCTTATACATATTTTCACACATTTCCTGACCCTTGTAATTGCTGGCCTGACCCTAGCTTGAATGTGGGATGGTGATGGCAGAAAGACTTGGAATTGATCACTCTCCCTTGATTGCCTCACAGTGATAACCTGTGGTCACTTGAATAAAACCTCTTCAGTAACCACAGAGGACTGTGTGAGATAGCCATTCATTTCATAAGACTACAAATATCCTTTTCAAAGCTAAGTAGATCAAACCTCTTTACAGATGTTATTGTAAGCAGCACTGTTTATTACCTTGTAAAAGTTAATTTGTGATACCGCTGCCTTCTTTTTTTTGGAGAGCTGGTCTATTATTTCCACCGTTGACATTTCTCTAATACATTTTCAAGTGGCACTTTCACCTATCCATCTAATTGAGATACCTTTTTATACTACAAAACAGACCTTGGCAGAATAAAATATCCCATGCGTATAATTATGAAAACAAAACATACACACACACGCACCAACACAATTGGGTGGAAAAATTATATTGTGCTTAATTTATGGAGATTGAATTGAGACTCTGAAGACCAGCATGATGGCCTCGGCACTGAACTTTGACTTTCCGGGAGAAAAAGGGAGATTCATATTCATGCAGGAATTTAGAAAGTTAGCCTCATAAAGTTTTAATTCTTCTTGAGCAGAAAAGCATCAAGAGACAGATGTTTTCAAAGAAAACCTTCCGCTCAACATCAAGGTCTGCTAATGAGCTAGAGAGCTCTGATAACCTCAGATTAACGACAGCAGGCTGAATTGAAGCATATATTTTATTTTATTCTATGCATTTATAATACCACCAGGGCAGTTTATGATACACTTTGTTTATTGATGCAAAACACTTGCCCTCTCAATCACCAGAGTCTTCTGGGTAGTTCACATGAAGTCCAAACAACATACCGTTAAAATGTTAAAATGGGTTGTTGTTTTTAACAAGACTCACTGAATTCTGTCCCCTGTGTTAAAACCAGCTCAAGTAGTATTGAAACATGTCAAAATAATTGATCCAGGAAGGGCAAATTAGGCATTAAAATGAGAACCAAATTATCACCCCTCCCATTCTCTTCACTTCTGTTCTATTCCTCAGTGAAGATACGAGCCTGGAACTTTATCCTGGACAACTTTCTGAGAAGTGAACCAAGTAGTTAACTAGCACCCAAAATATGTGGTGTTGATTATATTGTGACTTAAAAAAAGCAGCAATTAAATTCTCTCAGGCTGGCTATTGATGCTTCATTACCTGGTTAATTCCATCTAGCAATAGCTCTGTGGAGCTATTATTATTTTAAATAAGCAGGGAATGCCCTAAAGGGGGACTTCACAAGGTAAAACCCCCAGAACAACTATTTTGGGTAAAACCAATAAAAAAATTGACAGGAATGGACAAGGCAGATTGATCACATTAAGGCAGTATATGTACGACCATGATAAGTGGTTTGAACCGTTAATATTTTCCTTGATCTAGTTATTTCTCACAATCTGGTTTTACAATTCCTAGAACTGGGAGAGGAACAGTAATTCTATGTGATTTGGTCTCTGAGCTTATTGGATAATTCCTTCTTATTGATCTTTCAGAGTAATAGGATTGACCCATTCAAGAACTGGTACACTATGCAGCAATATCTGCCCAGAATAATAATAATAAAAAGGAGACTGCCATATGAAATGGCTGGAATATAAAGCAGCATGAAACAAATCAATAACTGTATCTATAATGACATTGCAAGTTTTAATTTTTCTTTCGCCAGTTGTAAATATGTGCTCATTTCTCAAAAGTAGGACCGATTGTTTGAAGAATGGGCCTTTCCAGAGATGCTGTCAATGCAAGAGTCTATCTCATTATCCTCTTCAAAATAGCATGAGAATGTTAATAGTCATCACCAAATGCACAGAATTATTCTGAACTCATCAAAATCTTATAATTAAGTAGCACAGGAAGATGACCTAAGCCAGGTGAGACAGTTGGTTTATCTAGCTCAGTGTTGTCTGCATCAGGGACAGGGAAGCTGTGGCCCTACAGGTCAACAGCTAGTGGAACCAAGAGAGGCATGAAATGGGAGAAGCAAAGGCACACAGACTTAGTCTCTGATTGTTTGGGGAAAACAATGGAGGAGACATGGATGGCTGTGGGGAGGCTGGGACCTTTAGTCCTGGCTATTTCCTTATAGGGGCAAGACCTGAATCGATGTGGTCATTAGGCCTGACACTCCTGTCCAGATCCTGTTTTGCTAATAAAAAGTGGACTCCAGCTTGTTCAGTGTGATTTACTGCTGGCTCGTTCCTGTGCCCTTGTCATATGTTGTGTCCTTGGCCAGATTATTTTGACTGGGTTTCAAAATGCTGCTGTACTACTTGAGCTGGTTTTTACACAGTTATCCATTGAAACTTGCACTTCTTTGTCTTTTGTGACGTAATTTTGCGGCCAAAAATACATTGGAAAGTCCATTGGAAAACATGCGTTAGTGAAAATAACACACATGCACATGAATTATGTGAGACAAAATTGCATATAAAAATGGGTATATTAGGAAAAGATGCAGATGATTCTTGCGAAGGCTTGTTTTTTAAAAAGAAAGTCTAAGGTGTCATGGAGTGAACTGAAGGGTGGGGAAAATGAGAAACTAAGAGAAGCTGAGAGTCATCTGCTTCTACTTGAGGAGTGGTTGTGCCCCAGATTCCTCCATAATAATATTTTTAATGAGAATATTTTTACGTGAAGCTGATCACCTATGGATGAAAACACTTTCAAAGTTGTCAGTGCTTGCCCCAAACTGTGCAAGGCAGCAACTGAAGCTATTTAACATGTAAATATGCACACCAGTGTTTGAGGTCAACTTTTGATGTTAAAACATTTCATTTGAGGAAACAGGTGCATCTTGTTCTTATTTATAACACCCTGATTGCTTTGATCTTTAATTAAAATCTCAATCTTGGTGCTATAACAGCTTGATCTTTCAGAATTAAACAGCTGATATCATAATGTACACGCAAATCAGCTTTCGAGCTTTGCCAGTGCCTCCATGATAAAAGTTACCATTCTACATTTTGCATGATAGCAGTTCATGTCTAAGACAGGTTCAAAGAGATTTTACATTATGTTGCGTTATAATATTTAGTAGGTTTACACCCTGCTTTTTGAACCGAGTCCTCCATGTGGTTCACGATCTTTATAAAGGACAGCCAATACTTTAAAAGACAATATATTTAAAACAAAACTAAATTAAACTAAAAAAAAGTCTAGATGGAGTAGGAGGATAAATGTGGGTCACATCAACACTGTTCGTTTAAAGCCTATGGCTTCCCACAAAGAATCCCGGGAACTGTAGTTTGTTAAGGGTTCTGGCAACTGTGTGTGTTGGATCAGACCACAGGTCCCACTAAATCAACATCTGGCTTCCTGTTGTGAATAGAGACATTGGATTCTTATCTCATTATACATGATAAAGCTATTTTTAGCCATCTCACCCCTTGCTTTTTCCTGTAAGACCAATTGCAGTCGTTAACAGTCGTCAACAGGTTTACCACACCTACCAGCCAATCACCCATTCCCACCACCCTTCTGAGTAATACTCCTCCCCACCCTCTCACTATATATAAGGGTCTGGTGACTTCTGTTTCAGTGTATCTGAAGAAGTGTGCATGCACACGATAGCTCATACCAATAACAAACTTAGTTGGTCTCTAAGATGCTACTGGAAGGATTTTGTGTGTGTGTGTTGTTGTTGTTTTTTAGGAGAGGTAAGGCAGATGGGTTTTTTAGAAGAGGTACCATTGGTGCATGTAACTTTAATTACGGTTTCCCCAATCTCATCCATTCCCCCTTTTCATTTCAGTTCCAAGTGCTATGCCTCAGAATGTCTCCCTGGAAGTGGTGAACTCAAAGGTAAGTCAGGGTCCAGCACCCTAATTTGAAATGATCCAGATTTGTGTCTATGCCTACATATATACAAACACACACATGGGGGGATGACTGTTATTATTATGATTATTTTACTATTAGGCTGTCTGACAGTATGCTTTTTTACCGTGTTTTTATTATCTTTTCATCATGGATATTTTATGATGTGTTTTTAATGTTGTACTCCACCCTGAGATCCTTTGATAAAGGGTGGTATATAACTTGAATTATTATTGTTGTTGTTGTTAACTCTGTCTGCTAGTATGAATATGCATGGCTAGATGCTTCTGGAAGCCAGCACCGCCACCCCCAACCACTACCACCCAGTTTATTGACGCATATGAAGGAGGAGTGCCACTGCCACTGCCCAGCCTTCAGCCCTGCACATGGTTTTGTTGGAAGGGCTCCCTGTTTCTGAATTTTGTATTGTGCAGCTGTCATAGGTTGCAGGTCATTAGCATGGCAGGAATAAGTGAAACAAAGACTCGTTTGCGCGTTGAAACAGGCCACAGCTTTATTTGGTTTTACACAATGGGGAAGCAGGCTTGTCGTGGGAGTTGGGTGAGGATCTGGTCTTCATTCCACCAGCCCTTGCTGTTGAGATGCTTGTTGTTGTCTGTTAGCTAGGATGCAGCCAGGGGAGTTGGCCCGTGTTAGAGCCCAATGTGGCTCAGGCTAGGCGTCTGGGATCTCACTGTGGTGGCCGCTGTGCTTTTCTCTCATCAGACCCCTTATGTCCACCCTCACTTAGATTCTGCCCAGTTTGTGCACTGATGGAATGATCAGCTTAGCAAGGCATTGACTTCTTGAATTACCTGTGTCCTAAATTTCAAGTTTCTGAGTGCTTTCCATTTTGTGCTCTGGGATATGAAAGATAGCCTTTCAGGCTTCTTTTGCAATCCAAATGTCTTGGGCTACATGTGTACCAGTTTTCAGATTTCTAGCTAGTGTGTTGGAATAATTCAGACCTCTTAAGGTGCACATTTTGAGATGTTTTTGAAAACTATTCATACAGTCCTGGAGATGCATGTACCGCCATAATTTAGGAAATATTGATCATATCTGAGTATTCCAAGTGAGACAGGACAACTCCGTTTCTTTTTGCTTGCTTTTCTTCTCTTTTTTAGATTTTTGTTCTTTTCCTTTTTTAATATTTTAACTAATATTCTCCTGTGATGATACGTAGCAAAACCATTCTGCGTCAAACATTCTTCTCAGATAAAAGAAGAAAGCAAGTGAACTAAAAAAAGAGAAAATAAAAAAGAGAAACAAGAAAATGACATATGTAGAGGGGAGAGGAATAACGTAACAAGAAGGCAATGGATAAATTAACTTTTGCTTTTCTATGCCAGCTGAAAACAAGGTTGTTCACTCAGGCATTTACTGGATGTTTCTGTCTAGACTGGGTACTAAAATGTAGTTCACTGTCTTTTAATGGTGTCTGCTTTACTGATCTGTTTTAATGGTCCTAGTTTTATCATATGGTTGCATTGATTAACAATTTAGATTTTTGCTCTTATGGTTTTATTCTTATGGTTTTAGATTGCTTATTGTACCCTACCCTGGGGTCCCTTGTGATGCTAGAAACAAAATAAATATATAAATGAGTAAGAAACGCCACTCATTCAGCAACAGATTCAGAGATTTTGATGGAGGAGAGAGGGGAGACTAAGCCAACTTTTAAGGATGAATTAATTTGGCGAGGGGCTGGCAGATCGGTCCAAACCCCCTTTGCACTGAGCTGAAGTGTGTGGACTTGGTGGAGGTCTCCCTCTGCCAACTCTCCTGGCTCCATCACTCTGCCTGCCAGCATCATTACACTGGTGTAGAGCTCACCTTTCCACCTTTCCACCTGCCAAGTGGGTGGAAGTGCGGCTGGTCAGCTCCCCACTGATGGCCGCTGGTGGATAGCCCTAAAATGAGGTGTAGATGTGGTGATTGCCTAAAGGTAAAGGGACCCCTGACCATTAGGTCCAGTTGTGACCGACACTGGGGTTGCGGCACTCATCTCGCCTTATTGGCCGAGGGAGCCGGCGTACAGCTTCGGGGTCATGTGGTCAGCATGACTAAGCCACTTCTGGAAAACCAGAGCAGCGCACAGAAACGCCGTTTACCTTCCCGCCGGAGTGGTACCTATTTATCTACTTGCACTTTGATGTGCTTTCAAACTGCTAGGTTGGCAGGTGCTGGGACTGAACTCACCCCGTCGTGGGGATTTGAACCGCCGACCTTCTGATTGGCAAGTCCTAGGCTTGGTGGTTTAAACCACAGTGCCACCCACGTCCCCAGCTACTCCTTAAAGCCCCACCAGACTAGAGAGCAGTAGGGTGGGATTGCTCCCTACCAACCACTGCCTGGACATCCTCCTGGTCCCTCCCAGTTGTAGTGTATAACTTATTGCTTCCCCAAAACTACTGAGAACCTTCTTCTAAGACAACCTAGCATGGTCCCTGGGGACTTGCGGGAAAGGAAAATGGCAGCCAGCCATCGCTCAAAGGATCTCAATTGCAACAGCAAGTTCTCCCTAAATGTTGCCAGCAGTAGTGGCTGCTCTATTAGGGCAGATGGGGCACTGCCCTACCAACCTCAGCCTGCCATCATTTCCCTGTGTTCTTGCAACCTCATTCTCCTTAGTCTCAGCATTGATCTTGCAGAACTTAGCCAGGAGGAGGATAGGGACAAAATTAAATTAAATTGGCTCTGCCTGTCATTGGCTCTGGCTCCTCGCCAACTGCCCTACCAGCTCCAGTGGGCACCATTCATCCCTGGTTGCTGTTGACATTGCAGGTCTGCTTTGGCACATTTCTCCCTGCAATTCAGGGAGGAATGGATCATAGAATCGTATAATCGTAGAGTTGGAAAGGGACCCAATGGTCATCTAATCCAACCGTCTGCAATACAGGAATCTCAGCTAGATCATGCATGACAGTTGGCCATCCAGCCTCTGCTTAACAACCTCCAACGAAGGAGAGTCCACAAGCTCCTGAGGGACACTGTTCCATGGGAACACTTTCAGCTCAGCACTTTTGTTGTTGTTTAGTCATTTAGTCGTGTCCGACTTTTCGTGACCCCATGGACCAGAGCATGTCAGGCACTCCTGTCTTCCATTGCCTCCCACAGTTTGGTCAGACTCATGTTTGTAGCTTTGAGAACACTGTCCAACCATCTCGTCCTCTGTCGTTCCCTTCTCCTTGTACCCTCCATCTTTCCCAACATCAGGGTCTTTTCCAAGGAGTCTTCTCTTCTCATGAGGTGGCCAAAGTATTGGAGCCTCAGCTTCACGATCTGTCCTTCCAGTGAGCACTCAGGGCTGATTTCCTTAAGAATGGATACGTTTGATCTTCTTGCAGTTCACGGGACTCTCAAGAGTCTCCTCCAGCACCATAATTCAAAAGCATCGATTCTTTGGTGATCAGCCTTCTTTATGGTCCAGCTCTCACTTCCATACATCACTACTGGGAAAACCATGCAGCTCAGCACTAGCAAAGGCCAAAGGTATAGAAACGTACCTGGCGATAAGCAGACTATTTCTCAAATACTTGCTCTAAATTTGCCAGGAAGCTATTTCTGCTGATTACCTATTTATCCTTCCTCATTAGTTCCATTGGGTATCCCGACTGCCAATGGTTGTTTGTGATGGAAAAGCAGCAAGGGAGGCATTATGTATTTCCAGCGTGTGTGCACACATGCGCGCACGCACACACATTGCATGAGGTGAGATGTCGCAGGTACCAGAGCGACCGTTTAATTAATAAAACCACCCCGCTTTGCTAGAACTTGGGCAGATGTGGGTAGTTATTAATTGCTGGCAACAACAAGACTTTGCAAGGCAGTTGCTGACACTAAAAGACAGACAAGAGAATGGCTTCTTCTGATACTTTGAATGAGGCATCACTCATGTGGCACACTTAATGTTGCAATCTGGAATTTATAAGAGAATACTAGCTTTCGAGCGTAGACATTAAAGCATTCCTTGCCACCCATAAAGCAGCTCATTTGTGTGCCGGAAGCCATGAAAAGAGATGGCCTCCTGGAAGAAAAGGGGGAAAAATCGTGAAGAAGTTGTTTTTTCTCAAACCAAATAATGAAACTCATTAATTGCCTTCTGTACTTTCTGGCTCTTAAGAGATGCCTCTGCCCAACTGCGGCTTAATTATTCAAGTCCACATTTCACTGATGAATCAGTGGGGACCAGCAGTGTCCCTAATTATGCAGAAAGTCTATAGAGTGAAATGAAGGCTGGCCTTAGATGCTGGTGAGGCAGGCCAGGCTGTGGGTTTGCACAAACCACAACATCATGTTGTGCAACTGAAGGAAGAAGAAGAAGAAGAGTTTGGATTTGATATCCCGCCTTTCACTCCCCTTCAGGAGTCTCAAAGCGGCTAACATTCTCCTTTCCCTTCCTCCCCCACAACAAACGCTCTGTGAGGTGAGTGGGGCTGAGAGACTTCAAAGAAGTGTGACTAGCCCAAGGTCACCCAGCAGCTGCATGTGGAGGAGCGGAGACGCGAACCCGGTTCCCCAGATTATGAGACTACCGCTCTTAACCATTACACCACACTGGAACTACACACACTTTTTACAAGCTGGTGTAAAAAGGAAGCAAGGTGTACCTTTTTAAAAACAAACCAAGAAGCCACCAACTTCTACCCTCATTCTAACCAATCTAGCTGGAGGTCCCTTTATTTCTAGAGGCCCACATATCTTCTTGCAACTTATCTTTGGTATGCTTGAGCAGATGAAGCTACCTTAAGTCAGGCGTTGGTCACCTTAACATTTTCTGTGCTGACTGAGAGCAACTCTCCAAGGTCTTTCCCAGATAACTGGAGAAACCATCTCCAGCTCCTGGTCCACTTTGCATGCAACACATGTGCTCTACCACATTGACTGTAGGTACGCAATCCTGCAATCTACAGGTGTGTGAAACCAGAGTGATGTCAGGAGCCTCATATGGGGAATATGCGAGATTAGCCACCGCCTCCCTGTGCTCCTGGGGCTACTGCTAGCAAACCTTTCTCTTCCCATAAATTCCTAAAAATAGCAAAATATGCAGTCACTTTGCTGCCTGCTCTATTCATCCTACACAGCCTACCTCTGTCTACACACTGTAATATACTGGTAGGATTCTCACTTGCTCCCACAGCAGGCAGAGACAGGCATCATCCTATCCTGGATCTGTGAAATCAACAGGCAGGATCTCCAAGCAAGATTTGGTTTCAGTGATGCTTTAGGAGGAGATGCATTCCTCCGAGTACAGTGGACACTCGGGTTGCGAACGTGATCCATGCGGGATGCACGTTCGCAATCTGCAGCTGCGTGTTGAGATTTGGTGCTTCTGCGCATGTACAAAGCACGATTTAGTTCTTCTGCGCATGTGTGACCACCGAAATCTGGAAGTAACCCATTCCGGTACTTCCGGGTTTTGGCGGTCCCTAACCCAAAAAAATCACAACCTGAAGCATCTGTAATCCAAGGTATGACTATATTATGGAGCCATTAGTTGTCTGTGGTTGCAGACAGACCATTTGTTTAAAGAAGACAACTCCACCCAGTGGATCCTGGAAACTGTAGTTTGCCTCTCTCAGAGCTGCCATTCCCAGTACTGTTAACAAACTACAGTTTCTGGGATTCTTTGGGAGATGTCATGTGCTTTAAATGGATGGCGTGTATGCCACCAATAGCAGTGGGGAATTCTCTTCAGCCTGAGGGCTGTGTTTTCTTCTGAGCAACTTCCTGAGGGGCGCTTGCCAGTGGTGGGTGAGGCCAGAGGCATATGTGGATGTGGCACTGAATGCAAATTTTGCCATTTTACAGTTGCTACGTTTCTATGCATACTTCAACAGCGCGCTCTGTCCTCCTGCATCAGAGCGCAAGGACACATTCCAGCCAGGTTAAAAACCTCAAGGAGGCCATTCCAGGTTTGGCTGGGAGGAGGTGTGGCCTGAGAAGAGTCCTGAAGGCCAAATGGGGAGGCTAGGGTGCTGCGTTTGGCTCCTAGGCCTGAGGTCTGCCCCTTCCATCTATGTAGTTTTCATCAGTGCAGACGATAATGTCCAGGACACAAAAGCTTTATGACCTAGAATGTCAGGGACTAGTTGAATGCAGAGGGATGGAGGGAGGAAGCCGCTGGGCAGCAGGGCAGAAGACTCAGATCCCAGAGAGTGGTGGTGGGATGACAATGAACGGTCAGAGGGAGAAGATGGAGAAGCCCAGGAAAAGGAGGTGTCAGAAGCTGAAGGAGTAACAGGGCTTAGTGAGCTGGGAGAGTCTGTGGAGCCTTCAACATGTGTCCCTGCATTCTTTGCAGTAACTTGAATACAATACAACTGGAATTCTACACCAGTTTGTGGAACATTAAATAACTACATGGTATTCCTCATTTGATCATAGCGCCTTTGCTCTGCAAGCAAACAATGGCTGTTCCACAGCAGTAGTGCCAATGGAATACGGAGTTGGCTGGACTTGGCATAGTGTTACATGCAAAGTAGGTATTCTAAATATACTGATGAATGCTTCTGGGCTGCCATGTTGGTTGGCTGAGTCCCTGCATCAAAGCGCTTTTGCCCATGGGATGGAGCTGGGCAACCCGCCACTGCTTTGTAATTAAGAGCTATAGGATGTTACATGTCAAACTTGGCTCCTGCACAGCTGAAGGCAGAGATCAGGCAAAGTAAGGATAAAGGAATAATAATATAATAATAACAACAACAATAATTTATTTATATCCCACCCTCCCCAGCCGAAGCTGGGCTCAGAGCAGCTAACAACAGTAAAATGATACAACATTCTAAAATCATTTCATTATAAAATCAGTTCAAATCAGATTAATGGCAACCATTGGGCTAGAGTTTTGTGAGGATTGCCAAAGGAGAGGGTCAGGCTGTGCCCTGGCCAAAGGCCTGGTGGAACAGCTCTGTCTTGCAGGCCCTGCGGAAAGATGTCAAGTCACGCAGGGCTCTAGTCTCTTGTGACGGAGCGTTCCACCAGATTGGAGCCACAGCCGACAAAGCCCTGGCTCTGGTTGAGGCCAGCCTAACCTCTCTGTGGCCTGGGACCTCCAAGATGTTTTTGTTTGAAGACCGTAAGGTCCTCCGTGGGACATACCAGGAAGCTTGTATCCTGAATCCATAGTGGTCAGGGAGCATCACCTCATCAGGTGTCAGTTTTGTCTGATCTACCTGGAGTTTTCACTTAGTTAAGGCTGGGTGTTGGTGCACAATTCTCTCCTGACATCCCTGAATATTCTGGTTCAAGGTTCTTTCTGTGTCCTTAACTATTTTCCCCAGACTATGCAAAATGACACACACACACACACACACCCTCTTTCTTGGATATACAGCTAAAATCTTTCCATTGTGTTTTCAGACATCTTGGTGCAAAGAGGTTAGAGCCTTTCTCTCGAGGAGATGATGATGATTTTTATTTTTTTTAAAGAATTATGTGGGCAAAACTACGCTCCACTTGCAAATATAAGAACACCTTGTTTGAACTCCTCTTCTTCATCTGGATATTATGAGGGATGTACACATCTTACAACTGATTTATTTATGAGTGGCAAAGACAATCAATCAAACAGCCTCTTACATAATTCTTCTCCCACTGCACTGCAACACATTTTGGCTTCCTGAGTGTGCATCTGGAGACGCGGCAATGAGGCTGCACGGCACTTATCTTTAAAACTGGAATAAAAATATTTTAAAAAACAAGTGAGAAAAGAAATATTCATAAATTGAAATGCTGCAAAATAATTCATGATGCATAGTGTCAGAAGATATGGATTTTTCCTTCCCCTCTCTCATGGTAATAAAGAAATATTCTCAATTTAAGTTCTAAATGTTGACAAGACTTCCTGCTGGGCGCGAGGAATGTTTTCCCCAGACCTTTACTAAAGTTATTTTACTTGATTTTAGATTTATTGATCTCTGATCCCTAGAGTTCAGAGGAGATTGTATTTTCTTTGACTGCGTGGTTATGGAGTTGTGCTACTAATAACAGCAATGGGAATCTGCAAAGTCATTTATCATCTATGGCAGGGTTTCTCAAACTTCACTGACCCCTTGGTGAGCTTATAAAGTTGTCATGGACCCCAGCCCATATTCTTAGGAATGTAAATGAAATAAAGCCAGGAGATATCAACATTTATTAATTATCCATCTCTATTACTAAGAGCCATAAAATGTGAAAAAGGAAAACGGTTGTATTGTGATCTTACTAAACACAGATGTTTGTCACTGGCAATGAAGTGCGCACTCTACCTGCCCGTGTCCCTTATTTTTGAGGCTCATGGTTCCTTTTTTCTTTTTGGCATTATACTTCTTAAACTTCTTTTCCATCCCTAGGCCCCTTTTGACTCCCTTTCAACCTCTAGGTCTTTATTCATCCCCTAGCACAGTCCAATTGAGCCTTGAGGATCAATATCAACCACTTTAGAAAAACCCTGATTTATTGTCTAGGACAAGAAGTACACTCAAACTTGTCAGGTGTTGAGATCCAAAATCTAATCTTTGCTTCCTAGACTCTCAGAGAAGGGACAGGGCTGCCACAGGACATTTTGCTGCTAAGGCAAAGGACGACACCCCCTCCAGCTGGCTGGACTGAAAGCTGGATCTTACTTTGATACCAGTGACAGGGTAGCATCTTCTACCATATGATATGATAGCCATGTTCAAATATATAAAAGGATGTCACATAGAGGAGGGAGAAAGGTTGTTTTCTGCTGCTCCAGAGAAGCGGACACGGAACAATGGATCCAAACTACAAGAAAGAAGATTCCACCTAAACATTAGGAAGAACTTCCTGACAGTAAGAGCTGTTCGACAGTGGAATTTGCTGCCAAAGAGTGTGGTGGAGTCTCCTTCTTTGGAGGTCTTTAAGCAGAGGCTTGACAACCATATGTCAGGAGTGCTCTGATGGTGTTTCCTGCTTGGCAGGGGGTTGGACTCAATGGCCCTTGTGGTCTCTTCCAACTCTATGATTCTATGATTCTAGGTCAGATGAGGGGTCCCAGAAGAAACTGTGAGGCAAATGGAACAGCCTGGTGCTGCTGAGCCTTCTCTTTACCAGCATCGGATGCCTGAGGCCCTTGCTTTACTCTGCCTCATAACAGGGCCGGCCCTGGATAGGAAAACAACCAAACACCAATTATTGAGATTGGGGTAAGCAACATTTCAACCTTCAAATGCTGTGGGATTACAATTCCCATCAATCCCAACTGGCAAGAATGATGGGAGTTGTACCCCATAGCATCAAGAGGGTGTGAAACCACTGGGAGAGATCATCAGGGGGTTTGGGCTGGGTGTTCACCAGTATGCGGATGATATCCAGCTCCACCTCTCTTTCAAATCAGAACCAGTGAAGGCGGTGAAGGTCCTGTGTGAATGTCTGGAGGCAGTTGGAGGGTGGATGGCAGCTAACAAATTGAGGCTGAATCCTGACAACTGTGACCCTGAAGGAGCAGGTGTGTAGCTTGAGAGTCATTTTGAACTCACAGCTGTCCATGGAGGCACAGGTCAATTCTGTATCCAGGCAGCTGTCTACCAGCTCCATCTGGTATGCAGGCTGAGACCCTACCTGCCTGCAGACTGTCTTGCCAGAGTGGTGCATGCTCTGGCTATCTGACTACTGCAATGTGCTCCATGTGGGGCTACCTTTGAAGGTGACCCAGAAACTACAATTAATCCAGAATGCAGCAGCTAGACTGGTAACTGGGAGTGGCCACCAAGACCACATAACACTGGTCCTGGAAGACCTACATTGGCTCCCAGTATGTTTCCAAGCACAATTCAAAGTGTTGGAGCTGAACTTTAAAGCCTTAAACGGCCTCGGCCCAGTATTCCTGAAGGAGCATCTCCACCCCCGTCGTCCGGCCCAGACATTGAGGTCCAGCTCCGAGGGCCTTCTGGGGGGTTCCCTCCCTGCGAGAAGTGAGGTTACAGGGAACCAGGCAGTGGCCTTCTCGGTAGTGGCACCAGTCCTGTGGAATACCCTCCAACCAGATGTCAAGGAAATAAACAACTATCTGACTTTTAGAAGACATCTGAAGGCCAGATGGGCAGGGTATAAGTAATAAATTCTTCTTCTTCTTCTATTATTTTATAAAGGCATGTATTAGGCATGTATTCCTAAGGTAAACATCCCTTCCCTTAATGAAAATTAGTGACGTACTAAACCTTTCCCCAGCCTTCATTTAGGCTTGACTTTCAGAAAAGCAAGTTGTTTTCCTGAAAGACTAGAAACTCACTCAGGTTGACATCATCAGGAATCCCACAGGGTTTTTGAATCCATTCCCTCTGCCTTTATTTTTTAACAAGACATGGAAGCAGCCAGGCACACCTTCACCCTCAGACTTGCTGAAACATTTGGTTATCACTGCGGACAAGCAGAACCAAATGAAGGTAGAGACACGGAAGCCTCTTTATAGCGAGTCAACCAATTGCCAGGTAGAGGCACCTAGCTCAATATTATCTGCAAACAGGGTGGCTAAAAGTTTTTTAACCAGAAGGCTGTGCTTACCCCTAGCCAGTTCTCTGAAGGCTGCATGCCAGCAATGGGCAGATTATAGTGTTGGGCTGATCCCTTACAAAATCGACTGATGTTCAGCAGGGCCAACCAGTGGCGAAGGAAGGCTCACCGGCACCCAGTGCGAGGTGTCGAGGGGCGGGGCGAACTGTCGGAACTTGCATTCAACCGAGCTACTCCTCTGGTTGAGTCCTCCGACAGTGATTAACGACCTGAGCCTTTGATGAGGATCCAGGCACGTTTCCTCATTACGCAGAGTATCCAAGCAGCAGGAAGATGAGAAATATGGGCAACATTGCTAGGAGTTTTATTTCTAACTACGCAGACAGAAAAGAAATATACATCCTCTCTCTGTGAAAGCAGAGAGGCAACTGGTACAAAGAAACAGGAAACCAGTAATATCAACATCCATCTCCCGTCTCCTGTGAGACTTCCAACAGTCTAGAATCGCTGGAATGTAAACAAAGTCTTGTGACTCCATGCACTGCACAGTGGCACAAACAAAAACCTAACCCCCTTGCAGCGCATGCATGACACTGATACGAACAGTGTACGTGCAGCGCTGATATGGACAGCACTGCTCGAGCACTGCTGATATGGACAGCACTTGAGCGCCACCCATAACAAAAGTGTGCACATGCCTTCGGCCACCCTACAGTGAGTGTAGCCCTCGGCTGCCCAGCATTTTGTCACACACCCCTCAGGGTGACACCCGGGGCAAATCACCCACCCCCGCCCCCCCTTCCTACGCCCCTGGTGCCAACTTGAATAAAATATTTGGCATAATCGATCACCATACATGATGCACACACACTGTTTGAATGGCAATGCCCATCAACTTTGGGGGGAGGGTAGTCCTCGCAAATATTTTATTGGGGTGTGTGCAAAAGGACCTCAGCTCCTGTTTCCTGCTTGGCAGGGGGTTGGACTCGATGGCCCTTGTGGTCTCTTCCAACTCTATGATTCTATGATTCTATGATTCCTTGTCTCCAGTTGTCTCCTATGCCGATGTTGTCCTAACAATTCTTTCAGAAAACCAGCATTAGCATAGACTGTTTCTATTCAATTCAATTCAAGAGGCTCCCAGAAATAGTGTGAAATGTTTTTGGGTGTGTGTTGTTGTTGTTTTGAAATTAGTAGAAGCTAGTGTTTTATTGCATTTTTCTGACAGTATGGGAAACGTTTTATATGAGGAAGGGGGTGGGCAGCTGCGGAGGTAGGGCTTTTCAGACTGCAACTTGACAGAATGATTTGCCTGTGCAAAGGCATAAAGTTTTGGGGAAACTACCATAAAACTCATTATGTACCAGATTGGGTATGTTACCCTCAAGTGAGAGCTTCTATGTGAAATCCTTCAATTCTTTATTCCTCTGATCAAAAACAATGAGGTTTTTCTGCTTCCCTCTCCCCGCCCTAGTTTCAGATAGAGCAGAGAGGGAGCAAAAATAAGGTTGTCAGAGATCAAAACCCTTCCAAACATGACTTTTATTCCTTTGACAGAGCAGCTGAAATTTCCACTTGGGGCACTTTGCGTTTAAGTGGATGATTTTCCTATTCTGTTTTTAAACAGATTGGCTATTTCTTACAAAAAGGGTCCCGTTGGAGTGCAGAAATGCTTCAGAACTGTTTTCAGTCTAATGAGAGGAACTGAATATTTTTTTCAGAACCAAGCTAACCAAAGTTCTCATAAATTGATCCACCAATTAAAATTACCCATAACTTCATTCTGGGAAGACCTTTTGTTGATTAACTGAGACATTCATTACTGTTTTTGCCACTGGCAAGGAATCCAAACTCCTGGCAGTCGATATGGAAATAAATAGTGGAAATATGTGAAGGGCTAACTTTGCGGAATTTCATGCACCTGAGAGAGTTTGGAGTTCAGTTATCCTAACAAATGATGCTGGGGTTATTTAGAATAGAATCATAGAATCATAGAGTTGGAAGAGACCACAAGGGCCATCGAGTCCAACCCCCTGCCAAGCAGGAAACACCATCAGAGCACTCCTGACATATGGTTGTCAAGCCTCTGCTTAAAGACCTCCAAAGTAGGAGACTCCACCACACTCCTTGGCAGCAAATTCCACTGTCGAACAGCTCTTACTGTCAGGAAGTTCTTCCTAATGTTTAGGTGGAATCTTCTTTCTTGTAGTTTCGATCCATTGCTCCGTGTCCGCTTCTCTGGAGCAGCAGAAAACAACTTTTCTCCCTCCTCTATGTGACATCCTTTTATATATTTGAACATGGCTATCATATCACCCCTTAACCTCCTCTTCTCCAGGCTAAACATGCCCAGCTCCCTTAGCCGTTCCTCATAAGGCATCGTTTCCAGGCCTTTGACCATTTTGGTTGCCCTCCTCTGGACATGTTCCAGTTTGTCAGTGTCCTTCTTGAACTGTGGTGCCCAGAACTGGACACAGTACTCCAGGTGATGTCTGACCAGAGCAGAATACAGTGGCACTATTACTTCCCTTGATCTAGATGCTATAATCAATTATTTAATCAATTATTATTATTTTTTACAGGATTTTAAAGGTCTTTTCCAATGGGTATTACATCCCCAATAGTCTCGGGGAAAGCGCTCCCCAATGAAACATTTTGCATTTGCCACACTTGCAGTGCAATCTTGACTGATAAGTAGAATGTTGTGTTGGTAGAACTTCAAGTTTTGCAGAAGTATTAACAAAAAATAGAAAAATTAAAAAAATCTCCACTTGATGGAGACTCTGTGGCTCTTTTCTGTGTAGAAGCACAAGTGGGTTCGATGATAGTGAGGAGCTTTGCAGTGGCTGTGCTTGTTCTGTGAGGTGTTTTTATTTCCTTTATTTATTAAATTTCTGTCCTGCTCTTCCTCCCAAGCTATCTGCATTGACAAGATAGCTGCCTGCTTACTTGACCCCAGCCATCAAATGCTGTGGAAACTAATTGTGTAGGATAAGATTGCAAAGTATTTTCTGCCTTGGGTGATGCAGAGTGCACACTTAGGACCTAGTTAATATTTAACAATAACAGAAGTACTCATGAAAAATTACTTCTGCCCTTGAAAAAAATGAAGAAAAACCATCAGTCTGGTTTTTGCTAACCTTATTATGCGATTTGCTCCTGGATTGCTTCCTGCTCTTCCAGGATGCCCATCAGGAGCACGGACAGTCAGACCATACCTAAAGTAATGTGTTGAATTCTGGGCATCGCAATTTAAGAAAGGTATTGACAAGCTGAAATGTATGCTATGCAGAGGCTGGCAACCAAGATGATAAAGGGTCTATGTCAGGAGTGTGTGCAGTTGTCAGGTCCTGTGACCAGTAGGACTTTGCAGGCCTGGGGCCTTTGTGATAGGAATTTTATGGTCTTAGATATATGATAATGTTCATAACTGCACATACATAGATCAACACAGGAAGACCAACCTGGAACCATTTTGATTCCTAAACTGACCAAATCCTTTCTCTGCAAGGTTAAACTGGAAAAGCCTCCCCATTGTCTCTTTCCTCACAAATCCTGTCTCAAGGATATGTCTGTTTGAATAAGGTGTGAGCCTGTGACCTGGCCCAGGAAATAAGTATTTTACCACTACAAAAGAATTGCCAGGCTCCCCAGGCAATCCAATCAAGTAACTTGCCAGACAGGAGATAAACTGTGACAGGAGAAAAACAACATTTAAATTTCTGTGATGTAGGTGGGATGTATCTGAGGGGTGGTCTTAGGTTACACCCCTTCTGTGATGTATGCATAATGTTTCTGGGGGTGGTCGTGATCTAGAGGATGGGAATTTCAAAAGTCTTTATAAGCCATTGCACAGCATTTTTGGGGGTCCTCTTCCTCTCCTGCATGTGAGGGGAGCACCCTGTTGCAACAGATCAATAAAGATCAGGCTTACTAGCTGCTTTGCTTCTCAATATTCTCTGGTTGGCCTCTGTTATTTTCTCCTACCAATAGGGAACCTATGTAAGGACTCTATATGGGCTCTTGGATACCCTATAAGGGAAAAGGGCATATTTTTATTTACAACACCTTCCTAAGTTTGTTCTGAAGAGGCAAGGCGCGGCTGTACAGGTGAGGCCGATTGGTAACTCACAGCACCTGGTGGCAAGAGCCGGGAAGGGATATAAGGTCAGCATTTTCCCTTCGGCTCTTTGAAACAGCAACACGTTCCCTGCCTTGCTGCGTTTGGTTCCTTGACTCCTTGCTTCTTGATCCTCGGACCCTTGACTTCGTGACTCCTTGCTTCTTGATCCTCAGACCCTTGACTTTGTAACTCCTTGCTTCCTGACCCTTGGACCCTTGACTCCCGGCTCTCTGACCCTCGGACTCTTGGCTCCCTGACTCCTAGCTTCTGGACTCCCATTCCTGCTCCCACCCCGCCATCTTGCCCCTGGTCCCAACATCCCCAGCCGGGACTTTGATCGCCCGTGAACCGGACTATGACTGTCTGGAAAACAAGTCTTATGAGGAATGGTTGAGGGAGCTGGGTATGTTTAGCCTTGATAAGAGGAGACTGAGAGGAGATATGACAGCCAACTTCAAATATCTAAAGGGTCATCCCTTTAGATGACCCTCCATGGAAGATGGAGTAAGTTGGTTTTCTCCATCTCTGGAGATTAGAACCTGAACCCGTGAATTCAAGTTAAAAGAAAGGAGATTCCAACTCAACATCAGGAGAACTTTTCTGACAGTAAGAGCTGCTTAACAGTGGAACAGTTTGCCTCAGAAGGTGGTGGACTCTCCTTCCTTGGAGGTTTTTAAGTAGAGGTTGGATGGCCATCTGCCATGTATGATCTGTTGGAGATTCTTGCATTGTAAGGGGATGGAGTAGATGACACTTGGGGTCTCTTCCAACTTGATAATTCTATGCTTCTGTGACAGCCATGTGGCACAGAAATGCCAGATGTTTCCAATGGATGAAGGTTGGGAATAGCATGGCTTGGCATCTGTGTTTCCTGACTTCTGTCGATGGAAGGGAGGTGATATATTGTAGCATCGACCAGCCTGTCACAATGCATTTTTGCTTCCCTCCCTTAAGACTGGTCACCTATTAAATTTCTAATAAACTCTCATGTTGCAAATCCATCCAAACTGATCATACTGTATTGGCAGAGCACTGCTGGCCTAGCTCCAATGATTAATGCCGTTTCAAGCAGGATGAATACTGAGAATCATCAAGCTACTTATCCAGAGCTCTTTGCAGTGTGGATCACCGGACCAATTTGTGGTCCATTATACTTTCTCTGGCACTTGTACATAATTCTTCTCCCTCCCGAATCCACATTAATCTGTGTATATTATTAAACCCTCCCTCAATACATGTATTTAAATGTGCACTTTATTATGAAAATGCATACAGGCAATGAGCAATTGATGCATGTGCGATTGACGTGCTATTGCAAATGCGCACATAGCATTGAACCAGGAAGTGACCTGAAAATGTCACTAAATGTGAGGAATGGGGCTGGGGTGGGACAGAACTTGAAGGCGTTATGTGGGCCCTGCCAACACGCACATGGGTCTGGAATGTAACCTCTGCACAAAACAAGGATTGCCTGTATTTCAATGCATACATTTGAACAGTGTCACAGCACTAAACTATGTCACAACACTGAGATAAGGGCAACAGCCAGTGGATTGCCAAATGTGCTTGAAGGAAACAGAGTTTTCTGCTTTGCAGGGGGTTAGACAGTAGATGACCCTCAGGATCCTTCCAGCTCTACAATTCTGTGATTCTAGATTAAGAAAAGTAACGTGAAGATTGGATTAGTGCAAGATTGGATACCACCTTCCGAGGTCGTGCGTTCCACTGTTGAACAGCTCTTTCCATCAGAAAGTGATTCATAATGTCTAGTTAGATTCTCCTTTCTTAAAATGTTTCTTATTATGGTTGGTTCCCAGGTGCTTCTTATAGAAAATTACACATACTGAATTCATGAAAAGCCACTACCATGCACATCTAACACACACACATGGCTCCTCCATGAATGAGTTCCCTCATTTATTTCAACAGAGTGAGTTGCTGGGCTTGCTCATCCCATTTTTGAGAGCTGTCTCTGGACATTTCTATCAAACCACCAAATATTTACAGCACCTGTCTTAAGGTTCAACTAATTCAAGACCGAATGGCTTCTCTCTTGTATTACATGCATATCTCTTGAGATGTGAGGAGAAAACCAAATATTATGATAGCCTCTCACTTAGTACCTCTCCATCATGAGAAAAGTTTGCACAACCTCCATTGCAGAGATTTACTCTGCATGCGTTACTGTGGCAAACAGCACGTGTAGCTGCGTTGCCACATCAGGCATGGCTGAGTACTCACCTGAGAATGGTCACGATTCACCCTAGGTGAACAAGCAAGTGGAATTTGCAAAAGTGTTCTAAATGAGGCATGACATTTTGGAACTAAATCATAACGTTAAAACAAGCGCATGCACACACACACACACACACACACACACACACAGGCGCCGACTCCATGGGGCTTGAGGGGGCCCGAGCCCCCTCAAAAATTCGTTTGGGGGGGGCTCCGCCCCCCCAATAATCTCCGGCGCCCCTCCAGCAGAGCGCCATCGCCGCCCCTCCCCCAGCCCAAAATGCACAGGGTCGGGCTGCATGCCTCCTGCCCTCCCTCCCGAGCAAAAGCTCCACCCAATTTCCTTCGGAGCTGATTAATAGGTGCAGCACGCTCTCCCCTATTCGCTCATGAGGAGGCGGCGCCACTTTATTTGCATATTCATGAGCTTATTTATTATTCATGAGCTTTCCCGGGCCCCCCCAATATTTTTTATAAGTCCGCGTCCCTGCACACACACACACAGAGCATATTTTAAATCTCAAATCTGCATTGTCTTTATATATATTTTCTCTTTATCCTTTGCTGGATAAGCAAGGGTTAGCAATGGATTGGAGAAGTATGAGATAGCACCAGTGGAAAGGAACAGGGCAAATTGCTTCTTTTCATTGAATCCGTGCCACCTTTAGCCTTGGAGATTAGTATCCCTGATCAAGAGTAAGTAAATTACATGGGTGGTGTAATTAACTCCTGTTGGCTCTGTGTAACTATTACTGAAGGGAATCCGCTGATAATAAACCTACCTGAGTCTTTGCTTTGAACATTTAGCACAGTGGCTAAATGATCTGCATTTCCAACCATTGTTTTAAAAAAGGAGAGAGCAAGAGAGACAGGAACAGTGTCGGAGGAACCCTCTCTGGCACCTGGGGCGGGACGCTGAGGGGCAGGGTGAACCGCCTGGTGGTGCACACACGACATCCGTACAGACGGTGCACGCATCCCGTACGGTCGCTGTACGAGAAGCAGCCCAGACGCCGCACGAGCAGTGCCCAAACTGACTGTGTGCGCGCCCTCGGCCACTCTACAGCTGGGGGAGGCAATGGGCTATCTTGGCACACGTATCCCAAGTGGTACCCGGGGTGAGCCGCCCCCTCTGTCCCCCTCTTCATATTACCCCTGGACAGGAAGACAGACTGGTGGTTTTGATGCCAAAAAAGAGGAAGCACATAGTAATTTTTTTATACCCATGAGTTTCTGGGGAGGAGGCTTGAGCCTCCCACGTCCTCAAATCCTTTATTATTTATTTATTTATTTATTTATTTATTTAAATGTATACAGACATGTGCATATCCAGACAGTCAACAAGTGGCCTAGTGTGATCTCTGAGCCTCAGGCAGCAAGATCCACCAGGGCATCAAATCCCGATGTCAATATTCACACACAAACACCCCTTGTTCCTGATGTAGATCTTCACTCACCCCTTCTTCCCTGGAGAGGTAGGCACCATTTTGGGGTTCACCTCAGGTGTCAAAATGTCATGGTACCTGCCAAGGTTTGCACAGTGTCTAATGCACTTCAACGCAGGGATTAGTAAACTGAGAGAGGCGCCACTTTGTCATGTGGTAAAATGGGTGGGCGGGTGGAAATATTCAAGGACATTCAGGGATATCCCGAAGCTTGTACAAGGTGGAGGTACATTGGACACTGCTGGTAGAGTGGAACAAAACTGTCACTTTCAGTTTCTCTGCATTCTTCATTTTTCCAGTCTAAAGTGCATTTCTCCACATTTCCATATCTGTTTGCAGATTTGTCCTCATAACAAATCATTAACATTTTAGTGCTCATTTCTCATAATTTCTCATGTAGATAGATGGATGGATGATAGGGCTTTCATATCATCATGTGGTTCAGATATTTTAGGATTTTCTGTTCATCACTTTTTTCTTGGGGGCAGGGGATGGGAGAGCTGCCTATATAGCAAAAAGTCAAAATTAGATGGGGAGAAAAGGGACAGAGTTCATTAGACATCATTACATAAATAATTTCCTTAGCCAATCTGTTAGAGCATTAGCAAGTACAAAAAACAGAAAATAAATGATGGGATGTATAGAAGAGGAGACAAAATAAGAAGGGAAAATAATTAAAGAGCAAAAGTTTGTTGAAGCCACTTTACTGAGAATAGGTTGTAGGAATGTACAAGCTAATATAATTAATGCAGTTTTGTTTTGGGTTTTTTGGTTTTTTTAAAATAATATTTATTAAAAGTTTAAGAATTACAGAAAGAAGTAAAAAAGAAAGAGAAAATATAAACCATACAAATCAATACATTACAGTACATATAAAAAAACCAAAAGACACAATACATCAAAGCAAAAACAAAAGCAAAAACAATTAAAAACACATCCAATATTTCCATATCTTTATCTTTCATTAACTTGTTTCATCGACCTCCTCACACCTCCCTTTTTTGTATTCTAGTTATTAATTATTTCAGCAAATCCTTTCCAGATAATTTCAGCAAATCCTTTGGCAGATAATTCATTTATTAAATTTGCAAGCGATTTGAGTTCAGTAATGAAATCTATAAATATGCTGAGAGACTTTCGCAGGGTCAACTAGTGAGCTTCATGGCTGAATCCAGATTTGAACCAGGATCTCCCCGGTTTAAATCTGGCACTCTAACCACTATGCTACACTGATTTACAGTTACACAAATGTGTGTTGCATGCTTAGACTTCCTAACAATGCCTCAAATGGTTTAGAGCATGTTTTGAATGCCCAAAGTAAGAGACTCTTCCTGCTTTTTGTTGTTGTTCTGCTTGTCTCAGCTTCAGCAGAGTTATCACTTGCAGGTCAACTCTGAAGGATAAAGGAGTGATATTTCATTTAGATAATAAAGTTGTACTCAAGGCAGAGAGTAAACAACCCCCTTAATCATAGTCATTCAGGCAGCAAGTTGGGGCTTTTATGCTACGGTGTGCAAGCCAGAGTGTACATATCTATGTCACTTAAATCTTAGTCCAAGAAGAATCATGCAGCTGGTACATTGTCTCATTTGCTGTTCTTTAAAAAAAGTTCCATTTCTGGACACCAGAAATGAATGTGTTTACTCAAATGCTATCATTTTGTACCCTGAAAACAGTGGTTTCCACAAGGTATAGAAATGGTTATCAAGACAGGTGGACACCTGAAGATGTTTCCAGATGAAAGGTTTTTTATTTCAGTGCTGCTTTCTTTCAGCTGTTTACTACTTTTACTATATCCTTGATGCCTTTACCATATCCTTAATGCCATAGTATGTAAGCCAACATGCCCCCTGGCACACCTGGAAATAACCCTCTTTTTGTTTAATTGCAACAGTGCAGATGCTGAACACACAACCTTCAAAGCATTTGCATGGGGAGAGGGAATAAGGATCAAAAACAGTTAGAATAGGATGGGGATGAGACCATAAAAAGAGTTCTTCCAGATCAGGTCAAAAGGCATCTAGCCCAACATCTCACAATGGGCAACCCAGATGCTCAGGGGAAGACCACAAGTAGAATCTGAGTGTGACAGCACAGAGAGAACACTTGTGATAGAAAATAGTCAAGATGGGAGGAGGGATAAAGATAGAAAATGGGAATTATTCAAAATAGCATGGGTGTGTGTGTCCCTTGATGTTTTCTGTTGACATTACAGCTACCATCAAAGCAGTGCCCACGATACTGAGAAAGTCATTTTTACCGTACTACAGGAGTCGGCAATGTTTTTGTGGCTTGGACCGGTTCACGGCCCCGCAGACGCCGCGGTGGGCTGGAGTGAGAGCGCACACATGCACGCACGCATGCAAGTGCAAACGCTATTTCCTGCACTCCTTCCAGCGTGGAGGAGGCATGCACAGCTTCCCATTGGCTGCAGGAGCTTCCTGCAGCCAATGGAAAGCTGGCCAGCATCGCAGAAGGCGGTCCCCACTCTGCTCTGCGCTGGTTTAGTGCGGCGCACGGGAGCCGACCGAGCTGGCGGTGGGGGTCCATGGGCCAGTTAAACGAACCCCATGGGCCGCTTGTGGCCCATGGGCCTTAGGTTGCTGTACCCTGCTGTACAGTGGTACCTCAGGTTACAGACGCTTCAGATTACAGCCTCTTCAGGTTACAGACCAGAAATATTATCTCAGGTTAAGAACTTTGCTTCAGGAAGAGAACAGAAATTGTGTGGCGGTGGCAAGGCAGCAGGGTGAGGCCCCATTAGCTAAAGTGCTAAGAACAGTTTCAGGTTAAGAATGGACCTCCAGAACAAATTAAGTTCTTAACCCGAGGTACCACTGTACTACTAAAAGGCAACTAGGCTGACAAAGGGGATGGATCAACACCCCTATGGAGAAAAGCTACAGTGTTTGGGACTTTTTAGTTTAGAGAAAAGAGGGAGGGGAAAGTAAGGGAGGGAAATGACAGAGGCGTGTTAAATTTTTCAAGAGAAGGAAACAGAGAAAGCTTTCATCCCATCTCTCAAAGCGCTAGAATTCAGGGACAACCAATGCAGCTGAATTCTGGAAGATTTGTGGTCAGAGGCAGTGATGCTTCTGAACACAAGTTGCTAAAATCCCTGACAGGGGGGAGTGGTCTCGTGCTCAGGTGCTGCTTTTGGGTTTCCCACAGGCATCTGGGGGGCGACTGAGAGAATGAGATGCTAGACTGTATGGGCTACTGGCCTAATTCAGCAGACTCTTCTTATGTTCTTAAAAGGAAATGCAACAGTTTCATATTTTTAATATAAAATATTTATTGGATTTTCACAAATTATAAAAACACACACAATACACAATACAAACATACACACACAAAAACAAACATGTATAGTTTCAAGACCTTTTTTTCTTAAAACTTACTTCGCCGACTTCCCCATACCTCCCCTTTCTGCATTCCAATTTCCAAATTTATTTCAGCAAATCCTCCCCCATAATTTTATCTAATTGTTTCCTTTTCTTTCATTTTACTTAATCTTTTACAGCTGTAATCCCTTGCTTTCTATAACCACAACATTTTAACACTCATTAATTTTACAATATTTCTTAAGATAAATTTTAAATTTCTTCCAATCTTCTTCCGCCGTCTCTTTCCCCTGGTCTCGGATTCTGCCAGTCATTTCCGCCAGTCCCATGTAGTCTATCACCTTCATCTGCCATTCTTCCAGAGTGGGTAGATCTTGTGTCTTCCAATACTTTGCGATGAGTATTCTTGCTGCTGTTGTAGCATACATAAAAAATGTTCTTTCTTTGACACCAATTGGCCGACAATGCCCAAGAGAAAGGCTTCTGGTTTCTTAGGGAAAGTACATTTAAGTACCTTTTTCAATTCATTATATATCATTTCCCAGAAAGCCTTAATCTTCGGACACATCCACCAAAGGTGAAAAAAAGTACCGGAAATGCAACAGTTTCAAATGCCGAGGGCATGACTAGCATAGCATATACAGTCATACCTCCGGTTACAGATGCTTCAGGTTGCATTTTTTCGGGTTAAGGACCACCGGGTTACTTCTGGGTTTCGGTGGACGTGCATGTGCAGAAGTGCTAAATCACACTTTTCACATGCACAGAAGGGCCGAATCCCAACCCGGGCATGCACAGATGCGGGTTGCGAACGTGCATCCCTCACAGATCATGTTTGCAACCCGAGCATCCACTGTCTGGGGAAATTGGTTGGCAAAAGCATGGATATTAGGAGAAATATACATGCTGATTTAATTTCCATGAAGACTTAAAAAAAAAAATCCCGAACAAATGTGGAGAGCTGAACTTTAGAGTGGAAAAAATGAGAAACAGAGAAAAAACCAAAATTGATAGACTGGCCCATCACTAGTTTGGGATAACAGTGATTTTCATCACTTCAGGGTTGGAGGGAGCAACGCACAAATAACTTCTGAACTATGATATGCATATTTGGCCCATCAAGTCTACTTCTAATTCTCAGATGTTGTAGAATAAGCTTTTTGTCTCTGTGTGAAGAAATGCCCATTCTGTACCCATTTTATCTATTTTGTCTCATTGCTCCTGTTGTTTGGGTAACCTAATAGGATGTATTTTTCTCTCAATACCTCTTTTTCCACCTGAGTATATTATCAGAGCAATTTTGTATCTCTAGCGGCTACAAAACAGCTCTTCAGACCCCAGCCTGAATTATGGTCATTATACAAAAAAGACCCATCATTCCCAAGTATTACTGTTAGCTGGGTGCCTCATTGCAGGGGTAGAGAGAGTGGTCTTCCCTTCTGAAAAACCTGTAAAGTTCAGAACAGGGGTGTCAACTTGAATAAAATATTGGAGCGCCCCAGGTAAGCCCTGCCCTGCATAATTGATCGCAAGATGCACACACCATTTGAATGACAATGCCTATCAAGTATTTTATTGGGGAGGCTGAAGAGACCTCAGCCCCTAGGAGTTGGCTTTAATGGATCAGAATAACTTTTTGACTCTTGAACTGGACTTGGGCCCGGGGCACAAAACTCACAATCAGACTCTCACCTTGGCGAGTGAGTCCCATACTGACGTTCCAGAAGAGGAACTACTCATGGTGAGAATGAAGAACTCCCTGGTGTTTTCACAGTACAACTCCCAACATCCTTCACCTTTGGCCATTCTAACTGGGGCTGTTGGAGTTGAACAGTTTCTAGGTGGCCATGCAGGTTCCCCATTCCTGGTTTACAACATATATTGTCAGCATTTCTGTTGAGTCTCCATGCCCTCCATGTTTCTGCATCTCTAACTTCTGCCTGCCTCGTAGCTCAGATCTCACACAACAAACACTCCTGTTGTTCTGTGAGGAGACAGAAGCAGTGCCGGATTTACGTATAAGCTAAACAAGCTATAGCTTAGGGCCCCAATCTCTTGGGGCCCCCCAAAAAAATTTAAAGGAAAAAAAATACAATTACTTTGATAAAATACATATGTTGTTATGTGCAAATGGCTTTAGATACCTATTAGGTCCATAAATTGCCTTGCCAACAAAGGTCCGTATAGTTAAAGCTATGGTTTTCCCAGTAGTGATGTATGGAAGTGAGAGCTGGACCATAAAGAAGGCTGATCGCCAAAGAATTAATGCTTTTGAATTATGGTGCTGAAGGAGACTCTTGAGAGTCCCATGGACTGCAAGATCAAACGTATCCATTCTTAAGGAAATCAGCCCTGAGTGCTCACTGGAAGGACAGATCGTGAAGCTGAGGCTCCAATACTTTGGCCACCTCATGAGAAGAGAAGACTCCCTGGAAAAGATCCTGATGTTGGGAAAGATGGAGGGCACAAGGAGAAGGGGACAACAAAGAATGAGATGGTTGGACAGTGTTCTCAAAGATACAAACATGTATCTTCTTCAGTGTATCTGAAGAAGTGTGCATGCACACGAAAGCTCATACCAAGAACTAACTTAGTTGGTCTTTAAGGTGCTACTGGAAGGAATTTTTTTATTTTGACTATGGCAGACCAACACGGCTACCTATCTGTAATACAAACATGAGTTTGACCAAACTGCGGGAGGCAGTGAAAGACAGGAGTGCCTGGCGTGCTCTGGTCAATGGGGTCACAAAGAGTCAGACACGACTGAACGACTAAACAACAACAAAAATTACCATATAGCATATAGTCAACACAAAAAACAGTGACAATTTGTTGTTGACAAAAGACAGCTGGACATATAAAGGGCCCCATTACCTACAGTAGGTTAGGGCCTCATCAAACCTAAATCCGGCCCTGGGCAAAAGGCCCATCCATTTGCCCATGGGACCATCACTTAGTTGTAGCTCTTGCAACCTGGCTCATTATTTTGGGTTTGTCATGTTTAACTAGCCAGCTCCAACCTTTGAAAAGACAAAGGGGCTTATTTAGCAAGCTTCCACTCATATTTCTACCTTTACGGATACAGGATCTGGGGAATTAGAAGGGACTAAGAGCATCATGAAGGCTGACTCCCCAAACCTACATCAATATGGGGGGGGGGAATGTGCCCACCCCCACAGCCACATAAACTCACACCATCCAACAGAAGACTTCATTATTACTGGGAGGAAATCAGTGTAGTGAAAGTTGGGTTTTTTTTAAAGGATTCTTAGGGTGATGAATTTTGGAAACCATTCTGCATTCCTTGCTCTTTCTTCTTTTTTTTGAGGAATATCTGCTCTTTGTTATTGTAGGAATGCACTCTTTGCGTATTCGCTTGCTCTGTTATCCAAGACCAGACTTTGTAACCATCTCCTAAAGACCCAGTTATCCCTTTCCCGTCCCCAAACACAAATTTCCAAGCTTAAAATAAAACTTCTTAAATATAAAACTTCAATTGCTCAGTATTTTACTGTAAATCAATAAAATGAATGTTTTTTTTAAAATAAATAAATAAATAAATAATAAATTATCCAACCCATACATCATTTTTCTTGGCTAAAGTCCACCATATAAATATTGCCATTTATAACCGCCGCCCCCTGAGAGATATCACACTAATGTTGCTGATTTACAATAAGTTGCAATAAAATTTTATACCATTGTCCAAATGATTCACATTAGGGCATTTGCTCCGCTGGATCTGATTAAAAATAATTGGCAACCATTTTGTGACCTCTAGTGTTAAGGCCATGGCTTGGGCTACCTTTCAGAATTTAATGAATAAGCTTACAAAAGAATGAGCATATGGGAAATTTGGATTCAAGATCAGCAGAAACAGGGAGACTAATTGCATCAGTAAGCCAGTGACCTCTTACAGTCTTTGGTAGATTATGGGCCATTAAAATTGTTACATATGTGTGTAAAATGATGAAGTTGTTAATGAAAGGACAATCATGTTTTTTGTCTGCGTCTGCAGCAAGTAGCCTCGTTGCCACTATGCTGGTCTAGACCAAAGCCATGTTACTACACCCTGAAGATGTCTGTAGGAAAGGATTATGGGTACCACTGCAGACTGCATTTACCTGGCTTGGAATAGAAATTTGCCAGGCTCACAACACATAGCTGTCTTGTATTTCAGACCGAGTTTGTAAGTAAGCCTGTTTCCTTTCTCCCCAGGGCATCCTGAATGGGCGGCATCCAGGAAACCAATAAATCAAGGGAAACCATATAAAGTAGCAAAATACCCACCAACCACACTGGATATGTGTTTGAGAGCTACATCTGTGCTCTCGCCACATCACAGACAAGGCTTGATCCAAGTTTTGGACCACTTTTGGCAAAAGACCAATAGATAGACAGATAGAGAGACAGATATAGATGATAGATAGATAGATAGATAGATAGATAGATAGATAGATAGATAGATAGATAGATAGATATAGAGATAGATAGATAGATAGATAGATAGATAGATAGATAGATAGATAGATGATAGATAGATGGAAAATGAATGAATTAGTTAATGTAGGCCCATGGCATCATCAGTAGGCTATGCTAGGGACATTTTTGGTAAGTAGCCATAAATGCTAGGTTCTGATGCTAATCATAAGACTGTGAGAAAAACCCTATGGGAAACAAACATGTAGAACATGCACACTCTCCCAGTTTTGTTACAGACTCCGCTAACCCAGAAATAGTACCTCGGGTTAAGAACTTTGCTTCAGGATGAGAACAGAAATCGTGCAGTGGCGGCAGCAGGAGGCCCCATCAGTTAAAGTGGTACCTCAGGTTAAGAACAGTTTCAGGTTAAGAACGGACCTCCAGAACGAATTAAGTTCTTAACCCAAGGTACCACGGTATTAAGAAAGAAGGAGAAACAACTCTCCCAGTCTACTTTCTCCAAACAACATCTGGGATCCAAAAGTTGAGAAAGGCTGATCTAGATCCATGTTTCTAGATTCAGGTAGGTGGCCATGTTGGTCTGACGCAGTCAAAATAAATTATAAAATTATAAAATTGTCCAGTGGCACCAATAGTATCTGAAGAAGTATCCATGCACATGAAAGCTTATACCCAGAACAAACTTAGTTGGTCTCTAAGGTGCTACTGGACAATTTTTAAATTTTTTAATTTATTCTAGATCAGGGGTCTGCAATCTTTAAGACAAAAAGAGCCACTTGGACTCGTTTCCAAAGAAGAAGAAAAACTGGGAGCCGCAAAACAAGCCAAATGTAAATAACCATGCATTCTTCCCCTTCCCTCATTCTCTCTCTTTTCCCTGAGTCTATTTCAGATAGCAAAGCGGAGTATGGTACCTCTCATATCCATTTTTTGCAAAGCACCATGTGCATAGAGGGCATTATACAAATTAATACATAGAAAAGTGTCTGTCCCTCCCTGCAGTTCAACTCCCTCTCTTTTTACTAACAGCACATATCCATTCCTTCTGCTGGTGCAACTTTCTCATCATGGGTGAAAGGAAGGTGAGAGGGAAGAGATATGAATATTTATGTGTGTATATGTATACATACATACACCTGCACAATTACAGGTTTGAAGCCAACTTAAAATAAAAAGAGCTGGTAAGCAAAGGAATCTGTGGTGCTTTCCATGGGATCCGGGGACATGTCAGCTAATACTCTTCGCTTTCTTCTTCATTTGCTTGTCTCTGCAGCAAATCTCGAGGGGGAAGGGAGAAGGGCAGGAATTGCATAGGCACGAGAGAACGGGGGAAATCCCGCATGCAGGATTTTGGTGCCTAACAGCCCCCCCTCCAATTGCTCTCGTGCTCCCCCGCCTCTCCTGCTGGCTACCTCTGGACCCCCTCCTCGTCACTGACGTAATTCACCCCTTCCTCCCTGACAGGGAGGGCGGGCCCATTTTGTGGTTCACCTCAGGTGCTCTCCCTCAACTCGGAGGCCACTCAGAAGCAAGGCACGGAAAAGGATCCCGAAGCACCACCGCCACCCCCCCCCTCTCTCTCTCTCTCACACACACACACCCCTCCCCACCATTTCCCTCGAGCGCGCGCTCTCTCTCTCCCTCGCCTCAGGTGCCTCGCACGCGGGGCTGAGGAGAGCGTGGCCTGGGAGAGCGTTCCCCCTCGCCGCCGCCCGTCCTACCCCGGGGGAAGCTATGAGCCATGAAGCCGCCTGGCAGAACTTCCCTCCGGCGGCAGAAGCAGCAGCAGCAGCCCTTCTCCGGCGGCCGCCACCACCTCCTCCTCCATCCCAGCAGCCGCCGCCTCTTGAGCTCCGCCGCCGCCTTGCTTTGCCCAGCTCGGCTGCCCAGCTCCATCCCCCTCCTCTTTCTGGCGCTTTTGCTTTTCTGCTCAGGGTCCCCGAGGATCTGCGGAGCCGCGGCAAAGGTGTAAAAGAGCCGCGGGTTGCCGACCCCTGTTCTAGATCCATGTTGTCTATGCTGACTTGCAGGAGCACTCCAAGATCTCAGACTAGAGTTTCTCCTATCCCTGCTTGGAGATGGCAGAGATTGAACCTACGACTTTCTGTATGCAATGCAGATTCTGTACCACTTAGCTATACCCCATGCAGAGGCCAGGCATTTATTGGATATGCTCTATCTCTGGATTTCCTAATTCAAGTAGTGGCTTGGACAACTTGACCTGCAAGTCTGCCTCCACCACTTTGATTCTATTATTATAAGCACAGCAGGCAGATCTTTTATTCCCTTTCTTGCCACCAGCTTAAACACACACAATACAGAAGCATCTTATTTTGTCAAGCTCTTGTGCATTAAAAGCTACTCTCAAGCTCCCTTTGCCTTCCTCCGAGTTACGCAAAACATCTGCTAGATCGACTTTAGGGGGCTGTTTTCAACTTTTATTTGTATCTTCCTTTTGTTATGAAGATCTTCCTCTGGTCCATTTTCAGGCGGGGGGGGGGGGGGAGGAAAGACCTAAGAAGAATGCATAAACCTCCCAGGCAGTTTCTGACTTTCTAAAAAGCTTGCAATAACTAGTTGGTGACCTGTCACAGCTCCTTGGTGAATCTGACTCCATTTTCAGCATGGCAAGACCAGCCCAAATATCAGGGGCATCAGACTTTCAGTATAATGTTTCCACATTTTGCCACTTGCCATTAAAATGAAATGAAAGCCTGACCATTATGAGAGTGGGGAACAATGAAATGAAATTGAAGTCTGAAAGAACAGTCCAAAGAAGTCCTAAATTGTTATGATATTAAAGTAAGAAAGGGGAAAGAAGAAAAGCTATCTATGTTGAAGGCTCTGCTGACGTATCACTGTCACATAAACAGAGGGATTACTGGAGATGGAGAGATCTGTCAATTTCATTCCCCCCCCCCCCGGATTCTCATTTTTCCAAGTTCGTTTCCCCACAATTCCACATAAGTTTACAATTAATGAAAAAAATATCCTCACAAAAACCCATCAGTATTTTAGTGCACATTTCTCCTAACAGACAGATTTTTTTATATATTCAGTTTTGCTTAGTACACAAAAAGTATGAATACTTTGTATGAATGTGGCTTGGGAGTAAATGTATTCAGGGAAATGATTAAGCATATTCCACATTTGTGCAGGCACAAAATGTGGCTAAAATGAGGTCAGGATTCACTCTCGGCTTTTCTGTTTGTTAGTGTTTAAAAGCCACTTGATTATTTTTTTAAAAAAGATTCTTGGCAACTTTTTGCACAGACACTCATGAATTTCACAACCTGACATTGAGAGGGAGCTTGGTACAGTGCCTGGGACACTTTGAAATCAGGACTCAGAACTACCTTCAAACCAAGAAAGTACAGTGGTACCTCAGGTTACAGACGCTTCAGGTTACAGACTCCGCTAACCCAGAAATAGTACCTCGGGTTAAGAACTTTGCTTCAGGATGAGAACAGAAATTGTGTGGTGGTGGCGCGGTGGCAGCGGCAGGCCCCATTAGCTAAAGTGGTACCTCAGGTTAAGAACGGACCTCCGGAAAGAATTAAGTTATTAACCTGAGGTACCACTGTAATGGTGACTGACTGACAGTATGAAACCCCTGGATTGGTCAAGTCTGAGAGAAAATCTAGGAATCTGGCTTGGTTAGCATCACAGCACATGCTCTTTGCTATACTTCAGTCCTCAGCAGAGGACAGAGGGCCTTCTCGGTAGTGGCACCCGCCCTGTAAAACGCCCTCCCATCAGATGTCAAGGCAATAAACATCTATCTGACTTTTAGAAAACATCTGAAGGCAGCCCTGTTTAGGGAAGTTTTTAATGTCTGATGTTTTATTGTATTTTTAATATTCTATTGCAGTGGTGGCCAAACTTGGCCCTCCAGCTGTTTTTGGACTACAACTCCCATCATCCCTAGCAAACAGGTTCAGTGGTCAGGGTTAATGGGAACTGTAGTCCCAAAACAGCTGGAGGGCCAAGTTCGGCCACCACTCCTCTATTGGGAGCTGCCCAGAGTAGCTGGGGAAACCCAGCCAGATGGGTGGGGTATAAATAATGAATTATTATTATTATTTTTAAGCTACTGACCTCAGAAACCCATGAACTGGAGAACCCAGATCCCAGGTTCACATTCATGTATGACCACCTATGGATTTGGCCTGGCCCTGGGGCATGGTATGTCTGCAAATGTTTTCAGGTTGATTTGTGCAATTTTTCTTCTGCCTCAAACTGGTTTGCTGTGGCCCAAATTCCTGGGGACCCAACAGCTCATCATCACCCAGTTTCAACCCAGCTTTGCCAGCAGGAGTGAGCGAGAATGTAGGCATTTGGTTCCAAGGCCGGTCATCCCAACAGATGGTTTTCCTCAGACTTTGAACTAGTTTTATTTGGAGCTTATTGGTTTTGTGTAATAATTAGGATTTGGATAAACACTGAAGGCACAGATGAACTTACAGGCTGGGCAAACTTCTGCCAAAGGAATGAGAAATTAATATATGCTCTTATTTCATTCCATTGTGTTGAGGCTTCCGCTGGGAGACGGGCACAATTAAAATAACCCTTTGCAATAAGGTGGGAAGGAGTCTGCATCTTTTGGAAGCCAATTCTCTCCACCCCCACATGAAACAGGATAATCTATGGCTAGCCTATGGATGCTAAGGTCTTTATTTGACCATTTTTTGGAGAATGAGATCCCACAGCTTGTTTCATATCCTCCCTGATACAACTCTCCCAATCAACAATTTGTGCAAATTTGCAGGTTTTGTCTCCCCTGGATTCACTGCACTGAACAACAACAAATAGTGAATGGTGCAACTACCTTTTCCTAAGTGTTATGTCACAAGTGACATCCCCCATCAGTCTAAAGATGTGGCTGTTTTATTTAGGTTTTGCAAAATGATCTTTCTATGCCCTTCGGTTTCTCTTACTCTTGCACATATCTCAGGACAGGAGAAATGGTCCATTTCAGTTTCTTAGTTTTTTCATTTTCCCATTCTTAAGTTCAGCTCTCCACATTTCCACATCAGTTTGTATTTTTTTCAAGACTAAAAAGTCCTCTGTGAAATTTCACCAGCTATGTACTTTCTCCTAATATGCACATGTTAGTATGCCATTTTGCCTGATGGACACAGTTTTGCAAAGCAGAATATGATATAAGCAGTTGGCTTTTATGCCGCCTGCCTGGGCATGGCCTGCAGTCGATAGTCAGCCAGGCAGTAAGAAGAAGAAGAAGAAGAAGAAGAGTTTGGATTTGATATCCCGCTTTATCACTACCCTAAGGAGTCTCAAAGCGGCTAACAATCTCCTTTCCCTTCCTCCCCCACAACAAACACTCTGTGAGGTGAGTGGGGCTGAGAGACTTCAAAGAAGTGTGACTGGCCCAAGGTCACCCAGCAGCTGCATGTGGAGGAGCGGAGACGCGAACCCGGTTACCCAGATTACGTGACTACCGCTCTTAACCACTACACCACACTGGCTCTCATAGCCAGCCAGGCAGTAAGGCATTGGCCCCCAGCAGAGCCTCTGATTGGCTCATTATATTTTGACTTTCGGGCGGGGAATTCTGATCAGTATTTCGCCCGGCCAGGGAATCCCCTTAACAGCCGGCCAACACATGGACTTCTGATGCTGGGAATGGTGGATTGTGCGAAGGTCTGCAACCATCGCCCATCCAAGAACAATGAGCAGCCTTGTTGGGATGTTATTTTCTTTTTCATATGCAATTTTTGCACAGTTTAGCAGATCCATGTTGAACACTTGGCCAGAGAACAGCACTGCAGAATTCAGAGACTTGCACATTTCAAAGGGTGGCTGTGTTTTGACTTGGAGGTCGTTTCGGAATGTTAAGATTAGTCAGGTTGGTAAATCTTGGTCAGCAGGTACATCTTGACCCAACCGCCGAAAACTATAATTTGATGATACAAGATACACTACAGAGGCCATTCCACAGCCAGGGGACACCACGGAGAATGCCCTGTAAATGCAACATTCATTTGTACACACTACGCATGCATGCAATTCACAATGCAATGTCTTCTTTCAGATGCGGGGATCACACACGTTCTGACAGTCGACTATAAAGCTGTGGTAGGGCTGCCAATACCCTTCTCTACTGCACTCCTTCCCACCTCCAGAAACACCAGCCCATTTGCACCAGGCCTCATGTGCTGGCAGCTTTAAACATGACACGGGGTTGGGACATTCATAAACCTTTCATGCCACCTCAGCAGCCGAGCCAATAGTGGGGGAAATGTCATTGCAGTCAACTGAATCTAGATCCCTCGAAACCAAGGGTCAAGGATTGCAGCTGATGGGAGAGTGTTTTTGTCAGATTTTAGCAATAATTTGGCAAAACTGCTTCTTTCCTCCTAAATCATCTGTTCTGCGGTTTAATTTGGCATCTCTTTCATCTCTCTGCAACCATAGTAACTGCGCTGAAAAATTATCCGAAGCTGGCATTGACTTTACAGATAGATATCTAGATACTATACAGTGGTACCTCAGTTTTCGAACGTAATCCGCTCTGGAAGACCATTCGAGTTCCGAAACGTTCGAAAACTGAAAACTCAATACGGAACCTGCGTGGCATGTTCAAATTCTGAGGTGCATTTGAAAACCGAAGCATTTACTTCCGGGTTTACGGAGTTCGAGTTCCGAAACGTTCGTCAATGGAGACGCTTAACGTTACAGACTCCACTAACCCAGAAATAGTACCTCGGGTTAAGAACTTTGCTTCAGGATGAGAACAGAAATATTGCAGCAGCAGCACAGCGGCAGCAGGAGGCCCCATTAGCTAAAGTGGTGCTTCAGGTTAAGAACAGTTTCAGGTTAAGAACAGACCTCCAGAACGAATTAAGTACTTAACCCGAGGGACCACTGTATAATACATATAGATATATAGATATGATATACCGTATTTTCCCGTGTATAAGATGCCCCCATGTATAAGATGACCCCTATTTTTTTTAACCCCAGATTAAGTTGTTTAGATTTTTTGGGGGTGGGGGAGTTCACTTCCACCAATCACTCACCTGCTTGCCCGCCACTGCCAATTGCTTGCCACAGCCACTGCCAATCGCACATCTTGCCACAGCTGCCAATTGTCTGCCTGCTCGCCTCTTCCAATAGCCCACCTTCCCACTTGCTTCAGCCACCAATTGCCTGTCCACCTCACCACAGCCGCCAGTTGCCATAGCCACAGCCAATTGCCAGCAGGCCTTGCCACAGCTACCAATCACCTGCCCAATTGCCACTGCCAATCTCCCGCTTGCTGCTGCCATTAATTGCATGTCCCCCCTCTGCATTCACTATAAGACAACACTCAACTGTTGCCTTTTTTTTTTTTTTTAGCAAAAAGCATTGTCTAATACATGGGAAAATACCGTGGGTAGATAGATATAATATAGGCTATATATATAGTTGACGAAAGATCATTTCAAGGCAGAGATAACAAAGGGGGGGGGAGACCCTGTTGAGGTGGATATAGCCAAATAATCTAGAAGATTGTTTGGCCAGACAGAAAGAGAGTTCTCTCCCCCCCTCCTCATATCAGCCCCACCGACAACCCAAGGGGGATTAAAAGAATGTGCGCTTATTAGAAAGAGATTTGATGGGAATCTTATCATTATAAAGCTCTTAATAAAATGAAGGAAATCCCGGTTTAGGCTAGTGCTGGATTATGAATTATCTTCCTCTTGGCCTATTCTCTTTTTCCCAAGGGAAAGGGATGATGTTTCGATGCGCTTTAGGTTGTGTTTGCTTTTCTTCCAGTAAATCAAGAAAAATCAGCTTGACATGGCATTGTCCATGGGGGCAGAAAGAAGGGATGGCTTCCCTCAAATTTGGAGGATCAGGGTTTTTTTTAAAAAAAGCATATTCCACCTAGATGATTCATCTTCTTTTTTAGAAGCTTGCAATGAAAGAGACAAAGGTGGTGACTAAAATGGATCAATTGCATATAAATGCCGGCAGATCATTTCCAATAAGTACTACTTTTAAATACTTATTTAAAGAACAATATTCTGATCAAATAATGAGGTATGATATGTTGAATTGCAAATAAAAAGGGAGAGAGTACATTATATTTTAGGTACAGGTAATCGAATATCTAGGGCCCACAGTTTCATTTAAACAAAGGATGTGTGGACTGCTCTAGCCGGGTGCAACTGCAGTCAGTCAGCTGGCAATCTCTCCCCGGAAACCAGTTGAAACTGACAGGGAATTCCCTTTCTCCAGAAGGGTGCAACATGGTGCTCCCTAGAAAATCTGCTTAACACTGTACTTTTTTGCACTTTCATTGTTGCTTACTAAATTTCTGTATCTCCCTTCATTCGAGGATCACAGGACAGATTTCAATATGAAAAAACCAAAACTGCACAACATCGTAACATAACATAGGAACAAACAAAAACAATAACCCATTATATATTATTATTATTATTATTATTATTATTATTATTATTATTATTATTATTATTATTATTATTATTATATTTCAAAACTTTAAAATGCCTGCATGTCAGAAGAGGACAGAGCATGCAAACCCATTCTCCCTCTGTGTTGTCTGGAAGTGGTCAGGATGCATGAAGCAGAAAAGCAGTCAAGACCGAACATAAAAACACAGTAAGATGCTTTGCACAGAGTCAGACAGATAATTTATTACAGTCAAAGACCAGCTCGCACAGTCAGACTATTGGTCTATCTCAGGCACAGGCAAACTCCAGCCCTCCAGATGTTTTGAGACTACAGTTCCCATCATCCCTGACCACTGCTCCTGTTAGCTAGGGATGATGGGAATTGTAGTTCCAAAACATCTGGAGGGCTGGAGTTTGTCTATGGCTGGTCTATCTAGTCAGCATTACCTGGCAGTGGCTCTCCATGGTCTCTGGCAGGGAATCTTTCCCAGTCCTGCCTTGGAACCTTGTGCAGGCAAAGCATATTTTCTACCACTGAGCTATGGCTCTTCCACTTCCACTGGACATGCAAAAACACACCAGGGTGGAATCTACACACATAAAAAAAAAGGTCAGAAAATGCTTTTTTTAAAAAAGTTTTTCAAAATATATTGAATTTTCCCTAAGGCTCACCATCGCCATCTGGTGTCACATTGTATATTGCGCTTAAAATGCACTTAAAACTGAGTCCCAGGATTCAGTACCTCCCTTGGAGGAAAGAGAGTGTGGAGGAAGCAATATAATATTTTGAAGACAGCCATTTGTTGGCCATTTCAAGCGAACCATCACACTGCTCTCAAATGCCTTTTGTTTTGAGGGATGTTTAATGAAGTTTTATTTGCTCTCTGGGTGCTGGAAGCTTGGAGGAAGGAGTTTGGCAGGCACCTGAGCTTTTGAGACTTTGCAGGAATAAATAAGAGAAGGTGAGAAAAGCTTGCTTCAGACTGGAGCAAACGTGGGAGGAGCTGTCTCTCACAATAACAAGAATTTAAAAAAGATAATTGGGTTCTAGAGTGTAAATGAAATGTAGAAAGACAAGGGGAGAGCATGCAAACAAGGATGTCAGGCACCAGTTCTGTTTGATGCCCTTGTGAATTCTGCTTTTTGCATTTCTTATCTGGCTCCTGAAGCAGGTGGGAAAGATGCAATGAAATGTGATGTGTCTGTTCAAATAAATGGCTGCACACTGCTACATGAAGACGCATTGACAACAATTGTTTGTTCATTCATTACGACGAGGTCTTGCATACCTTGTTTGTTTATGGGGTGATACGCAACAGAAATAAAGAAAGATACAACAATTCTTTGGAAAGACTTTAAAGTCAATCCACTTTAAAAGCTTATTACGCCTCTGATGCACACCCAAATCAGCACACTGGTAATTCCTTTCTCTAATGTTCATACAAATCTCTTCTCTTCTGTTGGCACCCCTGTGGCTTGTTATGAGTCAGAGGAATTTTACATCACCTGCAAAAGTTGCTTGATTTTTGCATTACTGTATCGTTTAGCTAAAACGCCTCCCATTAGCAACACTTTGATTTTCATGTTATACAACAGTACTATTTATACAGATGCAGAGAGAAGAGGCTGGGAATCTTTTCTTTTGGCCTGCTTCTAGGAATCAGAAAAGTTAGCCAGCCACTTAGGTAAAGGTAAAGGGACCCCTGACCATTAGGTCCAGTCGTGGCCGACTCTGGGGTTGCAGCGCTCATCTCGCTTTATTGGCCGAGGGAGCCAGCGTACAGCTTCCGGGTCACGTGGCCAGCATGACTAAGCCGCTTCTGGCGAACCAGAGCAGCACACGGAAATGCCGTTTACCTTCCCACCGGAGTGGTACCTATTTATCTACTTGCACTTTGACGTGCTTTCGAACTGCTAGGTGGCAGGAGCAGGGACCGAGGAACAGGAGCTCACCCCGTCACAGGGATTCTAACCGCCAAACTTCTGATCGGCAAGTCCTAGGCTCTGTGGTTAAACCCACAGCGCCACCCGCGTCCCCAGCCAGCCACTTACTGTCCTTTAATTTCTTGAAAGTTTCCTAGCGATCTTTGAATAGCTTCATTTATAGGACGCTTCATGATTTCAGTGGATGCAAGCTTACACTTCATCATTTGGAGGTGGCCAAAAGTAGTATGTGTGTTTTCTTTCTCCTGCATTTCTGGATCTGAAAACTATAAACTCTTAAAAAGAAAGTAAACTGTGACCACATTCGCACCGTACATTTAAAGCACTATGACACCACTTTAAGTGCTTGTTCTGAGAGCTGTAGTTTTTTAAAGGTGCTAAGAATTGTTCCCTATTCCCCTTCCAGAGCCACAGTTCTCGGAGTTTTCTGAGAGGATAGATTGACTCAGAATTGTAGCTGTGCGAGGGGTTATAGAACTCTCCCAACATCTATCAGCACCCTCAACAAACTACAGTTCCCAGGATTCCTTTGGAGAAGCCATTACTAATTTTTATTTGACTTTTACTTCATACCCTGCCTTTCCATATTGCTATACAGAGGGTGATTTACAAGCTGAAGAAACAACAAAATATACAAGAGCATCTTATAGCAATCCGATCCAATGCAAACAAGTCATAATAAAAATATAACAAATAAATTAATGAGCAATAATCTATTAGAATTTAATCATACCCAATAAAATTAACGCTCAAAATATAAACAAATAATTAAACCAAAATTCACTCTCAACAATTACAATAAAACATTACTAAATTGTAATTGATAGAAATAATGGCATACAATACGTGTAAACCATGTAAAGAGGCTGAATTGGGCAACTAAGTCAGATATCGTTTAAAATTATAGGTTGTGACTGTACAATTAGGCATTTTTAATGGCCACAATGTTGACATGAATCTATTCCATCATCCTAGTCTATACCAATTAGGGTACTGGGCCCCCATGTCTGACCTGAAGTCTCCTGGTTTGCTTCGTCCCCTCCAGGTGGCAAGAGGAGAACTTGAAACTATATCAGGAGAGTGGCATCTATAGGACTTAGTGTAGGGTTACCAGACATCCCTGTTTCCCGGGGACAGTCCCCGGATTTGCAAATAAGTCCCCAGACAAATTCTATCCCTGGAATGTCCCCGGATTTCATCTAATGTCCCCGGGAAACGCAGCTGCGGCAGTCTCAGCAGCCCGGAGCAGTTGGCTCTGGCTGGCTTCAGGAGCTGCTCAGAAGTCCCCATATGATGGTGGTGCAAGGGATCTCAGATGCAACTTCCGGGCTGCCTTCACCTTCCCTGACCCCAGCAACTGAGCTGTGAAGGGAGGCTTCATGCTGCCTATCGGAGCAGCCTCCTAACTCCTACTTGCATGCAAGCAGGGCAGGGATCTCCCAGCTATGAAGGGAGGCTTCACACTGCCTATCAGAGCTTGTGTGCAAGCAGGACGGGGCAGGGATCTCTTAGTTAGGCAATGGGAAGCCTCCCTTCCCAGCTGAGGGATCCCCGCCCCCTCCTGCTTGCATGCAAGTAGGAATGGGATTGGGGATGCTCCGATGGGAAAGGAGGCATCATGCTGCCTGAGCCTCACCACTGCCACCGCTCTCGGCCCTCCTTCTCCACCTTCCATGCCTGACCCACTGCACACCGCTTCCCCACCAACACCACCACTAAAGAACCAACAACTCGGGGGCTGCCCAGGCTCATGGAGAAAGGAGGTAGAAACCTCGGAGGAAGGGGAAACGTGGCGGTTGAGGTCAAGACATCTGCCACCACCCTGAACGTGTAGTATTTATTTATTTAATTAAAGTGTCCCCAGATTCATTGGGAAAAAAATTTGTTAACCTTAACTTAGTGTGCAGCTTGCAAGGTTCAGCCCAGCAGGAACCATCTGCAAATTATTACACAAACTCTTGAGCAGGAGGCGTCTGCCCTCTCCCCCTCTTCCAGTTAACCTCCCTCTCTGCAAATTATTGCATAGACTGTTTGGGACCTGCCTCCTTTTCTCAGCTTTGGGCCCTGAAAACTCAGGATCTGGTTTCTTCTGGCCCAGCTACCCTATGTTCAGTGTTCCTCTGTGGAGTTTACTTCCATTTCCCATGTCCCTCTTCCTGCCTTTTTCGTTCATTCAGACCCCACCCTGCCGCTGAATAGTAGAGCAATATGTCAGCTACATCAGAAGAGCTCGTCACCTTTTGATAGCAAAATTAAACATGGTGTTTCCTTACCCTGCGAGTAATTAATCACAGAGGCAAATGAGAAAGTGCACATTCTGTTACGAGTATTATAGCATTGTTATAATATTTTCAGGAAGCTGAAACCTCCCGAGGCATCATAGAAATAAGACTACTTGTGTAAAAAGGAGAATTAATTTTCATTCCTGCATATGTGATAAGTTTAACCGGGATGTCTCTCAAACCTAATTTGTAACTGAATTGCTAATTGCTCAGCAGCTGTGCCCATTGGGGATTTGGGCTGCTAAATAAACACATCTTTATGGCAAAGTAGTAATATATCAAAGTTTTTTTTGGTGAGGAGAGTAGAAATGTGTCAAATAAGAGTGGATCCTGAGGGTTTCAAGCCCCAGAGATGAAGGGAGAATTCTTATTTTTCTCCTCCCTCCCCGATGTGACCGTGACAACCACAACTCATTCAGATTTCCAGGTGCCACCATGCTAAAAGCCAGCTACACAAGTTCTGTGTGCATCATTGACCTTGAAGGAACTGAGTATGTTTAGCCTGGAAAAGAAGAGATGGAAGGGAGATATGACAGCCATCATCAAATATCTTAAGGGCTGTCACATAGAAGAGGGAACATGCTTGTTTTCTCCTGCTCTGAACGGTAGTACTCAAACTAATGACTTCAAATAATAATAATAATAATAATAATAATAATAATAATAATAATAATAATTATACCCCACCCTCCCCTGCCAGGGCCAGGCTCAGGGCGGCTAACACCAAATATAAATTACAATAAAACATAATAGGGGGAAAAAACCAATTAAAATACGGCTTAAAATGCAGCCTCATTTTAGTAGCAGCCCATAAATCAAGACCATGAAGGGAGGAAACATCAGATATTCACCCCAGGCAGCTATCCATGCTGGTCATACATGGGCCAGCAAAAGAGCCAAGGGAAAATTTATATACCAAATCCCATATTAAGGGGTCAGAGTGAGTCCAAGCCAAAGGCCAGGCAGAACAGCTCCATCTTGCAGGCCCTGCGGAAAGATGTCAAATCCCACAGGGCCCTGGTCTCTTGCGACAGAGCATTCCAACTAAACATACAAGTCTCTCACCAACCCTTGTTGTCGAGGCCAGAAATATTCTACCTGAAGGAGCGTCTCCACCCCCATCGTTTGGCCCAGACACTGAGGTGCAGATCCATGGGCCTTCTGGCAGTTCCCTCACTGCGAGAAGTGAGGTTACAGGGAACCAGGCAGAGGGCCTTCTTGGTAGTGACGCCAACCCTGTGGAACGCCCTTTTAGAAGACTTTTAGAAGACATATCTGAAGGCAACCCTGTATCTGGAAATTTTTAATGTCTAATGTTTTACAATTTTTTATGTGCTGTAAGCCACCCAGAGTGGCTGGAGAAACCCAGCCAGATGGGCGGGGTATAAATAATAAAATGATGGTGATGGTTCAGAAAAATGTTCTGACAGTAAGAGCTGTTCAGCAGTGGAACAGACTCCCATGAGAGGTGGTGGACTCTCCTTCCTTGGAGGTTTTTAAGCAGAGGTTGGATGGCCATCTGCCATGGATGCTTTAGCTGAGATTCCTGCATTGCAGGGGGTTGGAATAGATGACCCTTGGGTCCCTTCTAACTTTAAGATTCTATGATTCCATGACCTGACAGCACTGCAAGCCACACTTTACAAATTGAAGGTGGTTATGGGATTCCACCTACATTTTGTTGATCCAGTAGAATGTCCCTAAGATTCTTGTGAGAACAAATGGATGCCCTTGACAGATGAAGACAGTGTCTTCAGTAATGTCCCAGGGAAAATGGCAGCTTAAAACAAGGACCACCACTTCTCCTGGCAACCAGGTTATCTCAGAAAGCCAGTTTTGTGCCACTCTTAAGCTTCCAGATTTCCTGAATTCCTGTAGCCTATGCCACTATTTTTGCTGATGGATTCCTTTCCAGTTATCTTGTAATCTGCCAATTTGATTTTCAGTTGTTAGCTTGCCTGCCTAAAATTTGCCTGTGTGTCACAGTTTCTCAACAGCACGGAAGGTACTTGACCAGCATTAGTCACTGGGTCCAAGTCCAAAGAATCAATGATTCAGAATTAGCCTGAGATCAACCAGTGAGACACTCTAAAGGGAGACCAAAATGAAGCAAGTCTGGTAAGATCATGTCACAGTCCTGTTTACAGGCGGTCAAAGTCCTGGCTGAGGAAGTCGGGACCGGGGGCAAGATGGCAGGGTGGGAGCAGAAACGGGAGTCCAGAAGCCAGGAGTCAAGAAGCCAAGGGTCCAAGGGCCAGAAAACCAGGAGTCAAGGCTCCGAGGATCAGGAAGCAAGGAGTCAAGAAACCAAACACAGCAAGGCAGGAAGTGTATTGCTGTGGCAAAGAGCCAAAGGGAAATGCTGACCTTATATCCCTTCCCGGCTCTTGCCACCAGGTGCTGTGAGTTACCAATTGGCCTCACCTGTGCGGCCACGCCTTGCCTCTTCAGAACAAACTTAAGAAAGCCTCAGTCCTGTGAAGCCCTAACGGTCACAGGGCCTGGCTCCTGCAAGCATTCCTGACAGATCATCAGGGAAAGGCTATGGCTCAATGGTGCAGCAGTTGTGCAAAATGTGCCCAGTTCAATCCTGGGCAAAAAAAAACCTCATAAGAAGAGACCTGCTGGATCAGGCCAAAGGCCTAGCCAATCCTTCCATATTCTTAGTGGCCAGACTGATGTCCATGAGAAGCCCTCAGGCAGTACCTGAGTGCAATGGTGCCCCACTTGTGATTCCTAGCAACTGGTATCCAGAGACATAATGTTTCTGATAGTGGTGTTAGAACACAGCCACTATGACTAGTAGCTATGGCTGGTTGGCATCTTCAGATAGGACTGAAGAACACTCTGGTCTGAAACCCTGGAAAGCTATTGCAAATCAGTGTGAACTTCAAAATTTCCAGATGTTGTTGGATTACAAATTCCCAACAGTCCTAGATTCCATTAAGGAAGATGGGAGTTGTAGTCCGTCAGCATCCTGGAGGGTCACAGGTTTCCCATCCCTGCTGTAGGCAATATTGAAATGATGGACCAATGATCTGATTCAATATAAGGAAGCTTCCCATGTTGCTAACATGAGTCTGGATCAGTCAACCTTGGTCATAGCAGGACCAAGGAGGACCTCATAGCAGGACATCAATATAATAATAATAATAATAATAATAATAATAATAATAATAATGGCACATACTACATCTTTCCCCTTTACTGGGAAGTCAAAAACCTTTGCAGCAGGTAGAAATCTGCTTAAGCTGATGAAAGGCAAGATCCTGCAAGATCTCAGTGACTTCATTGCCCAAAGTGTGTATGCTCATTCCACTATAATTTCTATTCACATTAATAAAAAAAAATTGGTATGGCTTCTAGAATCTACAAAAACTTGTTTGACCAAACGGGACAATAAGACGAAAGAAATAAGTATCTGTGCTACAGGGAACTATGCCTCAATCATACCTCTTCCAACCCTCCTGAAGACTCTTACCTCTACAAAGAGTAGCAGAGCAGCCTTAGTTGACACACCTCACAGAAGCAGATGAAAGTTCTTGGATCACAAACGGTTTTTCAACCAATCCACGCTTGGCAGGGATGAGTTTATATTGCCTGTTTGCATACAGGGGCTGCTTCTGCTGATAGAAAGTTCTCATTATGCTCTGAAGTGATCTAGGAAGGCACGACTTAGCTTTCTCTCATTCCCGTTTAATAATAATAAATATGGGTGGGTGGATGTTCTGATAAAGTTCTTCATTTCTGCAGGAGCCTGCCTTACAAACAGGGTTTGTGGACTTCACTTTTTCTTAGTTTCTCATTTTTCCATTCTTAAGCCACATCAGTTTGTGGTTGTTGGTTTTTAAGGAAAGAAGTATTTGTGAAACTTCATCAGCATTTTTGTGTGAATTTATTCTACTACACATATTTTTATATGCAATTTTGCTTAATATACACTTTTTTGTGAAGAAAGTTTCCCTAATAAAATACATTTTAATATGTTATGTCCTTTAATAAATGCAAGTATATGAACAATTTTCCCTAGTCTATGCATTGCTGTACACATTTCTTGGCTGGGAAAAAGGTAAAGGTAAAGGGACCCCTGACCATTAGGTCCAGTCGTGACCGACTCTGGGGTTGCGGCGCTCATCTCGCTTTATTGGCCGAGGGAGCAATTTGTCCGCAGACAGCTTCCGGGTCATGTGGCCAGCATAACTAAGTCGCTTCTGGCGAACCAGAGCAGCACACAGAAACGCCGTTTACCTTCCCGCCAGAGCGGTACCTATTTATCTACTTGCACTTTGACGTGCTTTCGAACTGCTAGGTGGCAGGAGCAGGGACCGAGGAACGGGAGCTCACCCTGTCACAGGGATTCTAACCGCCGACCTTCTGATCGGCAAGTCCTAGGCTCTGTGGTTTAACCCACAGCGCCACCCACATCCCTTGGCTGGGAAACTGCATTGCAAAATTCGGACAAGTATGAATCTGTAGGATAGCTAGTGCTTCTGTTTGTGTATTGTTTTGGGGGAGACTGTTTCAATAACTTTGCTTTTCAATGTCAACTGAATCTAATTTCTGTCTCATCCCTACTTCCAAAGTATGTATGATAAAGAGGAGCATTGCTGCAGATCGCTTGTGCTTCTCCAGTGGCCATGAATCGAGCCCCTGAAGTGTCAATCGCTTCTTGCCTTTCTTCTAAGGGGTAATGTTCTAATAAAGTGTAAACCTGGGTGAGATTTGTCTCATCTGTCGACGGCTCTTTTTTGTTCTAACTTACACGTATAATTGTTTTGAAGTCATAAAAAGTAAGCACTCCGCAGCTCTGGAAAGATTCCCCTGCGAGAAGGGTTATGCGGCAGAGTTATTGCTTCAGCGTAGCTCGGGAACTTCCTCTGTATCTGCAGTATTTGATTTTGACTCAAACACAAGCAATTGGAATGAGTGCTTAAAAGGTCTCGGAGGTAAATTTACCCAGGAACAAGATTAATATTAAGAGCTGCCTATGGCTTTCAGAGAGAAGGCACTTTGAGAAAGCAGGGTAGGAGACTGGTTACTGTGACTAGCAAAATGGAAATTGGCTTTCTGATGTGTGGAGATTGCATGAGTCCTAGAGAAAGAAAGAAAGAAAGATTCTCAGAAGCCAATTGGCAAAGATCTGAAGGGCAGTGATGATTGTTTCTGAAAGGAAGCATGTGAATTCCCTCATTCTAGAGCTTCTGGATCTGTGTTTCCTACTCATACTCTCACACAGAATTTCCTTTCCTCGTCTGCAGACTCCACCCTCCTCCTTCTCATGCCTTTGGACCTAAAGGGCAAATGAAAGCCTGCCCAATAGGATCTCCCCTCTTGACTCCTTTGTATGCACCCTGTGCTATCCCAAAATCCGCTCCAAGAACCCCAGAACTGATTTACAGGTGTCTCAATTGTGGTAGAACATTCCATTGTGCAAGAAGAAACATTTGCACTGATGGAGTTTTCCATTAGCACTACTTTGGATACAACCCATTAATGTTAATAGACATGACTCACTTAGGTTCATTAATTTCATTGGGTCTACTCTGAGTATAACTTAGTTGGATATAACCCAGAGGAACGAAACATGGATACCTGAAAGACTGGGACTGGTGATTTCTCCTCCAGAAAAATACTACATCTGTTGGCTACCCCCCTCACTTTCAAAATAAACTCAGATATTATGATTTGTTTCTCAGGTTGACCTTAGCCGGTCATGAAACAAGACAGATAACTCCCCCCCCCCTGAAAAAGGCCAACACAAATTATCAAGGGGATAAAGTAAGGAGTAACTTCCTCATAAGAAAATTACTTATGAGGAAACGTTGCAACATTTGAGGGTTCTGTTTAAATAAAAGGCAAATAAGAGGGGACATAATAGTGGTTTATAAACTTAGGCATTGTGTGGAAAACATTATCCCTCTCTCATAATACTAGAATCTGAGGCCATCCAATGAAGCTGTCGGAAGATTCAGGTCAAACAAAAGATATTACTTAAACTATGGAATTAGCTCCCACTGGGAATTGCCAATGGGCAGAGTGCAGTTATACTCAGGTGGGGCTTCCTCGAGGCATCTCGTTGGTCACTGTGAAAAGTAGATGCTGGACTAGATAGGTCTTTGGCCTGATCTGATACTTTTCATTCATGCATAGCTAGAAGTTAAGCTGTGGTAGATTCAGATTCAATTTTGGGGTTCTTTAAATTCAAATCTGAAGTGTATCACTTGCATTTGCTCCATTATGGTTTTATTATTCTGCATTTTACGCAATGCTATACTGTAATGCTGCTTTTAACATAAAGCTATACATGCTGTATTTGCTACACTAGAGCAGTGCTTTTTTCTGGGGGTACGCAGGGGTGCACATACCCCTAAACATATTGTGAATCTTTGTACTTTTGTCCATTTACTGTATTAATTTTTCCCAGTTTGAACTATAAAATGATGTGGTTTTTTTTCTTGAGTCAAAATGAGAGTACCCCTAAACATTTTTTTAGGAAAAAAGCACTGCATTAGAGTATACCTTTCCTTGTATGGAGGTGGAAACCTCTTCTGGAAATTAAGTTGGAAAAGGATGGAGTAGATCTATAGTGGATATGATACCTTGGGGCAAATCCAGTTAAGACCTATGTCTATTTTTTTCAAGTAGGTCTACTCTGAGTAAGAGATAGTTGGATAGCAACCTCTTGTTTCGTTCCATTTGGGATAAAGGTGATATCTCTTCTTAGTTAAAGATCTAGGAACGTGGTGTAAGTAATAAATTAAAATAGGCTCGATTTCTAATGTGTGGGGGAATTATTCAGGAGTAACTAGAGAGAACCAATCAGAATGCTGCAAAAGTTGGAATGATTCTCTTTGCCAAGAGGAAATAAAGGACAGTTTTTCAGCTCAAGATTATGCCAGTCTAGAAATGATGTTCAAAAGACTATTCAAACATACAAACCTTCTACCCAGACTGTTCTGTTCTGCCCCACTGCTCCCTGACCCAGGTTTGAATTGCTCCATGAAGACATTCATATTTTAACCAATGTTTGATGTTAAAAATGTGAGTCTTGTGATAAGAAAACATTCTAACTAAAAAAAAATACATTTGATGGAATGAGCCTTATGGTGTTGAAGTATTAATATCAACACAAATGAAGAAACCATATTTTAATTCAGAGGACATTCTATTGCAGTATAATTCACTGCTGACCTAATTGGTGCCCCAAATGTTACAATTGTAGACTCATTCATTCATGCCTTCTTGCTTTTCCTTGGATTTTCTCAAGTAGCACAAATTCCTAGCCTGCTTTCAAACATATAATTTGCTCCTTCTGCAACACTAATGCTTTACTCCTGGAAGAATCTAGAAATGAAATGGAAATATTTTTGCATATCTAAATTATAACTGCCACTCAGATTATTTTTAATATAGAAGCACTGGAAGGAAAAGAGCAGTGTAATGTTATCCATTAAATAACATTACTGTTGGGGGACAAAACATTCTATTAGTAACTCACTTACAGCCCAATCTCAAATCCAGTTACAACCAGCATTAAATTTACCATCTGTTGAAAGCTCTGACATCAACTTCAATTTCAGGACTGTAGCTCTCAGACTGAGAGAATTAATGAGTTTCTCTACAATAAAGGATTTGTTTTCCATTATTCATTACAGCTATATTGTCCCTGATCATCCATCTGGGGTGTCCAGAAATAAAATGTAGGGCCATATCCAATGGGTCACCAAGCCAGTGGGCCAAAGCCAATGAGAACTGTCTCTGTTCAGCTGCCTCTGACCACACAGCAAAGTAGAATGGAGGGTCAAGTATCTGACTAGAATAAGAGGACAGACAAGGAACACACCAGAATGCAAGAAGCCTTTCTTGCCCAAGTAGGAACAGGAAGACGTCTATGCTCCTTTTTGTCCAGGAGGAGCCAGTGACTAACCTGGGTGGGCAGAGTCACAGACCCTCTAAGTGTCCCTATTTTCCAGGGACAGTCCCAGATTTACAGAAGCTGTCTTAGTTTCTGATTTGATCCCAGAGTGCCCTGCTTTTCCTTATGGTGTCCTTATTTTCGTTGGAGGGTATGGAGTTATCTCACTCCCGAGCCAACTGTAGGCAGCCCTGTATAGGGAAGTGTTTTTTAAAAAAATGTTTAATTGTGTTTTTATATATGTTGGAAGCCGCCCAGGGTGGCTGGGGCAACCCAGTCAGATGGGTAGGGTATAAATAGTAAAGTTGTTGTTGTGGAAGTGTTGCGGTTGTTGTTTAGTCGTTTAGTCGTGTCCGACTCTTCGTGACCCCCTGGACCAGAGCATGCCAGGCATTCCTGTCTTCCACTGCCTCCCACAGCTTGGTCAAACTCATGCTGGTAGCTTCGAGAACACTGTCCAACCATATAACCCTCTGTCGTCCCCTTCTCCTTGTGCCCTCCATCTTTCCCAACATCAGGGTCTTTTCCAGGGAGTCTTCTCTTCTCATGAGGTGGCCAAAGTATTGGTTGCTAAGACTCTGGCAGCACTCCAGAAATAAAGGGTGCTTCCACACTAGGTTTTCTGATGTGGAGTTTCCACTCTTTGCCATGTGAAAGCGAGTTAGCTTTGGCACGAAGGGGGGCAGGAAAATGTATCCACTGAAATGTAGATAGTTCTGTACCACAGAATGAAAGAACAATGAGCAGATAATGCTAGGACCCACTTTATTTCTCTTCTTTTTAAGTCATTTAAATCTGCTTTTAAAATTGTATTCTGATTGTCGTAACCTGCCCTGGGAACTTAGGGCGAAGGGTGGGTAAAATATTTTGTCGCAATAATAATAATATAGAATAATCATCAGTCTGGAAGCACCCAAGATCAGGTTATTTGGAACCCCAGATTTGCATGTATCATACGTGTCCCTAGTTCTAAATGCAATGCAGGCGGAGAAAATGATGCCATAAATTCGTAGTTATCACATGTTTTGGAAATTGTGAATTATGTAAGGTAAAGGTAAAGGGACCCCTGACCATTAGCTCCAGTCGTGACCGACTCTGGGGTGGCGGCGCTCATCTCGCTTTGTTGGCCGAGGGAGCCGGTGTACAGCTTCCGGGTCATGTGGCCAGCATGACTAAGCCGCTTTTGGCGGACTAGAGCAGCGTACAGAAACGCCGTTTGCCTTCCTGCTGGAGTGGTACCTATTTATCTACTTGCACTTTGACGTGCTTTCAATCTGCTAGGTTGGCAGGAGCTGGGACCGAACAACGGGAGCTCACCCTGTCGCAGGGTTTTGAACCGCCGACCTTCTGATCGGCAAGTCCTAGGCTCTGTGGTTTAACCCGCAACACCACCGCGTCCCTTGTGAATTATGTAGGTTTGCCTTTAAATGCAAACTGGATCAAATGTCTCCCCCATCACTACTTGCAGTTAAGCTCATCGCTGACCCTGGGCTTTAACTGGTGAGGAGAGAACTTAATCTAGAGTTCTTGTTCAGATGTTGTGCGATGCTAAAATGTGGCTGAGCTGAGCATGACACAGCAGACAAAAGGACCAGGGTCGAGCAAAATGGCTGTGAGTGCCTCTCTGGGAGCCTGCAGGTTAAGCCCAAGTTTGGCTTGGTGTGCCATGAGAAGCAGCTTACAGGAATTATGTGGTTTCTTCTCCTCCCAGTCCCCATTATTTGATTTACTGAGGGTTGTTTTTTTTTACCCAAAGGCTAATAATAATGCATGGAAACATATCCACAATAGCCAATTGAAAAATCAGCAGAACAGAAACAGAGATAAATATTTCAGCTTAACCTCCACTGCCAAATGTCAGCTTCAGTTTGGAAGTCTCCCAGTCCCTCTAAAAAACACCTGGGCGAGTTTCTATGCGAAGGAAGTCCCAAACACTAAGGAAGCTTCTGTGTGTGCGCTTGTTGACCTAACTTGGCACAAAGAAGATACATTATTAATAGGCTATTCTTGGCCCATCTTATAGTTTATGACAGAACATAAGGGGAGGACGCATCAACTCGAGAGCTCAGGCTGAATGCCAGGCCTGGCTCAATTGCGCAAGCCACTCACAAAGCTGTTTCTGCATAGCAGTGGTGTAGCCACTGGGGGGAGGGGAAACAGGGGCAGTTGCCCCAGACACAAAATTGTCAGGGGGTGCAAAATTTCGACATCTGGTGCTGCTTCAATACAGCTGCGCACTTCAGTTATTGGGCTCTGTTGAAAACAGCTTCTATCAGATCAAAATGAGCAGATAACAGCAAAGGTTGCTAAGTTCATAGCAGGGGCAATCAGAATAAGGGCCACTGCTGATTCAGGACTTTAAATTGTGCTTTTATATCAAATTTCCTTTTCTGCGTATACTGTAATGTTTTACTGTTGCTATGGCCATTGGCTAATGGGAATAAAGTTTTATTTATCTTTGCTGGGTTGCTTCTCCATGTGTCGCAGAAGTGACCTCTCCAAACAATGGAACAACACTTCCTTTCTTATCTCTGCGGCCAAGATTTCCTGAGTGACACAGGCGCCGTGTATGCATGTGTATGCATACTCCATCCATTTCCCTCCCTTCCAGCCACCCCCTCTGCGTAGCCCCAGGCACTGGCAACCCACGCTACACCACTGCAATACTTCCAATGGTGCTGGGGCACCAAATGTGTATCAGGAGGTGTAGAGCTCAAACTGGGAGCCTTGTGGATCCATGCGGAGGTGATTCATGTGGTAAGCCACAGAACTACACTTGGTGCATCGGACTAGCAGTTAAATACACTTAGGCTCCAGACCAGCCCTGCCTACCCAAAGCAGGCTTGTTCTCTATGCTGGAACCTTACAGAGGCAAAACAGCTCCATTCTTCTCTGGGATATCCCTTGGGGGTTTCCTAGCTGGTGCCTCCCACCACTCCTCATCATCCAGCCAGTGCCCAACATTCCCATGTGAAAACCTGGAGAGTTGTTGCCAGTCAGTTTCAAAAATACTAGGCTAGATGAACCAATTAAATGACTCAGTATGAAGACCAGCTTGAGGACAACCTCAGGTTTGCAGATCTATAGCAGAATGCTAGGAGAGCACCCTAAAAGGGGGAGGGAAAAGAAACTTCAAAAAGCAAACAGCCTAATGATACCTGAGCACATACAGTAAACACAGAATGCTAACTGAGGGTTGGGTTGTTGTTTTTGGTGGGGGGAATAGGCAGTCTAAGGGAGAGAGTGGTGGCCATCAAGTTGGATAGCTTTAACCAATTGTTGGAATCTGCTTATCCCAGGAGCCAATGGAAGAGTGCGCCTTTGCGAGTAAAGTCAAACCATTTGAGAGTTACAGTGTCTGCTGCGGCTGCAGAGACTGATACAGGAGAAACATGTTTTGTTGCAGGTGGGGCAGATAAAGGCATCCAGTTGTTCTGATGCAGATGTTTCTTCTCTCTCTGTTCCTCCCAGGAGCCATTCCTAAGTTGCCCACTACTGTGGACACATGAACTGAGTGCCTATGTCTCTATGGTGGATTAGCTTATTAATGGCTATTAAGCTGGATGGCTATGCTTATGTCTACTGTCAGAAGCAGTAGACTTCTGAATGTCAATCAGTGGAAACCATGTGAGATTGTTGTTGCACTCAAGTCCTGCTTGACGGCTTCTCTCTGGCCTGATCCATCAGTCTCTTATGTCCTTATAAAAATGGAATGGAGCATCCCAGCAAAAGGGCACAACCATATTTTAGACCAGATCTTGTTGTGGCTCCCCCTATTTTTTTATGTGATGAATACTACTATTACTAATCCTATTAACATACCTGCTGAATACCAAAGGTGCAGGTCTAATGTTTGGCTCCTTCACAATATAATTGCTTTGTAATTGGGAAATAATCTCCATTTCAATGGATGGGGGGGGGGAAATCACTTTGAAAGAGAGCTTTTAAAAATGAATAACAAGGGGGAGAGCTGTTTCATGGCAAAGTTCTTGATTTTCAAGCACTCTGCTTAATGTTAGTGCATGTGTCGTGGAATAAAAAGTAACTTAATTAAATAGATGCCACTGGGTGCAAAATTTTAAGACCTATGCCTGAATGACCCTGGCCATTAATCCTATAAAAATCAATGCAATGTGCTACATTCTCTGGTGACTTCCAGCCATATTCCTTTCGCCTGTAAGCCCAATCGCTGAATCTCCTGATAATTACAGAAACCTTCTGGCCCCCTAGAATTTAACAAAACTAAAGAGGGAAATAGAGAGATCAAAAGGAAAATCATTAGTAAAGATTTTGTGTTTTCATGGTCGACTGCAGTCAGGGACGGTATGTGGTGCCAAGGAGGGGGGAAAATCTCCTTTAAGGATACGATATTTTATAGATTTGAGAGAGAAGGGAGCTCAAGGCAAAGGAACAAATAGAGTTCAATCAAATTGTATATATGTGAGAACAGCCTTGGGCAGGGTGAAGTGTACAGGCAGTATTTAAAATGTGATGGTGATGCTTTTTTGATACAAGCAGAAGATCACATCTCTGAAAGAGAATGTAGAATTTCTGGCAGCCAAAGGAGACATTGGTCTTGTAACAGTAAACCATGGCTTGCTATGAGCAGTGCCAGTTTTAGAGGGCCTTTGACAAGACTCCCTCCATGCTTCCTTCAGTGAGGCCATCTCTTCACCACCATTATCTGTTGTACCACCTGCTTACTTGCGAGGTAGAGAACCAGTAAGATTTTCTATCTGGCAAGTGCCTCCTTCTCACTTCATCACTGTTTTCTGGGCCATAGTGAGAGGCAGATGAACATGCTAGTTGCAATGATGTTAGGAAGAACTGGTCCAGGGGATGCTTGTTCCTGGAATGTGAGCTCTCAGAAGATGCTCAACCATGGTGACCAGTCGTGTTTATGAGTAAGAGCCCAGCATCTTCCCTGGTCCACTTGCCTCCCCTCCCTTCTCCATTTCTGGTAAGGCTGGACAGAAGAGTTCAGCGGTTTTCACTGCCATTTTAAATAACCATAACTTGCTGTGATGTCTGAACCTGGACTCAGATTATTCTTTTAACTATGGATAGTGGAATCAAGCCAACTTCAAACCCTGGATTACACATATAGTAAAGTTCAACTAGCCATAGTTGAGATTAACCCAGTTCAGGGCTCTGGCAGAAAGCTATGGGGCTGGAGTGACTCCCTTAGGGGAAGAGGTGGTCCTTGTGGTATTGCAGTCCTGAGCCAATGAAGGGTTCATAGGTCAAAACCAGCACTTTGAATTGGGCCCGGAATCTAATGGCAGCCAGTGCAGTTGGGCCAGGGTTGATGTTATGTGCTCAGACTGACTTTCCCCAGGGAGCAGCCTAGCCTCTGAATTCTGCACTAGCTGAAGTTTCCAAAACCTAGAGGTTATCAAAAATAGATAGAATAATGGATGTGACTCTTTCTATTATGCTGTAGTCCTGCCGCTCAAAAAACAGCCATTTTATCACATGTGTGTTTCCATCTCAAAAGGCAAATGGCATTATTGCAATGTGAGGAAATAGCCTAGCCAATCAATCAATCAATCAATCAATCAGTAAGTAAGATGATGATGGAGGGACGCGGGTGGCGCTGTGGAGGGACACGGGTGGCGCTGTGGGTAAAACCTCAGCGCCTAGTGCTTGCCAATCGCATGGTCAGTGGTTCGAATCCCCGCGGCGGGGTGAGCTCCCATCTTTCGGTCCCAGCTCCTGCCCACCTAGCAGTTCGAAAGCACCCTTAAGTGCAAGTAGATAAATAGGTACCGCTTTATAGCAGGAAGGTAAAACGGCATTTCCGTGTGCTGCGCTGGTGCTGGCTCGCCAGAGCAGCTTCGTCATGCTGGCCACGTGACCCGGAAGTGTCTCCGGACAGCCCTGGCCCCTGGCCTCTTAAGTGAGATGGGCGCGCAACCCTAGAGTCGGACACGACTGGCCAGTACGGGCAGGGGTACCTTTACCTAAGATGATGATGATGACAAGCTCAGAGCATGTCTTTGGGAGTTTTGTCCCCAAGCCTGAGGTTCCCCTGAGCCACAACACTAAAACATGTTCGATTTTTTGTGTGTGCAAATCAAATACTCCTCTGGGGCATGTAGGTATGAAGAGTAAATGGTCAGAATGCCAGCAGAGAGTCTTCAGTGAATGCTGTTCCCAGCCACAATGCTGAAGAGAATTCTGCAGCTTTCACAGTTCACTGAACTTCTTCATGCACACACCAGAAAGTTGCTATAAACAGAAAGAACCTATTGCGGCAGAAAAGTGAAATGCAAAAGCGAAAGAGCACAAAACCGTTCCCTCTGCCAAAGCACAACTATTTAATAAAACTGATTAGAAGTCAGGGTGATCTGCTGGGAGCTTCTCTCGATATGCCTTTTGTCCTGATGGACAATTGGCTTATTTCAAATGACTTTCCCACCCCATAGAGAGACAAGTGATTAGTGGCATTATGGTGATTGCTGTCCCCTTCATATCAGTACTTCTGGATTAAAGGAATAGTGTATCCACCTTGTTTAAAATGGAAATCCTCTTTAAAATAAATAAATAAATAAATAAATAAATATTTTAGAGATTTGCTCCTCATCTGAATTTGTATAGGTTAATTGCCTTGGCATTGTTTTGCCCCTCGTTAGATAAACCCTTAATCATAAGACCCTCGTGTAGCTATCATTTAAGTAATCGCAACGGGTGCAATCCATAATTAAAATGATAGCCGCTAATTATGCATCAGTTTAGAAAGCATCACTCTCCTGGCTGTAATTGAAAACAGGACTGAGGTATTGACAGTTGCTTGTGGCCCTCAAAATGGTCAAAAGCCACAGGGTGCTCTTAGAAGTGAACTTTGGCATCTCAGAGAGGCAGCCTTGGAGAAATACGATCTTCCCTGAACCCTTTCTCATAATGCCCCCTGCCCTTTGTATGATGGAAGACTAAAAACCGATGCTCCAGACCAGGATTGTCTTGATGGGTTGTTAAATGGACACGTGCATTTTAATGGGTTTATTTGCATGCTAATAGGGAGTGCGGAGCAAACGGATTTACTGTGGCAGTCATGTCTGCTGCTGGCAAATGCCAGGCCCATTACATGGCCGATGTGACAGGCATTAGACAGCGATAGGATTACTCTCTTGCCAGGAAGCTGTTGTTTTGTATCTGTGTCTGCCCAGCCCTCCCGGAGGTTAATTAGACCGCATGCTGATAGCCTTTTGGAAGCTGCAAACTACTGCTTAAACTTGAGGCTGAGTAAGTTAAAGAACTGGGACGACCTCTGCGTCTCTTGAGCCGCAGGTGGCCTCAGCGGCGAGGAGTGCCTTTTCCCCGTTTTGGTTGGTAAGACAGCTACAGTCATTCCTGGACCAAGATAGCTTGGCCACTGTGGTCCTGGCATTGGTAAGCCTCAAGATCAGATTCTTGAAACAAGCTCTTTGTGGGGCTCCCATTGGGCTTTGTTCAGAAGCTGCAGCTGCTACAGAATGCAGTAGCTAGGTTGTTGACTGAGACATAGCTCAGTTGGTTAGAGTGTGAACAATAATAATAATAATAATAATAATAATTTATTATTTATACCCCGCCCATCTGGCTGAGTTTCCCCAGCCACTCTGGGCGGCTCCCAATCAAGTGTTAAAAACAGTACAGCGTTAAATATTAAAAACTTCCCTGAACAGATGTCTTTTAAAGATAGGATAGCTGCTTATTTCCTTCACATCTGAAGGGAGGGTGTTCCACAGGGCGGGCGCCACTACTGAGAAGGCCCTCTGTCTGGTTCCCTGTAACCTCACTTCTCGCAATGAGGGAACTGCCAGAAGGCCCTTGGCGCTGGATCTCAGTGTCCGGGCTGAACGATGGGGGTGGAGACGCTCCTTCAGGTATTGCTGATAATGGCACGGTTGCAGGTTCGATCCCCATATAACACAGTAGCATATTCTTCATTGCAGGGGGGTTGGACTAGATGATCCTCAGGGTCCCTTCCAACGTAATGATTCTATGATTCTATCCCATCAGCACCTAACAATACTTGGTAGACAGAGCTGAACTGACAACTAATGTGCTAATGGGCACAGTTCTGAGGGAGTAATGGTCCTCAGAAGGTGGCGTACGGAATCAAGTGGTGGTGAGTTCTCATGTGTTGATGCTGGCCAAATATCTACTAGAGGCAGATATTTCATAGAGTTGGAAGGAACAACAAGGAGTTTCAGTATTGCTTCACATCAGCTCCAAAACAAATTTCTTCAATAGAGCCAATTCATGCATTCATCTTTGAAGCATCAAATGAGAGTTGAAGGACAGAACGTGTAGATGGGAACCAACCCTTAGCCCCTCCCCCTTTCTCTCTTTAGTCATGTGACATAGATGTATGGATTGGTGTGTTGAGTTCTCTTCCCAGTGTTTTTTTTTAATGCTCGAATAATTTGACAGTACTAAGTGTTATTTAACATATAAGCTATTTATGAAAATAATTGTGGAAGATAAACATTGCAACATGGAAATTAGAATTTGCGCTTTGAGTCTGATGCTGCCTGGAAGGGTTTAATGTTTTAAAAGTGACAGCCAAATATAATTATTTTCTTTTTGTTTATTGAGAGAGGAGAGCGCTCAGAGAATGTTTTGCAAAAACAGCAACATAGTTTGGGAAGTTGAAAATGCTTGTATCCTAGGCAACTGCAAGTGGTCTCAGGCACGGTTAGCAAATTAATTTGCAGCGTATATGTTGGATTTTATTTAGGGTGGAGGCGTGGATATCTCCCATCAGTAGGCTCTGCCTAGTGGTCCTCCCTTCCCATCTTCCAATTACAGTCGTACCTTGGAAGTCAAACACCTTGCGAGTCGAACGTTTTGGCTCCTGAATGCCACAAACCCGGAAGTGAGTGTTCCAGTTTGCAAACGTTCTTTGGAACCAGAATGTCCTAAACAGGTTCTGAACGTTTTGGAAGTTGAACAGTCTTCCAGAATGGATCCCGTTCGACTTCCGAGGTCCAACTGTACTTGGAAAGAATTTCTGCAATTCATTTTGGAAGTGGCACATCTACAGGTTGTGATCCTTTGCTTTTTACATTAACATGCTTGATCCCTGCACCCTTCTGCAGATTAGTCATGTACATGAGAAATCATGTGCAGTTGAAAGACTGAGGACATATTTTTTTTTTTGCATGTGATGGAATGTACTTTCATGCCATAGACAGTGCTTAAACAACAACAATACATGTACACACATATAAACATAGGTGCCAACTACCTGGGGCCTTGGGTGCCAGAGTACCCACAAAATTCTCCATGAAGGGGATGGGCACCTACAAAATTTGGTGCCAAGGCCATGCATGCTGCATGGAGCCCACAGTTCCGGGCACTCACGGTCACAGGGCCAGGTTGGCACTCCTGCACACACACACACACACACACACACACGGGTTCAGCAACAAAATACCCGGCCTGGTGGAACGCTCGCTCACAAGAGATCAGGGCCCTGTGGGATTTGACATCTTTCCGCAGGGCCTGCAAGACAGAGCTGTTCTGCCTGGCCTTTGGTCAGGGCTCAGCCTGACTCCCCTTTTCTTTTTGTATAAGAACTAGTATGAAAGAGGCCTCCCAGCATTCTCACAGGCCCTTATAAGATCAGCGTAAACAGCTGGGCCAATGAGCACTTACTGTTCCCAAACCTAATCCTGCAGGAAGCCATCTAATTAGACTTTAATTCTGACCTGGTTTTAGGAGGTAATTTAATTATTGTTTGATTTTATACCAATGTTATATATTTCATGTTAACCGTCCTGAGCCAGACTTTGGCCGGGGAGAGTGGAATAGAAATAAAAGTGGCTTTTTAAAAATTATTATTATTATTATTATTATTATTATTATTATTATTATTATTATTATTATTATTATTATTATTACTGCAGTGTGGATTGCACCCAGCCAGTCACTTTGCATTGATGCTCAATTCCATCCCTCGCCCCATTCTATCCAACTGTCCGTCTGCATTTTGTGGTGCTTGAATATGCTCTGTCCTTTTTGGGGCTCTTTTGGCATTATTGCCCATTGGGGTTTCTTGCTTTTCTATACGCCAATTAGTTTTTTGTTCATTTGCTGCTTGTGTTGTTTTTAACTGATGACTAGTGGTTTTGGTCTTTTTTTGTAATGCTTCTCTGATTTTTATTTGCTATATTTCCGTATACTTACATACTGCTTAGAGTCCCCCCTCCTTCAAACATTGAGTGGTACAGTGGTACCTCAGGTTAAGTACTTAATTCGTTCTGGAGGTCCATTCTTAACCTGAACCTGTTCTTAACCTGAAGCACCACTTTAGCTAATGGGGCCTCCTGCTGCCGCTGTACCCCCGGAGCACGATTTCTGTTCTCATCCTGAAGCAAAGTTCTTTACACGAGGTACTATTTCTGGGTTATCGGAGTGTGTAACCTGAAGCATATGTAACCCGAGGTACCACTGTATATAGACCAGCTAAATTCATATTTAAAGGACAACACACATATATGTTTGTGCCATACACACACTTCAAAGTTTGGGGTATCACTGAATCTGCTGATACCTCTGTCTTTTGTGTGGTCAGTGCCATTTTGGTTAAGTGAGCAGTGGAACTGAGATCACAATAAGTAGACACAAGCAGAATCCTGCTTCTGTACTACAACTCTCATCATCCCTGACCACTAGCCATGCCGTGGTCTGGACGACTGCAATGCGCTCTACCTGGGGCTACCTTTGAAGGTGACCCGGAAACTACAACTAATCCAGAATGCGTCAGCTAGACTGGTGACTGGGAGCAGCCGCTGAGACCATATAACACCGGTCCTGAAACACTGGCTCCCAGTAAGTTTCCAAGCACAATTCAAAATGTTGGTGCTGACCTTTAAAGCCCTAAATGGCCTCGGTCCAGTATACCTGAAGGAGCATCTCCATTTCCATTGTCCAGCCCAGACACTGAGGTCCAGTGCCGAGGGCCTTCTGGCGAATCCCTCCCTGTGAGAATTGAAGCTACAGGGAACCAGGCAGAGGGCCTTCTCAGTAGTGGCTTCCTCCTTGTGGAATGCCCTCCTATCAGATGTCAAGGAAATAAACCATTATCTGACTTTTAGAAGACATCTGAAGGCAGCCCTGTTTAGGAAAGTTTTTAATGTTTGATGTTTAATATTCTGTTGGTTTCTCCAACCACTACTACTACTACTACTACTACTACTACTTCTTCTTCTTCTTCTTCTTCTTCTTCTTCTTCTTCTTCTTCTTATTATTATTATTATTATTATTATTATTATTATTATTACAGTGGTACCTCGGGTTACATACGCTTCAGGTTACATACGCTTCAGGTTACAGACTCCGCTAACCCAGAAATAGTGCTTCAGGTTAAGAACTTTGCTTCAGAATGAGAACAGAAATTGTACTCCGGCGGCGCGGCGGCAGCAGGAGGTCCCATTAGCTAAAGTGGTGCTTCAGGTTAAGAACAGTTTCAGGTTAAGAACAGACCTCTGGAAGGAATTAAGTACTTAACCTGAGGTACCACTGTATTATTATTATTATTATTATTATTATTATTATTATTATTATTATGCTGGCTGAGGCTGATGGGAGATGGAGTCCAACAATTCCTAAAGGGCCACAGTTTGGTGTGGAGGATGAGCAAAAGGATCTCTCTCTCATATGCACACGCACAAGAGAGAGAGAGAGAGAGCACCTATAATTCCATAAAGTGGCTCATTTAGAGAAAAGCAGGTGATTGAAGGTCCTTCAAGCAGAGATATGCATCATATTCTCTGCTATGTGACGTGCTCCCCCCCTGGAATTCACACACACCAGCTTTCCACAGCTTGAGCGAAGAATATGAATTTTGCATACCGTGCTTCTTCTTCTGGCGCTCAGCAGCTGGTGTCTGTAGCAGATTCAAAGCTGCTGTAACAGGTACCTGCTAGAATGGATCTTCCCCCTGGAAGAAGCTGAAAAAGCTCACTCCTGGCAGCGTGTCAGGACGTCACACTCTCTTCCTTTCTCCTCAGGATGCTTAAGTTCCTGGTGAAAGCAATTACTTTCCAGTTATCCTAGACACAAAACACCTTGCTGCTTAAAATAATAAAGTGTGTGGTTGCGGGACGTGGGGGAGTACCTGTCAGGGAACTGACATCGGAGCTAGAGGCGGAGGGAAGGCTCTCAAATGATGCTGGAGAAGGGCCCAGCAGGGAGAGAGGCAGCTCCGCAGATGGGGAAGCAAATCAGCGCAACACCAGGGATATAGAGGGGCTGATGGGGGAATCGGCGAGAGGGCTCCAGGACTCTTCACTGGACACCAGCGGGGAGAGCACGGGTCTTCCGCTACCCACGCCCACCCTGCGCAGATGACTTCCGCACAGAGAGAGTAGGAGGACACTGGGTGTCAAACAACTTTTATGTTGGAAAAGATTTAAGAAACGCCCACTGATGGATTCTGCTAGCGACTGAGGCAGCCACGAAGTGAAGGGCTGCCCAGACTGAAAGGTTTAGCAAGGCAACAAAGCCTGGAGAGGCGGCAACTTACGCACGAGCAACCCATACACATTACAGTATCCATTGATTTTTGTCTTCTCAGCTAGGAAAGGAAAAAATAGCTTGATAATACAGCTGATGTATTTAAAGCTGGGCCGAAATTTCTCAGGCAATAATTTTCTTACCATCCCCCCCCCGAAAATGTTCTTCTTCATGCTCTTCTTGAACTACAGGTGTATTTCAATTGCACCCATCCTAGAATATTTGGCAAAAATGCCCCTCCCCCCTCGTGCTGCTGCCCACTAACACGGCAGAAATTTTTTGATGTAGCTTTGTGTGTTTTTTTAAAAAATGCTTTTTATTGAATTTTCTTTAACACAAACAAAACAAAATAAATACACTAATGTTCTACCAACTTAAAGATAAGGGTAAAGGGAGCCCTGACCATTAGGTCCAGTCGTGGTCGACTCTGGGGTTGCGGCGCTCATCTCACTTTACTGGCCGAAGGAGCTGGCGTACAGCTTCCGGGTCATGTGGCCAGCATGACTAAGCTGCTTCTGGTAAACCAGAGCAGCGCACAGAAACACTGTTTACCTTCCCGCTGGAGTGGTACCTATTTATCTACTTGCACTTTTTGGTGTGCTTTCAAACTGCTAGGTTGGCAGGAGCAGGGACCGAGCAACGGGAGCTCACCCCATCGCGGGGATTCGAACCGCTGACCTTCTGATCGGCAAGCCCTTGGCTCTATGGTTTAACCCACAACGCCACCCGTGTCCCTTTCTACAGTCTTATGTAAACTTATTTTCTCAACACTCTATTGAGCACAGACTTCCCTCCCTTCAACAGGTTTTCATATTAATCTTTTTGATGTAGCTTTGGAGCCTGGTTTTGTCAGTCTTTGTCTTGCATGCGAAAAGGTCCCAGGTCCAGTCTCCATCATCTTCCACAAAAAGGTGCCAGCTGGTGGGGCTGGGAAAAGAACCTGAGACCTCAAAAGTGTTCCTGCAGTCCGAGTAAAAAATACCAGACTAGATGGACTGATTCAAGAAGGCAGACTCATATGAGTCTCAGCTGTTCTCTGTATACAACTAGTTCCATTGCGTCCAAAATTGAAACTGAAAAGTCTTAAAGTGGATAAATTGATTGAACTAAGTCCCCAATTATTTAAATAATTACAGTATTTGGGGCTGCGACTGACTTTAGAAAAAATCACCTAGGAAGAAACATGAGAGAAGGGTGTCACATGATCTACGTCAGAGAGAACCTGGGCGTTCCAACGATATGAATAGTGAGAGATTCAAGAGCAGGTGAATTGTACAGTCATACCTTGGATCCTGAACGCCTTGCAACTCAAACCTTTTTCCTCCTGAACACCGCAAACCCAGAAGTCATTGTTCCCTGTATGTGAATGTTCTTTGGAACCCGAATGTCCAACAGGGCTTCTGTGTCTTCTGATAGGCTGCAAGAGCTTCCTGCAGCCAATCGGAAACCACGCCTTGGTTTCCAAACATTTTGGAAGTTGAACAGACTTCCAGAACAGATTCCATTCGACTTCTGTATTTTGTCACATAGCTAAACTGTGGAGTTTGCTTGCACAAGATGTCTTGATGCTCCCCAAGTGGTCTGGCTATAGATGGGGATTAGAGAAATTCACGGAAGATGTATTCATGGAAGGCTGCTTTGTATTGCTACTAGTATCAGATGCAGCATGCTATTAAATGCCAGCTGTTTAGGGTGTGGTAGGGGACAGCAAGAGGCACAGCTATGGTGTCCATGTCCTGCTTCGGGCATCTTGTAGGAATCTGGTTAGCTATTGTGGACTTAAAAGGCCCTTTGATTTTCCTGTGATTTTCTAATCACAGAAGAGAAATAGCGAAGGATAGATAGAAAGACTGTCAGATGACGCTCTGGATTCAAACCTCATGAGAATAAATATTAATTTTGGGCCAGTTTGATCTGAAGCATTTTGGGGTCTGAGATTTAAAAGAAATTCCTAATGTTCTCTCCCCCAACTTATTAATGTGAGAGACAATCACAATAAGGTTTCTTGTAGGATCCTCATTGCAATGCAAGGGAGCTGGGCCAAGAATGCTGTTTTGTTACTATTTATTTCACCAAGCTTTGGAATAGGGGAAGTCTCTATTAGGGCGACCAGCTGTACATTGCCAAGAAAGTGGATGCACAGCACCAAAAAGAAGAGGACATACTGCCCAACCTTTTCCATTCAAAAACAAGATGCACATATTCCGGGATGTGCCCCCTGGAGGGAAGAAAGTGCTTGGGGAGGGGCAAGAGCAAGAAATCACAGCATCCCAAATGGCCACCATGAGCTTGTGTGAAAAAACAGGATGTCCCCTCTTTTTGCTCTTTCTTTCTTTCTTTCTTTTTTTAACACTCGGTGGGTATGGAATCTGTTTAAAATAGGAGGAATTCAACATAGTGGCAGGGAGATCGCTCCATCAATCGAAGCATTTCTGCTTACTTCAAGGAATAGTCTCCCCTCTCATCTCCCCATGTGCTGCTCTGGGGGTTCTTCTAACACCCCCTTGGACCAATTTGGAGAGCATGGGGGAAGAAAAGTGGGGGTCCATTGTGCTAGAGAAAGTCCTTGTACAGGCTTATGCAAGCAGAACCAGTTAAACAAATCTGCCCCAGTGTTCATATGCCAACTTAAAAAGGTAAAGGGACCCCAGACAATTAGGTCCAGTCACGGACGACTCTGGGGTTGCAGCACTCATCTCACTTTACTGGCCGAGGGAGCCGACGTTTGTCCTCAGACAGTTTTTCTGGGTCATGTGGCCAGCATGACTAAGCCGCTTCTGGCGAAACCACAGCAGTGCACAGAAATGCTGTTTACCTTCCCGCCGGAGCGGTACCTATTTATCTACTTGCACTTTGACGTGCTTTCGAACTGCTAGGTTGGCAGGAGTTAGGACTGAGCAACGGGAGCTTACCCCATTGCGGGAATTCGAACCGCCAACCTTCCGATCGACAAGCCCTAGACTCTATGGTTTAGACCACAGCACCACCTGCGTCCCTATATGCCAACTTAGATGTACAAATAAAATATTATTATTGTTGTTGTTGTCGTTGTCGTCGTTGTTGTTGTTGTTGTTGTTGTTGTTGTTATTATTTATTGAATTTATATACAGCCCTATACACAGGGATCTCAGGGCGGTTCACAGAATAAAATCAAGATATAAAACCACAAAATACCTAATAAAAATAAAACAATAGCCCAATAGCTGCCCCCCCCTCCCAAAACATTTTAAAAGGGCATAGGATGTAAATTGGATCAGCCAAAGGCCTGCTTAAAAAGGAACATTTTTGCCTGGCACCTAAAGGTGTATAATGAAGGTGCCAGGCCAACTTCTCTGGGGAGAGTATTCCACAGATGGGGAGCCACTGCAGAGAAGGCCCCGTTCTCGTGTTGCCACCCTCCGGACCTCTCGAGGAGGAGGCACACGAAGGAGGGCCTCGGAAGATGATCCTAGGGTCTTGGTAGGTTCATATGGGAAGAGGCAGTCCTTGAGGTATCGCGGTCCTGAGCCATTTAAATTTAGAAGTAATTGCTATCATTTAAGTAGAATTACAACAAATCTTCCTGCTCAGTCTGCTGTCTAAATGCTTCTAACTATTGAAGTGCAATGTCAAGACTGCTGCTCCTCCCCTTTATTTATCTTGAAACCAAACTTAAATCAGATAGTCCTTCCCAAAAAAAATTTTTTTTAATGGTCACCTTCAAATAGAGGAGTGCTTTCTATAAAACAGAACTGGCAGCCACTCTATTATCCATTCATTGTGCCTGATAGAGTCAGATTTGCTTGTCTCCCACTCTGCCACCTTTAAAAGCTTTTAAAATCGGCTGCCTCCCTTTGCCTCATGGAATGCTTCTGCCTTAGTAAGATGTGTGAAATTTCCTAGGGGGAAAATGCACTTCTTATCAAACGCATGCATTGTGTTCTAAAAGGCCTATTAGGAAATCAAGAGGTGTGATATATCACAACTCCAAATAATGGGTTTTTAAGGTAGTTACCCTGCCCCTCTGTCTGGAGTAGGGTAATTAGTATTCTTTTCTGTTATCTCCTAAGAACTTTATGACAATACGGTATAGCTTGCAGCTTTGCCATTGATTCTGCGAGAGCCAAAGCAACATCTAAAATAGTATTGATTAAGAAAAGCGGAGACAGCACAGAAAATACTGCACCCTCCCAAAGGAAATTGGCCTCAGTCCGGTGCATAAGTCATGTTTGATGACCGCTGTATCTGTATGAATGCAAATGTGCAGCTCTGTTTTATAACAAATGCGTCCAATGTGCAGCAGACTCCTGCTGTCTACACATTGTAATTCAGGCAGAGCTTAATTTGAGCCATAGTTTACTGAGCAATTGTGTGAATGGCTTTACCCCATGGGTGGGCAAACTAAGGCCCGGGGGCCGGATCTGGCCCAATCGCCTTCTAAATCCAGCCCGTGGGCGGGCCAAGAACCAGCATGTTTTTACATGAGTAGAATGTGTCCTTTTATTTAAAATGCCTCTCCGGGTTATTTGTGGCGCATAGGAATTCATTCATATCTATTTTTCAAAATATACTCTGGCCCTCCACAAGGTCTGAGGGACAGTGGACCGGGCCCTTCTTTAAAAGTTGCTGAGCCCTGCATTTAGCCGCTAAGATCTTCATTCCAGGCCCATCATTGGTGATGTTATCAGCTCTGAATATTGAGCCAGGGTCAGCCAAATGTCACCCCCTCAGCGAAGACACCCGGGGCAGCCTGCCCCCGCCGCCCACTTCCTCCGTCCCTGTCTAGGGTGACTGAAACATAAAGAGACTGTTGGTTGCCAGAAGTAGCTGGAAGTGACTCCGGACTGAAGGTACCTCAGGACTGGAAATCACAGCCAGCTTCCTCTGCTCCAGAGTGGCTAAAGAGGGTAGGGAATCATGTTGACAGAAAGACAGAGACATCACTTCATACTAGGATTTCTAAAACAGGGGTGGGGGGAAGAGAGATCTGCCCCTCAGGTGGCTGGTGTTATGTAAAGCTGATATGTGCTATGTAATGAAGCATTAAGGCCTTTTTGTTTATGTTGATTTTTAGTTTATTTGCTCATTGTAATTCTTTGAACATGCATACTTTTCAAAAATGATGTGTAGAGCAAGTCTTGGGGAAGGGTTTCCAGATTGGGACTCCGATATAGGAAGGCTTTAATTTTATGGCCTCTTTGGTTCCGATCCATATCAGCCCTGTGGAACGCCCTCCCTCAGATGTCAAGGAAATAAACAACTAACTGACTTTTAGACATCTGAAGGCAGCCCTGTTTAGGGAAGTTTTCTAATGTTTAGTGTTTTATTGTGCTTTTTATACACTGCTGGGAGCCGCTCCGAATGGCTGGGGAAACCCAGCCAGATGGGCAGGGTATAAACAAGTTGTTGTTATTGTTGTTGTTGTTAGAAAATATTTTAGATATTTGAATGGCGATTGCTAATTGTGCAAATGGTGTCCCTTACGTTTTGGCCCTGAGTAACTAATGGTATACCTTGATGGAATCAAGGTTCGGCTGGAACTTTGTGGCTCATACAAAAAAGGCAGCTGGATCCTCATCAGCTTCTTTTTTCTACTCAGTAAAGGTAAAGGTAAAGGTAAAGGTAAAGGTAAAGGGACCCCTGACCATTAGGTCCAGTCGTGACCAACTCTGGGGTTGCGGCGCTCATCTTGCTTTATTGGCCGAGGGAGCCAGCGTACAGCTTCCGGGTCATGTGGCCAGCATGACTAAGCTGCTTCTGGCGAACCAGAGCAGCGCACGGAAACGCCATTTACCTTCCCGCCATAGCGGTACCTATTTATCTACTTGCACTTTGACGTGCTTTCGAACTGCTAGGTTGGCAGGAGCAGGGACCGAGCAACGGGAGCTCACCCCGTCGCGGGGATTCAAATAGCCGACCTTCTAATCGGCAAGTCCTAGGCTCTACCCAGTAGCATCTAGCAAACTAAAATCACAATCATGTGATTGTGTCACAAGTTTCTCCACCCCTGTTAAACAACAGCTGATGAAGAGAAAACATGCATCTTCAAGAGCTAGCTCAGTTAGTAGAGCATGAGACCTTTAATCACACGATCCTGTGTTAGAGACCCACATTGGGCAAAAGATTCCTGCATTTCAGGGGGTTTGACTAGGTGACTGTTCTAGTCCCTTCCAACTCTACAGTTCTTTGATTCTATGATCTTACTGTACTAAATATTACTGGGAGAGGAAGTACAGGGTTGTTGCTTTTTGGTGTCTAGTAAAGGTAAGGGGACCCCTGACCATTAGGACTAGTCATGACCAACTCTGGGGTTGCGGCGCTCATCTCGCTTTATTGGCTGATGGGAGCCGGCGTACAGTTTCCAGGTCATGTGGCCAGCATGACCAAGCTGCTTCTGACGAACCAGAGAGAGCAGCGCACGGAAATGCCGTTTACTTCCCACCGGAATGGTACCTATTTATTTACTTGCACTTTGATGTGCTTTTGAACTGCTAGGTTGGCAGGAGCAGGGACCGAGCAACGGGAGCTCACCCTGCCGCGGGGATTTGAACCGCCAACCTTCTGATCAGCAAGTCCTAGGCTCTGGTTTAACCCACAGCGCCACCCGCGTACCTTTTGGTGTCTAGTTTCAGCCAAAGGAGGCAGTGTTTGGGGCTTACTAAGACTTCATGCACTGCATTGTGATGCTTTTGCCGAAAAGGATTACTTCCCCCACCCCGTTTTTGAAAAATTGGAGGACAGGTTTCAGCACAGCCCTGGTAAATACCAAGAGCTGGCCTTTGGCGCTTGCCTGATCAACAGAACAGTTGCACCACAAACATATACAGTGGTACCTCGGGTTAAATATTTAATTCGTTCCAGAGGTCCGTTCTTAACCTGAAACTGTTCTTAACCTGAAGCACCACTTTAGCTAATGGGGCCTCCTGCTGCTGCCGCGCCACCAGAGCACAATTTCTGTTCTCATCCTGAAGCAAAGTTCTATACCCGAGGTACTATTTCTGGGTTAGTGGAGACTGTAACCTGAAGCGTATGTAACCTGAAGCGTATGTAACCTGAGGTACCACTGTATGTGGTTGGTATCATGTAATCTGACATACGAGCAACTAACACAAGCATTGCACAACCAAAAGTGGGCTGAGAAACTTTCAGAGTTAAAATAACAACCCAAGTAACATTAAAGAGCCCAGATTTATATGGAAACAAGTCTGTGCTGTACAGTATTCATTCTTACTAAGGTGCAAATGGTCAGTTATGTAAGCAGTTGTGCTTTGTGGATATTCCCATAGGAGAATTGAAGTAGTTTATTTGACTGCTTGGACTTGAAATAGATTGTTTATTTTGATCCTTTGAAGTGTTGGTGTTCCACTCCTTGCAGAACTGGGGCTTTCATTGACTCTGGTGGATCTGAACTACTAGATAAAACCATTCATTTAATCCTGTTTTATAGGATTGCATTTACGTTAGGTTTTTATAGGATTGTTGCTACTCTCTGGAAATGATAGTACTTCAAGAGTGTTTTATAAGTTTGCTCTTCGGCTTATGGTGTGCATTTTAAAGCTATTTTTGAACATTTGCATTTTCATATAAGCATTATCTGCCTACAATTTTCTTTACAACCCTGGCTACTAAACCCACATTTAAAATAACCATTTCCAGAATTGAAATACACAGTCTGTTCAGCCATAAGGGTACTTTGTATCATCCTGCATAGAGCACAGCTGAGATTGTATCACACAACAAAATCTTAGGCAACACATATACACAAACCCGAGTTTTATAATGAGCAAATAAATTACGTGTCTGCCAAAGCTTATATTTATTTATGAACTAATCAACTTCCTACTGATAAAACTGGGTATGTTTGCAAAGTATTCATTGACACCTGCTATTAATTGGCTTTGAAGGAGCAGCAGAATTGTGACACAATTTTGTGCAGTCGTTGGCAGGCGTCACTTGACTCCCAATTTAACTTGTAATCCTGATTGACCCTCCACTTTCCCTGATGTTATTACCTATCCAAGGTAGTGGAAACAGCATCGTTTTTATCACAGCAACTGATGTGAATATTTTGCTATTAAACATTAAAATTACTGTTTTGTTATCTCTGAAATACACATGGTTTTAATGATTGCCTGCATTCTAGCAGGATCTAGAACAAACTTGTCTGAAGTGCTGTTTGGTTCTTTCATTAGTTTCACATTTAGAAATAGACGCTATAAACTTAAACAGAAAGGCAGTCTGTCTCCTCATAGCAGGGAAGGCTAACCAGGGTGGATCTACACACAGGAGGAAAAACAGTATAAATAAGTCAGAAATTAAATCGTTATAACAAAAGAAAAAAACGCTATGGAAAATCGGAATTATAATTTTTTTTGCTGTCCAGCGCCATCTGGTGCTGAATGTTTATAATGCATTCAAAACGTTGGTTTTTTTTCTAATGTAGCCGAGTCCCAGTTATCCTGTGTGTGCCTGCTAAGATCTTATTGGTATCTTCAAGGCCCCTCCAGCTCTTCCTCCTTGTGTTTCTTCATTTTGAAACCAGATGTTGACTGGATGACCCTTCAAGCAGATGAGTAGCCTCTGTAAAGTAGGGCACATTGGCACCACATTACAGGAGAGACTCCTATGACCAAATAATCATCTGTATGAACATAGCCCTCCACATGAAAAGTAAAAAAAACCACCCAGAACCTGGCATGAACATCTCATGGTTGTTTAGTTTTATATACAGAAAAGTACTTTATCTCCCTTTTTTGCATGGAGGGGCAGTCAATGTTCTATTTCAAGTCTCTGGTCTAATTGCCTCTGGTCTCTTTCGGGGGAATCCTGCAGTGTGTTTAAGTTTTTACTCTGCTAACTATATGTTAGAGTTCTGCTCTGGATCAATATTGAGTAGAATTCCCACGATTGTGAGCCCCAAGCCGGAGTCTGAAGTGGCACCACCCTGACACTTCAGCTGGCTTTAGCATGTTTGTATGATTTAGTTTTAAGAAAGAGTACAGTGGTGCCCCGCAAGACGAAATTAATTCGTTCCGCAATTTTTGTTGTCTAGCGAATTTTTCGTCTTGCGAATCACGAAATCCCATAGGAATGCATTGAAAATCAATTAATGTGTTCCTATGGTCAAAAAAAGTCGAAACAAAGCCAAATTTGGTACAACAACAGTTTATTAACTGCTCTTTAAAGTCACACATACTGTAAAGAGCAGTTCAAAAATTGAAGGGAAAATAAATTAACTTTATAAACAAAACATGTCTTTGTTTTTAGACAAAGGAAACAAAGCCGCGAGACATTTTCGTCTTGCGAAGCAAGCCCATAGGGAAATTTCGTCTTGCGAGGCAATTTCGTCTTGCGAGGCAAATCGAAAACGAAAAAACCTTTCGTCTAGCGAGTTTTTTGTCTTGCGAGGCATTCGTCTTGCGAGGTACCACTGTACTTCTATTTTGATAAAAGTGCCAAATGGCTGCCATGGACAACAAACAAACAAAATGGCAACAGTACTCTGTACGAGTGAGTACTGTCAAATAAATGTGTGTATATACATGTGTGTGTGTGCGCGTGTGTGTGTGTAGGTGAGTATTGTGTATAATTTGATGTATAAAACCTCTTCTATGAAAATAAAATCAGCTTTAACGTTTTTGTTTTACAGAGCATCAAAGTGAGCTGGCTACCACCGCCTCCTGGCACACAAAATGGATTTATCACTGGCTACAAAATACGGCACAGGAAGACAGCCCGCAGAGGTGAAATAGAAACATTGGAGCCAAACAACCTCTGGTACCTGTTCACAGGTCAGTGTTTACACGGTTGCGGCCTTACAGTGTTGTTGATGAAGGAAATGTTTTGGGAATAAAACACACTTTCCGTTCGAATGGGATGTCATTCCCCTTGCATTTAGCTGACGCTTATTGGACTGTACAGCAACAACCCTCATACATTTTTACTTTGTTTCCTCCTTAATGGCTTTATCCTATGTGTGTGCCTCTCCATTTTCCTCCGCTTAATGAGATTGAAACACAATTCCCCATTCTGCCTAGCAGTTTCTATCCTAAATTAGTTTCCATGAATGCCAACTCAAATATGAAACCAAAAGCTGTCATGCTGCTACCGGGGTATTTCTTTATTCTTCATAAACAAACCAAAATGTCCATTTTTTTTATGACATGTTGGATATGCAAGGATTCTCTCTTGGATTTTTACAGTGGTGCAACGTCTCTCTGGCCCATTTTGCATGGATTGCTAAGCCAAACCGTGCCTTAGCACAAATAAGTAAGCATGTGGGCTCCCAGACAGGAGATTTTAGGGACTTTGCTTCTCCTTGATCTTTCCGCTGCTGCAACATGCTGAGTTATGATACAATATGATACAATAATCTTTATTGTCATTGTCCCATACAGAACAACGAAATTGAAAAATTCTACATCAGACATTCAAAAACCAATAAGCCTGCTATCCCAGCTATCCCAGCCTGGTTAACCCCCTAAAAACTTTGATACCTCATAATTAAATACAATATACTCCCATAGAGACTACCTTACACTGCGTTTAAAACCAAAATCACATTTGGATAGAAACACTTTCTCAGGCGGCTAGTCCTAGTCTTTATAACTCTGTACCTTCTTCCAGAAGGCCGAAGCTGAAAGAGATCATTTCCGGGGTGCGCACTATCCTGCACTATCTCTGCAGCTTTCTTATGACACCTGGAAGCATAGATTTGATCCAAGATGGGAAGAGTGCACCCAATTATTCTCTCCGCAGTCTTTACAACCCTGGACAGCTTTGTTTTTTCCCAAACCACACACAGAGACCATAAGTTAATACACTCTCAACAGTACAATGGTAAAGTGCCATCAACAGGTCCTTTGAGATATTATTTTTCCGGAGGATTCTCAGAAAATATAACCTCTGCTGTGTTCTCTTCATCAGATCTTTACTGTTTTCAACGTTCAACCATGGTTTGGCGTTGTGTGTCATCTGAACCCATGCTCATGGTTTAGCTATATATCCATACAGTGAAGTGACATAGTGCAGCAATTGTGAATGGCAACTATGCAGTCTTAGAAGATAAAATAAATAGGTGGACTCTTGTTTCTCTGGTCCTTGTTTTGGCTCTGTTCCTGTTAAACTACCTGAGTTTGCTATTAGAGGGGATCCTGGTACTGTTAATGGCACTACTAGACAAGGAGGGATAGAGGAAGCGGAAAAAAGAGTGCCTTGTGTGGTTGTTGTTTTGATATTTCATCCGAAAGGTCAACTCTGCCACTTCTGCAATAGGACTCTGGTAGTTTCTCCTCCACCTATGGGAAGTTCTCCTTCAGATTCCACATCTAGAGGATGTCGGGGGCCATATGATCCCGTCCCAAGCTCCTTACCAAGAGATGATACAAATTAGAAAAGAATTAGAAAGGTCCAGGAATAAAAAAGAAAGAAAAATGCCCCTTCATTTTCTAAAGAATAATTCCATGTGTTAGAAGAAAACATGCTTTTATTCCCTTTGGAAAGCTGTAAAGTAGGCGATAATCAGGTATGAAGTAGAACCAATGTACCTTCTAAACATTGTTTAGAAGAGAATATTCTGCTGAGAAGCTCCTTGTGCAGAGCTGGTGTGGTTGCGTAACGATGCACCAATGAAATTTCCTTCTTCTGCATAACTCTCAGTGATATTTAAGAGCTGTCAGTGTGGTTGTCATGAGATCGATTTAATTTTGATTAGTTTGGATAGGGGTAGCCTGTGTATGGAACAGAAGGCTAACATTACAGCCATATAAAGATATAGGAGCAGCTTGCACCAAAAGCCGATGGGGGAGCACATTGTCTGATGATATGCCTAAGACTTCTAGTGCGCTGGCAAAATCTGCCCTCCAATTTCTTGCAAGCTTTCTTCCCCTGCAACAGAGACTTCTATTTTTCCATCTCAGAGTGCTTGAGAATTTCTTTAGAGTGGGGATAAGGAACCTGTGATCCCCCAGCTGCTTCTGAATTGCAATTCCCATCATCCCTGACTATTGACCAGGCTGACTGGGGTTGATGGGACTTGAAGTCCAACAACAACTGGAGGGTGACAGTGAGGTGGTCAAGGATGATGCACATCTTTGGCTTTCCAGGAAAAAATTCACCAGCATTCAGTCCCCTTTCTGGCTGCCCATTCTTCCTGTTTTGGAAAGTTGGCTTATACTGAATCAGACCATTGGTAAATCTAGCTCAGTTTGTCTATACTGACTGGCAACAGAAAGCAGTTTCCAAGCCCTACTGAGAGATGCTGGGGCCTTCTCCAAATAAGTCAAAGGCTGTACCAATGAGCTATAGACCTTCTCTACATAGGAGGAGGTATTCCCCTGGGCTATAATTGGATCGTGAGAGCTATAGTGAGAGAACATTGCTGAGAGTTGTTAGAAGACACCTATTATGGTTACACAGCTACCATACACAGAGTTCCCTGAGAGGAGGGATTGATTGTCAAACCACTCTGGGAATTGCAGCTCTGTAAGGGGTTTCTTAACAACTCTCAGCACCCCTAGCAAACTACGCTTCCCATAATTCCTTGGGTGAAGTGGTACATTAGTAATTTATATATATGGTGATTATGTGGCTCTTCACTTCAATGGGTCTACTCTGAGCAGGTCTAGCATTGGATACAATTCTAGGATGCGGGTAGCGCTGTGGTCTAAGCCACTGAGCCTTTTGGGCTTGCCGATCAGAAGGTTGGTGGTTCGAATCCCCACGATGGGGTGAGCTCCTGTTGCTCTGTCCCAGCTCCTGCCAACCTAGCAGTTTGAAAGCACACCAGTGCAAGTAGATAAATAGGTTCTGCTGTGGCAGGAAGATAAACGGTGTTTCCATGCACTCTGGTTTCCATCACGGTGTTCTGTTGTGCCAGAAGCGGTTTAGCCCTGCTGGCTACATGACCAACACCAGCTCCCTCGGACTGAAAGTGAGATGAGCACCGCAACCCCATAGTCACCTTTGATTGGACTTAACCGTTGAGGAGTCCTTTACCTTTCTTACCTTCACAACCCCTTTCTCTTTTATTGTTTTTTTGGAAGCTCGAAGTTTTTAAATTTTTTTGCTGTCCTGCAGTTTTGTATTTATTGGCCCAATTTTATTTCTGTTCTCAGTTTTCTGTTTCCTGATATTTTATGATGCATTGCAATTTGGTTCTTTCCGTTTTTGGCCATACATCACTTTAGAAATATATATTGAAAGGTGAAATAAAAATCTTGTAAATAAACCAAAGGTGCAGGGTATCTGTTGCAATTTGTCAGCCCGCGTATAAAGTGAGCCGTTCGAGAACTTTCAAGGAAGGCTGTAGAAATTCATTTTTAAGTAGGCCAAATGGAAAGGAAGCAAACACATCTTTCATTGCTGCTGTTTAGTTGCGTATTACAGGATTTCCAAAGGAGCTGGAAATCATGCAGCTTTTAAAGAGATGATTTAAATATCCAAGCAGCAAGACTTTATGTCTCCTTAAAAGCTTCTGCTGGTGAAGGCAGGTGTTTCTGCCCACTAATGAGGACAGCTGCAATAGCAAAGAAATTCAGAGCTGCAACAAGGACTCTAAATCAAGACGATTGATTTTATTGTAAGATTTGCCATCAGCTAAAATTTAAAAGTGTTGTTTTTAATTTTGAACATTCTTCCCCAGAGGAACTTTGCAATTAAATGTGACTGTTTATCTTTATGCTTCGTGGTCAGTATGAGATGCACAAAATGATAAAAAAGCATATATTGCTGTCGCAGGGAACAAAGGCGCAGCGCAGAGTTAGCACCAGCATGATGCTTCTCTAATAGAGCCTAGCCATAGAGTGGAAGGCATTAGCTGTGCCAGGATTCACACTGGTTCAGATTCATTCACACTTCTGTTAGGAACACTGCATGTTGCAATCAGTAAGACTATGCTTTGCCAAGGCACAAGGCAGGTGGCACCTCTAGAACTTCAGGGAGGTGTTGTGGTTCAATTGTCAAGCTAGGACTTGGGAGACCAGAGTTCACGGGGTGAATTTGAGCCAGTAACTGCCTTTCAGCCTCATCTACCTCACATGGGGACGCAGGTGGTGCTGTGGTCTAAACCACAGAGCCTCTTGGGTTTGCTGATCAGAAGGTCGGCGGTTCAAATCCCCGCAACGGAGTGAGCTCCCATTGCTCTGTCCCAGCTCCTGCCAACCTAACAGTTCGAAAGCATGCCAGTGCAAATAGATAAATAGGTATCACTGTGGTGGGAAGGTAAATGGCATTTCTGTGCACTCTGGTTTCTGTCACAGTGTTCCGTTGCACCAGAAGCAGTTTAGTCCTGCTGGCCACATGACCCGGAAAGCTGTCTGTGGACAAACGCTGGCTCCCTTGGCCTGAAAGCGAGTCGCCTTTGACTTTACCTTTACCTTACCTCACATGGTTGTTGTAGGGATTAATTGCAGAGGGAGAGAACCAGTGGCATGCGGTCAGTTGCCTAGGGGAATTAAGTTTGTCCCCTAAATGTTCCCCTGGTGCCTCCTTCCCAAAGGCCAGGAAGCTTTTGCTTGGCTTAGGGAGAGAGGCACGATGCTCTGACGGGTCAAAGAGCCCTTTGACCACCTTCCAAAAGCACACCCAGCTTGAGGAAGGATACAGTAAGGCTCCAAAATCCTGTCCCAAAGCCCAGGAAGCTTCTGTGTGGCTCAGGAAGGGAGGTGCAATGCTTACAACTCATGACATCAGCCCTCCACCAATCGCCCTCGCAATCTGGTGCCTGTGGCCCCAACAGCTCTCCATACGCCACTGGAGAGAACTGTGTACACCACCTTGAATTCCTTGGTGGGCTGTAAATGAAACAAATAAACAAAGCTCCTTTTGGGTGTACATGGCCTTTGTAGATTGTGGCTCATCAAATCCTGCTAATATTAACTGAGCTTTTTGTATGTCTTGATTTGTATCATACGCAGGTCTTGACAAAGGCAGCCAGTACAGTTTCCAAGTTGCAGCTATGACAGTCAATGGGACAGGACCCTCCTCCGACTGGTATACTGCAGAAACTCCAGAGAGCGATCTTGATGGTAATTGTATTTCTTTTCACAGCCATTATAACTGCCTTTTTGCTCATTCTGATGGTTGCCTTGCCCTTCAGCTAAGGTTGCGGTGGAGGTCAGGAGCATTCAGCTTCCAGACCCATTGGAGCTGTTGTCTGAGTGCTTCCTCTCAGCAGAAGGTTTTTACTGGCTGCATGCTGTTAAAATTCTCCCTGTGTATGGACAAGTGAAGCAGAAGTGAGAAAAGAAAGGCAGCTTCATTTCTCTCCCACTACGCTCCTAGCACCTGTGTTTAATTTTAACTTCTTTCCCAGCTGTTGCTGTTGCAACTTTTGCCAAAATTGTAATATTGGGGTGGTTACCGAAAGCCAGGTTTGTTTTTAACCGTATTGCTTATTCTTCCATGATACAATTCTTCTGGGGGGTTATCAAAAGAACCGATCTATTTGTGGCAGGCCGAATGGTCTATCTGCTATCAAAATAATATGCAGAAGTTCTCTGGGACCTTGGTCTTCCCTTGCTCTGAAACACTTGAGCAGCCAGTTGTGGGCACTTGGATCTGGGATTTCTATTGCCCCTGAAAAACATATACGAATGCCATGATGGTGATGGCCATTCCTCATTGGATCTGTAGCCTTCCAGTCCCCAATTCCTATCACTCCCAGCCAGCATGGCCAAGGGCCTGGGATGATGGGAGCTGCACCCCAACACTTGGGAAGGCCACAGTATCCCTGCCCCTCTGGTACAGTTTTCAAATATGGATGTTTCATTCAGCTGTCATAGCTGATTGGTCAATGACAGAGCCATTCATGGCCCCATATGCAGCAAACATTTAAAGGGGTATCATGCCACTTTAAATAATCACGCCTCTCCCCAAGGAATCCTGGGAAACCTAGTTTGTCAAGGGTGCTGAGAGTTGTTTTAGGATACCCCAATTCCCCTCACAAAGCTGCAACAATTGGTTTAACCCTCAATCCCTCTTCCCAATGAATTCAGTTGATCTGTGAGGGAACTGGGGTCTCCGAAGTACTCTCAGCACTCTTTACAAAGTACAGGATTCTGTGGAGGAAGCCACGACTGTTTATGATACTCCTTTAAATGTATAGCTCAGATGGGAGCCATGCAGGGATATGAGATCCTTTCCCTCAGGCTGGTGTGTGGTGTTTTTTTTTTGGGGGGGGGTTGGAATTGGGCTTTTGCGGTTGAAACCCCAATAGCCTTTGCACTGCTGAGAACAGCACCCTGCACCATACTTGGTTTTAAACCTGTTTCCGTTTGTTCACACTGCAGAAGCAAGCACTAGGGCACGAAAACATTTAGAGCCAAGCCTGTACCTTGAATCACTGACCCAGTTCTGTACCCCAGTGCAGACCCAGTCTAAATTGCTTCAGAACACACACACAGTCTGGCTTTTTAAACAACCATCACCTTGCAGCTTCATGTTTTGCGCTCTAGCTACCTCTTGGGATGGCTCCTTTGGCGAGATCTGCAAGGTTAGAGACATGCAAGGATCAGCTGAATTCCTTTGGTGCTGCTGTGCGGATGGTTAACTGCAATTCCCTCTCTGCTCTTTTGCTGTAGAAGTTCCTTCACCGGATGCTTTTTTTTTCTTTTTTTTTTGCATCTCCAGTAACACACACACACACACACACACAATGAAGAGTGTCTTGAAGAAACTCCCTTAACTCCCTATGGATTGCCCATTTAATTAGTGTGTTTTGTTAAAGCGATTAGAAATCCAAACACTGCTGCTGATCCAAGGTTCCCAGGAAAGCCAGAATAGTCTTTCTGACAGCTGGGAGCATTTTAAATATTTATTTTGAGCATAAAGCATTATGCTTTTTTCTCTGAGGGGGGGAAGGAAACCACTGGATGCTCAATTTCCCCTAAAACATCCGACTCAAACAGTTTAAGTAATGATGTTGGGGATCCTGGATCAGTCTTGTATAGGAATATTCTGGAGGAATATATTTATGTGTATTCTGGGGATGCTGTTTAACTTCCTTTCTAGACAAGAGCAGATCTCCTCCATTTCTGCACTAGGTTCACTCTCCATTCAGCTCTTCCTGAATTCTGTTTACCTAGAAGAATTCCTGGAATTAATTCTAGAACTGGATAATGCTCAGTTTGCTCCAATTTTCCATTCACTTGCACTCATCTTCCCCTCTATATTACCATTGCGTCTGTGAGCATTGATGAAACACCGGACTCTTGATGCAACTGTATATACGATTGCACTTAGCACAGTGTTTTATATTGATGAACATGTGCTCTCCTGAGCACTGATAACACACCATGTAGAGAGCTGCATCAGTCCATTGGTACATCTTCTTCAATATTGTCTACAATGACTGGCAATGGCTCTTTGGGGTTTCAGATACGGGTCTCTCCCCAACATATATGGAGATAGAACCTGGGCCCTGGAACTGTTAAGAACTGGAAGCAGTGGCACCCTGTGCTGTCTATATACAAAACTGGTACATAAACAGTGGTACCAAATAATGTGGTATTCCAAAATCCAGAATAAATTTGAAGCAGGGAAACTTTAGAAGCATTTTTTTTCCTCTTGAAGGATTGATTTATATGATCTCCCTACTCATAGTTGGATGCTGTTGAATACACACACACACATATTCCTTTCAGGTTGGATCGTTGTCACACTGATTGGTAGAATCCTTTGCCCCAGGTTGCTCCTTAGGTGAACTTCTGTCAGTGTAGAAATATCCAGGACAGGAGTAACAAATATGGTGCCCTCCATATCTTGCTGGACTCCAATTCCCATCAACCCCAGTGGCCAGGTATAATGGGAGCTGGAGTCCAGCAATATTTGGAGGGCACAACATTGGCTGTCCCTGATATAGGAATATGCATAGATACAAATTTCATCTCTGTGTGTCTGGGTAGACCAAATAAAGCCCTCTGCACAGGAAAAAGGCTGAAGCAGGTGATATTGCTGAAATTCAAAGTTCATTTGATCAGAATTCCAATTTGCTTCCCTCCTACTCCACAGGTGAATTATGAATCGAACACTACTTCTCTTTAAATTCTTCCTCAGCGTTCAGTGGGGAAAACCAACATCAATGCAGGAAACATCTGCTACCAGTTAACTATCCCATATCCCATCAAGTTTTGCATTTAAGCTATACCTGTGCCCTTCCTATGTTTTCATCCTCTCCATTTATTCACCCCTCCCCTCGTGATTGTACAACTATGAGGACACATGCATGTGCTATACAGTGCCTGGTATAAAGTTGTCCTTGAAGAGCAATGAAGGATTATGAAAAATAGTAAAGTATCCTGAACATTTTGATGTCCCTCATTTTAATCCCTGCCCTTGAAGCGCAACTTCCCACCCCTTTATGCCTGCTGCGTTTGAATATGTTCCTAATGATGTCCAGCATTCCAAAACAGCTTTCTTTATTTTAACAGTAAGAAAATGTATTGCATTTCAAATACGTGCACACAGTGGTCCGGGAGATACTTAATGGTGTCGTGTTTGTTTGTTTCTTTGTCTGCTCTTCCTTAAATGTATCATCGTTCAAGAATAGATTGACTTTGAGACTGTGGAGACTGTGAAGCCCTTGCAAATGTTGCTGTGTGCATTATGCGACCTCTAACATTCTCATAAGACTTTCCAGTGGATCCAGCAGTTCCTCAGAAGAATTTTATTCTGCCCCCCAAATTCACTGCAAAGCCTATAAACTATCAAGGGCACGGACGGCAGAATCAATGACAGCACCGCTGAAAAGTATTAATCCCGTCAGTTTTTTACTGCCTCCCCTCCGCCACCCGCCACCCAACGTTTATAGTGGGAATACTTCACAATCAAAAGAGGCCCTTTTCTCGGAGTTTGCACCAGCATTTTGCCTCTGAGTCCTTTTACCTCTTCCATATGGCTAAAATATGACAGGCCTCCTCGTGGGGGGAAAAGATTGCAACTTGTTTCTTCCGCTCTCAAAGAGACAAGCTGCTTTCCTGCTCTTCTGAGGAGACTTGTGGTATGGTAGCTCCTAGGCAAACCTCCAGCAAAAGGGCTTGCTTTCACCTCCAAAGGGTTTTTAAAACACCCACCCACACCATTAGACTGGATAACCATCTCATTCCTGGCTTGCACGTAATAAAATGCAAACGAATGCATTGTTAATAGAATGCTGTCGGTATATCATTATTTTCCTAGACAGATATCTTACCCCCCCATATGCTTTAGTATTAATCAGAGGAGGCAGGGTGAGTGAAGGAAAAATGAAAATATGCATGGTTGCGATAATGAATGCCACAAACCTAGACTGTCGCCACATAATGTTAGAAGCACTGACTTATTTAATACTGCTTAAGTTGCTAGTCCATTGTTCGCTTACTGGCTTTTCTGAGCTTGCTTGCTGTTCACTATTATGAAATGTTTTTCTGTGAGTAATATATGCACACACACAGAGAGAATGAGAGTGACTTCCACGTATTTAATTTATTGAACTTACTAGTTTTGTCCTCCGCCATCTTTTCATAAAAGATAATTCTTGCTTCCCCGCTTGTCTGACTCTTCAAAGAATAATAATTCAATGATAGGAAGGCGAAAGCATAGTTTGGAGATGACTGCATCTGTTGAATGGCACAGTTAGACACCTTGTGCTTGGCGATGGAAAAAATTCAGTTGTGCGTTTAAAGACGATAACCCAGCCTAGATATTTTACAAGCTGTATATTTTAATGACTTGCATGCTACTTCTGCATGGGACAAGGATGTGATACTTTGCTTCTTTCCAGAAACAATGACAGGTCAGCCTAAAGTGTGCTCTTGCTGCCGATCAAACGCAGATGGTGGCACTGCTAACAGCATCTTCCTTTGACTCCTAGAATCTCAGGTTCCTGACCAGCCAAGCTCTCTTCATGTGAGGCCTTTGTCAACCAGCATTGTAATGAGCTGGACGCCGCCACTGAACCCAAACATCGTTGTGCGCGGATACATTATTGGCTACGGAGTGGGGAGCCCATACGCCGAGACGGTGCGAGTGGACAGCAAGCAGCGCTACTATTCCATTGAACACTTGGGTAGGTGGGATTTCCACTCCAGGAAACACTTAGAAGCTTGGGGAGGGGGCGAAATGTGTTTCTAGGCCTTCCAGTCAAACTGTCTATTCCAGGCCGTAAATGCAGAGTATCCCCAGGCAATTCTGGGGTTCCCCCCCAAAAAAACTGTGGATTAAGAATCCTGGATTTGTAGCCTTGTGATGGATATACTACAGTTCCTTTGGTGGAAGCCGTGTGCACTAAATGTATTGCGTGGACGCAACCTAGGTCAGAAAGATCCTGCCACCCTTCGAGGCAATGAGTTCTGTTAGCAAATAGATTATACAGTGATGGCTCGGGTTGCGAACGTGATCCGTGCGGGAGGCACGTTCGCTACCCGCAGCATTTGCAACCCATGACCCGCACATCTGCGCACATGCAGGTCGCAATTTGGTGCTTCTGTGCATGCACAAAGTGCGATTTAGCGCTTTTGTGCATGTGCAAGCGCCGAAACCCAGAAGTAACTGTTCTGGTACTTCTGAGTTTGGCACAGTGTGTAACCTGAAATCATGCAACCCGAAGTGTCTGTAACCCAAGGTATGACTGTATTAACATTCAACTGAATTATTATTATTATTATTATTATTATTATTATTATTAAATACCCCAGCCACTCTGGATGGCTTCCAACAGACTATTAAAATACTGTCCTCTTGTTACTTGACTCATTAGATGTCATCCTGTCATCTTTCTTGCCAATACAAATGAGAACCTGGCCCAGAGTAAACCCCACATCCTCTTTGCATGCATGTGTGTGGTGTTGTTGTTTTTTAATAGCATCCAACGAATGGTTGTGGCAGCCCAGGGCAAAATCAATTTGGGATTAATTGGGATTGCCAGTTAATTAACTTTGAGAATGATGAAGTTGAATGCCTAGCTTATGTGTTTGTTGGAGTGGGGCTCAAACTCCAGGGTGTGACTTTTAAAACAAATGTCTTGGCTACATGCTGTAGCACCAGGAGTAGAAAGAAATATGTTTACAATGACTGAGTTCTGGCTTTTTCTCTTACTCAAGTGTGAACCTCTTTTCAGATTTAGAGTAGCCTCAGTTCTCTATTGAGTTGTATAGACTGCAATCGCAGACTCAGTTGGGTGGATTGACAAAAATCAGCTCCCCTTCTTCATCATATCCCAGGATCGGCAGCGTCTGAGGTTGGGGGTAGATCCACCCCCTCAACTGCTTAAAATTGTTGTCTCCTTTTCTCTTATATAATTCAGTAACTCTTATTGCCTGCATCCTTGCACTTAAATTACTGAAGGTCACTAAAATGATTTGTCTTATTACTTCCTGAAATATTCAGTTCTGGTCATTGGGGTGTACTGTGAAACTCTGGCAATAGTAAGACTTGCTAAGTAGTATTTGAATATTTGAATATTTATGATCAAACATATTAAGGCATACGTTATACTTTATAACATAAAGTATAGTCAGTCTATAAAGCATCAATAAAACATTAGTAGATTCTGGTTGGTTAAAAAAAAAAGTCAATCGTTATTTATTAAGATTTATTTATATAATTATATTTAGCAAGAGTCCAAGTACTTGTCTCAGGGGCACAAAAAGTGACCCCTTCACTTGTGGTGCTCTTTTGACAACCAGTGATGATGGCATTTGTCATGGTGATGTCATCTGTGCACTTTCACCTTTAGTCAAACACAGTGGCGTAGCGTGGGTTGTCAGCACCCGGGGCAAGGCAAGTAATTTGCGCCCCCTAACCCGTGGATTTGCGCCCCCTAACCAGTGGATTTGCGCCCCTAACCCTAACCCCCAGATGTTGCGCCCGGTGCGGCTGGCCCCCCCCTGCACCCCCCACACTACGCCACTGGTCAAACAGCAAACCTGTAGCTGAAAGGAAACTGGGCTTCCCCTAGAGGAAGCCACTTCCTGAATTGGACTTCAACAGAGCACATTCATGGAACTATAACTCCAACTTGGTGCTCAACTAAATGTTAGCTTAAACATGGTGAATTTCAAAACCTGCGCTTGCTAAGATGACAGGAAGCCGTGCATAACTTTCCACCTCCACCAGTTCTGCTTTGCCCTCAGCTGGGCTTAACCTCTGGTTTTGGTGTCTGACTGGGTGGAAATCAACTGACTCTGCATGGGAGGGATCCTTGCACATAGGAAGTATCAAACTTCTACCATTCCACCATTCTCATCTACAAGTGCATTAAGTGGGATTTAGGTTTACAAGGAAAACCTTTCTCATTTTTCACTTCCAAATATTGTATTTTTAAAGGAATGCATGATTATTTTTCAAGTTCGGATACACTCCCTCATTTTTCCAGCCTTAAATTTGGTTGCACTATTCCTGCTGTACGTCAATTTGTGTGTTTTCTCTCTCTTAAAAGTCTGCACATTTCTCCTAATACCTGTATTTCCCCAAGCTACACATTTTTGTGAGTAATTTCCCCTAGTATGATTAAATTTTGTACAATAGTTTGACTAATACATGTATTTTGGTGCACACTTTTGGGTTGCAGAGCTCTGGATGCGAGCCGGATCCGTTCCAGAGCCCCGTTCGCATCCTGAAGTGAACGCAACCCGCCTCTGCGCTTCTGTGTGTGCACGGGTCGCGATTCGCCACGTCTGTGCATGTGCGTGACGTCATTTTGAGCTTCTGCACATGCGCAAGCAGCGAAACCCAGAAGTAACACGTTCCATTACTTCTGGGTCACTGCAGAGCACAACCCGAAAATGCTCAACCCAAAGCTACTTTAACCCGAGGTATGACTGTATCACAAAAGTAGTAGCAACTGGCCAGATAAACCAGGTGAGGGGAGCCAGTGGGTCTCAAACCCTCCCCTGCAGGCTCCGGTGGATTAAGCAGATGAGATGGATAGTGGGTCCAATGGTAAAGAAGGCGGTTTCAGTATATGCTGTAGAGGGAAGTGAGAGGCAGGCATAGCTCATCAACCTGGGAAGGTAGCCCATCTAGGAGAAGGAAGACTCTGATTCTAAACCTCTGCTGCCTTGTGGGATATCTTCAAGAGAAGAAAAGGTTAAGGAGCAAACCCTACACAAATCCAGAGTGGAGTTCCTAAGATGGTTGGATGACGCCTTGTAAGTCTCCTTCTGGCAACTCTTGCAGCCGACCTGGTGCCAAATGTATCGCTCTGCTTTCCTTTGGACCACATCATCAAGGCCAAGAAAGGTCCCTTGTTGCCTGGGTAGCCCAGGACCTGGGCAGCGTAGGACACACTGCCTTCAGTGCTGCTAATACAGAGGTTTGACTTCACCCCTGGAAGCCCACTCCATTGTCTCTCGAGACAGGTGGATGCTCTAATAAGTGCAAAGTAGGTAGATTCGTATTAAAATGTTAGATTAAAATGTTAACCAATTTCCCCCTCTCTTCCACATCCCTAATTTAGATTCCATTTCTGCTCTTTCTAAAAAGATCATTGGTGTGTCTCCCTGTATGACTTCTGATATTCTTCTAACTTGGCTTGCGGATCAAAGGCAGTGCCCTTGCAGCTGTGACTGTTAGCATCAAGACAGTAACAGGCATGAGAAAGTGGAGTGTTTCTTTTTAATCTTCCTCTGTGGAGGCAAGAGTCTGATCTAGCAAACAGCAGATCACAAACTCAGGAGTCCCCACCACTGCTTTCCTGAAAACAGCCTGTGTTTGTCTTGCTCATTAATTTCTTGGCATCCAGAACACCGCTAACACATTTTCCTAATCAAGTTGCTTTGCTGTGCAGGAGGCTCTGCGATAAAGCTGATCTAATGATGAGCTTGTTACGTCAACGACAGAGTCCGAAACATAATCGGCATTTTATACGCCATGACTGCAAGGCTGGTGGGGTTATTCCAAAGGGTGCCGTTGCTTCATAAAGAAGTTGAAATGCTAATGAGTGCCATACTGAGTGGATGCAAAGTCCCACGCTTGACTTCTGAGCACATTCGTTCCTCCACTGCCAGTGTCTGAACACAATGGCAATCAAACCCTCATACTTCCCCTGTGTCAAAATAGTGTCAGGGGGTGTTTCATTATCCATTATTCATTGTGTGCTTTCTCTGACACATTGCCTTGATGCCATATCAGGAAAAATGTATTGAAATGCGGTGGAGGGTGGGATGTGCGTGCTAGCTTCAGGGAAACAAAGATCAAATTTTGAGGAAATGACTGCACAGGATCATCTTAATGGCCTGCATAATAGCCTGATTTGCACATCACACTAAGCTAACATTGTTGCTTAGCACGAATACATGGGGCCCTGGAGAGGAAACTGTGGCTGCTTGGCTCCTCCTTGGTTTTGCTGCTGCGTCAATAGGTTGTGGTTTTGTTTATTGTGTTTCTGAACCCAGGTCATGATTTAGCTTTTTCTAACCCCAAGCTGAAGATCCGTATAGTTAAAGCTATGGTTTTCTCAGTAGTGATGCATGGAAGTGAGAGCTGGACCATAAAGAAGGCTGGTCGCCGAAGAATTGATGCTTTTGAATTATGGTGCTGGAGGAGACTCTTGAGAGTCCCGTGGACTGCAAGAAGATCAAACCTATCCATTCTGAAGGAAATCAGCCCTGAGTGCTCACTGGAAGGACAGATCCTGAAGCTGAGGCTCCAAGACTTTGGCCACCTCATGAGAAGAGAAGACTCCCTGGAAAAGACCCTGATGTTGGGAAAGATGGAGGGCACAAGGAGAAGGGGACGACAGAGGACGAGATGGTTGAACAGTGTTCTCAAAGCTACCAGCATGAGTTTGACCAAACTGCTGGAGGCAGTGGAAGACAGGAATGCCTGGCGTGCTCTGGTCCATGGGGTCACAAAGAGTCGGACACAACTAAACGACTAAACAACAACAAACCCCAAGCTGAAACCAAGGTTTCTCCTATGGTTTGCTGCTCATAGATTGGCAAAGCTTGCCCGCCTTGTTCTGGGAGGCAACTAACTGGGAGGCAAACTACCCCTGAAACATGTGTGTGGTTGTGTAAAACTAAATACTTTTTTAGCCTTTCTAATATGTTCACCATGGAGAAATGTCTATGCTATCTGGATTTTGAAGTTCAAGTTTTGAAGATGTGAGCAGTGGTATAAGCACTTGCTGTTTATCACAGCTTGGTTCTCACATCACATTAAGCCATAGTTGAACAATTATGGTTTGATAGGAACATGCAGCATGCTGTTTTATGTTGTAAACTGCCCTGAGCTCTTCGGATGAACAGCGGTACATAAATGCAATAAATAATAATAATAATAATCTTTCTCACTTCGCTTCTTGCATATGTTTTACACATCCTCCTGGTCCTAAGCCTAGTCTGCAAAACACTGAGCATCTGCAAAACATTCAGCCTTGGAGGAATTAAGAAGACACAGTTTTCCATTTCACTCTGTCTCCATCACATGCAGCACTGTTTCCATAACACTGCAGTTCATTTTCTGCCAAAAACTATGTTATTCGCCTCACTGTCTACTGCGGTGAAATTATGTAACTTACATAATTAATTATGCAATTTATGATTTCATTACATTTTCCCATCCTATTCATTTCAGTGCAAAGGAAATGAAATGCAAATGGGGGGGGGACACACGATCAGTTATGTATCATTTGCAAACTGAAAGCAAGAACAACAGTGAATGTTGATTGTATTTGCTGGATTGAGCTCCATTCTGGACATGGGGCGAAGACATGAACATTGCAAATTTCTGCCTTGATTCTATTTTCATTAGAATTCTCCATCTCTACTCGGAACCAATAAACACTTGTCTGTCTGTTTGTAGTACTTCTGTCCCAAGTTTCCTTGTTCAGCTGAAGGCAGCTAATATCAGACATTGTAAAAGGCATTAAAAATTAACTAAAACTGAAGAGGAGAGAACCAAAAGACTAGCAAACCAGCAAGTAAAATGTGTTGTTGTTCTTAAGGAGGGACAATAAAACGAAATATAAAGTCAAAAGGATTATGTACCAGTTATGTCAATGCCAAGGGTATGGTACAGCCACTAAAAGACCAAAAACTTCCTAAACAGGAAGGTTTAAACAATGTGCTGGAAGGCTAAAGGGCCCAAAATGGACCTTCCTGGTTGCTGAAAGATGTCTCACTTGTTCCAATCAAGGATGGGTTTGGAACTGACTAGAACGCCCCCTTTAGCTACGCTAATGTCAGTTTTACGCCAACGTAACTGCCATTGTTCTGTGCCAACAAATCCTGGAAATAAAGGGCATTGAGAATCCCATGGGCCTCTTACAGATTCCTAGCTTCCTTCAAAGTACTACAGCTCCCTCCGGAGGTGGATAATGACTGTTAGGCCAGTTTAAGTTTGTAGCTTTGGCATTCCCGTGAGAGGATGTGTTCTTCCGATTATGCTTCCCCCACATCGTTCTTTCAACTGGCTGTTTTAATCAATCTCCTGTCCTGTTTGTGATGAGCCACAAGGAACACATTGCACCATGTCCCAGGATTTGTACCGGTACTCTGTTGCCTTGTGGGTACAAGTAATGATGCAAGCACCAACTTATAATTCCCTTAGTAGCTCAGACTCGGCCATCTCTCCCCCCCGCCACCCCATCATGACTTCTAAGGATGGATTATCAAGTCACCATCGTTGTTTTTGGGGGGGAACAAAGTGACAACTGTTACTCTTAGAGCTGAGACGAAGCGATTGATTCCATTTTAGTTCCTACTTTGCCATCGTTAAAAGACACTCTGTTTTTCGAAGTGCTTTTGCGTGCCTCCTTCAATTTTTATCTGCTTTTCAGTCAGCAAACCTGAACACTAGTAGTAGGTGTGAAAAAGTTTCCAAAGGCTGATTTTTAAAAAAGGAAAAATTTCTAAAGGGATGCTGAAAAGCAGTTCAGGTGCTGAGAGGGAAGAAGGTCAATGTTACAGCAGATCAGCTGCAAAATACAGGTTCTGTAGAGTATTTGTTTCCTTGAACATATAAACATAGGATACTTCCTATTAAGTTAGGTAAAAGGTAAAGGTAAAGGACCCCTGGATGGTTAAGTTCAGTCAAAGGCGACTATGGGTTGCAACACTCATCTCACTTTCAGGCTGAGGGAGCCGGCATTTGTCCACAGACAGCTTTCTGGGTCATGTGGCTAGCAGGACTAAACCGCTTCTGGAGCAAAAGAACATTGTGATGGAAACTAGAGAGCATGGAAACACTGTTTACCTTCCCACCACAGCGGTACCTATTTATCTACTTGCACTGGTGTGCTTTCGAACTGCTAGGTTGAAAGGAGCTGGGGCAGAGCAACAGGAGCTCACTCTGTCGTGGGGATTCGAACCACCAACCTTTTGATCGGCAAGCCCAAGTGGCTCTGTGGTTTAGACCACAGCACCACCCACATCCCATACCATTGATCTACCTAGCTCAGTTTTGTCTATGATGACTTGCAGCAGCTCACCATGATTTCAGACAGGAGTTTCTTCCAGCTGTACCTGGGGATGCCAGGGACTGAACCTGGGACCGTCTGCTTGCAAGTCAGATACTCTACCACTGAGCTTTGGCCCTTCTGAAATTGGGGTGCTTGAGGCTTTGTTAAATCGAAGCAATTAATGGGTTGTTTTATCCATGAAAATATGTTTAGAGTGATTATTACAGTGCTATTGTAACCATGTCTACTCAGACCTAAGTCCTGTTGTATTCAATGGATTTTGCTCTGAGATAAGGTGGCACTGTGGTCTAAACCACTGAACCTAAGGCTTGCCGATCAGAAGGTCAGCAGCTCGAATCCCTGTGGCGGGGTGAGATCCTGCTGCTCGGTCCCAGGTCCTGTCAACCTAGCAGTTCTAAATCACATCAAAGTGCAAGTAGATAAATAGGAAGGTAAATGGCGTTTCCGTGCGCTGCTCTGGTTTCCCCAGAAATGGCTTAGTCATGCTGGCCACATGACCCAAAAAAACTGTCTGCGGACAAACGCCATCTCCCTCAGCCAGTAAAGCGAGATAAGTGCCGCAACCCCAGAGTTGTTCACAACTGGACTTAACTGTCAGGGGTCCTTTACCTTTTGGTTGGTTTAAGAGTGCAACTTTAGTTTATGAACCTATTTGGATTGAACACCTAATCATGATTTGTGGATTGGCTTGCAGTGGTCTATTGCTGCTCCACCTGGAGGAGTCGGGGATTGAGTTTGGGATCTTTGGCGTACAAAGCAGATGCTCGTCTTCTCCTGCAGGTTGTTGTTGATATTAATTTATATCCCAAATTATATGCCAACGTGGCTTCTAACAGATTTAGAACTATAAAATCTATGTGTTATTAAAATTCACAAGAGCAATTCCTTCTGAGCATCAAAAGACCCTTAACTTAAATACAGTATACAATAAAGCAAGTCAGTTAAAAAGCATGGCAGTTAAAACAGTTTAAAAAATAAAATAAAATAAAATAACAGATCAAAAATTCAAGTTCAGAGGACTGGTTGCCTAAACAGCTCTCCGGGAGACAGTGGGATGCCAATTTTAATGGAGAGGCTCATATCTCACCATGGAGGACATTCCACAACCCTGGTGGACTCTTCAGTGGAAGAGCCTGCCACTGTGCCACCACAAGCCGATAATCATCAGGCCACAGCCAAACTCACTGGGTTCCATTTGCAGTCAGGTTTTCCTTGATCCCCCATCACATGATGACTGAATGCATGGCCCAAAACTAAATTCAAGCAGAACTATTTCAGGGTGATTGGGAGAAAACTAAGCATCCCTTTTCCTTCTTCCTGCTATCACCAATTCCGGGTCTTTTAATAAGGCATTCTTAATTTAGCTACCGCTGAACTGCATGACTGTAGCATGCCTCATTTCAAAAGTAAATCGTTTGGCTTATGATTGAATGCAGCAATCCATAGTTTGTTTAAACAGCTGTTCAGTACTCTCTGCTAAGCAGATGTTCAGCCTTCTTTCATATCAGTGGGGCTTCTGAGGGGAGGGAAAACACACACACTACCTGGTAAACTGCCTCCTAAAATCAATTAACATTAGCTGACATCACATACTAGCTAGGGAGAGAGACAATGCAAAGGATATTATATAAGCATCTTAAAAAGCAGAGAAATCACCTTGCCAACAAAAGTCCGTATAGTTAAAGCTATGGTTTTCCCAGTAGTGATGTATGGAAGTGAGAGCTGGACCATAAAGAAGGATGATCGCCGAAGAATTGATGCTTTTGAATTATGGTGCTGGAGGAAACTCTTGAGAGTCCTGTGGACTGCAAGAAGATCAAACCTATCCATTCTGAAGGAAATCAGCCCTGAGTGCTCACTGGAAGGACAGATCCTGAAGCTGAGGCTCCAATACTTTGGCCACCTCAAGAGAGGAGAAGAATTCCTGGAAAAGACCCTGACATTGGAAAAGACTGAGGGCACAAGGAGAAGGGGACGACAGAGGACGAGATGGTTGGATAGTGTTCTTGAAGCTACCAGCATGAGTTTGACCAAACTGTGGGAGGCAGTGGAAGACAGGGGTGCCTGGCGTGCTCTGGTCCATGGGGTCACGAAGAGTCGGACACGACTAAATGACTAAACAACAACAGCCACCATAGTTTGTTTAGGTTGCTTGCAAAAGAAGATAGTCTTCTGCTGCTGCCAGAAAAGTTACCAGCCTCAGTGCCCAGTATGTTTCCGAGCACAATTCAAAGTGTTGGTGCTGACCTTTGAAGCCCTAAACGGCCTCAGCCCAGTATACCTGAAGGAGCGTCTCCATTCCCGCCGTCCAGCTCGGATCTTCTGGTGGTTCCCTCATTGTGAGAAGTGAAGCTACAGGGAACCAGGCAGAGGGCCTTCTCAGTAGTGGTGCCCGCCCTGTGGAACACCCTCCCATCAGATGTTAAGGAAATAAACAACTATCTGACTTTTGGAAGATATCTGAAAGCAGCCCTGTTTAGGGAAGTTTTTAATGTTTGATCTTTTATCATGTTTTTAGTATTCTGTTGAGAGCCGCCCAGAGTGGCTGGGGAAACCCAGCCAGATGGATGGATATAAATAAATTATTATTATTATTATTATTATTATTATTATTATTATTATTATTATTATTATTATTATTATTACCACCTCCCTGAAGGGGAGATCTTTCCATTGTCAGGACACTACTACCAATAAGGCCCTATCTCAAACTTTCCAAGTATCCCTATTTTCCAGGGACAGTCCTGGATTTACAGAAGGCACCCCAGATTCTGATTTGATCCTGGAATGTCCCGCTTTTCTTTAGGACATCCCTATTTTCATCAGAGAAATGTTGGAGGGGAAGGAGTTATGCAACCCCCAAGCCAAGGAGTTTTAGAAGACATCTGAAGGCAGCCCTGTATAAGGAAGGGGTTTTTTTAATGTTGGAATCCACCTAGAGTAGCTGGGGCAACCCAGTCGGATGGGCAGGGTATAAATAATAAAATTATTATTATTATTATTATGGCATAGGACATTCCCATTTTCAGTGAAGAAATGTTGGAGGATATGCTATTACCACCACCACCACCAATACTACTCCTACTACTACTACCAACAGCAACAACAATTATTATTCCTACAACAACCATCAGAACAACCACAAAAAGCACCCACACACCACTGAGTAACACGTGAAGGTAGCTTTTGCAAAAAGCTTGGGGGAGATGAGATTTCTCTATGGGGTATCCATATATGTTTTATGTTAGGCCTGATGTCCTCAAAGCACTTCAACTTGAGGGCAGTTCTGTTGGCATCCAAAGCAGATTGTGGTCTTCCTCTTGACTGATGCGCTGATAACTAGTGTAAATTGTGCAGAAGCTTTTTTGATTAACTGTTAAGGTTCACCAGCTAGGAGCATCACTTTTGCTTGCATTCAAATTCAGCCAAAACAGAAAAAGTGTGCTCTCTTTTGGACTTCTCCTTCCTATTTAGGGTGTAGTATAATAATAAAAATAATAATAATTAATAATTTTATTATTTATATCTCACCCATCTGGCTGGGTTTCCCCAGCCACTCTGGGCAGCTCACAGCATATATTGAAACATACTAAGACATCAAACATTAAAAACTTCCCAATGCAGGGCTGCCTTCAGATGTCTTCTAAAACTCAAGACAGTTGTTTATTTCCTTGACATCTGAAGGGAGGGCATTCCACAGGGTGGGCGCCATTACCGAGAAGGCCCTCTGCCTGGTTCCCTGTAACTTCGCTTCTTGCAGTGAGGGAACCACCAGAAGGCCCTCAGAAAAGGACCTCAGTGTCTGGGGTGAACAATGGGGGTGACGGGGGTGGAGACGCTCCTTCAGGTATACTGGGCCAAGGTCAGCACCAACACTTTGAATTGTGCTCAGAAACTCACTGGAGCAATTGAAGTCCCCGTTCTCCCCCTCCTCTTCCCCACTTTTGTTATAGAAATCCCTGGGCTGACAGCTAGCTATATAAACCAAAGGGATTTTGATCTGTGGAGAGCCTAAGCTTCACGATTTCATGACAAAGTCACTGTCTTGCTTCCCTGCAGGAAGACAAATAGAATTTGATCCTCACAGTCCTAAATTCATCAGAAGTCTGTGATACCCAGAGAGGGAGACCGATACACTTGAAAAAAAGGCAGAGAGAACCCCCATTGAATACAACAAAAGGCAGATAAGGAGCGATACTGATAAAACAGCCTGAGAACAGATCCGTTTCAATTGAGCATGCCAAAATGAATATCAAAGGCTCAGCGAATATACCTTTCTTTTAACTTTATATTTATTTGACCTGCGAGGGTCAAGTGTACTTTCAGCACGTCAATTTTATTTTACATTTTTTCCCCTTGATGTAAAGAGCTATAACAAAAAGATGAAAGGAATTTTTTGTAAAAAGCACTTTGACACCCAATCAAAAACAGAGTAGGTTTCTCATTCACATCCCTAAAATGGCAGAAGCCGCCTCTGCAGTAACTCAGGTCCCACTTGAAACTGGCATGGCTTTCCTCAGAGAATCCTGCAAAGTGTCCTTTGTTAAGGCTGCTGAGAGTTGTTAGGAAACCCTAACAACAATTTCAGTATCACAGTTTCATGTTCTTTTCCCTTTTTTTCCTTCCCTTAATTTCCTCACTGAAAACTTTCAATATAAAATAAAATAAAATGAACCCTCACAGAGCTACAATTCTCAGAGCAGTTTAACAATCAATCTGTTATGTGCTGAAGTTCTCACCCTGAGCCAGCAGGGGGTTACTGTAGATAGTTATGCAAATAAGGGATAGAAAGTGACGTTCAGTGATTGGATAGTTTTAGAAAATTGTTAAGTTACATTGTACTGAAGCTCTATATAAGCAGGCTGACTGAACCCTTCACTTCAGTTCTGTTCTGGCTTGTGAATAAACAAGAGCTGTTTGAAGAATCGCTGTGTCGTCTGATATGTTCACCCACAACTTAACACAATCCCTCTTCCTTTGTAGCTCTGTGAGGTGGGTTGAGGCCTCCTTATGGCTCTCAGCACCCATAGCAAACCACAGTTCCCATAATGGTGGAAGTTGTGAATGTTTAAAGGGGTATGATATTGCTTTCAATGTGTACTGCAGATAGGGCCCCAGAGCAGGGCTTTCAGTGTGGCTTCCATTATCTTTGCTTGCCATGAAGAAGTGAGAGATTTTGTGAAGGGTGAGGATCTGACAAGCTCTTCCATCTGGCTTTAAAAAATGTCCCTGTCTTAAGCAGTGCTTTCCCCCCTAAAAACATATTTAGGGGTACTCCCATTTTGACTCAAGGCAATCACTCTTTTATAGTTCAAATGGACAAAAGTACAAAGATTCACAAAATGTTTAGGGGTATGCGTACCCCTGCGTACCCCCAGAAAAAAGCACTGGTCTCAAGTATTCGTTTTGTATTGTTTTCAACCCTATCTTTACTTGTTGTTTTTTCTGTACGGTTTTAAGAAGAACTGTATTCTGCTGTATGTTTGTAAACTGCCTTGAGACGCATGTAAAAGGAGACCCACACTTTCATAAATAAATCAGTAAAATGAAGAAAAACAGGCAAAAGATTTAGAAAGCACAGAATGCTACCTTAAACTAGGTAAAGCTACTTGTCCATTTAACCTAGTAATGTATAATCTGACTGACAGCAGCTTCCAATGGTCTCTGTGATAGTTTCCCCCATCAACTGCTACCTGAGGCTAGGAAATCACACTGGGACTTCCTGTGTGCAAAGAATTTTCTGTACACCTGCCCATATTGAAAAACTGATAGAAACGCATACCATCACCTGCTCAAATGTGGATCATATGTTTCACATTCAGATGCATGCTGTTGTATTGACCCAAATCTGCTTCCACATCTGGACATGAATTTAAGCCCTTATTCACATGCACTTCCCCATCCAGCAGGAAAACCGTGTGCAGAAAATCTTTTGTTGTTCTTCTTGCCTTCTTTCTTCCTATGCAAGAGAGCTTCTGTAATTGCCTAAACTAGAAACAGCCATTTCAGCAGGCTGCCTCAGTGGGAGAGAGGGGAAGCAGGGTTCATCCTATCAACCCGGCCGAAAGACCACCTCCATGAAGAGTCCTTTGCCCCTGAACTGTTTCAGTTGCTATTGGGCATCAGAAGAACTGTTTTTAATTCCTGAGTTTGCTTTCCCCCTCTTCCCTTCACATCCATTTTCTTTCTGTGTTGTGTTACCAACTAAGAGAGAGAGGCTGTCTTGTTTTAACCTGTTGTATGTAAAGCCACTCTGGAAGGCTTTTTGGCTGAAGAGTTTTGTACCAATGCTCTAAACCAACACTGCAAAGGGCCATGGCACCCATATTGAAGACGTGCACACAAAAGAGCAGGAAACTGGCTTGAAATATCTTCATATCTATGCTTACGTTTTGCTCATGCAACCATCTAACATGTTTTGCTGTTCGTTTTTCATTTCTGGCAAAGCAACTGTGAAAACTCTGGCACAACTTGTGCATTAATGTTTGCACACAGGGCTACATGCTGAATGCACTTTATATCCCAAAGTCACAATGCCTCTCAGATTACGGTGGCTCATTTTTAATTAATTTCTCCATATGTCTGTCGTCTTCTTCTTCTTCTTCTTCTTCTTCTTCTTCTTCTTCTTCTTCTTCTTCGCTTCACTACTTGCCTTCCAACTTGGCCAGTTTAACATTCTGTTTGTTACATCGATTCCAAACCTTATATGCCACATGCAGACTACTTATTTTCCCCAAGCTTGGTTAAGCTTTACGCTCTTCAACGGATGCACTAAAGTTGCAATGCACCGTGGGAGTTGTAAAGGTTCATGCCTCCACAGGGGGTTCGACTTCCTTTTAAGTGTGTTCAGGCTCCAGCCTGCCTTTAAAAGGCCTTGGCATTTGGCTACGAGGCATTCGGGATGTCTCTCGTGTGAGAAATTGGAGAGCAGGTGTGAGGTAGGATGGGCTGACATCTTAAAAGCTACCTTAAAGATGGGATTTACTGTTAATCTCTTGAACTGCATTAATATAATGTGCCTGATGGTTTAGCGAAGCAGAGAGAATTTATAACGAGAGCCCGGCTCCCTAATTTTAAAGTCTTCCGTTGGAAGGCATCTGTGTCCATCAGCACACAAAAAGACCTCTGAAATCTATCATAGTATCAGAACGACACCTTCTTAATAGCATGTAGTTCAAGGAAGGGTTACCTCCCTCATGCCCTCGGCCTCACGAAATGTGTTTGCTGAAGAGCCATCAAGGCTTTTCGGGTGTCCAGGCATCTTGTTGATGTAATAACTCACCGGAGACTTGGCCTTTTGGAAAGTCTTTGAGCAGTGCAGTGCTGACATGAAGTGTTAATATCCACCTCACTGGAAAGTGACACCTGGGTCAACTTCCCTATTACTCATCAGTCCAAGAGCAATTCCCTTGCATGAAGTATAAATCATGCTGGGATTAAGTTTGGGAAACTGTTGGAGGGGAATAAGAATAACAGGTTATGCCAGGGGGTCAGAGGCAAGTAGGACAAGGGTGGGGAGCTGGTTCCAGCTGGATGTAGGAGGTTGGGTACTTATCTCTCTCCCCCCCACTCTCCCCCCCACAAGCACACCCATTGGCCAGGTTTGACAGGTGGGCAGGGTCACCACCTGTCAACCACCTGTCATCACAACAGCGTCAGGTGACTCATTTTTGCCTGCACTTAAGATTTGTGGTCTAAACCAGTGAGACTCTTGGGCTTGCCAATCAGAAGGTTGGTGGTTCAAATCCCTGCGATGGGGTGAGCTCCTGTTGCTCAGTCGCAGCTCCTGCCAACATAGCAGTTTGAAAGCACATGAAAAGTGCAAGTAGATAAATAGGTACTGCTCCAGCGGGAAGGTAAACAGCATTTCTGTGCACTGCTCTGGTTCGCCAGAAGCGGCTTAGTCATGCTGGCCATGTGACCCGGAAAAACTGTCTGCGGACAAATGCCAGCTTCCTCTGCCTATAAAGTGAGATGAGCGCCACAACCGCAGAGTCGTCCGCGACTGGACTTAACTGTCAGGGGTCCTTTACCTTTTTTTTAAGATAAGCTGAGTGCCAGCTCTCTATGGTACAGCTCCATCGTTATCTGCCCCCCACCTGACCATATGACATCTGTTTTGGTGCAGGTGGCTTGGCTAAAAAGCCTTTCAGTTCACTTGGGTACTGAAGTGGGTATAGCCCAGACAGGGATTTGACATGTCCATAAGAACTAGACTTCAATTTTCCATACTTTCTAAATTTGCCACAATTCTTAAAAGAGAACCATTTCAGTTTAAGAATACCATAGAATCTGTGCAATATGTCGACCAGCTGTACTTGGAAGCCTGCCCAGGTTTCACACACACATACAAATTGCTATGCAAGTTGTTGGTTACGGTGAGTGTATACAAACAGAATGGCATCCATCTGGCTTTTGCAGAGGCCCTCAATGCAGAATGAGTGATGTGTCCGTGTGCATTTCTAATGCCATAAGGAAATAACTCCAACAACTCGGTTCCAAACTGGATTCAGTAAACTGGGCCATTATCTGTAAAAATGAGGAAAGAGCTTGTCCCCTCCTCTAATTCAGTTCTGCCTTTACATCCTGTCACAGCCTCAGTAGCATCATCTGCAGCACAATGGGGTCTGAGTGCCTCAGCCCATCTCCCACAAATATTTTCAGTGCTGCCAAGCCACACCGCACCTCCTCTTTCATTTCCCTCCCTCTGTCCTATAAATGTAGGGACTCCATGAAATATAGGGATCCTGAGAAGTGTATTTTTTCCCAAGGCCATCCAAATAACCACTCTTCCTCTAGAAAATAAGCTACTGTTGCTAAGCATTAGGACAGGTGTGCACCCTTCAGGTATTTGGATAGTGTGTTAAATATGTGAAGGGACGAACATGCTAGATGTTCCCTGGTGGGCTTTGTTGACACCAACCACAAATTTCAGGGTGACTGCCTGAAGCAGGGAGGTTCCCCACACATTGTAGGACCCTGCAATCTGGTGTAGATCCCTGCATATTTAACACTCAATTTGAGTGTCAGAAGACAGCTCCAGTTTCCATAACTTTGTTGCTAAGGAGTTGGGTTTCCTGTGAAATCTATATTTTCTGGGATATTCCAATTATTGGCAGCATTTAAATTTGGCAGGCAGATAACAATTTTGGTGCTCTTCTGGACAGAGTCATATTCTGAACTGGGGAAGTACAGATTTTGGGGTGCTGCAAGCCATCGACAGCAAAAGAGAAAGGTGTAGGGCAGGGGCAATCATGGAAGATGGAGGTGAGAAGTTTGGGTTTGAAGCTGTAGCAAGTCTTGAACTGCTGACCTGAGATGTGTCAAGTGGAGATTTGGCTGGTTTTTGCTAAATAAGGGAACCGCAGGGAGTCCAGCCAGCAGCACGCCAGAGCAGTTTTGTGGGCACTCCCCAGACCTTAAAAGCTTCTGTGGACTAGCTCTCCCACACTCTACTCTCAAGCCAGAGGGATTAAAATGTGTCCAAGTCAAAGATGCATGCTAGGCCCAGGTACCAATTACTCAACAGGATCCTAACTAAGAGGTGCACAATTTAGAGCAGGTTCCTGGGGGTCATTAGGTGTGCCTAGGCATGCTTAAGGAATTTGATCTTTGTGAATTCTGATGCAAACGGACCTGAGCCTTGCCTCTTGGGCTAATGAACAGATGGGAACATAATTGTCTTTTGAATATTGCACCCTTCTGAATTTCGCAATGCAATTCTCGGCTTTAGAAATGTACCAACATGTGAATGGGTGAATAAGGGAAAAGTACATTTTAAAGTGCAAACATTAAGAGAAAACGCTTATTTTTTATAAACAGATGGTATTTTTTATTATTATTATTATTATTATTATTATTATTATTATTATTATTATTATTATTATTATTATCCATCCCTTTACCTTAAGGTCCCAGGGTGAGTCACGACAACCCAAAATACATCATTGAGAACAGTTTTTAAAACTTACAATTAGAAGGGGGAGAAACTCACCAAAAATGGGATGAGTCCGGAAAGGTGTTGGTTTTTTTTTTAAAACCTACTTAGAGGTTTTATTACAATCCAGTAGTACATACATTTTGTTAAATAAAAACAAAAACGTGCATTTTGTAAGAAAACCACTTTTTTAAAAAGTTCAAAAATATATATAGCATCCTGTGGTTTGTTTGAATTTCAAATAAAGACCATGGTAGTGCAGAAACAAGATGGGATGGATTTATGAATGAACACGTGCAATATTGCCATGGCCCTAAAATAGACTCATCCTTCCATCCCTGGGTTGCAACTAGGCCCATGAAAATGAAGGGGCTTTGCTGGCTGTACTTAACTCTGCATCAGTCCTGGGTTTATCTATTGTCTGTTTCTCCAGGCCTTGTAGGAAAGGTATTTGCCTCTGTATTGGCTTTGCATTAATCCCAAACTATAATAGAACAAAAAAAGATGAGGTCAGATTTTAAAGAGGGGTTTAATTAACAGAGATTATGCCTTCCTGAGAGGCAGGATTATTTCAGAACTCTGTTCAGGCAGGGCGCCGTGCAAGATGGAAGAAGGAAGCATCGCAGAAGCGGAGTCTTGCTGTGGTTCAAGGCAGCAAGGGAAATTAACTGCTTTGGCGAACATGACCATGATAGGAGGTTAATGCTATGTTAATACTGCATTTAAAAGAAAAAAAATAAATGAGAACTGCTAATGTGATTAAAGGCAGCTAATAGGATTAAAAAGGTTCTTTAAAGGAGGATATGTTCTTAAGGTGGGCTCTGTGTCATTCTTGACTTACTGTGCACCTGCTCCAGTCTGCCAGTGGGGGTGGGGGGCAGGACACCCCTCAGTGCCAAACTTCCTAAACCCTGTTTGCAAAAGAGTTGGTATGGTGAAATGGACCATTGTCAGCCTTGGACTTTGGATACCAGCCTATGAACCACATGAGAGATCTTTTGTAGTCAAGAGAGGGTTTGACTACAAAACATGTCCTTTGGCTAGAAAAGATGCTTGAGTCCCTGCAGTAACCCCAAGTGAGTTCTGATACATGCAGGCAAATGTGTTTAGGGAAGATGGACTGGGGTTGAAGGATGAGCTCTCAGGTAGAAGGGAGATGATGGTGATAGAGACTAGTACTTAGGGGTCAGCAAACTTTTTCAGCAGGGGGCTGGTCCACTGTCCCTCAGACCTTGTGAGGGGCTGGACTATATTTTTTTTGGGGGGGGGGGAATGAATGAATTCCTGTGCCCCACCAATAGCCCAGAGATGTATTTTAAATAAAAGCACACATTCTACTCATGGAAAAACACCAGGCATGCCCCACAAATAACCCAGAGATGCATTTTAAATTAAAGGACACATTCTACTCATGTACAAACACGCTGATTCCTGGACCTTCCGTGGGCCGGATTTAGAAGGCAATTGGGCCGGACCCCCCCCCCCCGGGCCTTAGTTTGCCTCCCCATGGCTTAGAACTTGTCATTGAGTTTGCTTTTCCCTCCTTCCTCCTACTCTCCTTTCCTTTCATGCCATGTGCATCAGATTATAAATTTACATCTGTGAAATTTGAAGCCACTCTAGGAGCCTTCCTGTTGGATTTTGTTTTGGCTTGAAGAGTGGGACAAGAGTGCTTTAAATAAATTAATAAATAAACAACTTGATGGAGTACACTGGTGGCAGACTCCTCTCCCTAATGACCTCCCAGCCATTAAAGGTGTTTGTTGAAATTCCTCTTACAGAGGGACGGGAAGAGTTTTTGAGTGCAGCCATGTTGCTATAGAGACAGCAGGTCTGTGTTTGTGGCTGTTGAGGATTCAAAACAGCTAACCTCACCCACCCAGCTCTTCGTATGTTCATTTGTGGGAGGCAACCCTGTGCAAATTCATTCTGTGCAAATCACATCCTTAGTCGGAAAGTTAATAGTGGAAATTCTATGAATATATCTCTGCATCCATCTCCATGAATACCAAATCGTTTCTGCTTGGCCAATAAGGCTGCAGTGAATGCCAATGGAATGAATAATGCTGTGAAAATGATCTGTTCGCCCTCAAGTGTTGTGAATGGATAACTGCTCTGGTAATTCATGAAGCCTCAAAAAAAAAAAAAGTTTCACTTCTCTCTCCCCCCCCCCCACTTTTTTTTTTTTGCAAGGAGCACGCCATCCATCTCATTAGTAACATTAACCAAATGTATCCGTGTAGAACATAAAAGTAATTACAAAATATGGGGGCAGGGAATCATTAAGCAGTATTGTAAAATAAGTAATATTGATTCATTTGGCATTTGAATAATAGGATTAATCATCCTGAGCATGTCTGGGATTATAAATTGGAATGAAATATGGAATTCTGAATCAAGGGTGTCAGTCTCGCAAGCTCATGAGCTCTCCAGATCCAGTCTAGCTAAGTACTGCAGCAAATGCCAGACTCTAAGCATCATGGACTAGGCATGATGTCAAGCGTGTTGGATCCTTGATCCAGTGGTTGCCTGCCATCAGTAACTCCTATATTGTACACTAGGGGGAAACTCATACGCTGCAAAGATGGATACACTGTGCCTTGAAAACCTAACCTTCCATTGCTGAGTACCCCCATCATTCTCTGCCCATCAGGTGGGGTGGGGGGAGGTCATATGTATCACTAATCCTGCAACTACCATGAATATATCTTGGCAAAGGGAGGCAAGAAGGTAATGCTAGGTTTTCCCAGTGCAGTCATAGACACAGAACAGCCTGGCCTCAGGGTCTGAAGTACAGTTGAGGAACCTCTGATATTATCATAGCTGTCAACCTTCCCTTTTTTTGCTGTAAATTCCCTTATTCCAGCACCGTTTCCCGCTGCTTCCCGCTGCTATCCTGGATTGCTAAATATCCCGTAGACTGTCCCCAAAACAGGTGAGGCTGCTGATCCCTTATTTTCAAATCTGAAAGTTGACAGCTATGGATATTATTTATAGCCCACCCATCTGACTGGGTTTCCCCAGCCACTCTGAGCAGCTCCCAACAGAATATTAAAAATACAGTCATTAAAAACTTCCCTAAACAGGGCTGCCTTCAGATTTCTTCTAAAAGCCAGATAGTTGTTTATTTTCTTGACATCTGATGGGAGGGCGTTCCACAGGGTGGGCACCACTACCAAGAAGGCCCTCTCCCTGTAACCTCACTTCTCGCAGTGAGGGAACCGCCAGAAGGCCCTCGGAGCTGGACCTCAGTGTCCAGGCTGCAAGAACTCTGTGTGACATCAGGTATGGGACAGATAAAGCCATGGCTGTATAGGAAAAAACTAGGAGCCCTAGAGCGTATTCCCAATCTTCTTTTGCAACCACAGTTTGCATTGGGTGCTCCTTAACTGTTGGTGCCAATTGTAAGCTGCCCTGATTCGCCCAGAGACTTGTTACCATGTTATGATGGCAGGTGATTGATAGGCAAAGAGCTCCACCCACTTCTCAAATGTGGCCAATGGAAGGTTGACATCAGTCGGATCTGGTCCACTGCCCAACAGTGATTCCCCACCTCTGTCTTGAAGGCTGCCATGTTGCTGAAGCTAAGCTGGTCTGGGACATTGCCTTGGTGGGTGCTAGCTTAGAAGCTGGGCAGCTAGAGAGAGATTTGCTTGTGTTTAAGTTAATTAAATAGTTTGCTTTGCCTCACAATACAGTATTAAGCAAGCTGAGGAGCCAACTAGCTCAATGGGTATTACAGACATGTCCCACTCAAGAATTTAAGAAATTTAGATGTATCATAGTCATAGATGATCTCCAGATAGCACCATATTAGAATTAGTAGTTCTGAGAAGCACATTACCAGGAGCCAAGGGGAAGCAGCAAGAGAAGGTGTGAGGAAGGTGAACAATTTGAATTTATTTATTATCCCTGTTCCCTTACTGTTAGCTGCCTGTCGCTAGCAGGCTTCCTCCTCTGTATGCTCATAAAAACTGGATCAGGGCCAATGCTATCTGGGTAAAGGAATAAAGATGATTCATCTGCAAATATTTGGCAGCAATCCCTGGGTATTTTTGCTTTGTAGGGTTGGATGCATGATCTTCAGATATTTTTTGATTCCCCGATGCCCCAGTATTTATATATACTTTCCCCTTCTGATCTGTGCTACAAGAATGAGTGGGTGAATGTTGCATAATTGACACCCGCTATTTGCTTAAAATGGATATGTCTTGCTTGTTTCGCTTGGTATTTTTTGTGAATTTTTGGCCAGCGATACTACCGCATTATCCAGACCAAAATTAAGCAATTTGACTAAATATGTCCCCCGTTGTGAAGCTCCTTGCTTAACCTCCTCATTGAAATTATGGGATGTACACCAGTGAGTTGAATGGGATTCCCAGGTAAATGTGCACAGCATCACAGCCATAAAAAAATGTCTATCTTTTATCAGGATTGTGCCCAAGTTATTTGTATTAAAGATCTCCATCAATGTTATTAAACTTCTAAAGCCAAATACAAAAATAAATCACAACCGGGGGGGGGGGGGAACTGCCCAGTGAGTTAATTAAATAGGTATGAAGGAATCTGCTTCAGACTAAATCAAGCCATTGGTCCATCTTGTGTAGTACTGTTTATGCTAACTAGTCATAGCTCTCCAAGGTTTTAGGCAGGGAACACTCCCTGGCCTTCTTGGAGATGCCAGGATTGAACCCAGGCCCTTCTGCATACAAAACAGAGCTACAACCTTTCCCTGCAATTGAGCACCTCAAAATATTCTTTGCTAGATGTGGATAGTTCTCATTTGATGATGATAGTGATTTTCATTAGTACAATACTTTGTAAATTATAATCATTTCTTCTGTCATGCTCCAGTGAAATATGCGGCGCCCGAGAGTTGTCAAGGGAATCCACATTATTTAGGCAGCTGAGCACTTGAGAAGATCTCAGTATTAGTAAGAAGGAAAGTTTAAAAGTGAACATTACTGATATAGCTCCTCTCCTGAAGTAAGAATTAACGGGTCAAGAGACTTGATCACTCAGTAAACAGGCAGGTAGCAATTAACAATAATCTAAAGTTATATTGCTCCTGTAACATAGCATGTCTGTGATGTGAATGGAAATAAAGAAGACTCTCTTGTACTTGGTTTGTCAAGGTTGTGGCTACACTCATGCTAAAAGTAGCAACATGTGTAAGCTGAGCTCTTACCGTTGAGAATTCTGGTGGCTTTCTCTAAGAGATAAGCAGCAGCAATGCTGGAAGGAATTATCGAGTTCCTAGCCACTTCTCCCCTTCATTCTGCTTTCCTTATTTCTTCTTTACTGGCATTTGGAAGAAAAGGAGCAAGGATGATCAGCTGTTAACAGAGATATAAGAATGTAAGGATAGATCACTGATGGGGGAAAAGCAACCTTCTCTTCCTATCTCCAATGATGGCTTCATGAGAGCCAGTGTGGTATAGTGGTTAAGAGCAGTAGTCTTGTAATCTGGGGAACCGAGTTCGCGTCTCCGCTCCTCCACATGCAGCTGCTGGGTGACCTTGGGCTAGTCACACTTCTTTGAAATCTCTCAGCCCCACCCACCTCACAGAGTGTTTGTTGTGGGGGAGGAAGGGAAAGGAGATTGTTAGCCGCTTTGAGACTCCTTAGGGTAGTGATAAAGCGGGATATCAAATCCAAACTCCTCCTCTTCTTCTTCTTCAGAATTCTCAACTGGAAATTCCTAGCTCATGTCTGAGAAATTCTCTCATGATGAGTGTAACATGTAGCCAGCTTCTAAACAAGCCCAGTCAGTTTATATTACACCAAGCTGAACACAGGTCACCATGTGTAGCAGCCTTCCAGGAGTTGCCACCAGACATGAACTTCCTTTTCTCCCTTTCAGCCCTAGGACTAGGAGGGAAACTCCAGAATTGTTATGCAGCCACCAGGTCACATGACTAAAGGGCTGCATTTAATTTGTTTGGGTGCAAGCTGTGTTGTTGGCATCCATCTGTCTTGAGAGACAGTGGAGTGTGCCTCTGGGTGTGAAGTCAAACTGCTGTGTTAACAACACTGAAGTGACCTCCCTGGGGTACAAGCCTGGGCAGTGTGTGTGGAAGTCCTGGGCTGCCCAAATAACAAGATCCCCCTCTCGACCTTGCTGATGTAGTCCAAAGGAAAGCAGAGTAATACATTTGGTGCCAGCTTGACTGCAGGAGTTGCTGGAAGGAGGCACACGAGGCAAAATCTAACCATTTGAGGGACTCTAGTCTGGATTTGTGTAGGCTTTACTCCTTAGCCGTTTCTTCTCCTGAAGATTTCGCACAAGGCACTGGAGGTTTGGCTCAGAGTTATCCTTCTCCTAGATGGACTCCCTTCCTAAGTTGATGAGCCCCATTTGCCCCTCACTTCCCTCTACAGCCCATTCAGAAATCATCTTCTTGACCTTTAGACCCACTCTTGGTCTTATTTAGCAACTTGTACTTGTTTAGCAAGTACAAGGAATGTTTCTTACCACCCACTTTTTATTCAGTATTTACAGAGAGAGGCTTTGGGACACAGCCTCCTGGATAATGGTGTTGCCGTGAGTGAATCTCCACCCCACCCCATCTCTCCCACTTCTTCATTTGTCATCCATGTGAGTGCTGACAAGTGCCCTCTGCCTTTGAGCTCTCTGCTCTCCTACTTTCAAGGTGTGCCAGGTTCTGGGAGAGGAAGGGTCTGGAATGCTTTCTAAAGACACTGTGCCCATCAGCTGTCTCTCCCCTGGTGCTTCCTCCTCCTCCTCCTCTCCCATTATTTCCCAACTTTCCCCCTCATCCCCCTCTGATCTGTGATCTCTCTCAAACCCCTGTTGTAATTCTGAGCTGTCTTCCTCTTCTCTGGAAGGGTCAGGCTGGGGAGGCGGTCTCCACCATTCCTCCTCTGCCCAGTCCCTGACAAAAAACTATTATATCTTTTTAAAAAAAATTATAAGATTTTTAGAGCACTTTATATATGCCTAATGCATGTTTGAACTAAAGAGCACTAAGCCTGGTCTAAAGCAGTTAATTTGTCATCTTTTGGTCTTCCACTGAGGTCCAGTGCCGAGGGCCTTCTGGCGGTTCCCTCGCTACGAGAAGCCAAATTACAGGGAACCAGGCAGAGGGCCTTCTCGGTAGTGGCACCTGCCCTGTGGAACGCCCACCCACCAGATGTCAAAGAGAAAAATAACTACCAAACTTTTAGAAGACATCTGAAGGCAGCCCTGTTTAGGGAAACTTTTAATGTTTAATAGGTTATTGTATTTTAGTGTTCTGTTGGAAGCCTCCCAGAGTGGCTGGGGAAACCCAACCAGATGGGTGGGGTATAAATAATAAGTTATTATTAATTATTATTATTATTATTCCATGAGAGCTCTAGCCAAGGGTCCTGTCTGCAACCTGCAAGTCCCTTTGATTCTTCAGGTGTACATTAGATGGTTGCCAAAATCTGCTTTCAGACCGTTAATTCCAGCTGTGTTGTGTCTGTGCTTCTCCTACAGAACCAAGTTCCCACTATGTCATATCTTTGAAAGCCTTTAACAATGCTGGGGAGGGAGTCCCTCTTTATGAGAGCGCCACTACCAGATCTCTGACAGGTGAGTTGGAATGCTTGGCTGATATGTTTGCCCATTTCTATCGCTAACTCTCTCGTAGCAACGCATGTGCTTAGGAAGCAAGGGATGTGTATGTAAGGTGAGTAGATGTGTTTTTAATTGGATTACCTGCACCGATGAGTATAAGGCACTAAGTTGGGTGTGGTGATCTTTAAAAGTTGAGAAAGTGTGCCAGGACTGGCTCAGAAATGCATGAGCATTGCTTTCAGGTGCATGACTGCTCTGGCCCCATAGCGCTGCATCTGAGATGGCATCGTGCAATATAAATGTAGCTGTGTTACATATCTGTGATGACTTATCCACACATGAAAACAGCTTTTAAGCTTCACAGGGTTCCTTTTCATCAGAAAAAAACAAGAATGCTGAAGGGAGGGGGGAACCTGTGGTCCTCCAGATACTGTTGGGCTAAAGCTCACATCACCCCTGCCCATTGGCCATGCTGACTGGGGCTGATGGAGGTTGGAGTCCCCTGCTATCTGGAGGTCCACAGGTTCCCCATTTCTGATTAAGGCCATTCTGGCATTGCATGCAAAACAGAAGAAGAAGCAGATGGCTTGTTCCAAGGATGTTGCATGGGAGAATGGCATGGGGCAGAGCCTTGTGCTGGATCATTCACAGTACAGACTGCATGTCCATTCACACCTTCAGTTTGGTTCTTGAGCAATAAGCCATAAATGCCAGAATAGAATAGGTACCTGAAAGGGGGAAGGGTGCTTCTGTTCTTTGGAAGCACAACCTATGATTCCCTACATCTATCATGTAGAACTGATGGGGGAACCCCGAATCACTGTGCATTGTGTGAGCTGTGTATCAATATGCATTGGAGATGGTCTACACAGCCTGCCTTCCATTCTTCAAGTCTAGTGAACTCCTATAATCCTTTTACAAGACTCCACACACCCATGTCTTAGATTATGTCTGGGGATGGAAGTGGAAATGGAGGAAAGAGTCACCACAGCCTCAAATCCCATGTTGCACCCAGACCATCATCCTTCATTGTCCTATAGCCTCAAAGTAACTGTAACCCTTGCAAGTTTCCAAGATGAAAGGAGGAGCTGCATGGTGTGTCTGCCTTCTTTGCTCCAAATGGATTCCAAATATATCCGTTTGCCATAACTATCTCTCTCCCCCGCCCCCCCCCCGCCCCCCACAATAAATGATTCTCTTTTGCCTCTGAGGTCACAAGTGGGGAAACCATGTGTACAACTGTTTATTAAGGTATTTCTATGCCACCCTTCACCACAGGGGACTCATTGTGGTGTGCAAGCGAAATTAAATTCGACAAAACACAAATACAGTCATTACAGCCAAGCCTCATAAAATACCTCCATAGCAAATACAGCAACAGTGTCTTATGTAAGAACTGGCTTGACCCATCACACCCCTCCCCTCCACCTCTAAAAGTTGGATGAAAGAGGTGTGTCTTCCGCTGTGGCTGACACAAAGGCACTGTAGGGGCAAGGCACAGCTTGGGGGACGATGGATTTGACTCAGCAGACCTCTGTTTTTTATCACTAAATTAGAGAATCCATGCAGTGCCCAGTTGCCTACTGCTCTTTGATAAGGACAAGTACTTACAATGCTGTAGAATGTGAGCTGAATAAATCAGTGAAGTTGTTGACACCTGTGGAAATAGCTGTATTTATTATTTACTATATATATTAGTTGCTTTCCTCACAAAAGGGACCCAAAGCAACTTGTAAAAATGGCTGAATTATAAAGACACACAAGCCTCTCCTTTCTCTTGCACCAACCTAGCTAGCCCCACCAAGTAGGACTTATATCCTAACTTGAATCTGAAGCCTTCAGGGGAGAAGCTCCATAGAGGTACTCTCCCCCTGTTAGAAGGAATGCTGCTTTATTGCATTCTTTCAGTAGCATTTCTTTCAACACAAATATTATTCTTCCAGAATAATAGAAGACATTGGTGAAGTCTCTGAAATTGGCAACCTCAAGAGTTGTCGTCTATCTTACCCTAGCACATGCCATCTTTGTGATGGTGGGAAGAAATGTCCCCATTCATTTCCATGGAGAACCATCTTGTATCTATGTAGAATGGGTTTCTCAATTAGGATCAATGTGTGTGCACCCATGAACACACACACACACAGAGAGAGAGAGAGAGAGAGAGAGAGAGAGAGAGAGAGAGAGGGAGAGAGTGAGTCGTGGTGCAGACATGAAAACATCCCAGCTTCCAGGCTAAAGGTAAAGGTAAAGGGACCCCTGACCGTTAGGTCCAATCACGGACGAGTCTGGGGTTGCAGTGCTCATCTCGCTTTATTAGCCAAGGGAGCTGGTGTACAGCTTCCGGGTCATGTGTCCAGCATGACTAAGCTGCTTTTTGGGGAACCAGAGCAGTGCACGGAAACGCCGTTTAACTTCCCGCCAGAGCAATACCTATTTATCTACTTGCACTTTGACGTGCTTTTGAACTGCTAGGTGGGCAGGAGCAGGGACCCAGCAACGGGAGCTCACCCCGTCATGGGGATTCGAACTGCCGATCTTCTGATCGGCAAGCCCTATGCTCTGTGGCTTAACCCACAGCACCACCCGTGTCCCTTGCTTCCAGGCTATGAAGTAACAATTGAAGGGAAAATTTGCAAAGTCATGGTTCCCGTACTTTGAACTCAGGGATTATATGAGCCCTGAAAGAACAATTACTATGCTGAGAGGCTCCTTAATTTTGTTGCCCCTGTTGAACGACTTCTTCCCCCCATGTATAGAAAGACCCCCTCCATAAATGTAATTCACTTTCTGTGCATAGACGTTACTTCCATTTTATGGAGTAAAACATTAGGATTCAGGCTATAGTATATTAACAAATTCTGTAATACTATTCTATTCCATTCTACTAATATGTAGTGTAAAATTTAAGATTAGAGAAAAGGGGTGTTTAGCCTTTTGCCAGCTTCATATGTTGCCATTACCTTTACATATGGATGGTAATTTCATCCAATGTGGTTCCTCTTTATAGATGTTATGGTGGTAGCATGGGGTGCAGTTCCACTGAAGCAAATGTGAATCAGTCATTCTTCTTTCAGGGCATAAAAACCTGACCTTGCATGGATATTTTGGGATAGCAGTGGCAACCGACTCTGATCAAATTGACTCTGTGCGGTGTCAACTGTTCCTTTGTCTAGATTTAAATTGAAGGACCAGTGACAGAGCAAAATGAAATGATTATACCTCTCAGAAATGATTACATTTGTGCTGCTGGCTATAAACTCCAGGCAGCCTTGTGACAATGTTCTCTAGTTGAGCAGTTTTACTTTTCAAAATGCCAGATCTGGGCATAATTTGAATATGTAAAGGCCACATTAGAAGAATTCTAACACTTTTGCCCCTCCAGAAATGGGTTTTTGTCATTCCCCCTATCATTTATAAGTTTTGCTAGGTTGAAAATAATCTGCCACCGCCAGCAAAAGTCAGAGACACAGACAAGGGTCGGGCAGAGAGGTTGTACTTTGAGATGATATATTAGTACTAATTTAAGACACTGCCAGTTTTGCTCGGCTGTAAATAGCAGTCAGAACCATCCACATCCTTTCTGAAGCATCATCTTCCTTCCACGCACATTTCCAGACTGCTACTGAATGACACTAGAGTTGTAGTATTGGGTTCTAAGCCACAAAATCAGTGTGCAATAGAAGCTATCTTTCAAGGGGATGTGAGAGCTCAGTGATGTCTGCTAAGATATAAGCCCCATAAAACTCAATGGAATTTACTCTCAAGAAAATGTGCATTCGACAACAGCTTCAGTGATCTAACACAGTGCAATGGCTAGCTGTACTGGGAGCCCCCAGTGATACTCAGCTCTGACACAAACTCTTAATAAGTAGTCTTAAGCGAACCACTCTTTCTTAGTCTCTCCCCTCCATCACCTGAAATATGCTGAATAACCATGACCTGTTGTAAGCATTACTAAGACAATGTATGAGAAGTGCTTTGAACATTCCAACATGCCTTACAAATCCTAAGAATTATATCATATTTCCCCCCACTGGAGCAATATGTATAATTTGGTAGACAATTGTCGTCTTTCCTCGTGCAAAACCTATCTTGTTCAGAACTTTCCTAAAGTAGAGAAAAGTCAAGTCACTGAGAGCAAAGCAAGAAAGGACAGACTGAATAACAGAACACTAAGGTTGTTCATGAGGAATAGCTGGACCAAATTATAGCATGTTAGCTCCAGGTGGCAAACCATTCCTTGCACCTATGAGTTTTGTGAAGTATTCCCATTAAATATATATATATTGGAAATCATAAAGAGAGAAAATCTATTATGTTTTCCAATCTTCACCCTTAAAAAAAACCCCTCTCCTAAGAATAAAGTGATCCATACTCTAATAACTTCAGTATGTGGTGGTTTTCCCTTGTAAATGCAACTTCTCCACTCTGGTGGTTGCAAAGGTTGCCTCTCTCTCTTCTGCACATGCAGGTTTTGAAACTTTTCTGAATATATGTTTCTCAAAATGATCTAAGGTTAACTTTTTCTTTTAAAGGTTTTTTTGAAGTACATGGTTCTATCAACAGTTGTGTGCCTAACCAGTGAATTGTTATTGTTATTGCTGTTGTTGTTAAAAATGTGGAATATAATCCCTACCAGAGAGTAGGGAACCACAGGGCAGGGAGTTGAATACAGCCCCCAGGTCTCTAGGTCTCTCTTCAGGCCACACCCAGTTCTCAAATAATGCCTCTTTTTTGCCTGAAGGATGGATTTTTAAGTGTGTAGAAATCTCTGGAATGTAGTCTTCTGTACCAAGGTAAGAATCACACCCATTGCTCTAGCCACCATTGCCTCCGTCCCCACCTATGTTAGTCTCTAGCCCCACCTAGCATTGGGTACGTAGCACTTGAAAGGATTTCCCTTCAGGAATGTGGACCTCAGGTGGTGTCTACTTTGTGAGGAACACAAAGAAGAAATTAAATAGCCTTATAGAGGCAATGTCTTCTTCTACAAGAGGCCACTGAGATGAGCATCTTCTTAGATCAATAAATCTGGACATGGGGCAGAGTGTTGTACATCACATCCTTGAAGTTACTTTCCCAGCCTCTTTTAGTAGCTTGTAAAAATCCTTATGAACCTTTGTAGGTTAGACTTTTATATACATACATATTTTAAGCTGCGCCAGCAGAATTCAGCATCAACATCAGGACTCATTTTTGCAACACTGAGAGTAGCAGCAAAAAAATAGAAGCTCTCAGTATAAATAATGTCTTACCCTCCCCACCCTGAATGGGCCAATTTTTCCTGTAACTGTGGCCCACTGAGAGACAGTGTGGTTAGAGTGCTGCAGATCAAATCTCCATTCAAAAGCTCATTAGGTGATCTTGAACAATTACCTCTCTTGGTTTAACCTACTAAAGAGGGTTGATGGTGAGGGTAAATTGTCACAGAGTGACCATAGCCTACTTTTGCACATCTGAAAACAAAAGGAATGGCTTCAAGGTCAAAGGATGTGTTTTCCAGACTAGCTGATCCCAAGCAATAATTAAGAAATTGACAGCCATGTGTGGATGCAAAGGAGGCCTCGCTTAAGGATTCAGGGGCCCTTTGGCAAGAGATCACTAGTGCACTTCCTTAAAAGTGACAGGGTATAAAAATGGAGAAAGCTCCCTTAAGTATGGAGTGCAGAGTCTCCTGCAAACCCATTCCCTGCAAATCCTCGATATGATACGGATGACTCTGGAGGAACATAATTGTACCACAACACAGTGAGAACCCAGGGAAGACACAGGCCATACCAGAGAGACTTTCACTGTCTCCATTTCCCCAGGAAACAAGAAGCTCAGCTGGTTCCCTGGTGAAACTCGAGCCCTTGGCCAACGACTAATCATGCAAGCCCCAAGCAGTGGCTCTGGTGTGAAAATGTGTGTGGTCAAAACAACAAACAAAACAAGAAAACATGCTCCATTTTCTTTCACCGAGAGCATGCAATTACTAAATGTCAGCTGTCAATGTGCCAACATCAACAAGTGACAATATTCTGGGGAAGGAAATTGTTCCCCAGAAGTTTTTAGGGTCCTCTTTTTTCAAACACCAGTGGACAGAGGTGCCAACTTGAATAAAATATTGGGGATCCATGTAAGCCCCGCCCTACATAACCACGCAACATTTGAATGGCAATGCTCATCCACTTTGGGGGACCCTGGCCCCCTCAAATATTTTATGGGGGGTGAAGAGACCTTGGCCCCCAGCAGTTGGCTCCTATGCCAATGGATTAGATTACTGAGATGCCTCTGGTTTTGCTGCCTAGCAATGCAATAGCTCAAAATCCAAATCATCCCAATGGACTCCAACCATTAATATTGCTAGACTGGATTATTATTATTTTCAGTGTGTCATATGCAAGAGGCCTTCAAATTGCTAGATCTCCCAAGGCAGATAAAATGTAAAAGGAAGATGTAAAGTGTTTCATATATTTAATGTACAACACACATTACCTTTTGGCTAGAGCCATGGAAACTTGCAATATTGCATCTATAAATTTTTCTATTACTTCATTTTTGAGGGTGGGAGAATGGATGTTTGGTTTACAAGTGGAACTTGAAAGCTCTAAGAACAAATGGGTAATATTCTCCATTATTCTCCAACAGAGGCATAAATCATGTTGCATAGTCTACTTGAATTTCATGCACAAATGAAAATTTGGCATGTTCTGTTCTGTACTGAAGTTTCATAAGGTAGTCCTCAAGGATGAAAAAGTGGGGGGGGGGGACCCCCACAGTAATATACCCACTCTGCCCAAATTTATGGTTCTGCATAAATTTCCGATAGCATTTTTCTCTTGGGTGTTTTTGTTTTTATTCAAAACACTGCTGTACTGCTTGATAATTGTTTGGAAAATTTGCAGAACTAATTGCTTTTATAAAATGTACTTTTTAAAAAAGACATACAGCTAGATAGAAGACACAGAGGAAATGATCTAATACTCAACTAGGAAATTTCACAGATACTGATACTTTGATTTGACTTCTACAAGTATGACTCCTTATCCACTTCACCCAGAATAGTATAATCAGTTTGCTAACATAAAATTCATTAGCCTAGTTCAGGTGTGATGGGATTTGATGTAATAGGAAACCAAGCTCTCAGGCTTGTATACTTCCCTCTCCCCTTCTTCCTTACCTCTGGTTGTAAACTAACCACAGTGCTCTATGACATCCAAATGCAGGTAACTGTGGTTAGCGAAATCTAGCCAGGATCAAAATGTAGTGTTCTGAAAGCATCATTTGATAAACAAACCACAATCTCCAGAGTTAAGCCATCACAGGAAATTGTGGTTTCTAAATTGAGGTTCATTTAAAAAAGCAGAACTGGGGACTTTTGATCTTCTCATCTGGCATGTGAAAAAGGAAAAGTGTCAAGGAGACAACAGAAGCCAAAGATTGATGCTGACTCAATGTGTGGTGTGATCTCCACCATTTCAAAAAACATGCATCAAAAAGCAGAGAACTCGAGGGAGCTTCAAAACTGTAATCCAAATCTGCCAAATTCAGAAAATGTTTGAAATGCTATGCTTTTTATATATTCTGAAGTGTGTTGACAAAACCCCAGAATGTACTCTGGAGGTTGTCGGAATGTGTCAATTTGTGCCTTCAAAATGTCTGCTTCCATGGCCTAGAGATTGTCATGCCACATAGTGCATTGCAAAGGCAAAAGGCTCAGGTGAGGCCCAGAAGAAGCAGTGCTGTTTAGTCCTCAAGCAGTAGACAGACACGATTCTGAACAAATCAATTATCCATCTGTAGCCGTGAATCATTTTTAACAGCATCAAACTAACAAAAATGGAACACCATCACAATTAGCTGCATATTCCCTAACCCTCCCCACAATTTACACATTCAACAGAGGCAAATACATTTTCCCCAAAATACACACAGCTTTACTTACCTTTTCTGAAAATTTGGATTGGGTTGTATCCAACACTGACATTCCACAACAGATTTCCACTCCTGCCTTGGAATATTCTCCTCCTCTCCGCTGCAGCTCTCTACTGCACTTTCAGAAAGGTTGTGGGACCCTCAGGAGGAGATTTGGGAGGCTTGGGGAGAGAAGAGGAAGGTGAAGTCCCAAGCAAAACATGACTTGCACAGCTTGGGATATAATTTAGTATGAATGTTTGATCCTGGTTTCATCCTGCTGTCCCAGCTGTTGTTGCTTCTCAGCACCATTTTCTTATTTTTAACTTGTCCTCACTGACCAATGGACCTTATTTACAATTTAATTTTCTGCGTGAGGTCACATTGTTCTGTTTATAAATATCATTTATCCTATCTCACCAAATGTAGTCTCGTGATGCTGTAAGCAAAATCGCTGGAATCATTACAGAATCACTACGGAATTATTTGAATGCAGTAGAGGCTGGTGGGTGAGGACAAAGAGCAACAAAAACATCACAGAAGAGAACAGCAGATATTTTCAATGAGCCCTGAAAGTAGTCATAAAGAGAAGCGCATTTCAATGCTCACAATAATGAGGAAAAGCAAGACAAATAGTTTTGGCTCAGGACTAACCCCCTACACATAAGCCCATACTGTTCTGACTTCCCTGAAAACAAAATGTTAAGCAGATGGTACAATGTTCAGAGAACAAATTATCGAGCAATTCTGAAAGAGAGGCAGTAATACAGGTAACTCTAACATGCACTGCATTTACAAAACAAGGCTTTCAAATAACTTCTGCTTTAGGACATTGTAGGGAATTAAAAAATAACGCATCGATTATGTGTTTCCTTGAAAAGGCTTGTGGATCATTCTGAAAACACACCAAGTATTTCAACTTCACTGGGAGAAAAGAAACAAAATAGTGTAATGAGAATGCCTATGATTATGCCTTTAATGTTGGTTTGCTCTTGACAAATTAATGTGAGTTAACTTGTTGCTCATGTATTTTTCAATTAATGGCTGTTTGTTTGTTTTTCTCCTGTTCCTATATTCTCCTCCCATCATCTTTATTGCCATACATTTAACCCATTGTGATGTGTATCTCACTGGTGGCTGTTTATTTATTTGTTTCTTTGACGATGCTGTTCTTTATTTTAATTTGTGGTATGCTCGTTTTTTTCTGGTGGCTTTTGTGACCCAGATCCCATTGACCCATTAGAAGTTGATTTTTATCCTTTGCTTGATGATTTCCCTACCTCAGTCCCAGATATCTCCACCCCCATGCTCCCACCAGTAGGTGTCCAGGCTGTCGCGTTAACCCATGACGCCGTGAGGGTCAGCTGGGCAGACAACTCTGTCCCCAAGAATCAAAAGACAACAGAGGTTCGATTTTACACGGTCCGATGGAGAACCAGCTACTCTACAAGTGCAAAATACAAGGTGAAGTTTCGCTTTAGGCATAAATGGGCTTCTCTTTCTGAATCCCAACCTTTGCTCAAAAAATGGGCCTGTCGTTAGCCAGGCTCCGCATACCCGCACAGTTCTAGAAAACATGGTTTCATACTGCTGGGCAGGAATGGAGAACTTATGGTGGTGTAGACATTATTGAACTTCAGCTTCCATTAGCTCCAAGCAGCAGGAATGATGGAATCTGTAACCCAACAATGTGTAGAGGTTCTCCACTGCTGATGTGAAGGATTGCTTGAGAATCGGAGCCTCATGAGGCATTGAACACTAATTTTCAAACTTATCTTCACACCCATAGGGACCAGAATCTTTATAGCTAAGCACTCTGAGATAATTTCAGCTTCCATTTTCACTTTCATAAACAAAACTGTCTATACAACGCACCCCACCAGAGGCTTTGCCTTGCGGCCAAGATTAGGGAGGCAGCACACAGCATGTGTGCATTGTGTGCCATGCACCCATGATGTTATGTGCCCAGCATGTATAGTGCACAAAGTTGCATCATTGGGAGGAGGACAAGCATGGAGCCCACCAGAGCATGGCTTTCTCTCTTGCGGTCAGGTGGAGCCAGCCACTGAACAGCTCTGTGCTTGACTCTGTGCTTGGTCTCCTCCTGCCCCTCAATACTGAGGGGGCCAAAGACACTTCCGCCCCTAGGAGTTGGCACACTTGACCCGTGCCCACTTGTGAAGAGGGTCAAGAGCCCTGGAAAGTGTGGGAACTAAGCTGTGTACGTGGGAACATAGGAAGCCGCCTTCTACCAAGGCAGGTCATTAGTCTGCCTAACTCAGTATTTTCTACATTGATTGGCATCAGCTTTCCAGGGTTTCATGCAGGAGACATAGCTGAACCTAGATTCTGGGGATTAAACCTGAGAACTTCTGCATGCAAAGCAGATACTCTTCCAAAGGGCTACATCCCTTCCTGAGTTGTTCTTTAATGCTCTAAAGTTGCAGAATAGTCCATGATCCTCACTGCTGGCTTCCTCTGGTTCTGCTGCTCATTTTCATACTTTAAGATAAAAACTTGCCATTCTCAAGTGGGTCCTTAATGCAACCTTAAACAAGAGATAGATGAGGAGAAATATCGTATTACCAAAGTCCCAATATACCTATTAGGACCCTTTTGTTTGCCTGTTCTTTGCACACTTCCATCAACAAGATGAATAATGCATTGGCCTCCATAAAACGTGTGATCAAAAGCACACACTTAACCAAGCCAAAGCACAAACAAGCATAAGGTATTAACATCAGAACTTTTTATAAGAGCATCAGTACATATTTACCCAAGAGGCAGCAGAGGTGTTCTCGATCACCTGATTAAATATGTAGGAATGCGGCTCAGAATGTCCTTGTTGCAAAGGACAGGTAAATAAGCATTATTATGTGTGTGTGTTTTTTAAAGGAACAACTTCTTCAATAAAGTGAATGTAATAGGTCCCAGGTAGGGTTTAATATAATATCAAAAAAGTAATGCAAACCAAAGTAGTTCAGTAACATTTTTAAAAACTTGTTTGTCCCATAAAGGGCATGCAATGTCCCAACCCAGCTTGAATAGGCTAGGACACTGCTTTTTCACAACTTGTGGGGGGGGGGGAAATGTTGGTCCCTGGGGTGCACCGGCGTAGAGCTGAACTGGGATGTCTCCTCCCCCATGTTTACAAGTCCATTTTCAGGCTAGGAAGTTTTTAATTGTCCTTCCATTTTTCCTGAATTTCTTAGCATTTATGGTCCCCAGGGAGCATGCAATGCAATGTCAAAGCTTGATGGATGGCAAACAATCAAGAGATGGGATACAGTTGAAGAGAAGGAAGACCCAGAGTAAAAAGAAATGGATATTAGCAAAGACAGTTACAAATATTTGAGGAATAATTAATTGGGGGGGGGGAATTAATCAATAGATTTGTGAGAATGGAAGGTTTTGAGGAACAATTTGAAGAAAGGGAGCCAAATCAGTGTCCCGGAAGAAGGAACTAGCCTCAGAAGATCATTCTCAAAGTTGGCTTTCCATCAGGAATGTAGCATGACTGTCCTTTTTACCTATATTTTCTGTCCCTCCCCCCTTTATAGTCCGCAGACACAACAGCCTTGAGTCACACCGTATCGGGACTGAAGCCAAATACCATGTATGAGTTCTCAGTCATGGTCACGAAAGGTCGAAGGTCGAGCACATGGAGTATGACAGCTCACGCTACTACTTACGAGGCAGGTATGTCTCTGTTAGGTTTCTTCCCCCGGTGTTTTCAAATATTGGCAAGTTTATTTTAATGGCTTCCACCACAACCATCCACTTCCGCCGCTAACACAGATTGCATTTTCCTTTGGCCACATTTTACTGTGTTGTTGCGAAAAGCACGACACATTCTAGGGGGAAGCACGGCAAAACAGGCCCATCACCTAGCAGCTGCTTTTTGGCTCCAATCCAGAGTTGCTGCACTTTAATAAATGGAGTATTTACAATACTACGCTGCATAAATGCAGTGAACTTCAAAGACCTTTCCTGCTAATGATGAGGCATCATTGCAATTCATTTTTCAAAAGAGCTCAAGATCAGATGAAAACATGTGTAGAAATCCTCTTTTATTATTAGAAAGAGAGAAGTCTGTGTTCTGTGCTAATTTGTCAAGTGCTCAAATAGTCGGATTGCATCCAAGCATGGATGTAAGAAGGCAAAGTTTTGTTTTGAAACCGTATTACCCCTGCATGTTCTAACTACATGCAAAAATCAGTGGGAAAAGGCAACCATGAAGAATACAAAGTCTTGAGCTGTTCTTATATAACTTCCTCGGTGTTTTGAATTATTTGCATATATATTCAGGCACTTGCAGGTTCTTAGCTGTCATTTCAGATAACCACTCTGCAGTCTGACGATAGTTTAATGACTGCTGATTGCATTTATTTTTTCAGCTGCTGTCTTTATCTATTGTACAGGAATTGTTGTGTTTTAAACTGAATTTTATTGTTCCAAGATAGCTATGGCGAAGGGTAGGTTATAAATATTATAAATATTAATCATATTGGGCAACATCCAAACCTAAATAAATCACATTTATTTAGATTGGTGCTGCATATACAACAGTTTAATGTATTGCTTTGGGGTTTCTGTTTTGAAGCTGGGAATATTGATTTCACAGTAGGTAAGCGCAGAATATTCTCAAACAGTACTTTGCGTGTATATTTTCACTTTGTGTTCAAGCCCTTCTTGTTGCCATTGTTTACCCCCTAGCTATTACACTTTCGATGTCAGCATGACCATATCCCCTCCCTCATTCCTGGTTCATTCATGAGTCCTGGATCTCCACCAATCAGAGGTCATATAACAAATACCAGTGCCTCACAATGGCTCTTTTACACACTCATTTCCAATTAATACGCCCAACAAAGCGTGTTCTCCTTCATGGAGAGCACGTATTGCGGTGGGGGCTGCCAGGACACTCCAAAGTTGGGGGGCGGGCTAATTGATTGTTGGCCACTGATACGATTGGGGCTTCCCTTGTTGTTGGGAAGAAGTTAATGTTGCCATTTTTTGATTGACAGCCAGAAATAGTAAAACTCCTTGCACGAGGCTAGAGCTTCCTCTTTTCGCCCGTGCATCAGATTGCCCGTCCCTCCCTCCCTAGAATAGGGTTGTTCGCTTTGACCTTGCTATGCCTGTCATGGGGTCGTCTGCTTTGGAGCGGGGGCCTGGTAGGAATTTTGTCCATCTGGCTGATTGGCTGGGGCCATTTGGTTTTTGCCTACTGCGTAGCAAATCGTCACAACTTGTAAGGTTCGCGGTTAGGCATTGGTTTATAGTTTGGTTGGTTGAGGGGCATGGATTGGCTGTGCCTGCCCCTCTAATGCTGCTGCTGCAAGGGATTCCGTTAAAGGAATTGGGGGCTAACTATTGCTTGTCCACTCTGTCAAGGGCGCTCGGGCCATAGCAATGAGCTCCTGGTTGCACTTGGGGTGAGGGCAGGTTCCCTGCTCCGCGTAACCCCCAAGTGTATTCCCCCATTCTGACTTCCGCATCGTGCGGAATGTCAGACTGTCCCCCATGGTGGGGGCAGATAGTCGCAACCAATGCCTACGCAACCACTCACAAATTTGTATTTTAATAAAGTTGTGGCCAAAATTATGCCAAAAATCTTAAACAAAAACTTCTGTGTGATGTGTGAGTTATTGGGGTGGACCTGGGGACCTCGACACGCAAATGGAGGGGATAGATGAACCACAGCTGGCAGTTCTGCCCTCAGCCTCTGAATCATCCCTTGGAGTCTGCAAACTCAAGGCAATCTCTAAAAGGGAAGTCTAGAGCCGTAACTTCTCTTTAAATTTAGACTTCCTCCACTGTTAGGGACCTTGCACAACTAGGGTCCCCAATCATACATTCCTGGAGATGGCCCTTTTTCAGATGTTCTGCACAACATGTTGATGTCAGCCTGGGGACAGTGGTTTGGAACTGTGCTTACAGTCACAGTCATGAGAGCTAGTGTGGTGTAGTGGTTAAGAGTGGTGGACTCGTAATGCGGTGAACTGGGTTCACTTCCCTGCTCTTCCACATGCAGCTGCTGGGTGACCTTGGGCTAGTCACACTTCTTTGAAGTCTCTCAGCCCCACTCACCTCACAGAGTGTTTGTTGTGGGGGAGGAAGGGAAAGGAGAATGTTAGCCGCTTTGAGACTCCTTAAGGGGAGTGAAAGGCTGGATACCAAGTCCAAACTCCTCCTCCTCCTCCTCCTCCTCTTCTTCTTCTTCTTCTCATGCAACCTCCTTCATGTGTAGGGTATACAGAGCCAACCTTTGACTACATCCTGACATCAGTATGGAGAAATGGGTGAATGTTTTCAGAAGCTCTGTTAATTTCCCTTTTAAAATAAGATTTTCAACCACGTATTATTAGTTTCAGCAGGCTTAATTAGGTGCTGCGAATCAGCAAGTCTCCATTGTCAGCCTCCTAAATTTTCCTTTAATTTAGGAGTTTGTCCCTGTATTGTTGTTGAGCAATAGCTCCATTCCCTCTCTCTTTTGCCTAGCTCTCTGGGCTAGATTTCCAAAACTCTTGGGGAGAGAAAGGGGTATGTGGAAAAGACAAGGAAAAAGATAGAGGAAAGAGAAGAGCAGGGATCAAAGAAGGATGTTTTCTGCCTTTATCCTGCCAAGTGTATCGTCCTTGGTCAGGCAGCCAAGAAGACAGTCACCCAGAAGCTGGTCTTGGATGTCACTAATCATTAGCTATTTAATTTATTGTTGTAGTATTTTTTGTAGGAGGGAGGGGGAAGAGGCCCCTGTGGGATGGTCTTTTCAAGTGTCCAAATGACTCCTCTGGCCTTGCCTACCTTCAGAAGCCCCTCACATTGAAGAAGTGTATGGCATAAAGGTTGGCAACATTGCATTGCAGGGGGTTGGCCTAAATGACCCTCAGGGTCCCTTCCAACTCGACAATTCTATGATATGCCTGAATGAATTGGCTGCTACTATACCTCACTCTGCCTAAATGACAGTTCTGGCCCTGATTATCAGTACCTTTGTTGCGCACTGTGCCCAATGTTGTTCAGCTTTCTTTTCCAATATATCACCTTAAACATTTGTCTATTGTTGTTTTTTGCCTTCTCCTAAGCCCCAACCTCTGCTCCCAAGGATTTGACAGTCATTACTCGAGAAGGGAAGCCCCGGGCTGTCATTGTCAGCTGGCAACCTCCATTAGAAGCCAACGGGAAAATTACTGGTAAGGTCCTCTCCCCTTCTAGGCCTTCTTTTCCTTTTCACACCCAATACATAGAGTTGTGTGCTTTTAAACAGAGCCTACCACAAAATAATGGGGGTTCGGGGGTTAGGGATGAGTGGAACAGAACCATCACTCTCCATAAACACACTGGGGGCTCAAGCCTCTATTCCAGGCTACAAACGTTTCTGCCCTGATCTCTTTTTCTAGCCTGAGTTTCTAATAGTGTCCCCAGAGTTAGCAAAGAAATAGACTATCCCTCTTCAAGATCCACTCCAGGAATCATGCTGGAAATACAGGACCACAAAATTCGGGTGGGAATCTAATTTAGATAAATTCCATATGCAAGTAGCCTCCCCACCCATAAATGGCATGGAATTTGCTGTCAGTGGAAACGCCACAAAAATGGCAGTGCTGTCAAGTTTGGGGGCATATTTTCTAAGGAAGGATCGGTCTATTTCTAGCTCATGTCAATCTCTGTATGTATTTATTGATAAGTCTGTTGCGTCTAAGGATGGGGAAGGCATTCAATCCAGTCCACATTTAAAAGCAAACGTAGCTGATTTGCACATTGCAAATTGAACCGTTGCCATCTTTTGAAAGTCATGCATACCTGAATTTTGCAATGCGCTTCCCTGGCCAAGTAATGTGCACATCAATTAATAGACCTGGGTAAAGTATGCATATGAATGCAGATATTAGTGAAAATAACATTGCAATTCATTATGTTATGGGGAAATAGCTTTGCAAAAATGTAAGGAAGTGTTGCATATAAAAATGTGTGTGTAGTGGGAGAAATCTGTGTGAAAATTGTGAAGAATTCTCGTAAGAATGTCTCTTTTTTAAAAAAAGCAAACTGATATGGAAATGCACAGAACTGCCTTTAGCTGCCCACTGTGGAAAGCAGGGTGCTCTGACTCATCAAAATAGTCTCTCCTTGCCTACTTATATGCTCCGTAACTAGCATAAGAGTACATGCCCATTTTGCTTACCTTACTGGGGCAGCTGTATCATTGCCAAATCCAGGTGAGAATGGACCAGGCTCCAGGTTCTATCCACTGCTGTTCCTACACAGAGCAGACCCATCAAAACTAACGTAGGTTCACTCATTTCATTGGTTCTACCCTGAGTAGAAGTTCATCGGATACAGCCCAGTGCAGCTAGACACTATAGAATAGGGAAGTGGTTTTGTGCAGAGCTCCCATAGTTGGGAGAAAATTCCAGCCGCTATTTTTGTTGGTTTGTTTTTTTTAATTCCAGCTGGCAAAAGGGTCCAGTAATTAATTCTGTGCAAGGGAGAGTTGATGAGAAAGGAACAAAGTGAGTCCTTGGTTTTTCATGGAAGAAAATACTGAATGCATTAACAAGAACATAGCCCTCCAGAGCAAAGGTCTTCCGATGTGTTCTGCTCAGTGGCAATTAGGGATAGCTAATAATAAGCAGGCTGTTTGACAATAATGTAAAACATAACGTACATAATGATAGGGTGCCTGGCCTGACACATTATGGTAAGATTTATTGGTGGATATTTAACTTTGTAATAGCAAGGTAAGGCACTGATGATCTGAAACCCTTTAATACTGACTGACAAGTTCTGAGCTTAATGAATGGTATACAATGACAGACCTTATCCCCGCAAATATTGCCGTAACATCGCTGCCTAATTAAGATCTCCATTAGGAGTCTCAAATGCTAATTTGCTATGAAAAATAGAACAGAGCTGCTTTTAAAAGAAACAAATAAATAAATGAAAACCCAGAGATGTTGCATTTAAATGACGCCTTTAGGCTATTAATGAATATCTCCAAAGCATGTGATTATGATGAAGAATATTGTGCAGCGTATGAAATGTGCTGACTATGACCTCGTAGATTGGAACAATGGAGTTAGAGATCTGAAAACCCTTTCACTCACAGTGTATATTTACATGTCTGGAGAAGAGGGGGGGGGGGAATCAATTATCCTAATCCAGCAACTTCATTGTGTGTGGAAGGAGACGCTGACACTGCATTCCCATATGTGTCTACTCAGAAATGCTGTAAGTCTCATTGAGTTCAATGGAACTTTCTCCCAAACCCATAATAAACCATTGCATCTAAATGCTAGGACTGAAATCTGTTTGAGCAGAAATGAGACTATATACTGACACACATCCAGATGCTTTCTGGGTAACCCACTTGCTCACTCTGCCTGGAGGGAGGCATGCACAGAAGGGGAGTACTAGAATTCTCCCCTTCCCTGCCAGGCTATCTTTGTGGAAATGCAAATATGTGGCTGTTCTACCTGCCAAGCATCCCTTCCCTTATGGCTTAGTGCGTCTACCAGAACACTCTTTTGCACAGAGACTATTTGCAGCAGGAACATCAATAGTCTGCATGCTGAGAGGCCGGGTAGGAGCAAGCCACTGGATGTACCATGGTGAGATGAGTTCCTGAAGTCAATGGAAGGCTTACTGTGCATGTGGGATCTGTGCATGCACATTGACATGGCCTGCGTTGGGCCTTCTGGTGTGCTCTCATGCAAGTAGTGATAACAAGATTCCAGCAAGACAGACTTGAGCACCTAACACATGGTCTCAGGAAGCCCTGGTAGCCCAAGGTGGTGAGGTGCCATCCTGGTGCCCCCCCTCCCACTTCTAGTAAACATCCCAAGCAGTAGTCAGGGCTGCTTCCCCACGTTTCTGCATTTTACCAGTGTACCCTGCAAATTGGGGACACAGGTGGCGCTGTGGGTTAAACCACAGAGTCTAGGACTTGCCAATCAGAAGGTCGGCAGTTCGAATCCCCGCGATGGGGTGAGCTCCCGTTGTTTGGTCCCTTCTCCTGCCAACCTAGCAGTTCGAAAGCACGTCAAAGTGCGGGAAGGTAAACAGCATTTCCATGCGCTGCTCTGGTTCTCCAGAAGCGGCTTAGTCATGCTGGCCACATGACCCGGAAGCTGTATTCCAGCTCCCTTGGCCAATAAAGCGAGATGAGCGCACCAACCCCAGAGTCGGCCACAACTGGACCAAATGGTCAGGGGTCCCTTTACCTTTTACCCTGCAAATTGAAGAACTATCCAAGGTAGCAGTCTCCTGCCATCTTCTATCTTCCCAACTGGCTATGGACCCTAATGCGGTATGGCCTAGGGATATCGGGGGGTGGGGGCTACTCATGGCAAAAAAAGAAGAAGAACCATTGTGCATAAGGACAAAGAATAGCTACACACTTAGTTTTGTTTCTTTCAAACAGAGTTACCGTACTTTCCCTGGAATTTATTGTCATGTTTCTCATGACCACCCAGGAAATGATGCGCCACATTAATGCCACTTACATTTACTCCAGCACTAACACATTCAAATCTCAACACATAATCTTTATAAACTTGCTGTTACCGCAAGTCCATCAACAGCTTGCAGAGTCCTGAGGCATTCCCATGGAGAACAACTTCAAGTATGAACTAGCTCTGAGTACACATGTATAACAATGCCAGTGCACAATCCAAAATATTAGTGCGGACCTTTAAAGCTCTCAATGGCCTCAGCCCAGTATACCTGAAGGAGCATCTCCACCCCCATCATTCAACACTGAGGTCCAGTGCCGAGGGCCTTCTGGCGGTTCCTTCACTGTGAGAAGTGAGGTTACAGGGAGCCAGGCAGAGGGCCTTCTTGGTGGTGGTGCCCGCCCTGTGGAACGCCCTCCCATCAGATGTCAAGGAAATAGACAACTATCTGACACTTAGAAGACATCTGAAGGCAACCCTGTTTAGGGAAGTTTTTAATGTCTGGTGTTTTATTGTATTTTTAATATGCTGTTGGGAGCCACCCAGAGTGGCTGGGGAAGCCCAGCCAGATGGGCGAGCTATAAATAATAAATTATTATTATTATATTATTATTATATGAGTACACATGCATAACAATACTGCTGGTGGGTGCGGTCCCATGGTACCAAAATAAAAAAGGGGAAGGGGAATGGATCATTGTTATTTATGGATTGCAGACTTCACCCAATATATGCCACACAGTAGCAGCTGGTGGGAAGGAGCGGCACAATGCACCAGGCTCTCCCATCAGTACAGTCACTGCCACTTACCTGGAGGAAGGGCGTGAGGCAGTGGAAAGTCACCACTGTGCCAGCATGCTGGCAGAGTCAATCCACCACTCCCACCGTTGAACCCACACCATGCCGTTGTCCTCTTCCCCTCTACCATTGGGTAACTTTCAGAAACTCTGCTGGTGGTTCGCCAGCACTTTGCCCCACCAGGTGGACCACTTCCGATGACGCAGATTGTAGTCAGTGTGGAGATGTGTGCTACATCTTCAGAGATGTAAGTGTGTGTTTGTGTGTGTTGCAGCTTACATCCTGTTCTTCACCTTGGACAAGAATTCCCCCATTGACGACTGGGTCATGGAGTCCATCAGTGGCGACCGGCTCACCCATCAGATCATGGACCTCAATCTCGACACGGTGTATTACTTTAGAATACAAGCCCGCAACGCCAAAGGAGTGGGTCCTCTCTCAGACCCCATTCTCTTCCGGACTCTTAAAGGTTTGGATTTTCAACTATTTGTTGTGAATTGATGCGTTAAGGAGTTGGATCATAGGATAGGGCAGGATTTTGAGTTTTGACATCAGTTGCAGTTTTGTGTGCTCTTTCTAGCAGGATGATGGACACAGGAACATCATCATTGTCAGGTGATGGTGTGGTTGCTCAAGAGCAAACAGGCAAGACTCTGACCTGTCTTTTCTAGGCTTTATTATTATTGCAAACTATTTACAGTGAAGAGCGTCGCAAGTTCATGTCTGGCTCAGTCGCTAGCAGAATCTGGGAGTAGGCGGTCCTTGTACCTCCCCCAGCATAACAGTCACATGACCCCCAGCCTTCTCCTCCCCTCCTTGCACCGAAACCTACTGTGCAGAGTGGGCGCTGGCAAAGGGGTACTTTCCTCCTCTCCGGCTTGCTCAGGGTCGGTTTTGAAGCTCTCCCTAGCATCCCCATGTCCTATCACCTCCTCCCCACTGGAGGTGGGGCTTTCCTCCTCGCCAGAGGAGGAGCTGCTTCGCAAGATCTTCAGAGGTTCCCTATAACACAACTGCCCTTCCCCCTCTTGCCTCTGATGGCAGTTCCCTGACAATCATTATAAACTTGTTTGCACTAGCCAACGGAACATAGATGGCTGCCTTATGCTGTGCCCAGATCATGGTCCAACTATAGCGGTATTGTCTACACCAGGCTTCCTCAAACTTGGCCCTCCAGATGTTTTGAGACCATAATTTCCATCATCCCTGACCACTGGTCCTGCTAGCTAGAGATCATGGGAATTGTAGGCCAAAAACATCTGGAGGGCCGAGGTTGAGGAAGCCTGGTCTACACTGACTGTCAGTGGCTCTCAGTGTTTTCTGGCAGGAACTTTTTTCAGGGGATTAAACCAAGGACCTCCTCCATGCAGAGCACATGCCTGGCCATTGAGCTGTGGCTCTTCCCCTGAAAACTTTTGACACAACTGATTTCTGCCACTGGAAAGAAGAATAATAACAAACTAGCAGTCCCATGTACAACAGAAGTTCAATTGTAGCTCAATCGTAGCTCAAAATAATGAGCGGCGGTTGTGATTGCATCAAAGTCATTGAGAAAAAGATGAGTGAAATTTGTGCCAGTTACAGAAGCATCAAACATGAAATTTCCTTTGCCCACATTTCCTCCAGCCAGGGGCCTGTTCATTTCTGTATTGATTTCTTGTGAATAAGAAGCTAGCGGTGATTCACTCATTGAGGTTAATGGAAGTTCAAAATTGCAGTCTCCGTTTCTTGTTTTGTTTGGAGATCTTTCAAATGCATTAAAAAGTAATAGGCACAACAGAATTGTTTTATGAACATACCCAAGGTTTATAAGATGTCATGCGGGCAATGTTTTCTCTGCCATACATGAAACAAATAATCTTTATGTCCTGAGTAGTTATAGAGCAGTATGTTTTTCAAAACATGTCATGGGAAATCCTGGAGTTCCTCACAAGCTTATTGGAAGTACCTAAAGGAGAAGATCAATAATGGCGGAGAACCCTAGCAGTGAGGAGGGCATGCATCAAAATGGCCTCTGAATTTCATGGCCCCAGTTGCACCAAGAATAATTTTGGGGTGGCGTTTCTTCATTTTTACACGGACAGACCACTGTTAGCAGTGGCTGGTGCCTTCCTTCCTTTACCTCTGGAAACTCTTTTGGTGGCCTGGATGCAGGTTTACTTCCACTGATGTACTACCCATTCCGTGGCATTCCGGACGTGGGGATTGGTGGCCACAGTGAAGTCTACCACTTTCCACAAGGGTGGCACCAAAATGGCACCAACCCATCTAAGGCATTCACGTTGAGTATTAAGAAAACATCTAGGGGGAGGCAGCAAGGATGAGTTCTGCTCACCCCAGGATCACCATTCTGATCACATACTGTCAGGCTTTGGGGAACCGGCTTCCACCCCCGTGGCCATAAATAAGACGATCAAATGAAAGGAACGTCTTATCAGTTAGAGTCTTTAATAATCACAGTGAGAGAGAAAAGAGCACATCTCCCTAGAAATGGCGGTGCTCCCAATTAAGGCTTACTCCCCCCCCAATCCCTATTAATTTACGTCACTCCTACGTCTTGTAATCTGAGTTTGTACCCTCTGCACTTTCTGTTCTAGCACTTTCTGAGCTCTCCATGTCTTTGGGGATGGGGGGGGGTGAATGCTGTCCAGAGACTGTGAATATGTTAACCATCTCTCTTCCAGTGTTTCTTCTCCTAGCTGTTCCCCATCCAGTATTTCCCAGCTTCTGCCTTCTGAACTATGCCCCTCTGCAAACCACTCTTCCAAATCTATACTGTCCTCTTGTTCCTAGAAAGATTCAGAATCAGGGGTGACTCCCACCAATCCTTCTCAGTGCAGCCCCCCTCAGCATGGTTCCTGACACATACCATGAGTTGGGAAGGATGATCATAGAATTATAGAATCATAGAGTTGGAATAGACCACAAGGGCCATCGAGTCCAACCCCCTGCCAAGCAGGAAACACCATCAGAGCACTCCTGACATATGGTTGTCAAGCCTCTGCTTAAAGACCTCCAAAGGAGGAGACTCCGCCACACTCCTTGGCAGCAAATTCCACTGTCGATCAGCTCTTACTGTCAGGAAGTTCTTCCTAATGTTTAGGTGGAATCTTCTTTCTTGTAGTTTGGATCCATTGCTCCGTGTCCGCTTCTCTTATCTTCTAAAGCAGACAGCCCCCCCCCCCATGTGTCAGGGCAACACTTTCTGGGTCAGAGGGCAAAAAACTCTGCCAGACAGCTACTTGTGGACACCATGGAGTTAGAGAAGATAGATTTATTCACTGCTGCCACCACTACCATGTGATAGACATGATGGATGAGGTAGGCCTCACAAATGTTTGGTCAGTTTCTGACTGAGCCTTAGACCACCTGGGCTCTAGCCACTGATTTAATGTTTCATTGCTCACATTGAGTACCAAGGCTCCATAGCGATGGTGAGAGCACTCAGTGAGCCATTGTGTCAATGGATCTTAACTATTGTGCACCTTCTGAAATAATACACAGACTGAAACACAACCATCCTTTGACATTGACCTTTCTCTGAATTATGCAGTGCTTTTCTCCCACCAAGTAATCTGTACAAAAACACATGTGCTAGGATGAACTGTGCATATAAATGCTTATATAATTGGAAATATACCCAAATGCCTTCTGTTAGCAAAAATTGCTCTACAAAAATGTGTACACGAGGCAAAATCACATAGAAGGTCTGCATCGTGAAAAATTATCACACTAGAATGCTGATGATTTTTCATAAGGACCCCACCACCCACCCAAAAAGCAAATGGATATGGAATTGTGAGGAACTGTATTTAAATTTGTAAAATCTGAGAGAAACCAAATTGATATATTTTTTCACCCCCTACTCTGGGGAAGGGCATTCCACAATATCAAAAAGGGACCCCCTGCAAATTATATCAAGTTCTTTGTTTTGTTTTCCAGAAAAATGATTCGTGCCCTAGGAATGTGCAAGCCCATTCCATTTTTCCTAGCAACTTTCAGTCCGCAGAGTCAGTGAGCTAGCCCAGACATCAGGTTTCTCCTGAGAAATAATCTCTCATGGCCTGGCGCTTGCCTCTTCCAATGAAACCTCTCAGAAACAAGTCTCTTCATCTGTGCTACTCAATGAGTGAGCAAGTTAGGGCTGATTTGAAGCACTGGAATTTGTCTTGGAGAATTTACAAGCCCAGAGCACTAAGCTGCTCTGACAGATGGCTGCTCTTTTTGCAGAGGCTGATACCTCTGTGTTTAATTTTTATTGTTGTTGTTTTTTTAAAAAAAGAAGCTACCAAGAAATCAAATTGAACATGGGAGACCTTCTTTATGTAATAGTTTGAAATGAATTAACAGGAACTGGGTGAAGCAATTCTAAGCAATTCATCTGCATGCATTCTTAGCTTATCGCATCCCAGCCAGGATTTTCAGGAGTTTGCCTCACCTGTCCAAGTCAGATTTCTCTTTGCATAAAATAATCAGTGCAATTCTAATGGCTTTTCACTTCTTTTAAACTACCATAAATTGCAACGAGAGAATACTTCCTTTGCTATGGCTTCTCATCTACCAAATTAAATGGGCACCAGCTTCCTTTCATGCTTGCGATGAGTGTCAGAGGAAAAACCCATGTTAAAATGAAGGGTTTTTTCCCCAACTAGGTGTCACAGCATCTAAGTATAATAACTGCAGAGCAATGAGACATCAAATGCTAAGGAGACCCAGATATCTAACTAGATCTGAACTCAAAATCACCTACTTTGTAGCGTTTAGGCAAGGTATCATCAAGCTCATCCGGGAGATGAATTTTAGATCAGAGGAGATGCATTTTTTTTGAAAATAAAAAAATAATTTTCTTCCGTCATCTAATAGCCTATGAGGACACTGTCTAATACCCTGGCATGAATATTTAATGCTATCCACCCTAAATATGTCATGTTCAATAACATTCAAACTGTTTCCCCCCGATAAATCTGCTTCTACATGTAAGGTGCAAAGAGCTTCTGATGTCTGGCTCACACTCTCAATTATGCAAAGTTATTGGATTCTTGTCCTTAATAATGATTAAGAAGATGTGTTTGGTGTCCCACAGAAGGCTCTCTTGGCAATAACTATATCTACACATACAAACACGTACATGTCTACCAGCTCCATCTGGTACGCAGGCTGAGACCCTACCTGCCCGCGGACTGTCTCGCCAGAGTGGGGCATGCTCTAGTTATCTCCCGCTTGGACTACTGCAATGCACTCTACGTGGGGCTACCTTTGAAGGTGACCCAGAAACTACAACTAATCCAGAATGTGGCAGGTAGACTGGTGACTGGGAGAGGCCGCCGAGACCACATAACAACAGTCTTGAAAGACCTAAACAGCTATCGGATGTTTAGAAGACATCTGAAGGCAGCCCTGTTTCAATGACTGATGTTTTAATGTATTTTTAATCTTTTATTGGAAGCCGCCCAGAATGGCTGGGGAAACCCAGCCAGATGGGCGGGGTATAAATAATAAATTATTGTTTTATTATTATTATGGAGAAAGAGAGATGTCACAATATATTTAATTTCATAAGGAACCATGTAAGCATCAAAATAACAACCTTCATCTCTAAAATATGCAGAAATACTACATGTGTGCGTGTGTGTATCTATATACTTAGCATGACTGAAAAGTTTTTTTGCTTTCTTTGGAATCTACCAATTTCAGTTTTTCTCATTTTTCCAGTCCAAAATCCCATTCTTCTCATTTTCCATCTTTGACATCCTCAAGTGCATTTCTCATAACATAGGATTGTGCCCAATGCTAGTCTTACTCAGAGTAGATCCATTGAAATCAACAGATATGGCTACCTTGGGTCCATTAATTCCAGAGGATATCCTGTCAGTAGGATTTGGTTGGATCTAATGCATAGTCATTTTTTGTGTGATATAATTCATTTTTGTACGTTATTTTGCTCATCTTTTCTTGGTCAGAGACCTCTGTGGCCAGAAGTGCCTCTCACCTACTTCTGTTGGTACCAAAGTTAACAATCACTCCTGGCTAAGGAAAGTTTTTCCACAGTAGTTCTTTCATTGGTTACTTCAAGACTGGATTACTGCCACAGAATCTATGTGGGACTTCCCTTGTGCTTGATCTGGAAGCTGCAGTTGGTGAAGAATGCTGCAGCACAATTGCTGACAAGAGTGAAACCTTGCCCACATATAATTCCTGTGCTCAGAAATCTGCACTGATTGCCTTATTTTCTTCCGGGTCAAGTTCAAGGTGTTTATATCCTAACACTGTGTCCTTAACAACTCGGGATCACGTTACCTGTGAAATTACCCCAACACATGCCCACACAACCACTCTGATCTGAGGGACTGGCACTTTTTCACATATCTCATAATATCCATTCTGCCTTTGTAAGAAATTAATATTTAAGTATAGAAGCACCTACCCTTTGGAACTCCCTGTCATTTGACATTAGGCAAGCACCTTCACTGTACTCTTTCAGCAGCTGTTAAAAATGTTTCTGTTTAGACAACCCTACCCAAATATGTAGAATGTTGAAGTTCGTTTTTTGTTTATTGCTGATTTTTTAATATTAAAAATATGTTCTAAGTAGCTGTTTTTAACTGTTTTTATGGATAGTTTTATGGTTTTGTTCTCTTTGTAAATGGCTTTGAGGGTTGTTGTTTTTTACAATCAAGTGGCATATAAGTTTTATGAAGTAGATGCCCTCTTTATACATGATTACAAAAATGATGCAACGTGGCAGCAGAAGTTCCCTTTGCAGTTAATGATCCGTACTTAATCATTTTGAAGGCAGCATTTCACTCTCAATGTCCCATTAGGCTTACAGCAGACAGATTAATAACATTAAATAGTAAATATTCAGCAGCAATGTTCTTCTTTAGTATCCAAAGTTACGCCACTATGTTCTAGAAGGTTCTTTACTACAGAATTGCAGGTTGAAAAGAGCCAAGTGAATTAATGTCACGCAGAGAAGGGATTCCCCACCACCACCCCCTCAGTCTCTGAAATAATTCATTAAGAGTCTTCCTTTCCCCTTCACCTGTGGCTGAAATAGGTAAGTCAGGAAGAGCAGGGCTAATGAGAGCTATTCCGCTGTGCCACAACTGTAGCATAATTTTCTTCTAATGTGTCACTCCTCATTTCCAAATGAATCTTAATTGCAAACTGTATTATAAGTGGGAACTGCAAGACAGTGGCTTATTAAAAGTCCTTTATTGTGCCAAGCCATGAACTGAAAGTTTGCTGCCCTGGAGTCATAGAAAAATAGAATTACAGAGGTGAAAGGGACCCTGGGGGTCATCTAGCCGCACCCACTACAACGCAGGAATCTCAAGCATAGATGACAGATGGCTGTCCAACCTCTGCTAAAAGTCAACAACACTTGCATCTTCTGTGGGCTTTTATTCCATATGTGTATTCAATAGACGCACATACTTGTATTTCAATTTCACACATATTATGCTGCTGCCAGTAATTTGAATGTTATGCCTATCCCTTAGTACTTTCTGTTAGAATTCCTGCTCCATGACTGCAGTCATGGGATATTTGTCTATCACATGACAGTGTATGTTTTGACTCCACAGAGTGGGAAGTGACGGAGACAGGATGTTTGTTTTACTGTGTTCTGTGAAGTGGGACTGTTGTCCTTTGTTCTTCCTCTTTGCTGTCTGATGCTAGAGAGAGAGGGAGCCATGTTGCAGTGCTCCGTATGTGTTTATATGTAAATAAAGGAGATTAGCCAAAATGCTGAGTTCCTGAGGTCTATTTCACATGCTGCGCAAACTTTGCGGATCCCTAAGTGTGCCGGTGTCTGTTGGCATTGGTGGCTGTGATGTTCGGGCAGAAGAAAGCTTTTGAAGCTCCTGAATGGTTGACCAGGAGGAAGGGAACATGCCAGTTGGGCATGTGTCTCTGCCAGGGTCCTTCTTGAGTGTAGGCTGAGCTCCTAACACTTTCTCCATTCCTGCAGACCTCCTTGGGTGTTAAGATTGGCAAGGGGGTCCCTTTTGGTAGTTTCACCACCCTCTAAAATTCACCTAGGTGTCAGCCCTTCAGAAGGCATTCTCTGCGTCAGCCCCTAACTGTGGAATCCCCTCCCCACAGAGGTGCATCTCATTAATTAGCTTTTGGCATTTGCCAAAGATGCCACCCATACTTCTGATCTAAATTGTTTTGTTTTTTTTCTACCATGCTAGTATATTGTTGTAACCTGCCCAGGGAACCTATTCAAGGGCAGGTAAGAAATCCTATAAACAAACCAACCAACAGTGTGGTTAGTTGCTGTTTGTGTGACATTGTTGTAAGCCCAAAATAGCTTCTCTCCTGAGTTTGTGGCAATAAAACTCAGAAACGTGAGGAGTTAGGAGTCCAACGTTGTTTATTTCAAAGCCATAGGTTACAGTCAGATTGTTCCGCAAAACTGCAACCCTGCCCAGTGGTCCAGGCAGTGGTATTTATAAAATTTCAAACAAAGCATTTCAATTTTCATCAATCATGTGCACCATTACCTCATTTCATGTTTAATACACATGTGCAATAAGCATTGGCAATTTCTGCTGATTAAGTTCTGATTTCCACCATGTTCTGTTACATTGTGTTAGCATGCATGTTGGGAACCTGTGCTAAGTGTAGCCATTTGGACCATGTAGCAACTTATGTTCTAGCTTTGAGCTGTATCTTTGTGATTCACATATTAGCTGTATTTCTGCCCCAATGGGTGGGGCGGCAACATCAGTTTCATAAAGTAACAGAATATTAGACGCACACTCAATGATTTGCAGGGGTACACATTATGACATTTATTGTGGCCCTTTGGGCCACCACCACCACCACCACATGGTGCCATGTGTCAGAAGAACCAACTCCCACGGCAGGTTGCCAGGAATGGATAAGAAAAGGAAAAGTCCTTAGCACCTGCTTTTTATTCAATATTCACAGAGAAAGGCCTGGGAATGCAGACTCTTGGAATAATGGCGTTGTCCCAAGTGACTCTCTGTTGGGAAACTGCCAGGGAGATATAGTCCATCATGGCCCAAGCCGGCTGCCGGACGTCCATCGATCTCCCGTAGACAGGCAGATCCAGCAGTTAGCGACACGAAGCCGTTCTGGAAATAGATTGCTGCATTCCAGAGCTTGTGCACACTGTTTATCAGCAGAAACACACAGCCAGAAAAGCTGCACCGCAGAAGAGCATTATCTACAGACTTTATTTAGAGTTGAACAGAACAAAGGAAAACATGACCGTTCTGTGTCAGCGTCTCTGACCAACTGGGAAAATGAAAAGAACAGCAGAACATAAACATCCTGTGAACAGGACATGCGCAGACTCTGTAAGTCACAAAGCCTGCTCCCTTTTAAGGTGGAACGGAAATATCCCAACATCCTCCCCCTTTCCGTGTAACCTGTAGTACCTGTGGTTCAACCCAATTGCAACCTTTGTGCGTAAACCTTAAGTTGTTCTCTGTTAACAACCTTAGACAACAGATCAGCAGGAATTTCATTTCCTGGCATGTAGGACACCTGAATGAGTCCTTTCTGAATACACTCCCTTGCACGATGTAGCTTAATCTGCAAGTACTTGGTTCTTTGCTTTCAACTCTCGGAGTTCAGCAAAGCCAAACACGATCTATTGTCTTGATACACTTGTATAGGACATTTCACAGACACTCTGATGTCCTTAAACAGTTGCATCAACCATTCACAATCCATGAGTGAAAATGACAGAGCATTGAGTTCTGCTTCACAGGAACTTAGGCTCACTGTCGTCTGCTTCCTGCACAACCAGTCAAACAGGCAGTGGTTGTACATGTAGCATACTCCAGAAGTGCTTGTACCATCCATGGTGTCACTTCCAAAACTTGCATCTGCAAAGATTTCAAGACCTCCAGTCTTCTGACTGGTGAACCTCAGCTTGTAGTGCATAGTCCCTTTCAAATAGCGGGCTATGCGCTTCAGAGCTTTCCAATCCTGAATTGTAGGATTGTTGGCATGTCTGCTAAGCAGATTACAGTTTACAGCTATGTCAGGTCTTGAACATCTGGCAATGAAATTCAGCTTGCCTAGAATGCATCTGTACAGCGTTGTGTCAGAAAACGCTTCAGCAGTACTGTCTACCTGGTAACCTGTCACCATCGGTGTGTCTGCTGGGTTTGCATCAACCAAATTCAACCTGGTTAATACATCAGCAATTTTCTGTGTTTGGTGTACCAGAAAATTACCTGCTTGGTCCCTCTCCACCTGCAGAGAAAGATAGTTGGATACCTCACCAAGATCCTTCATGTCAAAGTGCTCCTTCAGTTGAGCTAGGGTGCTTTGGTAAAAAGCCTGATTCTTCCAAAACATCAGAAGATCATCAACAAAACATAAACAATACAGTTTGTTTTGCCCCTCCTCCTTGACAAACACACATGGATCAGCTTTGCCCTGGTGAAAACCTAGAGAAAGCAATGTCTCAGTGAGTTTTGTGTTCCAACACCTGGCACTCTGCTTGAGACCATATAAGGATTTCCGCAGTTTACAGACCATTCCCTTCTGTATCTCCATCCCATCAGGTGGAAGCATGTACAGCTCCTCCCCCAAAACCCCGTACAAAAAAGCTGTATTAATGTCATGATGGGAAACATGCAGTTTCTCCTCCGCAGCAATCTTGAGCATCAGCCGAATGCTCTCATATTTGACTGTGGGTGAGTAGGTCTCGTGGTAATCCTGTCCTGGTACCTGTGAAAAACCTCTGGCAACCAATCTGGCTTTGTGTCTGACTACCTTGCCATTCTGGTCTGTCTTGGCCTTGAAGACCCATTTGCTGCCAACCAGTCTCATTCCTGGGACTACCGGTACCAGTTCCCAAGTTTGGTTCCTGTTCAAGGAATCAACTTCATCCTTCATGGCATTAAGCCAAGGCTCAGCATCTTTAGAGGTTAGCTCCTGAACCTCTTTGAAGCTTGAAGGTTCCCACACCTTCTCTGAGCTACTAAGAACAGCAGTTGCTGTCTTAGCAAACTCATCAGCATACCTCTTTGGAGGTCTGCCCTTGGTCGCCCTTTCAGACCTACGTACTAGACGCAAGTCTTCTCGACTCATCTCCTCTTTCTTAGGAGAAAAATGACCAATGGTGAACAGTGGTTCTTCCAGTTCATTGTCAGACACATCAGATGGTCTGACTGAGGCCTTTGCGCTCTTGTAGTCTGCTGTGTCATCACTGTCACTGACACCAGCAGCAGCACCGCCCACTGAACTGGAATCCGAACTCTGATCATCATCATCATCATCCTCATCATCATCAGCAGCAGCAGCAGCTTTCTCATCTTTAGCTGCTTGCTTGACATCACCTTCATCCTCCTCTAGGTAACTCTGGAAAATTCCCACATTTTCCCCCCACTTAGGATTGTACTCAACACTCCTTGTGAACTTAATGGACTTGGAGTTAGTGATCCATACCCTGTATGCACCTTTTTCATACCCCATGAACAAACCATGTGCCCCACGCTTCCCAAGCTTGTTGGTTTGTGGGGTGCGTACCCACATGTCAGAACCAAAGATTTTCATGTGCTTGATGTTGGGCTTTTTGCCAAACATCTTCTCATAGGGGGTACAACCAATGGGTGATGACAATCTGCGATTAAAGCTGTAAACAAAATTCCCCAGAGCTTCGCCCCAAAACTTATCAGGGAGATTGGCATCATGCAACAAGGTTTTCATTCCTTGCAGCAACATTTGATTTGCTCGCTCTGCAAGCCCATTCATCCATGGCGATCTGGGCGTTGACATGTCATGCTGGATTCCCTTCTCAGTCAGGAAAGCTTCAAACTGCTGAGAAGTGAACTCCCCGCCCCGATCGGTAAACAAACAGGCAATGTGTTTACCGTGCACATTCTCCAACCAAGCACAGAATGCTTTAAACTTCGGAAACGCTTGCGATTTCTGTTTGAGCAAAAACACATGAATGTACCTGGAAAAGGAATCAATCAGAATCATGAAGTACCTTGCTCCTCCTAAAGAGGGCGCAAGTGGCCCAACCAGGTCTGCATGCACTAACTGGTAGGGTTTGGAAGCCTGCCTGCTAGACTCCTTGCCTTTTGGAGCAACCTTCACCTTGTTCTCTGCACATGATACACATTTCATGTGAAATTTACAGGGTTTGATGTTCAAACCCTCAACCACCTCTGGCATCTTGGCCAGTGCCTTCCAAGAGAGGTGACAAAACCTTCGATGCACATCGTGAATGCAACCTGCATGAAGAACTTTGTTAGTTTGTGCAACACAACAAGAATCAGCATTAGATACAACAGCAGTGTCATCATAAGTTATATGGAACAAACCATCCATAAACTTTGCATGCAAATAGTCCTCTTTGCCTTTACTGATGACACAGACGCTCCTCTTGAAGGAAATCTGAAAACCACGCCCAGTAAGCTGTGGGACACTCAGCAAATTGCTTGCAGCTCCTGGAACAAAAAGTACATTACTGATGGTAGTGTGCAGACTTGCAAGTTTCACAGTCCCTTCTCCTGCAATTTGCAACGTCCTTCCATCAGCCAGGTGGATCTCACCTTCTTGAGGTGTGAAGGAGATAAACAGGTGGCGATCCTTCGAAATGTGGCGGCTCGCACCTGAATCAACAATAAATCTGCCTTTGGCTGTTGGAGCAGTCTTTCCAGCAAGCAAACCTTTGTTTTCCACTGGCGTGGGCTTTTGCAGCTTGCCCCCCTGCTGCTCCTGGCCACCAGACGTGCCTTTAGCCTTTGGTTTAGATTTAGATTTAGATAAATTTATTGTCATTGTCCGTATATACACAGTATACACAACAACGAAAATCAAACACCCACCCAAAGACCGGGTTCACATATGAAGCTGTGCCAGCAAACAAAACCTTGTTTTCCACTGGCGTGGGCTTTTGCAGCTTGCCCCCCTGCTTCTGGTCAGCAGACGTGCCTTTAGCCTTTGGTGAAGCTGTGCCAGCAAACAACGCTTTGTTTTTCCCTGGCGCGGGCTCTTCACCCTCCCTCTGCTTCTGGCCATCTGCAGACACCTGCCTGTGTTTACCTTTGCCTTTCCAGCCTCTGCAAAGGCGATGACCTTGGTTCTCACGAGAAACAGAGCTCTCAGCTGCCGACTCCTTGGCTCCCCCTAGAGGCTGGAATGCTGCCTGGGATGACGTGACGGTCAGCTCCCCCTGCAGCTTGCAACCGGTGCCCTCAGCATCCCTGCATTCACTCGCATTCTGGGAAACAGCTAGGACCTCCGATGCAGTCAAACTCTGGGCTGGGATGACTGGCTTGTGAGCTTTTTTCAAAGCATTCCACATTCCATGTGCAGTGGTGTTGCCAGCAAGCGTCTTAATTTCCTCAAGAGATACGGATAAGACTATTACGTCTATCGCCTTCGAATCATCGGCTTTCCATCTCTCTGTCAGAGGAACCGGAGGGGGCTCAGATACGGTATGCCACACCCCAAACTGACGCAGCAAAGATTCACACCATTTTGCCCAGGTTTCATAATTTTTCGCATTTAACTTAGGACAGTCAGCATCTCCAGAAGCTTGGAAAAACTCCATTTCCAGCTTTTTGCTTTAGCCGTGAGTCTTATTAACTTCAGAGACTCCTTATCTTGGCAGCCCATTAATCACGAGCTCTCTGGCGTGGCTCCCAGGCCAATTAAGCCTTCCAGAGTTCAAAGACTCCTTCCGAGGTATACAGAAAAGCCAAAAGCCTCCCTCTTTTCTTTCGCTTTTCCCACGTACCTCAAACGCAGTCTGTTGCAGCATTTACTCTCCTGTAGGTGCTGTGAATCTGGGCCCGAAACCTTGTTGTTGGGAAACTGCCAGGGAGATATAGTCCATCATGGCCCAAGCCGGCTGCCGGACGTCCATCGATCTCCCGTAGACAGGCAGATCCAGCAGTTAGCGACACGAAGCCGTTCTGGAAATAGATTGCCGCATTCCAGAGCTTGTGCACACTGTTTATCAGCAGAAACACACAGCCAGAAAAGCTGCACCGCAGAAGAGCATTATCTACAGACTTTATTTAGAGTTGAACAGAACAAAGGAAAACATGACCGTTCTGTGTCAGCGTCTCTGACCAACTGGGAAAACGAAAAGAACAGCAGAACATAAACATCCTGTGAACAGGACATGCGCAGACTCTGTAAGTCACAAAGCCTGCTCCCTTTTAAGGTGGAACGGAAATATCCCAACACTCTCCACCCCCCCTTTCTCCCACTTCCTCATTCATTACCTTCTCCCCTATGGGTGACGTTGTGGGACCTTTGCTTCTGAGCCCTTTGTTCTACTACTTTCAATGCTCGCTGGGTTTTGGGAGAGGGTGGGTCTGAAATGCTGTGTCCCTCAGCTGTTGCCTTCCTGGTTCTTCCTCCTCTCCCATGATTTCCCAGTTTTCCCCCTCATCTGCCTCTGAGCTGTGACCTCCCTCAAACCCCTGTTGTCATTCTGAACTATCTTCTTTTTCTCTGGAAGGGTCAGGCTGGCTCCACCGTTCCTATGATGTCCAATCCCTGACCAGTTTCATAGAATTTTAGAGTTGGAAGGAACCCAAGAGTCATATAGTCTTAACCTCCTGCCATACAGGAACCTCAGCTAAGGCATCTATGGCAAGTAGCCATCCAACTTAAAAACCTCTAAGGAAGGAGAGGCTACCACCTCTTGTGGGAGTTTGTTCCACTGCCCAACAGTTCCTACTGTCAGAAAGTTTTCCCAAATGTTTCGTCGGAATCTCCTCTCTTGTAACTTGAAGCCATTGCCTCAAGTCCTACCCTCAAGAGCAGGAGGAAACAAGCATGCTCCCTCTTTCATGGGACAGCCCTTAAGATATTTGAAAATGGCTTTCATATCTCCTTTCAGTCTCTTCTTTTCCTGGTGTGTTTTCATCCAAGTTTGCCATAGAGGCTGGCCCCTCTCACTGTCCTCGGAGCTTGCTTACCGGTAACCTCCTCTGGCTGATATCCAGACAGACCAGGTGTTGAATGGTTTCTTTACATGTAAAGGTTCATCATTGTTCCACCCGATGTATGTGTCTTTAAGGGGCCAGAGCAAGGGCCAGAGCAAACTAATGAGACCCAGCTTTACAGCTGTGAAACATAGCAGGTGCTGCTGAGTTGTACTGATTAAACTGTGTCAGGAATTGGGTAGAGTATATAAGGAGCAGCACCTAGCTCTCCCATTACCCTGGGGGATGGGTTGGTGGTTGGTTGTTGGTTGTTGGTTGTTGGTTGTTGGTTGTTGGTTGTTGGTTGTTGGTTGTTGGTTGTTGGTTGTTGGTTGTTGGTTCTGGTTTGTTGATGTATTTAGTGTAAATGGAGTTTTTGTTTTTCTTATTAAAACCTTCTTTAAGTTATTTTTGAGTCCCTTTTTAATGCATGGTCTCCCCAGCAAGCTCTCTGCAGCGCTACCATACTGCAAAAAAGCCAACACCAAGGAGATTTTGATAGGCGACATTTTCCCAAGCGTGGGTAAAATGCACAACCCCTCCCTCCTGCTTCCGCAGGGGAAAGAAAATAAGTCAGAAATCTATTTACATGATGTTTATTTCTGACATTACAGCACTAGAGAAAAACACGTCCTTTCAGTTCAGTTCTTCTAGCAAGTCAGACAAACTTCCTGAACATGCGCAAATGGAAGGTTTCAGATTACACTCTTCACAGAGACTTATCCAGCCTGTGAACGTCCTGGGAAATTATTCTTTCCCACAGATAGGCGCATCATTTGATGTCAACAATCTGTGTGTCCGCAGGGGTGATGTTTCCATATACTGACAGGAACCAAGTAGGTCCCAATTCATGCAAATAGGTACAGGCAGGCATCCACTGTTGGGATTTTTGACTACGTGCTAATCTGATGCAGCTTCCCACAAAGCAATTAAGAAGTTGGCCAAAGGCCAAGAAGACTGAGCAGAGGGAGTTATTCTGCCTAGACATATGGGACCTTGGATACAGCTCTGCTATTGGTCAAGGTCTCCACATAGGCATGATGACTCATGACCTTCCTTGCTGGATGGTTGGTCAGTGTGGCGTTCTGAGAGTTGTTTGGAGTTTTTTCAGTGAGAGAGTTAAGATCCGTGTCTGTATCCTGTATATAGTAACTTGTAGAGTCTGCTGTAAATAATAAACACCTATAAGTAACCAAGTTACTGGTAGCAGCGTCTTGTTGCTGCTTCATCCTACCTGTCTGCAACTGATTGCTTCTGGAAGTCTGTGTATGCTCTGCTATATTCAACTGTGTCTAGCTAAGATCCTGTAACAAGTTAAGGTTGTGAAACATCAATATCCAAAAGGTTTAAGTATCTACCAGCAACCACATATATGAACCTACCCAGACCATGAGATCATCTTCTGAGGCCCTCCTTTCTGTGCCCCTCCTTGAGATGTTTGGAGGGCGGTGACATGAAAACGAACCTCCTCTGCAGTGGCTCCCCATCTGTGGAATGGTCTCTTCAGGGAAGTTCACCTGGCGCCTTCATTACACACCTTTAGCGCCAGGCAAAAATGTTCCTTTTTAACAAGGCCTTTGGTTGCCCTGATTGACATCCTATGCCCTTGTTTTTTTTGGGGGGGGGCTAATGGGTTGTTGTTTTTATTTTTATTATGTATTTTGTGGTTTTATATCTTGATTTTACTCTGCAAACTGCCCTGAAACCCCTGGGTATAGGGTGGTATAAAAATTCTAATAATAATAATAATGTCTACTTTGGGGGCAATTTTTAAAGGCAATATGGTATAGTGGTCAAACTGCTCCCACCCCAGTATTAACAAGGGGACCTGCTAGCAAGAGCTCTACCCAGTTTTCCCACAGTTCCCCCTGTAGTCTGTATTTTTTCCTTTCATTCCTTTTCACCTCACTATGGACAATCCACCACTCCTCACCAGGTGTGTGTCACCTGCCCAATGAAAAGGACATACTTCATGCATCCGATGACATGGACTACATTCCATAAAAGTACCGTATTCTTCCATGTATAAGACTAGGGTTTTTTTTCCTACCAAAAAATTAGGTTTAAAATTGGGGCTCCTCTTATACACGGGTTGTGCTGAGGGGGTGTTTTCTTAATTTGGAGTCCCCCAAAATAGGGGACGTCTTATACATGGGGCCATCTTATACACAGAAAAATACGGTATATGCCATCATCTTTCTTCCAGGGTTGCATCTGACTAAGTCATACTCAGAGTAGACCTGTTGAAATCAATGGCCTTGGGTAAGTCATAACCGACTTGACTCCATTTATTTCCGTGGGTCTGCTCTAAGTGTTGCTAAAGTGAGATCTAACGCTTCCTCTTTAAGATGCCAGAAGACTCTTTGTTGTTTTCACGGCAGCCGACTAACAGACTAACCCTCTGGAAATTGCCTAGGAGATGCGTTGCTATCACAGTACATAGAGAGAGCATCCGTAACCTTAATTTGAAGGATGTATAAATTATGTGAACTGATATGTGTCAGTCGGGGAGGGAGGGAGGAAGAGAGAGGTTGCTCTTTGCTTGTTAATTCTGATCGGCATTACCCTCCTATTAACACAGACAAGAAAGGTCTTTATTTGGGGCTTTCTGCAGGACATGATCGACAACGGTGTTAAATTTGCAATCATCCTTTTCCCTTTTTTGAAAAACTGCTCTATAATTGCTGATATTGTCATCGTGGAGTGTTTCTCTCGCTCTCTCTCTTTTTTGAAGAGACAACATCAGGCAGAATTTTAGCCTTACAGTGCCCTCTAATGCTTCACTGGGGTGACAAGTGTGGGAATGGGAAACCAACTTACGTCCCTGAGTTACAGAGAACTTGCCAGGAACCAATGTCATAGACCAAAGCAACCCTGAAATATTTCATGGCGCTATTTATGACAAGGGTTACATCCTCTTAGCAGTACAGCAGTGGAAGGGACATGAAAAGCAAAAAAAGCTTAGTTACAAATGCCATAAATGCTTGAGATAAAGGTTTTGGCCAGGGCATGTTGACAAACTGTATTTGTTTTTGATGCCCTAATTATAAATCATAGGTATAGACCTGTGAAGAAACCCATTATAAAATTATGCTCTAGGATTTCTGTCCTTTGGTTCAATGTGGAAGGGAAAGGGTCAGTAGATTCCTACACACTTCCTTATAAAGTTCAGCCTTCTCCACACTAGTGCCCTGCAGATGTTTTGAACAGATGGTTGTTGATCAGTTATGAGAGTTGTAGTCCAGAACATCTGAAGGGCATCAGGTTGGGGAATACTGTCCTAGATATGGTCTCACCTTGCAGCAAGAACTGGATTTTGGGGAGAGGAGCTGAATATGGGTTAGCAGGACTGTAGGGACGCGGGTGACACTGTGGTCTAAACCACTGATCCTCTTGGGCTTGCCAATCAGTAGGTTGGCAGTTCAAATCCCTGCGACAGAGTAACCTAGCAGCTCGAAAGTAGATAAATAGGTGCCGCTGTGGCAGGAAGGTAAATGGCATTTCTGTGCGCTCTGGTTTCCATCACAGTGTTCCGTTGCGCCAGAAGCAGTTTAGTCCTGCTGACCACATGACTCAGAAAGCAGTCTGTGGACAAACGCTGGCTCCCTCGGCCTGAAAGTGAGATGAGCGCTGCAACCCCAAATTCGCCTTTGACTGGACTTAACCATCCAGGGGTCCTTTACAGGACTGTAAGATTTTCAACGATCAAAACCAAGAGAGATATTTAGTAGAATTCTTCTCACAATCACATTTTGTTGGGTCGTTGTTCATTAGCGCAATAGCAAGTACATAAATCCATAAAAGCTGCATGAACTTGTGCAGAGTCCTGCAGGATCAGAGCAAATATTGATCTAGTCCACTATCCTGTTTCCTAGAGTGGCCAACCTCAGATAACCTCAGGAAACGCACAGCTGGGATATGAAGCCAAGAGTCCCCTGTGCTGTTGCATAGCTCAGGAGTAGGGGAAGGGTGTAGCTCAGTGGTAGAGCATCTGCTTTGTATGCAGAGGGTCCCCGGTTCAATCCCCAGCATCTCCAGGTCAGGCTGGGAGAGAGTCCTATCCAATGTCCTGCAGATCTGCTGCCTGTCAGAGTAGACACTACAGCGGTACCTTGAGTTACATACGCTTCAGGTTACATACGCTTCAGGTTACACACTCCGCTAACCCAGAAATAGTGCTTCAGGTTAAGAATTGTGCTTCAGGATAAGAACAGAAATCGGGCTCCAGCGGCGCGGCAGCAGGAGGAGGCCCCATTAGCTAAAGTGGTACTTCAGAACGGACCTCCGGAACGAATTAAGTACTTAACCTGAGGTACCACTGTACTGAGCTAGATGAACCCAGTGGTCTGACATGGTACATGACACCTTCGTATGGCAAGGTGTCAATTAGTTGTCATAAGTAAGAGATATTAGTAGACTTACCATTGCCAATTTATTTAATACAACTAAATTTTAAAAGATACAGCTTCCTTTGTTGCCTCTGGTTTTGTAAACCATAATTTTCCATGAACTGCCCAAATTCCACCATGGCTATAATAGAAAGATGCTTTTCATTTTTTATATATCCTCTTCTCTGTCTCCAACAATCCGAGAGCTGGAATACCAAAATAGCATATTCCAAAGCAAATCAGCAGCACTCATTATGCCTCAGATGTTCTCCTAATGGAGAATTGGTTATATATTTATGTTTGGCAGATTTAACACAATAAACGTATTTTGTGAGAGTGCCACCCCTATCAGAAAACTGCAAAGACTTGAGATTTGATTCCTTATACCCACTGGCTTGTTTTGTCACACCTTTGAGAACATAAAGATTGGACTGAGTAGTGAATGGACAGATAGAACAGTATCCATCCCTTATTACTTGCCTTCATTTATGAAGACCAAAAGTATTTTGTCACCTTTTGAACACAACCTGTTTCAATTGCTTCATACTTTAAGCAAGATTCAGTCATGTAGGTAGCTGACCTACCCCAAAAGGCATACGACTCAGTTGGGTGGTCAGCTAGAGGATGATACTATGCGTGGGCTCTGCGTGTGGGCAGGAGCATGACTGGATAATGGGTATAAAAAGGAGAAATTGGGTGATGAATGAGATGCCACTGAACTACTCAGGCTTATGTTCTGGTGCCCCTTTGATGCATAACTGCTAGATATGCAAAGCATCTACACAATGATATTTCTTGGGCAGACATTTCATAACACAGGAGTAACTAACATGGTGCCCTCCAGGGTTGTTGAATTCTTCTTCTTCTTCCTTCTTCTTCTTCTTCTTCTTCTTCTTCTTCTTCTGCGATCCCTCGTAGCCAAGTAAGATTGTCTTCCATAAACACAGTTTTAACAATGAGTCCGTAAGTGACTGTGGAGGCCAATTCTGGATCCGCACATCCTTCCACAGTGGGGACATTGGTTTCTGGGCAGGAGTTGATCACGGTGTGTGGAAGCATACCTTCCTCTTAGCACACTTCTCCCTTGCATCCTGAGTTCGAGTGTCTTCAAAGCCCATGGCACCTTTGGTAAAGGCTGTTCTCCAATTGGAGTGCTCACGGGAAAGTGTTTCCCAATTGTTGGTGTTTATACTACGTTTTTTTTAAAAAAATTTGCCTTGAGACAGTCTTTTGTTGACCACCAGCATTACACTTTCCATTTTTAAGTTCAGAATAGAGTAGTTGCTTTGGAAGACGATAATCAGGCACCTGCACAACATGACCTGTTTAAAGAAGTTGATGTTGAAGAATCATTGCTTCAACTACAACTTCCATCAGCCCCAGGCCCACAGCCAATAGCCAAGGATGATGGGTTCTGTAGTCCAAAACATCTAGAGATCACCACATTGGTTACTCCTAACATAGTATTTCTCCCAAACATTCTGAAACAATAGAAGAGCAGTACAGAATTCTGTAAGATTTCAACTTGAGCTGAGTTCTCTGCACTATTTAAATAAATAGCTGAAGGCCACTGCAGCCCGAGAGTCTTGGCAATGTCTATAAATCCTGAAGACTTAACTGGAGCACTTGTAATCCCATCTTTCCTTTGTATGTGATTATTATATTTTAAAACCATGTAAAATCGCTTTTGAAATGAAACGACAAGCTAGCTTTCAGTGTGCAGGAGGGTTTGTGCCTAATTATTCAAAGAAACCATTTCTTCTTCTTTTTCTTGAATCTCACTTCTTAATTAAGCTTTCCTAATGATACCCCAGATCAGGGGAGCTGTGGGTGGGGACAACCTGAGACTTCTTATTCTCCTTCAACAATCAACATCTGACTTCATTAGTTATGAGATACAGATGAACTGACTGACACTTGTACTTTCCGTCTCTCAAGATGATTCTAAAATTAAAGAATAACGTCAAAATCTTCCCTGTCATATTCTGATACAATCGACTGGAGAGTAAAAAAAAAAGGGGGGGGAGAACAGAGAGTCTGCAACTTGATAAGAAAGTTAGCTAACAAAATGGCTGATTTGATGCATTGAAGTGCCTACTGATAAAAAATGACTGACAGTGTTGTTTTGTTGTTGTTTTTGCCTTGCAGTGGAACATCCTGACAAAATGGCTAATGATCAAGGTAAGATGGCCTTATTGTGTCCTGTCTTCTCTTGAAATCAGCGCCAAGCTGTAGGTGTGATGCCAGCCCCCCCTCCTTTGTGTTCTGCTCTTCACCTGGCCAGCACACCTGATGAGGCAGACACTGGCATGATAATTAATCTTGTTAATGAAGTTCTGCTCGGCTGAGGCTGCTGTTTTGATGGGGAAGATGTAAATTTTCTTGAGAGGAAATTGTTTTGTCTCTTTTCTGAAGGACCAATTAAAATGTCAGGCTCCTTTGTATGAAATAAATTTTTTCCTCTCTCTGCTGCACTTCTGAATAATTCACATTAAGTATAATTAAGGTTGGCATAATTTCCAAGCTGCTCTTACACCCTTTTGTGGGTTATAGATTAAAGTTCTGGAGTCTCATGGTAAGAACCACTATATCTATCTATCCATAAATCAGTTTCTCCCTCATGTTGGAAGATGGTGGTTTAGTCAACTTTTCAAGGCATAATTGTTGGTAGCGTTTTATCCTCTTCTTACTATTTTTAAACTCATTGTGATGTTTGTTCTTCATTTCAAGCCAAATGCTTGTAGTCATTTGTTTACTATGAAGGGGAAAATAGTTGATTATCACTTTAGGTAATTACATTTTTTGTGTGGGGAGGAATGGCTGAGTCTCTCCAGGCATTTGGAAAGGAAAATAGCTGTCTTTGCTTAGCTGTTGGCTTCTATTGATTCACCCATTGAATATGTATGGGGAAAACATCCCATAACACCAGTTTCATGTCCTGAGGGTTCTGTTTTTCCCCACTTGAATAGGTTCTCCTTTCATCAAGCTTGGTACAGTGGAACCTCTACTTACGGATGTAATCAGTTCCGGAGGTCCGTCCGTAAGTCGATCTGGGTCGCTGGTAGAAGCGCCGTTGTGCGCAGTTGCATTTGACAGTGGTGTGCTTCTGTGCAGGTGCAGACTGCGGCAGCCGCTTCTGCGCATGCGCAAATGGCAGAAGCCGCTTCTGCGTGTGCGTGAATCACGGCAAACCCAGTATTTACTTCTGGGTTTGCCACGGTCGCAACTTGGATTGGGCCCAAGTAGAGGCGGTTGTAAGTAGAGGTTCTACTGTACTTAATGTACTTTGGTTGCACTGGTCACTCTGGGACATAGTGAAAATTAGGCCTTATATATGATGAGGAAATGATTCTACACATATTTATTTTTATTTATTTATTATTTTACTTTGAGAGATGTCACCTCTCTGGATTTGCCTGTTTTCCTCTTGGCATACCTGATGCCCAGTGTCAACATTTGGATTAGGCCTAGGTGCATAAGATTCATGTAGCTCTATATGTTGTGATCAACAGCTCACACACAGTCTTTGAATCAGATGCGTGTGTCTGTCATTTGCACATTCTGTGTAGGCCCTATGTAAATATTATAGCCATGTGTGGATGCTTAGTAGGCCCAACGGTGGGAGAGGAGCCTCTGACTGGGTATGCACAATCTCACCGTGATGTTTGTCTGAATGTGTCCTTGGTGTGCATGTGCATTATATATACTACATATGACAGGGACAGGGTGGCGCTGTGATCTAAATCACTGATCCTCTCGGGCTTGCCGATCAAAAGGTTGGCGGTTCGAATCCTCGCGATGGGGTGAGCTCCCGTTGCTCTGTCCCAGCTTCTGCCAACCTAGCAGTTCGAAAGCATGCCAGTGCAAGTAGATAAATAGGTACCGCTGTGGCAGGAAGTTAAACTGTGTTTCTGTGCGCTCTGGTTTCCATCACGGTGTTCCCTCGTGCCAGAAGCAGTTTAGTCACACCGGCCACATGACCCGGAAAGCTGTCTGTGGACAAACGCCGGCTCCCCAACCTGAAAGCAAGATGAGCGCCGCAACCCCATAGTCGCCTTTGACTGGACTTAAGTGTCCAGGGGTCCTTTACCTACTTACCTTTACCTACTTACATATGATGCTCTAGTTTCCATGGAAATATGTGCAGTCTCTGACCCTGCTTCCAGAGCATGGCCCTACATGGATTGGTCTTAAATATAAATGTTGGGGGGTGATAACCAGGAAACAACACGTTTTGCTCCATAAGACTCCACCCCAGAAACAAAATATTATAGGAACTTGAACATAGGTCCTTCCCACCCACTCCTCTCTCAACAACCCCAAAAAAGCTCTCTCTTCACATTCTCTCCTTAAGTAACGCTTTTTAGGCTCTTGAGGATGAATAAAAATGAATATGGAAAATGCAGCACAAACTCTTCTCCTAGTGCATCCTTTCCAACCTTTAGATTCCTTTAGATCGTTGGACTACAGCCTCCACCTTCCCCGGACAGCATAGCCAATGGTCAGCAATAATGGGATTTGTAGCCCAAGAATATCTGGGGACTCCAAGTCTGGGGAATACTGTACACTATCAGCTATCAGATTTACCCCATCCCACATCAGATTTGCCCAGAAAATAAGTCAAGAAGACAGAATCCTTAAATAGCTCTGGTTCATTTCCAAACCACCCTGACTTTGAAACTCATCCATCTTCCTTGCAGGGTATGTAGGTTTCCATCAGGACATTTCTGCCTGCTACACTACCAGTGCACCAGAGTGGGGCAGGAAGGGACAGATCACCACCCCAATTCCCACAGAAAACATCTGTTGCTACTGCCCAGTAGGATAAGGGTTGTTTAAAGGGAATGGGGATAGGTGGCCCAGACATTTGAGGTCTGGGTGGGTGAGTAGGTTGGGAATTTTCCTCCACCTTAGATTTCAATCCAAGCTAGAGGTTAATTCTGGAGTCTCATGGTGCTCACCTCTTCTTTGAAAGTAAACATTATAAGCCCCAGCTTTTATGTGGGCCCGAACTAAGGATGGATGAATCTATAAATTTCTCTCTGTTTCTCATTTTTTTTTTAAATCTATACTTCAGGCTTTCACACTTCTGTCACAATTTGCATTTTTAAAAGGAAAATCCTCATGGAAAATATGAGCATTTTAGTGTGAATTTCTTCTAATCACCTTTCTGGATGCAGTTTTGACTGATGCATACTTTTGCAACCATTTCCCCTAATATAGTGCATTTTGCACGCTGTTTTCACTAATATATATGCCTCTATGCACACTTCCTCCTCATATATGCATTTTTGTACAGATTGGGGAACCACAGTGCAAAATTCAAGGAAAAGCAAATTTCTAAGAACAGTTAATCTATTGGTCTGAGAAGTGCAGATTAGGAAGTTTCTCATTAAATCGCAAGCAAAATCCAATTTATTGCCCAGCCCTAACCTGAAAAGCTTTGTTGCAGCCCCTAACAATGATGTCCTTTACACTCATATTTCCTAGGCGTTAATGCACGCTAAGTAATATAAACATTTCTACTAAAATAATAGCCCGTAGCTGTCACTTCACACTGCCACTGAATAAAACGAGGAACTCAAGAGAACGTCTGGATGGCATTTCTCCATGAGGCAAAAGCCTTGGAATTAATTTGTTTTTGCTGGAAAGTCATGCAGCGTAACAAACTGTTCTCTCCAACTTTAGCATTCCGTTATAAATGGGCAAAGTAAACAATCGAATGTGTTTGATCTTAATAGACATTCTGGAACATAAAGTAGATGCCATTTTCCTTACATACCTTGTAGCGATTCCGAGTAAACACAAATAGAATCAAAGGCAGGGCTCTTTATCATTCGGGTGACAGCACTGCTAATTTCCCTGCCTACGTGGTATCAGAATAATAAATTGAGATTTGGAAAAGTGAAATGTGAAAAGAACAATGGGAATGTGCTTGAAAAATGGAGGTTTTCTGGGCAATTATTGCTGCTTTGCGAGGTATTGTTTCATGTTGTAGTACAGCTTAGAGTTAAAAGACCATGGATATTTTAAGGTGTTCTTTTTAAGTGTCATAATACAGCGCTCTCGTAAGAAGTATCAGGAATAATAAATATTTATTCCCTTTCTTGAATTCGTTGTGATATCATTTGATAAAAGCAAATGCTTAAGACAAGAGCTACCTAGATATGCAAAGCTGACAGGTATTTTTGGTATCACATTTTATTTTGTAAGACACATGTTTTTAAATTACGGTTTTGTTTTGTTTTGTTTAAAAATGGCTGCCCTGTAAGCATATCGGCTTGCCCCCATGATTAAGGGGGCTAGAGCCATGCAACATGCACGCATGCCATGGGGCATGCTGATGTCACTCATGCACATGATGGGGCCGGCTGACAGGTCATGCACACACTGTGTGGCACACATGAGTGATGTAAGCACGCTGCACGACATGCATCACTGAGGTGAACACATCGTGCAGCATGTGTGCATGGCTGCCACAGAATTTTGAGGATCCCCTCCTTGAAAAGTTGGGGTGCCCAGAGCCCCACTCCCACACCCAGTTGTTACCTTGTTCTTAACACCAGGTTCTCTTGGTAATTTTGACGTTTATTTTATGTAATCTTCATAGAGGTGTGGAGGATTAAGTGGTTTATAAATCCTGTTCCTGAAAAGGGACCTGAAGGATAAGGGAAAGGTGAAAAAGGACTTTGCCGTTGCACTGATGAATGTAGCCTGATCTACTCGTGCAGCAGAATGGTGGGGTGGGGAGAGATAAGGACAGCCTTTCTCAACCTGTGGGTCCCCAGATGTTGTTGAACTACAACTCCCATCACCCCTAGCTAGCAAGGCTAGAGCTCAGGACTGTATCCTGCAACCTCACTCTTCTATATGTATAGACAAGGCCTCAAACAAAACAGAGCAGAGGCTCAGATGTAGGAACAAGGAGGAAGGTGGCTAAAATGGGATTCATAACACACAGAACTGAGCAAGTGGACTTGAATAGAAAATATTGGGGCATTGTGTTAATTACAGTGAGCGTACAAGGAAGAGTGGGGGCATACCAAGGACTATCTATCTCATCCTCTTTTTCACAGCAGCCAATCAGGTGCCCCTTGGAAGACAGCTAAAAGGGCATGGAAGCCACAGCCCTTCACCTCTGATGTTCCCCAACAGCTAGTACTCAGAGATGTGCTGCACCCCAGCTAGAAGGTTCTTTATAGCTGTTAAGGATGTGCCCCGGCTTCCATTGAATGCTGAATTCGACACCAAATGCAGACTCCTTTGGAGTGATTTAGGCTTTGCACCAAGTGAAGCAAAACTTTCCCCAAAGTAGTGCCTTAGACATTCAGAGGATGCAGAGAGAGTCAGACAGTCTCAAGGTCCATTAAAAACCCCAGAGAAGTTCTCTGTTGAAGGACAATGTCAGGGAACTGCCATCGGAGCTAGAGGCGGAGGGAAGGCTCCAGAGGGATGCCGGAGAGGGTCCCAGTAGGAAGAGAGGCAGCCCATCTGCTGGGGAAGGAAATCAGCATAACACCAGTGGAGAAGGGGGGCAGATGGGGGAATCGGAGAGGAGGCTCCAAGACTCTTTGCCGGAGACCAGCGGAGAGAGTACGGGTACTCCGCTGCCCACACCCTCCCTGCGCAGAAGACTTCTGCGCAGGGAGAGTAGGAGGAGACTTGGCGTCAAACAACTTTTATGCTGGAAAAGGTTTAAGAAACGCCCACTGACGGATTCTGCCAGCAACTGAGACAGTCACGATGCTGGAGGCTGTTCAGTCAGAAAGGGCTTAACCAGGTAACCTCGCCAGCAGTGACGGCAACTTACGCACGAGCAACCCCTAAATCCATTACAGAAAAGCTCAAGGAATGAAGGAAGGAAGGAAGGAAGGAAGGAAGGAAGGAAGGAAGGAAGGAAGGGATGTGGGGAGCTTGTAGTGTTGTGCCTGACTGCTCTAGCTCCCAAACAAGGCATATCTTGCCAGAACTCTCAGTTTTCACATTTCCAATCACCATGCTTTGGGAAGGGAAGTACGTAGAAGGAACTTGCCCATTGCTATCAACTCACAGGAGCTTCGGACAGCTTTTCCTTCGCTAATTTGTCTAATCTAAGGCTCTTCCTCCCCATACATCTCCTTACAAAGAATGTAGTACCAGAGGCAAAGGCTGCTTCCTGCGCATTCATCCTGACCTATTTGGACAAAATTTGCAGGGAGTTTAGATGCTGTTTGTAGGGCATTCATTTCAATTTGTGTGCAGGGAGGTTATATGATGCTGCAGTGATCAGTTGTTATCCTGCACTTTCCAGTTCCTTTTCTTATTGCATTCCCTGTCTGGTTTTCGGAAGAAGCAGGCTTGTTTGCGAGGGCTTCAAATCCACTTTAACTGCACAACCTGAATTTGCTGGCACGTGACTGAAAATTGCGGCAGCCCAGAAGCGCCCTGAGTGTCATTTCATAACCGTTGTTTCCTGCCTCATACAAATGAACAGAATGAATGGCTCTTTTCATTTTCTGGAGGGGAGCAAAAGGGCTCTATAGTTGGAAAAGGCCTTCCAACATTTCGAGGGTAGCTGATTAGCAAAGCCTGCTGTTCCCTTCACCTGACTATACCCTCACTTACAACTGAGATTTTCCTTGCCTATAGCTTCCATTCATCTTGACCATGACTCTTCCATCTCTCATTCAGAGTTTCCTTGCATTTCCTCCCCCACATTAAGGTAGGAGTAGAATTGTTGTGGGAAAAGATTTGAGCTATAAGCACATCGTGTGCTTTCTGCCTGCTACTTTATTTCTCTGCCAAACCAAGCAAAGACAAAAAAGGGGGGGGAGACCCTCCATTGAATATTCTTGTTACAGCCTTGGTTGTGCCTTGTTGTTTATAAATCATTAAAGTAAGTCTCTCTCTCTCCACACACACCCACACCCACACACACCCTAAATCCCATCGTCATGACGCCAAGCTCGTTGCTTCTGTTGTTGTTGGGGGCTTGTTCTACTTAACGGGCATAGCCTGTAGAATTCTATAAAAAGATTACATTAAAAATGCTCACTGGATTGAAAAGCTCAAGCAATAACAGGAGCCAGAGCAGTTCCTTCAGGCAGCAAGGCAGGCTATGCACTGGTAACTGCTATTAACTGACGGCCATGCTTCAGAGTCCAACCGGCTCTCGCTTTCCCAGCCTCCACCAGCAGAAAAGGATGGATGGAGTATAGAGCATCATCAAAAAAATAGAAATAGAAAAGGTAGGATGTAGCAAAAAGGAGAGGGAAAGAGGGTACCACTTTTCTGCATCAAGGATGGAGAGCATGTGACCTCCAGCTATTGTTGGGCTGGATCTACACTGATCTGTAAAAATGCCATTGAAGGCTATAAAAAAGCTATATATCTCTCAATGTAATTTCCCATTGCCAACGTATTGCCGCTCTGGTGTCACATTTTTATAATGCATTTTAACGCTATAACTGAGCAGTGTAGATTCCATTAGCCCCAGCCATCATGGCAAGTGGTCAGCGATGCCTTGATTTCAGCAAGGCATTTGACAAGGTGCCCCATGATATTCTTGTAAAGAAGCTGGTAAAATGTGGTCTTGACTATGCTACCACTCAGTGGATTTGTAACTGGCTGACTTACCGAACCCAAAGGGTGCTCATCAATGGTTCCTCTTCATCCTGGAGAAGAGTGACTAGTGGGGTGCCACAGGGTTCTGTCTTGGGCCCGGTCTTATTCAACATCTTTATCAACGACTTGGATGATGGACTCAAGGGCATCCTGATCAAATTTGCAGATGACACCAAACTGGGAGGGGTGGCTAACACCCCAGAGGACAGGATCACACTTCAAAACGACCTTGACAGATTAGAGAACTGGGCCAAAACAAACAAGATTAATTTTAACAGGGAGAAATGTAAAGTATTGCACTTGGGCAAAAAAAATGAGAGGCACAAATACAAGATGGGTGACACCTGGCTTGAGAGCAGTACATGTGAAAAGGATCTAGGAGTCTTGGTTGACCACAAACTTGACATGAGCCAACAGTGTGACGTGGCAGCTAAAAAAGCCAATGCAATTCTGGGCTGCATCAATAGGAGTATAGCATCTAGATCAAGGGAAGTAATAGTGCCACTGTATTCTGCTCTGGTCAGACCTCACCTGGAGTACTGTGTCCTGTTCTGGGCACCACAATTCAAGAAGGACACTGACAAACTGGAACGTGTCCAGAGGAGGGCAACCAAAATGGTCAAAGGCCTGGAAACGATGCCTTATGAGGAACGGCTAAGGGAGCTGGGCATGTTTAGCCTGGTGAAGAGGAGGTTAAGAGGTGATATGATAGCCATGTTCAAATATATAAAAGGATGTCACATAGAGGAGGGAGAAAGGTTGTTTTCTGCTGCTCCAGAGAAGCGGACATGGAGCAATGGATCCAAACTACAAGAAAGAAGATTCCACCTAAACATTAGGAAGAACTTCCTGACAGTAAGAGCTGTTCGACAGTGGAATTTGCTGCCAAGGAGTGTGGTGGAGTCTCCTTCTTTGGAGGTCTTTAAGCAGAGGCTTGACAACCATATGTCAGGAGTGCTCTGATGGTGTTTCCTGCTTGGCAGGGGGTTGGACTCGATGGCCCTTGTGGTCTCTTCCAACTCTATGATTCTATGATTCTATGCTTTTACAGTCCTGGCATTCAGTTGCTCTGAGTAGGATTGCAGTAACAAGGTTAGCCAAGCAACAAACTACTCTTAGAACTTAGCTTTCTGGTTTAGTGTCCTTGCAAAGAAGGTGGCATGTGATTCCTTTTAGCAGCAGGGTGGTTTGATCAGTGAAAACTTCCAAATCAAGCTTCAAGATTATTGCTATATCTCAGGTGTGGTGCTTGTTTGCTGACTCCTGGTTCGCCAGAATTGGGGTGACTTTTGGAAAGACAAAGTACTGCCTTAGTTGCCCAAGATCTTGATTGTATTACTAGATGAATCCTTTCCACAGCAAATCCCATTTACTAATGGGAAGTGGTTAAATTTACCTGCTGACAAATGTGACCAGATCAATCGTTTGTTTGGTTTTCCCCCAGCATGCTCCACTGGTCCCCCAGTTTCCCCATTCAGTGTCTGGGGAATAGAAGTGGGCTGCAATAGGCTGCCGTGTTACAACCCCAGAGGCTCACCTGTGAATTTGGGCACATCTTTTTCCTTTGAATGTGTTTGAATCAGGATAGAAAAGAACGAAGTCCCTTTAGGACTTGACCCAGTCTGAGAAAGCTCATACTACTTTATTTCACGTGGAGAAATAAATAAACATGCTAGATTCAAATTAGATTGTGTATGTGGCAGTAACCTCACTTTGGTCAACAAGACATTAGTTCCCAGTATGTAATAATAAAACAAATCTCTTCTCCTCCCACCCACACTCCCTTCCATTTGTTCATTCTGCTTGCACTGTGGGAACCAAAGAAATTAAATGGGAAGTGGCAGAGGTTACCGATGGGTTTGGCAGAAAAATGTGTTTGTATGCTGCAAATATGCCTTCCTCTTCAAGGAGTTGGAGGCTGTAACCAGGCCTCATATGCTCAGAGCAGTGCCGTTTGTTGTCCAGAAAACATGTGTTGCCTCATTTTGACTGGTTCTCTGGGGAAAGCTCTGGGAGCCAAGGAAACATAAGGTAACCTAATAAGGTAAATGATCACACCTTCCTTTTTTCTGCTGCAGGCATTCAGCTAAACTTTATGGGTAGCTTCCATCAGTTTCCCTTTTTTATAACCATGCATTAAAATAATACATGGATGCACAGAAATGTTGATGCAGAGGACTCTTTATGAAGCGTTGTGAAAAACAACAGTCGGGTTCTCGAAATGAGACTGATTTCAAAATGCAGCAGTAAGATGATGGGCTATGGTTCAGTTTAGAACTCACATGACCCCTGGGTTGTTGTTTTTTTTAAAAAAAAAGTCCTTACAAAAACTGCCAGCACTTTAGCACACATTTTTCTTTATATACACGTTATGCCAGCAATTTCCCCATATGTACTCTATATCTTATTCTCCCTAATATTTTTGCAAACATTTTCTGGTGGTGAAGTGCACTGCCAAATTTGCAAGTGCAAATTTCAGAGGATAGCTTTGCTTCAGTCCACTTATTGCTTTTGACAAGTGTGAAGTAAGGTAGGTTTAAAATGAAAACTGAAGTAAATTTCTCCCCAAATCCTGCTCTGGGATCTAATCTCGGGCAGCAGATGTGGTGTGTTGTAGCAGACCACCTATGCTCAACTTATTTGAAAATAAAACCAGATATTACAAACGCCATAAACCTCCAGTGTACTCGCCTTCCAAAAGAAAACAGGTACCCTTGGAACTCATTGCTACTCTTGGAAAGCAAGGAAGCACATAACAGCATGGAGCAGTGCAGGTAACTTGTGTAGAAATCTAATTTTAGGAGATTATTCGTTAGGTGCTGGAAGTTTGATCTGGAAGCTCTTACAAAACTTCTGTATCCTCTTTTAGCTGGTCCATGGAGCTTTTGGACTTGTTGGAGCTTGCTGGACTTTTGGTGCAAATCAGAACAAGCGACGTTATAGTTTAGCAAGAGCTTTATTTGAATGGCATATGCAAATAACTTCACACAAGAAGAAGAAGAAGAGCCATTCCTTACAGTCCCAAAATAGTTAAGATTGGAGGTTGCAGCAGTGACCTGCAGTAGGAATGCAAAACAGCAGATTTCCGTCCCATCCTAGTTTGTTGCAATCAGTGCTGTTTCTGCTCCCCTGTAGTTTGGCTTCTGCTAAAACCTACATTGTTCAACTTGCTATCTGCTACTGCTGCAGCTTACGTAATTAATTACATGATTAATTTAATTGCATTTCAGTGGAATGAAAAGTTTTTTTTTAAAAAAAAATGCAGACTTAAAAAGGATGGCAGGCGCTACCCATATTTGCTTGTGTGGTTTCCATCCCTGACCATGAACAAACATATGAACTGTAGGAATTTCCACCCCCGTTTTCATTTCAAATGGAATTCTCTGACATCCCTCCTTGTCAGCCCAGGATCCCATAGTACCATCTTGTAGTCCATAGTGGGTTGGTGTTCCAGGTTCAAAACGATTACCACACCCACACTCTGAGCGGACCTCTCTACTTCTTCCTCTTTCTCCTTAGTGATAGCCATTGATTGTGCACAGCTCAGATGTCCCCGGGTGTGCTTCCTATGACTCAAATGTTCCAGCAGGTCCCTAGATGCTTCCTTCACATTTCCATGTTCACTCCTCCATAGAATAGGGTTACCAGACATCCTCGGATCCCGGGGACAGTCCCCGGATTTCCAAATCTGTCCCTGGACAAATACCATCCCCAAAAGTCCCCAGATTTGCAAATCTGTCCCCGGGAAACATGGCAGCGGCAGCCTCAGCAGCCTGGAGCCAGCCTGTTAGCGCAGTTGGCTCTGGCTGGCTTCAGGAGCTGCTCACTGCCGTGGCGCCCGCCATTTTTCCTGCGCCACGGCAGTGAGCAGCTCCTGAAGCCAGCCAGAGCCAACTGCATTACCAGGCTGGCCCCTCCTGAGCAACAGCCACCCGCCTGTGACTCCCAAGCCTCTCCTGATCTGTCAAAACAAAGGGGGAAGGAGATCGGGGAAGTGTCCCCGGATTCATTGAAAAAAATCTGGTAACCATACCATAGAACACAGGCATGCACAGAGTACCTCTGCCCTTTATTCCTCTTCTCCCATTTCTCACTCAAGCCTAACTGCATTTTTACTTCCTGCTCCAGCACAGCCCACATTTTGCTGTTAAGTGCAAAATAGGAGGAAGCTAAGTTCTAGAGAAATAAATTTATGGAACTCCTACACTTGAAGCCAGGACTATTTTTGAAACCGGCTGGACAAGGCCAAAAGAGGGCCCTTAAATCATTTCAAGGTAGATTTCCATTCACCGTTTATTAAATCAGTTTTCCGTGTCAGGCTAAAGGTGTTAAGTAAATGCAGTCCTTGATTTGATTTGATTTTATGTCGGCACCTAATTTAATTAGGTCAAGTAACAAAAGCCCTTCATTTGCTTCTCCTGAAAGCTACAAGGTGGCTCTACATGCTATTAGCTGCTGCACACTTTATGAAATGGTTGTATTTCTCCAGTGGCCAGCACAAGGTCTCTGCAGAGTTTGGGTTGCCTATATATACGAAGTGTGTATATATACAAAGCCAGCTGTTTTCATAACGAAATTACTTTGGTGGTTATATAATTATACCAAAGTGGATTTCTGCATTTCTTTGCACTGGTTTCAGAGCGATTATATAATGAGGAATTAATTCCCTTAAGGAAAAAGAAAACTGTGCGCAGGATGAGGAGAAAGTTAAGCAACAGCAACTGTAGAACAGGAAAACCTGGGAAATTAGAACTGAGAATTGTTTCTAGAGAAGCCCAAACATATGTTAGATGGGACTCTTGGTTTGGAGGGGGCGGGAATAATCTGTTGTACACCTGAGCTGAAACAAAGGGTGGCATCCAACTAAGATTTACTCAGAGTAAACTGAGTGAAGTTCTGCTTATTCATTTCAGTGGGTTTACTCTGAGTAAAACTTTGCTGAACGCTGACCTAAGGGTTGTGTCCATTGCTAGCCCTACTCATTGAAAATAATGGCTATGAAAATAATTATGAAAATAACAGATACAGTGGTACCTCAGGTTACATACGCTTCAGGTTACAGACTCTGCTAACCCAGAAATAGTGCTTCAGGTTAAGAACTTTGCTTCAGGATGAGAACAGAAATCGTGCTCCGGCAGTGCGGCGGCAGCAGCAGGAGGCCCCATTAGCTAAAGTGGTGCTTCAGGTTAAGAACAGTTTCAGGTTAAGTGCGGACCTCTGGAACGAATTAAGTACTTAACCTGAGGTACCACTGTAAATCCAAGTTAGGTCCATTAATTTCAATGGGCCTACTCAGAGAAAAACTCACAACCCATAATGTTTAACTTTACAGTCTTGTTCAAGAACTGCAAACATGCAGTCTCCACTTTGGCTCAGTTTGGGTAGCCATAACGTTTACCCCTTGCACCGTCCGGCGTGTTCCCTCCTCCAAGTAAACCACCCTGATATCCATTTCTTTTCTGATCCTTTGCTAGCACAGTGATGGTGGCCGTTTCGACCCTTTCAGCACTGTGCTGAAAGTGCCAGGATGCAGGAAGAAGTCACTCAGTTGCCTAGGAAACCAAGCATGCCTTCCAAATTGTTATTGTTATAATGTTATAATATGACTATTACTGGAGGTATACTGGAAAACTAATTTTTAAAAAAGTTTTCCTGCAAAGAAGTTGTTGAGCTTTTTTTTAGGGAGGGGCAAACCAAAGTTCCCCCATGGTGGAAAAAATGCAATCGACTGCTATCACACGGGGACCTGTAGATCGCAGTCAACTGGTTGGACATCCCTGGTCTAGACAACCAGATGACGTTTTCGTCTATTGTGTGACTGTGCTCTGCAGGATGGCTCTGGAAAGTACAAAATGGATGTGAAGAGTCACAGAAAAGGGGAGAAATTTAAAGCAAATAGGGAAAGTGTAGGGGGATTCCTCAGAAACTCCCGAGTTTTGTCTTTCAGCGGCCTGCAGGGTGTATTAGAATCACAGAACCGTAGAAATGTAGAGTTAGAAGGGGCCTGCTGGAAAGAGACTCATAATCCTCCAGTTGACTGACACCACTGCGCAGGCCTTCCAGGCTGAAAACCAGAACCATATGCTTCAAATGGTTGCCTCCTCTGTTCTGTGGAAGGCAAACAGCAGAAACTTGAAACCCATCCTGTTGAGTTCAAAATGCCGAGCCTTCTCTGGCCGAGGAATTAATGTGTTGCGTTTGACAGGACACCTGCCATTTTACACCTCGCTGCTTTTAATCTCATGAATAAACAGAGTGCTAATTGTTTGAGTTTTCAAGGAAATAGCATTTGTAAGGCAGTTGAAGCATTGCCTGGGTGTTCCAATTTTTCACTCTCTTTTTCCAAACAAAAATGTAATTCAACCTGTGCCGTGTTTGGATTACAGCAGTTATGTTGCTGCTTGGCTGTTTGAAGCAGAAACTGCCTCTGCTCAACACTGTTTGGCCGAACACCAGAAATTGTCTGGTTTTGCTTGTTGCGGTGCTTTCTCCCAGCTGGTAAGATGTAACTGAAAGTTACATCTATTGCTTAATGCCAGTGTGCAGAGAGACCCCTCTTTCAATGCTATAATAGCAGAAAGATGCCTCATTTTTTATTTTCTTTTTTTTACCTTTCCCTGGATCACAGCTGCCGTGCAGTGAAGAGAAATTCAGATAGATTTCAAAGCCTTTTTTAAGAGTGAGAGAGACTGAGAAAGCAAGAGTGAGAGATGATTTTGAACCAATACATATTTGCCTATTCTCTCAAAAGAGTTCCCCTCCTCCTGCTTCACCTCTGATTTTTATGAAACATTTTTCCTGTAGGGAGAATACTCAGCGGGATGTGGAGATAATAAGATATAATTGGATGTCAGTGGTCCAATTGTGGTCTTTTTTTTTTTGAAGGGGGGGGGGGACTTGCAGCAAGTGCCAGAAGATTCAGGAGATCAGAAGATTAATATAGCTTTAGGCTGCCATCCAGTGTACATTTATCTGTGAGTAAGCCTCATTGGCCCTAGTGGGACTTACTACTGAGTAAAATACGCCAAGGCGTTGGTGCTGTTGGAATAATTTTTCAGTGCTATTCATATGTCCAATCCTAACCTTGGAGGAATGTCACCTTGGGATTGTTTTCTGTCTTCGTCTATTTGTCGTTTTAAGATATTCTAGCAAAGCAAGATTGGTGAGGAACTCTGGGATAGCTCAGTTGGTAAGGTCATGGGTTCAAGCCCAACTTTGGGCAAAAGGTTCCTGCATTACAGGGTTTTGACTCGATGACCCTTGAGGTTCCTTGCAGCCCTATGATTCTCCTGGTTTTCAGTTTTAATTTAAATTAATTTATATATTTAGAGCATCTGTTCCCCACTTTTCACCTGAATGGGCTCCTGCAGTACCTGGCATAGAACCAATAAAAACAAGATAGTTTTTATCACAGTCTTGCGCTCTAAAAAATAAAACGTCACAACAATTAAAAGCAAGGAAGAGGAAAAATGCAAACATAGGTACCATCTCTTCAGCTTAAATAGTAATCTAAAGTGTGTGAGGTTCTATTATATAAGGCAAACACAGAAGTCTTTCTGAATTTGCTTTTGAATCTGAAGTGTTACTTTTCCATAGCAAAACTCAGAGGCTCCTTATGGTTATTGAAAAGCACAGGGGCAAGATGGAACCCAGGTGTGTTTTCTCCAGTTGGAAAGAGCAATGATATATTCATATACAGAGAGAGAGAGAGAGAGAGAGAGAGAGAGAACACTACCTCTTAAAACTGACCCCTCAAATAGGAACAGAACTACTGTCAATCAGTGCTCTCCATTCCCATCCATTTCAGGTGGTCAAGAAGGATTGATTATTAAATTATCAAATGCTTCTCGAGTGGTCTAGGATGAGCAGGATTACACTCCCTCTGGTGATCTTCAGGCTCTCTTTGCATGTCTAAGCAAAGTCTAAGCTGAGTAATAAAATTGCATCACCATAAATCCAATATGAGATATTGGTTGGATTAGTTTTGTTGAAATGCCATGCACTAGACTTGTTAAGGGCTATTTGATTTATAGCTCTGCTATCAGCCTAATTGCCACAAATCAAAAGCTCAGACCTTTTGCTTTCATGCATAAAACTAGAGTCTTTTGCTTCCCTAAGGAGAAGGTCTATTTTGAAAACACTTTAGAATATATTCTAAAGCTGGAGTGGGTCTTATTTGATAATTATAGGAGGTTTCGGTAGATTGCAATGAAATCACCAACTCATATATATATTCGCACTCATTACATTATTTTCCAGCATAATTGGAGCTTAAAACTAACCACAGGGGTGTTTTTTGGTAAAGCTAAAGGCCATGTGTCTCTCTCACCGCCCCTAGCAAAACAGCAAAAAGGTATGGTTGGGCAAGGATAGAATTTTGCTCAAATGGGATGGGAGCCATTCTAATAACATCAACATCGCTGCTGCCTACTTCTTCCACATGTTCCAGCATTCCTTCTAAAATGTGTACAGTAAATATGTGACAATTTTTCAAGGGGTGCAAGTTCCAGCTGGTCTAAGATTTCTGACCACATGCACAAACAAACAAACAAACACCACATATCCTGCTCGTGGGTGCAAAATGACTAATTTGCTCTCCATTTCTAATGATTACGACTGAGCCGTTGTGCAACTCTACTCTGCTTCCGAGGATCAAATGCCAATGGCTCTGCAATTATCCTGATTGAGAAGTTGATTATGCTGAAAACGCCCGTGATGATAATGACCTTACATTCCTAATTGGGCCTTTCAAACCAGAGCACTTCACACTGTTGATAGGCAAATCAGCAAAGAGGAATAATTTCAGGTGTACCTAAGCTCCAGGCGTCTCTCCTGCACAATGAAACAACTTCTCAGGTTAACCACCATCATTCTCCAAGCATATGTCAGGTCTCCCTGCGGGCTGCTGCAAAGCCTCTCCTAAACTCGTTTCACGGTGTGCACCTCCAAGGTAACATGGGCAAATCCATCAGTTGTATGCCTGACCACTCAGAGCCTGTGGGGCAGCCCTGTTATTTTTATGAGACTATAAACCCTGTAATTTTTACGAGTCTATAAAGTTTCTGTTGTAATTTAAGACCCTGAATTTGCTGCATGCGGGTAATCAGGATAACATATCTTGTAGTTCCCAACTCTGCTTTGATCTCTCTGCTCGGTTGTTGGTAGGTAGCCGTGTTGGTCTGCTGTATGCCATCAAATGCCAACAGTGCCCTTCAGCCCTCTATATTGGACAAACAGGCCAAACCCTACGCCAAAGGATAAATGGACATAAATCTGATATCAGGAATCACAAGACAGAGAAACCAGTAGGAGAACACTTCAGTCTCCCAGGACATTCTATACAAGATCTCAAAGTAGCTGTCTTATTACAAAAGAATTTCAGAAATAGACTGGAAAGAGAAGTTGCTGAGTTGCAACTTATTACCAAACTTAAAACCATGTAGAGACCTGGTCTGAATAGAGACATTGGATTCTTATCTCATTATACATGATTAAGCTATTTTTAGCCATCTCATCCCTTGCTTTTTCCTGTAAGACCTATTGCAGTCGTTAACAGTCATCAACCAGTTTACCACACCTATCAGCCAATCACCCATTCCCACCACCCTTCTGAGTAATACTCCTCCCCACCCACTCACTATATTTAAGGGTCTGGTGACTTCTGTTTCAGTGTATCTGAAGAAGTGTGCATGCACACGAAAGCTCATACCAACAACAAACTTAGTTGGTCTCTAAGGTGCTACTGGAAGGAGTTTTTTTTTATTTTGTTTCAACACTTAAAAAGGTAAAGGTAAAGGACCCCTGACCATTAAGTCCAGTCACGAATGACTCTGGGGTTGTGGCACTCATCTTGTTTTACTGGCCGAGGGAGCCGACGTTTGTCCGCAGACAGTTTTTCCAGGTCATGTGGCCAGCATGATTAAGCTGCTTCTGGTGAAACGGAAACGCCGTTTACCTTCCCGCCAGAGTGGTACCTCTTTATCTACTTGCACTTTGATGTGCTTTTGAACTGCTAGGTGGGCAGGAGTTGGGACCGAGCAACGGGAGCCCCCATGAGGATTTGAACTGCCGAGCTTCCGATCGGCAAGCCCTAGGCTCAGTGGTTTAGACCACAACGCCACCCGTGTTTCTATATACACATATACATCCATACTAATCTTTTTAAGAAATGAAGCTGAAGTATATGAGTAAACTGCCTGGTTTAATCACTTTGGGCTAGAACTGGCACAGTTAGAAATTATCTGGAGTGCTTCTGACTCTTCTGAGAATATATCCTAAGACTGATATAGAACAAAGATAGCCAGAGGGCCTTTTTGTGAGTCTTTGCGAAGGAATGGAAGTGCAGGGCAGCGCCACACTTGCTGAGTCATTCTTTTCTGTCAAGTCATGGAAAAATGTGACTTGCATAATAAGCACAGTGTCACTCAACATCATTAGTACTGGGAGGCAGTGAGGCAATTTGTGAACAGTTTGCAAATCCTGCTATTGTAAGAAACTGCTATAATTTCATACAATTTTATATGTGTAATAGCCATGTGCCCTTAGAGGTTAGCTTATTATATGTGTCGTCCTTCAAACAGCTAATATATACTTCTAACCACTTTCCATTTGTATTTGACAAAGTCTGCTCACATCCATTACTATGTTCTGGAATACAACGTCCAGAAGTTGATATGCTGCTTAGTATAACAAGAGTGTGAAAGGAGGCTATATATTTTACTTATTTACAAGATTTCTATACCATCTGTCAATATTTTTTTTCATTCTGTGACATATTATTAAATATTATATGAACAGTTAGGAACCAGGCAACACAAAGTGAAAACAGAATCGATCAATACAAGAGCAGGATTGTTATTATTTTATTTTTTAAAACACCTCAGCTTTTGTTAGCATATTCCTTTAGAGTGATTTGACTTTGCATGGAAGTCAGTCAGTCAACAGGAGACACGTACGCCAAGAAAGCATTTGGTCTAGTTTGTGATGCCCTTCCATCAGCCCTAGTTAGCATTGTTAAAGTCTGTCATTGGGCTCCCCATTGACTACCCCAGATGTGGATGCCTTAAAGCAGTAATGGCCAAACTTGGTCCTCCAGCTGTTTTGGGACTACAATTCCCATCATCCCTGACCACTGGTCCTGTTAGCTAGGGATGATGGGAGTTGTAGTCCAAAACAGCTGGAGGGCCAAGTTTGGGCATCACTGCTTTAAAGAGACATGGTGTCACCTGGCAGAATAATACAGTTTCCATGCACAGAAATAAAATGTCAAAGCTGTAGCTTTGAGGGGGGGGGGAAATGGACCTCTGAGAAGTGAGCACATCTAGCACTAAACTTGTCTTAAGATGCATGAATATCTCTGCTGTCAGGTTTGTCATCTTCTGAGAGAGAATATTCTAGCTCATGCCACAATCCTCACCTTCTTTTGTCACTTTTAACTAGCAATTTTGAATAGCAGAGTAATGACAAGCAGCATGTGGCAGGGGAGCGTCAAAGTGCTCAGAGATTTTGGTTTAGAAAAGGCTGCTTTTATGGCAGATTTTTCTCAGGCAGCTGTTCAGTCACCTCCTCTTACAATATCTAATAGCTTAAACGTCAGATCGACACTGTTTGAAGAACTGAGCCTGTCTTGACTCAGGTATATCAACCATTCTGCACTGATGCTCATTTTCCTTTTCGCAGGTCGTCATGGCGATGGGGCCTACTGGCCGGTTGACACAAATCTGATCGACCGAAGCAGCCTTAATGGTAAATATGGACTACAACCATTTCCCTCTGAATTGGCCTTCTTTGTTCAATACAATTAAACTCCAGAATGTCTTTGTTCTCCGTGTCCCCCTCCTTGTCTCCACTTTCATCAAATCTTTCTGCTTTCATCAGATGGAATAATACATTTTACTATGGCACAGCCAACTGCAGCTATTGTAAACAGGCAACTTGGCCTAAGAAGACATAGCAAGATGCCTTATACTGAACCAGCCCTGCTGGTCCCTGTAACTCAGTATTGTCTAAACTAACTGGCAGCTGCTCTCCAGGGTTTCAGAGAGGCAGTCTCTCCCAGCCCTACCTGGAGATACCAGGAGTTGAACCTGAGACCTGCATGTAAGCAGATGCTCTGCTTCTGAGCCACAGCCCCTCCCATAACAGTCAGAGTTTGTTGGTGAAATTATGAGAAATGGGACTTTGGAGAATGCCCCAGCATATATGGCAGCACCACAAGGATTCTGGAGTACACACTTAATGTTAGTACAGCACATTGATAATAATAATAATAATAATAATTTATTATTTATACCCCGCCCATCTGGCTGGGCCTCCCCAGCCACTCTGGGCGGCTTCCATAAAAACCAAAAATACAGTAAAATGTCACACGTTAAAAACTTCCCTGAACAGGGCTGCCTTAAGATGTCTCCTGAATGTCAGATAGTTGTTTATCGCTTTGACATCTGCTGGAAGGGCGTTCCACAGGGCGGGCGCCACTACCGAGAAGGCCCTCTGCCTGGTTCCCTGTAGCTTTGCTTCTCGCAGTGAGGGAACCGCCAGAAGGCCCTCGGCGCTGGACCTCAGCGTCCGGGCAGACTGATGGGGGTGGAGACGCTCCTTCAGGTATACTGGACCATTGATGGGTCATAGGAGCTGAAAGCTGAGATACACGGCCCTGTGAGCCCCTTGATGGCTTCCATCAAGTGAGCAGCTCTGGGATTTGCAATGTCGTCTGGTGCTAGATGTTTTGAACCACAGCTATCGTCATCCCTGGCAATTGGTAATGCTTGCAGAGGCTGATAGGAGTTGTATGCAGAAAGTATTGATCTGATGTGTAGAGATCTTTCCTATTCTAATTACAGTGGTACCTCGGGTTACAAACACTTCAGGTTACAAACACTTTAGGTTATAAACTCCGCTAACCCAGAAGTAGTACCTCAGGTTGAGAACTTTGCCCCAGGATGAGAATGGAAATCGTGAACTGGTGGCATGGCGGTAGCAGGAGGCCCAATTTGCAAAAGCGCACCTCAGGTTAAGAACTGTTTCGGGTTAAGAATGGACCTCTGGAATGAATTAAGTTCATAACCTGAGGTACCACTGTAATTCAAGAGGGTTTTGGAAGGCTTCTCTGTGTGAAAGAAACAAGCAGAAGGTTCATGGTGTTTGGGTTATTCCTTCAGAGAAACTGAGTACAGCTGGCTTAAACTGGCTTAAACTGAAATGCTTTCTGGCTAGCCGTCCCCAGATAGGCTTCCCATATTTCAAAAAGTGAAAATCCAGACACAAAAGTTCTTGAGGGTTTTTTTTTGGGGGGGGGACAATTGCTGAGTTGTTGTTTTTTTACTCTTGCCCAAAGTTCTTGAGCTTTTCTTTTGCACAATCTCAAAAAAGAAGTTTCCCAGCTATTTTTAAGGGAAATCGCCAAAATCTAGACTTCCGACATGGGTTGCCATACATCTGGATTTTCCGGACATTGCAGCGATTTCCGCCCAGACCCTGTTTCCGGCTGCCATATTCAGGCTATGTCTGGGACATTCTGGATGTATGGCAACCTTATCCCTAGATCTGTCTGATGTACTTCTGTCCAGTCCTTTTTGGGAAGCAGATTTGCATGGCGCTAATGCATTTCATCCTGTGATAGTGTTGTTGATCAGTGTTTAAGCCAGGGGTCGTCAACCTGGTCACTTCCACCCACTAGTGGGTGTTTCAGGATTCTGGGTGGGTGGTAGGGAGTTCTATGGCACAAGCTGAATCCTCCTTCCATCGAGCACTGGTGGGCGGCAAGGAAATTTTACCATCAAGAAAGATGCACTAGTGGGCAGTAGGTATAAAAAGGTTGACTACCCCTGGTGTAAGCTCTAGTGTCCACCACTATGCTGCTGTCATGTCCCCTGTATACATGGAATCACATTGCGACTTTTCACTGTCACCGCAGCTCCAGCTCCCCGGGGAAATCATTTATTTACCTTTACAACGGCTCAGCAGATCAGTTTAGATGCATCTTTTTTCCCCAGCATCATGCTTTTGAGCTAGGTGAGCAGGCGAGGTCAGGAGAAGCTTGAACAAAGCTTTCAAAGAGTTGTGACCCAACACACAAGCTAGGAAAACAGATGACAGTGATAAGGTATTAAGCAGGGTGGAAGCCTGCAATAAATTTACAGTCCTTTCCCATGTGAGGGTGCTGCCAGAATCACTGGAGCAAAAGAGTCTCTGTGAGAAAAGAAAGTTCGGGAGATTAAAGAGGGGAAAGGAACAGATAATTGGGGGGAAATTCATTATTCCTTGGCTTCTCCTAGCCATGACAGAGCAGTCATTATATGCACTGTAGATTTAGCAGATATAAACTGCAGAGCCAGGAAATTGCACTGTGTTAAGAAGCAGGCCCTATTTTGTCTCAACACCACCCACCCACACAAATCTATATTAGTATTCCTTTAAATTGGCCAATGCAAATCCTTTGTTTCCTTTGGTACAATGCCAGCCATGAAAGTGTATGGGACACTCCATGCGTTGGAATCTGTGCCTCCATTCTGACACACCCCAAACAAACCTGTTACTCAGATCCCTAACAAAATACAAGGTGTGACCAGAAAGTTCGGTGAATGGTCATAGAAATCGGACAGTGAGAAATATTCAAACATACAATCGGCATCGGAAACCCACGAAATGCACACAATTGTGTATGGAGATGAAGCTGTAACTCGAAAGACAGTGTATGAGTGGTTTAAGCGTTTCCATGAAGGGTGGCAAACCATCGAAGATGACCCTCATTCTGGCCGACTGTCGACGAGCAGAACGGCGGCAAATATTGACGGAGTTTGTGAGTTATTGATGCAGGATCGATGTTTTCCTTCTGAATGGTGGTGGAAGCATTGCATATTCCACGTTAAATTGTTACTGAGGTTATGAGTTGTTCTACCCTCCATATGAGAGACGCGGGTTAAACCACTGAGCCTAGGGCTTGCCAATCAGAAGGTTGGCGGTTTGAATCCCCGTGATGGGGTGAGCTCCCGTTGCTCGGTCCCTGCTCCTGCCAACCTAGCAGTTCGAAAGCATGAAGTGCAAGTAGATAAATAGGTACCGCTCCGGCGGGAAGGTAAACGGTGTTTCCGTGTGCTGCTCTGCTCTGGTTTGCCAGAAGGAGCTTAGTCATGCTGGCCACATGACCTATACATGGCTATACATCGGCTCCCTCAGCCAGTAAAGTGAGATGAGCGCCGCAACCCCAGAGTTGGTCACGACTGGACCTAATGGTCAGGGGTCCCTTTACCTTTACCTTACCCTCCATATGCTCTCGATCTGGTGCAACCAGATTTCTTTCTTTTTCCAAAACTGAAATCTGCACTGAAAGGGCACAGATTTCCCAACATTTCACACATCCAAGCTTCTGTGACAAGGGAACTGAAAGTAATACGAAAAGAGGACTTCTCCAGAAGTTTACAACAGTTCTATGAACGTTGTCAATGGTGCATTGTATTAGAGAGGCCTACTTTGAATACCTGTAAGGTATACATGTTTGAATATTTCTCGCTGTCCGATTTCTGTGACCATTCACTGAACTTTCAGGTCACACCTTGTAGGAGAGGCTCTGCAATACCCTGTGACCTTACAGAAACCACAGGGTAGCACCCTAGGAAGAAGAGTGAGAGTTCATGGCAGAAGAAGCACCACCTCTGCTCTTGTGACAGCCAGGGATGAAGGGGAAACAAGTACGTCAGTTCCAGAGGCGCCATTGGAGCCCCTTGTTGGATGCCACCCCATTGCATTGAATGGGGCATACAGTTGTACAGGTCATCTTTGCCTTTCAATAAGAAGAGCTTCCTAATGGATGATGTCTGAAATGGCTACTAAAATTGCTCTCACACGATAAAAATGATTTTCAGATAATTAGAAAAGAACATAAAATGCATGCAGTGAGGTTTGTTTCCATTTTGCTCGCAAAGGCTCCTGATGGGACATGTAATTTTAATTAAGCCTGACCTGATATTGCAAGTTGCGGAAGAAAAAACCCCTATGGTTTACAAAAGATTTAGAACTTCTGATCATTATCAACTTCAGTTAAGGCATGCTACCAGCTTCTTTCCTTTACCACGCCATACCTAATGGGGATTCATGAATTTAAAAGAAGAAAATAAATGTAACCTGGAGGTTACATAAAGCCAGCCTCAAAAATGGAAAATTGGTACAAGACACATAGCTGATTAAATCAGATGGGCTATTTTTTTTCTTCCATACACAAGATGAGGAAGCAATTCTTGATTCTGTCTTCCTTTTTTAAAAAAGTAGCTTATCAGTAGATAGATGACTTCTTCTTTTTTGTCTTTTAGGTAGCTAAGTCATAGATGGTATCAGTAAAACCTGTTTAATTAGGCCTCCATGATGTTTTGCACCTAATAATTTTCTTTATCAGAGCCTGGGTAAATCAGGGGTGTTGACTGTGGATGGCAATGTACATCATCAGTGGTGGAAACCATACTGTGTGCATTAAACTTCACAGGAAGCCAAGGACTTCTGGGTTTGTTTCTCAGGATTTGAAATGTGAAAATCATTTCCAAGTTGTTGTTTTTTAAAAAAATAAAAAGACAGAAGATGCCTTGAACCCTCTGTTCACAGGTAATGGTGGGTACAAGATAAAGCTCCTATATGAGTAGCCCTGTAGACTTTGTGCTATGAGATCTCTGGTGTAAAGTCAGAAGTGCTCCGCAATCTCATTTGCATCACTATATCATGTGTGCAGAGCCAAGTAAGCTTGGATCAGTGCAAAGGGAAATCAGTTTATATCCACCTAGTCATGTTGCACCCTTTGGATTCAGATGATTAATACCTGCAGCATCACTTGAGTCTGTGGAAAAGCAGCTTCTGGAAAAAGGTTATTTTGGGAAAGATAGCATCAAATCAATCATTCTCTATCGGTTTTAAATATTAAAATCTTCTAGCTTTTTTGAGCATTACATTTGTAGAGGGGGGGGGGGCTTTACATTACAGTGGTAAACACATGAATGTCCTGTAAAGCCACAACAAACTGTATTTATTGGAAAAGCACACCAGATGGTTAGAAACAGTGTCATATGAAATGTCTGCCATGTGTCAGAAATGAAGCCATTGATGTGGAGGTTGGTCTATGGAGTGAGTGATTAATGTGTAGCAGCTTCCCATGCAGACTGGATTCCACTTTGTGGTTTCTTTTCCTACTCTTGTGTGCATTAGTGGAGGTCAATGGCAGCATGCACATGAATGCCTTGATTTAGATCAGGGACCCCCCAAACTCGGCCCTCCAGATGTTTTGAGACTACAGTTCCCACCATCCCTGACCACTGGTCCTGCTAGTTAGGGACCATGGGAGTTGTAGGCCAAAAACATCTGGAGGGCTGAGATTGAGGAAGCCTGATTTAGGTAGAGCCACATTAGCATGGAAGCCTGCTGGCTGGCTGGCTGGCTGGCTGGTTGAGTTTATATGCTGCCTTTCCATATTAAGCTGTGTTCAAAGCAGCTTACAATTTAAAAAAAACAAAACTCCACAAAGCATGGGTTTTTTATTGTTATTTTTTACAAAATCAGTTTACAAAACGTGTTTCAATGAATTCAAAGATCAACAGTTTGGCAAACATAGAATAAATCCAGTTATAACCTATAAATATTGATTTATTTATTGCATTTATATCCCACCTTTCCTCAAGGTTGGTGCACACAGGTCTGCTCCTCCCCATTTTAGCCTCACAACAGCCCTGTGAGGTAGGTTAGGCTGAGAGTGAGCGACTGGCCCAAGGTCGCCCAGTGAACTAAATGGCTGAGTGGGGATTCAGAGTCTGGGCTCCCAGATTCCAGTCAGACATCCTAACCCAGCCCTTCTCAACTTCGGGACCCCAGATGTTGTTGGCCTACAACTCCCTTCATTCCTATCCAGCATAGCCAGTGATCCAGGATGATGGGAGTTATAGTTCAGCATGGAGCCTCAGCAGCCTGGCTGAACTGATGAGCTGAACTGAGCCAAGTGATCTCCTTTGGAAAGGACTGGAAGCCTTAAAATGAATTCTGGAGTAGGTGGTTTAGTATAATAAAGCAAAGAATATTAAACTAAACCAGCATGGAAATGACAACATTTTCTTGACATGCTTTAGCAGTGAGAAACATGTTATTATATAATATTAAGGTAATTACTCAAGGATTTCTTTTTTTTCTTTTTTCTTTTTTGAGAAGTGTCTGAGTTGCAGCACATAATAAGAAGAGTTTATTTTTCTATTTTACTTGTTCTTTCACCAGTATGTTAATAAGGTTGAGCGGCCAGTCAAAAAAAAAGGAGTAGTACAGTGGTGCCCCGCAAGACGAATGCCTCACAAGACGGAAAACTCGCTAGACGAAAGAGTTTTCCGTTTTGGAGGTGCTTCGCAAAACGAATTTCCTATGGGCTTGCTTCGCAAGACGACAATGTCTTGCGAGTTCCTGCTGGTTTTTTTTTCCTCCCCCCCCCTTTTTCTAAGCCGCTAAGCCGCTTATCTGCTGATCCGATCAGCAGATAAGCCGCTAAAAGCCGCTAATAGCGCTAATCCGCTAATCCTTCAATGGGCTTGCTTCGCAATACGAAAAAACCGCTAGACGAAGAGAATCACAGAACGGATTCTTTTCGTCTTGCGAGGCACCACTGTACTGAGTTGGTTCCACCTGTAGAGTTTCATCCATGGTAGTCCTCTGGATATTCTCCTGAGCCCAAATAATGATCCAAATGATTCTCCTTAGAATAAAATAAGCACCAATACCAGGGTAGGTAGAATTCTCACAGGGTGACAACTAAGCAGTCACAGCTCACACAGATGTTCCCATTCTGCTAAGTTCTGCTCTGTCCTCCACACTCAGCACAGCAGCAAATACTTTGGGGACCTAAGTGCAGGGAAGAATGAAATTAGGTGCACAGTCCCTTGCCATGGTTTTGTTGGCACAAACAGAGAGAGCTCATCACACCACGCTTGGTGTATACATCAATGATTCCTGAGAAGAGAGCGATCATAATTTTGAATCAAGGGTGCTGTACCAATATATTAACATAATTTGTGACAGATTGTGAGCTGAGTGTTAAAACAGGCACTCGAATTAGACAACAGATGAGGAGGTTCATTATACCATAAACATCAGTGGGCAGGAAAATAAGAATCCATCTCTCCTGTTATCCCATCTTCAAGGAGATAATGTTAATAAAATGATGGGCACCACCAATTGCTAACTAAATGGCTGCTAGTGTGAAGTAAATGAAATGGCTTCTTCCTTTCAGTGTTGTTATTTAAGACTTAGGAAGTGCCTGAAATTTCCCAAGAACTGTCTAGGGGTCTAAAGATAAGATAATTGCTGCTTGTAGGCTAAGTATTCATTTGATGTGATACAAAGGAAAGAGGCAAGAAGGAAGCCTGTACCTTCACTGGTCAATGACTGGCGTTAGGGTGATGTAGGGTTCACTGGATTCACCTGAGCCCTTAGCCATATCGGGCCATTTTGGAGGAATCCAGGCATTGGTTGGGTCAGGTTGAGACAGCCCCAGATTACTATGGGTCAAGTTGTGCATCCCAGAGCAATCTAGGGCTGTAAGGGGGCATCAGGCAGGAAGGAGAGGCAGGCATGAGTAGGAAGAAGGAGACGCCACAAAAGGTGGAACCTACTGGACAATTGCATCCTCACAAGGGAAGGTAGGAGTGGATGGGAGCTTTTCCCACCCTGCCTGCCCTTCTTCCCACCAGGCCTCTCCTTCTTCCTGCCTCTTGAAGCAGCACCACACAAAATCTAACTCTGTGCCCCATCGCAATGCTGAGAATCTTCACTCAATTGGGTAACATCCTGCAGGATCAAACCTGCCTGGTCTTGGTCGGAAGATGGGGATATCTCCTTCTCCCTCTACCTCCCTCCTCATCATAAGTAAGAAATCGGGTTTTAACAACCATTAGACTTACCTCTACTAAATTGCTTCAGGCATGGATCCAGGGTGGAGCAGGTGGCCTTGGGGATGACCCTGGACAGGTCAGGCTGATTGGAAGGGACCCACAAAGTGGATTGGGGAGGTTTTGCACAGTCCTCCCTCCTAGAAGGAAGAGTGCAAATCCCCAGGGACCAGCGGCAGAAGCTAGAGTGTGCCTTCCTTCACCTCTGCTCCCCCAGTTGGAGCAAAGTGTTCTACCAGGAAAGTTCTCTGCACCTGCTCCTTCTCTGGCCAATGGATGGGTCTCTCCCCTTTTCCATGATGTGTCAAAGCATAAATTCCCTGAGTTTTATGGCCCCTTTCCCAAGCAAGCCCTGTTCTTTAGAGCAAAATGCACATGCACTTGGCAGGTATTAAATTGTATCTGTTTTTACAGGTGGGGATGGGGAATAAGGGGAGTAAATTTGTGCCAGTGGAGCATTATGTAGTTTGTCTTCCTACACATCAAAATACATCAGATATTTTTCATAAGCCATGATATTTCACTGCTCAGATCACAGGATGTGTTTCTGCAATATAAAACATCTTACTGACATGCAAAAAAGAATTGCTCCTCATAGAAATCCATAGAAATCTTTGCCAGCTCTCACTCTGCATAATAGTTATGCTTCAAGCGATGCCCACATATGTCAACATACATACTTTGAGATCTTCAGCCCAAGCAACAGGAACTTGGCCCAAATGTCTGGTTTTCTGTGGGTCCTCCTAGAAAAAAAACTACAAGTTACAGACAACAAACTTTTCCAATTTCCAAGTTGTACTTTTACAGTTTAAGACCCCAGGCTCTTAAATAAAATAAAAAGCCCATTCACACAATCTGTTTTCAAGATGTAGAAGTCACTACAGAGTTGCAGATTTTTGCCTTTAATGTCTTCCTCCCTGCCTTCCTCACAGTACAATTATCAACATGTAAGTTCTGCAGGGTTGTAAGATCAAAAGAAAACTGAATCCTAGAAAGTTCTCAAAAGCTAGTGGTAGCTAGTGATAAAAGGTCACCTGAAAAATGTTAATAGGAATTGGCTTTCAATCAATTCCTATTAACATTTTTGGATGATTTTTTCTTTCATTCATTTATTCTCATCCTTAGGCAGATGACCAAAGGCCAATTCCTATTGTCCTCTTTCATGATTCTTTACAGCAGAAGGAGCTAACCTTTGGCCTTCCAGATGTTCTTGGACTCCAGCTCACATCACCTCCAGCCAGTAGGACCAACTGTTGGTGGTGATGGGACTTGTATTCCAGCACTGGACCACATCTTAGCCACCCCAGCTTTCTAGTCAGGTTGACCTGGTCCTCCTTAACTTTTTAGCAGCTTAAAGGAATCAAAGAAGGCTTCAGTAGTCATTTGCTAAAGGTTTATGGTTCCTTATTTTTTTCATTTGGAAAACTGTGAATGTTACGTTATAGCTGTTTGCAGTCTTTCAGGACTTTTTATGTTCTTCCAGAACCCCCCATTGGGCAGATGCATCCTCCTCATGGAAGTGTAACACCCCAGAAGAACAGCAACCTTCTCGTCATCATCGTTGTCACCGTTGGGGTGGTTACTGTCGTAGTGGTGGTGATTGTGGCTGTGATTTGTACCAGGCGTTCATCAGCACAGCAGAGGAAGTAAGTAACTGGAAAATATCCCTGTCCATCAATCTTTCCATCCTGCTCTGGAGCAAGTCAATCAGAGCAAACCTGTTTTTTTCCACCCTAAAGTAGATTCTGTGCAATGGTGAAATATGCTTAGGAATCCAGATACTTCACACAGTCTCATCACTTTTGTGGAACAAGTAAATGTCAAATTCATTTGATTTAGCGGCCAGGAAAGACAACCCCAACACTTTTTATAAAACTCAGGCAGAAATCCAAGTTGTAAAGCATGCACACCCATAATGGCAAAAATACAATAACATAGGAAACAACAGGGCTTCTTTACCTGTTGGAACATAAGGAGTTGATAGAGATCTAGGGGGGATGCATGCACAAAAAGCACATCATGGAGGATGCACTGTTAGAAGTTGGCTACAAGTAGAACTTTGTAGCTGACAGGCCATTCTGGTATGGATGTGGTATACAAATTAAAAATAACAACTTAAGAGCTGCAAAGAATCTCCCAGAATCAAAATCCAGAACCAGGCTAGAATCTGGGACCTTGAGATCAGTTATTTGGGTAGTATTCATTATCCTTATTAGGAGTGAGTGGCGCTGTGGTCTAAACCACTGAGCCTCTTGGGCTTGCTGATCAGAAGGTCGGTGGTTCAAATCCGCACGATGGGGTGAGCTCCCATTGCTCTGTCCCAGCTCCTGCCAACCTAGCAGTTCGAAAGCACACCAGTGCAAGTAGATAAATAGGTACCACTGCGGCAGGAAGGTAAACGGCATTTCTGTGCACTCTGTTTTCTGTCATGGTGTCCCATTGCACCAGAAGCAGTTTAGTACTGCTGGCCATGTGACCCAGAAAGCTGTCTGTGGACAAATGCTGGCTCCCCTGGCCTGAAAGCAAGATGAGCGCCACAACCCCATAGTCACCTTTGACTGGGCTTAACCATTCAGGGGACCTTTACCTTTTAAATCATTCTGAGAATAGATCTATTGAAACCACTTGACATAAATCAACCAAGACTAACTAACTGATTTCAACAGGTCTATGCTGTGCATCTTAATCAGATGCCACCCTTTGTTTTTCCTTGGAGTGTGTTCTGGACGGAAGGTTCCCAGGGTTCTGACATCCTCCCATGCTTTTTGGTGGGTCAACCCACCCAGACAACTCATAGGTTTCCCATAAGCTTGTAGAACTATAAAAGTTTCAGCATCAGAGTTGCCAGGGAAAGAGCATAGGCCTTGTCTGGATCCTCTCCCTAATTTTTGCATTCTCTGCTGCCCACTGAATTTCCTCCTTTGTATCTTCAGCTACTCATCCTGTCTGCTGCCCAACATCACAATGCCTAGGGACATCACAAATGAGGTGGGAGGAAGTAAAGCGAAACCAGAACAAATGCAAAGTGACTTTAGTATGCCTTATACTGCCAACTAGTAGCACTGAAGAATGTGTTAGGAAACTTTAATAAGCTCTGTTAAGGATAAATTATGTAATTAGGATGAGGAAGCAGTTTCAAATGGAGCTCTTCAGCAAAAGATTATAAGCCTATCCAATACAAATAAGAGACAAGTTATTGGCTTACATGGATTCTGAGTTTGTTATAAAATAACTCCCAGAACCAGAAAGAACTCAAAAATCCATATGGCAACTTGATCATAGGAGAGTGGTCTTTCCTCTCATCCCTGAAAAAAGCATCAATCTGTGACTATTATATTAGAAAGCTATCTGGAACAAAGACAGCCCTCACTAGTAATGGGAGGGAAACTAAGTATATGTTAAGAATGCCTTCTGGCACAGTTATAACTTATCATGACAAGCATCTATGGGCCTGGATCAGGCTTTGAAGCTAAGCTGATAAAAATGAGGAATTATCATCCTGGCATTGAAAGAACGCAGCATCACTAGGAAGTCTGCCATTTCCCCCTTGGGATATTGTTCTTCTTTTAGCTTTGCACTGTGTTTCCAGCACTCATTAGCTATGGCATTCTGCTTTAAAATCTTGACTCTTTTCTGCTAAGCGCGGACGTGTTTGGGCTGTGTGTGACCACAGGAGAGCTTCACTTCCCCACCAAGCCCTTCTGTGACAGCATGTAAAGCAAGAAGACACATTTGCACAACATTATTTCTTGTTTCTAAGTACGATCTATTCCTTACTGCCTCGTGCATTGATATCGGTTGAGGCCCCTTTATGGAGCCATGCAAAGCAAAGGAGGCAAGTATTTCATACCACCGGCTTACATGCAGTTGGGACCAATGAGGCAAATTGAAATCGGTATCCTTTGGCTTCCTTTGTACCTGTTTACAGCTGTGTGAGAGCAGAATCCCTACTGACGGGAGGACTGATATGGGGCAATAATTGCTTTAAATTGGCAAGACAAAAAACTGCACACCAGTCAGCTATTGAAAGACCTGATGGTAATGAATAATGAGCTCTTGTTTCACTTGTTATTTGCCATTACTGCGCAGCATCAGAGTACAACAATGTGATTAGGAAAGCAACATTATGGCAAATTTGATACAAAACTGGCTGGAATCCAAAGAACCCATGCATAAATAGAAAGCGCTTTCACATGTGGAGGGAAGGTTGACAGTTTACTGCTTTAGCTGTGAACCCTCATGCTGGGTTGAATTCTACTCCAGCAGATGTCCCACTCACTAACTAATCCAAGTTAAACAGCAGCAGCAGTATAGGGGAAAAGTTGTGCCAGTAAGGCAGTAGCAAGGCCACACAATGGCACTGATCACAACCAGGGTGGAAGAAGAATAGTTAATCACAGTCTAAGTAGTTTTCTGCCTTACTGGAATTTCTGGTTTCTACTTGAAAACTGATTTTTTAGAACATTCAAGGCAGCACCACATAAAATGTGTTTGGCACAGTTCAAGGTGTACTTTTATTCATTTAGAAGATTATTGAAAGCCTTTAGCTGTGCATACCAAACAAATGCAATCCTTCATTTGTTATGTTATGAATGAATTATTCATTCATTCATTCATTCATTCCATACCGCTTTATATTTTTCATTCCATACGCTTTATATTTTTCATTCCATACCGCTTTATATTTTTCATTCCATACCGCTTTATATTTTTCATTCCATACCGCTTTATATTTTTCATTCCATACCGCTTTATATTTTTCAGGGGGGAAATCTCAAAAGTGCTTTATAGCCTACATTAAAACATCAGCTAAAACATTGCAAAAAAAAAAAAAAAGGATTATGGAAGAAGGTCAAATATGCATTCAAAGAAACATAATTAACAAACAAAAAATTATCTTAAAGGTTTCAAAATAAGACATTCCAGAGGAAAGTCATGTATAGAATACACATAAGCTGCCATTGTGCAAACCTCCAAGGTGAATGCAGCCAACATGGTCTGTTCCAAATGTTATTTAGCTACAACTCCCATCAGCCCTAGCCAGCATGGCCAAGAACACTTGAAGGCCACTACTTTTGCTACCCTGTTCAAAAGTCATCTAACAACCACTCTACACAGGAAGTCTTCCAGGAACTATACCACTTTGGCAAGCAAGACAAGAAATCAGATGTTTGCATTTCTTTCCTTTTTTATGGAGAAGCATTCAAATACAGAAAACAAGCAGTCCTGAGAAAAGGCTAGACTAAAACCCTTGTCCCTGGCAGTCTAGTATTTAATAGGCATTGAAAAGAGGGCAGTGCGTGGACCTGCCTGCTCTCAATAGATTCCAAAGTGTAAGCAATGCCACACTAAATTAAACTGCCATGTCCCCTTCATTTAGTCTGGATTCTAAAAAAATAAAGTAAAATAAAAAGCTACCATATGCATTGTTGTATCACAGAATAAAGGCATTGCAAACTGGTCCAGATTCAGCAGAACAGATGAGGCTGCCTTATATTGAATTAGTCCATTGATCCCATTGCTGGTAAAAAAATTCATCCAAAGATCTCGGGGCGGTTCACAGTATAAAAATGCAAAATAAAGCCATAAAGTATATAATATAAACATTAACAAAAACAAAACAAGCCAATAGCCCCTCCCCCCACAAAAAACCATTCTTCTCACCGTGCTGCCTGACATAAATAAATGGATTTGGCTCACTGACTCACTCAGAACAGAGCCAGGTTGCCCTACATTTATATTGCAACAGGCTGTCAAAATTCATTATAGAAAGTTTGCAGGGAGGTATTGCTTCCTGAGAAGTCCTGGAGCTTGACAATAATTGAGAACAAAACTCAAACCTGATGTTTATACAAGGAGAACATACATTTGGATGACTCATTCATTTTCATTTCTTTGTTATTGATGTCCTTTCATTCTATAGTCTTGTCTCAGATTTCTGTCACTGCTTATTATCAGTGAGACTGGTGGTAATGTGCAGAAACAAACAATGTACTGAATGCTAAATTTTCTCCTTTTAAAGTCTTTAGGCAGCAGTAGTGTCGCTGATGCAAGACCGAAGATCTGTCTGGAATGACACACTCATTATTTATAACCTCTTACTTACAGTTTCTGGGAACATTGCTGAAGTTTCTGTGGCATAGCACAAATTAGGTTGAATGAATGGTCATTTGAAAAACCAATCCAATCCCCCCAAATAACAAAAGCTGACTTGACCTTTCAAATAGAGCTTGCACTGTACGTTTGTGGCATGGAGGAGGAACCTCCCATTGTTGCTGGGCTACAGTTCCTATGATCCCTGCCCCCATTGGCCATGATGGCTGTGGCTGATGGGAACTCGAGTCCAACAATGTCTAGAGGGGAACAGATTCCCCACCCCTGACCTATAGAACTAGAGTCATAGATAAACATAGACAAGAGAATCCACATGCAGCTTCCATTTGCTGAACGTGGCAATACTAGATGAATGACATGGTTTAGCTTTGCATGTAACCCCTTTTAAAAGAAATGAATTCCATATTCTATGTAAACAGTATCCTCAATACCGCTTAAGAGCACTTGGTTTTTCTTATATGAAAAGTGAAATTCTTTAAAAAAATAATGCAAAGAGTGGTCAGTTGCACAGACATCCTAAGTCATACAGCAAGAGAACATATTGTGATTAATATTCATAAAGTGGTAAATGGGATCTGACACTGAATGCTTCCTTGGATTAAAAAAACACACACATTTTAATTTATGTCAAAAATAAATGCAACATATGCTGCATAACAGAGAGGGAAGTGTAGCCAGCTCTACTAATTAAAGGGTTGATGCCACTAATGGGTGGTGGTTGCATCATAAAAAACGCATTTCTGAAAGGGGAACTTCGCACTATTCCCTCTGTTTCTGGAGGGAGCTGTTTTAACGGTTGCGTATCATCTGGTTAACAAATGACTTACTCTGTCAAGCTGTAGGCCTGCATCCCTTCAAGCCACTATTGACATTTCCTCTCATTGGACGCCTTCCATGCATCTTCCCAACATATGCTGTCAGTGTGGGGCCTGATGTCTAGCTGGAAGGGGTTGGCAGGTAGCCTCAGCTGGAGCTAAAACTGGTGTCACTTTATGTAACAGAAGAAAGCATATGATCTGGCAGTACACAAGAAGAACCCTGCTGGGTCAGACTGGAGACCTATCTTCTCCAGGGTCCTGTTTCACAAACTGGCCAACCAGATGCAGCAGCCATCCATTGCTATTGCTTCCCAGTATATATAGAGTCCTATCCATGTAGCCATCATGACTAGAAGTCAATGATAGCCTTACTCTCTGTTTGTCTAATTCCCTTCTAAAACCATCTCACGTGAGCACTTCAGGGACGCGGACTTAGAAAAAATATTGGGGGGGCCCGGGAAAGCTCATGAATAATAAATAAGCTCATGGATATGCAAATAAAGTGGCTCCGGCCCTAAATAGGGCAAGCCACGCCCCCCCCCAGCCAGCCGATTGGCTGGCTGGGAGGTGTGGCCAGTCGGGATTCCCCTGTTCTCGCGGGATTTCCGGCCGGGGCTCTCCGATTAGGGCGCGCGGCTGGCTGGCTGGCGAAGGAGGAGGCGGGGGACGGCGGCGGCGCTCTGCTGGAAGGGCGCCCGCCTGAGATTATTGGGGGGGCTGAGCCCCCCCAAAAATTTTTTTGAGGGGGCTCGAGCCCCCTCAAGCCCCATGGAGTCGGCACCTATGGAGCACTTCTCTCTGGATCCAACTCTATAAATAGCAATAGCAGCAGGTTATATTCAAACTTTTTTTAAAAAAGTCCTCAAAAATAAATGTCTTATATAAGTTCTTACAGGCATCTGAAGGAACTCCTTCCAGTTCTTAAATGTATTTACCTCTGCATTGCCAACCGTGTCTAAAAAGTGAATTGAGTAGTTTCTATTGACCATATATATAAACATACATGAGCTACTTTCATACTGGGATGCAAAATCTGATCAAGCTGAGTAAATCTCCCAATTTATGGACCTCTTGACTCTCCCAAATGACTCAGGAGATGCTTTTTTGGTAGAAGACATAACTATGGATGTATAAAGTCAGTTTAGTAAACCCACATAGGTTCACTTTCCTGTCTACTTAATGGCTTGCCTTAACTCTTTATTACAGGGACTGAAATCCTTTGTCGGCTGGGGCTCCCATTACACTTTTAGACCAAGCAGAAACCAGGCATCTGACCCCATGCCCTTGGGATTTAAAGATGCCATCCTGGTCTCAAGAGGCATAAGAGCTTAAAAGGGAGGAGAGATAAATCACAGGAAGCTTTCACAGAAGACAGGATGATCAACAGATCGAGACATCTATCACTGTAACAGTGATGGCTGTATACTATATTGGAACTTTGCCCCAATGGCATCTTCTCCATGCCATTTCTATATTACGAAGCATGATTTGTTGCATGAACAGTTATTTTGCACATTCCACGGTTTAATTTCTCTTTAAGAAAGGTCCAGCTCACCATTAAGTTGTTGCAGTAAGTCACCAGTTGACTATGGGCAGCCCACAATGGATGCTAGTTTGACAACAGCCTGCAGAGGTGCTAAAAACTATGGCAAGCTGTCTCCCTAGCTGGTTTGGTGGTGGCCCCTGGCTCTAGAGCAGGTCAAATAAATTAGGGTTGCCGTATTTCAGAAAGTGAAAATCTGGGCACAAAATTTGCCAAAAAATCAACCCTTCTGATATGGGTTGCTGTACGCCCGGATTTCCCCAGAGTTTTTTACCTATTCCTAAAATTCCGCTCAGACATTATTTCCCACAGACAAATCCCGGATATGGCAATGGCAGCTGGAAGAGCCCACACAAATGTGCATGTGTACAACAGTAAAGGCCTGGGCTAGAAAGCTTAAAGGCCACCGCTGCTACATGGGAGCTGAGTTGAAACAAAGGAAATACGAATTGGCCCCGCCCCATAGCTTGACCAATCACGGCTAGGAATGGCTGGGAACTAGGTGGAGGCATAGATTTTAAAAGTGTAAACTCACCCACACTGGCCAGATTTGAATATGCTAAGAAAAAATGTTAGTGAATTTCACCTTTGCAACCCCCACCCCAGAATTTTCAACAAAATATTCCTCCCATTTCACTGCCAATAATAATAATAATAATAATAATGGTAATAATAATTTATTATTTATACCCTGCCCATCTGGCTTGGTTTCTCCAGCCACTCTGGACGGCTTCCAACAGAATATTAAAATACAGTAACCTATTAAACATTAAAAGCTTCCCTAAACAGGGCTGCCTTCAGATGTCTTCTAAAAATCTGGTAGTTGTTTTTGTCTTTGACATCTGGTGGGAGGGTGTTCCAGAGGGCGGGTGCCACTACCAGGAAGGCCCTCTGCCTGGTTCCCTGTAACTTGGCTTCTTGCAGCAAGGGAACCGCCAGAAGGCTCTCGGCGCTGGACCTCAGTGTCCGGGCAGAACGATGGGCGTGGAGACGCTCCTTCAGGTATACTGGACCGAGGACGTTTAGGGCTTTAAAGGTCAGCACCAACACTTTGAATTGTGCTCAGAAACGTACTGTGGGCCAGTGTAGGTCTTTCAAGACCAGTGTTATATGGTTATATGGTCTCATCACAACTAGTGATGAGAATTTTGGGAGCCTGAAGACTGAAGCCCTGATGATGCAAATAGTATTATCTACTGGATGGAAAGTTACACAGCATTGAAGTACTTCAGGTCTTTTGACTTTCCACTCCTTTTCTCTTTCTCCAACAGAAAACGTGCCACTCACAGTGCTGGCAAGAGGAAGGGCAGCCAGAAAGACCTGAGGCCCCCAGATCTCTGGATACACCATGAAGAGATGGAGATGAAGAATATCGAAAAGCCAGCGGGTTCCGATCCAGCAGGAAGAGATTCCCCGATGCAGAGCTGCCAGGACATCACCCCAGGAAGCCACAGCCAATCTGAAACTCAGATGGGCAGCAAGAGTGCCTCACAGTCTGGTAATAATGCTACCCGTACGAAGGGCCAGTCAGCACATGCATAGAGATTGTTGACACTCCATTACTAAACCCTCTATGACTCACAGATGAATGTGTGAATGGCCATCACTGACAAATATTGAATTTGAGGCAAATATCAAAGCTTTTCTCTGTTGTGAATTTCTGTTTGGTTTGGTTTATTGATAACCTGATCCTGCAGTTATCCATATGATAAGTAAGGGTGTCTTGGAGGAAAGGTGGAATGTAAAAAGCAAAAATAAATAAAATCCAGCAATGAATTCTGGCCCTTTGGCCCATTTCCCCTCCCCCTCCAAAAAGGTGCTGAGCTTAAGAGAAGTTTAAGACTTTTTGCTGTTGACTATTCTTTCTTGATTTGTTTTGTATTGCTGCTTTTGTGCATTCTGAGACTCCTTGGAAGAAAGGCTATACAGTGGACACTCAGGTTGCGAACGTGATCCATGCGGGATGCACGTTCGCAACCCGTGTCTGCGCATGCGCGGGTTGAGATTCAGTGCTTCTGCACATGCACAAAGCGCAATTTAGCACTTCTGCGCATGCGCGACTGCCAAAACCCAGAAGTAACTCGTTCCAGTACTTCAGGGTTTCGGCAGTCCGCAACCCAAAAAAACGCAACCTGAAGCGGCTGTAACCCGAGGTATGACTGCACATGTTACAGTTGTTTATAAATATATTGCATTGATGTGCTGCCCTTTCCCCCAAGGAGTTCAAGGTACAGTACCTCGGGTTACAGACGCTTCAGGTTACAGACTCTGCTAACCCAGAAATAGTATCTCGGGTTAATAACTTTGCTCCAGGATGAGAACAGAAATCGTGCGGCGGGGGCGGGAGGCCCCATTAGCTAAAGTTGTACCTCAGGTTAAGAACAGTTTCAGGTTAAGAACGGACCTCCGGAACGAATTAAGTTCTTAACCAGAGGTACCACTGTATTTTATTCTGACAACCACTTCATAAGGTAGGTTAGGCTGAAGCACAAGAACTGGCTCTTGGTGACTCAGTGAGCTTCATGGCTGAGTGGGTTTTTGAACCCTTGTCTGTTATGTAGTGTAGTTTCACCCTGGGCCAACAGGGGGATACTGTATATAGTTTTCACTCAGGTCTGTAGGTAGTTTTCACTCAGGTCCGCGGCAGTTAGTTTAGGCGGGAACTCTGAGCTGTTGTGGATACAATGTTGACAGCCGGCTGCCTATAAATACAGGCCGGCTGAGCTGTTCGCAGTTAGTTCTATTCCAGCTTATCTTAATAAAAGAGCTACTTGAAGAAATCGCTGTGCCGGCTGCTATGTCAACCCACTACTTAATACTGGCGACGAGGATGGGATCGGATGGACATCAGAGCACAGCCAGATGCGGCCAGCCTCTGAACTGAGCTAAATCACAGAGCGAAATCACTGAGCGAAATCACTGAGCGAAATCACTGGGCAGAACCAATTCAGAGCTGACTGTTCTGGCTAGAGCACTGTGTTCCATCCATCGCCCTTCACGCCGGCATCGGAATCATGGCTTCATTTGTGCCTCTACCGCCGTTTGCGCCAGCCTCTGAGTCATGGGACTCCTACCTCGCTCGGTTCGACTGCTACCTCCAAGCCAACGACCTGACAGCAGTATCAGTGGATCGGAAGCGGGGCCTATTCCTCAGCCTCTGTGGGCCTGAGGTGTTTGAGACGGCCCGAGCATTGGTTGCGCCGGAAGCAGTCCAGGCAACACCATGGGACACGATCCAAGAGAAGCTCCGCAACCACTACGCACCCAAGCCGTCCAAGATTGCTGCCCGCCATGCGTTCTACCACCGGAACCAGGCAGAGGGGGAGTCAATCAACAACTACGCCACCGCCCTGCGACAGGCTGCAATGCACTGTGAGTTCCGAGACTTAGACGATGCCCTGATGGATCGAATCGTCTGCGGGGTCCGGGACATCCATCTGCAACGGCGTCTCCTAGCCAAGCCAGACCTCACACTACAAAAAGCCATTGAGGAGGCTGTGGCCTCAGAAGCTGCTGAACGCTCCGCCCAGGAGATCCGCAAGTCCAGCAGCCCGCGTCTTGCTAGGGGGCCAGTTCCGGTGCATCATGAAGAGGCCAGCAGTGATGAGGCATCCTCCAGTGAAGACGATGACGTGCACCAGACAAAGCGGGAGCGCAGGAAGCTCCAACAGAAGTCCAAGGGCCAACCGGAATGTGCTGGCTGCGGAGGCGACCATTCCCGTGCCAAGTGTCGATTCAGAGACGCCATCTGTAGGAGGTGTTCCAGAAGGGGCCACATCGCTAAGGTCTGCCGATCGGCTCCGTCTGACACCCCCCCTTCATCGACTCGCAAGTTCAAGTCTTCACTCCAGTCTGCCAAGGAAAGTTGTTTCGCTCTCACCAACTGCCGCTGCCCGTCTGGAACCACGATTGGCCAAACCGACTCGTCTACGCGACGCAAGCTGAACGTCACGGTGCTCATTGAAGGAGCTCCATGTGACATGGAGATCGACACCGGGTCTGCCCTGTCCGTCGTGTCATGGAGCACCATCAAAAGACTGGTACCCAGAGTATCCAAAAGGCAACTCGACTCTCACCGCGTACACCTGAGAGACTACCAGGGAAACGACATTCCCGTGGTAGGCGTTGGCCGGTTCCGGATCGCCTTCAAGGATTTTTCGGGCCTGCTCCGGTTGGTGGTGGTCGAAGGTCAGCGGCCAAGCCTCCTAGGGCTAGACTGGTTTGATGCCCTCGGCCTGGAAGTCACCGGCATCAACTGCATCTCTAACGCAGAGACTGAGGGTCTGGTCAAAGACTTTGCCGAGGTTTTTGACGGCACCTTGGGACAATATACTGGTACGCCCATCTCCTTTAGCCTTGATCCACAAGTCGCCCCCATCAAGCTTAAGCCACGCCGGGTTCCCTTTGCTCTCAAGGCTAAGGTGGACGAACAACTGGACAAACTGATCGCCCAAGGAGTTTTGGAGCCCGTTGACCACGCAAAGTGGGAAACCCCCATCGTCACGCCTGTCAAGCCAGATGGGTCGGTGAGAATCTGCGCTGACTACAAGTGCACAATCAACAAGGCACTTCAGCAGCACGCTTATCCGGTTCCTGTTGTCCAACACCTGCTGCATTCCCTGGGTGAGGGTAAGGTCTTCGCTAAGCTGGACCTTGCCCAAGCCTATCAACAACTGCCAGTCGATGATGCCACTGCTGAAGCCCAGACGATCGTCACCCACCGGGGGGCATTCCGTTGCCGCCGGTTGCAGTTCGGGGTGAGTGTGGCTCCTGGCATCTTCCAAAGCCTTATGGAGCGTCTCCTGCAAGGGCTTCCAGGCGTGGTACCATATTTTGATGACGTCTTGGTGTCTGCAGAATCACACCAGCAGCTGTTCGAGCACCTCCGTGCCGTGCTGACCAGGTTCCAGGAGGCCGGGCTCAAGGTAAAGAGGGAGAAGTGCCTGATTGCCGTTCCACAGGTAGAGTTCCTGGGCTATCTTATCGATGCCTCCGGCCTTCATCCAACCACATCCAAGATCCGCGCTATCCAGCAGGCCCCCACCCCAAAGGACAAAACGGAGTTGCAGGCATTCCTGGGGCTGCTGAACTTTTATAACATGTTCCTGCCCCACAAAGCCACTGTGGCTGAGCCTCTTCACCGACTCCTTAGCACTAAGACGCCTTGGGCCTGGGGTCATCGAGAGACGGCGGCCTTCAATGCAGTCAAGGCTCTCCTTTCTTCAGACAGTGTACTGGTACAGTACAGTGAATCCAGGCCGCTGGTCCTTGCCTGCGACGCCTCACCTTTTGGCATCGGTGCTGTCCTTAGTCACCGTTTCCCAGATGGAAGAGAAGCACCGCTCGCCTACTTTTCCAGGACACTATCTCCGACGGAACGGAATTACAGCCAGCTCGACAAGGAGGCATTGGCACTTGTGGCTGGAGTGAAGAGGTTCCATGAATACCTCTATGGCAGGACTTTTGACCTCATCACTGACCACAAGCCACTCCTGGGCCTCCTCGCCGGTGATCGTCCAACTCCACCGGTCCTCTCACCACGCATGCTGCGATGGACTGTTTTCCTGGCTGCCTACCATTACCGGCTCATCCATCGCCCGGGGAAATCGATGGGCCATGCCGACGCCCTCAGCCGTTGCCCTCTTCCAGCATTTGTGGAAGACCCGGCTCCAGCTTCATCGCTCCTCCTGATTGAGGATCTTCCGGCAGCGCCTGTATCGGCTGCCACTGTGGCCTCCGCGTCTGCCCAGGATCGCACCATCAGCCGGGTGCTCAACTGGGTGTGGAGGGGGTGGCCACAAGGGCCTTTTGCATCGGAGTTCCAGCCCTTCGCAACCAGACAACATGAACTCTCAGCTCATCGCGGCTGTCTGCTGTGGGGAGACCGCGTTGTGATCCCCCAGGGACTCCGTCAGCGCGTCCTGGAGGCTCTGCACGTTGGCCACCCGGGAATTGTCAAAATGAAGGCGTTGGCTCGGTGTTACGTCTGGTGGCCTAATATGGACGATGCCATCACTGCCTGGGTATCCGCCTGTCAAGCGTGCCAAGAGTCGAGGCCTGCACCACCGGCAGCTAAGGGACACACCTGGGAGATGCCAAAGACACCCTGGTCGAGGGTGCACATCGATCTGGCTGGCCCCTTTCATGGCCGGACCTTTATGGTAGTGGTGGACGCCTATTCCAAATGGCTGGAGGTCGCCCTGATGCCCTCCACCACTACCGAAGCTGTCATCCGGGTGCTGCGAGGCCTGTTTGCAACGCATGGGTGTCATGATGTCCTTGTCTCTGACAACGGACCGCAGTTCACGTCAGGCACGTTTGAGCGGTATCTTTTGGGACTGGGCATCCGCCATGCCCTAACGGCACCTTTTCATCCATCCAGCAACGGGCAAGCGGAAAGAATGGTGCGCTCGACAAAAGAGGCACTGGCGCGCCTGGACCAGGGAGACTGGCATGAGCGGGTCGCCGAATACTTGTTCGTGCAGCACATCACTCCTCATGCAGCCACAGGGAGGAGTCCTGCTGAACTGCTTATGGGCTGCCGCCTCAGGTCACCGCTCGACCGGCTACACCCAGACTTTGCCGTGGCTGAACCCCCAGGCTGTGCCAACGCACCACGGTCGTTTGTCCCAGGAAACCAGGTCTTTGCCCGGAACTATGTGGGGGACATTCCTTGGGTGCCAGCCACAGTAGTGGGAGTCACTGGACCTCGCTCGTACCAGGTGGCACTCGAAGACGGACGTTTGTGGCGACGGCACATAGACCAGCTTAGGCGCAGGGTTGGCGACTTAGACACTACCGAGGTGCCCCCAACTGCGCTTGCGGCTCCAGAAGAGACACGTACAGATGGCGAGGCCCCACCTACACCTCCCTCGCAAACTGCCAGCGTGGAGCCGAACCAAGCCGTCTCAGAACAGACTCAGACCACTCCACTTGCGGAAGCTCCACCCACAGCAGCGGATCCAGGGGAGTTGGTTCCAACGCCACCTAGGGTCGCACCACAGCCTCAGCGAGAACTGTGTGGCCCTCCGGACTTGGCTACCAGTCCCCGGCGGTCTGGCAGAGTTTCCAAGCGCCCAACTCATTTAAAGGACTACGTTGTTGGACAGGTATCACTGTTGGTCTAAGTATGGGAAATGTAACCGATATGCTTTTGTGCCTAATTGAACCATTACACGTAGTGCTGTATATAAGGAAACCATTACGATTGTAACTAACGCCTTATCTCGGTGGGGAGGGGTGTTATGTAGTGTAGTTTCACCCTGGGCCAACAGGGGGATACTGTATATAGTTTTCACTCAGGTCTGTAGGTAGTTTTCACTCAGGTCCGCGGCAGTTAGTTTAGGCGGGAACTCTGAGCTGTTGTGGATACAATGTTGACAGCCGGCTGCCTATAAATACAGGCCGGCTGAGCTGTTCGCAGTTAGTTCTATTCCAGCTTATCTTAATAAAAGAGCTACTTGAAGAAATCGCTGTGCCGGCTGCTATGTCAACCCACTACTTAATATTGTCTGTTGGTGACTTGAGGAAGTCAGTTGGTAGTTCACCACACCTCAACCAGTGTACATTGGTACCTCGGGTTAAGTACTTAATTTGTTCCAGAGGTCCGTTCTTAACCTGAAACTGTTAGAATCATAGAATCATAGAATCATAGAGTTGGAAGAGACCACAAAGGCCATCGAGTCCAACCCCCTGCCAAGCATGAAACACCATCAGAGCACTCCTGACATATGGTTGTCAAGCCTCTGCTTAAAGACCTCCAAAGCAGGAGACTCCACCACACTCCTTGGCAGCAAATTCCACTGTCGAACAGCTCTTACTGTCAGGAAGTTCTTCCTAATGTTTAGGTGGAATCTTCTTTCTTGTAGTTTGGATCCATTGCTCCAGGTCCGCTTCTCTGGAGCAGCAGAAAACAACCTTTCTCCCTCCTCTATGTGACATCCTTTTATATATTTGAACATGGCTATCATATCACCCCTTAACCTCCTCTTCTCCAGGCTAAACATGCCCAGCTCCCTTAGCCGTTCCTCATAAGGCATCATTCCCAGGCCTTTGACCATTTTGGTTGCCCTCCTCTGGACACGTTCCAGTTTGTCAGTGTCCTTCTTGAACTGTGGTGCCCAGAACTGGACACAGTACTCCAGGTGAGGTCTGACCAGAGCAGAATACAGTGGCACTATTACTTCCCTTGATCTAGATGTTCTTAACCTGAAGCACCACTTTAGCTAATGGGGCCTCCTGCTGCCGCCATGCTGCCAGAACACGATTTCTGTTCTCATCCTGAAGCAAAGTTCTTAACCCAAGGTACTATTTCTGGGTTAGCGGAGTCCGTAACCTGAAGCATATGTAACACGAGGTACCACTGTAACGTATAACAGAGTAAGCACAGCCCCAGCAGTCTTCAGAGATTTCCTTCTCCTAGCAGACAGCTTCTTCCAGGTTAAGGGGAAAGCTCTCCTACACAGATCAAAGCAACAAAGTTTTTATTGTCTGCAGATACAAGACAAAGGTGAACACTGCTATTTACTATATGCTGTTCTTTGGGTCCTTGAAGTAAAGATACATATGTACAGAGAGATCCACTAACACCATCACCATTCTAGCTAACACTGATGTAAAACCCACAGCCTCTTCCCCTGACACTCACAAATTCAGAGTCAGACCCCAACAGCAAACAGTATGGCAAGAGGACTTGACAAGACATAGTGAAAGCAGTGCCCTAGGGACTCTTATACCTGTCTCTACACATAGCCATATTTCCTGAACCAGTGGGAGGGGAAGCAGCTCAGCAAGTCATACACTTGACCTCACTGGTGTTGCTATGGCAACCCTGCGCACCTGGCACCCTTATCTCAGAACATCCCGACATGGAGGATGTGCTCCTCAAGACATGAGCCCAAGCACTGGGTGATTTAACCCATTGTTCACATTACACCAACATGGTCGCCCTAGTGCAACTGGTCCACCTAATCCCTGGTTCAGGCACCTGGTACATTCACCAGCACAGACCTATGTTTATGTACATGCATTATTTGCAAGGAGCTCATGGTTGATTGGCACAGCATTGCCCAATGAGCTTTAGTGGGGCTGAGTGGGGATTCAAACCCTGGTCTCACCACTCCAACCATTATACCACACTGCCTCCTTCATTAATATGGAGCAGAAAGTGTGGGCAAAGTCCATGACTGGTTATGCCAATATAGTTTTTGCAAAATGCAGCCAGAGGAATTTCCTGCTTGAGGCTGTGTGCTCTTTATTCATTTTGGTCCTTAGCTGGAAACTTTGCTAATTATATCCATGGCCTGATTTAATTGGTGATGCCGGTTGGGGGCAAAAATTGTTTATTCATGCATCAGTGTTTTGCTTAGCCAGCTCCACATTGAAATTGGGCCCCCAGCCCATTTGGATGCCAGGATAGCACCTGCTGGGGCCACAGATTCCTGACATGATTAAGGGCCCAGTTTAAACATGAAGCCCACTGCATGGAATTCGTAATGATAAAGCAATTTTAGCCCAATCAGCATCGCATTTAAATCTGGCCTCGGACATTCCAAATATATCATTATTTCCGCAAAGCATGAGCAAAAAGCAGATCTGAAGTCAACATGGAGAAAAATGATATTTACATAGTTCAAAGGTCATTCGAAGCTTAATGAAGCGCTAACGAGCTTCAACTGATTTCATTTAGCAAACCTTCCACTGGCAAAACTACTAATTGATATTTTAGGATCTAGTTGGGTTATTTATGTCAGTATTTAATATAGCAAATGATGCATATGGCAAAAAAGATATCTGCCCAGCTTCCTTTACCTAACCGCATTTAGAACTAAAGCATTATCTCATCGCATTCATCATTAGCCTGCCAAATCTTCAAGAGCTTAATTTGGGGTAATATTAAACCACTTTTTATGCTCGTAACTCAGCTAAAACATTTAAATCTGGTGCCATTAAATAGAGAGCGAGACTTATTTTTGTTCCCAAATATACTGCATAGACTCTCATTTCTATAGCAAATGGCCCTGAGTAAATGGGTGATTATACGCTGCCTTTTAAACACCACGGCCAATCACACAGAAGGCAGAATGCTGATTTGAGCAAATAATTAGCGTGTGGGAGTTTGGCCATCCCTGCAATGGAGTTTTGCCGTGAACTTGAAGGGAGGTCGGCAACAAACAACATTTTAGGATGACAGTCAGGGTCTCGTTCTCTGTTTTTTGGCAGTGTGCGTTTCACTGCAGCTACAAAGAGGCACGACTGCGAAGCTGCAATGAAATTTCATAGAAATGAACTAGCATTAAAAGTCAATTGCAAAAAAGGGGAAGCAATTCTTCCTGTTCCAAAGTGGTCTTTCAAATATTCTGTGGTCCTAGGAGGCAATGATGCTTACCAAGTGACCAGCATTTTCCATCTAGGAAGATATGGGGGAACTTCTATCTTGCACAGAGCCCTCTTGGGGGGGGGGATGAGGGTACCTACTCAGCTTGATGTTTGGAGCCCTTGCTCATTTAACCTTTATATTTCAATCTCCCAGCTCCGGACACAGAAGAAGTGGGGAGCAGCATGTCCACGTTGGAACGGTCACTGGCGGCCCGCAGAGCAACACGCACCAAGCTCATGATTCCAATGGACTCACAGCCCAGCAATCCTTGTAAGTTGTGTGTCTGCAGCCGGGGTGGGGAGCTTGTGGACCTCCAGATGTTATTGCACTTTGCCTCCTATCAGCCCTGGCCAGCATGACATCAGGGATGATGTAGCAAATCTACAGGTTCCTTGGCCTAAAAGATAAAGCCCACCCTAATTCTGAAACGGATGCAAGGGACATGGGTGGCGCTGTGGGTTAAACCACAGAGCCTAGGACTTGGTGATCAGAAGGTCGGCAGTTCGAATCCCCGCGACGGGGTGAGCTCCCGTTGCTCAGTCCCTGCTCCTGCCAACCTAGCAGTTCGAAAGCATGTCAAAGTGCAAGTAGATAAATAGGTAGCACTCTGGTGGGAAGGTAAACGGCGTTTCCATGTGCTGCTCTGGTTCCCCAGAAGCGGCTTCGTCATGCTGGCCACATGACCCAGAAGCTGTACGCGGGCTCCCTCAGCCAATAAAGCAAGATGAGCACCACAACCCCAGAGTTGGCCACAATTGGACCCATGGGCAGAGCTAGTCACCCATGGCGAGTGGCGAGCATCCCAGGGGGTGGTGTGGCAATGTCACCCCCCTCAGGGATGACACCCGGGATGGACCGCACCCACCGCATCCTCCTTCTTCTGCCAGTGGCTCCCAAACACTGCAAACCAGAAGTAAGTCTTCCGGTTTGTGAATGTTTTTCGGAAGCTGAACGTCCGGCGCAGGAAGCCGCACCTTGGTTTTTGGATGGTTTTGGGAGTCGAACAGACTCCTGGAATGAATTAAGTTCAAGAACCAAGGTACCACTACATATGAATTGCAGGGCTAGCATCCTTTCGATCACTGCAGATGGTGACAGCAGTCACGAAATTAAAAGACGCCATGGACCAGAGCACGCCAGGTACTCCTGGGAGCTGTGGTCCAGCAACATCTGCAAGGCACACATTGGCTACGTCTGATTTTAGATTCAAAGGTCAATATCAATATCAAGACCTTAAAGTGGGCCAAGAAACAGATAGGGATGGTGCCAATGCAGCTGCCACAGCATAGATGCAACATAATTCAGCTGGCATTTCCAGACCTGCCCAGGTCAATGTGAAATCACCAAGCATTTATAGTGGCATTCCAGGTGCTCAGTAACCCCACCCCTTGGGATTTTTATTTTATTTTTACTTTTTGGCGTTCCTAGGCTAGAAGCAAAAATGGGAGGCTGATCAAGTGCCTGGAGAGTTCACCTCTATGTAGCTGAAGGGGAATGGTCCCTGTCCTAGAAGGTCAAAAGTTATGCAAGCCTAATGTAAACAAATTGCTGGGTAAGGGAGAAAGACGGGGAGTAACCTGCAACAACAATAATTTGGAATACATGGCAGCACCAGATCATTTTAATCAGGGAGTAATTACTAGAAGCTAATAAGGATGTAATTGGTTTCTGAGCTGCAAGCAGACGCTGTTCAACAAACTGCACAGAATGAGTTTATAGAATTCTGGACTGGGCTCCTTCATGTTTTTCAATGAAAGCCCATAAAAAAGGCAATGCCCTGCACATTACATTTTTTTAAAGTATTAAATTCTGGTTGTTGTAAGATGAAAATAAGGGGCCTGCTGTATCAAGCCAAAAGTCTTTGGATAAATCTCAAAGGCAGCCCTAAAGAAAGTGCAATGTAGTAATCTAGTCTTGGTATTATCAAGGTATTGATAGCTGTGGCCAGACCTAACTTGTTTAGAATAGCCTGAAGTTGGCAGAACAGTCAAAGTTGGTTGAGGATGCTTCAAGCCACAAGTAACATCTGAACATCTGTCTTCAATGTTGGCTCTAAAAGCCCACTTCCTAAAAAGTTGTGGACCTAATATTTTAGGCTGTAACAAATTGGCAGATTACACTGCAGACTGGATAAACGTAGAACAAACCGGTTCCTCATTTTCTTAAAAAGCTAGTGCATAAAAAATGTTCCTTCCTTGCTATGTTATTTTAACACATGCAGTTATTGTTATTGTTTGCATTGTATTCAACTGGTGCATTCAAAAAACGTGACTCTCTACCATGACCTACAGTCCAAAGTAGTACAGTTCAGAATTATGCCATATCAGTGTGCCAGCTGCATCTGAAAAAATGGGTTGGTGTTAGTCTGAGTCAAGTAGTAGAAGATAGCATTGTCTTTTTGTTAGAACAGCTTTTGCCACTTCTTCCTGATTTGAATTTGGAAAATGCTAGCAACACCCCCCCCCCTCTCTCTCACACACACAACTTCTATATCATGTATAATAAGCCATTGTTGTAAAATGTTCTTTCAGAAAACAACAATTTGTAGGTGTAATCTGTTTATCTGTGCTATAATTGCTTTGTAAAAGCCATGCCTTTTATAATTGCACAAAATGAAATTGAATCTTCACTCACTTGTGCCAGCATAAATCAGTTGGGCTACCATTGAGCTTGTTGCAATAGAGGATTCTGGCATGACATGGATGCAAATTTATTTATCCATTTGTCAGGTGGAAGGCTGGGAAGAAGGAGGGGGCAGGAGACAGCTGCCACTTTTTTTCTAATAATGGTCTTGTTCTCTCTCTCTCTCTCTCTCCCCCCCCCCCACCCCTTGCCCACCCGTCCTCAACTCACAAATAGTGTTTAATCTTCTTGTTTAATCCTCAACAGCATTTATGTTCCACCGTTTCAAAGGCCACAAATGTGAAAATTCTTTATCTGCTTTGCTTTTGTGCCACTGCCTTTCAAAAAGAGGTTACCTATCGGATAGCTATGGGTAATTTGTGTTTGAATCCAGCAGCAGGGAGAAACTTCAAGTCTTCGTTTTCCTTTGAAAGCACAGGTGGCAAGAACGACAGAGAAAGCCAAACAGCCAGTAATTTATTCACAGGCTAGTAGTTGGTAGCTGGCCTGCGGTTTTCTACTCCCAGTACAAAAAGTGCACATTCACTGTTGCAAAGGAGCATCTCAAACATATTTATGGGGTTGTGGGGAAAGCAATGAAGTGATTGCACAATTAAATCCATGGAGATTATAAATAATATGCTTCACATTCACAATACTTACTTTACTATAACAGCAATCTAATCAGAACAAAATAAGATCAGGTCATGATATAAATTGAATGCCGGATAAAAAATTCTTGCCCGTGAATTGCAGTAGCAGGCTAACAGCCTATCAGTGTCAGGCAGCTATGAATCTGGGGCCAGAATGTCAACCATGCCAGATCCAGCTCTTCTTACCCAACAGTTTTACCATTGGGTAAGGCCTTCTCGTTGCGGTGTTTATTTTGCCCTTACTATGTTGCTGTTATATTTTACTTAGATGCTTTTGTATCTTTTGTAAATTGATTTTTAATAAAAGTTTGGAGGTGCCTAGGGAAGGACTCATTTGAGAAATGTGGTAACTGTGTAGAAATACAAAGGAACACGTTGATAACTCTCACAATCTCTGCAGTCTTCTGAGCCTATTCTGCTTGCCATCAGAGATGTATTATTGCATACTTTAATGATATTTTTGTTTTTATTATTACAGTCACCTGAAAAAAAAGCATTTAGAGAAACAAATTACCAGTTTGAATTGGCGCTGATCATTGTGACTGTAAAATTTAGCTATAGTAATGATTGCAGTAGATATATGATTCTGACCTTGAGATCCCCAAGTGATGTATTCTAAATAAACTCCCTTTACCCTCATGCTTATTCAAGGAACAAAATGATCAAGATGGATTCCACTCTCCCCAGCCCTTCTTTCCCATCTGCTCTCTATGGTGTGCATTAAATATGTTATTCTCTAATTTTCCAGACCACTATAGGAAAAAAAGAAATGAACTATGATAAATTCTTTTTCTTCTTTAAAACAAAATTAATTTCACATTTTAATTCTACCTTCCTGCAGCTCGCATGGATTTGACAGCAGTGGGCATCTTCCAATTACTCACTGCCATTAAATCATGCCTCGCTCTTAATTTGGAGGCTGTGCTGAACTTTAAATAAGCGCTAATTGATCAGTTTTTATTATGAATAGCATCAACTTGATTTGTAATTTAATTCATCATGTGCCTTCTTTCCTTTGAGCAGCTGATTTTGACATGATTGAGCAGTTTTGCTTTTATTTTCTCCTAGCCAGCAGTGAGGCTCCAATACAGTGGTACCTCGCAAGACGAATGCCTCGCAAGACAAAAAACTCGCTAGACGAAAGGTTTTTCCGTTTTCGATTTGCCTCGCAAGACGAAATTTCCCTATGGGCTTGCTTCGCAAGACGAAAACGTCTCGCGGCTTTGTTTCCTTTGTCTAAAAACAAAGACATGTTTTGTTTATAAAGTTAATTTATTTTCCCTTCAATTTTTGAACTGCTCTTTACAGTATGTGTGACTTTAAAGAGCAGTTAATAAACTGTTGTTGTACCAAATTTGGCTTTGTTTCGACTTTTTTTGACCATAGGAACGCATTAATTGATTTTCAATGCATTCCTATGGGATTTTGTGCTTCGCAAGACGAAAAATTCGCTAGACGACAAAAATTGCGGAACGAATTAATTTCGTCTTGCGGGGCACCACTGTATTACAATGGAGTCTCTGCCAAACATCATGTCTCCCACCTCTCAGAAAGAGTCTCCCTCGCCCAAACAGCCATGATAATAATCATCACCCCATTCCTTTGAATTAATTCTGGGCCCAAATATCCCCTTGTGAGTCTTCTATGGGAATCCACAGCACTGAGACTATTCTGTCCCTTTTTTTTATTTCCAGCTGTGGTGAGTGCCATCCCAGTGCCAACGCTAGAAAGTGCTCAGTACCCAGGAATCCTGCCATCCCCCACATGTGGATACCCACATCCTCAGTTCACGCTTCGACCTGTGCCATTCCCAACGCTCTCGGTTGACCGGACATTTGGAACAGGAAGAAGTAAGTAAAGTGTTTTCTCTTTCCCCCCTCAGCTTCAGGACACTGAAATGCATAAGACACAAAATGGATGCTACAAGCGTTATCCCACCAGTAACAATGCATTTTTAAAGCGAAATGACCCCTAGAGCCAGATGAATTGGGTTGACAGGTGGAAATAATGGAATAATCCAATTACAGTGGTACCTCGGGATGCGAATGGGATCCATCCGGGGCCCGGTTCGCATCCTGAATAGAACGTAAGACGCGTCTGCATGTGCGTGGGTCGCATTTTGCTGCTTCCGCACATGCGTGTGACGTCATTTTGACCGTCTGCGCATGCCTGAGCGGCGAAACCTGGAAGTAACATGCTCCGTTACTTCCGGGTCGCCGCGGAGCGCAACCGAAAATACTTATCCTGAAGCATATTTATCCTGAAGTATGACTGTAATTGTTTCATGAAAGTACATCTAAAGGCTCATTTTTACCCATTTACACTTGGACCTAGAGGTCCTGTTGGTGTGTTCGCACCACAACAACCTCATTGCTGACTCGCCCCCTACCCTCCTGGTACACCAAAGCAATGGTGCTGATAGGAAGTTAGGGAAGCAGTGGCATCTTGCCAACTACTGCTGCTGACCCCTACAAATGCCATGTTTTCTTTCTGTCCTGACCTGCATTTGTCACCTGCTTATTTCCCTTTGCCTTGCTCCCCTTCTGCCTTTTTCCTTACCTTGCTTGCACAGGAGTTTAGTCTGACACCTCACCCGTTCTCCTGCTGGCTCAAACAATGGGGGCACGGCAGCAAAAGCTGATGGGGAGAGAGTTTTCTCAAAGCACCGAGGGTTCTCCTATTATCCTGTCTCTAGCAAAGCTTCTGCCTGCTGGGATAGGAACCGTGCAACTGAAGTATCCTTATTCATCCCTGATTGATCGTGATCTTTACCTTGTTTTGCCTTCACAACTACCCAAGGAAGGCCACCCACCCCCTCCCATTTAGCAGACCAGGAACTAAAGCTGAAAGAGAGAGTGACTGCTGTCAAGATTGCATTCTTTTTCCCATTGTTGCCACTGGTATGCCTAGTATCCACACGCCTCTGGCTGTCAAAGCAAGAGGCTTTCATAGGCAACCAGATGAAAACATTACCACCAGCCAAATGGTTGCTTTTCTTTGCAGTATCCTCATGCCTGGTTAGCTCTACAGTAGTACCTCAGGTCAAGAACTTAATTCGTTCTGGAGGTCCGTTCTTAACCTGAAACTGTTCTTAACCTGAGGTACCACTTTAGCTAATGGGGCCTCCCGCTGCCACCGCACGGCCGCCACGCGATTTCTGTTATCATCCTGAGGTAAAGTTCTTAACCCGAGGTACTATTTCTGGGTTAGTGGAGTCTGTAGCCTGAAGCGTCTGTAAGCTGAATTTGAATGCGACATCTGAACTTTTCACAGCCATCTCTTGCCAATAGCAGCAAAATGGGAAACTTCAGCTATCTCACCGAAAGGGTTGTTCTGTAAATAAAGGATATAGTAACTTTAAACGAGGGATAGCAAACTTAATGCCTTCCAGGTGTTAGTTGACTACAACTCCCATGACCATTTGCTGTGCTGGCAGGGGCTGGTTGCAAATGTAGGTGTCAGGACTGGTTCAGCTGCAGTTCAGCACAGAAACTCAGAGATGAGCAGTAAGGCTGATTTTTCATTCAGAAAGGCAAAGCCCAACAGAGAACACCATGGGCAGAACTAGCCTGATGAAGCAGTTGCCAGAACTGAGGATCTGAGCCTCCTCCTTCTCAGCTGCCTCATTCTCACAATTGCTCGCTCAGCCGCCAACTCATCTGCCCCCTTCTTCCTCTGACATGTCTTCTGTATCCCGCCACCATTTGCCTTCCCACTCTGATGCTGCCTTGGGAAGTTCTTCAGCTGTAGCTTCCTACCATTCCTCCTTGTCTAGCCAGTCCCTGGCATTTGGTTACCTCGACACCATACATCTCAATCACTCTTACACAGCCATGGCTTCCTCCAGCAAATCCTGGGACTAGTAGTTTCTTAAGGGTGTTGGGAATTGTAGCTCTTTGAGGGGACTGGGGGTCTCATAACAGTACTGAGCTGAATGTTCCCGTGGTTTTACCCAGTGTAGGATAACTTCATGGGTTCATAAATGAGATAGAGTAAGAAGTCGGATATGTGCACCAGGAGTATTTAACTTGAGCCATGAGATCCATGCTCAAATGTAGACAAGTACAAACTGTGCACTGCAGTAACTCATTTCAGAGTCACAGTCCCCACATTATTACATGACTGCACATACTATTGATTGGAGAGAGGCACCCTTCAAATTCATCATATGCAATGGCACTATGGACGGTGCAGCCATTCATCCTGCCAAATGGGCCGTGATTGAATCCCTCTTTTCTGTTCTTGAAACCCATTTCTAATGAACTAGAAAGAAGCCAATGCTAAAAAAAAACCAGCCTTAGCAAAAAAAAGAAGAAAAGGCCAATATTCACCCTCAGCCATCTGCTGAAAGAGAAACTGAAGAAAATGAAGGGGAAAAGCAGACTTCAGTCAAGCCTGCCTCCATTGGATGATAAACCTGTCTGCCATTTTGTCTGCTGTCAAAGTAGGTGGTAGCAATTGACCAGAATAATGAGTTTGCACTGGCTTCTTTCTTCTTTTTCCTTCTGCCAGAAAATAAAGGTGCATATCTTGTCAGAGTGATCTCAACCCATGGTGCTGTTTCAGTGTGTGTGTGTGTGTGTGTGTGTGTGTGTGTGTGTGTGTGTGTGTGATGGAAACATCTAAGCTGCATATTCTAGGCTACCGACCCTGGATTTTATTCTGGACTACAACTCCTAACTTCCTTGACCATTGACCTTTCTGGTGGGAGCCCAACAACTTCTGGAGGGCCACAGGTGCCCCCATTAATGCTCCAACCTCAAACAATAAGAACTTTATTGCACCCTGTGTATGATAGCATTGAATTAGAGTACTGAAGCTGGTCAAGGCCCATGGAAAACTGGTCCAGGCATGATGACCACCTTGTCCAGATCAGGATCCATTAAATCAGTGGTATGACCTTGATGCTAAGGCATCCACCACAGCAAGCATGTGTTGGACTAAAGGTAAAGATAAAGGGACCCCTGACCATTAGGTCCAGTCGTGACCGACTCTGGGGTTGTGGTGCTTATCTCGCTTTATTGGCCGAGGGAGCCGGCATACAGCTTCTGGTTCATGTGGCCAGCATGACTAAGCTGCTTCTGGCGAACCAGAGCAGTGCACGGAAATGCCGTTTACCTTCCCACCAGAGCAGTACCTATTTATCTACTTGCACTTTGACATGCTTTTGAACTGCTAGGTTGGCAGGAGATGTGGTGGACTACATGTTCTCAAAAGGAAGTGCCTCCAATGGGCCACTAGTGAATGTGTCCTTGCTACATGCAATCAGAAACACATAACGAGCTGTGATTTTGGATAGAAATGTGCAGAAGGGGAGCAGGGTTCTCAGCTCTCTCTCCCCCAACCCGCAGAACTTCATGCAGAGCAGAATACAGTGGTATCTCAGGTTACAAACACTTCGGGTTACAGACTCAGAAGTAGTACCTCGGGTTGAGAACTTTGCCCTCAGGATTAGAAGGGAAATCACATGCCAGTGGCATGGTGGCAGCAGGAGGCCCCATTAGCTAAAGTGGTACCTCAGGTTAAGAACAGTTTCAGGTTAAGTACGGACCTCCGGAACGAATTAAGTTCATAACCAGAGGTACCACTGTACCTCAATGGAGGGTGAGGAGTGTTTTGAACAGCCAGGGGGAGCCAGGCACCACCTTATCAGATTGGATCAGACTCACCCACTCACACTGACAAAACCCATGTTTGCTATCTCAGCGTTCCTGCAAAGATAGTTAGTCTCACACATGAGCACACTACACTTAATCTTTAAAGGCCTGCCTGGCAGGTGGGGTGCGAGAACTTGTTGGGACGTCTTTGTTGCTCTTGTCCAATTCTGAACTTTTTGCCCCACTCCTGAACTCCTGGAACGTGATTTCTGAGCCCTGTGTTTGGTGCTGAGCATGTACCATTACTTACCTGACTGAAGATCTGTCACTCTTTTATGAATAAAAGCTGCTGCTTGAGTGTTGTGGGATGGAAGCCAGGGCACATGTAGGCTGTATCCCAGAGCCTTACAATCCACTCTTCTTATGTTAGGTCTTTTATGTAATTCGTGGTTTGTGTTTTTTTGTAGTTTGCACAGAAGGTTGTTTGTGCCGCCGCCAAAAGCTTTATTATCGTTTCTCTATCTTCGGATAGAGCTACGTCCTTTATATAGCTGAGCAATGTGACTAATGGATCTAATGGCAGTTTATATCTCATTACTGTACAGTGGTGCCCCGCAAGACAAAATTAATTCGTTCCGCAATTTTTGTCGTCTAGTGAATTTTTCGTCTTGCGAAGCACGAAATCCCATAGGAATGCATTGAAAATCAATTAATGCGTTCCTATGGTCAAAAAAAGTCGAAACAAAGCCAAATTTGGTACAACAACAGTTTATTAACTGCTCTTTAAAGTCACACATACTGTAAAGAGCAGTTCAAAAATTGAAGGGAAAATAAATTAACTTTATAAACAAAACATGTCTTTGTTTTTAGACAAAGGAAACAAAGCCGCGAGACGTTTTCGTCTTGCGAAGCAAGCCCATAGGGAAATTTCGTCTTGCGAGGCAAATCGCGGACGAAAAAACCTTTCGTCTAGCGAGTTTTTTGTCTTGCGAGGCATTCGTCTTGCGGGGCACTACTGTATTAATTTCATTTCATCTGCTTGTCCACGGCCGTGTCTTTTAACCACTTTGTAATATTGTAGCCATGCAGAGAGAGTTTGTGGAATGAGGAGCAAAGAGTATTTAAGGCAAAAGGCAAATTTTAACAACTTCAAGCCAGTTTGGCTTACAGGCTTTTGTGATAATAACAGTATTTATATAGTGTCTGCTTCTGTGTGTGTGTTTTAGTGCTTAATGCACATACATTAACTCAGTAATAACTCTGTTGTAAGGGGGAAATTGGTATTATTATCCCATATGGCAGGGTGGGGGGAGTTTGAGTCTAAGAATCAGCAGCTTGCCTAGGGCCATATTCAACAGAAATCTAGGCATGTCTACTCAAAAGTAAAGCCTATTGGATCAAATGAGACTTAATCCCCAGTAAGTGTGGAAAGGGTTACTGCCTTAATGAACATGTGGCTGAAGTGAGATTTCTGCAAGAGACCCTTCTGGCTCACACCTCACAAGCTTAACCCAATTCATCCAGACCAGCTTCCAAAGACGTCTTGGCAAGGATGGTGCCAGGCCAAATTACATCCCAGGCAAGCTCCCTTCAGCACTGCTCCCTTTATTTGTTCGACTTCTGAACACCCTTTTCTTGCAATTGTGCAACTTTGCATTTCACAATTGCACTGTACAGTTTGCGTGTGTGGTTTATCCCTTGTCATATAAGATGAGAATTCTACACACATGGATCCAATCACAGTGACTGCCTTTTGAATGGGCACCAGTGTTGTAAGTTTCTGCTTTTTTCATTTGTTTTGTTTGTTTTAATTAATGCAAGGTTGCCTACACACATCAGTGCTTGCAGCTTCCAAGATGAACTATTTGCACTATACATTTCAAATGCTGAATGAATAGTTGACTAGGCACCTTTAACGAGTGCCCCATCCCCAGCCATGACCAAGGCCCTCCCACCTAGCCCCCCCCGTCAGTTTCCTGTCAGCTGCCCCTAAATTGGACCCTGTTTCCTAGCATATCTAGTTACCCTTTCTACTTCCTTGTTTGCATTCCATCTTCTGCACCTCTCTCAAATTCTCAGATCCACCAGCATTTTCCTAGATGAACCCATTTGTAAAGATTTGCAAGTCAGGCCAGCTTCCCCTAAATCCCGATAGAACAATCCCACTGCTAGGGTGGGTGGAGGAGTCTTACTTCATCAAGCCTTCATATGGCAAATCCAGATGTCTCTCTGCGTGTGTGTCAGCGCATGACACTTGGGTTTCCTTCCAATGTCAACTTTCATTTTGAATTTTTAGCTCCTGTGGCTTTAGAAAGGCTTTCAAGAACGACAGTGCATGTTGAACGGTCCATCAGGCTGGTTGCCAACCTGTGTAATGAAGCCCTTGGTATCAGCCCAAGGAGCGTTAAATATCACCAAAGGATAGCAGCTCCCCAAAGGGGTGGAGGGAGTCAATGGAGCTTAGTAAGACATCTCTGTTCATTTTTGCCTATGCACAACCATCCGCCACCTTCTGTTATGAATCTAGTTCCCACGGAGCTGTCTGGTTTTACCATGATGTAACTTTTAACAGCCTGCATGGCATGTTGGTTGGAATCCTGGACTAGGGCCACACCCACACCACATGTTTAAACCACGAGGATACCAGCCATGGCTTCTCCCAGAGAACCCTAGGAACTGCAGTTTATTAAAGGTGGCAAGAGTTGTTAGGAGACCTCCTATTCCCCTCACAGAGCTACAGTTCTCAGTCATCAATCCCTCTTTCCAGGGAATACTGGGAACTGTGACTCTGTGAGGGAAACAGGGGCTCTCCTAACAACTCTCAGCACCTATAATGCAGAGCGACTAGGTGCATATGGGTGAAGACATCCAAAGCTTGAATAATATGACATTTGGGAAACGTTTCAGCAAATGGGGAGAAACCAGAACCAGAAGGGATGCAAAGAATGGTTAGGTTCAATAGCAGCAGTCTTGGTGGAGCTCCAGTTAGGTATTTCATGGCAACCCTAGATGGGGAGACAGCTGGACAAAATATATAGTCGAGGTAGGTATTTGAAGATGGTTATCGTATCTCCTCTCAGTTTCCTCGTTATCAGACTAAACATACCCAACTCCTTCAACAGTTCCTCATAAGGCCTGGTTTCCAGACCCTTGATCATCATGGTCAGATAAGCTCAGGGGTTGTACGCCTTCTTTGTCCCAAGATCCATGGGCTCTCTGGACTTTTTCTAGATTTACACAGAACCTAAAAAAATACGCATTTGTTTTCGTTTGCTTAGATCTATCTGAGCTGGAACTATTGTTTGAGACTCTGACAAACAAAAAAAGAAGACTTAAATTGAAAATGCACTGTGTGTGTGTGTGTGTGTGTGTGTGTGTGCACGCAGAACCCTTTTTTACATCCCAAGCTAATCTTTATTGCATTTCAGCCTTACAAGCTAAGCAAATTTGTATTTTGAACGAGATAATTATGAGCTCTGGCAACATCAATACCAATTGTTTATTGCTGAAGGACTGCAGTGACCAAGAGAAGCAGCAGAAGGAAATGAGCACAAACTCGCTTGTTCTCTAGTCATTAGGAGAAACTGGGGGAACTTAACTATACACAGGAAAGCTTTTTGCAAATGGCACTGACCTCTGCTTTCCCTTGTAGCTTTCAGCTAGTCTCCAGTGTCTGCAGTTCATTATGACAAAATTCTCCCTGGTATTTCCCAGGAATTGGATAATCTGATTCTGGGAAAGCATAGTAATGATGCATTTCAGTCCAGCATTTCCTACTTAGTTAGTATCTCATTTGGTGCCTATAGAGAAATATATGCACACCCCAAGGCATTCTTCATTATAATGTGCCTGGAGAGTTCACCTGGCTATGGTCTTTTTTAGTTTTCTGCTGCTGGCCCTTCTGGGCCGCATCAGCTTTTGCAAGCAATGGCACTAGAGTGCAATGGTCTGCTCTCAACATGTAGATAAGCAGAGAGGCTGTTACCTCCAGCAAAAAACACTGAAATCCTTGGGTGTTGGGGGCTCTTTATGAATGTTGCATGACTGGCTGCTAAGCCCTAGGTGTTCCCACTGGCATAGATATTAAGAGGCTTTTGTACCTGCAATGGATTAAACCACTGTGTTTTAGATTAAGACATGCCTTTCATTTGCAGGGCTTTGTGCAGCCCAGGCCCCTGAGATCAGAGCATGCAAGCACAGAATGAGGGATCTGGTTTGGAATTCAACATCCTGACAATCACATCTTTCTGTAAAGAAGCACTAACACACACACAGGTTTGGCCTCCAACAGTATAATAATAATCTTTTGCCATTTATGGCCAAACTAGACCTGAGGTGGGAAATTCATGATCGGACATCCCAATGTCTTTTTCTTTCATTAAAAATAGCCAAGATGGAGGTCCAATTTGGGCTGAGAATATGGTACTGAAGGACAAAGGTTGTTATCCCTTTCTTCCACTCCATTCTCAAAGCTGAAATTGCTTTCTTCAAGTTGCTGTTGTCTACAGTGGGGCGTAAGGTAAAGGGACCCCTGACCATTAGGTCCAGTCGTGACCAACTCTGGGGTTGCGGCGCTCATCTCGCTTTATTGGCCGAGGGAGCCAGCGTACAGCTTCCGGGTCATGTAGCCAGCATGACTAAGCTGCTTCTGGCGAACCAGAGCAGCGCACGGAAACGCCGTTTACTTTCCCGCCAGAGCGGTACCTATTGATCTACTTGCACTTTGACGTGCTTTTGAACTGCTAGGTTGGCAGCAGCAGGGACTGAGCAACGGGAGCTCACCCCGTCGCGGGGATTTGAACCGCTGACCTTCTGATCGGCAAGTCCTAGGCTCTGTGGTTTAACCCACAGTGCCACCCACGTCCCTACGCCCTACAGTGCACCTGACCTCCATCTCTATAGCCAGTAACAACTGGGGGAGTGGAGAATTCAGTTGGAGAAATAGGACATAGGGAAGTGGTTAACAAAGCCTTCTGTGGTGTCACGGCCCTGATCCAAATGGAAACTTCCTCACATCTAGAGATTTCTGGAGGAATCATGTTCCATTTATTAGAGGTGATAATGGGATGGTGGAGAAGACCCAGTTCAAACCAAGAGAAGTGCGAGATTCACAAAGGCCTTTGCTATTCCAGGGATGTTTTATGGGAACTACAACTGCCAATCCCCATTGCCAAGATGTATATGAAACATGTGACTTCTCTAGTATGGATCGGTTTCTCTCTGCCATCCTTCCTCATATGTGAAAGGTTCAGCCTCCCATGATGCAGAAATGTTCAAGATACGTAACGCCTCCATGAAGTCTACATCTCCTCTGCCAAAATTGGGGTCTTTTCTCTAGCACAGGTATGTCCAAACTTGGCCTTCCAGCTGTTTTGGGACTACAATTCCCATCATCCCTGACCACTGGTCCTGTTAGCTAGGGATGGTGGGAGCTGTAGTCCCAAAACAGCTGGAGGGCCAAGTTTGACCATGCCTGCTCTAGCAGATGCCTCTAGTATTACATATATGAAGAAGAAGAAGAGTTTGGATTTGATATCCCGCTTTTCACTCCCTTTAAGGAGTCTCAAAGCGGCTAACATTCTCCTTTCCCTTCCTCCCCCACAACAAGCACTCTGTGAGGTGAGTGGGGCTGAGAGACTTCAGAGAAGTGTGACTGGCCCAAGGTCACCCAGCAGCTGCATGTGGAGGAGCGGAGACGCGAACCCGGTTCCCCAGATTACGAGACTACCGCTCTTAACCACTACATTGGGGAACTTACGGCATTCCAGATGTTGTTGAACTCCAGCTCCCATCAGCCCCAGCCAGTATGGACCATGATCGGGGATGCTGAGAGTTGGAGTCCAACAACATCTGGAGAGCTGAAGGTCTCCATCCCTGATGCACATGGAGGGAGATGTTGGGAGTAGCCAGACTGATGAAAGTACAGGTTTCACAGAGAGGTCAAATACCTGACACACAACTGGAGATATATTTCCAGGTGCATGTCAAGATCTAGAGGCATAGACCACCTTCTCAAACCCCATTGTTTTAGTGTTTCCTTCATTCATTCTGATTTTATCTTAAATGTTTTATGAAATGGGCCAAAAGCAGTTAGCCCATTTCTGACTTATTTTGTTAATACTCTGACATTTTTATGACATTCTGTTTTGTGTCTTTGTGTTGCCTGTAATAAAAGGTGTGGCATTTATGAATAGCCCTCGTAGTGGGTGTTTTTTACCAATTTGATGCGATTACTCATTATCAGGCCCTCAACTTCCCACAGTGCTGGTACTTCAGGTGCAGGCCCTCTGCGTTTAACTTTATGCTCTTTGGGAAAATGAAACACTCGTTGATGTGAATCAACGCATGGGAGCAATAATTTAACATCCTTGCCAGACTTGTAACCAAGCAACAAATGGACATGAAAATTGAGTTGAACTCTCGTTCCTCTCCAGGTGGCCCTCTGAAGTTATGGCTGCCTCATGTTGGCAGAGCAGTTTGGGCCACATTCATTAGGATGCCCTGAGCTGTAATAATCAGCCTGTAATTACTAGCCTGCGTACAAAGTGGCTAGAGAAGAGGGAGGGAAATTATGTTGTGTACAGCAACCTTTTCCTGTTGGATTGTCTTTCGCTTTCACTCCTGCCTCCAGCTTTTACATGATGGCTTCATTTCAGGGGTGTCTGTTGCATGCCTTTGAGAGATAGAATCAGAGAATTGTAGCGTTGGAAGGGATCCCAGGGGCCATCAAGTCTAATCACCTGCAATGCAGGAATCTCAACTAAAGCATCCATGACAGATGGCCATCCAACTTCTGCTTTAAAAATCTCCAAGGAAGGCGAGATCACTGCCTTCTGAGGGGGTCCATTCCACTGCCGAACAGCTCTTACTGTCAGAAAGCTCTTTCCGGCGTCCAATCAGAATCTCTCTCCTTCTAACTTGAAGCCATTGGGTTGAATCTTACCCTCCAGAGCAGGAGAAAACAAGCATGCTCCTCCTTCCATGTGACAGTCCTTTAGATATTTGAAGATGACTCTCATATCTCCTCAAAGTCTTCTCTTTCCTACGCTAAACATACCTAACTCCCTCAAAGTTTTTGATTTGAGTTTCTACTGAAATGAGGCTGCATTTTAATGTTGTATTTTAATCAATTGTTTTTATACCTGGTGTTAGCCGCCCTGAGCCTGGTCTTGTCTGGGGAGGGTGGGGTATAAATAAATAAAAATTATTATTATTATTATTAACTGTTCCTCATAAGGCTTGGTTTCCATTTTTTCAAATAATTTTTATCAACAGGCCAATCAAATCACATTAATTCCAAATCACATTAATTCCAAATTACACAGCCCAATTTTTAAATTTTTGTTGGGGGTACCCATGCTTCGAGCTCAGAAAGGGATCCAAACATCTCTCTTGCTGCTGCTTTAATGTACACAGTTCTATTCAATCTTCTCTTTCTTATTTTCCTCATCTTTTTGTTATCATATATTCCTCTTTGTGATCTCTGGTAGTCTCCACAAGCGGGTTGAAAACAAACATTGTTATATCCTGTGTGGATTTTACACTCCTCCAAGAGCCATATCAAAATAGACAGACGCCATTTCCGCACCTCCATACAAAACATTCCCAAAGTCTGTCGGTTAATTTCCACAGGCCTGCCAGTCTCTCCTCAATTTTCTCAAGAGGCCCTGCCAGGTCAAACTCACAGTCCGATATAATAACAAACCATGGTCCTCCTCCCCCTCGATCATCTTGTGGCCAGGCCTGCCGTAACAAATCTCTTTTTATAACTGCGTCACAAAGAGCTTCCATTCCTTTCCCGATGTTCCCACAAGCCATGTCTTTGATTAGTAATTTATTTCCACACAGTTCTTAAACATCCTGCTTGCAATCAGTAATTGCAATGGTTCTTTCTTGGGGGGAGGGTCATTGGGTACTCACATAAGATAAAAAAAGAAAAGTCCCCCCCCTTTTCAGTCCTGCTCCGTCATACCAATCCTTTGATGAATCTTCTTCTTGATTTATTGTTGAATCCAGCCCGTCGCTCCACTTCACAGAGATCACTTTATTTAGCAGTCTTATCTCCCGATCTCCACTCGAAATATGTGCATTTGCTTCTCTCTAATTGTTTATTTTGCGCTCCTGCAACTAGTACGCGCGATTAGAGACAGCTTCAGGGAGAGCCGTCTCCCACGAGGGCTGTGTGCCTAGTGCTGTCACCCCCTTCTTTCGAATTTGGGGGTGATTTATGGCAACCGCAGGCAAAGCAGTGTTCCCCATTTCCTTGGGGTAACAAGGGAGGCTGCATACTCTATCAGCCTCTTAACTGCCTTGTGTGAGCCGGAGAGATGGTATTGTCAGCCATCTTCCAATGCGCCCCTAACGCCCCCCCCCCCAATAAGGCTTGGTTTCCAGACCCTTGATCATCTTGGTCGCCGTCCTCTGTGCACATTGCATGAGTCCTGAATGCTTGTGACAGCCCTGGATCATATCAGTGTTCAGTGTTTCCCAATACTCTCTCGCTGACTAGAAACAACATTCCAAGCTGTCAAGCAAGGATCTTCGTGGTCCTAATTACCAGGACTCTTTTAACTGAGAAAGGGGGCACCAAACTTCTCATGCATGCATGTACAGCACACACTCTTATCTCCAAGCACCATGGTCTCTCAGCTGCTAAGGGGTTTTTTTTGGGGGGGGGGTAAGAAGAAAATGGCTCTGTTCTTGGATTCAAAGTGAAGTTCCACTAAAAGCTGGGGCAAAATTCACATTTGAATAAGGGGTTTGCATTGGGAGAGGAAATAGTCCCTACCCAGCTGAGACTGATCCTGTGCAGCCCTAGTGGCATCGCCAATAGCATCACATGTGAAATAGTCACCCCATTGACTTTGTGTCCGGGATAGAGGGGTGAGTTGGGTTCATATCTCTGTTTTGGTATCCATGCTACTATTGAGGGCTGAAAGCGCACAGGCTGTTTTTCCTTTCCTTTCTTTTCTTTTCTTTTCTTTTCTTTTCTTTTCTTTTCTTTTCTTTTCTTTTCTTTTCTTATTCCTCATCTATAAGCAATACTCCAGACAATGGGAGAGCCCAATTTAAATGTGAAGGTTTGAAGTGGCATATTCAAATCAGAGAAAAATTGACTCTCAATACAGGATAATAAAGCATAAAGCAACAGCTCTGGCAATATTGCAGCTGTCTGAAGGAAGGATATGGCATTTGGTTTAAATAGAAATTAATTAAGCAAGCCCTTTGTCTACAGTCTTTGTCAGAAGGTGTAGATATCATAATGCCATAGGCTTCTACACAAAGGATCCTGTATGCAGCAATTTGTGTCACTGTCTTCCTTACTCGGCTGCTTTACTTAAGTCTTTTGTTGATTTTTTCAAATCCTGAAATCACAGTAGAAAAGTTAAGAAGTACAGTCCCCAGGTGTGTGTGTCCCCCTCCCCTGAAAACTCATGCATAGACAGCCAATTACTGGGCTCTGTCCAAATTCAGCAGGGCACTGTAACAGAAGTAAGTAGATAGATACAGGTTGATGCTAGCAATGGGAATACAGTCATACCTCGGGTTACAGACACTTCAGGTTGCGTTTTTTCGGGTTACGGACCCACCGGAATGGATTACTTCCGGGTTTCGGGGGTCACGCATGCGCAGAAGTGGTAAATTGTGCTTTGCGCATGCACAGAAGCGCCAAATCGCAACCCATGCGTGCACAGACGCGCCACTGTGGGTTGCGAACGCTGCAGGTTGCGAACGTGCATCCCGCACAGATCACGTTCGCAACCCGAGCATCCACTGTATTGCTCAATTCAGAAACAGATCACCAACTGTATTTTTAGAAAACTTTCAGACCTGCCCCCCAAAAGCTCACAACTTAATGTTAGATGCACTATATTTGATTTGCTGAAAATGTCAACTCTTCCTCCTTCCCAAAGGCTCAAGAGCTTCACTGGGCTTAACTACTTTCCTCTACTTGAGCATTAATTGGTGTCTGGCACTAAATTAGAATCAAGTGCATAAGATTTACCTGTGCATGTGCAGAATCTCATTTTCTGTGTTTGTACTTATAAGCTGTTGATTTGTATTGTACCTGAACAATATGAGCTAGGCAAATAGATATTCTTAAAGAGGTAGCCACAATATGAAATGACTTCATTAGTTGGCTCCGTTCTCAGAAGCTTTCATTAAGTTCTATGATCCTGCTTATTTATTAACTATTGGGGGGGCATTATCTCCCTTTCTTATAATACTAGGATTTATGGACATTCCATGAAGCTGAATGTTGGAAGATTTAAGACCGACAAAATGAAGTACTTCTCACAGTGCATCATTAAACTATGGAGTCTGATCCCACTAGATGTGGTGATGGCCACCAAACTAGACAGCTTTTTAAAAAAATGCTTAAACAAATTCATGGCGGATAAAGCTACCAGTGGTTACTAGCCATAATGGCTATGTTCCACATCTATTGTCTCAGGAAGTATTTCTCTGAATGTCAGTTGCTTGCAATTGCTGATGGGGGGGGGCACACTTGCACTCAAGTCCAGAGGCATCTTGTTGGCCACTATGAGAACAGGATTCTGGGCCAGATGGGACTTTGATTTGAAGATCCAGCAGGGATCTTCTTATGTTCTTCTCAACTCCAGAGACCCTCCTTGAGTTCCTACAAGTATGGTCAATTAGGGTTGGCAGGCACAAGGGATAGGATCTTCTTTGTGGTGGCCCCATGTTTAGGGAACTCCATTCCTATGGAACCATGAAAGGCCCCTTACATGTACTTTAAAGACTCATTTGTTCCAGGCTGAAATCTGTTGATGTGGTGGTGGGACCTGCCTTTCACCAAAAGCCAGATAATAGGTTTCGCCTCCACCCCAGTCATATTTCCAAATACAGCCTTTCTCTTGCTTGTGGTTAAGGTACCGGATGCCACTCACTTTATGGGATTCAAGTCTTCGTATTAAGTGCTAAGGCGGCTAAGGACTGTTTCTGCAACGTGGAGGAAAACCTTCTCCAATCTCTACTGGTATGGCTCAAGCAGGGAGTGCAAGGTGTATCTGCGAGCTCAGAGATCTATCCGTCTGCTACACATCCCCACCCATGATGATGCCAAAGCTTTCATTCCTAAGAAAGAATGCCCAGCTCCGTATAAATATAGGAAGAGGAACAGACCCAGTAAAGAGTTGTGGTGGTGGTGCTGGATTAACAATATTTATACTTATTATTTATAAATGACCTTACGGTTCAGGTTGGTGTTCAAGCTGGTTACATCTTCTTCCATCTTCCCTCTTGCAGCAGTGACTGAAGGACCAGCCCCGCAGCAGACATCCATGCTACCGCAGACGCAGCCTGAACACTCCAGCAGCGAAGATGCCCCAAGCAGGACAATTCCCACAGCATGTGTCCGGCCTACACATCCACTGCGCAGCTTCGCCAACCCCTTGCTACCTCCGCCAATGAGTGCAATAGAACCGAAAGTCCCTTATACACCCCTTTTATCTCAGACAGGTAAGTGATCTCTGGGGGAAAATAGAGTGCCCACAACAGAACGAAGGCCCTTCACCCCATGGTAGAACCTTTGATTTCCTTGCAGAAGGTCCTAGTTTCAAACTCCAGGTAGGACCAAAGTTGGTGATGGGCACTCTGGGCCACTGAGGCCTCTAGTGACCTGGACCTATACCTGCAGTTGAAATATGCATGTCTTATTTCACCCTGTGGTTGTCCAGTACAGAGATGGAGCTAAGTGTGGAGGCTTACTGCAGAAAACAAAAATATGTCTCTGATTTACACGCTATAGGTTTTAGCTTGTAAATATTACATCACACACAGTATCGTATCTTCTTTCTAATGAGTGGCATTGGCAAGCTGGCCGAATTCCAACTGCCTGGACTAACATGTGGATCAGAATGCAGTTATCGTTCAGAAGGGCACACTTGTCCAGATTTTGCAATGCAGTTCTTCACTCAGTATTATGAGGAAAATGCATGCAGAAAAATGTGCATTTAAAAGGAAATATTTACAGAAATGCCCATTTTGCCTTGATACATTAATATAATAATAATATGGACATATGATTGAAAACATGCAACATCAACATGGACAAGAAATACATTGACCTAGACATTAGGATACAGTGAGGGGGAAAGTATTTGATCCCCTGCTAAATTTGCCCATTTGCCCTCTGACAAAGAAATGACCAGTCCATCATTTTAATGGTAGGTTTGTTGTAGCTGTGAGAGACAGAATAACAACAGGAAAAACCCCAGAAACCCAGAAGACAAACGTCAGAGACTGATGTGCATTATAATGAGTGAAATAAGTATTTGATCCCTTTGCAAAAAGATGACGTAGTACTTGGTAGCAAAACCCTTGCTGGCAATTACAGAGGTCAGACGTTTCTTGTAGGTGGCCACCAGGTTTGCAAACATCTCAGGAGGTATTTTTTCCCACTCCTCTTTGCAGATCCTCTCCAAGTCAGTAAGATTTCGAGGCTGATTTCGAGACAAATTTAGCAGGGGATCAAATACTTTTCCCCCTCACTGTAGATGCCCTAAATTCCCATGCTCATGGCAGCTTTTGATAGTTCTGTCTGCCAAGACCATGTTTGCTGTAGTCTGTCTTGTCACTGGCTAATAGATCTGTGGAATAGTCAATTGTTAGCCAAACCAAACAGCAGGACTCAAAATGGCAAGCTACAAGTGGATCTTGTGAAATTGTGAGGTGAATATCTCAAAGAAATGAAAGGTGCCATCACACAATGTTTTCTTGCAGTTTATGTACTGCACAATGGAGATTGTTTGAAGTGTCCAGAATCAGATTACTCCCAGCTGCTCAGTCTTCCAGGTTTTCTTAATCCCTGACAGATAAGAATTACACAACAGTTGAAACCCACACCATGTCCCCCCCCACTTCAAACACCTGCTGCCCATCAATAAATAATCCACTTCTGACAACGGACAGAAGGTCTGAAAATCCTGCACATCAAGGGGACCGCCAATGTTGTCTTTTCCCTAACTAATGCCGGCAATAAATCTTGGAATCCAGTGGATGAGATGTATTCAGCCCTGCTCACCCTACTTCTTTGGGATATTTATTTATTTATATACAGTGGTACCTTGGGTTAAGTACTTAATTCGTTCCGGAGGTCCATACTTAACCTGAAACTGTTCTTAACCTGAAGCACCATTTTAACTAATGGGGCCTCCTGCTGCCGCCGTAGCCTGATTTCTGTTCTTATCCTGAAGCAAAGTTCTTAACCTGAAGCACTATTTCTGGCTTAGTGGAGTGTGTAACCTGAAGCGTATGTAACCTGAAGTGTATGTAACCCGAGGTACCACTGTACCTCTTTTTAGGTGGACCTCATAAAGCAGCTTAAATAAGATTATTACAACAATAAACATCATTTTAAAAAATAATGTTGCCATAAAAGCAAAAGACAATTGTTTGTTTAAAACAAGGATGGGGATCCTTTCACTCTCCTGGTGTTGTTGTACAACAACTCTCATCATCCCTTACCACTGAGTATGCCGACTGGTGCTGATGGGAGTGCAGAAACAAATGTAGATTGCCTTCGTACAGTAGGCTAGTTTCCGTACACACTCATGCAACCTCCTCGATCCTCCATCGCAACAAGCAAGAGGCATTATGGGAGTTTAATGACACATTCCAGAGATCATTTACCTGGAGAGAGCCAGAGACTGAACCTGGTAGACCTTACGCATACAAACCATAGCATTAATCAAGACGATAGCATCAAATATTAGCTCCGTAGTCGTACTGCCAAGTGGCGCATATAGCTCTAATTTATGGCAGCACAGGTGTTTGGCACCTGGATATTTTGTAGATGCCAAAATATGCATAAACAACATTGTAAAAGGACGACCATTTTGAGGCATCAAGGCTATGGAAGGAGTGGAAAATGTCACATCTGTTAAGGTCTCTCTTGTTTGTGCACCGATATGAAATGCTGCCGAACTATTAAAGCAAGCTTCAGCTAATATGCTCAAGGAGGCCTTCCGGTAATAATAAGCTAGCCAGTATTTGCACCTGGCAGACATATATCGTCTAACTAATGAGCTAATGAAATGTTTAATAACCCTATGGAGGAAATAAAATTTTCCTACAGTCAATTCCTGCTGTGGTTCTGCACAGCAGCAGCTGATCAGCATCACCCTCTCTTTTCTTTCCAACCTGTGAAGGGCTCCTCTCCCCCTTTTATTTTTCTTTCACGTTTCTAGATTTTGCTGGCACTTTGAGTTGCCCTACTGGATTGGCATGCGTTAGGACCCAAGTGCCATTTGTTTGATTAGTTTTATAATTAGCCTAATTCAGTTTACTTACAGTTCTACCCTCCCATGCGCCGGGCTTTGTTTCGCTGCGTTTTGTTTTGCTGTCGTTCTGTTGAATCGGTTTTTGCGTTCAAAGAAAAGAAGCCTTCTTGGACATTTTAATCGATTGCAGGGAGTGAGCGCAGCTAGCTGCAGAGACCCAGGAACGGGGCTAGCCCATCACAGCATGCTGAGTGAGCCGCTTGGATGGTGGAAAACAACCCCCCCCCTCCAAGTGACCGTGCATTTTGGCCAAAGTTTTGCAAGGCTCTGGTGGCATCTCATGAGACTTTTTGGTCACATCTTGCGAGGAAAGTGAGACTGTAACGCAAGCATGAGGAACCCTTTCCAGCCAGAGGGCCATGTTGCCTCCTGGGAAATCTTCTGAGGGCCCCATCCCTGGTGGGGCCAGAGGAAAAAAACTGTATGGAGCAATGAAACCAGGACAGGGGCTGTGTAAGAGCCAGGGGCTACCAGTCAGGGCCACCCCAATCATGAGGCAGGTTGAGGCAGCTGCCTCAAGTGGCAGTATGCATGGTATCTCTGTTGCGTGGTGAGTTCCCACCTCCCCCCAGTGGAAATAAAGACACATGACACAGATATTTAAGGTTAATGGGCTAAATATGGCCACAACTTTATTGGTTACAGGTGATGAGCAGTATTGGCTTAGGCCTTGGTCCTAACCGACTATCTGGCTTCAGCCTGTTCACTTGAAGTCTGGGAAGGGTTAACCACCAGTAGGGGGAGTCCTGCTGATGCACATCAGCTAGGAACTCCCCCAGGGTCACCGCTCGGGGGCATGCCTTAGGCCCTCACCTCCATAGGCTTCGGACAGGGCCACAGGCATTTCGGAGATAAGATCTCCGACAAACTGGAGCAGATGGAAGCGACAAAGAGGGAGATCCCAGGCCGCCCCTGCATTAAATGGAGCAGGCCACGCCCCCCAGGCCAGCCGATTGACTGGCCAGGGGAGGATGCAATCAGGATTCCCTCAATCGCGCAGAGGCTGAGAGCCAGCCCCCGAGCGCATGGTGGGAGGGTGAAGCCCGCAACCCCACCTCCTTCTACGTCAGAAGTGGCTTTCTGTCTCCATGGCCAGAGGCAATAATACTTCTGAAAAGCAGCTGCTGGGAACCACTGGAGGGGTGGGTGCTCTTTTGCTTGGGGCTTCTTTTGGGTTTCCCATGGGCATCTGGCTGGCCACTGTGAAAATAACGTTGATGGACCTGGCTGATCCAGCAACCTCTGGTGGAGGGAGCAATTTGGTGTCTCCATGGACTCCTTGCTCTCTTGCCTTAGTGTTGGCCTCACATGGGTGGCAGCATTCCTGCTGCACATGCAAGGCTTCTGCAGGCTTCTCCAGGCCAATCCCTTTCCACTCCTTCCATAGAGCGTGATGTATTTAGGTTGAGGTGGCTGGGAGACCATCTGCCCCTCTGCTGCCTTGCTGCAAGGCCTAAGAGCGCTGCTTGAACTTAGGTAAAAATGCAGAGCAATTCCAATGCTTTGCTCTAAGGAAGAACCCCAACAGACAGACAGACAGACACACCCTTTGGGCCCTTTGTCAGAACAAGGCAAAGTGAGGGGACAAAGAGAGCTAGCTGCCGATGCAATGGCAACAAAAGTAAGAGCAAGTTTGGAAGGAAGGAAGGAAGGAAGGAAGGAAGGAAGGAAGGAAGGAAGGAAGGAAGGAGGGAGAAGAAGAGTTTGGATTTGATATCCCGCTTTATCACTACCCGAAGGAGCCTCAAAGCGGCTAACATTCTCCTTTCCCTTCTTCCTCCCCCACAACAAACACTCTCTGAGGTGAGTGGGGCTGAGAGACTTCAGAGAAGTGTGACTGGCCCAAGGTCACCCAGCAGCTGCATGTGGAGGAGCGAAGACGCGAACCTGGTTCACCAGATTACGAGACTACTGCTCTTAACCACTACACCACAAGGAAAGGAAGGGTGATCAGTGATCAGTGGCAGCAGAGAGAGGATGAGCAGAAGGTAGCAGAAAATGAAATTCAGGAAGGGTTGGGGTAGAGGTACAGACTCAGCACAGACTTCTAAGCTGGTCCTACTACCAGTTGCTTATTCCATTCTTACAACCTTGATTAAGAGGTTATCCCAACATTTGCTTCTTCTTTATTTATCCCTCTGTGTGTGATTTTTTTTTACTTTAAATTTTGAGCTTTAATTGCTACCTGTTGCTAGTCCCAAACCGAAGACAGAGGAGGGAAAACTTAATTGCCATTTTGGTTTCTCACTAGCAATGCCCAAACGGAGCCATCTGCCTTTGTGCAGAGAAGCAGCTCTTTAAGGCCCAGTGACATCAATTAATGAGTTACATGTGAATAACATGATTTCACCACCCCCCCTTCCTTACCACCTCCCTGCCGCAGCAGGCTCACAGGTGCAAATATTCCACGTGCCAGGCATATATTAACAAACTTTATTCTGCTATATAGTTTGTGTGCCAGGCCTAATGGATTTTGAATGACTGGCTTGTTCCAGGAGAGAGAGCAGAAGTCCTGTAATTTATTTGGCAATAATTTTAATTAGCATTGCTGTGCAAATGCGAAGAACAAACTGAAATGAAAGAAATTAGCATAAGCTTTGAAAGACTCGTGTCAGCTGTGCCACCTATGCTGTTTATTTATTTACTTTTAAGTCCTGAATACACATGCAGTTACTGGCTGCTCAGCACACAGGTGCTGTCTCTATAAAGTCCCACCCTGCAACTGGTGCCACAGATTCCATAGTTTACCTGCAAAATCACCTTACCCAGTGCATGCGCTCTCGACTACTTCGATCACTTACACTCTGGAATTCCCTGCCTATTGATGTGAGGCAGGTGCCTTCACTATCCTCTTTTTGGCACCTACTAAAAACATTTTACAGCCGTGGGTGGCGCTGTGGGTTAAACCACAGAGCCTAGGACTTGCTGATCAGAAGGTCGGTGGTTCGAATCCCCATGACGGGGTGAGCTCCCATTGCTCAGTCCCTGCTCCTGCCAACCGAGCAGTTCAAAAGCACGTCAAAGTGCAAGTGCGGGAAGGTAAACGGTGTTTCCGTGCGCTGCTCTGGTTTGCCAGAAGTGGCTTAGTCATGCTGGCCACATGACCCGGAAGCTATACGCCGGCTCCCTCGGCCAATAAAGCGAGATGAGCGCCGCAACCCCAGAGTCGGTCACGACTGGACCTAATGGTCAGGGGTCCCTTTACCTTTACCTTTAAAAACATTTTAGTTTAGACATGCCTACTCAGATGTGTAGAATGTGGATGTACCCTTTAATCTGTTTTTAGTTTATTGTTGATTTTATGTTTTGAAAGATTTTAAAAGCTGGGTTTTTTTGTTTGTTTCTTTGTTTGTTTCTGGCAAAGTAACAATCATAAATAAATAAGAATAAAAATGTGCACCCCATCACCGAGACCATTCCATTGTAACTATCCAACCTCCAAAATTTCAAAAAAAATTCTTGTGATGGTTTAACCCCTTTCCACTTTTAAGGACTTAAAAATAATAATCTCAAACTGATGTGGAAGGTATGAAGCACTGAACATAAGACTGAATAAAATGAGAAACTGAAAGAACCTGAAATTGGCAGATTTTCCTTTCCCTACTCTCACACCATATAGAGGAGCAACTGAGAGTATCAAAATACCTTCAAGCAGTTGTGCCTAAAACATTTTCTTCCCTTTACTCTTTCCCCTCTTGGATCATATTATTTTAAAACACATACCCGTTATCTTCTGTGGATGGCTATATCGTCTGTTCTTTCTTTGAGATTCTGGGAAGTTCAGCAAAACTAGTTATTGAGGAACTCATTTATTACAGTGAAGATAGGGTGCTGATTGTTATCTTTTGAAGAATTTATTTAACTTTCTTTCTTAGCTTTCCCTTTTTCATTTCAGCTAAACTTGGATTATCAAAGAGATTCAGGCATGCAGAAAATGTCTGGCTCTCTTTTTGTCTAATGCTTCCTAGTAGAAAGATATTTATAAGTGGCAAAGTTCAACGTGACACTCTAATTTGGAAGAGCTTTGCTTTGAATATTCTTCAGCATTTAGCAATGCAAGCCTCGCTCACCCTGTGCTTTAACATTTGATTAAAATTAATGTTTGGGGAAAGGGGGGAAAAACATCAGTTCTAAAGAAAAGAAAATCAAAATGCATTTTTAAACATTCTCTCTGTAGCCTGTTGTTGGTGTAGAATTACACTTCTTAAGTATAGCCAAATATATATCTTTAAAACCAGACGTTTAGAAATATTTCCACTGCAAACTAGAGCAGAATACGAATGGCCCACCCCATTTTATCACCCTATTTTGGGGAGGTGGCCATTTTGGGGGGGGGGGAGCTGTGCTGAATTGTTAAAGGAGAACCGGTAGTTGTGTCCAATTGGCCTGGAAGGGTGGAAAGCAGGGAGACCAACAGTTGATAGAGCCACAGTCAATAATGGGCAGAGTTAAGTAATTTTAGTTTTGCCCCCCATCTTCCTCTCTACTGAGTCTTACAAAGGCAACACTTGAAACTAAGGAGGAAGCTGACAGCCAGGGCTATCCCCTGGGCATGTTGTAAGTAAGCAGGCAGGCAGGTAATGGTGGGAAGGGGGCAGTCCAAGGGCAGACTGAGGTTCGTAGGGCAGTGTCCCATTGGCGAACTAATACCAGTGTACTGGAAGAAGCAAAGATCACCAGTGTTGAAGCAATGATTCTTTAACATCAACTTCATTGGACTGGTCATGTTGTGTGGATGCCTGATTATCGTCTTCCAAAGCAACTACAGTGGTACCTCAGGTTACATATGCTTCAGGTTACATACGCTTCAGGTTACAGACTCTGCTAACCCAGAAATAGTGCTTCAGGTTAAGAACTTTGCTTTAGGATGAGAACAGAAATCATGCTCTGGTGGCGCAGCAGCAGCAGGAGGCCCCATTAGTGGTGCTTTAGGTTAAGAACAGTTTCAGGTTAAGAACGGACACCGGAATGAATTAAGTACTTAACCCGAGGTACCACTGTACTCTATTCCAAACTTAAAAATGGAATGTGTAATGCTGGTGGTCAAGAAAAGAGGTTTAAAGACTGTCTCAAGGCAAATCTTTAAAAATGTAGTATAAACACCAACACTTGCCTGTGAGCACTCCAGTTGGAGAACAGCCTTTACCAAAGGTGTCATGGGCTTTGAGGACACTCAAACTCAGGACGCAAGGGAGAAACGTGCTAAGAGGAAGGCACGCTTGGCAAATCCACACTGTGATCAACTCCCACTCGGAAACCAATGTCCCCACTGTGGAAGGATCAAGAATTGGCCTCCACAGTCACTTATGGACTCATTGTTAAAATCGTGTTTATGGAAGACAATCTTACTAGGCTACGAGTGATCGTGAAAGAGGAAAGCCCTGATGAACCAGCATCTCTTTTAAGGGAGTACTTGCAAAATACTCATTGTTTAGCTCTAGGTGTTCTACAAATCCAGATATACAAGAGAGGGACAGGGAGCAAGGTCGAGGATGGCAATTCTGCCCCAAACCACTGTGCCTGTCACCCTCCATGAGCTGAAGATCAAATATCCAAAAGAGGAAGCCTGCCATGGTCATGGAGACTCTCCACATGATGCAGACTCATGGAATTCGGGGTTCTACATTGCATGGGGTGCCTAAAGGTAAAGGGACCCCTGACCATTAGGTCCAGTCATGAACGACTCTGGGGTTGCGGCACTCATCTTGCTTTATTGGCCGAGGGAGCCGGCATGTAGCTTCCGGGTCATGTGGCCAGCATGACTAAGCCGCTTCTGACGAACCACAGCAGTGCACGGAAACGCCATTTACCTTCCCACTGGAGCGGTACCTATTTATCTACTTGCACTTTGACGTGCTTTTGAACTGCTAGGTTGGCAGGAGCTGGGACCAAGCAACGGGAGCTCACCCCACCACGAGGATTTGAACTGCCGACCTTCTGATCGGCAAGTCCTAGGCTCTGTGGTTTAACCCACAGCACCACCCACGTCCCTGGGTGCCTACATATGGGGTGCCTACATATGGGGTGCCTACATAAGCAGAAACACACACACGGCCTACCTTGAAAAGTCACCCTCTAACGTGTGGGGTAGCAGGGGTGAAGCTAGTACTCTCCTCCCTGATCACACATATTAATGGTTTCTCAAGACTGCATAGCCTCTGCTCTCTTTTTCCACACATGGACACACTACCAAAACACAATGGAGTAGAGAAAAGTCTTCAGGACATCAGCATTATTTTTCTCTCAGAAGGTCCAAGCAATGGCACTGCTTCTTGCGTTGAGACAAAGTTATTTGTCTGTAGTGACACCAGCCTTCTGGCCCACACTTCCTCATGCAGTTTGGGAGGCACCCACTGTGGCCAGATTTAAGCAGCTCCTGAAATCCCTACTACCATATTTTTTGCTTTATAAGACGCAACCGGACCACAAGACGCACCTAGTTTTTGGAGGAGGAAAACAAGAAAAAAAAATATTCTGAATCTCAGACGCCAGAACAGCAAGAGGGATAGCTGCGCAGTGAAAGCAGCAATCCCTCTTGCTGTTCTGGCTTCTAGGATAGCTGCGCAGCCTGCATTCACTCCATAAGACGCACACACATTTCCCCTTACTTTTTAGGAGGGAAAAAGTGAGTCTTATAGAGCAAAAAATACGGTAGTTTCCATAGACTTTCCCTGCCTCTGGTCACATTGCTCAGTGTTTCTGTTTAAATGCTTTGCTTTGCTTAACTTTTTCTTTTTTAATGTATTTACTTTTTGCTTGTGATTTCACGGTTGATGTGAACTGCTTCAAGATTTTGTTATATTTACTGGTGTATCGGTTATTTTAAAGAAATACAGTAAATATTTGCCCCGTCCCGGCACCTTCTGGGAGGAGAACGGTGGTAGTTGAAACCAATTGACCTGCCAACTGACCAAGAATTATCTCTCGCTGCGTAAGGAGAGAAAGAGTAGCTGCTTTCAAGGCTGCAGAGAAAGAAAGCCATAGCAGATAAGCATCCCTGGGATTGTTTCCACTCTGCAAAAATTTCCTCTCATTTTTGGCATTTTGGCTCTGCTCAGTCCAGCTACAAATGCAGCCTTTTTATACCAATTTAACTGTGATAGCTTCCCCTTAGTGTAGTTGTGGTTTTGTGAGGGTGCAGACAAGTCTCTTAGCCCTCTCTGCCTCTCTTTACTCAAGGTCAACCACTCTTAGTATACATACTTGAGCTGGCCCCCAAATCCTTCCTTCTGCATCCAGTCCCTCAGGTCAATATTGCAAACCCCTATTCTTTTCTGTGCCTAAAGATGCTTTGATGTTCTGCCAAGCGCTCGTGATATACAGTGGTGCCCCGCAAGACGAATGCCTCGCAAGACGGAAAACTCGCTAGACGAAAGAGTTTTCCGTTTTGGAGGTGCTTCGCAAGACAAATTTCCTATGGGCTTGCTTCGCAAGACGACAATGTCTTGTGAGTTCCTGCTGGTTTTTTCCTTCCCCCCTTTTTTCTAAGCTGCTAAACCGCTTATCAGCTGATCCGATCAGCAGATAAGCCGCTAATAGCGCTAATCCGCTAATCCGTCAATGGGCTTGCTTCGCAAGACAAAAAAACCGCTAGACGATGAGAATCACCGAACGGATTCTTTTCGTCTTGCGAGGCACCATTGTATTTGATTTTTCCACCACCAAAAACCTTCCCATTTTTTAAAAAAAATAATTATTAGGTTTTACAGTTTTATATTCATCACAATAACATTATTCCTTGAAAAAAGAAAAATACAGTTCCCCTTCCCCCCTCCTCCCTACGACTTCTCTCAACTTCCTTCTCTGGTTCTTTACACATTAACTTCTCTAGCTTGTTAAATTAAATGTTATAATATTCTCCTCCTTTTTATACCATACTTATTTTCAAATTACCTCTTACATACGTTTTGATATTTTCCTGTTATTACATCTTGATCTCTCTATTTTGTTGATTGTAAGTGTTTGGTCAAACCCAACTAGTCAGTCTACTTCTTTACAATATTTCTGTAGATGCAAAATTAGATTCAGTTAGCATATAAAGGCCAATTTACCTAATTCACACGCAGACAAAAAAAATGCAAACTGGAGCGCAGTCATCCTTTGAAATTCATGTTTCTCTGACTTATGTGATGTAGCTCTCCAACGAAGTAATGAGTGCAAAAATGCATATACTAGGGTGAAATGGGCATAAAAATGCATATATTAATTAATATAATTCTATGCATCAAATGTGGATATTAAGAAAAACTACATACAAAATTGCAGCTGTATGGAGAAATTCACACTAAAATGCTGCTGAATTTTCATGAGGACTTTTTAAAAAAATTGCAAACCGATGTGGAAATGTGTACTGAACTTAAGATCAGAAAAATGAGAAACCGAGAGAGACGAAAATTGAGATTCATCCATCCTTTGACTGGGGGGGATTTAATATTTTGCACTCATTGATTGCAGTGGGAAACACTTGAGCATGTAGCTGGGTAGCCCATCAAAATCCATGAAAAATTTAAAAGTGTTTATTACCTAGATATCACCTCTAATTGACTTGGAAATGGTTGTGATTCATTTCTGTGGAACTTACTTCCAGGTAAGTATGCTTAAGACTGTAGCATTAATCTAACTGGGTTTTATTTTAAGATTCCTATTTGGGTCTTGGGCTGTTTAGATTCAATATGCTGTTGTGGTTTCATTCTTTTAAAAAATGTGTGCTACACATTTTAGGTGATAACAGATTATAAATGTAAGGAATGGCCTGGGCAAAATACAGCTGATTTAATGTGTATTCTCATGTTGCTTCTGCTTTCTTCAGGGCATGATTCATGGGCTAATATAGTCCTGACTTCTCCATTTATATTGCAGCACCCAACCTTCCCAAGGCTCAGGTTAAGACAGCATCGCTTGGACTAGCTGGCAAAGCAAGATCCCCTCTGCTTCCCGTTTCAGTGCCGACAGCCCCAGAAGCCTCAGAAGAAGGTCACAAACAAACAGAGGATGCTGCAAATGTAAGCACACGTCCATGGCTCTCTTGTAGCCTGGAAGCACTAGCTGAAATGGTTTGTAGATCCAGTCTCATACCAATTGGATTGATGGGACTGCCAAAGGCAGGTGTTACTGGAGAAGCAAGGCTAGCGCTGAAAATAACTGTCCCATTTCCTCCTCTTCCTCTTCCTCCTCTACCGTATTGCGGTTTGCACTTCCCTTGTTTAGAATACAAGGGATAATACTCATTTCTCCCACATTTCATCCCCATTTTTTTTTCTCCCAAAGCTTACCTGCAGTCAATTAGAGCCTTAACATTGACTTTTCAGGTTCAATATTAATATATTACAGAATCTGTGTCAAGTTCAAATGCACTCTCAAGTTCAGGTTTGTTTTTCAAATTCAAATTCATTTTTTAAAAAAAAAAAAAAAAGATCTGCAAAGTATCCTGAAAGGTATTCACAGAACTTTGTAAAATCCTTTGTCCTTCTCAGCCATTAGCTGTTTTAACTTCCAAGGCTAGCCTGCAACTTTTTCACTTGTAGAGTTTTTCACGCAGTTTAAATACCCAGGGACGGGAGTGGACTTCCTTTTTATCCTCCCGTTTTGCCGAATTAACAATTAATAGTTAATTTCCTTCTCACCTTGCAAATCAGTTTGAAGTTAGTTGGAATGGTAGGTGCTACTGGCTGGTTCAGAGGCTTCGCTCTGCAGAGTGCCTAATTCGCCGGCTTCTCCTCAGCTCCCCCCCCCCCGTAGCCTGAGCTGCCGTTGCGATCTGCAGGACCCCTTGGCACCTCAAATTTTCCTTTGAGGCTTTGGGGGGGGGGGCTACGCCTCGCCTTGGCGCTTCCCCTATGGACCTCTGCAGTGTCGGGCCTGCCAGAGCTGTCAAACCCGCAGTCCATCCGCCATTCACGCCAACCCCGGAAGCACAGATTTGTCTCAGTTGAGAAAGCTTATCAACCCCTGAGGAAGTTCAAAATCTTTCTGAGATGAATCTCAACAAACATGGGGAGTAGATCACGGGAACCACAGTTTTCCACAAGGATGCTATGTACCTTCAAATCTTTGTTGGCCAACTTGTGTGGGTGACAGTGGGAAGTCTTCTCGCAATGCAAGTCTCAGCTTCACAGAAGAGGATTCTGTTGTCACCATGGCAGGGCAGGAAAGCGTTAAACTTCTCCTCCCCAACCACCATGGTTCCAAGTGCATTCAGGTTTCCCTGAGACTTCTAAATACATAACAAAAAGATGTGCACTTTGATTGCAATATTGCAAGTAATGCTGAGTCTAGTTTGGCTCTGGTTGGATGGAAACCAGTCTCTCCATGGAAAAAGCTAGATCACAAAGAGCAGTAGTGCTGTTGGGGCAGAACTTTGGAGTGGGTGACCATGGCCCCAGTCAGGTGAAACAGCAGGAGAGACCCAAACACAGCAGGGCTGGCTCACATTTTGAAATAAGTAATACCTGTTGCCATCTAAAGAGTTGGCCCTCTGTAAGCCTGTTAAGTCCAGAGTCAAAAATTACCTGACTGCGTCACACACCAGGGAAAAAGTTCTTAGCTTAGCTGGCCTGCTAGTTTTCTGTGTGCAATGATTTTATCATTATTATTTTGAATGAAAGAGCATAGACTCCTGTGCTCTCCCCGTTTGCAATCTAGAACAGACTTGGTCCAGATGGGGGCTGCATCATTCGAAATGCACGTGCCATATAGATGGCTCCGACTGTACCCTACATTCTTGGCAGCTACCAGCTTCCACAAAATGGGGGACCCTGATACAGTAATCTATATAGTTTCAACCTTTGCCTCTGAATGTAAAGCTCTCCCACATGGAAGTGTGTTCAGCCACTTCCACAAGCAGAATTTAATCATCATCATCATCATCATCATCATCATCATACTCCGCACATCTGACTGGGTTGCCCCAGCCACTCTGGGTGGCTCCCAACAACATATTAAAAATACAATAAAACATCAAACATCAAACATTAAAAACTTCCCTAAACAGGGCTGCCTTCAGATGTCTTCTAAAAGTCAAATAGTTGTTTATTTCCTTGACATCTGGTGGGAGGGCATTCCACAGGGTGGGTGCCACTACCAAGAAGGTCCTCTGCCTGAAATTAATGGACTATGCAGAATTTGATAAAATGACAGGAAGGATTCGAAACCTGCAGGGTCAGAGATTCTCAGAGGACTGGAGTAAATATGTGAATTATTTGAAAAGCAATTGGAATCAACAGATTACACTGGTAGGACTGCAAGAAGTTTTGTAAGGAGGACTATGTGAAATATTGCAGAGAAAAGCATGAAGAGAATTATTAGTGAAGGACTATTAAAAGTAATAGTGAAACTAATGAAATGCAGATTAAGTGATAAAGACTGAAAAATCTTCAGATGTGGTTGATGGAAGGCCAAAACATTGTATAAGATAAGAAAATATGCTGTATGTTTTTTTTGGAAATTTTATGTATATATATATATAGAGAGAGAGAGAGAAGGTCCTCTGCCTGGTTCCATGTAATTTCACTTCTCACAGTAGGGGAACTGCTGGAAGACCCTCGGAGCTGGACCTCAGTGTCTGGGCTGAACGATGGGGGTGGAGACACTCCTTCAGCTATATAGGGCCAATGTCATTTAGGGCTTTAAAGATCAGCACCAACACTTTGAATTGTGCTCGGGAACATACTGGGAGCCAGTGTAGAAGGATTTTAAATCTGCCCCCCTTATTATTCTCACACCCTAAAAGGAAGAATCTTTCCAGTGATTTTTTTCTTTCTTTCTGGTGTTTTGCGGTTCTATTTCCCTTTCTGGATCCTGTCCAGGGCTTTTGCTCCACTAGTGCAATTCAAGCACCATGATTTAGAGGCCATCTCCTGCAAGTAGCAGCAGCAACTGAAACAAATGGTAATTGAAGTGAGCAGAAACACAATAGGCAGCCTAACTGGTGGGCAAAAGCCATCGCTGCACTAATGCCATCCCAGGGCAGCTCTTGGATTATTGCACAGCTTTTTTTTTGCCTCTGAATGGTTTCCAAGGCTTGACGGCCATTCTGTGTACGGGAGATAAGGCAGCCTGGCGCCATGCAATTGGGAAGGGAGTGAAGAAATGAAAACAACCACTTTGGTTGAAATGACTGGTATAAGGAGCTGTCGAGTGTGGAACATTTCAGCTCTAAATATCTTATTTTTCGTAATGGCTGGACAAATTATTTCCCAAGGGAAGCCTCTGCGGAAGTGGGAGCACTTAGAGGAGATAATGGAAGAGGAGCCAATGGGGAGCAAAGTTCAGGCTCTCAGTCCCACTCAACCTCTATGGGCATGCTAAAGACAATGACCTTTTATTAACACTTGAGTTTCCTCCCAACTTACTTTCAAATAATGCCATTCCCTTTCAAACACATATAAATAAAGATGTCTTTTATAGGACATTCCCTTCAACCTCTTCCATTTTACATGCGTGATGTACTGATACTGAATCAGGATAGTCATGCTGAAAATATCCGCCGAAAGACTGCTTTTAAAACTGGCAGGACAGGAGAAGGTCAGGGTTGGATCCAGGGTAGGGATGGATGGATCTGTCCCTTTCTATTTTTCCCCAATCTTAAATGCAGTTTTCCATGTTTCTGCAGTGACTGGTCGTAATTGTTATCCATGCTGATTATCTTGGATAGATTCGGACGCAAGCTTAAAGAAACAGCATTAACTAGCTGCTTGCTTTCTCCACAGGTATATGAACAGGATGATCTTAGTGAACAGATGGCTAGTTTGGAGGGGCTGATGAAGCAGCTTAATGCCATCACAGGCTCGGCCTTCTGAAAGCTTTGGATGAACAGAAGAATGGAGTAACCCGGGAACATTGCAGCATACCAGCGTTTCACACACACACCACCACCTAACACCCGCGTCTGCCATAAAGCCAACCGATGCGCCATCAAACCCCGTTCTATGGAGAGATCTCACAGTCTTGAAATGGCATCGTGCATTCCTATTGGTCAAGCAACAGTCTGAAGCAGTGATGAAAGAGCAGCCCTGAGAAGCAAGAAACAAGATGTCTCCATGACCCACCCCCAGTGCCTCCTGTTGGCCTATTTTGTTCTGCTGATCTTCGCAGTGTGTGCAGGGTGGGATCTTACTTAAGGTCTGCTTCACACATTATCATGTGGCTGGTAACCTGACCTAGGCTGGCCTCTCTCCACATGAGGGAGGCCACCAATTTTGTCCCCAGTGAAATTCAAAATGATTTGGGTGGTTCTTCCTCAGGTGAAACTCCTGAGATCTTTTGAGGGAAGTCAAAGAGACTCCTGGCATTTCTTAGTGGGTGGTAGAGTGAGTGCCCATCCACAGATTGTCAGAAGTGATTCTGCTGCCAAAATTTATAATTTGAAAACTTGTAAAGACACTTTACAAGTCATTCCCGTTCCCACTGAAGCCCATTCCAAGCCAAGCCTGCGGTTCCACCGAGCATGTAATGGACTCATCCTGCTGTCAACATTCCCTGTTGCTAGCAAGCCATCACTTCCTCCAGCCCTTCTCCTTTCCCAAAACTGATTGTTGCCAGAGAGCCTGTGCAAACAAGTTTCTAATATCTCTCACTTTCCCAGCATTAACCAATTCTCCACATGAGCATCCAGGTTGGAGTGCCTAGGTCTTAAAGAAGGACCTTTACGACTATTTATGCTCCCTACCAGCCCTTCTCACCTCTGGCCCCCTTATGGGAAGGGTAGTAGAGAACACAGACAGGAAGCTCCCCAGATGCTACAGCATTACCAATTCTACAAACATTTGCAAAAATAAACACCCTTCATTTTCGCTAAGTCCAAGTGAGGAACCTGCTGAACTACATGTGTTGCTGAACTACAACTCCCATCAGCCCTGACCATTGGCCATGCTAGTTGGGGCTGATAAGAGCTGGAGTCTAGCAAGATATGGAGAACTTACAGGCTTCCCCATCCCTACTCCAAGAGATCTCTGAGTAAGTGAGAAATAAATAATGAGATGAGCTGGAGGGGAGCTTATCCATTGCTCTGTCCCTGGATTGTTCATAATATGAAATGAGAAGCCAAACTAGATTTTTCTCCTCAGGCAGAAGCACTGTAGGAATTTCTAAGGAAGCCAAAAGAGTTTTTGATACCGCTAGCAACATTTATCCATGTTTTGCATACCCATCACTCATGTGGCTTGGCGTTTTGGGAAGGGAGCCTTCTTGTGCTTTGTGCTAGTTTTATTCATAATGATTTAATCCCAGTGTTGTTGAAATTGGCGTGTTCAACTGTGAGGAAGCACCCATGTGCGTCAGGTTCCCCGCCAAAATTACACCACCAGGATAATATGTGTAGCAGGCCCAACAATTTTTTTTAACTTGCTAAAGAGGGTTCTAGGAGAGTTTTTGTGTGTGTAGATCTTCCAGGTGCATTGCGATGCACATTGTAGGCCACTGTGATATCATATAAAATATGTAGATCCTCTTACTTTTCATCGTTTCAACGCAAAAGCATCATCGCATAGCACCAAAGGGTTGGAAGTATTCTCAACAGCACAAAACATGAAGAAAAATAACAATAACACTCATTTTTTTAAAAAAAAAATTAAAGCCAAGAAATATTATTTTAAGCACTCAACTTGCACAAACGGTGGAGCCATTTATGCAGAGAAATCGCCCACATAGCAAGTATTTGCAAATCTCCCCATAGTTAAACGTATGCCTAAACATAAGATATGAGTAGAGGGGGGAGTTAATTGGCAACAGAGCCATGCTGTCAACATCTGAAACGAGCTCTGATATGCAGTTGTTCTGCTCCTAAGCTAGGAATTGAGCTATGCAGGTTTTGTGCCACCCTGGGCCACCTTTAGCAGCACCACAGTGGGAAAGGATGCTCGCTCTAGCCCTCTCTCTGCTTCATCCTGACACCCCCAAAGACTGCTTGGTTTCATAACTCCGCAACACAACTATCCAAGATGAAAACGTCTAACGTATGGGAAACGCTGAGCTTTGTCGACATCAAGCAAGTCCTAGGTGCAGACAGTGAGTTAAAGAACCAGTGGCTAGATCTGTGTGCTGGTGAAGAAATTCCTAGAATAGGATGGTAAATAGGATGTTGTGTCACAAGGTATGACATTTTGCCAGCACTACTGGGGGTAACACCCCCCAGTGCAAATGTTTACAAACAAGGTGCCAGAAAGTTTTTTAAAAAGGAAGTCCTTCTACAACAGTTTCCATATTGGCAGCAGCCAGCGAATGGTCTGCACCATTACAGCAGGATACTGGCTATGAACCGAAATGATGCCTTCTAAGTGTTACCTACCACTCCCATTCCAGTATTCTGGCTTTTTGTTGCAGTGTTTATTGACATCCATAAGTGGTAACATGAACAAAATGTTGTGTGCATACTTCCCAGTGCTGAACTTTCCGCATTCATTCAGAGTTAATCCCTGTTTTCGCAGGCAAATCACCAAAAGGGAGCTAAATTTGCATATTTATCAGTTATGAGGCTGCAAAAGCCCAATGAGAAGGTTTCGGCTGAGTTATTGCATTCAGCACTGCCTTTGATTTCAAGCTTGAGTAGGTCATAATTTTAAAAGAGCATGGAAGGGAGAGAGGATCTTTACATCCTAATAGCTCTTTTTATTAGGAAGGTAATTATATGTGAAGTCCTGAATAAAATATTTGGAATAAAATGGCACAGTATCAGAAGTAATAATTCGGAAAACTTACACATACACACACACACACAACCTTATGGTGGGTAGGAGAAGAGAAAATTCAAATGCTTCATTAGAAATGCTAGTTTCTTTGTGAAAGTGTTCTCCCAAAATAATGCTTCTTTTTCAATTTAGCCTGGAATGCTAATGCAACATTTCCTAATGACTAGGCAGTCTTATTTAGTATGGGAGGTTGAGTTTTTAATGTTCTGACCAATTTGGGATGGCATCCAGCTGCATCCAGTTGCATTGATGCCGTGGAACTCAATGTCTTGTTTCAACAAAAGCAGGAATGACAAGATTGCTTCTCCAACTGGGAGAGAACAAAAAGAAAGAAGAGAAAAACATCTATGAATTTTTAGCAGACTGATAAGGCCTACTGCTAAATTCCTAAAAGCAAATATGACTCTGCATTTAAAACACTATCAGCTGAAAAGATAGTTCTGCAAGAATGTGAAAATGAGAACGCACTTCGTTCTTCGTTGTGAAGGCCCCTAATGGGTTCTGAACCTGTATCTTCAGAACTTTCTAGAACACTAGTCAGAGGGCAAGTGCACCTACCCATGGTTAAGTAGGATGTGTCCATCTATGTCCTGAAGATGCAACAGATCCCCTCCCAGTCAGTTAACGTCTGACTTCCATGGAATCAGGATCACTACAGTGTCCCGTCCCCCCCGTAAATTTCCTTATGAAACCCCACATTTCCTTCTTCCCTTTCTCTCACTTGTTGCCATTGCAGGGGAGGTGACATGTGATTTGTCTTAGATGTTGTGAATTCTGCTTCCCACGAATTATTCTTCTGTATTCAGCAACTTGTACATCTGTGGAACAGCAAAGGCACGTTTTTAACAACGACAACAAGCTTGGAGTGGTGAGGAGTTCCTATTTCAGAGGGCCTGATCTATGCTGGTGGAGAGTAAAAGGTCAACACCAAACACAACATGAAGAAATTATTCTCCTGGATTTATTTTTATTCAGTGCCCTGATGTGGGAATAGACCCAATGAGGGAACTCATTTACAGAGATAGGGTTGCCATATTTTGAAGAGCAACGAAGAGGACACATTTGCCGACTTCGACTCTTTCCTATGGATCGCTGTGACAACTCTCATTTTACATACCCATGAAAAGAGGATGTATCCTGGGGTGGAGAGAGGACATATGGCAACCCTACTAGCACATCTGCTCAAACAACTTCCTTGCTGAGCAATGATACCAGTTCTCAACAGGCTTCTACAATATTGGTATCCCCCCTCAAAGGACAAACTTTCTATCCCACTGGTTTCAAAGCAGTTGGATGGGTGTGCTTAAAATCGGATGGTTTATTTAGTGCACAATCTGATGGTGCTCTTGAATATTTCTAGTTATATATCTGAGAGGTGCCACCTCATTCTGCTAGCACAAATGACACTACAGTTGCTTATCCCCAAAGTCCCTGAGACATCTCCCAGCTAAGAAAACATACTCTTCCAAAAGGAAGTATCAGAAGCCAAAGGGTGAACTTCCTGAGATTTAGACAATTTCTACATATAGTCATCCATTTTTCCATGCTAAGGCATCCATTTCATTCTCTAGTTTACATTCAAAGATGGATTTGGACAGTTGGGTGTTTGCCATTGTCAGATTAGGTTATTCCACAGAACTTCACTTCTACAGTATCTGTCATAGTTTAGTATTGCTTTGGAAGGAGAACCCTGTTGTAAACAAAGGACCTATTGAATCTGTTCCCATACATAAACATCAATATGGTTTCTACTTTTATTACTTCACTGTCCTGAAGAAAGATAGTTGATTGGGTCCATCTGTAACTTCAGTACCATTGATTCCTTCACTTTGCTGCCAGGGACAAATACTTCCAGTATTGAGTCCTGCCCATTGAACTATCCATGGCACTGAGAGTTTGGCAGACATAAGTGTTTTTCTCTTGTTTCGAGAACCTGTTGATCTTCTCTACCAATCCTATCGCCGTTATCAATCTATAGCAAAGCACTGTACAGAAACCTCTTCATTTCACCCTTGATGTTTTTGTCTGCATCAATATGGACAAATAATTTGATGAATTGGGTCCATTTTGCATATGCTTCACAGATGTGCCTTTTCCCATCAGGACAGTGTGTATGATAATAGCTGTTACATCCTAATTGTGTCTGCATCTGGTACCAAGGGCTATACTTAGATCCATCACCCCTCATTATTTCTATGACCTTCATGATTGTGTATATGCATCTCCCTAAGAGGCAATTTCAGACAATACCAAGTGCTGAATTCTCTGGTTCAAGGTAACCAGGTATTGGGGTTCTCTGGGATTTTGGTCTCATTGGATGGGGCTTCTTAGGTATATATTCTCTCTGTCCACAAGTACTTCCCAAAACTGTATTTTCATAATCTCATAGTGGCCACAACCTTGGCTCACAAACCTTCTTTAACTGTCCAGAAATTATTTTACACATCTCTCTACAGTGCCAGACTTTCCTTCTTTGCATCCTAGTAGGAAACTTCAAGGTGTGGAGAATGGACTCATACTAGTCCTGACTTCTGAAATGTATTATTTTTTTTTTTTTATAAAATTTTTATTGGTTTTACGAAATTTTTAAAGAACAAACAAACACTTAAGAAAACAAACATACACGTATAATTTCATAACATATTTTCATAAACCTCTTTTCTAAGACTTCCCCATACCCCCCCTTTCTGCATCCCAATGTCCATAATTTTATAGCAACTCCCAATTGTTACTTTCCAACCTTAATCATCTTAGTCATCTCTATATTCTAACCTTATGTCACTGTATCCCTTTGTTCCTAAAAACCAAAACACTCTAACATTCATTAAGTTTATAATAGTCCTTAAGATATCTTTTGAATTTTCTCCATTCTTCTTCCGCTGTCTCTTTTCCTTGATCACGGATTCTGCCTGTCATCTCTGCCAATGTCATATAGTCCATCACTTTCATCTGCCATTCTTCCAGAGTGGGTAGATCTTGAGTCTTCCAATACTTTGCGATGAGTATTCTTGCTGCTGTTGTAGCGTACATGAAAAAAGCTCTGTCCTTCTTTGGCACCAATTGGCCGACAATGCCCAAGAGAAAGGCCTCTGGTTTTTTAAAAAAAGTACATTTAAGTACCTTTTTCATTTCATTATAGATCATTTCCCAGAAAGCCTTAATCTTCGGGCATGTCCACCAAAGGTGGTAGAAGGTACCTTCAGTCTCTTTGCATTTCCAACATTTGTTGTCGGGCAAATGATAAATTTTTGCCAGCTTGACTGGGGTCATGTACCACCTGTATACCATTTTCATAATGTTTTCCTTTAAGGCATTACATGCCGTAAATTTGATACCGGTGTTCCATAACCATTCCCAGTCATCTGACATAATGTTATGACCAACATCCTGTGCCCACTTAATCATGGCTGATTTGACTGTTTCCTCCTGTGTATTCCACTTCAGCAACAAGTTATACATTCTAGATAAATTCTTAATGGTAGGTTCTAACAATTCGGTTTCTAATTTTGATTTTTCCACCTGGAAGCCGACTTTCCTGTCCTGTTTAAAAAATTCCATTATTTGACGGTATTGAAACCAATTTTCCACTTTATGTTTCAATTTCTCCTGGCTTTGTAATTTGAACTTATCTCCATCCTGTTCTAAGATTTCCCAATACTTCGGCCATCCGACCTCCATATTGAGTTTTTTCACAGCATTAGCCTCCACTGGTGACACCCATCTAGGGGTTTTATTTTCCAATAGATCTTTATATCTTATCCAAACATTAAACAATGCTTTTCTGACAATGTGATTTTTAAAGGCACTGTTAACTTTATCATACCAAAGATATGCATGCCAACCAAAAGCGTTATTGAAACCTTCCAGATCCAAGATGTCTGTATTCTCGAGGAGCATCCATTCTTTGAGCCAGCAAAAAGCTGCTGCCTCATAATACAATTTTAGGTCCGGCAGGGCAAAACCCCCTCTTTCTTTAGCATCTGTCAGTATTTTAAATTTAATTCGGGGCTTTTTGCCCTGCCAGACAAATTTCGAAATATCTTTGTGCCACCTCTTAAAACATTCCATCTTGTCAATAATCTGCAAGGTCTGAAACAAAAATAGCATTCTAGGCAATACATTCATTTTAATTACTGCAATTCGGCCTAACATTGACAGTTTCAAATTTGACCATATTTCTAAGTCTTTTTTAATTTCTGACCAACATTTCTCATAGTTGTCCTTATACAAATTCTGATTCTTAGATGTTAGATAAACCCCTAGATATTTAACCTTTTTGACCACAGTCAAACCTGTTTCCTCTTGAAATTTCTCCTTTTCCATATCTGTTAGGTTTTTCCCTAAAACTTTGGTTTTTAGCTTGTTCAACTTAAATCCAGCTACCTGGCCAAACTGTTGTATTATTTCTAATACCTTTTTCGTACTAGTGTTTGGCTCTTGCAAAGTCAATACTAAGTCATCTGCGAACGCTCTTAACTTGTAATGTTTAGCTCCGACCTGCACACCTTTAACCTGCTGGTCATTTCTTATCATATTCAGCAAGACCTCCAGAACTGTAATAAAGAGTAATGGGGAAATCGGGCACCCCTGTCGTGTTCCTTTTTCTATCTTAAGCTCCTCAGTCACCACATTATTTACAATCAGTTTGGCCTTTTGTTCAGAGTATATTGCAGCCATACCGTTCTCAAAACCCCGACCTACCCCCATCCTATGCAGATTCTTCTTCATAAAACTCCAAGAAATATTGTCAAAGGCTTTCTCCGCGTCCACAAATATCAATACTGCTTTAGTGTTTATATTCACCTCTAGCTTTTCCAGAATGTCTATAACATTCCTTACATTGTCCGCCAGGTGTCTTTTAGGGAGAAAGCCTGCTTGGTCCTTATGAATCATCTCCATCAAAACTCTTTTGAGTCTTTTTGCCAAAATGTCTGCAAAAATTTTGTAATCCACGTTGAGCAATGATATTGGGCGGTAGTTCTTGAGTTGGGTCTTTTCAGTCTCTGACTTTGGTATAAGTGAAATGTATGCCTCTTTCCACGATTCAGGTGCCCTTTTTCCTTCAAGGATCTCGTTACAAACTTCTCTTAATGGTTGAATCAACCATTCCTTCAGCAATTTGTAGTATCTAGAAGTCAATCCATCTGGTCCCGGAGATTTGCCCAGTTGCATATTCTGAATGGCAGCCTCTATCTCTTGTTCTGAGATTCTCTGGTTCAAGTCCATCTTACTTTGCTGAGAGATGTTTTGTAATCCATATCTTCCAAGGAATTTGTCTATATCTTCTTCATTTTGCGGGCCTTGAGTATAGAGTTTTTTAAAATAACTTAAAAAGCAATTTCTAATTTCATTGGGTTTAGATATGTTCTTTCCATCCACCTCTAGACTTGTAACTGTATTTAGTTTCTGCCTTTTCTTCAATTGCCATGCCAAAAGTTTACCACATTTATTTGCTGATTCAAAAGTTTTTTGCCTCATTTGCTTTATCTTCCATTCAATCTCTTGGTTCATCAATTCCATATATTGGGTTTGATATAACTTGATCTCTCTTAGAATGTCCTGAGACTTTGGTTTTGTTCTTAATTTCCTCTCTCCTTCCTTTATCATTTCCAAGATCTTCTCTTTTTTCTCATTTTGTTTTTTCCTCTTTATTGAATTTTGTTGAATCAAAAATCCTCTCATAACCGCTTTACTTGCATCCCAGATCACTCTTTTCTCCACGTCGGTCCTCAAATTTATTTCAAAATAGTCTTTTAGGGTCTTTTGGGCCTTCGTGAGAATCTCCTTATCTCGAAAGAGGGTGTCATTCATTCTCCATCTAAATTGACCAGTTATTGTGGGTTTCATCTCCATCTTCACGGCGTTATGGTCGGAGCAAGTTTTTGGGCAGATTTCCACTTTCTTAATCTTTGGGGCCAGTCCACTAGTAACCCAGATTTGGTCAATTCTGGTCCAGGTCATCATTGCTTGGGAGAAAAAGGTTCCCTCTCTCTCCAGAGGGTTCCTTGTTCTCCAAATGTCTATCAAGTCCATATTTTCTGTCATTTCGAAAAAAGTCTTAGGGAGTCTCCCTTCTTTAGTGACTGTTAGTCTTTGTGCCTTGTCCATATTAGTGGAGACCACGCCATTCATGTCTCCCATGATTATCATATTGTAATCCAAATAGTCCGTCAAGGTTTCATGAAGTCTCTTAAAGAAGTCAGATTTGCCTTCATTTGGTGCATAAATTCCAACAACTAAGAATTTTTCTCCATGTACTTGTATCTCCACAGCCAGATATCGCCCTTGTTCATCTTTGAATATCATTTTTGGAGCCCATTTCTCCTTCACATATATTACAACTCCTCTCTTCTTAACTTTATCTGATGAAATAAATTCTTGTCCTAGCCTTTTATTTGAAAGTAATCTCCTATGGGCTCTGGTTATGTGAGTTTCTTGTAAGCATATCAAGTCCAATTGTTCTTTATTCAATATATGAAATACTTGTCTTCTCTTCAAAGGCCCATTGAGCCCATTACAATTCCAACTAAGGAATTGCAGAGCCATCTTGTTATTTTCTTAGGACTCCTCCAACAGCTCCAAGTTGTTGCTCTTCTTCTGATGGTAATGATTTTTGTCCAGGCAAGAGATTCAAGATGTCCAGTGCTCTCCTCTGTTCTGCAAGTACGTCCACAGTCCCCTTCTGTAAATCCTCCTGGTATCTTGCCAAAAATTTATCTTTGTCTTGAATTGTCTTTATTTTCACTTTCTTTGCCTTGTAGTCAAATGACAGTCCTTGTGGGAACTCCCACCTAAAGCGAATAGTGTTCTTCTTTAGCAAGAGAACCAAGTCCTTGTAAAAGTTTCTTAAGTCCAAAATGTATTTTGGGATATCTTTAAAGATCTGTACAGCTGAATTTCCAATTTGCAGGGCCTTTTCGAAGTGTAATCCTAATATTTTGTCTCTTTCCTCCTTGAATCTGAGTGTAATCAAACAGTCTCTCGGTGTCTTTCTATCTTGCTTTTTACCCAATCTGAAGGCAGTCGTGATTTTAAATTCGTCTTCCTCAAGGTCCCAACAATCCAGAAACTCCCGTGTCAAGTATTCCACAAGGCTGTCTCTTTCGTTCTCCGGAATCAGTCTTAATTTTAAATTTCTCTCTTTCCTCTGTAACTCCCACAAGGCCAATGTTGCATCATGCTCATAGACCTTCTTGGCAAGGGGCTCTAGCTTCTCCTGTGTCTCTCCGGCAGTGGCTTTGGCCTCCTCGGCAATTTGGCGCGTGGTGGCGTTCTCCTCTACCAATCTATTTATAGATTCTGTATTCTGATTTAATCTTGCTGATATTTCTGTTAATTTTTGTGTGTTCTCTGAAGTCTGTTTTGTCAAAGACTCCAGGGTTTGGTTTATCTTGAGCAAGGCCTCTGTCACAGCTTCCATAGAGACGGCTGCTCCTTTGTCTTGACCTGTTGTTCCTGCTGATCCGGCTGTTGCGCCTGAAATTGAACCTCTTTTCTTTGCCTGTTGCAGCTGCAGCTGTTGTTGTTGCTGTTGTTGCTTGATCTTGGCTCTTGTGACTATCTCTTCTTGTGGGCCACTCATGTCAAGGTCAATTCCCACGGGATTTGTTCTCCCTTGGAAAATTCCACTGCCTTAAGCCGTGCCGAACTTTACTTTATCCTCTAGAGGGAGCAAATCAAAATGGCCATAGAGCAAAATTTCCAAGTACCAAAACAAAGGAGACAGTCCAGAAAGTGAGAAAAAGGGAGATTAACACAGTCCAAGCCAATGTTACTGAATACTTATAACTTCAAATTGCCACAGTTGCCCAATTTATACTGTTTCTTCTTGTGATATACAATAGTCAGGCAGTGTAGAAACTTTGTATCAAAGTATCACTTCACAGGGAAAAGTCAGTTCAGTGTACTAAGAAGGCAGACCGTTTCGTACATTCAAACAGATGAGACAGCAGATGTTTTTTTCCTCCAAATATGTCATGCAGTTAATGGTCAAATTCGCCTCCCCTCTGCCCTGCTTGCTAGAGGGGAGATCAAAGGTTTAAATGTCCGGTTTAGCTGATCAAAGGACAGATTTAAACGGATGCAGGTTTAAAGTTCCGTTGCTTTCGCTTTCATGCAGTCGGGGGGAGGCAGACTTCCTTTGTTTAAATCTCCCCCGTTTTTAGCCCAATTTTTAAAAATGAAAGAGTCCCGGTTATTTTTCAGTTCTTACTCACGGGGAATCAGTCCGAATTTCTTTTCAGGAAGGAATCGGCGCTCTCCGCTTATGGCGACGCGGCTTCACTTCGCAGGCTGGGTAGCGACTCTCAGCACCGCGCTCACTCCCGATGTCGATCCGTAGCCTTTAAAAAGGCTCTTTCACGGTACCGGGGGGCGCAAAGGTGCCCACCGAGTCTCCTTGTTCTCAGGCTTCAGCGCCTGGGATTTTAGGGGTCCCCCGCTTGCCGTAGCGGGTAAGACCCGAACTTGCGAAGCAGTCCTTCTCCGGAGCTCGGAGCTAGGACCGCCATTAAGCGCTGGCACCGACCGGAAGTCTCGACTTCTGAAATGTATTATTGAATGCATATGAATCCTCTATTAGAATATCTTTCTGAAGATACTGGGAAAGATGAGTTCATATGTCAGCAATTTATGAACATCATTTCCGTGTCTTCTCTTAATTTCACCCATCTACTCTGGAAGGGGTTGGCTCCCATGTACTTGCCTGCCAGAATTCCTCTTTCAATCTGAAGCCTCTCCCTAGTTCTGATGCAACTCATGGATGATCTCTGAAGCTGTGATGCCCTGTGATTTATGCCTCCTTTGCTTTAAGATTGAATTTAGAGCTCAATCTACTCTGCACAACTGAGCTGTTGGCCCTCCATACTAAACCAGCATTCCTACTTTAGCCTGATGCTTACTATTCTCCGTGAGTTGGCATGTCCATTCCACTTGTGCCAGGATATTAGCATCACTGCTTTTTATTTGGAGCTTAAGAAATATAGACTTTACATACCCCAGATTTCCTGACTTTCCATCTTCATACATCTGTGGATACAATATGTGTGGTAATTGTGTTGCTTCCCAGAAGTTGTTCCATTGGGTTGGTTTGTTTCCATTATTCTATTACTCCTGGTTACCAAATGGTGAAGCCTCCCTTTCCTCTACTCTTAAGAGTCAAAGTACCAGAGGCTACATTGTCAGCTTTCCTCTGGGGTGTTCCTTTCCATGCTTGGCCTTTTCAACTTTAATATTAATCAAGCTCTGTGCTCTATGCAAAATGCTGCATTTCGTAGAACAATCCGCAAGAACCTTATACGGACATCACCAGAATTCACTTTAAAATTTCCCAATTGTGAGACTGCACAAAGTTCATGACAAAAGGCAGTTATTATTAACCTCTAATGGGTTTTAATCACATGGGCATTTCTGCAGTCACACGGCCCACATCTAAACAGGGATTAAGAAAGTTCCAAAAATGCTCTGCACAAGCTGGAACGTGTTCACAGGAGGGTGACCAAGATGATAAAGAAACAGTTGAGGGAGTTGGAAAAGAGGAGACTGAGAGGTGATATGATAGCCATCTTCAAATATCTCAAGGGCTGTCACATGGAAGATGGAGCAAGCTTGTTTTCTCCTGCTCTGGAGGGTAGGTCTCAAACCAATGGCTTCAAGTTACAAGAAAGGAGGTTCCAACTAAACATCAGGAAGAACTTTCTGACAGTAAGAGCTGTTTGACAGTGGAACAGTCTCCCTAGGGAGGTGGTGGACTCACCTTCCTTGGAGTTTTTTAAGCAGAGGTTGGATGGCCATCTGCCATGGACACTTTTGTCGATATTCCTGCATTGCAGGGAGCTGGACTAGATGACCCTTCCAGCTCTACAATTCTATGCTTTTGTGATTCTAGGTGCAGATTCAAATTAATCATTTACAGATCACCATTCAAAGAATACCAGCCATGGGTAAGCATCTTGTCAATCCTGATCATAGAAAACAAATGCAAAGGATGTAATTGGGCATTCAGTTCCCATCCAGAGTATCTTTACACTGAGGGATGTTACTTTGTTACTACTCAGATTATTCTCCCATCACACTAATAAACAGGAATGCACTAAATTACTGCACTAGCATTATGAGTCTAATGCAGCATAAATGACCGTGGAGCTGAAGTTCAGAATAGGTAAGATTTAGAAAAAAAAACCCATCTCATAAGCCCTGAGCTTATTACGAGCTGAGCCCAAAATCTTTCTAACCTTCTCGTTCCCTCTACTCCCAGGTCCCAGCAAACAATTTCCTCCTCCTATGATCAGCTCATTCTAAGTAGTGGCCATAATTCATTGGCTCCAATGTGTATTCCAATCCCTGACAGAACAGAAAGGGAAGCCCTGGCGGTTGTTGGCTCCTCACAATGTCCCGTGTTTTTAGGGTTGCAGAGCACTCAGCATCTTGTTCATCTCAACCTTGCCTATTTCCTCTCCAATTTATCTACACCATTCACATCTATAACAGCAACACCGACTCACTGTGGCATGGATATTGCTCAGCAGAGTGGTGCCTGCCATGTTGCACACTGTGCTCCAATAAACGCATTCCCATTTAAACTTTCCATTTGATATCATTGGTTTTTATTAATGTGCCATCTTAACTGCAAGTCCTCAGATCTGATCGCCCAAATCCATTCCCCCTAAAATTACGGAAAGCAAGGAGCGGAGGGATATTTCTGACCATAAGCATAGTGATAACTCTGAATCAACGAAGAAAAGGGAATACTGTTCTGAATTCTCTTTAAAAATACCCTGCTGAGGCTGTATATTGGTGAAGCCACAGTTTTCCGTGCTTTGTTGTATATGGGAATTGCTGTGGATGCTACTTGAATTCTAGTGCATGACTAGAGAAGGGAGCAAGCCCTGTATGAATGAGTATCTGGTGCTTGAAAGCAAGATGACAAATGAGTTTACACCAGTCTGGAGAACTATTGCAGTGACTTCCCATGTGCATTTTAAACGATCAGTCTTTTGTCATATCTTTGCAAATTTGAGTGTCTTCAAAAAAAATTTCCACCTCCCATTCTAACTTGTGTCTTTTAAGATGTGATTAGAAAAGACTAATCTTCGTAATGACTCTTTGCTCACCCCTATTAGCCAATTCTATGCCTTCTCTGATTCAAAAAATGATAATAATGCTCTGAGGTTATGTATCTTCCTGGTTAGCTATGTTAGCAGACATTTTGCAAATGTTCAATCATCCCCCCCTCCTCCTTTGGTTTTCTCCTTGAGAGCAGTAATAACAACATGGTAAAAATAACATGCTATGAAGTCACCCAGGCCAGTGATATCTCACTGCTATGCTGTAAATGTCTTTTGACGAAGAGTGAGGGAACGATGCTGGTAGGTAGAAGGAACAATGCTGTTTTTATTATTGTAAAATAGACCTGGCAATTCTTACCTTTGTGAATTGTCATCATGTTTGGGACGGGGAGGGGAGGGAGGGAAGAAGGGTACGATTTTTTATAAGTAATATTTAATTTATTATTTAGAGTGGTTTCTTTGGGATAATTTATGATCGGGGTGGGTGGGGAGAAAAGGGACATCTGGTTGGAGACCTAGAGCAGGGTGTTAAAGCTGTGGTGTATCTCATCTCGCTGTACGTTGCACTCCCCTTATCTCAGCCTCTGTCTTTGGCGCAGTCTTCTCCAGGCAGATCTTCCTAGGCATCTAAAAGGAAGCTTGGATTTCAGGTAATCAGTATGGCAAAATATGCCACTGGGACCTAGATCCCTTTTAATTTCTGTGTATTGCAATGGGAGAGGCATATGCAAATACATAATCCTTTGGCTGAAATAAATGAGATTTCAAAGTGCTTTTAAAAAAAGGAAAAAGTTCTACAGTAAGGCTGGCATTCTTCTTACGTCTAGGATGAGATTGCCAAAGGTGACCACTTAATTAAATTAGCTCAAGGAGCAGCCTTGGGAACCAGGAGTACTTAGAAAGCTGGATGATATTTATTCATCGTAATGCGCAAACAGTTGCTATGTGTTCATTTCCCTGGGGTGAAAAGACCAAGCCAGGAGGTGGTTTTTGTGTCTGTAAGCCAAGGCAGATTCTCAATGAGGTAGTCAACTTCATTGAGCTATGTTTGTTCAAAGTGCAGGTGAGGCATACAGAACCATCTCCCCACACAGTAGGCATTTTCCTACCAGGCTAGTTTTCTATGTAGAAATTTCTGAAATTTGTTCACCTTCCACGGGTCACATTTCACAGGTGGGTGGGAACACCCATCTGTTCATCACCTGACATCATATGAGTCAGGTGGATCTGAACCCCAGCACACTTGCCTTCAGCACCAAATTTAAATGGAACCAAATGCAAGATGTGCTCGCAAATCAACATTTGGGAGCACCCTCCAAGACCCCCAGTTGTTCCTTAATAGCCATGGTTTTCACCTGTCCCATGTCATATGATGTCAATTGGATGATAGGTGGCATGTTAGGGTGTGTGCAGATCAAATTAGTCCTCATTTGGAGGTTCCCCATGAGCAGCATGTCACACTGGCTCTCTTGAGTGCTTAAGTATACATTGACATAAACACACACGGGAAGCAATGTTTTAATATGCTGATGCAACCCTCTTCTTCATGAGAGCTGGAGACATAGGACACAATCCAGAGACAGGTATGCCTTGAAATAACTGGACTTCAGTTATTTCTCTATAGCAAGCATAGCCAACTTGGTGCCCATCCGGATGCTGTTCGACTCTAACTCCCATCAGCCCCAGTTAGCATGGCCAGTGGTCAGGGATTATGGGAACTGCAGTCCAGTGACAGTAAAGGCTGTATAGCCTTGAGTTCACTTCTCTCTATTTCTCTTATAGTCTCATGACCCTACCACACCTTGTTTCCCAGTTTCTAGCTAGAGACTCTCAACGCAAACTGATTCAGAGCCTTCCCATATGTGGCAGGAAGCCAGAGTTGGTGACCAAGAGTACATTTGGCTCAGCCAGTCTGGCTCTACGATACACGTGTTTGTCTCTTTCATACATTATATTTGTAAGTTTACATTAAAAAAAGAAGATGGTGTTCACCTGCAAAATGCAATGTGTATATCAGTCCTCAAAGGTTCAGGAAAACTGCAGTTCTACACATTTTGTTAAAATGCAGACCAATAGAAAGCTGCATAGTTTCTCTCAATATGCAAAATCGATTCCAGTGACAGATTTTAGCCCCCTGATCTTAGCATTTGGTTTCACAGCTGCCCAATTTGGGGATTTGTTTTTGACTTGCTTTCCAGAGCTCCTGACTATATCGGAGAATTCTGCAGTTTGCTTTTGAGTTTCCTGTTTATATCCGTTGCAACCAATTGTCTGCCTTAAGCACATACATTGTATTTGGTGTGCACTGTATCCAGTGATTTGCAGGGGATGAATATTCAGAAACATTGGACGTGATCTGCTGGGAAGTTCTCCTCCTGAAAGAAATGGAAGCTAAGTGGCAGCTTTTGCTCATTTCCATTGGGGCCTGTCTTGTGCTGGAGAACTTCCCAACAGATGGAGCCCTCATTTGTAAAAAAAATCAACAACAACAAACCAAAAACCTTTCATCGGTGTAAAAAACAAATAAATGAGGATGTAACATGCTAAGCATTGTTCCTTCTCAGTTCTTATTGAAAAGGTGTGTGGGTATGCAGAGGAGATTTCTTTCTTCTTCTTCTTTTAAGGGTTGTATCCTAAAGCATGGCTTCCATGGTTTCATCCTCCAGCTAATTCACAGTTATTAAACAGAGGTTCTGCCACTGCCCAGTCTTCAAGAGAGAATCCATACAAGTCATTAACCTGTGTCTGGAGGCATTTATCAAACAGGAGTGACTTACACCACAGTTTTAACTAGCCTTAGGGGGAGAAAAAGAATCTTGTTGTTACAAAAAGCCTAAAAATTGGGCATTTTGAGCCTACAAAAGTTTTCTTTGAATTGTTGGACTCTAGCATTGTTAACCAAATTAGATTAGTGACTGCAATATTTAAGTGTAAATCTTGTTCTACGAGGAAGGGAACTTGCTTAGGGTTTGGAAATAAATGACTGTTTCTACACACAATCTTGTATACTACTACATGAGGAAAAAAGGGGGGTTTTGTAATGTACTGTAGAACAGTCTCATATTCATTTTTTTATAGAAATGTTATTCCAATGGTGCATTTTTTTGTTTAATAAATAAAAGTTTTGATACAAAATCTACCTCTGTCGGCCTCATGCATCAGGTGCGAAAGAGACATTTGGGTGAATTGGGATATGCATTCTCAATCCAGAAGCGCAACAAGCTCAGTCCCGTGACATCCTGTTGTACAGACTTGATTCGTTTATTTGCACCTATTCCTGCATTCAGGCCAGGGGTCCTGCCACACATCTTCCTGCTGCCTGAAATGCTGTGGGTGTCCATGGAAAGCAGGGTCTTCTCGGTGGTGGAACCTAGGCTATGTCTCTTCTCCCAAAGGGCTTTTGTTGCCGCTTTACTACCACAACTCAGGACACATTAAATCAGCGTTGGGAGATGTTTTGCAGGCCAGGGGTTTCATTTCTTCATGACTAGCCTTTCAGGGGTCACCTTCAAGTTGTGGGCAGGATCGGGGCAAAAGTGGCCAGGGCAATGGCTGTGATTCCCTATTCCAGAGGTTCCCAACCTTTGCACTGAATGCTGTCATCAGATGTGGCTTGCCAGCTTCATGACAGGTGGCTTGCTGTTGTTTACCAGGATGAAGAGGAGGCAGGTGAGTCAGCATGGTGCAAAAACACCAGCTGAGTCAATCCAGTGCTCATGCCAGCATATTTACACCACCCTGACCTCCCTGCCACCTCTTCCCTCCCAGTAAGCAACAGTGATTCACCTGGCAGGAGGCTAGCCTAGTGGCTGTACCCCTCTTGGTGAACTGCACTGTCAAACATCTAATACCATCTTGCCTCCCTTCCCATTCTTTTCCGTCAAGGTGGTGCTTTTAACTCAACCTTCCCACAGTACTTTTGAAGCAGAGAAGCTTGCGCTTTGGAGAAAAAGGCAGCCACTCACCACGGGCGCCTTAAGAGGAAACCGCTTTGGTTCTGACAGCTGCAGACTTGATGGCTTTTCTTTCCGTCTCTGGCAGGTTTCTCGCGTTTGGTTTTCCTTTCCTCTTAATTCCTCAAAAGATGCTTTTAGAAGCCTCGCTGGAAAAGAGAAAGCAATAATAACCCAAGGTGTTGGATGCAAATCCAATAGTCCTTTCTCCCACACACAATGTGGATTTCTTCTGACGAGGCAACGCTTTGCGATAGCTTAAAGAGTCAGCTGGAGTGGGAGAATGCTGCTCCTCTCGCCTATCCTTTAACTCCAGATTTGCTTGGGATTCTTAAAGAGCAGGGGTGGGGAAATTGGATCTGCTCTGTGGGCCACAGGAGGATGGTCTATTACAGTGAATATGGGCAGGACCCCATCAACTTTGGTTGCCCCCCCATAGATGCCTGCTTTCTTACTTACAATTGGTCCAAAGAGTGGCACTGCCTATCTACTTCCCCCTGCCCCTTAGTCTTGGTGTTGCCTTTGCAGAACTGGGCAGGGAGGAGGATGGACTCTACCTGTCCTCTGGTTCCACTTGCTGTTGCTCTCTGTTGCTCTAATGAAATAAAAAAAAAAATCTTTAAAATAACCTTTGTAAAAAAAAAAAAAACCAGAAGCTTTTTTATTAGGAATTATAGGTACCAACATTCCAGACGACCAGAAAAGACTGTTTATGTGTATGAGAACAGCTGTACGGATTCTACTAGCCCAGAGATGGAAGGAAGAGTCAGCCCTGACCAGAGAAGCATGGCAAACCAAGATGATGGACTATGCCAAAATGGCAAAATTAACTGAAAAATTGGCAGGATTTAAACCACACTTGTAAAGTAACAAAAAGTATGGATAAATTAGAAGGATTTTTTGGGGATAAATACTGATATGCAGTTGTAAATATTATCATTAGGACCCATGGAATGGAGTGGGGGAAGTCAGGAGATTCAGAGTAATCTCGACATTCGGATTCTGAATTGTTGTTTGCTGTTGTTTATACGTTTTAAAATAAAAAAGGATTTCACCATAGATGGGCCTTTGCTGTGATCTAGCAGGGCCGTGGATTCCTATTGTCTGGGAAAGCTTCACTTGTTAGCAAGGCTGGTAATAAAGTATCAACCATACTCATTTGGCTTCTTCCTGGAGGGAGTGGGATGGCCAAGACTCGTCACATGTGTTCATCAGTATGTTCCAACTTTACCCATCCCAGAACCAGCCTGAAATTGGGCAGCTCAGTTAGTTAGAGTGTGGTGCTGATAATGCAAGGTTGCAGATTCGCTCCCCATATGGGACAGCTGCATATTCCTGCGTTGCAGGAGTTGGACCAGATGATTCTTGGCATCCCTTCCAATGCTACAATTCTATGATTCCAGCAAAGAGAGCTGCTTTAGCAGTAGTAGTGGGCTTATGGTCCTCTAGGCTGCCTTTATTACAAATTGGGCTGTTTGTTTGCTGCTTCAAAGATGCTCTGTTCAATAAATGCAGATCAACAAACAGAAAAATGAATTCATCCTTGCATTGAAAAAACCTGTCTGCTTCCTTTAAATGTTTTCATCCAAAACATCCTTTGCATATGATCAAGTCTTGGAACGAAACAATTGTATTTTTCTTTCAAGATATTTTTTAATGAAGTTTAATTAAGATACACACACACACACACACACAAATAAAAAAATTCCTTCCTGTAGCACCTTAAAGACCAACTAAGTTAGTTCTTGGTATAAGCTTTCGTGTGCATGCACACTTCTTCAGATACACTGAAACAGAAGTTGCCAGATCCTTCTATATATTGAGAAGGTGGGGAGGGGTATTACTCAGAAGGGTGGTGGGAATCGGAGATTGGCAGATAGCTGAGATGAGCCTGTTGACGACTCTTAACGACTGCAATAGGTCTTACAGGAAAGTTGTCTGGACTTGTACATTGACTGCTTCCGCCACAGAATCCAAACAGATGTAACCAGAAAACACCATCGCTTACAACAAAATCTAAACCATGCTGAAAGGAGAGCCATAGATAATCTCAGAAACAACCCAAACATTATAATTAAAGAAGCAGACAAAGGGGGAGCTGTCGTCATCATGAACAAAACTGACTACATTCAGGAGGCTCACAGACAACTTTCCAATACCGCCTTTTACACAAAATTGGACTCAGACCCCACACAAGAATACAAGAAAGAACTGAACAAGATTGTTAAGGAGCTACCCCCACACATCCAAGAACAGATCCTCACCAACACACCAACAGAACCTCGACCAGGAACTTTCTATCTTCTACCTAAAATACACAAACCAGGAAATCCAGGACGCCCCATCATTTCAGGTATTGGCACTATTACAGTGGGTGTCTCCGGTTATATGGACTCTGTTCTGAAACCATATGCCATCAGTGCTCCCAGCTATGTACGTGACACCACAGATTTTCTGAGAAAAATACAATCTTTAAATAATCTTCCCAACAATACTATACTAGCTACTATGGACGTGGAATCTCTGTATACCAACATCCCACACAACGATGGTTTACAAGCTATAAGGAACACCATTTCAGATAAAACCACAGCGGACCTTGCCACCAAACTCTGCCAATTTGTCCTTACCCACAACAACTTCAAATTCGGTGATGACCTGTTCCTTCAGATCAGCGGCACAGCAATGGGCACCCGCATGGCCCCACAGTATGCCAACATCTTCATGGCAGATTTAGAACAACGTTTCCTAAACTCCTACCCACTCAAACCTCTCTTGTACCTGCGATACATTGACGATATTTTTATCATCTGGACACATGGTCAACAGACCCTGGACACCTTTCACCAGAAATTCAATGATTTTCACCCCACAATCAACCTTACAATGAATCAATCTATGCAAGAAATACATTTTTTGGACACCACTATAAAAATACAGGATGGACGCATAGACACCACCTTATACCGTAAACCAACTGACCGACAAACATATCTACATGCCTCTAGCTACCATCCCAAACATACCAAACAGTCCATTGTATATAGCCAGGCACTACGTTACAGCCGCATCTGTTCCAATTCTACAGACAGAGACTCTCACCTAAGAGATCTACAGCAAACCTTTTCAGAACTAAAATACCCAGCAGATGAAGTTAGACAACAGATCAACAGAGCCAGACTGATACCCAGAGAGAACTTGCTGCAAGACAGACCCAAAAAAGAAAATAACAGAACACCACTAGTCATCACATACAGCCCCCAAGTTAAAACAGTTCAACGCATCATCAGAGATCTACAACCTCTCCTGGACAATGACAGTTCTCTTTCTCAAGCTCTGGGAGGAAGACCTTTCATTGCCTACAGACAGCCACCCAATCTTAAACAACTCCTAACCCACAATAATACTACAACCAGACTTAACACGGACACTGGCACCAGAGCCTGCAATAAACCCAGATGCCAACTTTGCTGCCACATACACCCGGACAACACCATTACTGGCCCCAACAACATCACACATACCATCTCGGGACTATTTAATTGCTCATCGTCTAACATTGTGTATGCCATCAAATGCCAACAGTGTCCTTCAGCTCTCTATATTGGACAAACAGGCCAAACCTTACGCCAAAGAATAAATGGACATAAATCTGACATCAAGAATCACAAAACAGAGAAACCAGTAGGAGAACACTTCAATCTCCCAGGACATTCTATACAAGATCTCAAAGTAGCTGTTTTACTACAAAGGAATTTCAGAAATAGACTGGAAAGAGAAGCTGCTGAATTACAACTCATTACCAAACTTAAAACAATGGAGAGACCTGGTCTGAATAGAGACATTGGATTCTTATCTCATTATACATGACTAAGCCATCTCTCACCCCCTCACCCCTTGCCTTTTCCTGTAAGACCTATTGCAGTCGTTAAGAGTCGTCAACAGGCTCATCTCAGCTATCTGCCAATCTCCGATTCCCACCACCCTTCTGAGTAATACCCCTCCCCACCTTCTCAATATATAGAAGGATCTGGCAACTTCTGTTTCAGTGTATCTGAAGAAGTGTGCATGCACACGAAAGCTTATACCAAGAACTAACTTAGTTGGTCTTTAAGGTGCTACAGGAAGGAATTTTTTTATTTGGACTATGGCAGACCAACACGGCTACCCATCTGTAACCACACACACACACACACACACGATAACACTACAATATTGTGCAGTCCCTGTGAACTTGGAAGTAAATATACTCATGGAAATTCATCAGCATCCTATTGCAAATTTCTCCTAATATGCACATTTGTGTGCACTTTTGCTTAATATACAAACATTCGCAAAGCAATTTCCTGCATTTTCTCTGTTGTTTTCACTCATAGTTTGCATGCACACTTTACCCTAGTGTGTGCATTATTGTACACTCTACTTGGCTGGAGAACTGAACTGTAAAATTCAGAGTAGTGTGAAGTATGACTTTCCAAAGCTGCTGTTTCAGTTTGCATATCGTTTTAGAAAGGAGCCTGCTAAACAGCCACTTTCCATTCATACTCAAGGTGCTGAAGCTCCAAAACTCCTGTTCGAATCTGCCGCCAGCAAAAAGAGCTGTCTCCTAAAGGGTTAGCTTTTGGTGAATCGTCTAGCCAATGTGTTGAGGAGCCTGTCACTGGAAATGTAAATCAGTTTGATGAAGTTTGTGAGTCAGCAGAAATTTCTTTGGCAAAAGACAGGAAAATTGGCTTCCAGGTGGAGAAATCAAAATTAGAAACAGAACTGTTAGAACCCAATGCTAAGAATTTGTCTAGAATGTATAACTTGTTGCTGAAATGGAATACACAAGATGAAACAGTTAAATCAGCTATGATTAAGTGGGCACAGGACATTGGTCATAACATTATGTTTGCTGACTGGGAACAGTTGTGGACCACCGGTTTGAAATTTACGGCATGTAATGCCTTAAAGGAAAATATTATGAAAATGATCTATAGGTGGTACATGACCCCAGTCAAGCTAGCAAAAATCTACCATTTGCCTGACAATAAGTGTTGGAAATGTAAAGAAACTGAAGGTACTTTCTATCACCTTTGGTGGACGTGCCCAAAGATTAAGGCTTTCTGGGAAATGATATATAATGAAATGAAAAAGGTACTTAAATGTACTTTCCCTAAGAAACCAGAGGCCTTTCTCTTGGGCATTGTCGGCCAATTGGTGCCAAAGAAAGACAGAACTTTTTTTATGTACGCTACCACAGCAGCAAGAGTACTCATCGCAAAGCATTGGAAGACTCAAGATCTACCCACTCTGGAAGAATGGCAGATGAAGGTGATAGACTATATGGGACTGGCTGAAATGACCGGCAGAATCCGTGACCAGGGGAGAGAGACGGCGGATGAAGATTGGAAGAAATTTAAAATTTATCTTAAGAAACATTGTAAAATTAATGAATGCTAAAATGTCGAGGTTTTAGGAAAAAAAAGGGGACTACAGCTGTAAAAGATTAAGTAAAAGAAAAGAATTAGGGGAAAATTTGATAAAACCAAGGGTTAGGATTTGCTGAGACAAGTTTGGAAACTGGGATGTAGAAAGGGGAGGTATGGGGAAGTCGGTGAAGTAAGGTTTAAGAAAAAAGGATATGAAATTATATATGTTCGTTTGTGTGTTTGTTTGTTTGTATTGTGTATTGTTTGTGTTTATAAAAACTGTGAAAAACCAATAAAAATTTTATTTTAAAAAAAGGAAATTTCTTTGGCAAAGTCTGGTGAGAATACCCTCCCTCACCTCTTCATGATAAGGACTTTAAGAAAGAACTGCTTAAGGACCCAACTTTAGAAGTATGTAGAGGTGCATGAGATCCCTAGGGCTGGCACTGAACCAAGAGTTACTCTCATCTGGGAAGAAGGTTGCTTTTTAGACAATTCTTTCCAAAGAAATCTGCCCCAGAATGTGAGCCAAGAAGATGGTTGGTACTGACCCAGACATACAGGAAGACTCTTTTACATCTGGCTCATGAAGCTGCCTTTTGGGGTTTAAGCATACATTAGAAAAGGTCACTAGAGAATTTTATTAGCCTAATGTGTTTCAAGATGTTAAGTCAGATGTTAGGTCTTGTGATGCGTGCCCCACTACTGCCGCCATGTCACGAAGGGGGTCGTTTTCCAGAGTCCTCCCTCAACCTACTAATCAATCACACGCAGGCATGGAATGGGTGACCAAGCCTTATTGGCTTCTTCTCTGGCACCAGCTACAGAACATCAAACAGCAACTCTAAAATAGGTGTGTTCTCTCCCTTCCCCGGCAGGTTAACTCGAAGATTGATAGGGGTTGGGGAATGCTGGCAACCAGCCAGACCCATCTCATGCTCCCACTTTGGGGACTAATTGCTACCACCTGCCTGAGGGGCCCCACCCAGCAGTACTTGCTCACAGGATCACTACTTCATGATATGAATTAGGTAGGTTTGTTTCTAAATGTGAACTGAACCAAATTCCTTCACCATTCCGCTGTCACCTGGTATGGCATGGTCTGGTATCTAGTGATACTAGTAAAAATAGCTGAAAGGGTTGAAGTTCATTACATTGAAACAGTGTTGTGCTACCGAATCTTGTTCTTCAATAAGTTGATAAGAAGGAATACACCTCCTTCTATGAAGGCTCTTCCTTTCCCCCCATGGTATAGACAACAGGTGAAAATTAATTACATTTGAATGATGACCCAAGTGGCAGACCTGGGGGTTACGTTCTATCCCTCTTCTTTCTCTATCTGTGCTGCGGAGTCCTTGAAAAATTCTATTTGGGATTGTCAGTAGGGATTAATGGGTGCCTATTCCATTATATTACATTTAAGCACAGAGAAATATGACTGTAGGGTAAACCAACCTGTGATGTATGGTATTTGTTGAGGTTTTCATTTTGAATTGAAAATGGTGGGGCTCTAATAAATTTATCATGGTTCAGTATATTATCAGGCAAGTGGGAATATTTTACTCCATGCACAAAAAGATTCTGTCCTCCTTCGGGCCTCATAAATTAAATCCCCTTTGAGTTTCTCAGGTAACAAAATAACATTAGGCCTCATAATCATAGAATCATAGAATCATAGAGTTGGAAGAGACCACAAGGTCCATCGAGTCCAACCCCCTGCCAAGCAGGAAACACCATCAGAGCACTCCTGACATATGGTTGTCAAGCCTCTGCTTAAAGACCTCCAAAGTAGGAGACTCCACCACACTCCTTGGCAGCAAATTCCACTGTCGAACAGCTCTTACTGTCAGGAAGTTCTTCCTAATGTTTAGGTGGAATCTTCTTTCTTGTAGTTTGGATCCATTGCTCCGTGTCCGCTTCTCTGGAGCAGCAGAAAACAACCTTTCTCCCTCCTCTATGTGACATCCTTTTATATATTTGAACATGGCTATCATATCACCCCTTAACCTCCTCTTCTCCAGGCTAAACATGCCCAGCTCCCTTAGCCGTTCCTCATAAGGCATCGTTTCCAGGCCTTTGACCATTTTGGTTGCCCTCCTCTGGACACGTTCCAGTTTGTCAGTGTCCTTCTTGAATTGTGGTGCCCAGAACTGGACACAGTACTCCAGGTGTGGTCTGACCAGAGCAGAATACAGTGGCACTATTACTTCCCTTGATCTAGATGCTATACTCCTATTGATGCAGCCCAGAATTGCATTGGCTTTTTTAGCTGCCGCGTCACACTGTTGGCTCATGTCAAGTTTGTGGTCAACCAAGACTCCTAGATCCTTTTCACATGTACTGCTCACATGTAATAAATCAGCAGGGACTTTGTAAGGAGGAGGGGGGAATTGCTACAAGGTGTTTTTGCTTTAGAAAGTCAAGCTGACAGTTTAAGCGATATGCTCTACTTGGCTGACCTTTGTCTTTAATATTTCTTGCACTGTGCATTATTTAAACGGATGCAGGTTATAGCCCGGATTCTTACCTTTGATCCATAAATTTTCTGCCTCCTTGAATGCTCTCGGCTCCAGATGCTCAAGGGGTGAGTCTGGATTTCCTACTGTCCCTTTGCGGAATGTCAACATCGCCAAAAACAGACAAGATACAAATAATGGCACTATTATTTGTTTGTTAACATAAAAGTGCCGATCGTCGTTGTCAGGGGTTCAGGAGCAGAGGCGAGGGCAAGGGAGGAAACAGAGAGCGAGGGGGAGGAGTCCGAAGAGAAAATGAGTGATGACGACGACCCGAGATCTCCGAGTCTTTCCAGTGAATCAGAAGATTCACAGAAAGGAGCGCCAGTGGCCAGAGCAAGGGGGGAGCCTAGGGGGACACCCCAGGAAGAAGGGTCCAGAGGGGGCTCAGAGGGCAGCAGTTGGAAATCGGGGCCAGCGTCACCAACAGAGCGCAGTGGAGAGGAAGGGCGCCAGGTATCGAGCTCTGGCAGCTCGCAGCAGGGGGGAGGGCATGAGTCAGGAGTGGCCACACCTCCATCGGGGAGCGAAGAAACGGTTAAGCGGAAAGTGGAAGGTTGGGCGCGCGCGCCAAGTTCAAATGCACAGGAAGGTGGCGCAGTAAGCAGCCCGGAAAGGGAGCCAGGTCCTAAAGCCCGACGCAAGGAGACAGAAGGGTCCGGGGGGTCCGCGTCAGAAGAGTCCAGGAAGGAAGAGACCACGGGGGGCAGAGGGACCCAGAGAAGAACGGTCAGGCGGAAAAGGTGGAGTAAGGCTAGGGTATTAAGCTGGTGTACAGGGGGCGGAGACTCAGACGGAGCTTCACCGGTCTAACCCATAAGACGTAGAGCTGCACGCAGCAGCTTGAGAATGGAAACTGTAACTCAATAAAGACTTTTATAAAGTGAACACTGGCTAGCGTGATCCTCTGTGAGCTAGGATCTGGAAGCAGCTCTGACAGTCGTGATGAGCAGGATGTATCTAAGGTGCAATATGTCTCTGACCACAACAGACTGGAACCCCATGGAAATCCTATCAGGGGAGCCAAGACCACCAAGAGTCAGACAGGGCTAGCAACTTTCAGCACTGCCAGGGCCCCGGTTCTTTGGCATGGTCCGCCACTGATTCCTACCTGGACCTCCATTCAACTTTTTATGATGCTCTTATCCAGTGGAGAGGGGACGCGGGTGGCGCTGTGGGTTAAACCACAGAGCCTAGGACTTGCCAATCAGAAGGCCGGTGGTTTGAATCCCCGTGACAGGGTGAGCTCCTGTTGCTCGGTCTCTGCTCCTGCCAACCTAGCAGTTCGAAAGCACGTCAAAGTGCAAGTAGATAAATAGGTACCGCTCCAGCGGGAAGGTAAATGGCATTTTTGTGTGCTGCTCTGGTTCGCCAGAAGCGGCTTAGTCATGCTGGCCACATGACCCGGAAGCTGTACACCGGCTCCCTTGGCAATAAAGCGAGATGAGCGCTGGAACCCCAGAGTCGGTCACAACTGGACCTAATGGTCAGGGGTCCCTTTACCTTTACCTAATCCAGTGGAGGGGGGCAGACCTCAGGTCCAGGATCACTCCCCTCACAGGGAGACATTAAACACCTCCCTGGCACAGCCAGCTGACCTCCTTGCTAGTTTTTATCAGCCAAGAGGGGCGAGGGTCCAGAGTTCAAGTGGTCACCCTCACTGATCCAAGCAGCTTGTCTACCTTCTTGAGCCTTAAAAAGGTAAAGGACCCCTGACAGTTCAGTCACGTACGACTCTGGGGTTGCGGCACTCATCTCGCTTTACAGGCTGAGGGAGCCAACGTTTGTCTGTAGAAAATTTTTCCGGGTCATGTGGCCAGCATGACTAAACCACTTCTGGCAAAACCAGAGCAGCACACGGAAATGCCATTTACCTTCCCGCTGGAGCGGTACCTATTTATCTACTTGCACTTTGATGTGCTTTTGAACTGCTAGGTTGGCAGGAGCTGGGACTGGGCAATGGGAGCTCACCCCACTGCGGGGATTCGAACTGCCAACCTTCCGATCAGCAAGCCCTAGGCTCAGTGGTTTAGACCACAGCCCCACCCCCGTCCCTCTTGAGCCTTACCAGCTGAAAATAATCCAATGCAACAAACTAGAAAACTGCTCTGGACACTCCTTGAGACAGTGGAGTCAAGATCCTGGTGAAAGTAAGCAGTTTTATCCTCAGAATGCTTTGCAAACAAGTCACAGAACCTTCAGTTCTGCCACCTCCTTCAAGCAAGACTGTAAGAAGCCCTTAGAGAGCCTGGTGAGAGAGGTTGAATCTCTATCGACTTCAGCAACTCCCACTCACCAACCTTCAAGTCTGCCCTAATGCTACACCAACTAACCAGGTGGTCACAGCTAGTTAAAACCAACCCCTTGCCGCTTTCCCATCCAGGTGTTAGTGATACAGGCAAGATCACTTCCCCACTAATAATAATAATAATAATAATAATAATAATAATAATTATTTATTATTATTTATACCCCACCCATCTGGCTGGGCTTCCCCAGCCACTCTGGGTGGCTCCCAACAAAATATTAAAATATAATAATGCATCAAACATTAAAAGCTTCCCTAAACAGGGCTGCCTTCAGATGTCTTCTAAAAGTCTGGTAGTCTCTTTGATATCTGGTGGGAGGGTGTTCCACAGGGCGGGTGCCACTACCGAGAAGGCCCTCTGCCTGATTCCCTGTAACTTGGCTTCTCGTAGTGAAGGAACTGCCAGAAGGCCCTCAGCGCTGGACCTCAGTGTCTGGGTAGAACGATGGGGGTGGAGACGCTCCTTCAGATATACTGCACCAAGACCATTTAGGGCTTTAAAGGTCAGCACCCACACTTTGAATTGTGCTCAGAAACGTACTGGGAGCCAATGTAGGTCCTATAATCAGATTATGGATGAGGGAGGTCTTACTCAGAGCCGACCTGGCATTCAGCAACAGCATCCACAGACCCAAGAGCTGGCTGATATGACAACTGCAATTCCGCAGTTTGGAGGAGGGTCTAGTACACAGCACCATCACTAACTCTATAGCCTTACCTCTTTGTCTGCATAGCCCCATCCTTGCTTCTGTTTCTTAGGAACATCTTGTTCCATCTACCTCAGTATTGTCTACGCTGATTGGAAGAAGCTCTTCAGAGCTTCAGGCAGGGAATTTTTCCCAGTCCTACCTGGAGAAACCAGGGATAGATCCTGGAACCTTCTGCATGTAAGATACAGTGGTACCTTGATTCTCAAACACTTTGGTACTCAACTTGGAACCCAAACACTGTGAACCTGGAAGTAAGTGTTCTGGTTTGCGAACTTTTTTTGGAAGCCGGGCGTGCTCCGTTTTGAGTGCCACACTTCCATTTTGAGTGTTACGCTGAGATCTGTCTGTTTTTGCTATTTATTTTGCATTTTTGTTTTTGCGGATCTTTTTGTTTTCTTTTTGTGATTGTGTGGAACCCAGTTCAGCTACTGATTGATTGATTGTGTGACTGCAGTACATGGTTTATTGCTTTCATTTTATGGATCAATGGTCTCATTAGATAGTAAAATCCATGTTAAATTGCTGTTTTAGGGGTTGATTTTAAAAGTCTGGAACAGATTAATCCATTTTGCATTACTTTCTATGGGAAAGTACGCCTTGGTTTTGGAATGCTTTGGCTTTGGAATGGACTTCCGGAATGGATTAAGTTTGAGAACCAAGGTACCACTCTAGATGCTTCACCACTGAGCTACATCTCTTCCTCATATATTTTTACGCCCATCAGGGTGGGCTACAACTTCAGAACTAGTATTATACATCAGGCAGCCTGTAAATATTTATTTTAAAACTCTGTCTCTGCTGTTTAGCACACATTGATTGCATGTTCTCTCCATCTATATCCTTCTCAAGGTCGTTTTTGTGGGAATATTGAGGGGTATAATAACCAGGACTTCTTTGCTCCCTGAAGCATCTCTCTTTGCTAGAGAAATGAGTCTCTTGCCGATTTGGACACGACTGATGTGCTGGAATTGTTTGGTTGTTGCGTGACTGATAAATGGCTATAGATCTGAATGTTGCTCAAGGACAGAACATCAAGCATTCAATTGGCCATATATCCCTCTATGCCGCAAAAGTCTTCATTATTAATGTGCCCAGAAAATAATGACTTAAACATTTAGCTGGCATATTTTTGGAGGGGAGGAGCAGGGCAACTGGAGCATGAAAAATTAGCACCAAATTATCTTTCATCAATTTTATATATGTACATTTCAGGAGAAATGCTGCTATTTACATGCCCTGCTCTGCCGGTTATAACTGCTGGAGTCATCCCAGTCCATGAGCTAGCTAAGCCGGTGTACGTGGCTCTAAGTCAATTTAGCCGTATTGAAGACAAGGGGACCTCTGTCGGCTTCAGTCAAAGGGATTCTCGTGTACTTGGTGCGTGGAAGGAGCTAACGAAAGTTATTAACTTATGACGACGTTGGCTCAATTCGCCCCTATTAATGAAGAAATTAATGTAAAAGAAAAATGTGAGCAGAATAATGAGGATAGAATCTTCAAACAAGGACACTGACTTCACTGAGAAATGTTTCAACAGGTACTTTTCTGCTACAGATGCTTCAGCAGGTAGAAGATGGTCAGAGGTCAACCTCTGAAGAAGCTGAGGAGCACGCATGACACCAGTAGCACAGTCTTGTGTTGTGGCCAGCGGAGGCTGATCATACTTTTCCACACAGTACCTCTACCACCAAGCTCTGTCATGGTACGGCACCATCCCAATGGCAGCATTTTGGGGACATGTGGTAGATGGGAAGGGATGGATCAATCAATCTCATCATCTGAAGATCCAGTATCAGGGAAGGGTAGAGGACATGCTTTCTATGCAGATGGTCCCAGGTTCAATCCCCAGCATCACCAGCTAAGGATGGGGGAAGGCTCCTTCTGAAATTCTGAAGAGCCATGTAGGCAATACTGAGGGAGTTACTCAGTTTAAAGGCAAAATAAAAAAAATCCTTCCAGTAGCACCTTAAAGACCAACTAAGTTAGTTCTTGGTATGAGCTTTCGTGTGCATGCACACTTCTTCAGATACATTTCTTCAGTGTGCATGCACACGAAAGCTCATACCAAGAACTAACTTAGTTGGTCTTTAAGGTGCTACTGGAAGGATTTTTTTTATTTTGACTATGGCAGACCAACACGGCTACCTATCAGTTTAAAGGAGCTGACTTTGTTCTTATGAACCTATCTGTGGCCTATTTTGCAGGTGTTTGTTCAGAAGTCTGTTCTTCTGTTTCAATTCCACATTAATCTCTTATTTATTTATTTTTTAAAAAAAGGCCATACAGACATTTGTATTTAAATTCATACTTAATGGCACATGTTATCATCAATACATATTTAAATATCATCATCATCAATCTTTATTACGGTCCAAATTGTTACAAAGCAATACACAATTCATATAGCCTACCTCCAGGTTAAACAAGCATTTTGTTCAGAATATAAGGATCACTGGTTCTTGCAACCACCGATAAAATCTTTGCCACTGTTAATGTTCTAGCATTTGTCCGGTCTTCCAATAGGAACCTGACATAGTGAGCCTCTAAATATGTACTACATCTCAAAATACACATTTCTAAATGTTGTTGTTTAGTCATTTAGTCGTGTCCGACTCTTTGTGACCCCATGGACCAGAGCACATCAGGCACTCCTGTCTTCCACTGCCTCCCGCAGTTTGGTCAGACTCATGCTGGTAGCTTCGAGAACACTGTCCAACCATCTCATCCTCTGTCGTCCCCTTCTCCTTGTGCCCTCCATCTTTCCCAACATCAGGGTCTTTTCCAGGGAGTCTTCTCTTCTCATGAGGTGTCCAAAGTATTGGAGCCTCAGCTTCAGGATCTGTCCTTCCAGTAGCACTCAGGGCTGATTTCCAAACAACACATCCCATCTGTGCAAGGATTTCCCCCTCTCTCCTCCTCCTCTTGTGTGCCCCACATGCCTTCCCCAAATCTGATCTACAGGGCTGGGGGAACCCCTACAACAGTTTTGGAAAGTGTTTAAGGGGAGGGTGCGGGGAACAACATTGGAAACAAACCCTTGCATATTTTAATTATGGATATTTTAATGTTTGCACCATTGTTTTTTATACTTAGAAGCCTAATTTGGCATTAAGTGGTATATAAATTAATATAATAATACAGATGCCTTTCTTTCCTTCAGAGAGAAAAGCACCTGAGGTCAATTTTGATTGGAGAAATAGCCCACAGGGAAAATCTTTAGCATCTCATCTCCTCAGCTGCTGCTGCTGCTGCTTTCCTTGAATTCAGAGCCCACCAGGACTGTATCCCCCCCCCACAAATTCTGGTGGGGAGACACTCCCTGTATCTCACACATAATATCTAGTTCAGTTCTCAAATGGGCAGGATCTTCCCCTCTTCCCATTACACTTGGCATCAAAGCAAGTCAATATCCCTCGACTTCTCAAATATGTAAATATAAACGTTTTACTTTCCAGATCACAGAGTTTCAATAAAAATGTGCGTCAGATTAACCCGAGGCAATTTTGTTCAGACTCTGATGGAACTGAATGGGGTAATTGGGTCTCATCAGGAACACTGCACTCCTCATCTAGAAACTCATTTCTCCTCTGTTTGACTAGGCGAGATTTTCATATCCTAGAAAAAGGTTCATTTGTGCCTCCTAAACAAGGGAGGGGCCCGGGAGGGGAAATCTTAGCAAAAGAAAGGAACAGGAAAAAAGAGCATCTGATGATATATAGCACTCTTCTTGCAGCAGGAGAAATTACTTCCACTCTACTTAGGCAAGCCTGCATATAGATGACAACAATATGCATTTATTTACAATGAATCAAGAATGGGAGAGATTAAGCCAGCATTTTTCACTCTTAACAGGCAAAGCTCAAACTCCAGAGTGGATGAACCCACCTTGCACTTTGACTTCTTGAACTATTTGGAGGGCAAAACCAAAATGGAACATAGGAAACTAGTTTAGGTTAGTTAGGTTCAGTGGCACAGCGTGGGTTGCCAGCACCCGGGGCAAGGTGCAAAAGGGGCAGCAGCATCGTCATGGGAAAGGGGGACAGCATGTCACTGTGGGTCCTCCACCCCTGTTTTTTAGTGCAACCTTTGAGATGCAGACTCTCCTGGGAGCTGCTGGACGCAGACTCTAATCACCCAACTGGAGCCCCTCTGGTGCATTGGATCACCCTGTACCAGCCGCCTCAGCTCTTCGTAGTGGGCCTACAGGAAGCTCCACTCATGTGGCCCAGGAGCCAGTGTGCTGCCAGTCAAAGCTTGCATGGCTACCTCTTCATACACAATGGGTGCTCCGGTAGCACCCAGCTCTGCCTCGGGGCTCTGCAGTGCCAGGGGGGCCCTGGCCACCTCCATTCCAAATTACCTCAATTTTCTAAGCATGCTTGTCTAAAGAAGAATGTTCTTAGTAGGTGCTGAAAAGTGTACAGCGATGGCATCTGCTTGATCTCAACAGGCAGGGCATTCCAAAGCGCAGGCGCTGCCGCACCAAACAACTGAGTTCTTACAAATGCAGAATACATCGATACGATATGATAATCTTTATTGTCATTGTCTCATACAGAACAACGAAATTGAAAAAATCTACATCAGACATTCAAAAACCAACAAGCCTGCTATCTCAGCTATCCCAGCCTAGTTAGCCCCCTAAAAACTCTGATACACCATAATTAAATACAATATACTCCCGTAGAGACTACCTTACACTACGTTTAAAACCAAAATCGCATTTGAATAGAAACTGTTTCTCAGGCAGCTAGTCTTAGTCTTTATAACCCTGCCAGAAGGCAGAAGCTGAAAGAGATCATTTCCGGGGTGCGCACTATCCTGCACTATCTCTGCAGCTGTCTTATGACACCTGGAAGCATAGATTTGATCCAAGGTGGGAAGAGTGCACCCAATTATTCTCAATGGTAAAATGCCATCAGCAGGTCCTTTGGGAGATTGTTTTTCTGGAGGATTCTCAGAAAATATAACCTCTGCTGTGTTCTCTTCATCTCATCATATGTGACAACTGTAGTAGTACCAATTCTGCCACTTGAAGTGGTCAAGTGGGCACATGTCGCTGTCAGGGACTGGACTGGGGAGGAGGAATGGTGGTGACCGTTCCCTCCCCGCTACTGCATTTCCCAGAGAAGAGGGAGACAATATAGATGTACAAAAACCGTGTGCTGCTCTGGTTCGCCATACTTAGTCATACTGGCCATATGACCCAGAAAAACTGTCTGCAGACAAACATCGGCTCCCTCGGCCAGTAAAGCAAGTTGAGCGCCACAACCCCAGAGTCGTCTGCGACTGGACCTAACGGTCAGGGGTCTGAGATAAGTGGGGTAAGAATGCAACCTTACTGATTTATTTATTCATTACATTACATATCCCACTTTTCCTTCAAGGAGCTCCAGGTGGTGTACACAGTGCTGTTTTTCTGGGGGACGTAGGGGTACACATACCCCTAAACATTTTGTGAATCAAACAGGAGAAGAAACTAGTTTTTAAAAAAAAAAAAAATTATTCTCTAGCATGGTGAATTATGGGGGGAAAGCACTGGGTGTACATATGTCTCCTGCTCTCCATTCTATCCTCACAACAGCTCTGTGAGGAAGGCAAGGGAGAGAGCGAGTGACCGGCTCAAGGTCACCCAGTGAGTTTCATAGTTGAATGGGGATTCGAACCCTGCTCTACCAAGTCTTAATCTAACATGTTAAACCCTACACTACACTGGCTCATATATATTTTTCTCTTTCTGATTCCGAGCTCTCCCCTTAGGTGGGCAGAATGCACAAGCCTTTTTTGTTTCTTTTGGACCTTATTTACGATATGAAGCCAAACCGAGCCACCTTTCCCAAGCACCCCACTCCTTGCTACTAGAAAAGGGAGAGGGAAGGGAGGCGGAATTGTGGCTAGCTAAGCTAACACAGAGACATTACCGGGAGCGTATGCTCATTCACATAATGTTTCTCCTGCTGCGCCTGCATCTGTTTTGTTCTTGTTCACACTTCCAGGCTGTAAAGGGAAATTCACGACAACAATGCTCCTAGTTGTTGTTGCTTTTTGTATTTTGGCAAGCATCGGATGATTGCTTTGCTATGGGAAATGAGGAGGGGCTGGCCGATTGGCTTTCGCTGCCTTCCTTCGCAGAAAAGGGAAAAAAAACTCACCCCAAAACACTCAGCAGATGGGCACTTTGTCTGCACAACGCCGAGTGTGTAATTCATACTCCCACCTAGCACAAATCACACTCACAGAACCATAAGGTGAACGTCACTCTTCTGGACGGGCTGAGCCCAAGGGAGGAGATGCAGCCCAGATCTGGCCTGGACCCAAGCGAAAAGAGATTAAAATCTGATCATCTCGTCCTGGCCTACTGAAGACACAGCCATCCGCAGTCCCCGCTCGGAGTGAAAGATACGTATTAGCAAAGGCATCAATCCTGGGATGAATCAACCTTGTGTCTTGTGCGTCTTGAATGCCAGTTTTGAACTTCACCTGCCACTATGTGTTTCTAAAATGTACAGGGGAATCAAGGTAGAAGGACAGTTGCAAAATCAGTGTAGAAGCTGATACAAGGCTGTCGTACCTGTCAACTGCCCCGGAAAAACAGAGACATCCTGTTTCTCCCTGTGAGAGTATGGTGGCCATTTTGGGTGTCTTGCTCTCGCGTGATTTCAGGCCAAGATCTCCCCCCCCCAAAAAAAAGCAATTTCCCCCCAAGTCTGTGATTTCACACAGGTCATGTGACTCGGGGCAGAAGGTTGGTGTCTTGGATTTGGCCTGCATCGTTTTGGAGGGTATGGGTTGTAATGTTGCTTAAAAACCTCCATGGAAGGAGAGTCCACCACCCTCCAAGTGAGTCTATCCCACTGTCAAACAGCTCTTTCTGTCAGAAAGTTCTTCCTGATGTTTAGACTGTTATGTACTGCAGTTCTCACCCTGGGCCAGCAGGGGGATACTGTCGATAGTTTTCACTCAGGTCCACATATGCAAATAAGGAATTGAAAGCGACGCTCAGTGATTGGATAGTTACAGAAAGTTGTTACTGTTGCTTTGTAGCTGAGCTCTATATAAGCAGGTTGGCTGAACCCTTCAGCCCAGTTCTGTTCTGGGCCTGTGAATAAACAAGAGCTGTTTGAAGAATCGCTGTGTCGTCTGATATTTTCACCCACAACTTAACATAGACAGTATCTCCTTTCTTGTAACTTGAATCCATTGGTTTGGCTTCTACCCTCCAGAGGAGGCAAAAACAAGCTTGCTCCATTTTCAATGGGATAGCCCTTTATATATTGGAAGATGGCTGTCTTATCTCTACATACGAAGGATATGTAACGCATGACCTCAGAGAAAACCCTTCAAAATATTCAGTAAAAAGGACAGTTTTCTGTTTGTTGCTTGGTCCTTTCACATTGTGTTTTTGTTTTGGCAGCACCATTCGTTTCAGATTCCATTGTTTCATGTCACTTCCCTTTCATTTTTCATTTTAACGTTGATTACAATGGAGACTCAGTCCGCCTTCTGATGCCTACAACTTTTGTTCACTCCCCGCCCAAGAGCATGAAGTTTTCAGGTGCTGTTATTAATCCTCTAAGGCATAATGCCTGCCACGCTTTGGACAGATTGGACAAAGCATGACTATCTTGTAAACAATTAAGCAGGGGCGATACTCTCTAAGCTTTCTATGCTTTGTGCTTCATGTTACAGTGCTGACATCTTGTCACATTCAGAGCACTCCAAGATCACTACAGAACTGTCCTGGAATGTAACAATTTGCTAAGCAATGCAATGCCTCAGAGACATTTGCAGACATTGAACTGCACGATGTGTGATTCAGATTGAATAGTGTACATTTCTTTTCGTTTTCAGAGTGTTCCAATATCCACTCTCCCTACAAAATGATCCAGGAACATATCAATTCATATTGATTTGCTAACTAATGGGATACAATGCTTCTTGTCAGTTTGGGGAACGCTTCCTAAGAGAATTAAATACACATTTCTATTGTTTCTATTATTATTTTTATAGGCATGTGTCAGAGCTGCTTCAAGATCCTAGCTCACAGAGGATCACGCTAGCCAGCGGTCATTAAGTAAAAGTCTTTATTGAGTTACAGTTTCCATTCCCAAGCTGCTGCGTGCAACTCTACGTCTAATGGCTAGATCGGCGAAGCTCCGTCTGAGTCTCCGCCCCTTGTGCACCAACTTAATATCCTAGCCCTGCTCCACCTTTTCCGCCTGACTGCTCTCCTCTGGGTCCCTCTGCCCCCCGGGGTCTCTTCCTTCCGGGATTCTTCTGACGCCGACCCCCCGGAACTCCCTGTCTCCTTGCGCCGGGCTTTAGGACCTGGCTCCCTTTCCTGGCTGCCTACTGCGTCACTTTCCTGTGCATTTGAACTTGGCGCACGCGCCCAACCTTCCACTTTCCGTCTGACCGTTTCTTCGCTCCCCGATGGAGGTGTGGCCACTCCTGACTCGTGCCCTCCCCCCTGTTGCGAGCTGCCAGCGCTTGATCTCTGGCGCTCCTCCTCTTCCCTGCTCTCTGGCTGTGACGCTGGTCCCGATTTCCAACTGCTCTCCTCTGAGTCCCCTCTGGCTCTATCTTCCTGGGGTGTCCCCCTAGGCTCCCCCCTTGCCCTGACCACTGGTGCTCCTTTCTGTGAATCTTCTGATTCACTGGAAAGACTCGGAGATCTCGGGTCGTCGTCATCACTCATCTTTTCTTCTGCCTCCTCCCCCTCGCTCTCTGTTTCCTCCCTTGCCCTTGCCTCTGCTCCTGAACCCCTGACATCCATCCCCCCCTCGAAGCCCCCCGTTCCCCCCTCCCCTCCTTCCGGTGCGGGAACTGGGTGCTGCTGTGTCAGAGGGACGAACGTCGGATACAGTTCGCTTCCCGTGGCGGGCCTCCATCTGAAGTCTCCCGGTTCTGCCTCCCTGCTCTCGTCGACGACGGTCACCTCCGCTTCCATCTCTGTGCCGCCGTGCTCGAAACCAGGGTCGTCCCCGAAAACGTCCATGTCCGTCTCTCCCTCACTTCCTCCTGGCGGCGTTGCTCGTCCTGGACCTTCCTGCCACTTCCTGCGCCACTGCTCCTCTGGTCTATCGTCCCACCAATACGAGGGTTCTGAGGCAGATCCCGAGGGTGACCCCTCCGGGGAACGGGCGTCTCGTATCGGGTCCTCGTCCGAGTCGAACCCCCGGAACGTGCTGGCAGAAAGCGTTGGCGTGAAAAGCCAGTCGTCGAAAAATTCTGCTGGCATTGGTCTATGTGGGAAGAGGGCATGAAACTCGTCTTTGAGCAGAGGTTCGTCCAAGGCGTAGCCCGGCACCCAGCTGTTCGCACTGGCCGGGGTGCCCTCCTTGGCAAGAAGGTATTCTACCCCTTCTTCCCCCCATCTGGAGTCCAAAATCTCCGTGACTTCGTTGATGCGTTCCTTCTGTGCCACTCCCGCGTGCCCGGTTCCTTCTTTGAGCGGACTCGGTGCCGTTCCGGGTTCCTGAAACCTGTGCGGTGCCTTGTAGGGGGTGAGCACCGATCTGTGGAACACCGGATGCATTCTGGAACCCTCCGGAAGCGCCAGCCTGAAAGCCACCGGGTTGACCTGCTCTTCGACTTGGTAGGGCCCCAGTTGCTTATGCCCCAGCTTCTTCTTGGCCAACGACCTGGCCGGCACTGCGTGGGCTGCTAACCAGACCCAGTCTCCCACATGGATCTCTTCGCCAACCCTTCTGTGTTTGTCCGCTTGCACCTTGTATGCATGTTTGGCCAGCTCCAGGTGTCGCCGCAGCTGATCGTGGACCTCCTGCAACTCCGACGCGAACGCATCTGCTGTCTGCGGCTCCCCCTCCCCCATCCTTTCCAGTCCCGGGAAGGTTCTGGGGTGCCTCCCGTTGTTAGCGAAGAACGGCGTGACCCCCGTGGACACGTGCTTCGTGTTGTTGTAGGCAAACTCGGCGAGCGGCAGGTAATCCACCCACGTCGCAGGCTGTTGATTCGCATAACATCTCAGGTACTGCTACATGATGGCATTGACCCGCTCCGCCTGCCCGTTGGTCTGCGGGTGTCTCGCCGACGCCAGGTTGATCTTGACGTTCAGGAAGCCCATCAGCTTCTGCCAGAAATTCGAGATGAACTGTCGCCCCCGGTCGGACAGAATAGACCGTGGCAGACCGTGAACCTTGAACACGTGGTCTATGAACAGTTTGGCGGTTTGCTCCGCCGTGGCCACCTTGGCACACGGAATGAAATGTGCCATCTTGGAGAACAAGTCCACCACCAGCAGCACGGCTGTCTTGCCCCTCGAGCTGGGCAGATCCGTGACAAAGTCCAGGGCCACCCTCTCCCATGGTTCGACCGGAGTTTGCAGCGGTTCCAACAGTCCGGCCGGTGGTTTGTGCACCGGTTTGGCCCTCTGGCAGGTGTCACACCTCGCCACGTAGTCCGCGACCTCCCCTCTCATTCCGGGCCACCAGAAGTCCCTGGCGACTAATTCCACCGTCTTCTCCTTGCCAAAGTGCCCGGCAGTGGGCGCGTCGTGCAGCTGCTGCAGTACCTTGGCGCGAAGTTCGTCTCCCGGCACGTAGATGGCTCCTTTACGGATGAGCAATCCATCTCGCAGCTGGAACTCGTCGGTCGCTGCCGTGCCCCTGTGCACCTCTGCCATCTTTGCTTGCGCGAAGGAGTCATCCTGCAACGCTCGTCGCACCGCCTCCAGGTCAACTGTTGCCGCAGCGCACGCCCACACTGTTGGTGCGAAGATGTGCATGGCGGCCGCTGGCTTGGCGTCCTCCAGATATTGTGGCTTACGAGAGAGAGCGTCCGCCATGATGTTGGTGTCCCCCGGGACATACTCTATTCGGAAGTCGAAGTTCGCAAAGAACTCAGCCCAACGTATCTGCCTTTGGTTCAGGAACTGTGCCGTGCGCCAGTGCTCCAGATTCTTGTGGTCCGTGCAGACCTGCACCGTGTGCCTGGCGCCGATCAGGAAGTGCCTCCATGCTTTGAATGCTGCATGAATGGCCAGCAACTCCCTGTCCCAGATGGTGTAGTTCTGTTCGGACTTGCTGAGCTTCCTGGAGTAAAACGCTCCCGGCCGCCAAACCCCCTGCGGGTCTTTCTGCAGCAGGACTGCTCCCACGGCTCTGTCCGAGGCGTCTGTCTCCACCCTCATCGGCCTGCTGGGGTCGACATGCAGCAGCTGCTCTTCCGACGCGAAGAGACGCTTGAGTGCCTGAAAGGACTGCTCCGCCTGCTCTGTCCAGATGAACTTCTTTTTTTTGGAGCTAAGCGTGTCCGTGATGGCCGCTGTCTGCATAGGGAAGCCTTTGATAAACTTGCGATAGAAGTTCGCGAAGCCGACAAACCGTTGGACCTCCTTCCGGTTGCGTGGGCTCTTCCAGTCCAACACCGCTCGAACCTTGGCGCTGTCCATGGCGAGCCCCTTGTCAGACAACTTGTAGCCCAGAAAATCCACCTCCGTCACGTCGAATTGGCACTTCTCCAGCTTGGCGTAGAGCCTATGCTGCTGTAGCCTGCTTAGCACTTCTTTGACGTGTCTGTCATGCTCCTGCTGCGATTCCGAAAAGATCAGGATGTCATCTAAGAAACAGACGCACGTCTTGTAGAGGAGCCCCGCCAACACGTGATGCATGAACGCTTGAAAAACGTGGGAGCCATTTTGCAATCCAAAAGGCATAACTCTATATTCGTAGGTGCCCAGCGGCGTGAACATGGCTGTCTTCCACTCATCCCCTTCCCGCATGCGAATGAGGTTGTACGCCCCTCGCAGGTCTAACTTGGTGAACACGCTGCCCTTCCGTACCTTTGCGAGGAGGTCGTCGATTCGGGGCATGGGGAAGTCCGATGGCTTGGTCACACTGTTTAAGATGCGATAGTCCACCACAAGTCTTTTTTGGGGCGTGTCCCGCTTCTTAACAAAGAATACAGGACTGCCCCCCGCTGCCTTGGACTCCCGGATGAAACCGCGCTCCAAATTATGATCTATGAACTCTTTGAGTTCCTGCAGTTCGTCCTCAGACATGGAATACAGCTTCCCTTTAGGCAGCGCCGCCCCTGGCAGCAGGTCAATTTTGCAGTCATATGGTCTGTGGGGGGGTAGCCTGTCTGCCTCCTTCTCGCAGAAAACCTCCAAAAATTCTGCGTACTTGTGGGGAATCGCTTGCAGCGTGCCTAGCAGCAGCTGTGTCTCCTCTTCCTCTCCTTCCTGCCGGGGGACGATGCAGTGTTCAGCACAAAAGGAAGAGCCGAAGGTCAGCTGCCTCTGGTACCAAGCCAGCGTTGGGCTGTGCTTGTCCAGCCAACTCATGCCCAATACAATGGGCGTGTCCGATAGTTGAGTGACGTTGAAGCTGATGATTTCCTTGTGATTCCCAAGGCGCATCACCATTGGCGGCGTCTGCTTCACCACTTGCCCCCCTAGCAGCTCCCTGCCATCCACCGTGACCACCTGCAGGGGCAGCGTGGCCGGCAGCAACTGTATAGCGTGCCGGTCTACAAAGTCTTGCCCTATAAAGTCCGCATTGCTTCCCGAGTCAATGGTGAGCGGCACGTCCATGGTGATTCCATTGGGCAGCTGGAGCGATGCGGTGAGCCTCACTACTGGTTTGGGCGGGAGGGGGTCCATGGGCTGTGAAATCTCCGGGGACTTCTTCACTGACACGTCTGGCTGGGCCCCATTGCCTCTTCCTCCAGCCAGACATCGTCGTTTCCCTGCTGTGGTCCTCCTTGTTGCGTTGCTGCAGTTACCATTGCTGAGGCTGCAGTGTGCTTGTGGAGCCTCCGGGGACACTCTTTCGCCATATGCCCTGGATCCTCGCAGATGTAACACTTCCTGTTCCCTCTAGGAGGCTTCGCTTTCACTGTTGTCGGTGCTAGGGCTCTGGCTGCTGATTGAGCCCTTGCACTTCCAACCTCCATAGGTTCCACTCCTCCTCCTGGTGGAGGCGTGGATTGCGCACGCGCTGCTTCTCTGGGAAGGAAGGAGGAGCCCCTGGCTGGTTCGCGCCCTCCACGCCCCTCGTCCCTGCTCCACCGACGTTCTTCCAGCCGCACCCCCACGGCTAGCGCCCTCTGAACGATCTCCTGCGTGGTCCGGGGTCTCTCCCCCCTCGCAATTTCATCTTTAACAGAGCCGTGCAATCCCTCCCAAAACAGGTCTCTTACAGGAGCCGAATCCCTGTCCCATTCCAGAGCACTGACCAAAGCGAAAAAGCGGGCATGATACTGCCTTACGCTGGCCCTCCCTTGTTTCAGTCCATGTATCTGCTGCCGAGCAAGATCCACGTCAATGCTTGATAAGAAACACCCATCCATCGCTTTAATAAAGGCATCTGCATTTTGGAGCGCCGGATCCTTATCCCTCCACAAATTGCGCAGCCATGCTTTAGCTTCCCCATGCAAATGGGACATGATGAACCCCACTTTCTCTTGCTCATCTCTAAAGTCTCTTTTCAGCAGTTCCAGTGCGCACATTACATCTGCTCTAAAGTTGGGGTACTGCTGCAGGTTCCCATCGAAGTGAGAGACCAGACCGCCTGTTCGTCTCGCCAACCCAATTCCCTCCTGTCTGGGTGTCAGTTGCCCGTGCTTCGTAAGCATGTCCAACCTGACCTGGAGATCCCTGCAGGCGGCAGCTGCCTCCTCCTCTCTCTTCCTGGATGTGAGAGCCTCGGCATTCAGTTGTGACACTGCTTTTCTGAGTTCCTCTATCTGCTGCTCAGCCGTCATGTTGTCTGCCGTTCGTGAGCTAGCTAGTAGGCACCTGCTTCTCTCCTCTCCTCGAGGCTGTAGATGCCCACAATTTAGCAGACGGAGCTTACTGTCAGAGCTGCTTCAAGATCCTAGCTCACAGAGGATCACGCTAGCCAGCGGTCATTAAGTAAAAGTCTTTATTGAGTTACAGTTTCCATTCCCAAGCTGCTGCGTGCAACTCTACGTCTAATGGCTAGATCGGCGAAGCTCCGTCTGAGTCTCCGCCCCTTGTGCACCAACTTAATATCCTAGCCCTGCTCCACCTTTTCCGCCTGACTGCTCTCCTCTGGGTCCCTCTGCCCCCCGGGGTCTCTTCCTTCCGGGATTCTTCTGACGCCGACCCCCCGGAACTCCCTGTCTCCTTGCGCCGGGCTTTAGGACCTGGCTCCCTTTCCTGGCTGCCTACTGCGTCACTTTCCTGTGCATTTGAACTTGGCGCGCGCGCCCAACCTTCCACTTTCCGTCTGACCGTTTCTTCGCTCCCCGATGGAGGTGTGGCCACTCCTGACTCGTGCCCTCCCCCCTGTTGCGAGCTGCCAGCGCTTGATCTCTGGCGCTCCTCCTCTTCCCTGCTCTCTGGCTGTGACGCTGGTCCCGATTTCCAACTGCTCTCCTCTGAGTCCCCTCTGGCTCTATCTTCCTGGCGTGTCCCCCTAGGCTCCCCCCTTGCCCTGACCACTGGTGCTCCTTTCTGTGAATCTTCTGATTCACTGGAAAGACTCGGAGATCTCGGGTCGTCGTCATCACTCATCTTTTCTTCTGCCTCCTCCCCCTCGCTCTCTGTTTCCTCCCTTGCCCTTGCCTCTGCTCCTGAACCCCTGACAGCATGAATTAGAAACAAAATGGGAACCTACTTGCTTTCTTCTCCTTGCATTTCAGAAATAGATACAGTGGAACCTCGGGTTAAGTACTTAATTCGTTCTGGAGGTCCGTTCTTAACCGGAAACTGTTCTTAACCTGAAGCACCACTTTAGCTAATGGGGCCTCCTGCTGCCGCTGCACCGCTGGAGCACAATTTCTGTTCTCATCCTGAAGCAAAGTTCTTAACCTGAGGTACTATTTCTGGGTTAGCGGAGTCTGTAACCTGAAGCGTCTGTAACCTGAAGCGTATGTAACCCGAGGTACCACTGTACAGTGGAACCTCAAGTTACATACCGTCCTCCTTACGAATGCTTCCGGTAACGAGCTCTGCTAACCCGGAAGTAGATGTTCCTGGTAGGGAACTTTGCACCGGGATGTGAGCGGAAGTCACGTGGCAGCGGCAGCAGGAGGCCCCATTATCAAAAGCACGCCTCAGGATAAGAACGGTTTCAGGTTAAGAACGGACCTCCAGAATGAATTACATGTAAGTTCGTAAGCGGAGGTACCGCTGTACACCTCACCCACTTTTCATTTTCTGCTTGTCTTCCCAAGTATGAGAGGTTCCTCGAACCTCTTGTGTTCTACTGAATGGTGAGAAAGATGCCGGTTCTCACCAAATGGGTACCTGGGAAGCAGAGATAGGACAGTCCCACTGGAACTGGGCTAGAACCATGGTTCGTGGCTGGGGCAGAAGCATTTCCAGAGCGCGTCCGAGCCCTGCTAATTTCCAACAGGTTCCAATATTCCCATTCTGGAAATATTTGATACCAGTGTCAGCTGCAGGTCTGTGAGGGTCTTTGGCCAAGACTATGAGCTCTCTCCCTCAGTATGTCTCCCTTCTCGCCATAAGAGGAGCCCTATTGGATCAGACCAATAGCCAATCTAGGTTCAGCATCCTGTTCTCACGGCAGCCAATCAGATGCTTTAGCAAAGCCCACCAGCTGGGCCTGAGTGCAACCAATCTCCACACTTCCTTTTTAAATTATTTTATTGGATTTTTAGTTTTATATTCAATCGGACAACACAATGTAACATTTATCATCCAAAAGAAGAAAAAGCCCCCCTCCCCAGGTCTTCCCTCAACGTCCCCTTCTGGTCCTTTAAATATTTACTGCTTCTGCTTAATTATTATCTTATTTTTATGCTCTTATACCTTAATGATCTTAAGTTCTTATCAATTTTATACTATATTTTCTTTCACGGCAGGGGGCCGGTCCACTGTCCCTCAGACCTTGTGGGGGGCTGGACTATATTTTTTTTGGGGGGGGGGATGAACAAATTCCTATGCCTCCCAAATAACCCAGAAATGTATTTTAAATAAAAGCACACATTCTACTCCTGTAAAAACACGCTGGTTCCTGGAACGTCCGCCAATCAGATTTAGAAGGCCAGATCCATCCCCTGGGCCTTAGTTTGCCTACCCATGCATTTAGATCACATATAGCCCCAGTTTTAAAACAACCACACTGGTTGCGAGTTCATTTCCAGGACCAATTCAAGGTGCTCACATTAATATTTAAAGCCCTGATTGACCCAAGCTCCACATATCTGAAAGACCACCTTCTTCCCTACAGACTCCCCTTGGGTATTAAGACTGGCAGAGGCCATTCTCCATGGCAGCCCCTAAGTTGCAGAACTCCCTCCCCACACAGATGCTTCTGACAACTTCATTATATAATTTTTGGTGCCAAAGCCGCACCTCTTTGACACCTGCGATGTATACTTTCAAGACCCACCCTAACTTTTGTGATTCCATTTTTAAATTATAAGTTTTCAAACTGCCTTAAACTGTTGTAACTCACCCTGGGACCCTAGGGCGAAGGGTGGCTAATAAATTAAAATTATTATGATTGCTAACCTTTTTTTTTTAAGTTGAAGCTGGCCCGAGATATTGATTAAAAGTCCTGGGGCACCATTTGCAGAACAGATGCCAGAGTTCCTGTCACGAAAAGAGTGTTTCCAAAGTGCTCTCACCTAGCTCTTTTGCAATAGATGATAAGCCAAGAGAAGCACTGTGATACGTGGTAATTATATGGGTACGAATGTGCGACACTTTTCTCTGCAAGGCTCTGCATGTAGAGAGAATCTTTTACATTGCAGAAAGCATGTGTGTACAACTGTTGGTTCTTTTGTACTTTTCACTGGATGCTATTGAGCTTGCAGAACTCAGATAAAAGGAATGTCACACGGAAACATCAGTCTTCTAATATATTTATACCATACACGTTTTGACATCTCTTACACTTGGAGGGAAAGCCTTTTAAAATGAACATCAGATAAGGAAAGATAGTATTAAGCAGAGTATTACAGCAGCCAAATGAATGCATTCACTCCACGCTAATGTATTTATGCTGCTAAGTCGATGGAATTTCCAAACACAATATCAATATGGGGGAGGAAGGAAGAGAAAATAAAGCTATTAGAATGTCTTAGGTCCCAAATTATTTGTACATTTATCAGAAAGATTGCTTTTGCACAGAAGTTACCATTTTGTTTGCAGGTAAAGTAATTAGAAGTACGCATTCTGCTTACAGGGAAGCTCTTTCAGTCCCCAGGACCTTTTAAAAAGCGTGGTGGTGTAGTCAGAGTGTCAAAATCATAGGAAGGCACCTTATACTGATTCAGACCAGTGGCGAAGCTACCTGCTCAGGCAACGGGAGCGGCGTACATCTGGGGGCGTGGCTGGCGCATGTCCCAGGGGGCGTGGTGTGCCGCCCGCGAGGGCGTTGCATGCGTCAGGGGTGCACAGCAAGTGGCGAGCATCCCGGGGGTGCACAGAGAGCGGAGAGCGTCCCAGGGGGCAGGGGTGTGTTACTGGAAAATCCGAGGGCTCCCTTGGGTAAAAGTAAAGACACCAACCAGAGTAACTTGGAGCAAAACAGCAGCCTGTAGGCTTAGTCTTTATTGAAGAAGACTGTCGCGACAGGACTCCCACCGCCCACAAAGGTGAAGCAAAATGGAAACCCCGAACAAAAGAAAACCCCAACTTTTATTAGCTTCTAATCCCCTAAATTACACCCCTAGAAATACATCATAACTGCATCATGACTACATTAAAAACAGGAGGAGTCAGGGGAGGGGTTGCACAGGTAGAATCATAGAAGAATCATAGAATCATAGAGTTGGAAGAGACCACAAGGGCCATCAAGTCCAACCCCCTGCCAAGCAGGAAACACCATCAGAGCACTCCTGACATATGGTTGTCAATCCTCCAAAGAAGTAGACTCCACCACACTCCTTGGCAGCAAATTCCACTGTCGAACAGCTCTTACTGTCAGGAAGTTCTTCCTAATGTTTAGGTGGAATCTTCTTTCTTGTAATCTGAGTATCATGACACCTGGCCGGAGCCCTTTCTCCCCCTCCCCATGAGTCACTTCCAGAAGACAAGAGGATAGGCGCAGTTTCCTGCCCCCTGAGGGGAATCCGATCACTGTCCTTTTGTCATAGTCCATGTTGAATCCACTCGTGTATGCAGTTCGTTGTGTTCTTGATAGTCTTCTGTCTGAGCCCATCAAGATGACTATCAAGGTTGCCATGCCAACTGGGAAGGGCTGTAGAGTACGTGCCTCCTCGCTCAAGGGATTATGGCCGACTGGCATCAAACCACCCCCCTTTGATAGTCCTTGTCATATGAAGCAAAATAAAAGTGGTCCGGTGAAAATCTGGTGTACGGCTGATTTATAGTGAATTTATGAAGAAACTGTCCTAGAAGTTCAAAACCGCTTTCACTTTTCCAGAAGCAGGTTGCAACATTTTGATCAGATCAGTCACGGTCAATTAAACTCGGAAACATTGTATTTGAGAGCTGTCAAAGTATAGAGAAGCGCACGCCTTTGCCTGCAGTACCGGTGTGGCCGCCACAAGGGGCGCTGTTCGGTAACGCTGATTGGCTGAAGCGGCAGTCGATTGACCCCGAGTTCAGGGAATTGGTCAACCCGTTAAAAGAATAGGGCGAGGTAGAGTTTTACGGTCTACTCAGGGAAAATACACGAAAATAAAAGGGCTTCAGCACGGAGCTGTCAAGTTAGCGCTTCCTTATGTACGGAAGGCTTTCAGGGGACGCCCCTCTAGAAGGGACATCTCCGGGGTCGAGGAAGGTGGGAGGTGTGTGTGTGGTGCTTGTGCATTACAGTGTAATGAAGGGGGGGGTCTCCTGCTACAGTTGGCCCCCACTTTGTCCACCAGTGATTCAGACCATTCGTCCATCCAATGCAGTCTTGTCGGCACTGTCTAGCTGTGTTTCTCCTGAGTTCCAGAAAGGGAACATTCGCAGACCTACCTGGAGATGTCTAGGATTGAACCTACAACCTTCTGCATGCAAAGCAGATGCTTTAGCCAGTTTACATCAAGCATAAGAGCTAGGTTGGTCAAAGCGTTCTTCAAGGAACAGCCTGAAACAAGAGTTAACATTTAGCTGTTCTCACCCAAATAGCCTTTATTGCACGGAAGGCAATAGATCTCACCATCTTTCTGGCTGAACATGACAGATACATGCATAAGATGCCATGTTATGATATATTTGGCCCTTAGGTGTAGTTTAGCATCGGGGCCAAACTACATGTTACACTAAATTAAGGTTACCAGATTTTTTTCCATGAATCTGGGGACACTTTTCAACTTCAATGGATTTTGTATGGGGACTGATTTGTAAATCCACCCACTCTGGAAGAATGGCAGATGAAGGTGATAGACTATATGGGACTGGCTGAAATGACTAGCAGAATCCGAGACTAGGGGAAAGAGACGGCGGAAGAAGATTGGAAGAAATTCAAAATTTACCTTAAGAAATACTGTAAAATTAATGAGTGCTAAAATGTTGAGGTTATAGAAAAAAGGGGATTACAGCTGTAAAAGATTAAGTAAAAGAAAAGAACAAGGGAAAATTAGATAAAATCAAGGGGAAGGATTTGCTGAAACAAATTTGGGAATTGGGATGCAGAAAGGGGAGGTACGGGGAAGTCGGCGAAGTAAGGTTTAAGAAAAAAGGATTCAAAATTATACATGTTTCTTTATGTGTTTGTATGTTTGTATTGTGTATTGTTTGTGTTTATACAAATTGTGGAAAACCAATAAATTTTTTTTAAAAAAAAGATTTGTAAATCCAGGGACTGTCCCTGGAAAACGGGGACGTCTGGTAATCTTGCACTAAATTAGTAGTTTGGCATTGTTTTTTAAAATGGAAAAGCAGCCATGGGGGAGGAGGAATCAGGATAACAATCACTGTGAAGGCTGGGAGGAAATTTTCTGCCATTCCCTGCCATACTGTGGTCCAAATGAAAATTGCCATCTTCCCAAAGCTGTTGCGAGCAATCACCTGAACAAAGACCTGCTTGCATCCTGATGCAAATAGCAATCAGGGAGGGACTTTTTTCTTTTGGGGGGGGTAGGGGGCAGGACCGCAGTCCCTAACTGCCAATTTCCACATTCTTTTTGAGCTTTCACATGATGTAGAAGTGGCATATAGCAAAATTACAGTGGTATATATAGCTTAAGTTCAGCACTCATTTCTGCATTACCGTATTTGAAAATGGGAAAGGAACATTAAACTTGCACTATGTTCTACAATAGCCCCAGAAATGGCTCTTACATTGTGTGAAGGCTCAAGTATAACGCAGAACTTAACAGTTAGGGGGAAACTGAAAAAAATGGAATAAGCTGTCATGTGAATGCAGCCTTAGAAACCCTTTCCTGCATTGTGGTCCTGATCCCAAGCCCCAGCTGCTCTCTAATGCAAGAACTGAATAAGCAAACACCCAGCGTTCTCAGACTACGAGATATTTCAGTTCAAGACCAGAATTTCTCATCCTACTTAACTTGAGTTCTTCCTCACCTATAAGGGGATTTCTTTTGAAGTCACATTCCTTTTCAGGAGAGTATGCTCTCTTCTCTCCCTGCTTTCTCCTGATATGCAGCTCAGAAATTAATAGCCTGGGGAGAATTTGCTTTAACACCATTATGCCTATGAGTTAGTCCTGGTCCCTTTTACAGTCGGAATCCCATAAAGCCATTCAGCTGCAGATTTAGGATGTTGTCTCCCAGGCAGGAGGCACATTCTTCCCAAATCTGAAGCAAGGATAAACTCATTAGAGCCAATCCCATTTGCTGAAAACCCGACTTTGCAGGGCCAGGAGTCAAATCCACTGGTAAGAACAGCAGCTGGAGCCTCGCCAGGAAATTTCCTTAAAACATAAAAGTAAATCTAAGCAGTGCTACTTGGGCTGCCTGTGAGACTTCCTCTAAAAGCTGCCCAACATCAAAAAAAAAACCAGACAACAACAACAACAAAACCCCAGCTAAAGTAAACTTTTGGGTACATTGTGTGTGGTGGTTGGTTGAACTTTAATAACAGGCTCAATGTTTATTATTAATAAAAGAGGGAGCATCATTGCAATTCAACACTGTTGCAAGAAAGACATGATGTCCTATCTTGCCTACATGCTACTAGCCATGAGCAAATATTAATCAGAGTTATTCACTGGAGCAAGCAGGCAAAGAATTTATGGACTCTTGTCAAGGATCTTTGCAGGTTTCTGACTATGGCCACAATCCAATACAGAGGTAGGCATGTGGGATTGCTCTTATCATGTATCCTTTGCTGGTGTGTGTTAATCTGGCAATCCAATGATGATGATGATGATGATTTTGTAACATCAGACAGTATCAATTGTATTCCATAATGACCACCATTTGCCCATTCTCCTTTCCTGTCTTCCAGTTTTGTTTTTATAACCTGTCCAACATCTGTAGCACAAACTGAAATTATATCTACTACATCTTGTTCTGCAAGTGACTATGCCTCCACACAAAACTAGAGCATTTGTGCAAATTATCAGCATCCAAAGCTCATAACACCTTCCCCAAAACTTGCTTTTCAGGCTCAGTCAACTGTCTAGGGCTAGGCAGTCTGCCCTTTTTTAAAATTTGTGTGGCCCCTAGATTATTTATTTATTTATTTATACCAACCCCGCCCATCTGGCTGGGTTTCCCCAGCAGATTATTAAAAACACGACCAAACATTAAAAACTTCCCTAAACAGGGCTGCCTTCAGATGACTTCTAAAAGTCAGGTAGTTGCTTATGTCCTTGACATCTGATGGGAGGGCATTCCACAGGGTGGGCGCCACTACCAAGAAGGCCCTCTGCCTGGTTCCATGTAACTTCACTTCTCGCAGCAAGGGAACCACCAGAAGGCCCTCGACCCTCAGTGGGAACGATGGGGGCGTAGATGCTCCTTCAGGTATACTGGGCCGAGGCTATGATCTCTTTCTCAAAAGTCTCCTCTAACTCCTTGGTTCCTCTCCACCCTCAAGATCAGAAGAAGCTAGAGTTCACCACAACTTTACCTTTTTCTTATAGGGTGCAGCACCATTAGTAGTATTGATAACAAAATCTGGTATTGCAGAATCCAGCTCATATTTATTTCCACAATGCAAAACAATATTGACCTCCTTGGGAACCCTGGTCACTGGTGGAGCTGAGAGAATAACCTACTCCCTGCTGTTGCACTCTTGCTTCCATTCTCATCCCCAAATATCAATATTATTATCCACAAAAGTTCCTCAAAATAGTTTGCTGTGCTCATTTCCATTAAACTTTTCTCCACTGCTCTGCCAGTGCTTCCTGATCTGAAAATGCCCAGGGGTGCTGCCTTCTGATGCCTTCCCCTGAGCTTTAATTAAAGTGCAGGAAGGTACATTTGCAGAGTTTGTTATTGAAAGGGAAGTCCTTTTGCCTTGTTTAAAAGATCTCTCCCCACTTATTTCTTTAAGAGTAAAAAGACTTCACTTTTTTAAAAAACAAACAAAAAACAAAAAAAGCTGCCAAGTGCAGAGTAGGCGCACCTTCCTGTTCAGCTGTTGACATCACGAGTTTTCTGGAAGTACAGTGGTACCTCGGGTTAAGTACTTAATTCTTTCCGGAGGTCCGTACTTAACCTGAAACTGTTCTTAACCTGAAGCACCACTTTAGCTAATGGGGCCTCCTGCTGCAGCCACGCCGTTGGAGCACGATTTCTGTTCTCATCCTGAAGCAAAGTTCTTAACCTGAGGTACTATTTCTGGGTTAGTGGAGTCCGTAACCTGAAGCGTCTGTAACCTGAAACGTATGTAACCTGAGGTACCACTGTACAGGAAACTAGGAATGCTGCTGAGCATAGACCACTATAGAATGGATTTGTAGAATGAAAGGGCACTCAGAAGAGTCACAGTCTTTTCCAAAGGAAGCAAAGGACAGCAGAAACCCTGCACCCCGCCGATAAAAATTCTAGTCAAATTTTCTCTCCCCTTTGATAATTTTCAAATGCCATTTCCATTCATTGATGGAATGGTCAAAACAAAGAAAATGTTCAGCACAGCACTAATGTGGGTGAATAGTACCTGGAAAGTCGGAAATGGGAGACACAATAGCTTTCCCTGACACTTGTTGCACATGCCATTTCTTAAACCATTGTTCCACAGTGACTCCAGTTTGAATCCACAGGAAGTGGGAAAGCACTGGAGAGACAGTGAGAGAGATGGCTTGATTTATCTTTTATCAAGGGACATGACTACAGAGGGAGATCTTAACATGGAAATGTACTTGGCCAAAGGCAGAGAATCCCTCTCCCGGATCTGTGACTTGGGTAGTTTCCAAGGGTCCTTTCATATGCTAGCTTAGCGAGTGATAAGCTTTATCACATGCTAGCATGCTCCTCTTCTTCACGTGATAAGAAGGCTGTAGTCATGATTCAAATGTTATCTTGATAAACTGGAGAGCTGAGATATTACTGGCAAATGAAAAAAATAATAATAATGTAAACTATTACACAAAATAAAGATCAACCAACACATAAAGGTACAACTGGAGATAACTGGATAAACAACACTGAGGGATGGATGTTCCCTCAGATATGACTGCTGACTTTTAAAGCCCTAAACGGCCTCGGTCCAGTATACCTGAAGTAGCATCTCCACCCCGACTGAGGTCCAGCTCCGAGGGCCTTCTGGCAGTTCCCTCATTGTGAGAAGCCAAGTTACAGGGAACCAGGCAGAGGGCCTTTTCGGTAGTGGCACCCGCCCTGTGGAACTCCCTCCCAACAGATGTCAAAGAGAAGAACAACTACCAGACTTTTAGAAGACACCTGAAGGCAGCCCTGTTTAGGGAAGCTTTTAATGTTTAACAGACCACTGTATTTTATTATTTTGTTGGAAGCTGCCCAGAGTGGATGGGGAGACACAGCCAGATAGGTGGGCTATAAATAATAAATTATTATTATTATTATTATTATTATTATTATTATTATTATTATTATTATTATTATTAGTGCAAAATGAGGTACATCACTACTCCCAGGTAAATGGGCATTAGAAATCTAGAAGAGTCATAAGCTATGAGTTTGTTTGGGTTTTTTCCTGCTCCTGCCCTGCATACTTGGATTTAAAAAATAAAATAAAAATCTGGTCACCCTGAACACCAGCTTGTTTGCAGGAAGATGATGACTGTAAGGACCTAATTGAGGTGTCACTTCTTTTGACCTTGATAGAAAACATGAAAAAACAACTTTTTTTAGCAATGTTCAGTGGGATTCCACTTTACAAAGTCTGTGATGTCTGAAAAGAGAAAGCTAGAAGCATTTCCATGTTTTAGCTGCTGAGTGGGGAATTATTTTAAAGGCCAGCAAAGAAGGTTCTCAGAAAAATGGCACTGAAGCCTGCCGTCCCCTGTGATGGAAGCAGAAATCAAAGGTGCTCCTGAATTCTTTTTAGGCAACTGGGATGAAGCTGCAGCCTCCTCCGCTGCTGCTTGCCCTCCTCTGAGTTCCTAGGTGTATGCCTGTCCCATCAATCATTCATACTTGACCTGATCCTATATAATCATAGAATTGTAGAGTTGGACGGGACCTCAAGGGTCATGTAGTCCAACCCCCTGCAATGCATCCATGACAGATGTGCTGATATTTTCACCCCTCCCATTGCAAGAATCTCCTGATCTGATCTTTTGAGAAAGGAGGGGGCAGAAACTGCTCTTCCACTCCTGCCTGACTGCCTGACTCTGTGTGTGGAGAGAGTCTTATCTATGTAGTGACTAGATGGCTGAGTGGGACTTGTAACACTCAAGCAAGCCAGTAGTTCTTTAGTTTGTAGTTGTTGTTTAGTCATTTAGTCATGTCCGACTCTTTGTGACCCCATGGACCAGAGCACGCCAGGCACTCCTGTCTTCCACTGCCTCCCACAGCTTGGTCAAACTCATGTTCGTAGCTTCGAGAACACTGTCCAACCATCTCATCCTCTGTCATCCCCTTCTCCTTGTGCCCTCCATCTTTCCCAACATCAGGGTTTTTTCCAGGGAGTCTTCTCTTCTCATGAGGTGGCCAAAGTATTGGAGCCTCAGCTTCACAATCTGTCCTTCCAGTGAGCACTCAGGGCTGATTTCCTTAAGAATGGATAGGTTTGGTCTTCTTGCAGTCTCAAGAGTCTCCTCCAGCACCAGAATCCAAAAGCATCAATTCTTCGGTGATCAGCCTTCTTTATGGTCCAGCTCTCACTTCCATACATCACTACTGGGAAAACCATAGCTTTAACTATACGGACCTTTACAGTCAGCTCCAGGTCTTGTTTTTTAGTTTGTAGTAGCTATTAGAAATAAAAGGAGTTATGCTTCACAGCTAGCTTCCACATTATTTATACTCTGCTGAGTCTGGTGCTCACAATGCACAGTTGTGGGTCCAGTGCACTGGGACCTGTTTTCCAGGATTGGAAGGTCTCTGAAAGTGCTCCAGTCGCCTAGCCCAGTCTGGGGGCAGAACCAGTTATTGAGCCCAGTCGCTGCACATCGGTTGAAAGGCATACTGACAAGATGGCCATCCAACCTCAGCTTAATAACCTCCAAGGAAGGAGAGTCCACAACCTCCCAAGGGAGACCATTCCACTGTCAAACAGATCATACTGTCAGAAATGCTTTATTTTCAAAAGGACTCCATTTTTATGCATCCAGTCACTTCATGCTGCATAATATTCATATCTGCAATCTACCACACCATATGTATTTAATGGTATAATGCCTAGAAGACCAGTAGATATTGAAAACACACAGAGAAAGGGCAGGGGGAACCACAATCAATTCATCACCATAATGCTTCTGCATTTAACATATCCCAGACATTTTATAGCCAAGGAATCTGTGCAACTTAATTATGTATTTTCAGGATTTGTGTTATCCAAGGATGAAACAATAACAGAACTTTGGTCTATTAAGAAGCTTTCTGTCCTGCATTTCTGTCTGCAAATTCGCATATAAAAATGACATAAAGCTGCTCGGCTATGATGCAAATGGACCACAAGATAAAAATACAAGCCGCTCGTCTCGAAGTTTTCCATCAACAATAATGTACTTAACATTTGCATACAGCTATTGGCCTGCACTTCAGCAATCAAAATGCTCTGGTGATGGATTCATTCGAACTTGTGTTTGCACATTCTTCTCAGCGTCTTATGCATTGCCAATGGCCTTTCTGCTTGAAGGTAAAATGAGGGCATCTCACAACTGAAACAAGTCAGAGAGGCAGAGGCCTAATCAGAGGCAAGACAACTGCATGCAGAACATCCAGAAAGCGACAGGCAGATATCACAAAGCCAGCCAAGCAAGCTATACACTGCCCAATTTATTTTAGCTGTTTTAGAGGAAGGCGTGCCTCTGCAGCCACAAGTTCAATCTGAACTGCACTTGCAACCGAATTTCAGGAGGGGCTCTCTAGCAACGCCCCTCCACTGATTGGCACTGACAGCACACCTTCAAATGAGCTCACCCTCAACGCTGATCCACTACTGGCACTAAGACCGAACCCCTTTGAAGCCATCATCTGACATCATAATGAAAGCGTGAGATTGACAGGTTGGTTGCCCTGTGGAATACCCCCTGTGGCAATCACACAGGGTCCCTGGACTTTTGACGGTCTATTGATCCCTGTGCCAACACTGTGATTGCTTCCCCGCTGTCACCAACCCATTTCTCTCGGGTACACACAGAGTCCAGAAAGTTGTTAACATTAAATCAAATAAGCAAGTTTATTTTATAAGCATTAACAAGTTTATGGTTTCAGATCATTTTTTTGGTCAGTTTCTTAATCTTAGTTTCTTTACTGATCTATACCTTCGTAATAACTTCTAACTCATTATCCCAACTGTCTATCTGACTCCTCCTAACAGTTTCGCTCACTCTCACATCAAACTAGCCCAACCCACAGACTTATCCTCCCTCTTCCTTCTCCAACTCCCAACTGACTTCTCAACAACTCCAACTCTAACTCTAACTCCTCCCCTTGGGTTCCCACTGGCCAATCACTTCACACTCATTTAACCCTTTCCTTATGACCCACCTAGGAGGCCAAACGCCACACACCCCTCCAAAATGAGGTCCACAAGACTCACTCCAATGGATTCTTTGTGAGATGAAATATAACAGTTTTAATTCTACCAAGAGCTCTTTTGGAACTTGGTTGAGTTTATTACACAGATCATTTTTATTCTGTCAAAGACCTGACGGAGTGTCTCCACCCCCATCGTTCAGCCCGGACTCTGAGGTCCAGCCCCGAGGGTCTTCTGGCAGTTCCCTCAATGAGAGAAGTGAAGTCACAGGGAACCAGGCAGAGGGCCTTCTTAGCAGTGGCACCCTCCCTGCGGAATGCCCTCCCTTCAGATGTTAAGGAAATAAACAACTATCCGACTTTTAAAAGAGACATGAAGGCAGCCTTGCATAGGGAAGTTTTTTAATGTTTGATGTTTTATTTTGTTTTTATATGTGTTGGAAGTTGCCCAGAGTGGCTGATGCAACTCAGGCAGATGGGTGGGGTATAACTACTACTACTACTACTACTACTACTACTACTACTACTACTACTACTGGACCTTCAGGATCTGCATGCGAAAGTTGCTTGTGGGGATCTGGTCAGTGTTCAGAGTGGAGGTCAAAGGGGACTGTGCTGGTTTTCAGGCTCCCACCCCCACTCATCTCCCCCCTGCCCACTCCACCTCTTTACCCCTTTTCTTTCTAATGTCTCAACAAATGAAACCGATTTGTAAAAAAATGTTACATGGGGGGGGGGAATATGAGAGAGAGACATTGCACATACCTTTGTAAATCAAGAAAATCTTTAATAAAAATACATTTTTAAAAAGAGAGATCCTATTGATTTTCCCTGATCATGCCATCATCATCCCCATCAGGGCTGGATTTAGGTTTGATGAGGCCCTAAACTACTGAAGGTAATGGGGCCCTTTATATGTCCAGCTGACCTTTGTCAACAATAAATTGTCACTGTTTTTTGTGTGTGTTGAAGATGTGCTATATGGTAATTTATGGACCTAAAGGTAAAGGTAAAGGGACCCCTGACTATTAGGTCCAGTCGCGGACGACTCTGGGGTTGCAGCGCTCATCTCGCTTTATTGGCCGAGGGAGCCGGTGTACACTAAGCTGCTTCTGGCTAACCATAGCAGCGCACGGAAATGCCATTTACCTTCCCACCGGAGCAGTGACTATTTATCTACTTGCACTTTGACATGCTTTCAAACTGCTAGGTTGGCAGGAGATGGGACCGAGCAACAGAAGCTCACCCTGTCGCAGGTATTCAAACCACCGACCTTCTGATCGGCAAGCCCTAAGCTCTGTGGTTTAGACCACAGCGCCACCCGCGTCCCATAATATTTTATGGACCTAATAGGTATCTAAAGTCATTTGCACATAACAAAATATGTATTTTATCAAAGTGATATTTTAGGGAGCAGGCTAACAGGCTTACATCACAGGAGCCTACACAACACAAAACACTGTTGCTGTATGTAGGTTTTATTTTATTTGTTCTTTATCTTATATTTTGGAAATGTACATCCAGGTTATTTTCCTTTAATTTTTTTTTGGGGGGGCCCAAGAGAGTGGGGCCCTACGCTATAGCTTGTTTAGCTTATACATAAATCCGGCACTGATCCCCATTGATTATCTGTATGTCACCAGTCCATGGTTAAACTATGCTCAAGTTGCCAGAGGAAGAACTGGTAGGCACATTGATGCCAACAGGTGCTATGCTGGTGAACCCTGTGACTGACATGCAGATGGCTAAGAGAGAGAGAGAAACTCGGGAACAACAGTGTTATTTGCTGGCACGGTAAGGAAAAGAGAGTGGCATTTATCAAGAACCTTTTCAGCTTGGAAAGTCGACTGTTTTTAACTGCAGGGATCTTTAGCTGCCCAAAGTACCGAGAAAAGTAGGCCAAAGGCACTGGTGCACTTCGGCAATGAGCCCATCCCTGTTCCCCGACTGCTCACTCGCTTAACCAAAAGTAATCGCTGCATCACAGCAATGTTCCAAAAGAACTTCCTCACAGTAGCTTCAAGGTCTCGTTCAATGAAACGGAGACTCCTTATTATATGCTCCATTGTTTTTATGGCCCAAACTACAAATGACCATATAAAACACCTTGACTGCAGTGGACGAGAAGCAGAGAACGCCACTCTCCTCTGAGTCCTCCATTTCACCTGCTCCCTCGCTGGCTACTGATGGCGATAGGACTGCAGAAAGGGAGGGGCAGCTGATATCACTGTTTCTCTTAGTCATTTCCAAAGTAATAGGATCAGAAAATCTGCCAGGGGCTGAAATAATAGCAGGTAATGTGCAGATCACAAAGAGATGCGCAGTGGTGCATGTGCTTATGCTCAAAGCTGTCTTCATGGTTCTTGATGAACACAGTGGAATGGGGGATGTCATGATGCTCAAAACCAGGGGTTCGTGTTGAGTGCTCAGAGGAAGAAGAGGGATCAGACTGGAAGAAGGAGGTGTTTGAAATGGGAACAGGGCTTAGTGAGCAGGAAGAGGCTGTGGCAGAGAGCAGTGCAGAAGCAGAGGCTGGAGAGGATGGGTGCAAGAGGCAGAGATGAAGCAGGATGCTGAAGAAGTCAGGGAGTCTCCCCTCCTGCTGTGACCAGCTCCCCTCCACCCTGGTCTCCCAGAACCAGAAGAGGTAGGCAGAGGGCAGAGCAGAAACAGACAAGGGGTCAGATTCTCAGATTGCTTGGCAAGGACCTGGGGGAGGAAGAGACTTAGGAAGCTGTGGAAAGGACCTTCAGTCCTTGCACCTGCCTCTACTGGGAAGAGTTGCTGAGCTCACTAGGCCTGAGCTGTATTGTTTCTTGGAATAAAGAATTAACCTCACTGACACTTTGTGCCTTATTGTTTCCCTGCTTCCGACACCCACCTTGACTGGTGGAGGGAATACGAATGGATCTCTGTATTTGTGCTGGCTTTGGATGGGTGAGGGATCTGGAAAGAATCCTCAGAACCTGGATTCCAAAGCAGGTGCACCTGATTCAATCCAGGTGGATCACAACTCCACTACAGAATTCTGAGACCTTCAGGTCCCTTTACAGGTGGAGGGGGAGGGAAAGGAGGCAGGGTTAAGCAGGGAAGTGGTTTGTGAGTTTTCGCTGCATGTGTTTAGACTGAGTTGCAGGTTACGTTACAATTCAGGACAGACAAAGGGAAGTGCTTCTTCACAGTGTACAAATTTATGGAATTCATTCCTACAAGAGGCAGTTATGACCATTGACTTGGAAGTCTTAAAAAGACTGTGGATTTAAGACTAATCAGTGGCTACTGTTGGGTATTCTACCTTCCGTGCCAGAGGCAGCATGCTTCTCTGAAAACCAATTGTCGGAAACTGCAGGAAAGGAATTACTTCTTACAGACACCTGGTGGGCCACTGAGAGAACAGGATGCTGGCCACTTTCTTTTTGTGTTCTTATGCTCTTAATTCAGTAGTGTGTTTCCAAGTTCTAACATTATCAGAGAGGGAGAAAAACATCTCTTACCTCCTCGCTCTCCACAATTCAGCTTGCTAGATAGCGGACGTTTCGCGTTCTGGTATATAAGTGACTCATTACAATGACCAGCTTTGTTTTCTGCTTCTTAGACTTGTTCCACATTGGGTTTTTAATTATTGTTATATTGTTTTGGTGTAATTGGCTTGGCAGGTAGCTAATACCCTATCTGAAATTGGATTTGGGGATGGGGAAAGGGTCATTCTGTCCTTCTGCTTACAATCAAAATGCCTAAGCGTCTCTGTAATATTTATTTTCTTTTTAAAAATATATATATGTGGCATTTGTCTTTGCAGCAGGAGATCATCATTATCGAGTGACAATGATAATTTCCAATGAAATTATCACATGCTATTTTTGTATTTTTAAAGGGCACCCCAGCACAGGAAGGAGGAAGAAGTCAAATATTTAATTAACTACAAACAGTCTTCTGAAGGTTTCATAGGCATCCTCCTAGTATGACTCTGCATTCCAACAAAGCTTCCGCGTTCCAGGGTAAGAAGGTCACATTCAATCTTGGCATCTCCAGCTAAAGGTTCTCATGAAACTTGGCTAGGCAGGAAGCAGGGCTAAGAGAAACCTCTGTCTTACATTGTAAAGATCCACTGTTATTCAGATTCCTGGTTTGCATGTAATGCTAAGCTGTGGTTTGTTTAAGAAACCATGAGTTGCCCCACAGACAATCAGGCAAACCATGCCTTGTTTCTCCAAAGTCTGGTTTTGTTTCCAGCCTTTGCTATTCCATAGTTTGGTAAGGGTTTGGGGTGGGCCAGTCATACAACCAAAAGGAAGGGTTCTGGATTCACATGTAATGCCAAACCAATACAAGGGATCAAACTAGAGTTCAGCCTTAGATGCTCAACTTTGATTAGAATAAGAAAGAAAGGGAGGGAAGAAGATGTCACCATTAACCAGGAAGAGGAGTGGGCAGAGGCCAGAGAAAGAACTGTGAGCTGAGGGGTGTCCTATTTGCCACCCTTGGGCCCCTTGGGAAACTCACCAGACCTGCTGTAGCTTGGAAGTGGGTACCAAAATGATTAATTGCTAGTGCCAAGGGAGTTTCCAAAGGAAGGCTATTCCATAAAAGTTGTCTGGATTCTTATGGTTTGTCTGGCATTCTGCAAGGGCAGGGCATTCTGCAAAAGTCGTCCAGATGGGAGACTACTTGAGATAAGCATAAGATGCTTTGAGTTCCTTGGGAGGAAAATGTGAGAGTCAGAGTGATAAATCACTGTGCAGCACAGTTCAATCTGCTTTTTTTCCTTTTTCTTTTACCTTGGCCAGCTCATCACACTGTTTATACACACCCCTTTTCCTGTTTACCTCTTTAACTCATTCCCAACCAACTGTCTCCTCCAAATCACAAAACAGGCTGTTAAAGCAGCCTGCATTTTTAACACAAACCTTAAGCTGTGGTCTGTGGACAAAATAAGGACCAGAGTTAAAAACTGGAGAGAATGAATGGGGAATCATAAAGCATGATTTAAAAAAAATCGTGGAGGCTGCAACTTCCTTTTGCCTTTCATTTTTCTATTGTTCCTGACAGCCTTTTTAACACAGTCTAATTTCTGGTGATGGAAATGCACTGTGGGAAGTTAATCGGAGCAACAGATAAAGATCTGACCATTAACATTAATGGTCCAGAACTATAATATCTCACCTCTTTGTTACAGAGAGAGGTGATCTGAGAACAGAATTTTCCAGACTGCCAACAAATTTACCTGGGGATTGAACCTTTTTGTTCTATCAGTTGGGGTGGGAGGTGGGGAGGAGAGACGAGTTAAAGACTCCTATATTTCAGAGATGTACCAGATGCTACCAGGAATGTCCATGTGGACCATAAGGCTACTCCTGATAAAGATCTGGTCTGTGGAGCCACAAAGATTCCCCACCCCAGGCGCAGAGAATGCTCTGAATACCTGAATGCTCTCCTTCAGGTATCCTGGTCCCAAAGTTGTTTATGGTTTTATATGTTGACACCAAAACCTTAAGCCTGGAAGCCTGGCCTGGGAACTTATTGGTGGACAGCACAACTGGTTGTGTAATATCCACAGAGATAGACTGTCCCACTGCTGCTTACCACCGTTCCATGAAAAGATTTGCGTGCAAGTTTCTCCATTTTAAACCACTGCTTAAAGGCAAACCTAAAGAAGAACATTTGGCAAACCTACAAGAGTTAAAAGCAGAAGCAGAGTCACTGTGCTAGCTTCCTGGTAGGTGGGTCACTGTTGTTTACCGGGAGAAGAGGAGGTGGTAAGGAGGTGAGCGCTGTGCAACACAACAGCAGAGACAATTTGGCATTCCTGCCAGCGCCTTTGCACTGTGCCAAGCTCCCTGCCATCATGCCTCTCCCTCGCTCCCTTCCAGTAAGTGACAATAACCCACCTGCTGGGAAGCTAGCCTAGCCAAGTTCCTTCTTGAGGGAATTGAGATGTTTCTATTTGGCCTGGCTTTGGAGGGGACCTGGAATCCTCGAGCCAAACCCTGGAGTCTTCAGCCTTCCTAACGTTTCTGTTTAGATATCAACATATTTCAAAAGAAGCCTGCTTCTTGGGAGGAAAGCAATGACAAACCTAGACAGCATCTTAAAAAGCAGAGACATCACCTTGCCGACAAAGGTCCGTATAGTTAAAGCTATGGTTTTCCCAGTTGTGATGTATGGAAGTGAGAGCTGGACCATAAAGAAGGCTGATCACCGAAGAATTGATGCTTTTGAATGATGGTGCTGGAGGAGACTCTTGAGAGTCCCATGGACTTCAAGAAGATCAAACCTGAACGAAATCAGCCCTGAGTGCTCACTGGAAGGATAGATTCTGAAGCTGAGGCTCCAATACTTTGGCCATCTCATGAGAAGAGAAGACTCCCTGGAAAAGACGCTGGTGTTGGGAAAGATGGAGGGCACAAGGAGAAGGGGACAACAGAGGATGAGATGGTTGAGCAGTGCTCTCAAAACTACCAGCATGAGTTTGACCAAACTGTGGGAGGCAGTGGAAGACAGGAGGGCCTGGCGTGCTCTGGTCCAGGGGGTCACAAAGAGTCGGACACAACTAAATGACTAAACAACAACATCTTTCAATTTGTGTTTTTTCATTCTTTTTTATCTTTTATACTCTGTAACAAACACATTGATGCTTCCTTCAGGCCATTCTGGTTTCCCATGAGAAGAAATCCGAAATCAGCATGAATCCTGTTCAGGGGAAGGGCCATAGCTCAGCTGATAGAGGATCTGCTTTGCATGCAGAAGGTCTCAGGTTCGATCCCTGGAGTGGGAGTGTTCCCTATCTTAAATCAAGCAGAGCTACTCCCAGTCAATGTAAGCATGTAGCTAGATGGACCCAGTGATCTGACTAGGCATGTTCATTTCTTTCTTTCTTTTTTAAATAAATTTTTTTATTGATTTTCCATACAATTATACATTTTTATCCAGGCATGTTCATTTCAATGTCTTTAGCCTCTTTCCCTTCCCTCTCTCCCATTTTCCTGCAGTTCTTCCCTGGCGCTCCCTCACTTCACAGCATTATTCCTCGCTAGCTACTAGAAGATGATCATCCAGAGAACCCTTTGTTCTTTATTCCTTACATGTCTTGTCTGTAATTTAGATAATTCCTCATGCTTGGCTTCGTAATTACCAAGTTGTGTACACTACCTCCCTGCAGCACCGGCGCCCCCCTCCCGACAGCCCTGCAAGCGAGATTGAAAGAGAAAATGAATAAAGTATTCTCCTTAGCTTAATTCAATTTTTTTTTTTTAAGAATGCAGGCTGCATATCTGTTGAATCGCTCATTTAAATCAATCCTCTGCTTTGCAGAGCAGAAGGCAGAAATGTGGGGTTCACGTTTATTATAATAATTGCCAACTTTCCAAAAGGACTGCTTATGTAGAGGGAGATTGGAGGGAGGGGAGAGAAGTATTTATTTAGGCTACCTGCTGGGTACGGATGGGAAACTTCAGAGCCAGGGACAAATGTGGCCCCCAGGTCACCTCCCAAGGGGTCACAGGTCACAGGATCTTAACTGTAAGTGACTTTAAGAGCAAATTTTGGCAGGAAAGAGGAATATAAAATGATGAGGAAGATGTGGGTGATTTATTAAATTTCTGTACCATCCTTCATCTGAGGATAATAAGGTGGTTTACAATATAAGAACACAAAAATACATAACATAGCTGCAAACATAAAGAATACCACCCCCAGTTTAAAAAGTCATAGATTGTTTAAGTAGCCAACAGCCTGGGAGAAGAGGACTGTTCTTGCTGGATGCCTAATGGTTTGTAACCAAAGCACCAGGTGAGCATTTCACAAATGGGAAGCCACCACAGAAAAGGCCCTGTTGCCACCATCTGGACCTCTTGTGGAGGAGGCACATGAACAAGGACCTCAGATGATGACTGCAGAATCCAGGTCAGTTCCTGTTGAGATAACTGGTTGATTGATTGAGCCTGAACACACTTTTGGGGGAGCTAAGGGTGAAAGTGATAGAGAACAGTTGGGGGTAATGAAAAAAGTAGTGGGTGAGAGTAAGTTGTGACAGTTCCAGAAGGTCTTCATAAAAGAGGTGAGCTTTGGGGAGCTTCATAGGAGACTGTGCTATACCAAGCCACAGCACTGACCCACCTAGTTCAAACCTGTTTGCACCAGCCTTCCCCAACCTGATTTTCTCCAGATGTTTTGGACTACAGTTCCCATCATCCACAGCAGCATGGCCAGTGGTGACAGGAGTTGTAGACCAGCGACACCTTTAAGGTACCAGACCAAGGAAGGCTGGTCTACAATAAGTAGCAGCAATTATCCAGGATTTCAGACACGATCCTTTCTCTGTTCTTCCTGGAGATGCCAGGGATTAAACTACCCCAGTCATTAATTTCAGTTGGTCTACTCTGTGTAGGGCCTTTGCATATGGAAGTTCCACTGTAGCCTTCACCACCACACATCTGTTGACTCCCTTTGTAAAAATGATTGAAGCTTGCGGCCAGGAATTCCATCCACTAATTATGCACTGGGGACAGTGGTCATAAAAAAGAGAGAAATAAATTGTTTCAGACTGGGGGGAATGGGTTGCAAGGAGCAGCTGTGAGCCCATGAATCAATTCTTTACCCCAGAAGTTCTTACTCCATTGAAGAGGAAGGTTGTGGAAACAAGCCATCGGATTGCTTTGTCAATAAAGGGCAACGGGAGCTAACATACATTAGCAGGAAGCTTATTATATTATTTCCTGGGTTTTTTTGTTTTTTGCCTCAACCATTCTAGAATCTATTTACTTGGGTACTTTGCACCTGGGGTTTTTTTTTATTAGTTGTTAGCACCACTGGTGAGAATAAATATAGAGAGAGAAAGAGAGAGAGAGAGAGACCAGGCATCTGGCGTCCATACAGGGCTATTTGTGGATTGATGGTTTGCTTTGTAGCATGCTGTCTTCTAAACCTCTGCAGGGTCCCTGGCTTCCCTCACCCCCCTCTGACTATTTCTCTCTTTCATTCCCTGTTTTGTTTTAATCAGGCTCCTTCTTTGCTTCCCTTCGCAGCTATTCATCACCAGTTGTTTTGTTGGCGTTCTCCGGCATTTCTCTTCTACCAAGGAAGGAGCAGCACATTATTCTGCAATGCACATCTCCCCATTACAAGAAAAAGAAGAAGCCAACAAGCCATTATGTTTGCTGGCTATTGCAGAAGCAAGGGAGAATTTGCGGGGGGAGTCAGTAGCAGGGGGGTGCTTAACCCTACCACCAATCGCCAGCTGTCCCCATAGCCTACTCTCATAGCTGTTCCATCTCCTAGGTCAGGCTTGGTTCCAGTCTTAAATAATAATAATAAATAAATAACAATTTTTTATTTATACCCCGCCCTTCCCTGTTCAGAAATCCAGGCTCAGGGCGGCTAACAACAAATTTAAAACACTTAATTGATGCAACAAAAAACAGCATAAAATACAGTAAAAAACGTGAATAACAATAAATTCAGAATTCAAAAATAAATTTAGGGGGGGAATCCTTCCAATAAACATTAGATGATCACCAGGGCTAGCTGGCTAAATTAGTCCTATTTGGGCCAGCGAGGAGACCAGGGGAGAATTAGCTGTGGGATCCCAGAGCGGGTAATCTTCATAAAAAGGGAGAGAGGGAGGGAAGGAAGGGGAATAAAAGATCAGGCTAAGTTCATATTGAAAGCCAGGTGGAATAGCTCTGTCTTACAGGCCCTGCGGAAGGAAGTTAAAGCCTGACTGGGGGAGGAAATAGCTGGTGGAGGGAGTGTTTGGCATTGCAGGACATGGCTAATCACCACCCTCCTTGTCCATTCTCCTGCACTGCATAAATTTAATAAGTAATAATAATAACATAATTGCCATTGAGTACGTATTTATTTTGTTGATGGAATCCATTTGTCTGGAGAGGCAATGGAGTGTACCTCTGGAGGTGAAGTCAAACCACTGCGTTAGCAGCACTGAAATTACCTTCCATGGTGTGCAGGGCTGGAGAGTGTGCATAGAGCTCCTGGACTGCCCAGACGACCAGTGACCTCACTGATGTGGTCCAAAGGAAAGGAAAGCAATACATTTGACTCCAGGTTGGCTGTAGGAGTTGCCAGAAGGAGGCATACAAGGCACCATCCATCTTAGGGACTTCAGTCCAGATTTGTATAGGATTTACTCCTTAGCCTTTTCTTCTCCTGCAGATACAAGTTGTTCCTCAGGGTTTACTCTTGAAGGCTTTCTCATGAATGGTTAAAGCTACAAGGCAGTGGAGGTTTAGGATCAGAGTTTTACTTCTCCTAGATGGAGAACACTTCCTTTCAGGTGTTCATCTGGTGGATATTTGGAGGGCCTTGGGCCTTAGATCACTGAGAAGGACCCTTCCTAGATATTGTAAGATGGAATTCTGCTGATCATGGTATAGCCATCAAGGCCTTCTCTGAAGATCTGAGCTACCAGCTCCATATTTTGATCACAACATGTTTAGGGCCTTATGTGCCAATGACAAAACCTTGAACATGGCTTAATAGCTTATAGGTAACCAATACAGTTATTTCAACACCCTATTTGTGTCCCTAAACACCCTAGCAGTTGTAGTTTATGAACCAAGCACAGAGAAGCTCCACATTGAGCATATTCCAGTAGTCAAATTGAAGGGTTATAATGGACCACAGTAGCCAGGTTCTCTCTGTTCAGAAATGGGTGTAGATATCACTGCATCCAAAGTTAGTGATGGGCAGGGGGCATGCTAATCTTCTCTGTATCATTCCAGTTTTAGTATATGTGCTGCCGATATTATATATGAAAGAACATTGTAAACAACTGAAGTCGTTTGTAGGTCTGAGTTGAAATGTTTTGTAATCTGAATATAAGGAACTGATTTACATTTAATGAGGGGAAATACAAAAAAAAGAGAGAGAGAAGGTAAAAAAGTGGCTATAGAAATGCTAAGAATTAAGTAATTATGTTTGGGAAGTCAGAAAAGGGGACGGGGGAGGTCAATGCTCAGTTTGAGCAATGCTTCGGGTTATGGAATTATGTAATTGGAATTGTGATTCTGATAAAATTGAAAATTTAATAAAAATTAAACAACAACAAAAAGTTGGTGATGGGTACTCTGTGCCACCAAGGCCACTCGGACCTCCAGGGACCAGGATGGCTCAAGGAACAGCCCCAAGCTACATACTTGCTCCTTCAGTGAGTGTGTACCCTTATCCAGAACTATTGTATTTATATTGCTTCTTTTATTTTTTATTATTGGGTGGAATTTAACATAGTGCTAACCAGACAACACGGTCACCTTGCGAAAAGGGACTCCCTGCCCCATACACCCAGTGCACAACCCTAAATCTGTTCTGGGGCTTCTCCCAATCCTCCGGAGCTGATTTCGGGGCATTGGGAGACACATGGGTAAGAGAGGGGAGAATCACCTGAGTCTGGTCAAGGCAGCTCTAGATGCCACTGAATTCAAAATTGTTAGGGAGGCACAGAATTGAATGATGTGGCATCTCTGTATGGATATGCCTTTCCTATTAAACTCCATTTTTACCAGCTATGTTTTATCTTTGGATGTGTATAAATTATGCCATGCAAATACTCCTGGCCCCAGACCCGTGCAGTAAACATTGTGAAAACAGCTGGCAAATCTTGCTTCTGGCTCGAGGGGGGTTTGGTTTTATTTAAGCATAGCATCAGCTGAAACCTGGCAGACAAAAGCACAGTTTACCATGTTGCATCTACGGGGTCCATAAAACCACAACCTGGATTTGAAAGCTGGTGCTTGGAGCATTGGGGAGAAACAGTTTGCATTGTCTTTATAATGTCCATATGGGTCCCGTCAAGAAATACAGCTGCACTTTACGGAGATGGAATGGCAACACATCAGCTGCGTTCCCGTTTTTTGAGTGATCAACTGTTCCAGGGAAGGGAGTATCTTTCACATTTAAAGCCTGACCTTGGGATTCTTTTGTGCAAATAAAAGCCCCATAAAGATGTCAAGGAAGAGCTTCTCGGGGAAGATGATGAGGCTAGGGAGGAAAGCGATTTGTAGTTAATAAGCTCAAGGCTGCCACACATGTGACAATTTTCTGCCTGGATATATTTCCCATGCAGTGGGACAGGGGTGAGGAACCCCAGACCCATGGGCCAAATGCAGCCCTGAAAGCCTCCCTATCTGGCTCTCAGAACTCACCCTGGATATCTCAGTTGGTGGCGCATGAGACACTTAATCTCAGGGTCATGGATTTGAGCCCCACAGTGGGCAAAAGATTCCTGCATTGCAGGGGGTTGAACTAGATCAGGGGTTGGCAAGGTTTACCTTTCCTGGGCCAGATCAGTCCTGCAGAACCCCCTCAGTGGGCCGGATAGTGAGTGCATGTGGGCGCCATCGATTTCTGGAGTCTGCACATGCACAAACACAATTTCCGGCATCTGCGTGTGTGCAGACGTGATTTCCGATGCCATGGAAGCGAGTCCCCATGCCGCGCCGGTTAGCGGCATGGCACAGGGACTCGCCAAGCGGCTGGCTCAGTTCTGGGACAGCTCATGGACCGATTAAACGGCCAGCGTGGGCCGCTTCCGGCCCATGGGCCACAGGTTGCTGATGCCTGAACTAGATTATCCTCGTGGTCCCTTCTCGTGGACTCTATCATTCTAGTCTATACCTCCTCTCTCCAGGCCATACCAATCACCCCATTTGGGTGTCTCTTCATTGAACTTCCTGGAACTCACCTCATTCTCTGTGCCCACAAAATTCCCTGTGGGAAAATAGCAGTTCCCTATGTTTCTAGTTTTCCTCCTCAGACACACACACATACTGGTGCAAAGAACAAATCTGTAAAACTCAGCGCTTCAAGTCAAGCTCCAAAGTTTGCCCTCACCATCTAACAGGAATGTGCCACATTCTTTGCACATATTCTCTTCCAAAATCCATTCACCAGCGTTACCATAGTGGGTTAGCAATTGCCTCACTGCATTTCCCAGGTGCAACTCAGCCTTTTTCTTATGTGCTACGATTTCCCCTCTAAAGTAGTCTCATGTGAAAGCATGCATCTCCCTTCCTGCCAGCCTAAGCAGATGCTGTTATCTGTATCCCCTTCTGCAAAGGTAAAAGACCACCACCACAACCATCTATAAGATGCTTTGACTGCAAATCCTGGCAAATTCCATATTCTTAGGTATAAAAGGTAAAGGGACCCCTGACCGTTAGGTCCAGTCGTGGACAACTCTGGGGTTGCAGCACTCATCTTGCTTTACTGGCCAAGGGAGCCAGCGTACAGCTTCCCGGTCATGTGGCCAGCACGGAAACGCCGTTTACCTTCCCGCCGGAGCAGTACCTATTTATCTACTTGCACTTTGTGCTTTCAAACTGCTAGGTTGGCAGGAGGAGGGACAGAGCAACGGGAGCTCACCCCATCACAGGGATTCGAACTGCCGACCTTCTAATCAGCAAGCCCTAGGCTCTGTGCTTTAACTCACAGTGCCACCCACGTCCCTACATTCTTAGGTACAGGTGCTGCTAATTTAAATGCAGAAAAGGAGTAACAAACATTGGTAATTCAGCTCCTTTCTCCTACTAAAGGCACATAATAATAATAATGATGATGTTACAGTCAGATCAGGGGTCTAACCTGGGACCATATTCATTGAAAGCAGACACTCTACCACTGAGCAATGGCCCTTGCCCAATAAGTTAGTTTATCACATCTTAGATAGCTAGATATGGATAGCTAGATATGGAGTGAGATAGAGGTACTGTTGGCCACATTTGGACACCCCAAGAGCCAAGAAAGGCATTATCTCCAGAAAATCTGTTTTAGGCAACACAAAGCAAGCTGAATATCCTCTTTCGCTCAAGCAGTATCCAATTTTGTTTTCTGCATAAGACTTACTGCTTTCATCTGAAAACTTTCCCGTTGACATGAAATAGCACCTCCTCATTTGTCTTTCGGTCTTGTCGGGATCAGCCTTAATTACCTCTCCCTTTTCAGTGCTCTAAAAGTTACCTGCCCCTTGGCTTTGCATAGCAATTTCTCTGGCATGGCTGCCCAGCCCATAACTCCAAAGGGTATATTGATCTCACAACTCGTCCAAGCTGTAAATTCACTTTCCAAATGGTATCAAGCCTAATCGACATTCAGAAATTACAGCCCCTCAAGTTAGTTTCTAGACCTAGCTGCTACCCCCGTGCCAAGTTGGGAACTGGGAAGCAAATAGCCGGCATGTTTTAATGGCTCGCTTGTTCTTTATGGAGCCGATCTTAAAAGGCTGATTGATAATCATCATCATAATAGAATGAGCAGCAAACTTCCTTGCATTGTTAAGATTCTGACAGATTCCCCTCTTATCCTTCATTATGTTTGGAAGTTCAAGAAGATAATTTAGCACCTCAGTTAGGGAAATTTCCTTAAGAAGCAGACTGTTTATGTGAACATTTGGGGGTGGTTGTTAAAAGCCTGGTTTGCACCAAGCACTAAGCCATGTGTTGTTGTTGTTGTTATAATTTGTGTTTTACTGATTTTCAGTTACAAATGAATTAGATATAAAGAAGGAGAGGCGAGAACAAAGAATAATATCAACAATCACAACAACAGGTCCCGGTACAGAGTCATCACAACAAAGGGGAAATATAACAGAAGCAAACCCAATCATGGGCTGCATCTACACAGCTATAAAAAAAAACGCTCTGAAAAAAAACACGTTTTAAAGCTCACAATGTTGAATTTCACAGAGTTCTGATTTCAGCTCTACAGCACCATCTGGTGTCACAGTGTTACAACACATTTATAACGTCTAATTTTTACTAATGTAGCTGAGTCCATGGTACAGTAATCAGATGAAAGCAGTTGGATGAAAGTGTCATCCGAACCTTTCCACCAGCTTAATGGTTGTTGGTTCACAATCTGAAGCCACAGTTTCTTGTTAGGTTTTGAATTTGCTTTATATTACTTCCATCCCTACGTAAAGTGTTCTTCTCTGAACAAGGGCTGTGGCAGATCTCAGGTGAAATCCCCAACCTCTCCAGGGAGTGCCTGAGACCCCGGGAAGCTGCTGCCAGTCTGTGTAGACAGTACTGTACTAGATTAACCAATAGCCTGAATTGGCACAAGCTTCTGGTGACCCCACAGTCACGGACACGGGTGGCACTGTGGGTTAAACCACAGAGCCTAGAACTTGCTGATCAGGAGGCTGGCGGTTCGAATCCCCGCGACGGGGTGAGCTCCCATTGCTCGGTCCCTGCTCCTGCCAACCTAGCAGTTTGAAAGCATGTCAAAGTGCAAGTAGATCAATAGGTACCACTCCAGTGGGAAGGTAAACGGCATTTCTGTGCACTGCTCTGGTTCACCAGAAGCGGATTAGTCATGCTGGCCACATGACCCGGAAGCTGTACGCCAGCTACCTCATAGAATCATAGAATCATAGAGTTGGAAGAGACCACAAGGGCCATCGAGTCCAACCCCCTGCCAAGCAGGAAACACCATCAGAGCACTCCTGACATATGGCTGTCAAGCCTCTGCTTAAAGACCTCCAAAGAAGGAGACTCCACCACACTCCTTGGCAGCAAATTCCACTGTCAAACAGCTCTTACTGTCAGGAAGTTCTTCCTAATGTTTAGGTGGAATCTTCTTTCTTGTAGTTTGGATCCATTGCTCCATGTCCGCTTCTCTGGAGCAGCAGAAAACAACCTTTCTCCCTCCTCTATGTGATATCCTTTTATATATTTGAACATGGCTATCATATCACCCCTTAACCTCTTCTTCTCCAGGCTAAACATGCCCAGCTCCCTTAGCCGTTCCTCATAAGGCATCGTTTCCAGGCCTTTGACCATTTTGGTTGCCCTCCTCTGGACACGTTCCAGTTTGTCAGTGTCCTTCTTGAACTGTGGTGCCCAGAACTGGACACAGTACTCCAGGTGAGGTCTGACCAGAGTAGAATACAGTGGCACTATTACTTCCCTTGATCTAGATGCTATACTCCTATTGATGCAGCCCAGAATTGCATTGGCTTTTTTAGCTGCCGCGTCACACTGTTGGCTCATGTCAAGTTTGTGGTCAACCAAGACTCCTAGATCCTTTTCACATGTACTGCTCTCAAGCCAGGTGTCACCCATCTTGTATTTGTGCCTCTCATTTTTTTTGCCCAAGTGCAATACTTTACATTTCTCCCTGTTAAAATTCATCTTGTTTGTTTTTGCCCAGTTCTCTAATTTGTCAAGGTCGTTTTGAAGTGTGATCCTGTCCTCTGGGGTGTTAGCCACCCCTTCCAGTTTGGTGTCATCTGCAAATTTGATCAGGATGCCCTTGAGTCCATCATCCAAGTCATTGATAAAGATGTTGAATAAGACCGGGCCCAAGACAGAACCCTGTGGCACCCCACTAGTCACTCTTCTCCAGGATGAAGAGGAACCATTGATGAGCACCCTTTGGGTTCGGTCAGTCAGCCAGTTACAAATCCACTGAGTGGTAGCAGAGTCAAGACCGCATTTTACCAGCTTCTTTACAAGAATATCATGGGCCAGTAAAGCGAGATGAGCGCCGCAACCCCAGAGTCGGTCACGACTGGACCTAATGGTCAGGGGTCTCTTTACCTTTACCGTTACTTCTGATGACCCCAATAACACAGGAAATCAGGGCAAGGCCCACAAGTCTTGCTCCTGGTCTGAGATGCTTTTCCATGGACAAAGTGCCACTGGAAAGCCAGGCTTTGCATGCTAAAGTGAATTCCGCAAGTCCGATGACTTTGCGGCGGACCACAAAACTTGAGAAAGTCCACATCTTCCTTGTTGAATGTGTGGTGCTGGTTTTCAAGCAGCAAAACCTTCCATGTGCAGTACCTTTGGGAACTTATCGGTACAAATCAGATATGCATTGTTAAAGAAACAAATATTCTGACCCAAAGGTCAGTCCTGCAGTCCTCTAGCTGGAACATCCAGAGCGTCTGATTCACCAAAACCTTTTGATAAGCTCACTGACGTTATAATTAACCAGAGAATAGTCCCTCGCAAGATAACCATGGAAACTGAGCTACGGCAATTTATTGTAGTGTCAAATGTTTTAACTGTTTCATTTTTTTGTTCCTTAGAAAAACTTGAAAAATAAGAGTGGGATACAGCAAATGTTAGTCACTTTTTAGTATCATTGACTTCAAAGGACATCTTGCAGTAGTGGAGGCTGCTTCAGGAAGGAGAAGGGTGCACTGACCCACCAACTTCAGTCTCCTGTCAAACAGCCTCCAGTTGCCTGCTTTCTTTCTTACTAGTTCAGGGGGTAGCACTGCCGATCAGCTTCCTTCTCTTTAGCCTCTGTGTTGCTCTTGCAGAACTCAGCAGAGTGGGGATGGAACTAGAGTTACTTGGCTCTGCCTATAACTGGCTCTGGCGCCACCTACTGTTGGGCTCCTGGCTTGCTGTCCCAGAGATAAACAACTACCTGACATTTAGAAGACATCTGAAGGGAAGTTTTTAATGTGTGACATTTTAATGTATTCTTAATTTTTATTGGAAGCCACCCAGAGTGGGTGGGGTACAAATAAATTATTATTATTATTATTATTATTATTATTATTATTAGGTGCCTTCCAACAAATTAAACACATTAGCACAGTAAATCATCAAACATTCAAAACTTCCCTATACAGGGCTGCCTTCAGATGTTCTCCAAAAGTCTGGTAGTTGTTTATTTCTATGACATATGATGGGAGGGCATTCTACAGGGCAGGCGCCACTACCAAGAAGGCCCTCTGCCTGGTTCCCTGTAATCTCACTTCTCACAGTGAGAAAACCACCAGAAAGCTCTCGGAGCTGGACTTCAGTGTCCGGGCTGAACGATGGGAGTGGAGACACTCCTTCAGGTATATAGGGCTGAAGCCATTAAGGGCTTTAAAAGACAGCACCAACACTTTGAATTGTGCTCAGAAACATACTGGGAGCCAATGCAGATATTTTAGGGCAGCAGTTATATGGTCCTGGTGGCCAGTCCCAGTCCCCAGTCTGCAGCCAATGAGTTGGAGGATCGTTACAATCTTCAGCAGGAAGCCTGCTATACTAAAGTGGGATCTCTGTGTGATGTGGAACCCTTGAAAATCAGGTTCCTGCATTACTTAGGGGATGTCTCCAAAGGAATAGTGAAAGCTGCCTTGTTCTTAGTCAGACCATTGGTCCACCTAGCTTAGTATTCTGACTGGTAGATGCTCTCCAAGAGAAGTTGTGAGGGTGGGTTTGGACCTGGGACCTTCTGCATGCAAAATAGATGCTCTACCACAGAGCTATATCTCTTGTCCTTCAAGCACAGCTAGCTCCCCACTGCAGATGGTCACCCTCCAGTTAGTGGAAGGGAAGATGGCAACTAGGGGCAAAGCGAGGACACTCATCCCCACTCATTCCTGCTCATCTATTCTACTTACTCATGGGTACAATGTCTGACCATAGCGTCAGATAACCATGGGGGAAAACACTCTTGTCAAATTATAATACAGGACCTGATGGACAAGTAGCTTGAGGCAGCTTTCAGCCAATTGGTATTGAAGAAAGATAGAACTTTTTTTCTGTATGCTACGACAGCAGCAAGAATACTCATCGCAAAGTATTGGAAGACACAAGAGTTACCCACCCTGGAAGAATGGCAGATGAAGGTGATGGACTACATGACACTGGCTGAGATGACTGGCAGAATCCGTGATCAGAGGAAAGAGACGGCGGAAGAAGATTGGAAGAAGTTTAAAATCTACCTTAAGAACTATTATAAAATTGATGAATGCTAAAATGTCGAGGTGTTGAGAAAGGAAAAGATTACAGTGACATAAGATTAAGTTGAAGAAAAAATTATAAGGACACATATTTGATAAAACTATTTAGAAGCTGCTGAAATAACTTTGGAAATTGGGATGCAGAAAGGGGAGGTATGGGGGAGTCCGAGAAACGAGAGTTATGAAAAAAAGGTTATGAAATTATACATGTTTGTTTGTCTTTTTATTTGTTTGTATTGTTTAAAAAATGCTGTAAAACCAATAAAAAATTCTATTAAAAAAAAAAGTAGCTTGAGGCAGCTTTATATGAGAGAAAATTTTTCTCTCTATTCAGAGCCAAGACAGACATGGTGTGGAAGATGTGCCATAATATTGCTGAACTTAAACTTAAATGAATGTATGAATTATGAGAAATTTGCACTAAAATGCTGGTGAAATTTCATGAGGACTATTTTTCAAAAATGCACACTGGCATGGAAATGTGGAGAACTGAAATTTGAGATTGGAAAACGGAGAAACTGGGAGCAATCACGATTGGCATATTCAATAATATGTGTGCAGAGATGAGCAAGACTAGAGCTAAGGTGCTGCCCTCAGTAACTTGAACACTGTTTTGTATTTGCTATGCTGTGGATCAGAGGTTAGCTTTGGGCTCATAACATCTTTGTTTAAAAGCCCCTCTTGACTTTTCATTGGAGAAATTGTTCCTGGTTCAGATCGGTCATACGAAACAGAAAGTTGCCTAGGTGGCTGGGCTGAATTCAAACATGCCATTCTATTTCTGTTTGAATAAACAACATCTCTCATTCAATGGGCTTGAATTCCCAAGCTGCACAATTTGTTTTTTTGTAAAATAGTAATAATAACAATTTCAGTGCAGGAAAGTACATACAAATAACCTAGCTGTATATCCAATGGTGCATATTGATTGATTGGGGCTATTTATATGCTAGCTTTGCAGAGTGCCTAAAGCTGCTTACAACAAACATCCACTTAATATCAAAATGCAAGAAACTGGGCAAGGTGTGGGGGGAAGAAAGTTGTTTACAAAACATATCAATACCTTCAAATCATACAAAAACCAACAACTGAGCCAACACAGAATAAAATAAACATTGCAAAATAATAAGGATATAGCTTTAAATGCATAAGCACGGAGCAAAAAAGAAAGTTACCGGACAATAAATAAAGTTCCCGGTGCTAGTGACGGGGGCTGGATCCGGCCCCATCACCTTCTCAGTCTGGCCCGCAGACGGTCTGGGAATCAGCGTGTTTTTACATGAGTAGAATGTGTCCATTTATTTAAAATGCATCTCTGGGTCTCTGTGGGACATAGGAATTCATTCACCCCCCCCCCAAGATATAGTCTGCCCCCCCACAAGGTCTGAAGGACAGTGGCCCGGCCCCCTGCTGAAAAAGTTTGCTGCCCCCTGTCTAGTGCATGCAAAGGAGCTTCAATACAATTGAAGGGGCCTTCTCATCAAGCTAGATGGCTCTCTCCCATAGCCGGCTCTCTCATCTCTCCTCCAGAGTCTGAAAGCAGCAAAAGGGGAGCCCTAAGAAGGTGAGTTCTCTTTGCCAGCCTTCTAGATGTTCCAGGTGCTGGTCCTGGACTTATTGCCCTATATACAAAATCCATTCTGATCCCAAATGAACATGCAGAAGGAATACTTTATTTTGCTCCTATAAAAGAAATTAAACACGTACACACTGATACATCTTTTTACTTTGCTGTTTGAGACCAATGGGGTGGAATTCAATGTCATGCTAATAGGATTGTTCTGTCAGCACAGGGGGGACGAGGGTGGCGCTGTGGTCTAAACTACTGAGCCTCTTGGGCTTGCCGATTGGAAGGTCAGAGGTTTGAATCCCCGCAATGGAGTGAGCTCCCATTGCTCTGTCCCAGTTTCTGCCAACCTAGCAATTCGAAAGCACACCAGTGCAAGTAGATAAATAGATACTGCCAACCTAGCAATTCGAAAGCACACCAGTGCAAGTAGATAAATAGATACCGCTCCGGCGGGAAGGTAAATGGTGATTCTGTGCGCTCTGGTTTCTGTCACAGTGTCCCGTTGTGCCAGAAGTGGTTTAGTCATGCTGGCCACATGACCTGGAAAGTTGTCTGTGGACAAACGCCGGCTCCCTTGGCCTGAAAGTGGAGATGAGTGCAGAGATGACTATTCAACCCCATAGTGACATAGTCAAATTTGACTGGACTTAACCGTCCAGGGGTCCTTTACCATCAGCACAAATATTTCTGCTTGCATGGTGGAATGATCTCCACTTCCTCTGCAAATTGTACTGGGGTTCTCTTGAGTCCCCTCAAGCCAATTTGGGAGGGTTGTGGGGGATGGTGGGAAACCCTGTTGTGCTAGAAGGACGTGATTCCTGCATTGTAGGGGGTTGGACTTGATGATCCTTTGGGTCCCTTCCAGCTCTGCAATTAATTTGTGGAATGCTCTCTCCCCGGTAGCCTTGCCTGGTGCCTTCATTACATAGCTTTAGGTGCCCAGCGAAAATATTCTTCTTCTCCCAGGAGTTTGGCTAATTAAACAGTTTAAGGGGAGGGTTATTGTTTTGTTTGTTATTATGCATTTTGTGGGGGGGGGGTTACAGTAAACCATGCTGTGATCCTCAGATCGAGGATGATATATAAATCTAATTGTAAAAATGATTCTATTTTTCATTGCACTGGCTCCTGCTTGCATAACTATTTTGTTGGACCCAACCCTATATTTTTTTAGTCACACACTGCAGATAAGTCACATTTAAATGCTGCAAAACAACAGTTTTGCAAACCTGAAGCCAAGCAACTGGCCAAACCAATTTGCCAAAGATGTCCTCCTTCTCTCGTCATTCAGGTATTGTTTACCCCTCCGCCTCCCGTTCTGCACATAAATGCTGTGGCGGGCATGAACATTCAGGCAAAACCAATCCATTGCAAATTGCTCATTGACCAAAGTGGTCTGGAAATTAATTTCCTGTAGGACAAGAGGAGCAGAGATAATGTGCTCTCGTTTGACAAGAGGCATTTGTACCGTCTCATGTGTTCACCTGAGTCCTCTGATGTTTAAGAGTTTGCATTATATAACAGATCAATCTTCTGCTTCATCGGCTGAAACCGGTGTGTTCCTTCTATATTTAGATGCTCCGGAGGCTCTTGGAGGAAAAGACATGAATCAGCACTCACTGACCAAAAGACAGAGTAGGAAGACATGGGTGGGTTTTTCAGATGACTGGAGCAACAGGGGAAGAAGAGTGATTGCCAGATTAGAGTGTGAGTGAAATGTACCTTCAATGGAAGAAACGGCTGGAGCCAAGCTGGTGCCAAACATATTGCTCTGCTTTCCTTTGGACCACATCAGTGAGGCTGAGAAGTGGGTCTTGTCATCAGGGCAACCCAGGACCTCCAGACACACTGCCCAGGCTTGTGCCCCAGGGAGGTCACTTCAGTGCAGCAACTACATTGGATTCTTATCTCATTATACATGACTAAGCCATTTCTCACCTTCTCACCCCTTGCCTTTTCCTGTAAGACCTATTACAGTCGTTAAGAGTCGTCAACAGGCTCATCTCAGCTATCTGCCAATCTCCCATTCCCACCACCCTTCTGAGTAATACCCCTCCCCACCTTCTCACTATATAGAAGGATCTGGCAACTTCTGTTTCAGTGTATCTGAAGAAGTGTGCATGCACACGAAAGCTCATACCAAGAACTAACTTAGTTGGTCTTTAAGGTGCTACTGGAAGGAATTTTTTTATTTTGACTATGGCAGACCAACATGGCTACCTATCTGTAACTGCAAACACTACAGTTTGACTTCCCCCCTGGAGGTGCACTCCATTGCCTCTCAAGACAGAAGGATGCTGGCAATTCTGAATAGTGCTTTTTATAGGGTAGGGGGCACTGGGGTGGAGTTCGTGAAACAAAGTGGGTGGTGACATGAAAAGTTTGGGGAGCCCTGTTTTAAACTATATGTGTGGGTGGGTGTTAATAAATTTTAAATATGCAATTGTTTTAACTGTATTTTATCGTGTCTGACTCTTCGTGACCCCATGGAGCAGAGCACACCAGGCACTCCTGTTTTCCACTGCCTCCCATAGCTTGGTCAAACTCATGTTAGTAGCTTCAAAAACACTGTCCAGCCATCTCGTCCTCTGTCGTCCCCTTCTCCTTGTGCCCTCCATCTTTCCCAACATCAAGGTCTTTTCCAGGGAGTCTTCTCTTCTCATGAGGTAGCCAAAGTGGAGAGTTTTGACTAAACATGATCCACCTGGAGCAGGTACCGGCAAGCCACTCCAGTATCCCTGCCAAGAAAACTCCATAGACAAAAATGACAGGCATATAGAAGTTTTCTCCTTCGTGGATCACTGCCTTGTCGTGGCGAAGGGGCTTGAATAACTCAGAGAAGCTATGAGCTATGGCATGCAGGGCCACCCAGGATGAACAGGTCATAGTGAAGAGTTTTGACTAAACGTGATCCACCTGGAGCAGGAACCGGCAAGCCACTCCAGCATCCCTGCCAAGAAAACTCCATGGACAAAAATAACAGGCATATAGAAGTTTTTTATATAGATAACTGCTTTTCCATGTGTTTTTATTATACAGTGGTACGTCAGGTTAAGTACTTAATTCATTCTTGAGGTCCGTTCTCAACCTGAAACTGTTCTTAACCTGAAGCACCACTTTAGCTAATGGGGCCTCCTGCTGCCACTGTGCCGCCGCTGCATGATTTCTGTTCTCATCCTGAAGCAAAGTTCTTAACCCAAGGTAATATTTCTGAGTTAGCAGAGTCTGTAACCTGAAGCGTCTGTAACCCGAGGTACCACTGTATTTATATTGTAATTCACTTCAGGGTGCTGTGTGGGAAGCTACTCCTAAATAAAATAACTAAATAAACAGTCCCAAACATCTGGAGGGCGATAGGTTGACAAAGGCTGATCTGAGCACTGTGTGACTCAGGTGATATTAGATGTGAGCTCAGTCAGTACCACCATGCCGAGATCATCCAATTAACCTTGATAAGATGTGCAGCCAACTCTACCTGCTCAATGACCTCACATTTTTATCTCCTCTCCTCCTCTGTGCATTCTCTGCTACCCATCACTTCTGACTCTGGCATATCCCCTTTTGTCTCTCATTAATCGGCAGATCTGTTTGCTTAATCATTTCCTGCCTCTTAGGGGAAAGCAGGGCGGGGGCAGGGGGGGAGAGAGTGACATTTCTGATGGTTGTTTTAGGCTCATTTCTAACAGTACGCCTAATGGGCAAATTCAGGATCATGATGAAGAGCACGCCTGGTGACAAATGGCAGACAACTCATGAACTTTAACGAGTCGGTTTGCAATACTGATGAACAATTAGCCACAGCTCTCGTTTAAATCAAGCAGAGGAAGGGCAATTTCCAGCAAGACTAATAGGGACCTTCCGGCAAAAGTGAGACAAGTTTTTTTGTGGGGTTTTTGCCAAGGAGAGCACTAAGAAAAGCAGAAGGCCTGAATGTGAACTTCAGTTTAAGTATTCAGGGACTGATTTGGGGACAAGCACCCCTGGAACTGGCTTGGGGCACCAGGGTTGGAGGGGACTCACCAAGATACTTTTTAAAGAATAGAGGGATTAGAGGGACCTTGCAGTCACCCCTGCTCAGAACATGAATGTTTCAACAACTACAGCAGCCCTGAAAGCCTCTGTTTAAACACCTGTAGTGAAGGAGAGCTCAGCAATTCCCAGTGCTCTCTCTTCTACTCTCCCTTAAGGATTAGCCAAACTTGACTTTTCTGCAATGCCGAAGCTCTAATCCTGCACTCTGGAACACCAGAGGACAAGCCATCTTCTCTCCGACAGCTGCTGCCCCCCCCCTTTCCACCCTTAATAATCTCTTCTCCTGGCTAAGCATAACCAGCTCTGTCAATTATTCCTCATTGGACTTGGTTTCCAGGCTCTTCAAGCACCCTGGTTTTCTGTCAAGGCTTCGGCAAAGCTCTTCCTCCCCGGTTGCAGCAAGAGCAGAGAAAACAAGGTAGAGTCCTTTTTAATGAGTTTATTCATTCATAAAAGCGAGAGACAAAAGAATGCAGCAAGCCCTGACCATGGTGTCGCTCCAACTGAGCTCCTCCTTCCTTCCTTCCTTCCTAGCAACAGCATCTCCCCTTATGGTGGCCGCTCATGGCCAAGGCCAATTGTCTCTGAGTCCTTTGTTCCTGCACTCTTAATGAACACCAAGTTCTGGGAGAAGCGGGATCACAAATACTCTCCAGTGGCAATGTGTCAGCTGGCTACCCTGCCTCTGTCACTTGCCCCCTTATTCTGACACTTCCCAACTCTTCTGTTTGTCTATCTCTGAGCTGTGACCTTCCTCAAACCCATCAAACCCCTGCTGCAAATCTATGCTGTATTCCTCTTCTCCAACACAAACCACAATTGCCTCATTACGTAAAACATGTCCAGAATACCACAACACACACATAACTGGCTGTAAAGTAACATAACATTACAGTGGTACCTCAGGTTACATATGCTTCAGGTTACATACGCTTCAGGTTACCGACTCCGCTAACCCAGAAATAGTGCTTCAGGTTAAGAACTTTGCTTCAGGATGAGAACAAAAATTGTGCTCTGGCGGCGCAGCGGGAGGCCCCATTAGCTAAAGTGGTGCTTCAGGTTAAGAACAGTTTCAGGTTAAGAACGGACCTCCGGAACGAATTAAGTTCTTAACCCGAGGTACCACTGTATATATAATAAAACTGTAATCTAATTGTCATTTCAAAAAATTGCAAAGTCCAAAGATTGCAGAAGGCAAGTTTGTTTGCTACACTTTTAAGACATAGGGTGATGCAGAAGGAAGATATCAGTATGAAATGACATTGCCAACAGGAACTGTACGTTGTAATTGTTGGACTTGACAATCTTTGGACTTGACTATCTTTGGACTTTATGACAATGAAAACATACAGAAGGTTAATAGTAATATGATACGTTATTGCCATCAGGAACAGTGCTTTGCAATTTTTTGATATGACGATTAGATTACAGTTTTATTATATATAACGTTATGTTACTTTACAGCTAGTTACGTGTGTGTTGTGGCATTCCTCTTCTCCTGCAGCATCAGGAGAACAGGGCAGGGGGTGATCACCATTCCTCTTCTATCTCATCCCCTTGAGTTCAATCCCTGACATTTTCCATTTTAGGGCATACTCTGCGTGCCTCCAAGAGGGAAGAGGTGCAAGGGGGTGATCATCTCATTACTATTGATTTAATTCATTGAAATCTTGCTCTTTATCCTAGTGTGGCCAACCGCCATTGATACCTGGATCCTCCGTAAGTTTGTCAAATCCTTTAAAAAAAAAAGCCATCCATATTGTTGGCCGTCACTGCCTCTTGTGGCAGCGAGTTCCAAAGTTTAACTATGTGGCTGTCAGCATCGCCCTTGAGCCAGTGCCAACAACTGGACTCACACACTTCAGCCCCGAATGGGCCAGGCGAGCTGGGTAGCACTTCCAGAGAGCACCTTCTGCACAGGAACTGGTCAAAGTGCTGTGGACTCACAGCTTAGAGTTGTGAGCACTGGATTCACTCCAACAAGAAGACAGTCGTTGCACAGCAGAGTACAGCAGAGTATAGCAGAGCATAAACGACTTGGAGAGCAGCTCTGTGGAATATCTTCTTTATTCTATCTACAACTATAATACACAACTATGTACAGAGCTAAATGAGGTCTAAGCGAAAATGCTGAACTGCACTGAGTGTCTGCAGCTGCTCTTAGCAGCAACCTTATCTATACACACGATCTCTCTCTAACACTCAGTCTCTCTCTCTCTCTCTGACACTTTGATGTGTGGCTGGAACAGAAGTAGAGAGCAGAAACTGCCCCTCCTCTCTGGAGAATCAGCGGAGCACATCAGCAGATTCTTGGATATGGGAGGGGTGAAATCTCCTCAGTGGCATGTAAAGAAGTACTTTCTTTTTAAAAGTTTTTTATTAACAGTTTTCACATAACAAATTATTCAAACAAATCATCTTCATTATTTTACCCCCATTTTCTCCTCACCCCTCCCCAACAAACCCTCCCTCCCTCCCCCCTACGACTTCCCTCAGCTCCTCTCTCTGATTTCTCAACCAATTTTAACTTCTGCATATTATAAAATTGTATACATCCTTATATTATCTATCTACTATAGTAACCCTCAATAAATTTGTGTATGTTTATTCAAAACCTGCCAAGGAACACAGTTCATTTTGTTGTCTTTTTAAATAGTTTGTAAAAGGTTCCCATTCTTCTTTAAAGTCACAGTTGTCCTTGTCTCATAGTTTGCATGTCAATTTTGCCAGTTCCGCATAGTTCATTAGTTTCTCTTGCCACTGTTCTTTTGTCAGGGTTTCCTCATTCTTCTATCCTTGTGCAATCAAGACTCTTGCTGCTGTTGTTGCATACATAAATAAGTTATTTCTTTTCCTTGGCAGGTCATGTCCTACAATCCCTAAGAAAAATGCCTCTGGTTTTTTTATAAATGTTATTTTGAACATCTTCTTCAATTCATTATATATCATTTCCCTGAATTTTTAAATTTCTCTGCATTCCCACCACATATGATAAAAAGTCCCTTACTTTTCTTTACATATCCAACATGTGTTTGACCCCATTTTATACATTTTTGCTATCTGTACTGGTGTTATATATCATCTATACATCATTTTCATATAATTTTCTTTCAGAAGAGAACAAAAGAAGTACTTTCTTTTCTCTGTCCCAAATGTCGTGTTTGAATATTATGAGAGAGGGAGAAGGAAAAAATCCCTATTCACTTTCTCCACATTTTGACCACCTTCATTTGCCACCTGCTTCTTCATAAAGGGGGTGAAATCACACACATTTTATTTCATTTACAGTACCTTCCAGTCACCACCACAGAATGTTCAAATATGAAAGCTGTTTGTTGTTATTTCACACAGGACTTTGTACCAAAGAGCAGCCAACTTGACATGGGAAGATCAAACTTTACACAGTATAGGAATGTGGGGGTTTTGCCTTTTCTATGCTTGACAGAAAGGCTGCAGCACTGCTTGGATTTAATTTTGAATAAAGACCCCTAGATACCTTTAAATATAGCAAAAACAGCTTTTAGTTGCTCAGCAACTTGTCAGAGAGGCGAGATGTACTGCTTGAGGGCTTTCTCGCAGCTAGAAGCCTGAACATTGGTTTCAAAAGAAGCATAAGAAACCCCAAAATTGGGCAGGGGGAAAAAAACAAAAGAGGAAGTTGGGGGCTATTCTTTTATTTCTGGTGAATTTTAGCACGTGCATTTGCCCATGGTGGAAAGTAGACCGAGACCCCAAATAGAGATGGCAATGGCAATTGGAGTTGCCCCTTCAGCTGAAAAATACCAACCCATTGTTTGTTTGTTTGTGTGTGTGTTTTTTAGTCAGTTGCAGGGAACACCACCTGCCTGGACCAGTTGAAAATCTCAGAGTGCTGTGTCACTTTGCAATCTGTGCTGCCAGCAGCAGACAGGGGGAGGATGCCTCCATTGGCCACCCTTGCTGCTGGTATAGAGAAGGCTGCAGTCTTGTAGAAAGGGCCATGATTCAGCAGTATAGCATCTGGGTTGCATGCAGAAGGTCCCAGATTCAACCTCCGGCATATCCAGGTAGATATGACCCTTCTCTGAAACCCCAAGAGCCCCTGTGTCAGGCTTCGGGGAATCAGCTTCCTCCCCTGTGGCCGTAAATAAGATCAAATGAAAGGAATGTCTTCCAAGTTAGATGCTTTAATAATCACAGTGAGAGACAAAGGAACACATCTACCGACAAATGGCGGTGCTCCCAATTAAGGCTTACTCTCCTCCTCCATCTCTATTAATCTACGTCACTCCTGCATCTTGTAATCTGAGCTTGTACCCTCTGCGCTTTCTGTTCTAACACTTTCTGAGCTCTCCGTGACTTTGGAGAAGGAGGGGTGAATACTATCCACAAACTGTGAGTCTGTTAACTTTCTCTCTTCCAGTGTTTCTTCTCCTAGCTGTTCTCCATCCAGTATTTCCCAGTTTCTGCCTTCTGAACTATGCCCCTCTGCAAACCACTCTTCCAAATCTATACTGTCCTCCTGCTCCTGGGAAGATTCAGGGCTCAGGATCAAGAGGAGGGGGTGGCTCCCACCATTCTTCCACAGCACGGTCCCTGACAGCCTGCCAGTCAGTGTAGACAATATTGAGCTAGATGGATGAATGGTCTGGCTTTTCATACAGCAGTTGCATATGCTGTTAGTTAGGCACTTTCAGAGACAAAGCTGACTCATACTACTACTGCAGTGGCATGTGTGCTGTTCTTCTTCTGAATTGCAAGAGTGCTGAGCTCTTTAAGCTAGGGCTGCATGAAAACTATACCTTGCACAACCCCCCACTCCAAGAATTTTAGGCACTGTGGTTTGTTAAGGACCTGTAACTCTCTTACCCTGTCACCAATCTGATAACAAAGTTGGCTACTGCAGAAAAGCTCTGTTCTCTCTTCCCTGCCCTCTGAATCTCCCTCAAATAAGGGTCTCCAATGATGATCTCAGGGTTTGGGCAGATTTATATGGGGAAAGGGCTCACCAGTGAGTAAACACCATGGAACAAAGTGGAACGTGTTTCCAAGTAAATGCACATAGCATTGTGCTGTAATTGTAGTTGGGGGTGGTTTTGGGTGAACACAGGGGCATTATTAATTGAAGGGTAGTGTATAAATTTATATAAAAGAGAGATAAAATTCTACAGATCCATAAGCCTTGGTATCAGTGCATTTTAAATATAGCTAGGACATAAAATGCTAGAAGATGAGAAGATCTTGCTTGTTAACATGTTGTGCAAAGGAACTGCAAGGAGACTTGGATCCTGGAGGGAATGAGTTGTACTACGTGATAACTTTACTTTGCTGTACTCTTTTGACAAATGTTCTGGCGGTGAACTCTTAACACTAAATGTGATTATTCAGCTGGAGCTCACACTTTAGTGAAGGATAATGCGCCATGCGCAACTTCAAACTTGTGGTTGTCTCCACAAATCCAAAGCGAATGCAATAGTACATTTCGTAATAAACAGTTCTGGCAAAGACTATGGACAGTTCTTTCGCTATATAATAGCCTAATTTTCTGCTTAGCTTGTTCTTCAAGATACTTGAGTCAAGGATTTAAAAAGTCGAATTAAAACTACTGAGTGAAACTCAATAGTTTTTGTTCACAAAAGCTAACTTCTTTTTATGCAGCGTAGAAATTCTTGCTACTACTTTGACATTACTTACGGGGCTGCCAATCATGTAATAGCACATTCGTTTCTCACTGAACCTCACTGAATTCTGCACCTATCAATTAAACATTAATGGAGGCACCAGGGACACATGTGGCACTGTGGTCTAAACCACTGAGCCTCTTGGGCTTGCCGATCAGAAGGTTGGCAGTTCGAATCCCCACGACGGGGTGAGCTCCCGTTGCTCTATCCCAGCTCTTGCCAACCTAGTAGTTCAAAAGTACGCCAGTGGAAGTAGATGAATAGGTACCACTATGGCGGGAAGATAAACATTTCCGTGCACTCTGGTTTCCATCATGGTCTCCTGAGGCACCAGAAGCAGTTTAGTCATGCTGGCCACATGACCTTGAAAGCTTTCTGTGGACAAATGCTGGCTCCCTCAGCCTGAAAGCGAGATAAGCGCTACAACCCCATAGTCGCCCTTGACTGGACTTAACCATCCAGGGTCCTTTACCTTTACTTTTTGTTGTTGGATTATAATTCCCATCATTCCTGATTCTTGGCTTTGTCAGCAGGGACTGATGGGAGTTGTAGTCTAGTAACAGCTGGAAGGCACCATGTTGACTGCATACTGAGCTAGGTCTACCCATGGTCTGACTCAGTATATGTCAGCTTCTTTGGGGTGTAACATTTGAACAGGGGCTATTCCACCCACTCAAACACATGTTCCTGGGCTGCACAGTTGGAATCGCAAATAAAATTCCAGGATTGACAGGGCAGGTGTTAGATTTTGTGCATGCGGGCATTGTGCAAATGTTACTCTCTCATGTGGCAGTCTGTGGAAGGGTTAATGTGCTGCCATATTTGGGGGGGGGCGGGGGAAGCATGGTGCACTCTAGCTCCTCGCCATGTATGTGCTCTGGAAGGTAGGACTTGAACCAATGGCTTCAAGTTACAAGAAAGAAGATTCCAGCTAAACATCAGGAGGAACTTTCTGACAGTAAGAGCTGTTCAGCAGTGGAACGAATTCCCTTGGAAGGTGGTGGGTTCTCCTTCCTTGGAGGTTTGTAAGCAGAGGTTGGATGGCCATCTGCCATGGATGCTTTAGCTGAGATTCCTGCATTCCATTCTACACATTTTCACATTGATATGCAATTTTTTTAGTCCTCACGAGAATTCAACATTTTTCATGCAAATGTATCCTAATGTACACATTTTTTCCTATCTAATTTCCAAAATGTGATGCACTCTGTATGTTATTTTCATTGATACATTATCATTGTATAAGCATTTTTCTACACATTAAACGGTGAGAGAATTGCATTGCAAAATTCGGAGAAGTGAAAATTTCAAAAGATGGCGGTGTTTTGGTTCACCCATTGTTTCAGAAAGTGTGAATTAGGGGAGCTCATGTTTAAATGCTAACCAGATCATATTTATTCCCCATCACTACATGCACTTCAGCTCAGCTTTTCCAGATGTGTTTCACAAAACCCTACGTTTTCGTTACATCTTACCTTATCAATAATTGCTGGCCGGCTTTCCTGGAGGACAACTGATGCACCAGTGAAAACACCTTGGCCGAAGGATTAGGTTAAAATGTCACCATCACTGCAGCTACCATCAATTAATTAATAATCACAACTACTACTCTCTATCCACTTTAGATGCAAGACACAGGGATCTCAGAATGCTTCTAAGTGTCTAGCAAAACTATGTGAGATGTTTTGCTCCAGCAGTGAAAGGGAAGAAATTTATTTATTTGCTATTTGCAGTCTAGCTGAAATATATACTACCAATTGGGGTAGTTTCACAGAGCATGCCATAAAACAACTTATTTTGCCATCTAAAGACTGCTTTATGCTTCCTGAAATCATAGCCGGAAAATTCACACAGCCGATTCAGAGAGGAGGTTATATGAAATATAGTCTGCTGCATCACTCAGTCTTGTTCAGAAAGCTATAACTTACAGAATCACCAAAGATCAGACTTGAGATGCAAGAAAGCAAAGGTTATGATATGAGGGTTATGGGATGATACAATTGCTGAGCTGAACTGGCTATTTATTTTACAGCAAATTAACCCTGAAGTTCCAGTGCTCAGATTAGAGACAGGCTCTGTGTGTTTCATGACAGTGTGCAGGTACGCAATCTTGTATAGGACATATAATTCAACATCTTTATTCTCAGCAAGTTTCTAGCCCTTATAGATGCAAAAATAGACTTGAGTTGAAAATACCCAGTTGAAGCTCAGAATGGTAGAGAAAGGAGTTGCAATGGATTTCAACTTTTCAGGGTGATGTTACAGCGCCATTTCCTATGACTATCATAATAATAATAAATTTAGTAAATATATGCACATGTGCTCAAATTGCATGTGCTCACTCTATACAGATCAAATGTCTTAACCAGAACAATGTATGGATCCCTTAAGCTTCCCTGGGGATAACATTCCATAGCTGTGGAGCCATGACTAAAGAAGTTCCTTTCCAGATTGTGGAGAGAAGACACAGAGAAGAACCTCCACGGATGATTTCAAGGTGCTAGTACAGTGGTACCTCAGGTTAAGTACTTAATTCGTTCCGGAGCTCTGTACTTAACCTGAAACTGTTCTTAACCTGAAGCACCACTTTAGCTAATGGGGCCTCCTGCTGCTGCCACGCCACCAGAGAATGATTTCTGTTCTCATCCTGAAGCAAAGTTCTTAACCTGAAGCACTATTTCTGGGTTAGCGGAGTCTGTAGCCTGAAGCGTATATAAGCTGAAGCGTATGTAACCCGAGGTACCACTGTAGGTATCTACTGAAGGGTTCATTCCATCACATATTGAGACCCCAAGCTGTATAGAGTTGTACAGGTCAAAATCAGCACTTACGAGACTTGTTACAATGACCACGCATACACAAAAGGTTGGGCTGCACAAATCAACAGGTATGTCCTCTTTCACAAAAGCGGTTTTGTGTAGAGCATTTTTTACCTGTGAATTTTTACCTGTGTTCAGGGTAACATGTGAATAAGCCTCCTTCCTGCGATGGAAGCTAGAAGCATGGGCAGAAGCCTTCCTTCCAAAAAGTTGGAAACTTAGGAAGAACTTAGCAGATGGATTCAGCTGTCGTGTTCTGCCCCCACCACTTAGACCTAGATCCAAGGATGCCAAATGAAAGGGTTAAAAATGGGCCCAATCAAATTAATGTGGGGAACCTGCTGTCCTTCAGATGTTGTTGGGCTCCAGTTCCCATCAGCCCCAGCCAGCATCATGGATGATGGGAGTTACAGTCCAGGAACTGTGCAGGGAGTAGGGCACAGGCCCCCACATCTCTGTCACAGGCCCACAGAAGCCATTAATATGGTTGTGGGGCAGAGGGGAAGGGAGCTTAGGCACAAAACTTATATAATATTTAGTTTGGTGCTGAGACAAGGAAGAAGAGGAGAGAAATAAATTCAGCTGAAAAGATGACAAAATAAACAGGCAAAAACAACTATTGCCATTCAAGTCGCTTTCAATCAAATGGCTGTAAAGTTGTGTGTTACATTCAAGGCAAATTTTCAGAGGCAAGGACAAATAGCAAATCTTTGATGTCTTCTTGTCATCTATAATTTGATTTAAGTGTAAGTTCTTTTCAAAAATTAGATTATCAAAACGAAAATACTGCAGTTATTTTGAGTGCTACAGAAATGCCTACATTTCAAAGTGCCTGTTATATGCAATCATTTAGAACCTCAACAATTCAGCACATGCCTAATGAACTCAGATCAGAAAATGTATCCAAAATAGTTCACTTTCAGAAGTAATATTGCCTTGTTTGTCTTTGTGCTTGATATTTTCTTTAACATATTGGGTTGCCAGACCCTTAGATAATGCATTTTTGAAACAGCGCCACCCAGGTCTAAAAGCCAGAAATGCAACACTAGTTTGAATAGCAACCCAAACTTCCAACAGACATATGAGGATGTAGAGAAACATGTGTTCATAAATAAAAGTGCCATTCCTTGCCTACGATATGCAGATATGGAGGTAGATGGTGCACTCCAAACTGTGGGTACCACAGAGAATAGTCTCTGCCCTGTGCCCTAGCAGATTTAATGCACATAAAAGCCAAGTGTGTAACGAGCCATTTCTGTAATAATTAATTGCCCTCCCATAAACTTGTACCATGGATTGTGAGGTGCTGTTCTGTGAGGAACCACAGGAACTTCAACTAGGAAGCCATTTCTGTAACCACTAAGAATCCAGGCTAGATTTTAACTCAGACAGTAAAAGGTTCCTAGGTTCCAGAATGATTCTGTCCACTTGTTTCCCATGATCTGGAAGGACTATAAATACTTCCAGGTCTGTCTAGGACTTCACCAGAGCAACATTATCATTCTCTGTGTTTGGCTCTCCAACTGTCTCCATGGCTGTCTACAGACCACCACATACAACCTTTATGCCTTAAAGTTTCAGGGAACTGCTTCAGAAATGCTGAGATCTCACTACTCAGTTTGATTGCTCCTGCCCAAAGGCTGCCGCATCTCATTATTACAGTATCATTATTATTTTCTGGCTGCTGCTCTCTAGTTATGCATACCTCTCTTCTCCTGCCGCTGCCAGCAATGGCTGGATGTAATTTGCAGTGTTGGGCTGTAGGCACTAGGCCAATGAGAAACCGCAATGGTGAGTGACTATCTCTCTGCCTCCCTGGCCTGCTGCCCCAACTAATCCTCCGAGGAAGCTGACACTTGGTTTTTCATCTAGCATATTAAAAATGAGCTTAATTATTCTAAGCTGAAAACAAAATACTAACAGATTTAACATGATTTTCATTTCTGATAATGTATGTTGCCTGGGGACGTGGGTGGCACTGTGGGTTAAACCACAGAGCCTAGGGCTTGCCAATCAGAAGGTTGGTGGTTCAAATCCCCACGACGGGGTGAGCTCCCATTGTTTGGTCCCTGCTCCTGCCAACCTAGCAGTTCAAAAGCACGTCAAAGTGCAAGTAGATAAATAGGTACCACTCTGGCGGGAAGGTAAACGGCATTTACGTGTGCTGCTCTGGTTTGCCAGAAGCGGCTTAGTCATGCTGGCCACAAGACCCGGAAGCTGTATGCCGGCTCCCTCAGCCAATAAAGCGAGATGAGCGCCGTAACCCCAGAGTCGTACACGACTGAACCTAATGGTCAGGGGTCCCTTTACCTTCTTTACCTTTATGTTGCCTGAGTATCACTTTTCTACCTAAGGCATAATGTTCCTAACATCCGACCACAGCTGCCATAGTTTATACTCTGCTCTCTAATGCAAACGAAGAGGAACATGATATCTAAATATGTGCAGTCTATCAGTTAAGCTCAGAAAGGTTGTGGGACTATTTTTAAATTAAATAAATGAGCCTATCTCAACTGCAATGCAAGGCAGTTAAACGGCATTGTTTTTATACCACCAGAGGAGTGAGCTAATTTAAAGTCATGTATGCTATTAACATAGTAGTAGTCTTTTTGATATTTGTGTGTGTGTGTGTGCCTGCGCGCATGAAATGCTTCAGCTCTAATTTAATTTTGTGTTCTCATTGGAATGTTGATCAGAATTAATTGCTTTTTAGTTCTGTTGCCGGAATAAAGTTAATAGAGATATTGAATAAAGTAAATGCATTCTTTCCAGCACTGAACTTTGGAAATATAAGGCAGAGCCTCTTGTATTCCCAAAGATTTACTGCTCCGGGTGGAATGTGTAACTTGCATTTCTTCATATGAATGTCGAAAGCCTCAGTATTATTCAAGATAACTTGCAATTTAATTGTTTAGATAATTTGCAGTTTAATAAACAACTGACAACGACTCGTTATTAGGAGGGCAGACCTTTGAAAATACTTTGTCCTCTTTTTCATTCCCTAATATAGCAGAATCAAAATAGTGTTTGTTATCATTCAGTGTGGCTGTTAATTAATTCCAAGTTTACATGCAGACAGACCTGGCTAGTGATTTCATCCCATGGCAGGCTACTGCTAATACTAGCATAAGAAAAGCTGTAATGGATCAGACCAAAGGCCAACTAGTCCATCATCCACAGTGGCCACCCACTTCCTGGAGATGTCTACAAGTAGGACATGAGGGCGATGACACTCTCCCACTTGCGTTCTGCAGCAACTGGAATGCCACCATGACTTAGAATCATAGAATCATGGACTTGCAGGACCAGGCGTCAGGCTCCCCATACCCCAACCCATGCAAATAAGAGACCAATAAGACTGGTTTTGGGTTAAAACAAGCCACAACTTTATTGAATACAGATGAAAGAGGTTTGGCTTGGGCATGGGGCAATCAAAATACTTCCGGCCCGCCCAGCAGAAATGATGCATGATCAATCCAGGCAGGGGTTCCTAAGACTTACATCAAATAGGGTGACCCCCGCAAGGCCCTGGCCCCCCATGGGCACATGGACATGGCCACTCCCCCATATCACTTTAACGGGATACCCAGAGTTTGGAGGGGCAGGCAGAGACTACAACCTACCCTCTGTCCAAAACACAGAATTGCCCCAATGCCCAACCAGTTGTGGCAATTGCTATGAGGTAGGCAAAACCACTGGGTCGGTGCCAATTAGCCCAGTAGGCAAATTCCTACCTGGCCCCATAAAGAGCGGTGACCACCATAGCCAGAGCAAAGTCATTGACTGTCAGCTTAAATCAGCCGAAGGAACAAACAGGTAGTGCCCCAGGTGTGGGGTGCTTCAATGGGGCAAGGGTTGGATCCGAAGGAAGCCTACCTGCTTCATCTGCCCCACCCACTGGCACAGCCCGAGTCCCCCACCTGCATCCGCATTCACCAAAGCAGGGTGCAGGCTAGGATACAGTTCCCAATAGGGAGGGTGCTTAAGCCCCCACCGCCTACCAGGAAGGGCACCACTGTTCCAGTTCCTTTGTTGGGGCCCCAGTGCCATCCTGCAACTCTGCCACACCAAGAGGGGTGAGCGGACTTGTAGAGTTGGAAGTGGATGTGGCGTTTGCCCATTCCTTGTGATTATGTTTGTACAGGGGGATGGAAATGGTTAATGTAGATTGACCAATGAGAAAGCTCAGAGGCGGAGCCTACCTGGTTTTGAGGCTCAGCCAAGGGGTTTACCATGGGGAGACAGAGGAGTGAAGGTCAGACAGAGGCAGAAAAAGTCAGCCATAGTGGTTGTGAAAGTTAGAGTGAGAGACAGGGATAGAACTGAGAGAGAAGAGTGTGACAGTGGAGATAGGGCTACATCTAGTTAAGGGCACGCATTTGAGAAACTGTTCTGAACATATTTAAAACTTTTTTGTTCTTCAACAAACTTTAATCTTTGTTGTTGATTTTACAACCTGACTGAGACTCAGTATTTCACCAGAAGAAACCTAGTTGGTGGCAGAGGAAGAATAGAGCAGCGGTGTACAGGTCAATAGTCCGTGAAACGACCGGGGGCTCTGTATGCACGCCACGGGGACCATAAGGGAATCTTTTGCCCAACATGGGGCTTGAACTCACAACCATGAGATTAAGAGCCTCATGCTCTACCAGCTGAGCTATCCCAGAGTATACTTGTAGCCATTGATAATCTTATCCTCCAATAATTTATTTAACCCCCTTTTAAAGCTATCTGAGTTGGTGACTGTCAGGCTCCTTTCCCAAAGCACAATGGCAGTGACTCTTACTCAAAAGTAAAGGAAGAGATTTTTATTCAGACTAACAGAGGTACAGGCTCAGCATCAAGCACTAGGTCCAGAAATCAAAATTCCAAGCACTGAACTGGCAGCGTTGCGTCCTTCTTGACATTGTTGGTTTAATTTGGAGGAAAGTGTCCAAACCTGAAGCCCATTGCAACCAGCTCCTTCCATGCAAATTTGTCATCTATGACAAGGATAAATCATACGTCCAGATCATATCTCAAAGTTGTGAATGGGCTGCAAACAAATGCTCCAAAAAATTATTCAAAATGTGAAGAAGTGGAAAGATGCTAAAGGGAATTTGTACCCTGGGTGACTTTGAAAAGGAGTTGGGACTCTCCAGATGTTGCTAAACTGAAATCCCATCCCTGAGCAAGGCTGGGGCTTATGGAAATTGGAATTCCAACAACTCATAGAATCACAGAATCATAGAGTTGGAAGGAATCCTGAGGTTCATCTAGGAATCTCAGTTAAAGCATCCATGGCATACGACCACCCAACCACTGCTTTAAAACCTCCAAGGAAGGAGAGTCCACCACCTTCTGAGGGAGACCATTCCACTGTTGAACAACTCTTACTGTCAAAAGTTTCCCCTGATGTTTAGTCACAATCACCTTTCTTGTAACTTGAAGCCATTAGTTAGGGTCCTACCCTCCAGAACAGGAGAAAAACAAGCTTGCTCCCTCTTCCATGTGACAGCCTTTGAGATATATGAAGGTGGCTATCATATCTCTTCTCTGTCTCCTCTTTTCTAGGCTAAACATGTTGTTGTTGTTGTTGATGCTGTTGTTTAGTCGTTTAGTCCTGTCTGACTCTTTGTGTCCCCATGGACCAGAGCACGCCAGGCACTCCTGTCATCCACTGCCTCCCCCCAGTTTGGTCAAACTCATATTTGTAGCTTCGAGAACACTGTCCCACCATCTCGTCCTCTGTTGTCCCCTTCTCCTTGTGCCCTCAATCTTTCCCAACATCAGGGTTTTTTCCAGGGAGTCTTCTCTTCTCATGAGGTGGCCAAAGTATTGGAGCCTCAGCTTCAGGATCTGTCCTTCCAGTGAGCACTCAGGGCTGATTTCCTTCAGAATGGAGAGGTTTGATCTTCTTGCAGTCCACGGGACTCTCAAGAGTCTCCTCCAGCACCATAATTCAAAAGCATCCATTCTTTGGCAATCAGCCTTCTTTATGGTCCAGCTCTCACTTCCATACATCACTACTGGGAAAACCATAGCTTTAACTAGCCAACTCCAAGTCGTGGAGGGCCATAGGTTCTCTTTCGCTGGTCTTGGGGCAGGGGCAGAGAGTTTAAATGCACCTTCTGAATGTCCTGTTCAGCACTTCGGAGCAGCTCTCCCTGCCTAGCGATGACATCCGCTAATAAACGGCACTGCAAATAGATCTGGGCAGCCTGTACTTGTCTGCAGTTTCTGCAGATTGGGATCAGAGAGGTTTTGAGAGGAACTTCTTGTTCCCTGATTATTCTTTTGGCAGGCTCTAGGACAAGGGGCCCGCTGGAATTGCTTTTTAAAAAATTACTGCGTGTGCCTCTCTGGCTGTAAAATATGCCCATATAAATGTGTTATCTGTCTATTAGTTTCCTAAGTGAAAAATGTACGGGGGTCTCTGATTAAAAGGGACAAAGATATCGCTCATTGGCTCTGACAGTGAGAATGTTGCTGAACAATGTCTCCCCTTTCTTGCAGAAACGGAGGCGCTAATGTGAAACCGAGGCACATTCTCCTGCATGGAGAATAGGCAGCAGGATATTTTCTCTCTGGCGAGACGCTTCATCACCGGACAGTGAGCCTGCTATGGGTTTTTAATGCCAACTCATATTGTGAAGCTGGCTGAAAGATGTTTTTCTTTCCCCTCCAGGAAATTGAGGTTGAATTTTAATTCAATGCCAGTCATTACTGGATCACGGCTGCATTATTTCATGTCCTGTTCAACCATTCTCGTGTGTCTAATGTTCACATTCACGGCGGAGAAGAAACAGCAGATATTATTCACATTCACCCCAAAATCAAATGGACTCTTTCCTGTTGAAACTATGTCAAGGCTCAATTAACTGTTACGCTGAACAACGCGCCAGGGTAGAATGTCAGTCAAATTGCCTTTCTGTTTATGCAGCGGGATGCATGCGACTAAATCTTACTCAGAGTAGACTCATTGAAATTAATGGGCCTAAGCTCATTACATATCCTTAGGCACCAGGTAAAAAAGTGTCTCTATAACCAGGCCTTTTGCTGATTAATGTTCTATGGGCTTTTGAATGTGTTTGTGGGAACGGGCTTTTTTAGTTTGTTTTTATTTTGTTATGTATTTTTGGTTCTCATTTTTATTTTTATAATGTGATTCACCCTGTGATCTTTGGATGAAGGGTGGTGTTATGGAAAAAATCTAGGTGTGAGGCTGCTCATTCACCCAGCTCGTCGGGCAGAGCCTGCGGGTCCCTGCAGAATAAAGGAAGGATTCCAGCCAACCGGAGCAAATAGCTGTAGACCAAAGTTCATTGCGCAATAGGTTCAAAAGCAAATTTGAACCCTGAGGATGGGGTGACAAGGACTTTTAAAACTTTCCCACCATATCCCAGAATACAGTTCGTACAGCATCATTGCTACATCACTGACATGTCACAAAAAGGGAGGGGTTAACCTTGGCAAACATGTCCAGACAAGTCCTTGGTACAAGATTAGCATAGGCAGACATGGCAGGGCAAGACTCAGGTATAAGATTAGCATAGACAAATATGTCTTAAGTACCCACCACCCAAAAGTACAATAGAAGTTCCTTTACATGTCTGGAGCCCGAGGCGAGTCAGGTAATGAGATTTGGCTTCCTTTGGCTAACAGTGAGCCCAGCAATTGCCACCTCTGGGAACTTCCTGGAGTCCTTTTTCAAGGGGAAAATAGCTTTGGGATGGAGGAAACTGGGAAAGGAGATGATTTTATATTATTTTTAAAGCTAGGTAACTTCCCTGAGCTGTCAAGTTGAAAGGATACATTCAGGCATAATATTTGTAATATTTAACTTTAAAGATGTGCGCCCCCCGTAATTTCCGTAACAGGTGGTATACAAATTTAATAAATAATAATAATTGATAATGCCTATTAATTTCACTGAGTTTGTTCTGAGGAAAGCTGAGTTGAATACCATTCCGTGTAATTATCTTTTCGCGTGGCTGTATGAACTATGTTGGAAGCAAGCTTTTGAGTCATGCAGGACTCACTGAGAACACGCCAGTATTTCTCCAGGGGTTCTAGTTTCTCACTATATGTAGAAGCTGTTGGGCGTTTTCTGCAATTGGACTTTGCGTGACCACAGCTATGCAACTTTGGATGAATCAATGCATGTGCAGTTGAGTTAATTTCTTTTATTTTTCGAGAAATTTTCATTTGCAAATATAGCAAGAAATAAAGGAACACCATCAGCTGACATTACCCCCCCCCCCAGAGAGCTACAATTCTCAGAGTGGATTAACAATCAATCCCACATTGCAGGAAACTCTTGCAATTGTAGCTTTCTAAGGGAAATAGACATCTCTTAAGAAATTTCAGCATCCTATTCAACACTATGGTGCCTCCATTAAAAGGCAAAAGGTCTGTCCATAGACAGCTTTCTGGTTCATGTGGCTTCTGGCACAACGGAACACCATGGCAGAAACCAGAGTGCACAGAAACGCTGCGGGTGGCGCAGTGGTCTAAACCACCGAGCCTCTTGGGCCTGCTGATCAGAAGATCAGCGGTTCAAATCCCCGCGACGGGGTGAGCTCCCATTTGTCTGTCCCAGCTCCTGCCAGCCTAGAACTTTGAAAGCATGCCAGTGCAAGTAGATAAATAGGTACCACTGCGGTGGGAAGGTAAATGGCATAAAATCCAACAACATCCAGAGGGCACCATGTTGGCTGTCCTATTCTACACTGAGTGGCAGAATCTCTCCAAGGTTTTCAGCAGGGGTATTTCTCAGTCCTACGTGGAGATGCCAGGATTGAACCTGGGTCATTCTGCATGTAAAGCAGTTGCTCTACCACTGAACTGCAGCCTTCCCCTCCACCACCAAATATATGAAAATTTAGGTGGCAACCCAGGGGTACTGTCTGGTGAGGAGGGGAGGGGATTTTTGACACTCTACTTTGCATACAGGCCAGATGCAGGACAAATATTTCCAGATCCAGTTTGTAGATGATGCATCTTTAGGCGTACACACCCAGACACACACACACACACCAGCTTGTGATTTATTTCCATTAAGGAGTAAACTGGTGGTTTTATTAAAGCTTCCAATGTTTCAAATGTATTTTTCTACGCTGATTTAAAATGTCACGCTTCTTTCTTGCTTACAAGGAGGTGGGGGGCGGCAGGGGCGGCTTCCGGTGTTATTTATTTATTTTTATAGGTGGCATTTTTTCTGTAATCAAGAAATACATTCTAAGGAACTGGTTTTCTGAAGCATGAAATGGATATATAAATACTATTCTGTGACCTGTAACATCCAATTTCAGACTCCTTTGTCGAGCGACACCTATCTAGCAGGAAACTAAAGATTCTCTCTCCTTGGACAGTCAGATGTAAATATATATATATATTTTAAGAAAAAGAATTAAACATGTCATGTGAATTTTTGAAACCTTACTTTCTTCCTGGGCTCAAAAGAGGCAGGGATATAAACCATAAGTTGTTTCCAAAACCCCTGAAATGTATATATAATTGCTTCCCTAGCCTTCCTTCCTTGCTCCCTTTTCTGCCTGCCATCTAGATATTTATTACAGCAGCCCAGCCTATACAGAGTCTGTCACTGTCAACTTGGAAATAAGTCTCCATGGGTTCAATAAGATTTGCTCCCATGCCAGGCTATAAACCGGGTCCTCCCTTAAAGAGGGCACATGTTGTGGTGGGACCTGGCAACCTAACCCTGTGTTGTGGGTGGGTACGTTTGGATAACCACAACACCCAATTGGTAGGTCCCTTGATGCAGGGTTCAATCAGGCCAATGGGACACAGGCTAAACAGATCAAGGGACCTATGTATACCTATGCACATGATGACCCAAAACTTCCTCTTTCGGTGCGTGCATCGGAACACCCGCCCACCTCTCCCTATATTTAGGGCTTGCGCGCTTGACCTTGTGTCGTCTGTCGTTGGGACAGGGGCACGGCAGGAATTTTCCCCACTTGGCTGATTGGCTGTTGCCATTTGGGTTTCGCCTGCCACGTAGCAAATCGTCACAACTTGTAAGGTTGTGGATAGGCTGTGGTTCAGGTGATAGGGATGGGAGAACGCTCTTGCCATCCCTACGTGAAAGGTATTCCGTTAAAGGAATCCAGGGACTCGATGGTTTGGTCAACCCTGTGAGGGGGTTGTGCCCGTGCCTGAATCCAGGGGATATTTGGGTGGCAGAGATAGCCTGCTCCTGGCTTTCCGCTTATCCAGGTGTTCACCCTTGGCTGACCTATGCTGGTGCCCTGGGTCAGCGCTACTTGCAACGGTGCAGGGAGCTAGTCGAACCAGAGCCTATGCAACTCACTTGCTGTAATCAATAAAGTTGTGGCCTAAATTCTGCCAAAAACCAACCCAAAATTTAAGTCTTGTGTGGATTTATTTAAGGGGGAGCTTTAAAGGTCTCAACATGCATTTGTACGCATGCGCACAGCAAAACTCTGCATGTCTGCTGAGAAGCCATCCCAGTTGAATTCAATGGGATTGACTCCCAGGTAAAATGTGCATGAGAGCAGTCCTAGGAACCAGCCCCAGCCCTGATTCACAGCATCATTGAGTGTTTTTGCCTGGCTTTAATACAGTGGTACCTCGGGTTAAGCACTTAATTTGTTCCGGAAGTCCGTTCTTAACCTGAAACTGTTCTTAACCTGAAGCACCACTTGAGCTAATGGGGCCTCCTGCTGCTGCTGCGCCGCTGGAGCACAATTTCTGTTCTCATCCTGAAGCAAAGTTCTTAACCCGAGGTACTATTTCTGGGTTAGTAGAGTCTGTAACCTGAAGCGTTTGAAACCCGAGGTGCCACTGTATGTTGGTGCTGCTTCTCCCCCAGAAAGGGAGGAGAAGGGGGCCTTTCAATCCAGCAGGCCTAGAGTCTTGCCCTGCCTGAACGATGATCATCTTAGCTTGAGCTACAGGGAACCAGGCAGAGGGCCTTCTTGGTAGTGGCGCCCGCCCTGTGGAACGCCCTTCCAGCAGATGTCAAAGCGATAAACAACTACCTGACATTCAGAAGACATCTTAAGGCAGCCCTGTTCAGGGAAGTTTTTAACGTGTGATATTTTACTGTATTTTTGGTTTTTATGGAAGCCGCCCAGAGTGGCTGGGGAGGCCCAGCCAGATGGGCGGGGTATAAATAATAAATTATTATTATTATTATTATTATTATTATTATTATTATTATTATTATTATTGATGTTGACTTCCCCTCTCAGCTTCACTGGATGGCACCAGGTTCTCATGAGCCAGTATGGTGTAGTGGTTAGAGTGTCAGACTAGGACCTAGGAGACCAGGGTTCAAATTTCCACTTGGCCGCAAAGCTCACTGGATGACTTTGGGCCAATCACAGTCTCTCAGCCTAGCCTTCCTCACAGGGTTGCTGTGGGGATTAAATGAGGGGGGTATCACCATGTACGCCACCTTGACATCCTTAGAGAAAAAGATGGGATATAAATGTAATAAAGAAATGAAATAAATAAAAGACTATATCTTGTTCATAATTTTATACACCTCCACCATGTCCCCTCTTTTTACTCATTTTTCCCCTCTAAACTAAGCCCCTACCCCAATGCAACCATTCCTCTCTAAAAAGCTGGCCGCATTTTCCTTTTAGCACCAACATAAAGTGTACTCGATCTCCCGGTCCCAGCTGAGATAAGTCCATGGAGCATCTCATGAGTTTTTAAGAGGCATTTTTACAATGGCATTTTAAATAGTGTTATTATCTCCTCTGATTTGCACTGCTATAATTTATTATATGATGTACTACCCTGTGATCAGCAACAATGAAATGCAGGGGGGTGATAGATGATAGATAGATAGATAGATAGATAGATAGATAGATAGATAGATAGATGATAGATAGATAGATAGATAGATAGATAGATGATAGATAGATGATAGATAGATGATAGATAGATGATAGATGATAGATAGATGATAGATAGATAGATGATAGATTAGATAGATAGATGATAGATAGATAGATAGATGATAGATAGATAGATAGATGATAGATAGATAGATAGATAGATAGATAGATAGATAGATAGATAGATATAGATAGATAGAGTGGTGCCTTGCAAGACGAAAATAATTCGTTCCGTGAGTCTTTTCGTCTTGCGATGTTTTCCATCTTGCGAAGCACGGTCCGTCACAACTGCGCCTCTTCAAGCGGCTTTAAAAAAAAAGCGCAAGACGTTTTTGTCTTGCGAAGCAAGCCCATAGGGAAATTCGTCTAGCGAAGCAACGCAAAACCGAAAAACCCTTTCGTCTAGCGAGTTTTTCGTCTTGCGAGGCATTCGTCTTGCGGGGCACCACTGTAGATAGATAGATGATAGATGAATGATAGATAGACAACAAAAACATCAGAACTTCAAAACAGAACCTATGCATGGGTGCTGAACCATTTTTAGTCCAAAGACCTTACCATAATTCCTAAACAGAGATTAAGCTTGGATCTTTATAAAAGGTTTAAATACTGGGAAATGAAGTCTGAAGGTTAATACCCACAAAATCCTTATTGGATTTGAAGGACAGGACTGTGATGGGTCCTTAGATCAGGGGCAGAGCAAATGCTGTGACAGTATTGGGTCCCCAGTTCCATCTCTGATTCAAAGGATCTCAGGTTGGAGAGCTGGGAAAGTTCCATGCCAGACCAAGGATGGCGAATCAGTGGCTTTCCAGACATTCCTGGACTACAATTCCCATCATCCACTGTGCCATGCTGGGTAGGGCTGATGGGGTTAACAACACCTGAAGGACCACAGGTTCCCCACCTCCCTTTTAGACATTTTGGGAGTAGAGCATTGAGGACCATAAAAAACTGCCCCATTGATGTATTCAATAGTTGAGCTTCCCATAATCAAGATGGTTAAAAATTTGCAACCCTGATTTGAGTTGCATGAAGACAGAGATCTATCCTGATGTAAAGTATAGCCATTCAAGTCTTCTCAATAAAAAAAAATTAAAACTTGGTGACATCTCAAGAAAGTCTCTGGGCACGAGATCAAGGTTTCTGCTCAAAAAGAAAGGAAAGGAAATCACCTGGTTAGTTACTCTCTTCTCATGGTTTTTGTAGACCTCTGTCAAACACTTAACTTTTTTTAATGCCTCCCTTAATTACCTTTTTAAAAATAATAAACGCAGAGTCATGCTTTTGATAATTGAAATGTAAATTTCAAGTAGTATATCACTTACACGCAATATATATTGTAATCGAGTGCCCCCAGAAGTCAAACTTGGGTGCCAAATAATAATTACATTTCTTTTGCGCAAGGTCGTTGGTAAAGTTCTGGGATTGTATCCTCAGACTTTCCACAAGGAAGGGAGTTCTAAGACTGCCTGTATTGCAGAACTAATGAATTGGCCTGTCATGTGAAGTTTAATTCAATCAGAAAGCCAGTGTGTGCTGCCGCTAATAAACCATAATTATTGAAAAGAAAATTGGCTTTTTATCAGTGACAATGTAACTTAATTTTTCAAAATGATAAATACAGTAGAGATGAAGCAATATGCAATGCCAGGTGTTCCTTTTCTGTTCAGAGATTTGTTCACCTACAGTAAACACACACACAGTCAGGGAACCACATGTTGTTGTTGTTGTTGTTTAGTCGTTTAGTCATGTCCGACTCTTTGTGACCCCAGGGACCAGAGCACGCCAGGCACTCCTGTCTTCCACTGCCTCCCGCAGTTTGGTCAAGCTCATGCTGGTAGCTTCGAGAACACTGTCCAACCATCTCGTCCTCTGTCATTCCCTTCTCCTTGTGCTCTCAATCTTTCCCAATATCAGGGTCTTTTCCAGGGAGTCTTCTCTTCTCATGAGGTGGCCAAAGTATTGGAGCCTCAGCTTCACGATCTGTCCTTCCAGTGAGCACTCAGGGCTGATTTCCTTCAGAATGGATCGGTTTGATCTTCTTGCAGTCCATAGGACTCTCAAGAGTCTCCTCCAGCACCACAATTCAAAAGCATCAATTCTTCAGCGGTCACCCTTCATATGAAGAATCAAATCAAGATCACCCATAGCCTGGACCATACATAGTTCCACTGATTATTGAAAACTTCTTGATGATGATTCCAACCAAAACAGGTGGACTGAAATGCAACTGTGGCCAACCCATTCATTGTTCTTCATCTGTGACTCGTAGTTCATACATCAGTGGTGTGTGGTGAAATTTTTTGTAGGTGACCAGTTAGGGCCAGAGACGCCAACTTGAGAGGGCTATTGGTGGGGGCAACATTGCACAAGTGAGCATCATGCCTTCCTCCTTAACCCAGGCAGATGCTTCCCAGACTTTGGAAAGAACACTGGAGCCCTGGTTCCTGCTTCCCTAAAGCCAGGCGGGCTTTGGGAAAGCAGCAGAAGCGCTCTTGGATCCTTTAGTGCAGGCATGTCCACCACATTGATCGTGATAGACCGGTTGATCGCAGGATTAGTTTTGGTTGAGAGAAGGAGAGAGAGAGAAGCCTGGCATGCTCTGACTGGCTCCTCAGATCTGTGTAAACCAGGGGTCAGCAACCTTTTTCAGCCGTGGGCCAGTCCACGGTCCCTCAGACCATGTGGTGGGCCAGACTATATTTTGAAGGGAAAAAAATATGAACAAATTCCTATGCCCCACACATAACCCAGAGATGCATTTAAAATCAAAGGACACATTCTACTCATGTCAAAACACGCTGATTCCCAGACCATCCATGGTCTGGATTGAGAAGGCAATTGGGCCGCATCTGGCCCCCAAGCCTTAGGTTGCCTACCCCTGGTGTAAACTAATATAAAAATATAGTTTGATTTTTCTCACTTGTTTAGTTACTTGTCTATCTAGTAACTGTTTCTGTCATGATGATATCTAAACATAACAACTGCATCCATGAAATAAAGGTCCGTTTGTTTTTGTTTCATAAACTTAAATTACTTCGGAGGGGTGGGAGAAGGGAACGCTTGCTGAAGAATGACAGTGTGGTAGATCACTGCCAGTTTTTGATACTGTGATAGTAGATCACAGCCTACTTGAAGTGAAGGACATGCCTGCTTTAGGGGGACTAGCCTCATACCTTTAGTCCACTGATCACACGCCACTGCAAGTGCAGGTGTGAACCAGCTGACAAAGATGTTGGCAGCCATCACATTCTAACCCAGAGTGGCATACCCTCCAAGTGTCCCAAATTTCTAGGGACAGTACCGGAATTACAAAAGCCACCCCAGCTTCTGATGTGATCCCGAAATGTCCCTATTTCTCCACCAAAGAATAAAATAAAAGCGGGATTAAGGGGTGGGTTTTCCCCCCAGAACAGTGGAAGACATGTGTGTTGTGTCCCGTTTGTGTAGTGGTGGCCACACTCGCCCTTCTTCTGATATGAAATGCTCTGTGGGGTGGGGAGGACGCACACAAAATGGGGGGTCGAGGAGGGTCAGTTGGGGGAGTGAGAAATGTCCCTATATTCATCTGAGGAATGTTGGAGGGTATGAGCCTCACACAGAGCAAATAGCAGTATGCAGCAATCTAGCCTTGGGGTTGCCATCACATGAACTGCAGCGATCAGGCTATCCGGGAATGGCTGGCTGTAGCTAGTGAACCAAACAAAGTTGGTAAAAGGCAGTCCCGGCCACAGAGGATAATTGGGTCTCCAGTGACAAAGATGCACTGTAAATTGCTTTTTGCTTCAAATGGTTTAAAATAAAAAAACTCAACTGTGGGGGGGGGGGGTAGGAGTGGAAAATAAGCCAAAAGGGGGTGACAGATGAAGAAATGCAGTCTGACAATTCTATGGAAAACCTTAATGACAACCTACAACAGCAGGAAATGGTAGTATGATGACTTGGCGATCAGGATTTGAACCATGAGCAAGAGAAGGAATTAAAGATTATTGTATGGTGGTTATGATATAAAAGAGAGAATATAAGGTGCAGCAAGGGGAGGGGAATTAAAACCGCTATGGAAATTGAGAGGGGAAGTCGGGGGGAAACAAAGAAAAAATTATTATGTTTTGGAATGTATATGTGATTTAAAAAAATAATAACAATAAAAATAAAATTTTATTTATACCCCATCCTCCCTGGCCAAGACCAGGCTCAGGGCGGCTAACACTGAATATAAATACAGTAAAAACATTAAAAACAAAACAAAAAAACACAGTTGATTAAAATATAAATTAGAATGAAAAAATGAAAAAGCAACAGCAGTAAGCGATACAACTCAATCATCTCTGCTTTGTTATGTTAACTAACATATGTAGTGGGACCCGGAAGCGCTCGTATCAAATCAAACCTAGACAAACAGAATCAAACTCCCTGGTTAATTCTAAGTCAGCAATGGCTATCCCACTGCAAATGCAAAGATTTCTCTGGAGCCTGGCTAATATGGAACTATGAAGATATTTGATCTCACCGATCCACACCCTCACCCCCAAATATATTGTTCCTATCTCACAAAACACAACCCTGGAAAAAGAAAATCACATTTATAGCCGAGAAGCTTTTGCCTAGAGAAAAATTATTCACCAACAAAGCATTATCTTTCACTATTATCTGAAGCCGCATGTAATAACCTGCCAAAGATGGGATATTAGATTACTTGATGTGAACCACTGTTCTGACCTAGTAAGCTAATTCATATACTCCTGCGGACGTTATTGAGGACCTAAATCCTGAGGTAAAGTTAGCTGCCTGGCTTCACAATGCAAGAGCCAAAGTGCTCTGTACACCAGCGTGAGGGAAATGTATTGCAGAATGAATTGTCTTGGAGGGGAAAGGAGCCCAGAGAAACACGCACAATTGAAAGCTTTGCCATGGTTCTTGCCAATTTGCCATGAATGTCAGTTAAATAAGGCCATAACAACAGCTGCAGTTCCAGTGCAGCAAAGAATAGGGGACCACTGAGAGCAGGGATGGGAGGGGGACCTGTGGCCTTCCAGGCGTTGGACTTCAACTCCCATCAGTCCCAGCCAGCTTGGCCAATTATCAGGAATGATGGGAGCTGTAGTTCATCAACATCTGGGGAGCCAGGAGTTCCCCAGCAGCTCCTGGCTCTGGGTGAAAAGACTGCACCTTCCTGTTCAGGATCCTTGTCGGTTCCTGCTGCCTCCTTTTCTGCCTCCCCACTCAGCTGCTGAAAACCCACCCAGCTACACAGCTGCAAATAAAACGTTTTAAGTGTGTTGTAAAGTGCAATATACAAATGTGACACTATGCCCCGCGGAGGTCCATAAATGACAACATTTTGGAGGTCCCAGGTCACAAGGTGGTTAGATTGGTCTCAACTAGGGCCAGGGCCTTTTCAGTACTGGCCCTGACTTGGTGGAACTCTCTGTCACAAGAGACCAGGGCCCTGCGGGACTTGACATCTTTCCACAGGGCCTGCAAGACAGAGCTGGAAGGGGTTTAAAGGATACTTGCAAAACAATATTGAAAAGTCAGAACTCCTATTAGAATAAACAAGTTCCGTTTTAAATACTGAAATACTAAATAAGATGGATAACAATGTGTAATAGAAAAAGAAGCAGAAAATTGGTTTAAAAGTGTGTGAAAGAACGTAATAGAAGTGGAAAGAAATTGCAACTGAGAAGATTGGAAGTCAAACACAAGGGGGGTGAGGGGTGAGGGATGGTGATGGGAAAAGAAAGTATCTGTGGGATTGAGTATGGGTATGTATGAACATTTTTAAGGATTGTATGAAATGTATGTTTGTATATTCATAACGTGTGTATTAATGCTGAATTACTTTAATAATAAAAACTTGTTGAAAATGTAAACAAACAAAAAAAACTAAAAAAGAGCTGTTCCGCTCAGCCTTTGGTTTGGACTCAGTCTGACCCTTATGTTTCCCTCCCCTTATCATAGCTGTCAATGTTTCCCTTTTTTAAGGGAAATTCCCTTATTCCGAATAGGATTCCTCACAAGAAAAGGGAAAAGTTGACAGCTATGTCCCTTATGGTCTTGATTTATCGGCTACTTTAAAATGAGGCTGCATTTTAAATTGCATTTTAACCTGTATTTTAAATTGGGATTCCCCCCCCCCTCTCTTTTCCCCCTATTATGTTTTTACTGTGATTTTATTGGTGTTAGCCGCCCTGAGCCCAGCTCTGGCCGGGGAGAGTAGGGTATAAATATTTTTATTTTATTTTAATTATTATTATTAGGCGACAGTGAGCTATGGCAAATTCAATGTATTTTTCAAAATGTTAAAAAAAAGCATTTGCACAGCAGTTTTAATATGTGTGTAGATTCTACCCTGAAAGCATGGGAAACACGGAAGTCTGCCTGCCATTCTCCTGACAGCAGGTCAGTGACTTTAAAAGGAAAAAGAACTAAATCTTTGTACTTTTAATGAAATCCATCTTCCCCCCGCCCCCCCAAAAAAGTTTTTGGCAATATTTTAGCATAAATGGAAGTCTTTCATTAAAAATAAAAGTCAACAAGTTGGTAACCAGTTTTCATGGCTTCCTGAGCTTCAATTTAAGCCCAGGGGGAAACATCAATAGGTCCATCCGTGGAACCTTTTCAAATCAGGAAGCAAAGGCAGTCAGGGAAGCTGTAAAGCACTGGAGGAACTCACTTTGCATTGATAAGGTAAGCGCAAAATCATAAAGAAATTGTAATGAGTAGAAAAACAGAAGCCTCTTTTACGAGGCTGGTTGAGTTTGGAGGCTGAGTTTCAGCACAGTTTCAAAACTTTGGAGGTTGAGTTTCAACACAGTGCTCGTTTTCTATTGAAATGCCATTTCTGGAAGGTAACTTTCTGAGCTCCAGTTGTGGATTTTGGTATTAGGCTGCACATTCTCAGCAATTGGGCCCTGGAGATGGACGCTTTCCAGCTGCACAGAAACCGGGTTAGTGATGAAGCAGCTATAGACCAGTAAATGCCAGGTGCAACGAAGTGGTGAGACATCCAGTTTGCTAGAGGGAAAGGAAGTAGCCATGTATGTATGAGCAGCACCTGCCAAGCAGCAAGAGAGCTATACTAGGCAGACGACAGAGATAGAGGGAAACATCTGTTCTTCTTCTGCCTTTCTAGCTGAAGAGAAACAGGTGGGTGGTGATGAAACCATGAGGTGTCCAGAACTTTCAGAAGAGCCACATGGTGTAGTCCTCCTGAGATTGTACTATTTCTGAATGCAGGTGGTGTTAAATGACAGAGAGAGAGAGAGAGAGAGAGAGAGAGAGAGAGAGAGAGAGAGATCACAACATACAACGTGGAAAGAGGGAAAAAGAAGAGGGGTGGTTAGACCAAACTCAACTACAGTGGTGCCCCGCAAGACGAATGCCTCGCAAGACGGAAAACTCGCTAGACGAAAGAGTTTTCCGTTTTGGAGGTGCTTCGCAAAACAAATCTCCTATGGGCTTGCTTCGCAAGACGAAAATGTCTTGCAAGTTCCTGCGGGGTTTCCCCCCCCCTTTTTCTAAGCTGCTAAGCCGCTTATCAGCTGATCCGATCAGCCGATAAGACGCTAATAGCGCTAATCCGCTAATCCGTCAATGGGCTTGCTTCACAAGGCGAAAAAACCACTAGATGAAGAGAATCACAGAACGGATTCTTTTCGTCTTGCGAAGCACCACTGTATGTCTGAAAAGGAAATGAGACTGCCTAATCTGAGCACCTGCCGAAGAATTGATGCTTTTGAATTATGTTGCTGGAGGAGACTCTTGAGAGTCCCATGGACTGCAAGAAGATCAAACCTATCCATTCTGAAGGAAATCAGCCCTGAGTGCTCACTGGAAGGACAGATCGTGAAGCTGAGGCTCCAATACTTTGGCCACCTCATGAGAAGAGAAGACTCCCTGGAAAAGACCCTGATGTTGGGAAAGATTGAGGGCACAAGGAGAAGGGGATGACAGAGGACGAGATGGTTGGACAGTGTTCTCAAAGCTACCAGCATGAGTTTGACCAAATTGTGGGAGGCAGTGGAAGACAGGAGTGCCTGGCATGCTCTGGTCCACGGGGTCACGAAGAGTCGGACATGACTAAACGACTAAAAAACAACAACAACAAATTCTGAGCACCATCCCTGCATATAAAAATATAGTGGGAAAAGTTTGCTGGGGACGACCTCCTCACCTTGTGGTTTTCAAGATGGAGGACAGCATTTAATCATGTGATCTCCCCAAATACTTTCTGAAGTGGTGCATCCTCAGAGGGACTGTCCCATGTGATTCTACTGAATGTAGAGGCTTTGTTTCCTTCAACCGCAGATCGTTGCTGTGAACACAGAGGATGAAATCAAAGGAGATGCATCGCTCAGCCCCTATGCACTAATCCTGTCCATTACAGCACCATTTGGATAAAGAAAATAGAATGAGGGGAGTTAAACACCCCTCCCACTTCACTTGTTTGATCAAAATCGGTGTCTTTGCAGTTGATTGTTATTATTTTTTTAATGTTGATAAACCTGATCACAGTAACTATGATTCTATGATTCTATGAAATCTTCTTGGGTGTTAAGATTCATGGAGGGGGCTCTCTTGATAGTTGTGCCACCTTCAGAAATTATGGGGATGGGAGACCAGGAGATAGCTTTCCCCTCCACATTGAAGTGTGTCTAGCATCTTCATTATACAGCTTCTGTCATCTGCTGAAGTTGCACTGCCTTTCACAGTTAACATATTTTTTATGGGACCTGTTTTGTTCAGTCCGTACTGTGCTTCTCAATCTCCCCCCCCCCCGCCCTCTGCAATTGCACATATATTGCTCTGCTTCTTTTACTTGTTCATAACTGTCTGATCATATTGCTGTAACCTGGCTGGGAACATATGGTGAAGGGCAGGTAAGAAATCTTATTTATCAATAAATAACATTCCTCTTGTATGAGACTTAAGGGACACTTGGTTAGATCATCTGTATAATCTCAGATCAGTTGCCCTAATCATTATTCATTCACATTTCAATCAATCGAGGCACAAAATAAAGCTTGGAGTATGAACGGGAACTGCCTATAAAAGCAAATCATGTTAAGAGTAGCCAATGAGATACTAAATGAAAGGAAGAAGGGACAGAACGACTTTAATGTAATTGACCAACTGGCTGTGAAATATGCCAACAGAAGACATTGCTACATCTAGCTAATTAATCAGAGGAATGTCTTATCCAACCCCGTGTTTCCAAGTGTCTCTGTGATCTTGTAAAACAGTTCATGCATCTCAAATTTGGGAAATGCTTTTAACAGTTGGGTCATCTCCTGGTAACGAGAGACGCAAGCCATTTTACTACTCACTTTTCTCCTCTTCTGCCTTTCATCCTTGGTAATCAAGCATTAGCACTGTAGTGGCTAATTGCCAGTCATATCAATGAAGGGGAAGATAGATTGGAGGGAAGTTTTCACCTTCAGGAAACCATTTGCACATCACTTTATCTGCCAAGTATCCTCAGCATGCTCTAGAACCATGTTGCCCTACATGATGAAGAGTATTTCCGAGGGTGTGTCCACCACTCTCCTATACCTTCACGGGGCAGGAGAAAAGGCCATATAGTTCAGTGGGTAAGCAGGCATGGAGAAAGTCCCCAATTCAATCTCTGCAGGCTTGACCTTACAGGAGCAGGTAGCCTATGGTGTGAGATTTTTTGCCTGAGACCTTCTTCCCTATCAGCCTCCCTGTTCTTTAGGTGAGGCCCTATTGGTGGTCCCTGCACAGGATAAACTATGTGGTGTGGGGGCCCAGGGAAAAGCCTTTTCAGGCTCCTCACATATGTAACTCCCTGCCTTTGCCTACCTGGCTTGGGAGGATGGGGCCCTGACTGACTCCAGCTACAAAAGCTGTGGTCCTGACTGACTCCAGCTACAAAAGCTGTGGTCCTGACTGACTCCAGCTACAAAAGCTGTGGTCCTGACTGACTCCAGCTACAAAAGCTGTGGTCCTGACTGACTCCAGCTACAAAAGCTGTGGTCCTGACTGACTCCAGCTACAAAAGCTGTGGTCCTGACTGACTCCAGCTACAAAAGCTGTGGTCCTGACTGACTCCAGCTACAAAAGCTGTGGTCCTGACTGACTCCAGCTACAAAAGCTGTGGTCCTGACTGACTCCAGCTACAAAAGCTGTGGTCCTGACTGACTCCAGCTACAAAAGCTGTGGTCCTGACTGACTCCAGCTACAAAAGCTGTGGTCCTGACTGACTCCAGCTACAAAAGCTGTGGTCCTGACTGACTCCAGCTACAAAAGCTGAGGCTGCTGAACAGACTTTTGGGCTGGGATGTTGTTTGGAGGATTTTGTTGCGGGTGGTTGTTGCTGTTGGGTTGTTGCTGTCATTGGCGCTGCTTCTTCTCATCTTTATTTCAGATCTTGTGATTTATGTGGAAATTGTTCAGTTTGGTTGTGTATTTTTTGATGTCTCATTTATTATTTACGGCTATTTATGTTTCTGTCACATTTTGGCTGGGACATTTAGCTGATATAAATGTGTATGGTTCCAATCAAATTCAAAGGCCTCCAACAATTTACCCAAATGGTAATGTTCATCCATATATTTGCAAATAACACAAAGAAGCTATGCAAAACAGGTGGATGGGATGGGCATCATTACTGGAGTGAAGGCTTCATCATTTCCAGTTTCTAATTCTAGACTTAGCTGTATTTCACTTCATTTCTGCATATAATTTCTGGGCAAGTATGAGCATTATTCACCTTCTGCTGTCGCACTCAGTGGCAGCTTGTGAAGGACAGAGGCTTCTGCAAGAACAATTCTGACCTTTTCAGCTTCCTGCCTTTGGACTGGCATGTTCGTCACATTGTGTTCTTTTGCTAGTGACTCCTTCTATCATCTGATGGAGTCCATCTCCATTCAATTTTGATAGGAATCCTTGGGGTCCTAAAAAGCTGCTGTTTTCCCCTTTCTTTAGTGCACTTTTCTTGCTTCTGTTTTATTTTCTAGTCCTTGGAATATCTGTAGTTTGCCATTTCTTTCCCACCAGCAACCAAGATGTATCTGTCCTGTGATGGGCTCATCAGAGATCAAGAAGTCTGTAGAAGTTATTTACTGTAAACGTTACTACGCAATACGGGTGAGTGGATGTTAAAGAATCCCTACCCAAAAGACAAATGTGACCTTTTTCCTTTTTTTGCAAAGAAGCTGGTCTCTTGCTGTGCAGGAGCTAAAGACCATGCACTCATTCAGAATTAACTGTTTAGTTAACACTCAGTACAATGATCCTCAGGTCTACTCAAAAGTAAGTATTTGAGTTTAACAAGGCTTACTCCCAGCTAAGTGAGTATAGGGATGGCAGCCTAGTCTTTGGTTTAGGGTTGGCATTGGGGAAAAGAGGTCTCTTGTGCCTTTAGTAGCTGTGCGTCAGGCAGAAATTCAACAGGTTAACCCTTCCCTAGTAGGAAAAAACAATTATGGGGAAAGCTTCACCACAACACACATCACTAATGCAATCAATTCTAAACCATTCACAAACTTACTTAATGTTTGACTGTATTATTTGCATTGTATATGCATGCTATGTTTCTTGTGTGGTTGGAGTATATGGGGATTGCTTGTTATATCTGTTTTTAGAAATGGAAAAATAAAGTTAGAAATATTTTTTTAAAAAAATACATTAAAAGAAAAAGAAAACTAACTAAATTTCACACCAGCAGCCACACAATCTATTGAACTGAATGAGGCCTTTTTCTCGCTTGGAGTTTCACTAGAACCACACCAGGGAATGTGTCTAATGCAGGAGTTGCCAACATGGTGCCCTCCAGGTTACAAAAGACAGCAGCCATCAGTCCCAGGTGGCATAGCCAATGGTTCAGGATGATGGGTGTTGTAGTCCACAACATTTGGTACACACCACATTGGCTTCCCTGGCTTAATCCATGAGTCCTGTAGTCAAATTATGTCCTTAGCATGTTCCTCTTTCTCTTCATTCTGGTTTAGAGAATAAGAAAACAGATGCTACCAGATCAGAACTAAATCCAAAGGCTTATTCCCCTTGCCATTAACACCAGCAAGAACTGAAGAAATTATATGTTGATCCCCCCCCCCCCCGCCTTCAATGGCACAGACATAAATATATTTACCTGCAAAAATTGGTGACTCAAGCCACTGCTAAAGGCACTCATACCAAGGCTGGGTGAGAAGTAGGAAACTCTAAGTGGCAATTAGCTTTAGATGACATACTCCCCTCCCTTCCACTCCACCAGAATTTTCCTCCCAAGTCACCAACCCTCCCTCCCTCCCACCAGATCCCATGAATAGCTCACAACCTCTCCACATCATCTACCAACGCCACCTTCAGCATTACAAAGGTGATCTCCATCTGTCTCTGAACCAGTTTAAGTAGCAGAGTGCTTGACACAAGTAGATGGCAATCATATAATCAACAGGTTCCGCTCTGCAGAGGTATCTCTCTTCGCATACAGGACTTGCAGGCAAAAGAAGCAGGGGGAAAGGTACTCTTTGATCTGAAGTACAGAAATATTGTGTCAAGAAATACGAGGAAAAGGAAGAAAAAGAAGGGAGGGAGGGAGGGTAATAAGCTAAGCTCTAGCCTACCCAGGGGGGAAAAATTAGTTTTCAATAGGGATGTGCAAGAATGGTTTTGCTTTGTTATTCTATTCAATTTTTTTGTTGCAGAAGTTTTCTTTAGATACTGTTCTGTTATTTATTAGAACCTTTTTAGGTTCATGCACACATCTGGATTTTTGAGCAAGTTCTGTGAGTGGCATCCCCTCTGGACACATCAATAAAATTCATCTGAGCCTTCAGAAGTACATAGAGCTGAAAGAGGAAGTGGTCCTCCTGACCAAGGGGGCAGTGAGGGAGTGTTCACAGGCATTGTGGGCACCAAGGAAGACACTGAGGGCAGGACTGTGGTCATGGGCACTATGGTGGCAACCCATGCAGTTAAAAGCATGTTTCTGTAGCTACTTACATTAGTTTAGATAGCGTTCCCCCACTTTTTAACCTTTCTCCTGCCCCCTAAATGCCTTGCAATTGCACAATATCTGGGGCATTCTTGGAAACTAATGTGAGAAGAAGAAGCCATACCCTTCAACATTTTTGTCTCCAACATTGGGGCATCAGAAAAGGCACCTCTTCTGGTCCAGCTGGGTCATCCCAGATCACTGGACAGGAAGGCACTTTGGCACAACCCTGCTGATGATCACCAGAGTGCCAGGCCAGAAGCTGCTCTTCAGCAGGGTCATGCCAGAATGCCTTCTGGTCTGGCACTCTGGATTTTGTCACCAGAGTGAATGTTTTTTGGTCCAGTGCTCTGGCACGAGGACTTGCACCAGAGTACCAGACCAAGAAACAGGACATTTCAGGATCCAAACAGAAGCCAGAAATTGGCATCTGTGATCCTGGATGCCCTGCTTACAATGGGACACATGCCAGGTATGGAATGCTGAACTAAATGGGTTGCTGGCCTGATCCAGCAGGCTATTGTTATGTTTTTAAGAGCCCTTCTTTGACTTTAGCCCCATAGAGTAGAATCAGAGTTCCACTCTGCTGAGATATAAATAAATAAATCCCTCCATATAAATAAATAAATGCTCCACTCTGCTGAGATATAAATAAATAAATCCCTCCATGCTTTTTTTAAAGAAAAGAAAAGATCTTTTAAAATGACAGCTCATCAGAAAAGAGGTTCCAGCATAGCCCTCTCTCGGTTTTCTTTTCAGGAAAATTCATTCCACGAGGGAGCATTCAACAATGCAAGCTGGCCTCTGGGAAGGACTGTGCCACATTATTATGCTCTTAGTGTAGAGCTGCTCTCAAAGTCAGAGCGCTGCAGATCCGGCGCCTACTGTGCTGAATCCAGGAGATGTTGTTTTGCGTGCTGCATTTGAAGTAAGGAATCAGAAGTGCAAGTCACCCTCTGATCTGCAAACCTTCCGCCTCAATACAGTGTGTCTAAATTGGCCCTCCGTCTCCTATCATTATCCCAGCAGATGCTCTGTCCTCCCTGCCCTCCTTTTCCTGGGTCCTGCCAGCTATTCCAAAGCAGCGCTGAAATGGCTCTCCTTTTCATTAACAGCTATGTCTCGAGAGGAAACATTTTTTCCATCCCACACGGTGGCGAGTGTCACACACTGCTGCTGCTGCACTGTGAGTTGGGAAGGCCGCTCCCTCCTCAGGCTGATTCCACCAGGCCCAGGGGGCGGGGCCAGACTGACTCACCACTGCCACAGCTTAAGAGGCCGCACGAGGCACCGGAACACCACTGCTGCTGCTGCACTGTGAGTTGGGAAGGCCGCTCCCGCCTCAGGCTGATTCCACCAGGCCCAGGGGGCGGGGCCAGACTGACTCACCACTGCCACAGCTTAAGAGGCCTCATGAGGCACCGGAACACCACTGCTGCTGCTGCACTGTGAGTTGGGAAGGCCGCTCCCGCCTCAGGCTGATTCCACCAGGCCCAGGGGGCGGGGCCAGACTGACTCACCACTGCCACAGCTTAAGAGGCCGCACGAGGCACCGGAACACCACTGCTGCTGCTGCACTGTGAGTTGGGAAGGCCGCTCCCTCCTCAGGCTGATTCCACCAGGCCCAGGGGGCGGGGCCAGACTGACTCACCACTGCCACAGCTTAAGAGGCCGCACGAGGCACCGGAACACCACTGCTGCTGCTGCACTGTGAGTTGGGAAGGCCGCTCCCGCCTCAGGCTGATTCCACCAGGCCCAGGGGGCGGGGCCAGACTGACTCACCACTGCCACAGCTTAAGAGGCCGCACGAGGCACCGGAACACCACTGCTGCGGCTCCACCGTGGGGGTTGAGGAAGGCCGGTCCCTCCTGTAGGCACACTCTTCCAGGCCTAGGGGGCGGGGCCCACACTCGCCACCGCTACTGTTTTAAGGACACTGATGTTGCCGCGGCAAATGCTTAATATGTTTTTATATATTTTAAAATGTTTTATAGGGGTTTTTATTTTTTACTTTGTTGTCCCACCATGAACGGTGGCTTTTATTGATGTATTTCTATTTTGTTCTGTTAGTTTGGTTTGGGGTTGGCTATTGAGTGGGGTGGGGATTTGTTGTGTTGGTACAATTGTTTTTGATTTGACTTGTTCCTGTTCTGTAAATGGAGGTTGGTTTGAGGCTTGGGATTGCTACCGTAGTGGGGCGAGGGAGGTATGGCGGTGGGGGCAGATGTCATAGGCGAAGGGGATCGAGATATGGATATGCTCGTACCCCTTCCAATCTGCGCCCCATCCCGAGGGACGAAGGTAGGGTGAGCAAGGATTACTCACCTCCGTCACTGGTGTTGTGCAATGCCAGGTCTATAGGCAAAAAAACCGCCACCCTGCGAGACTTCTTCACCTCGCAGGGGGTTGACCTGGCTTGTGTGACGGAGACCTGGGTGCGCGAAGGGGAAACTGTTACCTTACGAGAGATGGCGCCCCCAGGTTTCTCCGTCCTCCACCAGTCGCGGACTGTGGGCCGGGGGGGAGGGGTGGCATTATTAATCCGAGAAGACTGTTCTTTCAGGGCTCTACCATCGCCATCGATCCCCGGCATTGAATGTGTTGGCCTAGTGTGGGGCTCCGAGGTGAGCTTGGCTGTCTGGCTGGTGTACCGGCCACCTAGCGCACCAGCAGCCACCCTGTCAGGCCTGTTGGAGGCGGTGGCCGGCTGGGCCTTGGAGTTCCCCAACCTATTGGTACTGGGGGACTTCAACATCCATGCTGATGCCACTCCCTCCTCACAGGCTCTGGACCTGGTGTCTTCCATGGCGACACTAGGGCTCTCCCAGTTTGTTTCGGGCCCCACACATCAAGCAGGCCACACGCTGGATTTGATCTTTGGCGCCGGTATAGATGTGATCATGTCTCCCTCGATGAAGGTGCCATGGTCTGATCACTACGCACTGAAAGCCAGGATTGATTTTCCACCCCCACCCCGCTTAGGTGGCGAGCCAATTTGGGCTCGCCCGCGGAGGCTGATGGACCCTAATAGATTCCGTCAGGCCTTGCGGGACCTTGCTCCCCCTGGCGACTCATTGACTGAGCTTGTTGAGGGCTGGAATACCCAGCTCCTGGCAGCCATCGATGAGATCGCACCTAAGCGCCCTCTGCGACCCCGCAGAAACCGGGCCCCCTGGTTTACCGAGGAGCTTCGGAAAATGAAGCGGGACCTCAGACGGCTAGAGCGAGTATGGCGGGGTGCCCGTGACGGAGCCTCAAGAACATCTTATAGGGTTTTTATGAAAACCTATGAGATGGCAGTGAAGGCCGCTAAGAAGTCTTACTTCTCGGCCTCCATTGCATCCGCTAGCTCTCGCCCGGCGCAATTATTTAGTATAATTCGGTCTTTAACGTCCCTTGAAGGACAGCCAAATTTAAATAACAATCTGACACACAGCTGTGAGGCATTTGCGAGCTTTTTTGCGGAGAAGGTCCTGTTGCTCCGCCATGACCTCCCTGCCAATTTGGATACAATAAAGGAACTGGAGGCCCCTCGACTGTCCTCGGGTCCAGTATTGGACCACTTTGACCGGATATCTCCAGCCGATGTGGACAGATTCCTCCAAGCTGGAAAGCCCACCACCTGTCCTCTTGACCCGTGCCCGTCATGGCTGATTAGAGCGTGTCCAGACGAGGTGCGGGCCCCCCTGGGGGATATCATCAATTTGTCCCTTGGCACCGGGATATTCCCAGAGGAACTGAAGGAGGCGGTGGTGCGTCCGCTCTTAAAGAAAACATCATTAGATCCTTTAGATCTATCCAATTACCGCCCGGTCTCGAATCTTCCATTCCTGGGTAAGGTGATTGAGAGAGCGGTTGCTGAACAGCTTGGTAGGTTCCTGGATGAAACATCTGCTTTGGATCCATTCCAGTCCGGCTTCCGTGCTGGCCATGGGACCGAGACGGCTCTGGTCGCCCTAACAGATGATCTCCGCAGACAGCTGGATCGAGGCGGGTCGGGGCTGCTGATTCTTCTAGATCTGTCAGCAGCCTTTGACATGGTCGATCACGAACTCCTGGACCACCGCCTTGCCGACGTGGGGATCCAGGGCACAGTCCTTCAATGGCTGCGCTCGTTTCTCTCTGATCGGGGACAGAGGGTGGCGCTTGGGGGGGAATTGTCATCGCGTCACTCCTTGGTGTGTGGAGTGCCTCAGGGTGCGATTCTCTCCCCGATGCTTTTTAACATCTTTATGCGCCCCCTCGCCCAGCTTGTCCGGAGTTTTGGGCTGGGTTGCCATCAGTATGCTGATGACACCCAACTCTATCTGTTGATGGATGGCCATCCTAACTCGGCCCCAGACACACTGACCAGATGTCTGGAAGCTGTGGCTGGATGGTTACGTGGGAGCCGGTTGAAGTTAAATCCTTCGAAGACAGAGGTCCTCTGGCTGGGGCGGGACGATATGGGATCGAGGGGGCAACTCCCATCTCTTGCGAGGGTGCAATTAGTGCCAGCACCGTCCGTTAAGAGTTTGGGTGTAATCTTCGATACCTCCCTCTCTATGGAGGCGCAGATTACAGCTATAACAAAGGCGGCATTTTTCCATCTCCGCCAAGCTAAGCAGTTGGCCCCTTATCTCTCTCGCCCTGACCTAGCCACTGTGATCCATGCGACGGTCACCTCCAGACTGGATTATTGTAACTCGCTCTACGTGGGGCTGCCCTTGAGACTGACCCAGAAACTCCAGCGGGTGCAGAATGCCGCGGCGAGACTCCTTACGGGGTCTTCGCTGCGAGATCACATTCATCCAGTACTATACCAGCTGCACTGGCTCCCGGTGGAGTACAGGATCAGGTTTAAGGTGCTGGTTTTAACCTTTAAAGCCCTATACGGCCTAGGACCCTCGTACCTACGGGACCGCCTCTCCTGGTATGCCCCACAGAGAAACCTACGGTCTGCAAATAAGAACACCCTCAAGGTCCCAGGCCTCAGAGAGGTTAGGCTGGCCTCAACTAGAGCCAGGGCCTTCTCGGCTGCAGCTCCAACCTGGTGGAATGCTCTGTCACAAGAGACTAGGGCCCTGCGGGACCTGACATCTTTCCGCAGGGCCTGCAAGACAGAGTTGTTCCGCCAGGCCTTTGGTCAGGGCGCAGCCTGACCCCCTCCTCGGGCAACCTGCACAGAATTCTGTTTAATCGGTTGCCATCAACTTGATTTTAACTAATTTTTATAATGGAATTTTTAGAATGTGTTATTATTTGATTGTTTATTTGATTGTTGTTAGCCGCCCTGAGCCCGGCTTAGCTGGGGAGGGCGGGATACAAATAAAATTTATTATTATTATTATTATTACATTGGCAACAGGGGAGCAAATAAATCCCCGAGCCCGGCAAATTGCGCTTGTCGGCTGCAGCTCTAAACTGCTCGAAGTCTGAGCTGCTTTGGAATCAGTTCAGCCGAGTTCATTTTGGTATTCATCAGTCCATGTCATTTTTATTTCCCCAGCAAAGCTGGCAAGCCTCAAAATATTTTCCCTCCCCTTCCTCCTTTTTCTTAGCTCAGAGCATTCCAAGTGCATCTAAAACCAACAAAGCAATGCAGAAATCCTTGTCACCTTCTTGGAGTCATTTATCACCATCAAAATAAATGAATATTCCAGTTGGTTTGAATGGCACACATTAGAGATAATGGCCCTCCGTAAAATCTGGTGTGTAACTAAACCATTATCACTGAATGTGCAAGGAGAACTTTTATTTTGCCTTCCGTCACAAAACCCCCCCAAAAACTATTCCTCCAGGGATTTGCTAATAAGTTTCTGGTTTGTTGTTTTTTTTGGAAAGAAAGAAATACCAAACTTGATCAAGCAGAAGAAAGGGGTAGGGATTCTTCTTCTTCTCTTCAGAGTTGCAAACAAGATCCAATCACAGATAGGTAGCCGTGTTGGTCTGCCATAGTCAAAATAAAAAAATTCCTTCCAGTAGCACCTTAAAGACCAACTAAGTTAGTTCTTGGTATGAGCTTTCGTGTGCATGCACACTTCTTCAGATACACTGAAACAGAAGTTGCCAGACCCTTCTATATAGTGAGAAGGTGGGGAGGGGTATTACTCAGAAGGGTGGTGGGAATGGGAGATTGGCAGATAGCTGAGATGAGCCTGTTGACGACTGGCTGTAATAGGTCTTACAGGAAAAGGCAAGGGGTGAGAAGGTGAGAAATGGCTTAGTCATGTATAATGAGATAAGAATCCAATGTCTCTGTTCAGACCAGGTCTCTCCATGGTTTTAAGTTTGGTAATGAGTTGCAATTCAGCAGCTTCTCTTTCCAGTCTATTTCTGAAATTCCTTTGTAGTAAAACAGCTACTTTGAGATCTTGTATACAACATTCTATACTTAGTTGGTCTTTAAGGTGCTACTGGAAGGAATTTTTTTTATTAAGATCCAATCAGATTGTCAACAAGCATCTCAATGCATTTGAAATGAACTCTAGGGTGTGTTATGGAGGAAGTAATTCTCATAAAGTAAATCTATCCTTGCTTTCATGAAAACTTCACTTACTGCCCCCCCATTGTCTTCTACCATGTCAACACTCCTTGGTGTTCTCGCTCACTTCCACTGGTTACTAAAGGCTTTACAGGGCCAGCTCCTTAGACTAGCCAGCTGTGCTTTTTTGACAACTGAAACTGACCACCTGTCTCCTCAATCCTTGCCCATCCTGGCTCCTAAAAGCGAGCCCGACAGGGCTGGGCAACGGTCATTGTGGGGTGGTGAATGCTTCCCTCTGCAATGGATTCTTCCCAGACCCACTTAAAGTTATTAAATCACTTCTTAAATAACCATCTTTGTGTGAATGTGCATGCTTGGAAGTCAAATCTACTACAGTGGTACCTCGGGTTCCATACGCTTCAGGTTCCATACGCTTCAGGTTACAGACTCCACTAACCTAGAAATAGTGCTTCAGGTTAAGAACTTTGCTTCAGGGTGAGAACAGAAATCGTGCTCCGGCGGCGCAGCAGCTGCAGGAGGCCCCATTAGCTAAAGTGGTGCTTCAGGTTAAGAACAGTTTCAGGTTAAGTACGGACCTCCGGAACGAATTAAGTACTTAACCCGAGGTACCACTGTACTACAAACAGGACTTTCGCCTCTCTTCCAACCTCCTCAAACACAAAGCTTTTCAACAGAGCCCATTCAAACATCCCAATGATAATGGGACCCATTGTCCTGTAATAATTGTAGATCAATCAAATGCATTTTTCACATACATATGTAAGAACATAAGGCAAGCCTGCTGAATCAGGCCATGTTGGGATTCACAGAATGCTGTGTGAGATAGTAAGTCTGCAGGCTTGAGTTTGCTAGCTGATGAAACTGGCTGATTGCATCAGCCTGCAATACTTTCTATAGAAGTGCTGGGTCAGAATGACTCAGCGGTAATGTGCTAACAGTTGATTGGCTGTCACCGGTTTAAAAGTGAAACCCGTCCAGCAGTAAAGTGGTGGTGTAGAGGAGTGTGGCCAGAGAGAGAGAGAGTTAGAGGTCTTCCTATTTGCCTTAAGGTGCAGCCAGGTACTCTGTTTGACTGTATGAACTGCTCATGTATTATAGCCTGTAGATATTTGTATATACAGTGGTACCTCAGGTTACATACGCTTCAGGTTACATACACTTCAGGTTACAGACTATGCTAACCCAGAAATAGTGCTTCAGGATGAGAACAGAAATCGTGCTCCAGCGGCGCAGCGGCAGCAGGAGGCCCCATTAGCTCAAGTGGTGCTTCAGGTTAAGAACAGTTTCAGGTTAAGAACGGACCTCTGGAACGAATTAAGTACTTAACCTCAGGTACCACTGTATAGCTCACAATAAATATACTGCACTGAAGAACCTGGAACTCTGAGCATTTCTGCTAAAGCGTCGTGGAGAATTTGTGACAAGCCAGTGGCCCGTCTAGTCCTGTAGCCTGTTCTCACAGTGGACAACCAGATATCTGGGGAAAACCTGAAGGACCCGAACATAAGAGGACTCTCTCCTCCTGCAGTTTCCAGCAACTGGCATTCAGAAGCATTTTGGCCCTTGACCGTGGAGCCAAAGCATAGCCTTCATGTGATCAGGCTTCTAGGATGGACATACATGGTCATAAGAATGTCAGAGCTCTGTTGGATCAGACCAAAGGCCTGCTTAGCCCAGCATCCTATTTCCCCCAGTGACCAACCAGATATCTGCCAGAGGTCTACTAGCAGAGCACAGGGACAATTGCCTTCTCCTGTCGTTGTTCCTCAGCAACCAGTATCTAGAAGGATGCTATCTCGCATCCTGGACGTGTCATGTAGCCATCATGTCTAGCAAACGTTGATATCCTTATCTCCCCTAAATTTGTCTAACGTCCCTTCTCAGTGAGTGGTTAAATTAATGCAAGAAAAGCATGCCGGCATGATACCTAGGCAACTCTAAGTATCTCTACCAAGGGGTGTTTATTCAGACTGAACCAGGCCATCTGCTCTTCGGCATCGGTGAAGGAACATTCTGAAGACTAATCTTGACAATCTGTCATTTTACTTGGGTCCATTGCCTGACAGGGACAAAGTGATCTATCAAATCCTTCTTGACTGGACCCCAGTGCAATCAAAGCACAAGTAAAGGAGAGATAATCACAGGTGGTAGCGGCAGCGGCAAATTGTCTAGTACTCATATGCTCCATCTCCTAAAAGTAGTGCATGTCACTGGAGAGAGGTGCTGCTTGCCTTAACCGCCTCTGGCTATATTCCTCAATAGGGAATGCTCAACCCTTTTTTGTGTACGTCTGCGTTAACAGCAGTTTTCTCCCAAGCGCAATGCTACAGCCTCACATTAAGCAAATGCCATTGCACACTATGATTTGCTAGCACCTAGTTTCCTAAATTTTTTAGCTTGTCCCTTTGTTCTTCCCTCTGCATGCATGCATACATGCATGCATTCTACTCTTTAGTTACCGTATTTTTCTGTGTATAACACGCCCCTGTGTATAAGACATTTTGGGGGACTCAAAATTAAGAAAATGCACTATGCCCTATCTGTGTATAAGACGACCCCTTATTTTAAACTTCAAAAATTTAGCAATAAATATAGTCTTATACACGGGAAAATATGGTATATTGATGATGCATAAAAGTTTTTCCCCAGGGCAGGGCTGAGGAACACCTCCAGCTCAGGGAGTGAATGTAGCCCTCCAGCCTTCTCCATTTGGTTTTTTATATATATATATAATTTTTTATTGGTTTTTCACAGTTTTTATAAACACAAACATTACACAATACAAAACAAACAAACACATAAACAAACATGTATAATTTCAAATCCTTTTTCCTTAAACCTTACTTCAGCGACTTCCCCGTACCTCCCCTTTCTGCATCCCAATTTGGAAATTTGTTTCAACAAATCCTACCCTTAGTTTTATCGAATTTTCCCTTATTCTTTTCTTATACTTAGCCTTTTACAGCTGTAATCCCCTTACGTCTAAAACTTCAACATTTTAGCATTCATTAATTTTACAATATTTCTTAAGATAACTTTTAAATTTCTTCCAATCTTCTTCCGCCGTCTCTTTCCCCTGGTCACGGATTCTGCCGGTCATTTCAGCCAGTCCCATGTAGTCTATCACCTTCATCTGCCATTCTTCCAGAGTGGGTAGATCTTGTGTCTTCCAATACTTTGCAATGAGTATCCTTGCTGCTGTCCAGCCTTCTCCATTTGGTCCTCAGAACTGTCTCCAGGCCATGCCTCCTATGCAAATCACACCCCTTCGCTAGCCTTCCTCCATACCTACCTTGAGAGCTTTCGCCTGTCTGGAATGTGTCCTTGGGGAGTATGGTAATGCCTCTTGTTTGGCTGGACAGAAAATGGAGCTGTGTGTGTGTGTGTGTGTGTCTGTGTGTGTGTCTGTGTGTGTGTGATGTAGCCTACTATACAAAGGTAAGAGTCTCATTGATTGCTCTGCCCCCCTTTTGGCTTTATCGCCATCCACTTTTTGACTCTCACCCCTCCTGTCATTGGCATGCAGCCCCTAGAAGTTTGATCGTGAGGGAATGAGGCACTTGGGCTGAAAAACAGTTCTCCAGTCCTATTCTAGAGACTCAGAACTGCACCCAGTGGCATCCTGGTCAAAAGGTATCGGCTTGGCTTCTCCCACGAGACAGAGGTTCCAGCAGTGCCCCTGAGACTGTTTAATCCTCTACTTGAGCACTCTGCACCAAAAAAAAGATGTGCAGCAGTAGGATTTTCAACTTGGGAACTTCCCCTGTATTCACCAAGCCTTTAGCATCCATCATCTCAAAGGGGCAAATGGTGCTCAGCCACTCAGGAATAAGCTGCAATACTTCTGAGATGCCACCAGAAGTCCAATGCTGGTTGAACTTAATGGTTCAATATGTGCCTGATCTATATAGATGTCTATGAAAGGTATGGGTTGAGCACCATTGGTGATGAAGATCAGATTCTCCAAGTCTTCCACGTGAACTAAGGGATTCCCATCAATTGTGGATCATGAGCTCACACTGTCCAAGTTATTGCCATTTATACACATTGTCCATCATGGTCAGGAAACCTAGCATGGCTCTAGGGGAAAGGAGGAGTGGCCCTCCAAGCATGAATAAAAATCCCAAGTGAAAAAGACATACACAAATGCAATATATCAGGGGAAATGCTTGCAAAAATATGAATATCAGCCAAAATTTCATACCAAAATGTGTGTGTTTGGAGGACTACACACAGAAATGCTGATGAGTTTTCTGGAGAGCTTTTTTTTCTTAAAGAAAAGAAATTCAAGCTGATGTGGAAGCATGGAGGACTGAAGATTGGGAAAATGAGAAACAGAGAGACTGGAATTGGCAGATTTGCCCATATCTTCAATAAACCTGACTAAACTTGGTCTATCTAGTCACCTATCACACTTTGAGGATGAGGCCTCAACAGATTCTCTGCTTCCTGTGATACATTTCCACTTGGGATCTTTATCAAGCACTGCTAAGACTTTCCTCTGATCCTTCAGAGTGCAGCCTTCCTGACTTCCCATCGAGTGTGACAGCCAGCGTGCTCAAGTGTAAAGAGACACGCTGTACCAGGGTGACACCGCTGACACAAATAAGGGAATTTAAACTCTTCTAGCATTGTGTCAGGCTGTCTTGGGTGGTACTGGCGTAATTCATATTCATGGAGTATGGCAGGCAGATTATAGAAGCAAAGTCATTGGGGGCAACCAAGAGCTAACATTTCAAGACAGACAGTGAGGATGGCCCTTCAGCTCCAAATGTGTTAATTTTGCAAGGCTTGGTGATACTTTCTCACACTATTATTCCCACAAAGAAAGAAAAGCTTTCGAGATCAGGGAAATGTCTGTCATCACCACGACAGCAAAGGATGGGCAAGAATATACCAGGTGGAAAAATGAGAAATTTCAACAGAGGTTTCAAGTATGTCACTGGGAAACTTCAAAAATGTTAAACTATGAACCTATGGGAATCTAAATTCTGCAAACAGGCAACTATTTCATTATAAAATTACAAGCTTTGATAATGTAAATGGGGACCAGTCATTTGTAGAAACACAAGTTACTTCCGCCCCGCCCCCACCCCCATCTCTGTTAACCACAAAATTGTTGGTGATACATGCATGGTGCTTCTAGGCAACTGAGCTTTCACATTGACTTCCATGGCAGAGGGAGGGGGCAACTCCATGTGCACACCTAAAAATAGCAATAATCTGGAAACACTCCTAGAATGTAAATCAGGGAAAGGAAACCTGTAATCCTCCCAATATGGTTGGACTACAATTCCCATCATCCCAGACCATTGGTCATGCGGACTGGGGCTGATGTAGAGACACAGATTCCACATCCCTAGACTAAACCATAGAATTGCCATATCCCTCCCCATACTGTTTTCAAATAAGGAAAATGAGGATACCCAAATATATTTGTAACACACCAAAAACCACCATCTGCAGAGAAGCCAGCTCTGATTTATACACTGTTAAACATTGCTGAACACTTTCTCTCTCTATCTGCTGTAAAGATGTATGAATCTGTCCATGCTGGTTTCTCATTTTTTCCAATGTTAAGTTCAGCTCTCCATAATTCCACATCAGTCTGTGATTTAAAAAAGTTTGCGATTAGAAAGGGGGGAAAGTCCTCGTGGTGATCTGTGGGCTTGATAGTGCAGATCTTTCCCTACTTGGGGGTTTCCTAGGGGCATCTAGCTCTCTAATATGGAAAGCAAGACATCATGTAACCACAGAGATGAGTCAGTGTAAGGGTTAACCAGAGAATGGATTAAGGAACAGGAATCCAAACCGCAAAAGTTAAGACATCCTGTTTAACTTTATTGATGTACAAGTATAACACATAGGGCCACAAGGCTACAATGCAATAACAATGCATTCGATCACAAGGTCCCAACCACAAAAGAGGATATAAAGACTAAAAGGTTTGATCCTTTAAAAAATCAAAGCTGGAAACAGAATTGTTAGACCCTAAAGTTAAAATTTGTCAAGTATGTATAACTTGCAGTTGAAATAGAATACTCAGGATGAAATGGTGAAATCTGCTATGATTAAATGGGCACAAGATGCTGGACATAATATTATGATGGCTGACTGGGAACAGTTATGGACCACCGGTATGAAATTTACGGCATGCAATGCCTTAAAAGAGAATTTAATGAAAATGATTTACAGGTGGTACATAACACCAGTCAAGCTTGCAAAAATTTATCATTTGCCCGATAATAAATGTTGGAAATGTAATGAAATTGAAGGTACATTCTTTCACCTTTGGTGGACATGCCCAAAGATTAAGGCATTCTGGGAGATGATCTATAATGAAATGAAAAAGGTATTTAAATATACCTTTATAAAGAAACCAGAGGCCTTTCTCCTGGGCATGGTGGGCCAATTGGTGCCAAAGAAGGACAGAGTTTTTTTCATGTACGCCACAACAGCAGCAAGAATACTCATCGCTAAGCATTGGAAGATACAAGACCTACCTACCAGGGAAGAATGGCAGATGAAGCTGATGGATTACATGGAATTGGCGGAAATGACTGGCAGAATCCGAGACCAGGGAGAAGAGTCGGTGGAGGAGATTGGAAAAAATTTAAAGTATATTTACAGAAATATTCTAAAATTAATGCATGTTAGAAGGATGCTGGAAAGAAGCTACATGACTTTAGTAGAAATACTATAAAGAATTAAGTATGAATAGATTGACATTGGGTAAAGGGGTAAATTTAAGGCTAAAATGTGTTAAGATAAATTATGGAACTAAATTTGAGAAAGAGGGAAAGAACTTGCTGGAATAATTAATTGAACTAGAATACAAAAAAGGAGGTGTGAGGAAGTCGAGGAAATAAGCAAATGAAAGATAAGGATATGAAAATACGGGGTTCTTTTTATTTTTGTTTGTTCTTTTCGGGGTTTCTTAAATGTTTTTGTTTTTGCTTTTTTGCCTTTTTTGTATTGTTGATGTTTTGTATTATTGTATTTATTTTTGTTTCTGAGGTTTTGTAATTGTTTATTGCTTGTATTTCTCTTTTGTTTCTCTTTTCTTTTTTTTCCTCTGTAATGTTTAAACTTTAATAAATATCTTATAAAAAATAAAAATAAAAGGTTTGATCCTTTGTTTGCAGGTTAGAGATTCAAGGTGCCAACTGCCGCCTCCTCTCCTTCACCTGCCAACTCTATAAGACCTGCCTGCAAGCCTTACCCAGGTCAAGAGAAGGGGTATTACCTACCTTATCTGCCATTTCTGGTTGCAACTTAGCCCCATGTCCCGCTTAAGCGTTATTGACAGTTCTTAACATCGACTTCATGGCATAGCCACTCACACAAAAACTCTATTAGCCTTGCTCCTGGCAGATGCTAGATTACAATTAGCAGCTCGCTGGAAGGATGCAACCGGACCGCCACACCAAGACATGGCTCGATAGAGTATGGCACATCGCCACGTCGGAGAAGCTGGCATGCCATGCCTGGTTAATGCAAAGCACAATAACAACAACAAAAGATTTATTCTTCTTAATATGGCAATCTTTCATTGACTTTATAAACAAACAGCAAGGCTTATGCCCTCCGACAAGTCATATTTCATTTTGGAGAGGACTTGTTAATGCAGTAGAATTTGATCGACTTGCCCCTCTGCCACCTACTTCACTTATTTCACCCTCTCACTTCCCCCACCTTCTTGCAAGATCGCTCTCCCCACCACTTCTAGCCAGCAAGTTTAATGGTCTCTCCCCAAAAGCCCTTCATTTTATTGATGTGACAGCAAGTTCTTATTTATGTTGTATGCCTTTTAAGTGTGTTAAAATTTCAATAAAGGTATTGGAGAGAGAAGGTTGAGGTGGCAGTGGTGGGCATTCAAGAGCATGTGGAAGAATGGTCTGAGACTACCTCTCCCAGCATCCTGTGGGCAAAGAGTTGTTGGACAGTGGAATGGACCTCATCAGAAGGTGGTGAACCAAGTTTTATTAGGAATGGTTGAGGGAGTTGGGGTGTTTAGCCTGGATAAGAGAAGACTGAGAGAAGGTAGGATAGCCATTTTCAAATGGATGGATCCTCCATCATTCACATGGAGGATGGAGCAAGCTTGATTTCTCCTGCTCCAGAGGGTAGGACCCAAACCAGTGGATTCAAGTACCAACTGAACATCAGGAAGAACTTTCTGATGGTAAGAGCTGCTCAACAGTGGAACAGTCTCCCCCGGGAGGTTGTGGACTCTTCTTCCTTGGAGGTTTCTAAGCAGAGGTTGGATGGCCATCTGTCATGGATGCTTTAGTTGAGATTCCTGCATTGCAGGGGGTTGGACTAGACGACACTCATGGTCCCTGCCAACTGTACAATTCAATGATTCTTTGATAATATCGGTGTCATTTTCTGCCAGGAAAATGGGGGCAAGTGCTTGAAGCTTGGGGTAAGCAGGACCTGCTCCAAGACCACCCAATATTTAAAACAGGTTGAAACAAATGACAGTCACAACACTTGGGAGCTAAAGAGGTATCTGCAGAAGGTCCAGGTTCCATCTCCAGCATGGTCAGGTAGGGCTAGAAGAGACCCCCTTGTCTGAAACTCTGGTGAGGTGCTGCCAGCCAATGTAAATGTCAGGCTTCAGGGAATCTGCTTCCTCCCCTTGGCAGTAGATAAGCAGAACAAAGGAAAAGGAGTTTCTTACCCGTTAGAAACTTTAATAATCACAGGAAGAGAACAAAGAACCCATCTCCTAGAAATGGCGATGCTCCCAATTAAGTTCATTCGCCTCGCCATCCCTATTCATCTATGTCACTCCGACATCTTGTAATCTGAGCTTGTACCCTCTGTGTTTTCTGTTCTGACACTTTCTGAGCTCTCCGGGACTTTGAGGAAGTGGGGTGGATACTATCCAGAGACTGTGAATCTGTTAACTCTTTCTCTTCCAGTGTTTCTTCTCCTAGCTGTTCCCCAACCAGTATTTCCCAGCTTCTGCCTTCTGAACTATGCTCCTCTGCAAACCACTCTTCCAAATCTATACTGTCCTCCTGCTCCTGGGAAGATTCAGGATCAGGAGGAGCAGGGGCTCCCACCATTCTCCCTCAGTGCAGCCCTCCTCAGCGCGGTCCCTGACAGTAAATAATACTGAGCTAAATGGACCAATGGGTCTGATTCAGTATACAGCAGCATTTTCCATTCCTTCCTCTATTCCTAAAATGGGTGGTGCCCAGGAAAGAACATCTGAGGAAACAGTATCCTATAGTAAACTTTATATTGTAAAGTTACAAAATACTTCGGGGGCAATCAGAAACAGTTTCTTGCAAGCCCCATTTTGTTTTGACATATTTCCAGGTCAGATTAGGGTCCACAGTAAGTGATTCAGAAGATTAATTCACTTTTGCGGTATAAAACCTTTTGATATCTCTCTTTTTTCCTACCCTTAGCTGTCCTATAGACCTTTTATGAGTCTTATTGATAGTTGTCTGGCTTTAATTGGACTTTCACATATGGAAGTGAAATTGCAGGCTAGCTTCCCTGTGTTAGTATTATGGGCTAGCCCCTTTACATTTCCAGCTAAGCTAATTTTATATATATATATATTTTTGAGATAGCTTAGAAATTGCAAGCTTACTCAAATTGCTGTACGTAAGGTTGGTAGAAGGCAGCATTATTTCGCAAAAAAATTCTTCAATATTAGGAACATCAGGTTGGCTCCAGACTAAGTTACTTGAACTTCAGTCCCAGTGAAATCAAAGGGACACATTAATCATGACCTCAATGAGAACGAAGTACAAAAGAATGAATCTGGATCCAAATCATTGTTTGTGCAGCACCATTTCCTAGTCCTTATGCTTGGAAAAAGAAACTCTTATTTCTAGTTCAGATAGTGGGAAACATGGAAGACACAAAACCACCACACTTCTGGCTCCTGAACAAAAGACGAAGAGGTGACAATATGCACAGGAGAAAACATAACTCAAGATTATCCACTCCCCTGGGGCTCCAGGTGGGTGGCCTTTGTCGCATGGTGACGCCCTGGTGGGTCTGGCGAGACCACCATTTTCAGTGCAGCTGGGGGGGGCAGTCATCTCAAGGGGTGGCAACACATATCTGGCCACATTGGACAACCACGTGTGTGCAGGCAGTGCCCATGTGTGCAGCCCGCCCCTGGCCTATTTAAGGGGGCAGCCAGGTACAGGCTGCCCGCTTGGTTGACCATCGCAGGATTCAGTTTGGCTGGGTTCAGGAAATAACTCACAGTCTGGCTTTGCCAAAGGAGAGAGAAGTGGAATGGATGGAAAGACTAGTGGATAAAGGGTCTGTAAAAAGGTAAAGCTGGCACTGTCAGCCTGTTTTTGTTGTTGTTGTTGTTTTCATCGTCGTCATTGTCATCATCTGAGGCCCTTCTTTGTGTGACTCCTCCATGAGTGATCTGGAGGGAGGCAACACAAGAATGGGCCTTTTTTGTGGTGGCTCCCCATTGGTGGAATGCTCTCCCCAGGAAGGCTCACCTGGCACCTTCATTACATACATTTAGGTGCCAAGCAAAAACGTTCCTCTATAACCAGGCCTTTAGCTGATTAATTTTTACATGTGTTTGTGGGAGGGGGGTTACTGGTTTGTATTTGTTTGTGTTTTATAATTTTACATAATTTAGTTTTATTATGTATTTTGTGTTCTCGTTTTGTATTTTGATGTTGTGAACCACCCTGTGAACTTCAGATACTAATATTATTATTATTATTATTATTATTATTATTATTATTATTATTTCTCTAACTTGCCTTGGGATCAGTAATTGATAATGGATGGGATACAACAAATTAAACAGTCACACACATACGAGAGAGAGAAAGAGAAAGAGAGAGAGAGAGAGAGAGAGAGAGAGAGAGAGAGAGAGAGAGAGAGAGAGAATGCTTCAATATAGCAAATTTAATTGTAAAGAATCAACTTACTGGAGGTAAGTTATTGTGATACTGCTTTGAAATATGTTCAGGAATGCACCTTACTAACATTGCAAGTGAATAAATTATCAAGTGCTTAGATGCATATTACTTGGCTGAGGTCACAAAAACTAGCATTAGCTGTTACATTTTACCACATGATCTAGAATACTGCAATATGGAATGTTTTGAACAGCTGTGGAGTTACAGATGGTAAGAGTTGTGAATGAAGCATCAAGAGTACACACCAGCCAAGAGGCAAAAGAGAAGAGACTAAGACAGATGGACTCCTTGCTAGATGAGCCAAGCAAACAAATATGAGACAGCTTCTGCCAAGGAGAACATTGTATGGACCCTGTCATCATGTCTGGTACTAAATTACTTCAGTATTTTCAATGGGATTCCACTACCAGACGCTAGATACTGTACTGAAGATCAAACTACACTGCCTGAGACTCCTTCTTGTACTGCTGTGATGTCACAAACAGTCTAACTGCTCACACAAGACATTGTCAACAGAATGTTGACAATGTCTTTGCTCCTTTGGGATCACAGGTGACCCTGTGGTCCATCATAGGGATAGAAGAATTTCTGTTTCTCTCTGGTTCTTGTTTTTCCAATCATCGGTTCTCTATATTTTCACATTAGGTAAAGGTAAAGGGACCCCTGACAGTTAAGTCCAGTCACGAACGACTCTGGGGTTGCAGCGCTCATCTCACTTTACTGGCCGAGGGAGCTGGTGTTTGTCCGCAGACAGCTTCCGGGTCATGTGGCCAGCATGACTAAGCTGCTTCTGGCGAACCAGAGCAGTGCACGGAAATGCCGTTTACCTTCCCACTGGAGCTGTACCTATTTATCTACTTGCATTTTGATGTGCATTCGAACTGCTAGGTTGGCAGGAGCAGGGACCGAGCAATGGGAGCTCACCCCATCATGGGGATTCGAACCGCCGACCTTCTGATCGGCAAGTCCTAGGCTCTGTGGTTTAACCCATAGCGCCACCCGCGTCCCGTATATATATTTTTTTTTAATAATAATTTTTTATTGCTTTTTTTCCAAGGTCAGAATACATCGTCAGTAACACAACAAAAGCGGTTTTACAAAGAAAAGAAGCAATTATAGAAGAAAGTTCACTTTTTCAAATCAATTTTCATGATCAACCGGACTTCCCCACGTCCTCCATCCCCTGCTTTCTTTACAATAAAAATAAACAGCAAATTAATACCTTATTTCATATGTTTTTGTGTTTTCATTTAGTTATATAGTCTGCAATTTATGCTTTTATAAATCATAACTTAGTTTCCATCATTTACCAATCTCAGTACTGAAGCATGTTTTTCCCAAAAGCTTAGCAAATTCTCAACATTCATATAACTTGTAGTATTTTTGTAAATAGTCCTTAAATTTTTTCCAGTCCTCTTCCACTACTTCTTCTCCCAGTTCTCGGATTCTGCCTGTCATTTCGGCTAATTCCATATAGTCCATCAGCTGCGAATGCCATTCTTACAGCGTTGGTAACTCCTGTGCCTTCCAATATTTGGCTATAAGAATTCTTGCTGCTGTGGTTGCATATAAAAAGAAAGTTCTATCTTTCTTTGACACTCTCTGGCCCACAATGCCCAGGAGGAAGGCCTCTGGTTTCTTATGAAAGGTATACTTAAACACCTTTTTCAACTCATTATAAATCATTTCCCAAAAAGCCTTCACCCTCGGGCATGTCCACCAGAGATGAAAAAATGTCCCTTCAGCCTCCTTACATTTCCAACATTTATTATCAGACAAATGATATATCTTTGCAAGTTTGACTGGGGTCATGTACCACCTGTATACCATTTTCATAATGTTTTCTTTTAAGGCACTACATGCCGTGAATTTCATACCGGTGGTCCACAACCTTTCCCAGTCTTCAGACATAATGTTGTACCCAATGTCTTGTGCCCATTTTATCATAGCTGATTTAACTGTCTCATCTTGAGTGTTCCATTTAAGCAGCAAGTTATACATTCTTGAAAGCACTTTCGTCTTAGGTTCAAGTAGTTCTGTCTCTAATTTTGATTTTTCCACCTGGAAACCAATTTTTTTATCTTTTTTAAAAATCTCTAAGATTTGGGCATAATGAAACCAATCTCGCACCTTTCCTTTCAATTTTTCAAAACTCTGCAACCTCCAGGTATCACCATCTCTTTCTATTATCTCACAGTATTTTACCCAGCCACTCTCCATATTCCGTAGTTTTATGGCCTTAGCCTCCATCGGTGATAACCACCTCGGAGTCTTACTTTCAAGTAAGTCCTTATATTTAGTCCAGACAATGAATAGAGCTTTCCTGACAATATGGTTTTTAAACAGTTTATGAAGCTTTACCTTGTCGTACCACAAATATGCATGCCACCCAAAAGCATTACTATGCCCTTCCAGATCTAGGACATCAGTGTTTTCTAACAAAAACCAGTCCTTCATCCAACAGAAGGATGCAGCTTCATAATACAATCTTAAGTCCGGCAGGGCAAACCCCCCTCTTTCCTTTGCATCTGTTAATATCTTAAATTTTATTCGGGGCTTTTTGCCCTGCCAGACAAACTTCGAAATATCCCTCTGCCACTTTCCAAAACATTCCACTCTGTCCACGATCTGGAGGGTTTGAAACAAAAACAACATTCTTGGCAATACATTCATCTTAACTGCTGCAATTCTTCCCGACAAGGAAAGTTTCAATCTTGACCAAGTTTCTAAGTCCTTTTTGATTTCCGACCAGCATTTTTCATAATTATCCTTAAATAAATTCAAATTTCTCCCAGTCAAGTTAACCCCCAGGTATTTCACTTTTGTAACCACATTTAATTCTGTTTCCTTCTGGAACCCGTCTATTTCTGAAGGTGTCAAGTTTTTTGCCAAAACCTTGGTTTTTTGTTTGTTCAACTTGAATCCCGCCACCCGACCAAACTCAGAAATTAGTTCTAAAGCTCTTTTTGTGCTGGCTTCTGGCTCCTGTAATGTCAAAACCAAATCATCTGCAAAGGCCTTCAATTTGTATTGTTTTTCTCCGACCTGTATTCCTTCCACCAGCTGATCCCTCCTAATCAAATTCAGCAACACCTCCAGGACAGAAATAAATAACAAGGGTGATAGGGGGCACCCCTGTCGTGTCCCTTTTTCAATTTTAAACTCCTCTGTCACCACACTGTTTACTATCAATTTAGCCTTTTGTTCTGAATAGATTGCTTCGATGCCATTTTGAAACGCCCTTCCCACTCCCATCCCTTCCAAATTTTTCTTCATAAATTTCCAAGATATATTGTCAAAGGCCTTCTCCGCGTCTATAAAAATCAAAGCTGCTTTCGTATTCATATTTGTCTGTAGTAACTCCAAAACATCAATAATATTCCTAGTGTTATCAGACAAATGTCTACCAGGGAGAAAGCCTGCTTGGTCCTTATGAATTACTTCATTCAAAACTTTTTTCAGTCTGTTTGCTAAAATATCAGCAAAAATTTTGTAATCCACATTTAGGAGTGAGATGGGACGATAATTCTTAAGTTGAGTCTTTTCAGATTCCAATTTTGGTATCAGGGTGATGAATGCCTCTTTCCACGATTCTGGTGCCCCCTTCCCTTCCAAAATCTGATTACATACCTCCATTAGTGGCTGTATCAAATATTCCTTCAGTGTCTTATAGTATTTGGAGGTAAGTCCGTCTGGGCCTGGGGATTTGCCTGTTTGCATGTTCTGAATGGCACTTTCAATTTCCTGTTGTGTTATTTTATAGTTCAGGGCTGTTTGTTTGTCTTGTGTTAGCTTTTGAAGGCCATGACTTTTTAAGAAATTATTTATTTCAATCTCTACTTGGGGTCCTTGGGTATAGAGTTTTTTAAAATATCTCTGGAAACACTTTCTAATCTCTTCTGGTTTCTGAATACATTCACCTTCGACCTCCAGATTGGTAACAAAGTTCAATTTTTGTCTCTTTTTCAGCTGCCATGCCAGCAGCTTCCCACATTTGTTTGCCGATTCAAATGATCTTTGTTTCATCTGTTTAATTTTCCATTCAATTTCTTGGTTTATCAATTTCGTATATTGTGTTTGGTAGAATTTTATTTCTCTTAAAACTTCTTTTGATTTTGGATTTAGTCTCAGCTTTTTCTCTCCATCTCTTATTTTGTCCAAAATCTTGTCCTTTTTACCATTCCAGAGTTTTTTCTTAATGGTGTTCTGTTGTATCAGGAACCCTCTCATAACAGCTTTACTCGCGTCCCAGATTATTTTCTTTTCCACCGAGGTATTCAAATTTATTTCAAAATAGTCTTTCAACGTTTTTTGGGCCTTCTTCACGATCTCCTGATCTCTAAACAAGTGGTCATTCATTCTCCATCTGAAGGATCCAGCTGGTGTGAGTCTCAAGTCCATTTTCAAAGCGTTATGGTCGGAGCAAGTTTTAGGGCAGATCTCTATTTTTCTTGTCTTAGGTGCCAGTCCTCTAGATATCCAGATTTGGTCGATTCTTGTCCAAGATAGGTGGGCCTCAGAAAAGAATGTTCCCTCCTTACCTAGAGGGTTCTTTGTCCTCCAGATGTCAATCAAGTCCATATTGTCTGTCAGTTCAAAAAAAGTCTTTGGAAGTCTGCCGTCTTTGTTCAAATTTTGGTTTTGTGACTTATCCATGTAAGTGGAGACTACCCCATTCATATCTCCCATCAGAATGATGTTGGTATAGTCAATGTGGTCCAGCATTATCTCATGCAGCCTCTTATAAAATTCCGATTTCCCATCGTTTGGTGCATATATTCCAACTATCAAAAATTTTTCTCCTTGTGATTGTATTTCAATCGCCAAAATTCTTCCTTGTTCATCTTTAAAAACCAATTTTGGTGCTAGGCTCTCCTTTGCATAGATCACTACTCCTCTTTTTTTAACCTTGTCTGATGAAATAAATTCTTGGCCTAGTCTCTTATTAATTAGCACTCTCCTGTGGAGCCTAGTCACATGTGTTTCTTGAAGGCAAATGACGTCCAATTGTTCTTTTCTCAATATATGAAAGATTTTTTTCCTTTTCTCGGGAGAGTTTGCGCCATGAATATTCCAACTAAGAAGCTGCAGAGACATCCTGGATCAGTTTATTTACCAGTAGGGGTGTCTCCTTTGTCTTCTTTATCTGGCGGTGGAACCGGGTTGAGGCCAAACGAAGGAGGTGGCCAAGCTCCTGCTACTCCTTTCCGAAGGTCCTCCCCGTGGTCGTTTAGGAACTTTTCTTGCTCCTCTGCTGTTCTGATTCTTACCTTCCTCCCTTTCAAGGTGAAAGATAATCCTTGAGGGAATTCCCACCTATAGGGGATTGTGTTGTTTCTCAATAGGCTTGCTAGGTCTTTATATGTAGCTCTTAAATCCAACAGCTGTTTTGGTATATCTCTGAAGATTTCTGCCGTCTTTCCCTGAATCACCAATGAATTTTTGAAGTGCAGGCCGAGTATGTTATCTTTTTCTTGCTTGGATCTCAAAATGATCAGGCAATCCCTTGGTTTATCCTTCTTGACCACTCTTCCTAATCTAAAGGCGGTGACGATTTTAAAGTCCTTGTCTTCTGCCAATCCCCAGAATTTAGATATTTCTGTTGTCAAAAAACCAATCAAGTCCTCTTTTTCTGATTCTGGGATATTTCTAAGCCTCAGATTGCTTTCCCTGTTTTTCAATTCTGCCAGGGACAGGTACGCTTGCTGTTCAGTAACCTGTCTACTCAGTGGTCTTACCTCCCCTCTTAATTCCTCTATCCTCTTTTTGTTTTCGTCTGCTTTTGTGTTTACTTCTTCGACTAATTTTCGGTTTTCTGATGTAGTCTTTTCAATATTACCTATTGCCTGTGTATTCTTAGTGACCTGGTCTGTCAATTTATCAATAGAAGCTGTCACCTGATCAAATTTAGCAGATTGTTCATCAAATCTAGCTGCTTGTTCATCAGCTTTCTTATTCAATGCTGCCAGTTGGTCCAATATTTCTTTCGAGACAGGATCTAGCCCTCCTGCAGCCATCTCCCCAAGAGGTGGCTGTATATGTTGTCCTTCTTGCAGGCCTGTCACAATTGGAACAGACGATCTACGTAGCTGCACAGGCAAAGTTGTTTGCAAGAGTTCAGTTTGTTTTGCTTTCTTTCCAGCCCTTGTTTTTGGTGCGCCACTCATTCCACAGCTGTCCCTGAGTCAAGGTCAAATTGTAAATCCCATGGGAAACAATCCAAAAGAAGGTAAACATCCAGATATAAAAGCCAGCAGTTCTCAGAGATTAATAATTCTACAATCCAGTAGGGGGAGCTCCCAAAAAAAAGTTAGGAAGGAAGGATGAAAAGTTTCCACCATTAAGTTCCCACACACACACACACAAAAAAAATTAAATAAAGTCCAGAACAGGGGGGGAACCCTCCATTCAATTTTAACTGCAGAGAATAAAAGTTCTTAACCAAGGTGCATGCAACAGTTCCTTTTTTTTTAAAGATACAAGGTGGCCCAATATAGCTTTATATACAGTTACCGCAGTCCGATGTTACTTGTATCCAGGCAGACCGATAGCCAGGTTTCGTAACTTTGTAATCCACTGGTAAACAGAAAGAGGAACCACAGTCTTTATCCACTTACAAAGCTGTTATAACTTTTTTTGAGTTTTAAGCAGTCTAGATCGAATTTGCAAAGTAAATTCCAACTTCTTTTAACCTCCTTTCGATGCTTCCGCTTTAGAAAAGTCTTTGCTCGACACTTTAAACAGAGCCGGAAGACTGACTTCCTTTTTAGCGTCTCCCGCTTTCAGCCAAATTTCGCCAGATTAAGTTCAAATAGAGCCTCAGGTTTCTTACTCACGAGTAAGTTGTTTCAGTTCTGTTGTTCAAGGAAGAAAGGTCAGCGCTGATCAGCATCAGCCGCGCGGCTTCACTTCCGCGGAAAGAGCGATGGATTCACAGCACCGCTACCCCCTCCACGTTCCGATACCCCTTACGGGGTCTCTTCTGCGTTTCCGAGGTCGCTTCTGGTGCCCGCCGAACCCCACGGCCACGGGCTCACTCTACCCGTGGTTTCTCTAAGTGGGTCGTCGCTGTGCCGCAGCGCACGACCCTTTTCCGCGGAGCCCCTCTTCAGCAGCTGAAGAGGACCGCCATTGCTGAACGCGCCGCCTCCGGAAGTCTGCACCCGCGTCCCGTATAATCCTCTAAGGCAACCCTAAAGAAAGTGCAATGTAGTAATCTAATCTTGGTATTATCAAGGTATTGATAGCTGTGGCCAGACCTAACTTGTCAAGATAGACTGAAGTTGGCAGAACAGTCAAAGTTGGTTGAAGATGCTTCAAGCCACAAATAACATCTGAACATCTGTCTACAATGTTGGCTCTAAAAGGGCCCCACCGACTCCCCAAAAAGTTATCTACTTGCACATTGACATGCTTTCAAACTGCTAGGTTGGCAGGAGCTGGGACAGAGCAATGGGAGCTCACCCCGTCGCAGGGATTCAAACCATCGACCTTCTGATCGGCAAGCCCTAGGCTCAGTGGTTTAGACTACAGCGTCCCTGTTGTCCTCCATTTCACATTAGTTTTCAATTTTTTATTTTTAAAAAATCCTTATGAATATCACTATTTTAGTGTGAATTTTTCCTACTCTATACCCTTTGTGCGCAATTTTGCCTAATTGTACACCTTTTTTGCAAATAAATTTTCCCTAACGTGATGCATTTTTGTACGCTGTTATCACCAATATATGAATCTTTATGCACACTTTACCCTAGTATATTCAATTCTGTCTACACATTATCTGCAGTGCAAATTTCAGAGAAGTGCCGATTTTGATGGAGATCTGTGTTTCAGTTTGCATGTTGTTTCAGCAAGTGTGAATTGGGCAGGTTGGCTTTTAAGTGCAAATGAATGAGATTGCTCCCCCGACCCTAGTCTGTCAATGCCAAAAAGCAGATGAACATTGTTCTGCTTCTTGCAAAGAGATTCACAGCTCAGAAAAATATGTTCAGCTCTTTTCCAATCCCCAAGCATAAATTATCGGGGCCAATGCAAATTGATAACACTGCCCTCCTTTCCCCCTCTGTGAAATTGTCTGCATGGGAGAACTGAATTAGTGTCCTTTAGCTTCTTGAAGTCTTTTTCTTTAAGCTCCTCATCTTTCTGGCTGCCTAGTATGTGATCATTATAGGACCAGAAGAGAAGAGTTTAGGTATGTACAAATTTAGCCATGCATCAGAAAGCATGGATTTTGTAGCAGGCACCCAACCTTAAGTTCTGTGCCATGTTGTCAGTAAACATCTTCTGCATATTAGGCTCTTCCATCTCAGTCTCTACACACCTACATAGAATGGAGACTTCTTATATCAACGACTTTATCAACGACTTGGATGATGGACTCAAGGGCATCCTGATCAAATTTGCAGATGACACCAAATTGGGAGGGGTGGCTAACACCCCAGAGGACAGGATCACACTTCAAAACGACCTTGACAGATTAGAGAACTGGGCCAAAACAAACAAGATGAACTTTAACAGGGAGAAATGTAAAGTATTGCACTTGGGCAAAAAAAATGAGAGGCACAGATACAAGATGGGGGACACCTGGCTTGAGAGCAGTACATGTGAAAAGGATCTAGGAGTCTTGGTTGACCACAAACTTGACATGAGCCAACAGTGTGACGCGACAGCTAAAAAAGCCAATGCAATTCTGGGCTGCATCAATAGGAGTATAGCATCTAGATCAAGGGAAGTAATAGTGCCACTGTATTCTGCTTCGATGATAAACAACCATCTGTTTCCATCTGTACCTGGAGTACTGTGTCCAGTTCTGGGCACCACAGTTCAAGAAGGACACTGACAAACTGGAACGTGTCCAGAGGAGGGCAACCAAAATGGTCAAAGGCCTGGAAACGATGCCTTATGAGGAACGGCTAAGGGAGCTGGGCATGTTTAGCCTGGAGAAGAGGAGGTTAAGGGGTGATATGATAGCCATGTTCAAATATATAAAAGGATGTCACATAGAGGAGGGAGAAAGGTTGTTTTCTGCTGCTCCAGAGAAGCGGACACGGAGCAATGGATCCAAACTACAAGAAAGAAGATTCCACCTAAACATTAGGAAGAACTTCCTGACAGTAAGAGCTGTTCGACAGTGGAATTTGCTGCCAAGGAGTGTGGTGGAGTCTCCTACTTTGGAGGTCTTTAAGCAGAGGCTTGACAACCATATGTCAGGAGTGCTCTGATGGTGTTTCCTGCTTGGCAGGGGGTTGGACTCGATGGCCCTTGTGGTCTCTTCCAACTCTATGATTCTATGATTCTATATAAGAGAATTCAGGAAGACTGGTGGGAGTTAGGAGCTATGTTACATCTCTATCTCATTTCCTATACCAATAAAACTGTATTTATTGGATCTTCTTGCCTCTGGCACCATTTAACACTCAAGATTACATTTTTTTGTATGAAGAGGTTCATACTAGCATGCATTTTCCATGCACCTTGTGTTGTCAGAGTTGTCCCCTGCCCTCTGACATCCTGCTTGCTGCATAACAATAGCTCCTTGCAGATGTTATATGAATGATGAGCGGTGTGATTGTACCTGCCCTACAATATGTGGGATGTAAGAATCAGGTGCAGTCAAACACAACATTGCTAGAGTAGACATGAAGGTTGTCTCAGTCCTCCAGCCAGAACTTCCTGCTTTTCAGGACTGAGACAAAACTTCCTATGTGTAACTTGAGATGGGCATGGCCTCTCCTGAAGTAGAAAGAACCAGAACCACAGGCTGGCGACCATCTTGTCTCTCTTGTCTCTATCGATGCCATCTTAACAACAGCACTACTAAGATGCACCCTTGGCTCCAGGCCAAGAAAAGAAAAGGGGGGCTTTCTCCCATAAGGAGATAGTCACCACATTTAAACTATGTTCTAAACTTTCAAGTCTGCGTTCTGGGGAACCTTTGTGTGATCAGATGATTACTTGTGGGTAAACGTTTTGTACTTTACAGAAGACTGTGTAGCGTCTTATTTTAGGAGGGATTAAACAGGGGAAGTACCAGGAAATATTTACAGAGACTCTAACGAGTCTGAGCAAACTATCTGCTGCGCGTGTGTTTAAATAAAAAGGGAATGTTAACTCTGCTGATTTTGTTGAACTTGTAAAGACAAGTTGGGATAGGATATCTTAGACAATATATCCTCCCCCGCATCCCTAAACATTCCCACACAATCATGCATTTGGTAAGTCTGGAACAAAGGAAGAGGCAAACCATTGGTCCCCCTCGCTCGGTGTTCTCCACACTGACTGGTATTGGCTCTCTAGTGTTTTATGCAAGGATCATAGAATCATGGAATTGTAGAGTTGGAAGGACCCTGAGGGTCATCTAGTCCTGCAACCACCTGCAATGTAGGAATCTCAGCTGAAGCATCCATGACAGATGGCCATCCAACCTCTGCTTTAAAATCTTCAATGAAAGAGAGCACACCACCTCCCGAGGGAGTCCGTTCCAGTGCCAAACAGCTCTTACTGTCAGAAAGTTCTTCCTGATGTTTAGTCAGAATCTGCTTTCTTTAAACTTGAATGTTTCCAAGCACTAACAGGGATGTGTGTGTGTGTGTGTGTGTGTGTGTGTGTGTGTGTGTGTGTGTGAACCTGGGGCCTTCTGCTTACACAGCTGGTTCTCTACCACTGAACTTTGGATCTTCCCATGCAACACACAACGTCTCCCATCCATGTTCTTCTTTGGCAATTACTCGTAGCCGAGTAAGATTGTCTTCCATGAACACGATCTTAGCAGTGAGTCAATGAGTGACTGCAGAGGCCAATTCTGGATCCACGTGTCCTTCCACAGTGGGGACATAGGTTTCTGAGCAGGAGTTGATCACGGTTTGTCAAACGTGCCTTCCTCTTAGCACATTTGTCCCTTTCGCCCTGAGTTCAAGCGTCAATTTAGCAAAGATGGGTATGAAATGGTGAGCACTGAAAACTTTTGATAGGGAGGGGGACATTACTGCACATCAAGAAGAAGAAGAAGAAGAAGAAGAAGAAGAAGAAGAAGAAGAAGAAGAAGAAGAAGAAGAAGAAGAAGAGGAGGAGGAGGAGGAGGAGGAGGAGGAGGAGGAGGAGGAGTTTGGATTTGATATCCCACTTTATCACTACCTGAAGGAGTCTCAAAGCGGCTAACATTCTCTTTTCCCTTCATCCCCCACAACAAACACTCTGTGAGGTGAGTGGGGCTGAGAGACTTCAAAGAAGTGTGACTGGCCCAAGGTCACCCAACAGCTGCATGTGGAGGAGCGGAGACGCGAACCCGGTTCCCCAGATTACGAGTCCACCGCTGTTAACCACACCACCACACTGGCTCTCCCAAAAGATACATCACTGAGTCTGTTATCTGATACAGGAGAGGACAAACTGAAACTGACCTCCATTGGAGATGGAGGAGAAGACTGGTAACTTGCCAGAAGCGGAAGAAAACACCCTCCCCTTTAACATGACCTGCAGCTTAATATACAGAAATTAGCAGGCAAGATTTTCAGGCACACCAAAATTAAGCATGATCTCTGCCTAATGGCTGCACATTAAGCTGCTGTTAAAGTCACAGGACAACAGCTGGAGACAAAAGTTGGCAACTGAATGAGACAGGTGCACAGTAAACAGCCTCACCAAACAAATAGGTGATTTTCTTTTTATTCTTATTCTTATTGCTTTACCAGAGAAAGAGAGACTACACGGACAGATGTGAATGAGTCTCTCTCAAAACTCTTTGCGGCAAATTGGCCCATTTCAAAAGTGGCGCTGATATATATTCATGATGGCTTGAACCCAGTTCGCGGTGAATTAGTATTCCTCGTCAAATGCTTAATCACTGCGGCGTTCATTTGAAATTCTTTCATTAAGCTAGTTCTGCTAAATTGCAGGTTGAGCTAAATGTCAAAAAGCAAAAGATAGAAATACCTGATTAGCTAAGCACCTAAGCACTCGCTTTTCTCCACTTGTAGCTGGTAAATGTATGCAGGGACGGGGACAATGTATTGTTTATGCCAAGCCTAGTAAGCTTGTGAGCCCCAGATAAATAATTGTAATTACAATTGCGAGGGGAAACAGCATGTATAGGCTTTGTTTAAAGGATATGGGAAAGCTGCTGGGAGCTATTGATTGTGCTTTTTTCCATTCTTTACATTCAGCCTTTAAAGTTAGTTTTTGGATCTGCTGCTTTTATTATTATATTTATATCATGTCATCAGATTGCACATTATTAAGATAAGCAGAAAATGGATCCCTGCCTTGAGAAACTTCCAATCCCATATAAATTTCAACAGTAACACAGGCTGGGAGAGGAAGACAATGGAGAGTTGGAGGTGAGACAAGGGAAAGAGAGGATGAACACATCCTATGGATGAGATTTCCTCCCCAAAAAAATCCCCCTCATAAAAACATCCTTCTCAATTTCTGAATGATCTTGTTTTCAAGGAACAAATGATGCACAAAGAACTCTCAGTCATACCTAACTTCTGAATTCTATACACAATATTGTATGCACACATTTTTCATTGCCTTCCGCCCCATTGGTTGGAACCTGCCAGGGTTCCCCATACAAAATCTGTGACCCTCCAAACGTTGTTGGACTACAGCTCGCATCAACACTGGCCATTGACCATGCTGGCTGGGGACTGATGGGAGTTGGAGTCCAACAAGATCTGGAGGTCTCCAGGTTCCCCATTTCTGAATTAGTTCATCCTTGCGCTCTTCTTTAATCAATGTGCACACTGATACTATATATATATATATATATATATATATATATATATATATATATATATATATATATATGCTTTCGTAGATTTTCACGGGTACAGGAATGCAGGTTTTGGTGTCTTCGGGTATCTTCCCGTGTAAGAGTTGGGGTGTCTAGGCGACGTTTCGACGAGGTCTCACTCGTCATCTTCAGGCTGGTGCTTTCGGCTTCTTGTTACTAGAACAGAGCAGGATCTCAGTGTTTGAGTTCCTATAAATACTGTTGAGGGGGTGTGGTGTATAGCCTCCAACGTTCTGGGCAGAGAGGAAGTTCCCAGGTTATTGTGCCTTTTCTTCTTTTGTTCATTAATTACTTGAGGGATATCTTGAGTGATTTCTTGAGTGATATTCTGAGTACCACTTAGGAGGGTCATTAGGTGTGGATTAGTTGCTAAAGCTTTCGTGTCTTGACCTCTTGAGCTAGTGAAGAGTTTTTCTGAGAAGATGGCTGTACTGCACTTAGTTGTGCTCTGGCTTGGCTTCGTGTATAGGGGCGAGCTGTGGTTTTGTGCCCTGTGCCAGCCAGATCTGTGTAGGGATTGTAGGGGGGTGCAGCATCCGGAGGTGCCACTATGGTTTGGCTACTGGATGGTGTCTGTAATTTATCTGTGGAGAGGGTCTGGGTTTGGGTCTGGTGTGGTTGATTGGAGATGGCGTTCTGTGTGCCTCTGGTTCTGGTGTCAGTTTTTGTGGGGAGGGCTAATTTCCAGATGTCTGGCAGGCGGGACGTGTCGTCACGCTTGTTCATGTTGTGAGGGTGCCGTCAAAAAAGAAGAAAAAACTTCCTCTCTTTACCAACACATGAAAGAAACAGGACACGAAATTAATTTTGCAGATTCCAAATTGCTCTTTAACATGGAACATCACCACAAGAGAATAATCATGGAAGCCATCGAGATAGAGAAACACCCTCACAACATGAACAAGCGTGACGACACGTCCCGCCTGCCAGACATCTGGAAATTAGCCCTCCCCACAAAAACCGACACCAGAACCAGAGGCACACAGAACGCCATCTCCAATCAACCACACCAGACCCAAACCCAGACCCTCTCCACAGATAAATTACAGACACCATCCAGTAGCCAAACCATAGTGGCACCTCCGGATGCTGCACCCCCCTACAATCCCTACACAGATCTGGCTGGCACAGGGCACAAAACCACAGCTCGCCCCTATACACGAAGCCAAGCCAGAGCACAACTAAGTGCAGTACAGCCATCTTCTCAGAAAAACTCTTCACTAGCTCAAGAGGTCAAGACACGAAAGCTTTAGCAACTAATCCACACCTAATGACCCTCCTAAGTGGTACTCAGAATATCACTCAAGAAATCACTCAAGATATCCCTCAAGTAATTAATGAACAAAAGAAGAAAAGGCACAATAACCTGGGAACTTCCTCTCTGCCCAGAACGTTGGAGGCTATACACCACACCCCCTCAACAGTATTTATAGGAACTCAAACACTGAGATCCTGCTCTGTTCTAGTAACAAGAAGCCGAAAGCACCAGCCTGAAGATGACGAGTGAGACCTTGTCGAAACGTCGCCTAGACACCCCAACTCTTACACGGGAAGATACCCGAAGACACCAAAACCTGCATATATATATATATATATATATATATATATATATATATATATATATATATATGCTTTCGTAGATTTTCACGGGTACAGGAATGCAGGTTTTGGTGTCTTCGGGTGTCTTCCCGTGTAAGAGTTGGGGTGTCTAGGCGACGTTTCGACGAGGTCTCACTCGTCATCTTCAGGCTGGTGCTTTCGGCTTCTTGTTACTGGAACAGAGCAGGATCTCAGTGTTTGAGTTCCTATAAATACTGTTGAGGGGGTGTGGTGTATAGCCTCCAACGTTCTGGGCAGAGAGGAAGTTCCCAGGTTAGTGTGTCTTTTCTTCTTTTGTTCATTAATTACTTGAGGGATATCTTGAGTGATTTCTTGAGTGATATTCTGAGTACCACTTAGGAGGGTCATTAGGTGTGGATTAGTTGCTAAAGCTTTCGTGTCTTGACCTCTTGAACTTGTGAAGAGTTTTTTCTGAGAAGATGGCTGTACTGCACTTAGTTGTGCTCTGGCTTGGCTTCGTGTATAGGGGCGAGCTGTGGTTTTGTGCCCTGTGCCAGCCAGATCTGTGTAGGGATTGCAGGGGGGTGCAGCATCCGGAGGTGCCACTCTGGTTTGGCTACTGGATGGTGTCTGTAATTTATCTGTGGAGAGGGTCTGGGTTTGGGTCTGGTGTGGTTGATTGGAGATGGCGTTCTGTGTGCCTCTGGTTCTGGTGTCGGTTTTTGTGGGGAGGGCTATTTTCCAGATGTCTGGCAGGCGGGACGTATCGTCACGCTTGTTCATGTTGTGAGGGTGTTTCTCTATCTCGATGGCTTCCATGATTATTCTCTTGTGGTGGTGTTCCATGTTAAAGAGTAATTTGGAATCTGAAAAATTAATTTCGTGTCCTGTTTCTTTCATGTGTTGGTAAAGAGAGGAAGCTTTTTCTTCTTTTTTGACGGCATTCTTGTGTTCTGCGATACGTGCATTTATTCGTCTGTTTGTTTGTCCAATGTACGTGGCTGGGCAGACTTTGCAGGGTATTTCATAGACCCCTTGGTTTTCTAACTGGATTTTATCTTTGGGGTTTCTGAGGATATTGGCTATTTTTTGGTTGGTGCAAAAGGCTGTTTTGATATTGTGTTTATGGAGGATTTTGCTAATTTTATCTGTAGTGCCCTTGATATAAGGAAGGAGGGCCATGCCATTGTTTTCTTCTGTGTCTTGGTTTTTGGGGGGTGTTTCTTTTTGGATTAGCTTCGTAACCCTGTTTTGCTGGTATTGCTGCACCCCTACAATCCCTACACAGATCTGGCTGGCACAGGGCACAAAACCACAGCTCGCCCCTATACACGAAGCCAAGCCAGAGCACAACTATTTGCAGTACAGCCATCTTCTCAGAAAAACTCTTCACAAGCTCAAGAGGTCAAGACACGAAAGCTTTAGCAACTAATCCACACCTAATGACCCTCCTAAGTGGTACTCAGAATATCACTCAAGAAATCACTCAAGATATCCCTCAAGTAATTAATGAACAAAAGAAGAAAAGGCACAATAACCTGGGAACTTCCTCTCTGCCCAGAACGTTGGAGGCTATACACCACACCCCCTCAACAGTATTTATAGGAACTCAAACACTGAGATCCTGCTCTGTTCCAGTAACAAGAAGCCGAAAGCACCAGCCTGAAGATGACGAGTGAGACCTCGTCGAAACGTCGCCTAGACACCCCAACTCTTACACGGGAAGACACCCGAAGACACCAAAACCTGCATTCCTGTACCCGTGAAAATCTACGAAAGCATATATATATATATATATATATTCTGTGTCCTCTGTGTCCATATGATCGTAGTTATGATTACATCAAGATTGTTTTTGTGCAGTGTATTACTAATGCCAAGGATTCATGGAGATGGAGGAGGAGGAGGAGGAGGAGGAGGAAGAAGAAGAAGAAGAAGAAGAAGAAGAAGAAGAAGAAGAAGACTGATGCAAAGTCATATTAACAGAGCTTTTGTGTGAATGTAATCAGTGCCCTATCAGCAACACAGAGGGGTATAGTTATAAATACAAATAAATTGAAGAAATAAAAGATTGTCTCCTTTTTTTACTTCATTTTCATTTTAGATCCCATTGCTCAGTGGAAGTTGGTCCATTAGGGTGATGGGCCCCTGTCCCACCAACCTCAGTTGTATCAAGGTGGAGGTCAGGAGCAAGCCAGCCATAACTCACAAGGGACCAGTGAAGTTAACTCTTCATTCAAAGAAACAAAACAGTTCTGGCCTAGTTATCACAGCAACTCTTCCCAGTAGGTCTTGCCCCAATGAGGCAGGTGCAAGGACTGGCGGTCTCTGCCTTCCCAGCACTCACTAAGACTCCTCCTCCCAGCAATCAGAGACTTCTTCATTTTGTCTCTCTTTGCTCCACCCTCTTTGTTCCTTTTTGTGTTCTGGGAGATCAGGGTGGGAGGAAGCTGGTTGCCGCAGGAGGGGAGACTCCCTGGCTTCTTCAGCAACCTGCTCCCACTCCTTTCCAGCCTCCGCTTCTGCCTCTGAGTCTAGACTTCTCTCTTCCGCAGCCTCTTCTTGCTGTGTTCCCTCTGTCTCCTGCTCTGTACACACACACACACACACACACACACACACACACACACACACACCAGTGTTTGCTCTTTCCAACCCAGTGTCTGGTGCAAACTCAAAATTGAAATGAGATTAATCTTTGAATTTGATTTGTCAGACCTTCGGGGCACAAGAGCTTGAGTGTTTGTTTTTAAATTACCACAAACCAATAATGGATTCTGCTTCTTAGTGACACAGTAAACAGTATGGAGTGCAGAGACCACAATCAAGGGTATGGATCTCCAAATACCCTAAAATTGGTCAATTAAACTTTAACCCAGAAGATATTGGCTGGGAAGGGAAATAAAACTTTTTTTAATAAAAAAAAGAAGACTTTAAAACAGAACCAGGTATTCCTGCAATCTCATTTATGGTTTGATTGTCTTTTAATTAGGCATTCTCGAGGAATTCAGTAGTTAAAGAATCCAGTACAAACTGCCCTGCATGATTGTGCAGATCAGAACGGGATTAATCCTTGCATTTCACTCTTCTCCAAATTTTGTAATGCAGTTTTCCATGCAAAAAGAAATGTACCAAACTGCAGGCAAGATATGATGGAATACATTTAGAAGTGCATATTTTGTGAATTTAGATTTTAAATGTCTTTTTAAATATGAATTTTCATGTGCATATACCGTATTTTTCTGTGTATAACACGCCCCCGTGTATAAGACGACCCCTATTTTTTTGGACAGCAACAAAAAAAATTGAGGGGGAAACTGCCCCGAGTTGTGGAGCTTTTTTGGGGGGGGGGACCGCCACCAATCTCTCTACAGCCTGCCCACCAATGATGCAAATTGCACGCATCACTATGGCCCCCAATAGCCGGCACGCTCACCGCCAAAAGCCCACCTGCACAGTCGGCGCAACCACAGCTGATTGTATGCACGCCTCGCTGACGCCAGAAATAGCCCACCCAATTGCCGCAGCAGCAGCCAATCATCAGCAGGCCTTGCCGCAGCAACCAATCACACACCCAATCGCTGCTGCCAATCTCCTGCTAGCTGCTGCCAACAATCGCCCGCACCCCCTCTGCTATCTATGTATGAGACGACCCTCAATTTTTGCCTATTATTTCTAAGGAAAAAATATTGTCTGATGCACGGAAAAATATGTTATATAGTTTCACAGTCACAGTCAGCATCTACATCCTCGGGCAGCTGCCATGTCCTTGAAGCCTGGCATGGCTGTCTGAGATTATTCCATTCATTCTTCTGCAACTGGCAGGTAGGGATGGGGGAGAAATTTGTTTTGGTTCCCATTTAAAGGTAAACCTATCTAATTCACAATTTCCAAAACAACATGCAAAACAAAACACAACTTTCAAAATCTGCACTTCTCCACATTTTCCAGTGTGCTTCTCCAGCCAAGTAGCGTACATAAAAAATGCAAACATCAGCGAACAATGCATTGCATTGGGGAAAATTGTTTTGTAAAAAAATGTATACATTGGAGGGATTGCATATAAAAAATGTGTATATTTGTAAGAAATTAGCACTAAAATGCTGGTGAGGTTTTGTGAGAATCTTTTTTGTTCGTTCGTTCGTTTGTTTAATTCACAAATTGGTATGGAAATGTAGAGAGCTGGTTGGAAGAAGGAGAAGCAAAAATTGAGAGATTTCTCTCTCCCTACCAGCAAGATCCAATCGCTGCCACCAGAGGGCCTCACAAATGGTGAGAGAGGGCACAAATTTCACCGGCTTTTTTTACCCGATAGGACGCGGTTTTCCTGGTTGGGTTTACAATATACCAACTGGATCTCCATTCTATAGAGGTGGCATGGGAAAGACGGAGCATATGGCCTTTTGCTCGGAATGTTTCTTGGCCTGATTTGCCGAGATTTACGAGTCCTCGAGAGCTAAACATGAGAATGTATCACTGTCTGGCACCGCAGACATAAAAAGGATAAGTTTGAGAGTCATATTCAATCTGCTTTTGTTTTATGGACCTCTTTATAGAAGGAGCGCGGCAGGCGCGAGCGAGCTGTGTGCCTCCACAGATGTTTGCATGCATTTACCCGTCTTAGCGCACAATGAATGACAAGGGCCCAGTTTGGAATGCAGAGGATGCAGCTTAGGACAATCGTCGAGGGAGAAGGAGGACAATGAGAATGGAGAGGAGGGGGGTTGGAGGGAAGAGAAAAAAGCATTTGCCAAAAACATGGCATCAAGCTTAGACTTTGAATCAAAGGCTAAACAGTGTGTGCATGGATAAACAGACCCCGGCAGATACAAATAGCCATCTGTTGCGATGCCACAAAGAGAAACACACACACAAATTGAGAGCGTGTTCTGGATTTGCATTGCCTCCTGCTTTCACTCGTTCGTCTGTTGAATCATAGAACTGTAGAGTTGAAAGCGACCGCGAGGCTCACCTAATCCAGCCCCTGCAATGCAGGAATCTTTTGCCCAGCGTGGCGCTCGAACCCACAACCCGGACATAACAGTCTCATGCCCTACCAAGTGAACTATCCCAGCTGCTATGAATGAGATGTTGGTTATTCTGAAAAGCAGCTAATGAGCAGAGCTGAGAACATGAGGCTGCTGTCAAGTTAGCAAAAAAAGGGGGGTATTGTATTGTTTATTTACCTTGCCTGGTTATTTGAAGTAATGGTTTCATAGCTTTCTGCAAAGCTTTATACAGTGTTGAGAAGTTGCTCATTCATAGATCCCCTCCCCAGGTTCCAATATGCCATTGTTTTTATGAATTAACATCTCCTTCAATGCTCAACTGTTCTGTATTGTCTTTGACTTAATTGAATTGAATTGAATTGGAATACTTTATTTTCACTTGTACAACTTGTATACAGTGAGATTACACGAGCACCCCCTACTCAGCTCTCTTAGTCTTAATTCCCCTCGTTTACTGACGCACACCCACCAAACCTGAAAGTCAGTTGCCCTGTTGTTATCTTTTCATTCAGCAGGCTAACAGCCCACAGATAGAAGCTATTCTTTACCCTGTTGGTGTGACTAATCATGATTCTGTATCTTCTGCAGGGCAGGAGATCAAGAAAGTGCCAGCCAGGGTGTGAATCATCCCTGAGAATTTTCCTCACTCTCCTGAGGCAACATTCTAACAATGTAATCCTAACTATCTGCGCTGCGCATTGAAAGCAGTATCATACCAAGCAAGTATCATACCAGTATCAGAACTGCCCTCTGCCTGCCCCTCAGGGCTGGCACGCCACACAAATCTAGGCCTCAGCAACAACAGCCGCTTCCTCTCCTCCTCCTCTCCTCCTCACCCACTCTCCAGAGCCCCTATGAGCAGCCCAAGGGGGGAGGCCAGCAGCAGTGGAGACACCATGGAGAGGCAACAGAATACTCCTTTGCTACTACCACTGCTCAGGATGAGTGCCAGCTCATCCTCCTCCCTAGCACTAGTGGGGGAAACAGGGACATTCCAATACGTTACGATATGATAATCTTTATTGTCATTGTCCCATACAGAACAACAAAATTGGGGGGGAAATTTACATAAGACATTCAAAACCAACAAGTCTACTATCCCAGCTGTCCCAACCTGGTTAGCCCCCTAAAAACTCTGATACCCCATTTTAAAAATACAATATACTCCCATAGAGACTCCTTACACTGTGTTTAAAACCAAAATTGCATTTGGATAGAAACTGTTTCTCAGGCGGCTAGTCCTAGTCTTTATAGCCCTGTACCTTCTTCCAGAAGGCAAAAGTTGAAAGAGATCGTTTCCGGGGTGTGCACTATCCCGCGCTATCTCTGCAGCTTTCTTATAGCACCTGGAAGCATGGATTTGATCCAAGGTGGGACGAGTGCACCCAATTATTCTCTCCGCAGTCTTTACAACCCTGGACAGCATTGCTCTTTCCCTGACCGTACAGCTCCCAAACCACACACACAGACCATAAGTTAATACACTCTCAACAGTACAATGGTAAAATGCCATCAACAGGTCTTTTGAGAGATTGTTCCAATATCAAATCAGAAGCCAGGATGGCATTTGTAATTCCAGGACTGTCCCTGGAAAACCAGGACACTTGGAGGTTATGTCACAATGATCTACCATTACAGCTCAACCCTGTCTACTCTGGCTAGGTAGTGGCTCCTCAAGGACTGCCTCTTTCAAAATGAACCTACCCAGACCCTGAGATCATCTTCCGAGGCCCTCCTTCGTGTGCCTCCTCCTTGAGAGGTTCAGAGGGCGGCAACATGAGAATGGGGCCTTCTCTGCAGTGGCTCCCCATCTGTGGAATGCTCTCCCCAGGGAAGTTCGCCTGGCACATTCATTATACGCCTTTAGGAGCCAGGCAAAAACATTCCACTTTAACCAGGCCTTTGGTTGATCCAACTTACATCCTATGCCCTTTTAAAATATGTGGGGAGGGGGTTTGGGGTGTGTGTCGCTGTTTTTGTTTTTATTAGGTATTTTGTGGTTTTATATTGTGATTTTCTTTCTGCGAACTGCCCTGAGACAACCAGTTATAGGGTGAGATATAAATTCAATTAATTAATTAATTAATTAATTAATTAATAACAAAAGAGCATAAGTGCTGAGCTTGCTGGATCAGGCTAATGACCCATCTAGCCCTACAACCTGCTCTCACGATGGCCAACCAAATGCCTATTGGAAGCGTGCTAGCAGGACATGAGAGCAACATCACTCTCCCCTTCTGTGTTTTCCATCAATTGGCGTTCAGGAGCCAAACGTTTCCAATTGAGGGTTTTGCATCTGGAGCCAGGAACCAGTAGATCCCACCCTTGTCCCTTGTCCCACCACCCTTGTCCCTTGCTTTTGGAACTTGTGCTCTGCCACTGAGCAATGAAACCTTCGTTTTGCACTAACCAGGAGCTATGTTGTCCATTATTTCCCCTTTTCTCAACCGTTTCTCATGCAGCATCTTAGCTCTGCTACAACAGCTTCTGACAAGCAACCGAGCTATTGAAACCTGAGCATCTTTCAGTGCTGTGGTGGTCATAATTATAGTTGCAATAGCAGTGATGAATGGTCAGGTGGTCTGCCCTTGCATCACACTAAACCCCGTAAGATTGCCCAGCTCGGCTTATCTATCCTGCCGTAAATCATTTGGCATCTGTAAGTAACTTCCTAGACTTGGATCCTTCCAAACACATCCTTTCATAGCAAGATAACGCAAATAAATTTAAAGGTCACTAAAGAAGTATTTGAAATACGCCCTGCCTTCCGAAAATCCCAGCAGGAAACCAAGCTGAGACTTATTGGAATCGACATTATAAACAGCTGCTTAGGAATGTTAAGTGAGATTTACATAAATTCATATTGTGCGAACTTCCTGCTTTGCTTTAATTTACACAACCATGTTTTGTTTTGTGCCGAGGGACAGAAATCTGGCACGACTGGCGCCAAAGTAAATGCAATCTGTTAGGTGGCTGTTGCTTGTTTCCTTTTTCAAAGGCTGCTCAGAGCAATTCTAAAGGGTTCCCCCGCTCTCCACCAGCAATCTGTTTTGATTGAAATCCCCTTTTGACTCCCACTTTCCCCAGCCGACTGAGCACTTTCTGAAATCTACAGTTCCACGCTAAGTTTCCAAGAAGATGCCCCATGATCTGCATGTGGGAAAATAAAGGGTTTTTGAAAACCCCATTGCCTTTCGCAGAACAGTGCCCATGTATATGTAGTGTTGTGAGATTATCAGCCCAAGTCTGCAATTTCTCCCCACCCCATGTAATGGCCTCTTTCTCTGCATTGGTTAATAATAAAATATAATAATTATTACTTATTATTTATACCACTCTGGGCAGCTTCCAACAGAATATAAAAAAGACAATCAAACACTAAAAACTTCCCACAACAGGGCTGCCTTCAGATGTCTTCTAAAAGTCAAGTAGTTGTTTATTTCCCGGACATCTGATGGGAAGGTGTTCCACAGGGTGGGTGCCACTACAGAGAAGGCCCTCTGCCTGGTTTCCTGTAACCTCACTTCTCGCAGTGAAGGAACTGCCAGAAGGCCCTTGGAGCTGGACCTCAGAAGGAGCAGGACGTGTCCCCCACCAGAGATACTACCCCTCCCCTAACAACCCATATACCCCAACATCCCAAAAAAATCATTTTAAGGCACCCTAGAGCAATGGTAGGGAACCACACAGGTCAGGGGCCCACTGTGGCCCCATTCCTCTCCATCTGGCCCTCAGAACTGTCCACAGGCCCCACAAACCCCTGCTTTGTACCTACAATAGAATGTGCCCTTGAATTAGGGTGGCCATATTTCAAAACGTGAAAATCCATATTTCAAAAAGTGACGAGCTTTTAATTGGGGTGGGGGAGGCAAAGGTGTTGAGCGATTTCCAGCCGGACACTGTTTTCGACTGCCAAATCCCAGCTATGTCTGGGAAATTCTGGACGTGTGGCAACCCTACCTAGAATTATACCTTGTTTGCCTGGATGATGATGAAGAAGAAGAGTTTGGATTTGATATCCCGCCTTTCACTCCCTTTAAGGAGTCTCAAAGCGGCTAACATTCTCCTTTCCCTTCCTCCCCCACAACAAACACTCTGTGAGGTGAGTGGGGCTGAGAGACTTCAGAGAAGTGTGACTAGCCCAAGGTCACCCAGCAGCTGCATGTGGAGAAGCGGGGAAGCGAACCCGGTTCACCAGATTACAAGACTACTGCTCTTAACCACTACACCACACTGAAGGATAGAGAGGGGGGTTGTGAAGTTGTATAGAAATAGTACAAAAGTTTTTTTAAAAAATCATTTGTTGCTCTTTTGCCTCTAGCTCAGCCCACCACTGGAACACGGCCCTCAGAATGTTGCCTAGAAGGCAATGTGGGCCCCAGGATGAGAAAAATACCCCACTCCTGCCATAGGAGTAGGAAGTTCTCAAAGGCACATCTGATTATCTCTCCTTCTTAAGGAAATCCAACTCATCAGATAAGCACTGAAAGAAGGGACACATTAACAGTGTGCTACCTTGATTTGGGAATATTCCTGTAAGGATGAAAGGGAAGACCAATTTCCTTTCCTTCTGACAGCGAGCTTTTGTTTATCTTATCCTTCCTTCAATATTTCAAAAAGGCATCAATACCGAGGATTGGGTGCTATGCAAATGTATTTAAATCCAACCAATTAACTGATGAAACTCTTTAAAAGGCAGGTGATTAATCAACTCCAAAGTCTTCAATCACTTGACAGCCCTAATAAATACATAACATTATGTAGCTGAGCTGCAAAACTCGTGCGGAGAACTTTAAAATCTCTTTTTAGGTATTTCCCTGTTCCTAAATATGATATACATATGCTTATGTTATTTTCACACTTGCATCTAGGATATTTACAGAGTGGACTTGCAAATGTATTTATTAAAATTACAGCATGGAATGAAGATCTTTTCACACAAATCTACACACGCATACTTGTCACTTTGCCAGCAATTCTGCATAAAATATTAGCCGAGGTACCATTAAAGGGCATTAAACTTCTTCAGTCGTTTCAGGAGGGAATAAATGATGCCACCAAAATAATGATTTGCTTACTCCATTTAGGCAGCACAGGTTCTGTTTAGACCTGATTTCTTTGCAAACCAGTAGGAAACAGTCTGTTAATGACCAAATAGTGATGGATGAAAAGCCATACATAATAAAACTATGAATCTTCTCCCCGGGTCCCTCCCAACACCAACAGCTTCAAATAATTGTCTTTAAAAAGTTACCAGCGTATGCCAAATAAATGCAAATTTGTAAGATAACTTCCAACAGTTGCTTTCTACTAAGGTCTACATCCTTCCTCTCTTTCTCCCCCTAGCAGTCTTAGAACAATGGCACAACCATCCACAATTCTATTGTCACACCCGTTATCAGTGCTGAGAATCCCAGTGGTCCAACCTCGGTTTGGGTTCTGTTTCCTTGAAAGCAGGCACTACACAGTGTGGTGTAGTGGTTAAGAGCGGTAGACTCGTAATCTGGGGAACCGGGTTCGCATCTCTGTTCCTCCACATGCAGCTGCTGGGTGACCTTGGGCCAGTCACACTTCTCTGAAGTCTCTCAGCCCCACTCACCTCACAGAGTGTTTGTTGTGGGGGAAGAAGGGAAAGAAGAATGTTAGCCGCCTTGAGACTCCTTAAAGGGAGTGAAAGGCGGGATATCAAATCCAAACTCTTCTTCTTCTTCTATTTGGGGGGCAGGGGGCACGATGCAAAATCATATAAGATCGTGGTGCCAAAAATGGTGACTGCACTCTCATGAGAAAAAACAGGATGTCCTGGTTTTATCGGGATAGCATCAAATAAAATGACTGTTACAAGCAATAATTATACCATGCAGAACTAGCAATGAGTTTAACAATTATTCAGCTTTACTTTGATTTACCACCTAGAACTCCCACCTGCCCAAGCTGGTTAAAAGCGTTGCTATGTTACAAATATATAGCTCCTTATCCTAAACATTAAGAAAATAGAAAAGAGAGAATATTATAGCTACTCATCAAAGCAGGAATTTAAAGCAACAGGGTTCTGTGGGCTTTGGGGAAGAGTTGAGAGATGCATTCAGGATCCCATAGACAGGATCTGGAAGAGTCCAGAGGGACAAGGAAAGGTTGAAAAATAAAGTGGTGAAGTTTAAGCCTCATTGGGGAATAGGTGAAAATATAAAATAAGGGGGAAATAACTTTTTTTAAAAAAAAAAGTCAGTTCATAATTATTCATGAGCTAAAACCCCAACCCCGAAGGATTGGTTTAGACAGATACAGCTAGAAACCGCCTCAAACCTGAAAAAGGGACAGGTTCAAAGTGATAAATTCCTTCTTATCTCAAGGTAGAAGGCAAAAAAAGGGATCTGGGCTCCAAACCCACAAGAACAAGCAGAAATATGTGTCAGCAAACTGGGAGATAAGCAAGAAAATAAGAAAGAAAAGGAGAACTATCTCTGATGTGCAGGTTTCTTTTTGATCCGTCCACCTTTCAAATGCTCCTCTCTTCTGATTTGCCCTTTTCCTCTAACCCTACTATTTTAAGACTGAATTTCAGTTATGTGCTGGTAAATGACAAATCAGGAAGCAGAAACCTATCAAAACAGATCTATTTACTTCTTTAAAAAGGAGATTCATGAGTTTCCAAGCCTTAGTGGGGTCCAGTCTTTGTCCATGGAGTTTTCTTGGCAGGGATACTGGGGTGGCTTGCCGGTTCCTGCTCCAGGTGTATCATGTTTGGTCAAAACTCTCCACTATGACCTGTTCATCTTGGGTGCCCTGCACGGCATAGTTCATAGCTTCTCTGAGTTATTCAAGCCCCTTTGCCACGACAAGGCAGTGATCCATGATGTATGGAAGTGAAAGTTGGACCATAAAGAAGGCTGATCGCCGAAGAATTGATGCTTTTGAATTAAGGTGCTGGAGGAGACTCTTGAGAGTCCTATGGACTGCAAAAAGATCAAACCGATCCATTCTTAAGGAAATCAGCCCTGAGTGCTCACTGGAAGGACAGATCGTGAAGCTGAGGCTCCAATACTTTGGCCACCTCATGAGAAGAGAAGACACCCTGGAAAAGACCCTGATGTTGGGAAAGATGGAGGGCACAAGGAGAAGGGGACGACAGAGGACAAGATGGTTGGACAGTGTTCTCGAAGCTACCAGCGTGAGTTTGACTAAACTGCAGGAGGCAGTGGAAGACAGGAGTGCCTGGCGTGCTCTGGTCCATGGGGTCACGAAGATTCAGACACGACTAAACAAGAACAAGTGGGGTACAGGGAGACTCATTGAGGTCACTCAGAATTGCTAACCGGTATTGTGTTTTCTTCATCCTAATAGATGTCCTCGGTTTGAGTAAAGCATTCCTGAGCTCTGTTCTCATGTTCCAGGATGACCCAGGCAGAGAGACGTTCCTGCCCTTAACACAGACATTCGGACCTGCTTAAAACATGACCCCAGGTTTTCTTAACCCAAAGTATTCTTCCTTTCAGCCCCATAGCTGTCTAGGGTGATTATCTTCCCCGTGCAAGTAGATTTGCCTCCCAAAATGAGCTGAACCACAAGACAAGCATAGGGCTTGTTTCATTAACGTGCAGCATCATTAATTACCTTCAAAATTAAGTTATTTGGGCTATCACCAGATCAGCTCTCTGGGAACTCTCAAGCATACATAAAAACTTATGAGCCCTGCAAAGAGTTTAAAAATTAGTATGTGCAAGAAGCAAATTCCTATTTATATCTGTGATAATGGGGTTGTTTATCTATTAGAGTTGCATTCTACTTCTCAGTTAAAGGACTTCTTGGAACCAATTAGAAGCAGCTTATAAAATATCAAAACCATGTAAGAACAAGGCATTGTCTAACAGGGCAACCAAGCAAACACTGCAGAAACGAGAGCCTTTTGTTGCTTTTGTTTTTGTTTCACTAGTTTCCAATACATCCAGGATTAGTCACGCAATCCACACATTTTACTGAGTCTGTAAAGCAGCAACCCGAGGCTATCAATCATAAGAGGAGGCTGATAACCACAGACCTACCAGTCTGATTACTGTTGCGCAGATCTTACTACCCCAGTGCTGCAACAGCAATCAAACAGGCTCACCTCTCGTGATCAGGCTGTTACCTATCTCATGATCTATCTCATGATCGATCGCTTCTCGTCAGATGGGGGAGACAGAGCAAAAAGCCTTGGCAGGCTTGAACTGAGTGACATCTTAAGCCGCAAGGAAGTGAGTATGCACAACAGTAGCTTGTAAGCCACGAAACAGAAAAAGGAGACAGGGCTGAAGCTCTTTAAGAATTGCCTGCTATATGCTCAAGAAATCTGGGACATTAGAATGGACCAGATGGCATCCCACATACATTGGAAAAAACACACAGAGGGCACATTCACACTCTATATTTAGAATACGACAGTGCCAGTTGTGGCTTCCCCCAAAGAATTCTGGGAGCTGTAGTTTGTTAAGGTCATCAGGAGACCCCCTATTCCAGGCATAGGCCCTCCAGATGTTTTGGGACTACAAATCCCATCATCCCTAGCTAACAGGACCAGTGGTCAGGGATGATGGGAGTTGTAGTCCCAAAACATCTGGAGAGCTGAGTTTGCCTATGCCTGCCCTATTCCCTTCCCTCTGAGTGATTTAACAATCAGTCTCTCTTCCCAGTGAACTCTGGGAATTATAACTCTGGGAAGGGAATAGGGGTTGGGTGGCAATCTGTCTTGCTTGCTTTAGTTGAGATTCCTGCTTTAGTTGAGACCCTCGAGGTCTCTTCCAATTCTACAATTCTAATTCTGTGGTTGACAGGAAGGTGTTCAGCCAGGTAAGTAAATGCACAAGGGACCCATTTTTTTTATGTTGCAAGCAGCTCCTGGGTGGACTGGTGGATCAAGCTGAATGTCTGGCTGTGCCGGTTGCTGGGCAGTGTGATTCCTGACATTGTCCTGAGGCAGATGTTTGCATGGTAAGCCTCAGGGCTACCCCATCCAAATACTCCTTTTGCAAATGGCTTTTGCAAACGGGTTGGTGCTTTACCTCGCCTATGTCTCCTGATGAATCCAACTAATGATTCCGCTCAGGATTTCATCAAGATCCGTCAACAATCCCGTAATATATGCGCTTCATTTTTCAACATCATTCCAATGTTCCTCTGCAAAGCATATATCACTGGAGTGATGGCACTTGGAGCTATACATCACCAGAGCATGTCTGTCCCCCCTGATGTATTACACCACACAACATTCTTCTTAAATCCGCACCGTGTTCCTCTGGGTCAGAGGGAAACTGTAACTATTGTCGTAATTAGAAATGAGAGATAGAATAAGAATGTGTTTAGATGTGACTTTAAGTGGCAGGGATGGGAGGCTCCAGAAACTTTTTGAAAACATCAGTGAGGCGGGGAAGATTTGTTGAAGGAGACACTCCGAGGAGCTGTCAAAGAATGCATATTTATGATCGTTAGGGTGCTTTGGGGGAGACATGACATGGATGGAATTCTGCCTTTAGGAATCAGCTCACGTGGCTTCAAGAAATATCCAAGGAGAGATGCTTTGGGTCTTAAGCCTCACCCTGTTGTACCATGACCTGAATCAAAGGACAAATTCACAGCCTATCCAACCCCATTCCCAATTCCATATGCAGAAGCTGGCTGGACTGACTGGTTCTTGAGTCTGGGGCCCCATCTGCGCTTATATACAGGTGAAACTTGGAAAATTAGAATATCGTGGAAAAGTTCATTTATTTCAGTAATTCAACTTAAAAGGTGAAACTAATATATGAGATAGACTCATGACATGCAAAGCGAGATATGTCAAGCCTTTATTTGTTATAATTGTGATGATCATGGCATACAGCTGATGAAAACCCCAAATTAACAACCTCAGAAAATTAGAATATTAAATGAAATCAGCAAAACAAGGACTGCAAATAGAGCAATATTGGACCTCTGAGAAGTAGAAGCATGCATATGTACTCAGTACTTGGTTTGGGCCCCTTTTGCATCAATTACTGCCTCAATGCGGCGTGGCATGGATGCTATCAGCCTGTGGCACTGCTGAGGTGTTATGGAAGACCAGGATGCTTCAAAAGCAGCCTTCAGCTCTTCTGAATTGCTCGGTCTCATGTCTCTCATCTTTCTATTTGCAATGCCCCATAGATTCTCTATGGGGTTCAGGTCAGGCGAGTTTGTTGGCCAATCAAGCACAGTAATCCCATGGGCATTGATCCAGGTACTTTTGGTACTTTTGGCAGTGTGGGCAGGTGCCAAAGTCCTGCTGGAAAATGAAGTCAGCATCCCCATAAAGCTCGTCTGCGGAAGGAAGCATGAAGTACTCCAAAATCTCCTAGTAGACGGCTGCGTTGACCCTGGACTTAATGAAGCACAGTGGACCAACACCAGCTGATGACATGGCTCCCCAAATCAACACTGTGGAAACTTCACACTGGACTTCAGGCATCTGGCATTATGTGCCTCCCCATTCTTCCTCCAGACTCGGGGTCCTTGGTTTCCAAATGAAATGCAAAAGCTGCTCTCATCAGAAAAGAGATTTGGGGAGCCATGCAGTTTACCACCACCCATTTTCTTCAGATTTGCAACATAATCAGTATTAAAATGGAGGGAAAGATCTGGCAACAGGTAAGAGTTCTCCATCACACCTGAGAGCAGCAAACTAACTTAGTGGGTGCAGGGCAAACACATCACTGTCCCTTCCCCAGCAGTCAGCATCTGCCACCTGAGGCAGCTGCCTCATTCTGCCTAGTAACAGAGCCAACCCTGGCAGAGGGGCGCTTCTGGTCTGCATTCTGCCAACCCTGTACATGTCTCTTCAGAAAGAAAATCCCACTGAGTTCAATGGGGCTTATTCACAGTTATATGGGTATAGGATTGCAGTCTTAATCTCAGAGTAAAAACGTTGCTGATTGTCAGTTGGTTAACTTTGAAAGCAATCAGCACCGCAGTTAAGGAAAGGGGTGAGACAATTTTGTGTGTTGCTGTTGTTGTTATTTTTGTTCCTTTTTTAAAAAAAGAAAGAAAGGAAAGAAGAAGGAAGGAAGGAAAGAAAGAAAAATGGAACTGTAAACATAGACAGAGTCACATTTACAGAGTAGAGGTGCAATTTAATTTAATGCTTTTTTTGTCTGAGAATGGCCTTCGAAACGTGACGCATCCCATTTGCCCTCGCCGTGAAATTTGAGCTGTCTCAATTGTTTCCACTAAAGGTGCTCAGGCATAGCGTGATAAATTTGTTATAGAAAAGTCATCTAAATGTGAAGTGTTATACGATTACAAAATGTATTATTTGATTTCCTATCAATAATTTAACTGCCTGTAGTTTTAATTTCACACACTATCAAGTTCCTTTACTACACACATAGAATTTGCATCTTAATATTTCACAGCAGAGAGAGAGAGAGAGAGATGCCATCGGAGTGTGTTTATGATAATACAAATTGTTTGGAGCTGTTCTGAATTACTTAAAAGGTGACTCCTTTGTTTTATTGGGAGTCAAGCAGCTTCTGAAGGGGAAACGATGGCATTTTTCCAACTTTCGTTAGCCTTAATTAAAACTATATAATTTTAATCTTCAATATAATGGGACAAGCCAGATACTGGTATTTCCTTTCCTTTTGCCCCAATACATATTTCATTAGAAGATGGTTAATAGGAACAATATTTTGCAGCACCTTTTATCATTGTCAGTGGCTAGGCCACAGAAATATATACTATTGTAACATACAGGATAGATTACTGTAATGTGGTTTGCATGGGTCTGCCCTTGAAGGCAATCTGGAAACTGCCAGTGGTTCAAACTGTGGTCACCAGATTTTCACTTGGCATGGGCTCCTGAAAAAAATACTATGGACATAGTTAAAGCAGCCTTGGCCAGCCTTGTGCCTTCCAGATATTTTTTAATTTTTTTTATTTTTTTGGACTACAACTCTCATCATCCCTAGCCATCCCAGGGAATGATGGGAGTTTTAGTCATCTGGGGTTCATTAGGGGAACCCCACCGAATGTGAATTTTACCTCTGTATGGTAGGCAAGTTTCTACAGACAGCCACAGCCCCACCCACATTATAGTTAGTTATGGTTCAGGAAAGCCTGTCTGAGATTCTGAAGCAGAGCCCACATCTTTCTCTGTACTGGAGGAATTGTGTTGCGAAAGCTTTGCTTCTTTCACCAGCAAAAGTCTGTTCAATGTAATATTCACCCCGGGCAATTTGTGTTCCTCCTCCTCTTCTTCAAGATCAGCCTGACGCTATTCTTCTATACCCAAGGCTCTAGATCTTAAACACATCACGCCATGTAATTATGGCACTGCTGCCATGGTTTTATCTGTAGTGCCATCTTCTGGAAAGCAGTGAGAAATTAATGGCAGCAATTAGTTGCCAAAGACTGGGCAAATGCATCCAATTTTATGATGCACCCCAAACCACGGATAGTTACGTGGACAACCCAAAGCTTCGTCTGACTAGGAAAGGAGGCAGAAGAATTCATTGATCCTGCCTTGCAGGCATGAAATGCTAGTGCCTGGTGCCTAGTAATATTCTGCACCACAAATTCTACTGAAGAGGTGACAGCTCTTCATCAAAGGAAGCCACCATCTGAAAGAGCATAGATATATATAAAAGATGCAAATGCACAGCGTATTTCTTCTGCAGGAACCTCTTGGGTGTTAAGAAATAATGTACATGCTCTCCTTTTATTTTTTTTAAAAAATGGGAAGTTTGTTTACTTAGAAATAGTCTCATATTCATGTGCAAGTTTAGCAAGAGTTTGCACAAAGCTTGGGGCAAGCTGCTAGGTCTATGGGCTGCCACAGTTGAAGTCTTCTTGGACAGTAAAGAGTTTCTGGTATCTTAGTAACTCTGTTACACCACTGGGTCTTTCTGACCTGGAAGGACTTTAAGCAATGCCAGTGTTGTTCCATGATTCCTGCTAGCTGGTTGCCCATCACCCAGCCCTGGATTCAAATGCCGGCTCGCACACAAAGCTCATGTCTGGCCACATTCCAAGCTTCAGGTTGATGTTGTGTGCTTAGCATCCTTCATACCCTCCAACATTTCTCTGATGAAATAAGGGACTCCCCATTCCATAATGATGTGGGATGCGGGTGGCACTGTGGTCTAAACCACTGAGCCTCTTGAGCCTGCCGATCGGAAGGTTGTGGTTTGAATCCCCATGACGGGGTGAGCTCCTGTTGCTCGGTCCCAGCTCCTGCCAACCTAGCAGTTCGAAAGCACGCCAAAAAGTTCAAGTAGATAAATAGGTACCACTCCGGCAGGAAGGTAAATGGTGTTTCCGTGGGCTGCTCTGGTTTCGGTGTTCCGTTGCGCCAGAAGCGGCTTAGTCACGCTGGCCACATGACCCGGAAAAGCTGTCTGCGGACAAACGCTGGCTCCCTCGGCCTGTAAAGCGAGATGAGCACCACAACCCCAGCGTCTCAGGGGTCCTTTACCTTTACCTTTTCAAGAACATGAGAAGAGTGCTGCTGGATCAGACCAAAGTCATGGTTCTCACAGCGGGCAACTAGTGGGGAACCCCCAACAGGGAATGAGCACAGTACCCTCTCCCTTCTATGGTACCCCAGCAACTGGTATTCTGAGGCCTGTGGCCTGGAGGTGACATATAGCTACCATGACTTGTAGCTACTGACAGCCTTATCCTCCATGAATCCATCCAATCCTCATTTAAAGGCATCCGAGCTGGCAGCCATCACTATATCTTGGTGGTTGTTCAATTCCATAGCTTTCACACTAGGCAAAATGGGTGTTTGCAGACCCTCAATGTGTCCCTATTTTCCAGGGACATTCCTGGATTTACGGAAGACAGGATGTCCTGCTTTTCCCTAGGATGTCTCTATTTTCATCTGAGAAATGTTGGGAGGTATGCATCCTGGGCTAGATGAACCAAGGTGAAAGTCGGTGTAATAATGGAATCATATTGTGGCCGCTGGGACCACATAACACCGGTCCTGAGAGATCTGCATTGGCTCCCAGTATGTTTCCAAGCACAATTCAAAGTGTTGGTGCTGACCTTTAAAGCCCTAAACGGCCTTGGCCCAGTATACCTGAAGAAGCATCTCCATACACATCGTTCAGCCTAGACAATAAGGTCCAATGCCGAGGGCCTTCTGGCGGTTGCCTCATTGCAAGAAGTGAGCTTACAGGGAACCAGGCAGAGGGCCTTCTTGGTAGTGGTGCCCTCCCTGTGGAACACCCTCCCACCAGATGTGAAGGAAATAAGCAGCTATCTTATTTTTAAAAGACATCTGAAGGCAGCCCTGTTTAGGGAAGTTTTTAATATTTAATGCTGTATTGTTTTTAACACTTGATTGGGAGCTGTACAGAGTGGATGGGGAAACTCGGCCAGATGGGCGGGGTATATTATTATTATTATTATTATTATTATTATTATTATTATCATCATCATCATCATCATCTCCAGATTGTACCTGCCATGGAAGAGGTGAGTCTGCTAGGGTTGCCAACTGACCAGGACAGGAAGAAAAGACATGACCCATTCTTGTGCCTTTGACAGTAGCCTAATCTCAAGAAATCTGTGAGGGGAAACTTTTCACAGAATGGAAGTAAGCATTGTACCTTTTCACAGCATGAAGGCAAGCAATATCTCCATATCATGCAGATATTACTACTGCAGAAGCCGGGGCCAGTGAATAAGTTGGCAACCCTGCCCACACATTGTATTACTGTATGTCAAAACCATCAAGCACTCTCTCAAAGAACCTGCATTTTCATAACCTTGTTTCGCCGTATTTTATTCAAATTGGAATTACGAGGTTGCATATTTCAGGTAACTGAATGAAGAATTGGCATTAATAATTTGATTAATAGGATTAACTCGAATAATTACATATTGCCCCAATAACTAAATTAACTGATGTTAGTATATTTCCATATTAATCTCTTATAACACCAAAAGATTGCTCATTAGTGTGAAAATGCTGTCAGAAATAGTTAATGAAAACTGAAGGATAGACCACATTATAACAATCTTTAGGGATTAGGTCTGTGATTTCTCCTCACCTGCATCTTGATTTACAGTTACGTTAACTCAAGAGTACTTGGCTTTAAATAGGCTTACTAACGAATCATTTAGTTGAGAACTCCTGGGCTTGCAACAGAATAATACAGACGAACAGCAAGCAGGAAGAAATGCTCTGTTAAATCTTAAGATTCATGTAATGGCTTGGAGGATAAAAAGGGAAGGGTTTATTAAAGTACGGAGCTCGTGAACTGAGAAGAGACACCAGAAAGCTACACATTCCATGCTTCCTTGCACCTAGGACTCTGTTGCACCTGGCAGCATCCTAGGTGCAAGGACTCTTGGGAGATGTAGTTTCTAGGTTTCTCAGGCACCCTGGAAAGCTACATATCCCAGAGTCCCTGGCAGCTGGGACGCTGCCATTGTAACATTCCAAACTCCACAGAGATGCCTAACCCAAGCCCTTCTCATCACCACAAGCATCGTCTGATAAACATTGTGGGGAATTGATGACAAGTAAGGGCACAGGGAAGAAGCTCAGACTGATTTATGACCCCTGTTTTCAACTTGATCCCTGTCTCTGGCACCAGAAGTCCTCAGACCTCCAGATGGCCTCTTGTTTTCAGAGCTCCCCCTGGTGTGAGCATAGCTGTCAACGTTTCCCTTTTTTAAATGGCAATTCCCTTATTCCGAATAGGATTCCTCTCAAGAAAAGGGGAAAATTGACAGCTATGGGTATGAGTCCCATTGGCTCCTTTCATCAAAGGACTCCACCCTGTTTAATATAAAATATTTTCTCTTGTCCCTTCCCTTATTCATATCGTCTCCTGGCTCCCCATGTACAGTGTCATCTCCTGCCTGCCTTTCACGCCTTTCCTTCTTTCTGCCTCACCGCTAGGGGTGGCAACCTTAGATCCTTCTGTCCTCTTCCCCCTTCCTTGTTGTCTTGGCTGTAGCCACCCTCATTCCTTTCATAGCTCTGCTTGGTTCCCTCCATCTCCTGCTTCCCTCTTAAATCTCTTCTCCACTGTCACCCCAAGTCTCCCACCTCCTTCTCTTCCCTGCTGGGACTAGAGAGGATGCTCTCAGACACTCCCACTGTTCTTATCTGCCTCCACTTCTGGCTCCCACCCCTCTGTGTGTCGACTTGGCTGCCGAGTCAAGCAAGGAGTCCCAACCTGTGTCAGAATCCCTTCACACCCAAGATGATGTCATCAGGACCATGATGGGGTCTGAACTGTGGAAGAGTTTCAGAAACAATAAGAGTTATTTCCAAAACTGGAGTGTGGAAATAACTTATACAGTGGAACCTTGGTTTTCAAATGTAATCTGTTCCGGAAGACCGTTCGACTTCCAAAACATTCGAAAAATGAAAACTCAATACAGAAGGCTCAAAATGGAAACATTAATACAGAAAACTCAATACAGAAGCCACCTTGGAAGTTCAACTTCTGAGGCACATTCAGAAATGGAAGCATTTATTTCTGGGTTTACGGTGTTCGAGTTCCAAAATGTTCGTCAACGGAGACGTTCGAAAAACGAGGTTCCACTGTATCACCCAAGACTTTTCTAAAGCAGAACTTGGGTGGGGATTTTCAATCCATCACCATCTACAGAACTTTAGAATATATGATTTGCCTGCCTTCGCGGTTTGATGATTGATGGCTTATATCTCCTTTTCCATAAGAGAGACTGCACAGAGAAAAGGGAACCAAGCGAAAGCACAGCGGAGGTTTATGAAATTTGCATGGTGTGGATACAGTTGATAGAGAACTATTTTCTCTCTGTGTGTGGTAGCCCTGCTCAAGCATTCAGCTGAATATATTAAGACACAATCTATGTAGGCATATCATCCAGCTGCCCAGAAAGCACCAGGATCAACATGAAAACCCTTAAGCCATCACGGCTTCTCCCTTCTTCATGCAGAATCCTGAATTTCCAAGGGGCCTTCCCTTCAGTACAGCATTTCAACATGTCACTGGAAGTTCAGATCTGTGTGTCTAACACATTTCTTACAAATATGCCTCCCCTCCCTTTCCTCCCTCAAACCCACTCAATATGGCATCACTTCCTGTTCTTATGAAAACAAGATCCGGGTCACTTGAATGGCCTAAGAAAGTTTTCACCGTTTCCCTGCTCCTCAGTTGGTTGGTCTACCATGAAGAACGTGGTGAGTAGGGGAGTGAATAAGGACGGCCTGTCTGTGAGGCTACTGTCATCACTGCAAGGGGTGCTGAGGTTTTTGCAGGCACTGTTACAGTCTCTCGATTCATTCGGCTGCTGCATCTGTGTCCCTGACCCAGCCTCAGAAGAGGAGACATCCCAGAGGGGATGAGACCCTGATATATATCCCCATCTTCATCTGAGGAATGTTAGAGGTTATGTGTAGGGCATGAAGGATGTACACACTGACCTCCTGCCACCCCAGTAACTGCACACTGGACCCATTACCCCAATAGCTGTGCCCCTTGGATCCGCCACCAACCTTGAGTGAGAAGATCTGAAAGCAGCTTCTAAGCATATTAGGTTGAATCCTTCCTGCACTTAGGAATCCTGATCAGGAACCTTGGAGTCCCCCATTGCAGAGACGCCTCTAAGCACATTCAGTCCGAATTCATGGAGAAGTCTATCACAGGCAATTGCCTTTTGGAGGTCAAGGAAGCTGCCAATGGTCCATCTAGCTCAGTATGCGGTACACGGACAGGCAGCAGCTCTCTCCAGGATTTCAGACAGGGTTCTCTCCCAAACTTACTTGGAGATGTTGGGACCTCCTGCATACCTAGCAGATGCTCTGCCCCAAGCTATGGCCCTTCTTCAAATATCCGGAAATAACACCATCTGCAGCTGTAATTGCAGACATTTATCATGTTAGGGAATGAACCATATATCAATGGTAAGGCACATGCTTTGCATACAAAGGTCAAAGACTCAGTTTCTGGCATTTCCAATGAACAGGAGTGGTTGTCAGGTGGTGGGGAAGAGACCCAGAACTAACCAAGACCCCAAATTACCACTCCCAATAAGATACTGGGCTGGAATGGATGCAATAGTTAGACTTTATAGGTGGTGATCTGCTAAGTTGAACATAAAACCCACGGAAAGCTTAATGAACCTTTCTGAGTTTGCTATTTGCTGGGGACTGGGGGTGGGGGGAAGCAGAGGCTGTTTTTGTATGGCTGGACACAATACATAGCTGATAGAATAAATAGGACTTGGGTCATACTCCAAAATTGTGCAGGCCTAGCCTGGGTTATGGTACAGTATTTCCCAATGGAAAAAGGAACGAATCACTTCACATTTCCTGCATAACTCTGAATTTTTGTTATTGAAAATATCTGAGAGGCAGAGACATCAGAAAATAGATTTAAAGTGGAGAACATTAATATAAGAATGCAAACTCTACCCTCATGGTGATGGGACGGAATGTTCTCAGTTCTTGAAATGTACACAATTAATATATTCAATTTCAGTTTCATAAAGCACATGAAATTGGGAGTGGGCATTCAGCAACAGAGAATAGTCAGAGGTACAAGCAGCACTTCTGGTTAAAATCAGCTCAACCTGTTCGTATATAATGAGAAGCAAAGATGTCCTGGGACCAATGGTTTACAAACTTTTTACTGTTAGAAACTTTTACTACTAGTAGGATCTACAAATGAGAGAGTTTTTCTAATAACAAGGTTTAACTTTCACTAGTAAGAGGGTCTCCAATTGGAGAACGCAGCCGAAGATATTGTTTATTTCACTTATTTCATAAAATTCATACGTTGCTTGACTGTAAACAACCACCACAACAACTCAAAATCGTTTACAAAAGATAAAACAAGAAAATCAAGGGGAGGGGAATACAGCCAAACTTTAAAACATACAAAAGTTAAAATGCTATAAAACAGATGAAAATTACCACAAATTTCTATGCATCTGGGTAGACTTGTCTAGACAAGGATGTTTATAAAGGTAAAGGTAAAGGGACCCCTGACCATTAGGTCCAGTCGTGACCGACTCTGGGGTTGCGGCGATCATCTCGCTTTATTGGCCGAGGGAGCCAGCATACAGCTTCCGGGTCATGTGGTCAGCATGACTAAGCCGCTTCTGGCGAATCAGAGCAGCGCACGGAAACACCGTTTACCTTCCCGCCAGAGCGGTACCTATTTATCTACTTGCACTTTGGCATGCTTTCGAACTACTAGGTGGACAGCAGCAGGGACCGAGCAACGGGAGCTCACCCCGTTGCGGGGATTCGAAGCGCCGAACTTCTGATCGGCAAGTCCTAGGCTCTGTGGTTTAACCCACAGCGCCACCCACGTCCGCGATGTTTATAGCAGGCGCCAAAAAGAGACATGCAAGAGTTAAGCAGGGTGTTCTGACGCAGATGGTGCATAGTTAAACTATGCAACTCACTGTCACAAGACGCAGTGTTGTCTACCAACTTAGGTGGCTTTTGAAGAGATTTAGGCAAATCCATGGAGGATAAGACTATCAGTGGCTACTGGCCACAATGGCTATTTTCAGTCTCTATTGTTGGAGGTCGTATTGTGGGGTCTCAGGAAAACCCAAAGAGGCCTGTTCTTGTCCTGTTTTTTGGTTAGCCGCCCTAACTGATGCCATTTTGCTTTTGTAAAGGGGGACAGACGACAGACTGACATTCACACGCACGCAAAATCAGAAAGGGAAAACATTTTGGAGGGAAAGATGGAGCTGGGTACCATGCCCTCACCTCTGCCCAAATGCTCCCAGGGGCTCTTGCATGGCCCTAGCCCCTTGACAGGGGTTCGGACAAAAGCATGGCGAGCCCCTGGATTCCTTTAATGGAATACCATTGCAGCAGCAGCAGCAGCATTGGAAGGGCAGGCACAGCCAATCCATGCCCTTCCACCAACCAATTCATAAAACCAATGCCTAACCGCAACCTTACAAGTTGTGACGATTTGCAGTAGGCAAAAACCAAATGGCCCCAGCCAATCAACCAAATGGACAAAATTCCTACCAGGCCCCTGCCCCAAAAGCAGATGACCCCATGACAGGCATAGCAAGGTCAATACGAACAACCCTAAATATAGGGAAGGTGGGCGGGTGAGCCAATGCATGCAGTGAAAAGAGGAAGCTCAATGCTGCGCGCAGGGAATAAAAGCCTTCTTGGCTGTCAATCACAAAAATGGCAACATCAAATTCTCCCCAACGACAAGAGGAGCCCAGTCGCAAATGTGGCCAACTACTTTTACCCACCCGGCAACAGTGGGATGTCTTGTTAGACCCCACCGCAACACGTGTTCTCCATGAAGGAGAACACACTCTTTAGAATTTAGGAGGGTGAGCCACAAAATGTGAAGACCAGATAACGTTGCTAGGTGATTTTCAGGAAAACCTCCCTATGTCAGGCGGCTCTCCCCTTCAAGGTCTCCTGGCAGGGTGTCCTCTTTAGATCAGTGCAAGGAACCTTGAAAGGGGGAAAGGGAAGGGGGATGCCTATAAAAAGTATGAACAAAGGCTATTTGGCGCGGCTTCACCATCACACTGGTGAGTGTGGCTCACCCGCTCTGTTTTACTCAGCTGAATAAATGAGTGATTTTGGGAATCGCCTCTGTCTATGGCATTTATTGACTTTTCAGTGATCAAGGCAGCTTGGCCCAATTAGCAGACCCCAACAGTATTTCTCTGAATACAGTGGTACCTCGGGTTAAGAACTTAATTCGTTCTGGAGGTCTGTTCTTAACCTGAAACTGTTCTTAACCTGAAGCACCACTTTAGCTAATGGGGCCTCCTGCTGCCGCTGCGCCACCACTGCACGATTTCTGTTCTCATCCTGAAGCAAAGTTCTTAACCCGAGGTACTATTTCTGGGTTAGCGGAGTCTGTAACCTGAAGCGTCTGTAACCTGAAGTGTATGTAACCTGAGGTACCACTGTACTGGGAATCACAGGTGCGGGGAGCCCTGGGAAAAGGCAGGATGCAGGACTGCATGCATGGGCCTTGGGCCTTGGGCCTAATCCAGTAGGCCTCATCTTGTGTTCTTCATGCAAAGGAGACTTCAATGCAAGTTCAGCCAAAAGCACTTAGGAGCCCACTCAGACCTTACCACTCGATGAGGGAAAGTCAGGGCTGGAGCAAGTACACCTGGCATGCTTTGGGATGGGGCTTGTATCCTGCCCCTCTCCACTTTTAGCCCTCAGATATCTAGGCTGGACACTCAAAGAAGGTTAATCTGGAAACCCAACATGTATTTTGAGTCCCTTTCATGGAACACAGTAAAGAATTCTGGGAGTTTTGTCAACTGTCTCTGTTTTCCCTATAGAGCAATAACACACTAACAAGTTTTTACTTATATGCTGAGGCCAACAAGCATATTCTTTCCATAATTAATGTAAATTTCAGCTTGATTAGTCCATAACCATGCAATTAGCCACTTTACAATGGAAATTACAGGTACAAGAGGAGATAATGGACCCCTCAGCTACTACCTCAATTACAGACGGATTGCTCCCAGTTAATTGAATTAACTATTATGAGTGACCACAGAAGACCATCTGGTTGTTTGTAACCTTATATTGTTCCAATTTTAAAATCCCCCTAGCAGAATGCATCAAACGGCGTCCATGTTTTATGCCTCTGCAGCTCCAGTGTGTTGTGAGTGTTGGAATTCTAAAATGTTTTCTACGGGATTCAGCCGAAAGCTGTAGGCGATTTGTGAAAATCCAAAGCCATTTAATTATAATGTATCATCTGGCAGCCGTACAGGAGGGAACTATTTTGACCAGCCATGTTACCTTAAAAGGCTTCTTGCAGAAGTAGGTTTTTCAAATTTATTACGAGTAAAATGCCAACATTCAGAAAGGCAGGGCAAAAAAAAATAAAAGAAAATGGGTTCACTTATTGAAGGGCTCTCACCCCATGTGGTCTTTCACAATGGAAACAGCTTCCCAACCCCCCAGCAAATGGGAAGGTATGTGGTTTTTGTTTCGTTTTTGTGCCCCACTGCAACAAGAACATTTTACTTTTTTCCATGGCAGCCTTGCGGCCATGGAGAGGTTTTAATTAATTGTATCCTTAAGGCCAAACTAGATGGAACATCTATTTTATTTTATAAAAATCAACCATAGGGTGGGGTCTGATCCAAATCTGGCCTATGGCATTCGGTGGGGGTGGGTAGCCTTTCTGCCCCAAGGGCCACGTGTAGTGGTGGGCAGTCAGTTGAGGGCCACATGTCGGTACATGGGGCAAAACCAGAGCCAACCTGCCCATGAGGAGAATGAAGTGCCTGCCTCAGGTGGCAAGAGTGCAAGAAGCGGCGTTCTGCCTGCCCTAAAGCTTTCATCACCAGCTAGACAAACGTGTTTCAGTGTGTGGCATTGCCGCTCATCTTCCCTGCCCCCTAGGGGAAAAGCCAGCCAGCAACTCTTGGAGGTGTGCCCTGGCTTCCACCAAGTTCTGTAAGACCCGGGCACGGCAGCGGCGGGAGTTGGGGGTTGCCGCAGGGGGGCAGGAGGCAGCAATTCCCATCTCACCTCAGGTGGCAAAGTAGGATGGGCCACCCCGGGGCAAAAACACAGTGGCAAGTGTGGCCAATGATGACCTGGTGTACCTATAGATATTACTCAGTTCCAGCACCACTCAGGTGGACAGCATTGCCATTATAAAAGAACAAGGGAGGAATTTGTGGTGAGTTCCAGCACCTCTTTTTCTAGAAAAATGGCACTGGATGTTACCACTGAGAGCAAGTAGCATGCAGAAGGGCAATTTTCAGTGGGGAAATAATGCTTGTGTAAAGGATTAGCTACTTCCCACCCCACATCCCCAGACATGATTGCAATCTAGCCAGAATATGATCTTTGTTGATGAAAAAGAAGTTGGTCTTTCCAATCAAAGAACTCTATGTCATTACTGAAGCTAAGTCTAAAATGTGGACTTGATATGCCCCATTCCTTGCCAGTGGTCAGAGGAGCAAGGTATTAATTGTCTTTTTACAGCTCAGCGGGAACTCCCAATACGCCAGCCCCAAATGGCCCAGCCCCTTTTGGAGGATTCTCAGTCACACTGAGGTGTGGCAGAAGATTAAAAACTGTCCTTTTATGCAGGCTAGTCCTTTCTTTTTATTTCTTGCAACTCACATTGGCCAGACACATCTGGTTAGGTTCAACCAGGGGTGCTGATTTCAAGTCTCTGTATTGGGAGGGGAAAACATAGGGTCGCAGCAAAGTTCTTGAAGTCCTGCTCTTAAAATAGATTCAGTAGAGGCAGATCCATTAGGGCAAATGGGACAACCAGCCTCAGCCTGTCCTCAGCCAGCCCCAACCTGGATGCTGGACTAGATGATGCACCAGGTGGGTCACTGACCATCAGGCTATTCTTAGCTTCTTATGCTTACCACTACCACCCCATTCCCCACAGGGGACAAGAGATGGGTGATGGCTCCCAAGATTGTAACAAGTGTGTGCTCTTATAAATATCTAGACCAGTGCTCCTACCACCAGAGCAACTAGGATCCCTGCACCTTGGTCAAAGCCACATTCTCACAAGTGTGGTTGGGCATATCCATGCGCTGATTGTCCCTCACCCTCGCTGGGATCAGAGTCTTTAAGCATGTGCAAAGTGCCTCTCCATATCCCCTTTAAAACCCATACCTCACAGCTCCTGGACTTAGGGGAAATAGCCAGGCTTCTGCTCTCAGGCCTCTTCCTTTTTAGAAAATAAGTGGCGCTAACCTCAGGGGTCTTGAGAATTTTGTGCATGATATCAGCCACGGTAGCAGGATCTTAGTCAATGAAATTTTGCTACAGGAGCCAGTGCATTAAGGATTTCCACTGGTGTGTGGTGGAGGCTTTGCCTGTTGCATACAGATTCCAATTCTGGAGGATACGGAAGGCGCAAGTTAGCAAGGAACTGCCAACCCGTCTGACAGTTTCAGTCAACAAAAAATTAATATTTTACTGTGGTCCTTAAGAACCATACAGACAGGCAATTATACAACAGGCTGGTGTCCGGACATGGGCCAGACCTGTTTACAGCAATAGCAAATGAATGAGCAGTGCTGCCTCTGCTGATTAATGTGATCGTTGGAGAGGTTTAATGTGCTGTGGGGGGGGGGGTGAAATATGCTGTCTGCTAATTATGGGCTCTGCATCAGAGTGTGCCAGCTGAGAAGGCTGTATGTGTCAATGCTGCTGAAATAGGCCCAAAATTATCCCTTGAGAGTTGCATCCCTGGCAGTTACAAGGCTCAAAATCTGTAGCTTATTATATGACACACACACACGCCAGCCAAAGTAGACCAGTGGTTTATCTAGTCCTATTTCCAAAACTGGCTGACCCTACCAGATGCCTCTGGGAAGCAGGGCATGAAGGCCCATAGTCCTCTCCTATTGTCCCCCTCCAGCAGATATGGGCAACCTGTGGCCCTCCATATGTTCTTAGACCTAGCTCCTATTAGTCCCAGCCAGCATGAACAGTGATCAGGGATGATAGGAATTGTAGTCTGGTAATTAACAGGTTGTCCTTCCCTATAGCAGCTGGTTTTCACTGACCTATTGCCTCTGAAATATGGAGCACCCTTATAGCAATCACAACTCAGAGGACCTTCTGGAGGTTCCCTCACTGCGAGAAGTGAAGTTGTGACCGCCCTGTGGAAAGGCCTCCCATCAGATGTCAAACAGACAAGCAACTATTTGACTTTTAGAAGACACCTGGAGACAGCGCTGTATCGGGAAGCTTTTTATGTTTAATGTTTTATTACGTTTTTATATGTGTTGGAAGCCACCCAGAGTGGCTGGGGCAGCCCAGCCATATGGGTGGGGTATAAATTTAACAGCAACAACAGCCCTTGATAGAGCGATCCTCCATGAATGTGTCTGCTCATCCACTTAAAGCCATAGATATGGGAGTGCTGATGCTTATGTAGTCAGAACTTATACATGTATAAGACAGACCAGGTACCTGTGGTTTCGAGCACATATTTGCCTGTGGTTCTGCCCACTTACAGTGGCGGAGGAACCCTCTCTGACACCCGGGGCAGGACACTGAGGGGCGGGACAAACCGCCTGATGACACACGCACGGCGTCCATACAGACTGTGCATGTGCAGCATCCCGTATGGAGTGTGCATGTGTGGCATCCCATACAGAGTGCGTACGTGCGGTGACCTCACTCCGTACGGGCTGCTGCTCATGAGCTGCATCCTGTACAGACTCCACATGTGCGACATCCCATACGAAGTGCACACGCACGGCAGCCCATATGTGCAGCGTGCGAGAGCGGTAGCCCAGACTCACGCCCGTATGGATGGCGTGCGAGAGCGGCAGCCTGTACAGACACCACGTGAGCAGCGCCTATACTGACAGCACGTGCCCTGGGCCACTCTACAGCTGGGGGGAAGCAGGGGCCATCTTGTCACACCTCCCAGAGTGGCACCCGGGGCGACCCGCCCCCTCCACCCCCTACTTCCCTACGCCCCTGCCCACTTATCCTCTACCCACTTTCCCCTCTGGCTCTGCCCTTCATTGGCACATGGATTCTGGCAGGTAGCTATGGACGGGTGAATCTGACTAATGTGGTTTCTCTCCATTTCTCAGTTCTTGACATTTCCACATCAGTCTGTGATTCTTTTAATTAAAGAAAAGCCTTCGTGGAAATTCATCGGAGTGAATTTCTCCTAATATGCACATTTTTGTCTAATTTTCTATAATATGATGCATTTATTTCCATTAATAGGTGCCCCTTTAATGCACACTTTGACCTAGTATATGTACTTTTGCATGCAGTACTTTCCTGGAGAATGGCACTGCAAAATTCAGAGAAGTGTGAACTTTGAAAGATGGCTGCCTTTTCGTTTACATATTCTTTTGGAAAATGTGGATTAGGTCCATTTGCCTTTATATGCACACTGAATCCAATTTCTGCCCCATCCCTACAGACTTCCTATTTGGGAATGAGGCCCACGTGGCTGAAAAACATGTGCCCGCTTTGCCATAGGTCATAACGCAGGTAATGTAAAATTAAAACAGCAGCAGCTAATGCCCAGCTCAGAGGACACCCCCAATACAACAAACACTGCTAGATGTATTCAGGGTTAATCAAAATGACAGTCAAGCACACTCATTTTAATAATCATGTGTCACATTTAAACCATTATTTGCATAATGCTCTTATTATTCGCGAGTAAATAATCTGCTTTTTTAAAAATAAAGACCAATAACTTTGTTCAGCTGGGAACGCAAGATGAACCTTCACAATGAAAGGGCAATAAACCACACGCAGTGTAATGTTCACCTTCTCTAATACTACATACGTAGAATCTTCTATTATTTCATTTTCTTCTCTCAAGTACTAGAGTGCACCGAATTAAATCTCTGAAAGCTAAGTGCACTTCTCTGCCCATGACTAGTAGTACTGAATATTCAATCCAGCCTAAGTACTTAAAACCTGGCATACCAAAGGGCAGCCATATACTCAAATCTTTTTTTTAAGGGGAAAAAATGGCAAGTAGATTGAAAGTATCACAAGTTTTGAGTACAGTCAAGCCTCGGTTGCCGAATGTAATCCGTTCTGGAAACCTGTTCATGTTTCCAAAATGTTCAACAACCAAGGAGCGGATTCCAATTAGCTGCAGGAGCCTCCTGCACTCAAGCGGAAGTAGCGTTGGATGTTCAGCTTCTGAAAAATGTTCGAAACCCAGAGCATTTACTTCCGGGTTTTCAACGTTCAGGAGCCGAAACGTTCCAAAATGGAGGCATTCGGGAGCCGAAGTTTGACTGTAGTCACCAGGGCTGGCCCTCCCATGAGGCAAGTTGAAGAAGCCTGGTAGGGGAAACAGGCTGGAGATGAATAGGCAGTGGCCACAGGCAACAAGAATAGGTGGGCCTTCAGAGTCATGGAGGAAGGGGTAAGTCTTGGTGGGCAGACAGCTGTTGAGACTCCTCAAATGGGCACAAGATATAGGACATAATATACAGTTTGAGAACTGGGAAAAGCTGTGGAAGACATTTGAAATTTACTGACTGTTCTCTTTTTTATTTTTTTAAAAAATAATTTTTATTAACCGGCCAATCAAATCAAATTAAATCACATCACATAAATTCTGAATTACAAAGCCGAATTTTAAATTTTGTTGGGGGGACCCATATTTCAAGATCCGAAGGGGGATTCTGATCATCTTCTTACTACTGCGTTAATGTCCAAATCAGTTCAAACAGAGTTCATAATTCTATCCAGTCTTATCTTGCTGTTTCCACATCACATCTTGTTCATATATTTTCTCTTTTTTCTTTATGATCTCTTCTGATAGTCTCCTTAAGCCGATAAACACCAATAATAATCCTGTGTGAATTTTTCCGTTCTTCCAATCCTCAAATCGAGATGGTTTCCATATATCATCGCCTTCATAGATAACATCGCTCTTTCCATCATTAATCTCGCAAAACTGTCGCTCTTAAGTCCCTCTAAGGAGTTTCACCCACAATATAAAAACAGCTCTATTTCTCTCTTTCTCCTCGCCGACTCAAGACCTCCGACAGATCTTCCCAATATGGCGATGGCATTTTTAACTGCGTCATTTCAAAGCTCTTATACATTCCACACTCTTCTTAAAACATGCTTTGGTTCGAAAGTTTATCTCCACACAACCTTAAATCCACAGCTTAAGTCCTTAAAACGACATTTCTGACTCGTGAGGGGAGGGGATTCTTGTTTAATCACATAAGGAAAGAAAGGAAAGTTTTTTTCCCCTCCCCCATCAGTCATTTGCCATACCGAATCTTGGCGTATCTTCTCATGTTTTATTCTTGTCTTGTTTTATCAGAGATCTCTTCTGTTAGCAGTCTTTACTCTTGCAGCTAGTGGCGCGGATCAGGGACGGCGTCCAGGAGCACCGGAATCCCACAGGAGGGCTTTGTGCCTAGTGCCCCCATCCCCACAAATTCGGGGGTGGTATAGGACACAGCAGGCAAGGCAGTCCCTCCCACCATCCTAGGGGTGGGGGGTAGGGAGGCTAATTACTCCCATCATAGCCTCCAAATTACCTCGTGTGGGTCGGAGAGATGTTATTGTCAGCCATCTTTTGATGCGCCCCCCTAGTGGCCCCCTACTGACTGACTGTTCTCTGTTGAAAGAAAACTATATGAAAATGATGGTATAATAGGTAAAGGTAAAGGGACCCCTGACCATTAGGTCCAGTCGTGGCCGACTCTGGGGTTGCGGCGCTCATCTCACTTTATCGGCTGAGGGAGCCAGCGTACAGCTTCCAGGTCATGTGGCCAACATGACTAAGCCACATGACTAAGAACCAGAGCAGTGCACAGAAACGCCGTTTATCTTCCTGCCAGAGTAGTACCTATTTATCTACTTGCACTTTGACTTGCTTTCGAACTGCTAGGTTGGCAGGAGCAGGGACCGAGGAACAGGAGCTCACCCTGGATTTGAACTGCCAACCTTCTGATCAGCAAGCCCTAGGCTCTGTGGTTTAACCCACAGCACCACCCGCGTCCCTTTAGATGGTATATTACACCAGTGCAAATAGCAAAAATGTATAAAACCGGGTCAAATACATGTTGGAAATGTAAAGAAAAAGAAGGTACTTTCTATCATATGTGGTGGGAATGTACAGAAGTTTTAAAAAATTGGGAAATGATATATAATGAACTGGGGGGGGGGAATGTTTAAAATGACATTTGTAAAAAGAAAAACCCAGAAGCATTTCTGTTAGGGATTGTAGGACAAGACCTGCCAAGAAAAAAAAATTATTTATATATGCTAGAACAGCGGCAAGAGTCTTGTTAGCACAAGGATGGAAGAATGAGGAAATCCCAACTAAAGAATAGTAGCAAGAAAAACTGATGAGCTATGAGGAATTGGCCAAGCGGACATATAAACTGCATGACAAGGACAATTGTGACTTCAAGGAAGAATGGGAACTATTTACAAATTACTTAAAAAGACAACAAAATGATTTGGACTCCTTGACTGATTCTGAATAAACATGCACAAATTTATTTGTTGAATATATGATAGATAAGGCAATGTTATGTACAATTTTACAATATGCAGAGGATAATATGTGCAAAGAAACCGTAGAGAGGAGCTGAGGGAAGTCCTTGGGGGATGGAGGGAGAGGGAGGGGAGGGGGGAAAGGGGGGAAATGTAATTGGATATATTGATTGATAATCTGGTTGCTAAAAAATTTCAATAAAAATATATTTTAAAAAGAGAGAAACTCCTCAGCAGTGGGCCTGCACAGGAAGTATCTCCAGTTCTGAAGCAGTGGTGGCCTAATGGGACCTTTCCCATCAGGGGGCAACTGGGATGGCAGCAGCAGCCCCTCTCAGCTTCCCCCAGCCTGCCACTTGAGGTGACTGCCTCCCCAAGGCTAATGGGTGGGCCAACACTGTAACTTATGCTGCCCTTCCTAAAACAATACAAAGCAGCTATCCTTCAGTATTCGCAATTCTCTGAATTTTGAAATGCAGTTCTGCAGCCCTAATGCAGAAGCAGGTATAAACACTGCCTATGGAATAATAAGGGACGCGGGTGGCACTGTGGGTTAAACCATAGAGCCTAGGACTTGCCGATCAGAAGGTCGGCGGTTTGAATCCCCGCGACGGGGTGAGCTCCCATTGTTCGGTCCCAGCTTCTGCCAACCTAGCAGTTTGAAAGCACAAAGTGCAAGTAGATAAATAGGTACCACTCCAGTGGGAAGGTAAACGGTGTTTCCGTGTGCTGCTCTGGTTCGCCAGAAGTGGCTTAGTCATGCTGGTCACATGACCCGGAAGCTGTCTGCGGACAAACGCCAGCTCCCTCAGCCAATAAAGCGAGATGAGCGTCGCAACCCCAGAGTCGGTCACGATTGGACCTAATGGTCAGGGGTCCCTTTACCTTTATGGAATAATAAATGGGAGGGTCCTTTCCGGTTCTGATTTGTATGTGCATGTTCAAATAAAAATAAAAAATACTGAAAAGGGAATGACAACATTTCAAACCAAACTCAACCAAAATCATCTTTTTGGAGTGGGGTCCAGCTTTTCTAATTGTGGCAGCTGGGACTTTTTGAACTGAAGGAAACATGAGGCTTAGATTTAAGAGCCAGCTGTTCCTCTGCACATATTTATCAAGAACAGTGCCTGACTTTTGCACATCTATTTGTATTTTATTTTATTCTTTACATTGGTGAAATGCATTTGGGTACTTATTTCAGCATTTGTCCTCCCTCCTTCAATCCTTGTTTCTCTCTTCAGATGAAGCATTTAAGATTTGAGAATGTGCAACCAACAGTCCCAGAAATCATAATAATTAAGTTTTTGTTGACATTTTCAAACCTCTTGAGTTAAACTGCTTCTTACAGCTTCTGGCTTGTGCAGCACCACTCGAGGGAATGAATCGTAACATGGATTGAGAAATCTCCTCTTATCTGTTTCTAACATCTGTCCATCTAGGTGTTCCATTTTTCTGTCTCTTTCTGTTAGTATGGCCATGGGATTTATTTATTTTTTACGACATCCTTTTGCTGAATGGGGAGAAGGATTAGAAGGCTCCAAAATCAACCTTCCCTGTTTGCAATTTTATATATTCAACGCTTAACGACTTTTATTTCATTTTGGTCTCACCTTTCAACCTTGTCATCAAGACTGTTTTTGCAGCAGTTTGAAACAGTGTAAATTAAAAATAATTAAAAAAACCATCGCATTACAGGTAAGTCCAAATCGCAGCTAAGAAAACAGCAGGTGGTTGCTTAAAAGCCTTTAAAATACATTAACGGCTGCTGAAAACTTGACTAAAAACACACATCTTAAGGGGGCATCTAAATAGCTGATGCCCGGCGAATGTACATGAGGAAAGTATTGTGCAGGGGGGGTCTGCCACACAAAAGGCCCCCTCCCAAGGAGCCATCTGCCTCACATCTGCAAGTAGGGGAGCCTGGAGCAGGGCCTCAAGAAGAAATATTAACAATTGGACATGTTGATATGTTTCACATGGCTTGCCCAGTGGTGACTTCCAACTGAATGTGTGGGCTGGTTCAATCTCTGCTCATCAGTTGATGCATTGGGATTAAATCCTTCTGCCTGCCTACCCTCCAACATTTCTCTGATGAAAATAGGGGCATTAATAAATAAAATAATAATAATAATAATAATAATAATAATAATAATAATAATAATATACCATGCCCAGTCTGGGCAGCTTCCGACATATATACAGTGGTACCTCGGTTTTCCAATGTAATCCGTTCCAGAAGACCATTCGAGTTCTGAAACGTTCGAAAACCAAAAACTCAACAGCCAACAGCTAGGCCGCAGGATCTTACACTCAATGGAAGCCGCGTGGCACGTTTGACTTTTGAGGCGTGTTCAAAAAACGAAGCATTTACTTCCAGGTTTATGGCGTTCGTAAACTGAAATTTTTGTCAACGGAGGCATTCAGAAACCGAGGTACCACTGTAAAACTATAATACAACATTAAATATTTTTTAAAAAACTTCCCTATACAGAGCTGCCTTCAGATGGCTCAGAGGTCGGGTAACTCCATACCCTCCAACATTTTTCCGATGAAAATAGGGACGTCCCAAGGAAAAGCGGGACATTCCAGAATCAAATCAGAAACTGGGGCGGTTTCTGTAAATCTGGGCCTGTCCCTGGGAAATAGGGACACTTGGAGGGTCTAGAGCAGTGGTTCTCAACCCGTGGGTCCCCAGATGTTGTTGGACTACAACTCCCATCATCCCTGAGCACTGGCCTTGCTAGCTAGGGGTGATGGGAGTTGTAGTCCAACAACATCTGGGGACCCATGGGTTGAGAAAGGCTGGTCTAGAGCATTGCCAGAACTACTTGAGCTGTTTTTGAAGCATCTCCCCACCCCAGCCTCTTATAAAAAGAAAGTGTAGTCTTCAACTCCAAGCCCTGCATCCCATGAATCAACTATAATGAGTCTAACTCGTCAGAAAGCAACACTCAGGAAAGCTTTAGCAGGAATGAAGGGGGGGGGAGTTCCCGGTTCCTTGCCGTCGGCTTCCCTCCAACTCAGGCCTTCAAATTTATTGTTTTGTTGCTATAGACTTTTTCACAGATGAATGGCCCTATTGCTTCAAATAAAAGCTCTTTCCATCTCCCCAGCACTTTCTGACACCGGAGGCACTGCTGATGATATGTTAACAGCCAAGAGGAGCTGTAGGTTTGGAATCAAGCCCAGTGCAGTAATAAGGTCTATACTTAAACATGCAGGCAATGGGTCCTGATGTGGGGAACGTCCCAGACTGATGCTGCAGTAGAAACAGGTAGTAGCAGTGGCAGAGAAACATGCTGCAGCCCCCAGAGCGGAGATCAGGCAGGGGCGCGGCTGGCGCATGTCCTAGGAGGTGTGGCGCATTGTCTGCTGGGGTGTGGCGTGTAGGCGCAGGGGGCGTGGCACACGGTGCAGGGGCATGGCGTGTTGCCCATGGGGGCGTGGCGGGCGGGCGGGCAGGGTTGCACGGCGTGCGTCCCTAGGGGCAGCCACGATGGCACCCCTTTCCCAAATAATAATAATAATAATAATTTATTATTTATATCCCGCCCATCTGGCTGGGTTTCTCCAGCCACTCTGGGCGACTTCCAACAAAACACTAAATTACAATAACCTATTAAACATTAAAAGCTTCCCTAAACAGGGCTGCCTTTAGATGTCTTCTAAAAGTTTGGTAGTTATTTTTCTCTTTGACACCTGGTAGGAGGGCGTTCCACAGGGCAGGCACCATTACCAAGAAGGCCCTCTGCCTGGTTCCCTGCAACTTGGCCTCTCTCAGCGAGGGAACCGACAGAAGGCCCTCAGCGCTGGACCTCAGTGTCCGGGCAGAACGATGTCACTCGGTGCGGTGCGCTCCCCTGCCCCCTCCATACACCAGTGGGTAGTAGAATGGACTATGCTGCTTCAGAGCAATGGTTAGAGGAAAATCAGCAGCAAAGGTAAATGAGAACATCATGGTGAAAGTTTTCACATACTCAGAAAAAGAAGGAACTTTTTATCATCTGTGGTGGGAATGTAAAAAAGTAAAACGCCTCTGGGAAATGATATATAATGAGATGAAAAAGATGTAGAAATATACATTTGAAGAAAAAAAACAGAAGCATTTTTACTTGGTATGGTAGGAGAAGATATTAGCAGACAAGATAATAAATTGTTTTTATATGTGATAACGGTGGCAAGAGTATTATTGACACAGAAATGGAAGCAAGAATTACCGACAAAAGAAGAGTGGCAGATGAAATTAATGGACTGTGCAGAATTAGATAAAATGACAGGAAGAATTCGAAACCGGTGGGATCAGAGGTTCTTAGAAGACTGGAGTAAATATACAAACTATTTGAAAATCAACTGTCATCAATTGAATATGCTAGTAGGACTGCAAGAAGTTTTGTAAGGAGGACTATATAAAATATTGCAGGTAAAATTTATGAAAAGGACTATTGGTTATGGATTTTTAAAAGTAATAGTGAAAATAATGAAATGCAAGACTAAGTGATGAAGAATGAAAATCATTAGGCGTAGCTGATGGAAGTCCTAAAAATATTGTATAAGAGAAGATGTTATGTGATATTTGAAAAATGTGTGTGTGTGTGTGTGTGTGTGTGTGTGTGTGGTAAATTATGGACCTAATAGGTATCTAAAGCCATTTGCACATAACAAAATATGTATTTTATCAAAGTAATTGTTGAACTTATCTTATATTTTGGAAATACACATCCAGGGGTTTTTTTTCTTTAATTGTTTTTTAAGGCCCCCAAGAGAGTGGGGCCCTAAGCTATAGCTTGTTTAGCTTATATGTAAATCTAGCACTGATGTAAGCTGCCTAGAGTGGCTGGGAAAACCCAGCCAGATGGGCAGGATATAAATTATATTATTATTATTATTCAATTTGTCTACCTAATTTATTAGCTCCTCAGAGCTTCAGGTGACACCCTTTCCCAGTCTTCCCTGAACATAAGGGGAAGATTCATTCAGTCCACATGTTCACTTCCCAAATCAACAGAAGAATCGAAACACCATTCCTTGAAATTTGCAGTTCTCCTAATTGTTCAGTGTAGTTCTCCAATCAAACAACGCATACACCAGGGTAAAGTGTACATAAAATGCAAATATTTGTGAAAACAACATATACAAAATGTGTTATTTGGGGGGGTGTATATTGGGCATAGAAATGTGCAATATTAGGATAAATTTGCATTAATATGCTGATGAATATACCATGAGGACTTCCTTTTTTTATATAAAAATCATGAACTTAGGTGGTAAAGTGGAGAACTGAACTTAAGGTCAGAAAAAATGAGAAACTGAGCAGTCCACTATCTGACAGTGACTGAATGCTCTTTCTAATTTGCTATTAAATGGTTAACGACATTGATTAAAACAAACCAAAAATATTCCGCCAAGAGAAAAACCAAAGAAAGCCAAGTGACCCCCCAACAACAGCTGCTATTTAAAAGAAAAAGAAGAAAAAAGGGTAGTTTGTGTAAGGAAGTAAAAAGCAGATCCTGCTGTTATTGCCATTTTCATGAAAATGTCAAGCAATATTCATATCAGTATAGCTTTCAAGCCCCAATTGCCTGAACATATGTTCTGGAACATTAATATGTGAAGGGGAAATCACTGCACAAGCACACATTTTCAGCACAGAAAAGCTTTGCTGCTTATATGGAGTACAGATGGCAAATTGTTCTTTATAAGAATTGTTTTTCTGGATCAGACCAAAGGCTAACTCGCTGCATCCTTCACTGGCAATTTGTGGCGCGCACCAAATTCAGACAATTTTCGAAATGAAATGAACTGCTTTGACTGGATTTGGGGCTTCTCCGAGCAAAGTGGGATGAGCCGACATCTCCAAAAATTGGGGGGGGTGACCCAAAAACACTGCAGACAGTGGCTGGATCTGGACACGTCAAAGAAGCGATTCAGTTAGACGTGTTGCAGACCTCAAACAGAGAAATCCCATTGGCAAAAGGCGGAACTCCACAGCGCCATCGGGTGTCACAGTGTTATAACACATATAGAGCACTTTATCTTTATGAATGTAACTGAGTCCAGGGTGTCTGCAAAAATAGAAATGTTGTTCCTCAAGTCTGCCATACAGGCATCTCCCTACTTGCGTGTGTTTGACGGGAAATAATTAAATAAATCGATTTAAACTTTGGGGTACCGGTTTACCTTTGAATCACAGCCCTCTACATCATCCTGCAGCAATGAGGAAGGCTGAGAACCACCATTCATGCCTGTCTGCTGCTTTTTTAAAGAGCTTTTCTAGGGTTTACAGAGGTTTAAAGGATGCTTACAGGCTTTTTAGTTGGTGTCCCCCACTATATGTGATTTCCGGTATATACATAACCCCTGTATGCTGGTTCCGAGGGTTAACCATGCAGCGAAGTCTGAGTCCAGTCTGAGGTCGAGCGTGCAGTATGGAGGCTGTCCATCAAGGCTGAAGCTGGGTCCAAGGCAGGGAGTTGGGTGGGGTCAGGAACTCTGGCAGAAGAGCAGTATAGGGTGCAGGCAGGAACAGGCTACCAACAACGTTGCTTCCACAACCTGGGACTGGGGCTGGCTGGCTTTCATCTGCCCCAAGGCATAGGGCAGCCCCGGTCCACAGGTGACTCGCCTCTCCTGGCCTGGAGGCGAGCACTCCTCCTGCGGGAACTTAGTTCCCTCCGTCTTTCTGCCCTGAGCCTCTGCAGCTCAGGAGAGGCTGGAGGGTTACCGGACCCAGAGGCAACCTCAGCTTCCCCTGACGGGGCTGAGAGTGGAGCACCTGCAGGCAATGGGTCCTCCATTCACCTCAGGAGCCAGAGCAGACTCAGCTGGTGCCTGCACCTGAGGATCCAGCACAGGTGAGGACCCTTCAGGCTCAAGCCCCAGCCCCGGCTCAGCTAGTTCTGGAGGCAGGGTCTTCTTTTTGCAGGCTGGGATTCCTCAGGTTCAGCCTCCGAGTCCGAATCCCAGGCCATCACACCCTGTGTCAGTGGGGAGATGCCTGTATATGTCCTATTCTTGCTGCATCCTTTTGAACAGGCACAGGCAAACTCCAGCCCTCCAGATGTTTGGAACTACAATTCCCATCATCCCTGACCACTGGTCCTGTTAGCTAGGGATGATGGGAATTGTAGTCCATCTGGAGGGCCGGAGTTTGCCTATGCCCGCTTCTGAGGAGGATCTTCATGGAATTTGGGGGGCAGACCCTTCCTTGAAAGTACAGGGCGGCTTGTCCTCTGCCCCATAGATGGCACCCCTGCCTGCAGCTCTGCTCACTTTCTATCAAGCAGAGAAAAAGCTCTCCAACACTCTATTCAACTTAGCAGTGTTCACAGTGGATTCTGAAAGACAGCAATCTTGCTTGACGCAAAATGGAGTCTCTCCTTCTCTAGGTACCTGCCTCCCATGTGAACCAACGTTAGCCAATCACATGAGAACTACTGGAGAACTCTCAAGAATTCATTTACCAACCAATCAAATTCAAATCCATAGTAACGCATACAAGCATTTACAATTTCAGTGAATTAAATTACTATACTTAAAAATTTGGGGGTTGTTGGGGGAGCACATGCCAAAAGAGAGTGTGTCTACCTTGCATATTCTCATTCATGCATCCATGACAATCAAACCCAGACCCACAACCAGGGCCGAATTTAGGTTTGATTAGGCCCTCAGCTACTGAAGGAAATGGGGCCCTTTATATGTCCAGCTGTTCTTTGTCAACAGGAAATAGTCACTGGTTTTTTTTTGTTGAATATATGCTAGATGGTGATTTGTGGACCTAACAGGTATCTAAAGCCATTTGCACATGAAGAATGTAGGCACCCTATAAAGTGGTACCTCGGGTTACATGCGCTTCAGGTAACAGACTCCGCTAACCCAGAAATAGTGCTTCAGGTTAAGAACTTTGCTTCAGGATGAGAACAAAAATCGTGCTCCGGCGGTGCGGCAGCAGCGGAAGGCCCCATTAGCTAAAGTGGTGCTTCAGGTTAAGAACAGTTTCAGGTTAAGAACGGACCTCTGGAACGAATTAAATACTTAACCCAAGGTACCACTGTATATAGAAATGAGCAAAGCAGTGGTATTTTAGGGAGCCGGCGAGGCCCATTACTTACATCATAGGAGCTTACACAACACAAAACACTATATGTAGGTTTTATTTTATTTGTTTTTTATCTTATATTTTGGAAATGTACATCCAGTTGTTTTTTTCCTTTAAATTTTTTGGGGGCCCCCAAGAGAGTGGGGCCCTAATCTATAGGCACTGCCACAGCACTCTCTTAGCCGATCTGTACAGATCAGCTAAGGAAGGGTGTTATCAGCCACTCACCTCATGGCGGATCTGATGACCACAGACGGCGCAATTTGCATCCACATCAGAGCACTATGTGTGAGTCGTTTCATAAACCTCTATTCTGTCACCTCTTGCTAACCTTCTATCTAACCTCAAAAGCCCCATCCATGAATCTGGGGCCTTCCACAGGGGAAGCATATTCTGTGCCCCTGAGCTACAGTCCTCCCACTCTAAATACTAATGACCATCAACAAGTGATACCTGCCACACAGTAAGAAACAGCTGATATATCCCTGAAGGGATAATTCAATTTGCATCAGCTACATTCATTTGCCTTGGCTCCATCATTTGGGACACGCATCCGTTTCTGCCAAGGCCAGGGGTGTCCCTGCTGCTGCTGCATTTTGCCACATCCTCTACTCATTTATTTGACAGGAAAGAGGATTACGTTGGGGCGATAAAAATCAATACCCTGCTCATTGCTGGATTAGAACACCTTGCTAATAATAGAGGCAGGTAATTAGAAGTGCATTGCTTTCCTCTGTTTGCCAAAAACACTTATCTCTCTTATTCCTGTAAGAGCAGCACATGGTAGCAGGGAGAGGAGAACACACGTTTACATCTAATTTGCTACTAGCATCAGAAGAACATGATTCGTCGTTGGGTTATATTTAAACTTAATTAAGAATTGCTCAAACAAGGCTGCAAAATCTTGGCATATGGCATATATTAACCACCTGTTTAATGTGGTCGAATTCTTATGTTCACGTGTAGCTTGCTGACACAGTAATTTCTCAATCATGGAAAAGCAAAATGTTCTGCAGAATATATTTTTTAGAAGCATTTTCTAACACACTGTGCAATCAGCTTAGAATCAGCCTATGGGCATACACACCATACATTTGAAGCACTGTTAAAGCAGAGGTGTTTCCCTGGGAGCTGTAGTTTAACAGAGCTATGATTCCCGGCACCTTTTACAAACTACAGCTTCTGGAAATATTTGGGGGGGGACCATGTGTAGGGATGTAACTCACTGTTCTGTACCTTTTTTGTCTTTGGATCACATGATTGTTTCTCAAAGTTGCTCCATTGCAGTTCACGATTCATCAAATGTATACAATCTCAGCCCAGTCTGGCGATCTATGAAAACAACAAATCCAGTCAAATTCTTCCTCTGTGAAATAGGCTTCCATATTTCTGCTTCATCCTCAGGGCCCTTGAGAATTTCTTGAGAATTTTGATGGGTGGGTTTCTGTTAAGTTGTGGGTGAACATATCAGACAACACAGCGATTCTTCAAACAGCTCTTGTTTATTCACAGGCCAGAACTGAACTGAATTGAAGGGTTCAGCCAGCCTGCTTATATAGAGCTCCACTAGAACGCAACAGTAACCATTTTCTGTAACTATCCAATCACTGAACGTCACTTTCAATCCCTTATTTGCATATGTGGACCTGAACTAGCTACAGTATCCCCCTGCTGGCCCAGGGTGAGAACTTCGGTACATAACAGTTTCAAATGAATCATTATTGTGAAGAGGCCTAGGGTTGTGTGTATGTGTTTCCTTTCCAGCAAATGTTTCTCCAGCACTCTGCAGCCTCCCTGGGTGCTCATTCCTTCTTATGTGAAAATCCTCACAGGAGGGGTTACTTCGGGGAATATTCACCTGGGCTTTAAATGAAGCATTGCCATCTGGGAAGGCTGCACAGTGCAGACCACTGGCAAGATGATTTGTAGAATGAAAGAAGGGACACTCACAAAAATCCACCAACCACATCAGAAGCACAACAGAAAACTTGCACCGCACCCATATATTTAGGGGAAGGGATGTAGCTCAGCAGTAGTGTTTCTGCTTGTCATGCAGAATGTCTCAGGTCCAATCCTCAGCCATCTCCATGTGGGGCTGGGATAGTTCCCTGCCTGAAACCATGGGGAGGTGCTGCCTGCCAGTGGAGACACTGTTAAGCTAGATGGGCTAATGATCTAATTCAGTATAAGTCAACTTCCTAGATATGTAAAGATGACATTCATTTTAACAGGTAAAGTTTAAATTGTGTGCATGTGTCTGTGTGCGCACATGTAAAATTAATGGCTTTATGTAATGTTTTGAAATGTTTGAGGTCTACCTGTTTTCAACTTGTGGCTTTTTATATATAATCTTAATGTATATTTTATATTTTACATAAACTGCTGAACAGGTTTGTACAACTAAGCAGTATACAATCCCTGTTAAAAGAAGAAATATTTCACCAACATTTTCTCTCCAGAGGTCTTTAAGCAGAGGCTTGACAACCATATGTCAGGAGTGCTCTGATGGTGTTTCCTGCTTGGCAGGGGGTTGGACTCGATGGCCCTTGTGGTCTCTTCCAACTCTATGATTCTATGATTCTATGATTCCTCTTTGATAACTTTTAAATGCTATTTCTTTTCTCACTGACTGACTTTGTTTGTTTGTTGCATGTGTATCCCTCCTTTTTCTTTAAGGAGCTTAAGGTATTGTACAAGACTTTCTCCCTCACAACAACCCTGTCAGGTAGGTTAGGCTAAGAGGCAGTGACTCGGCTCAAGGTCACCCTCTTGGCTGAATGAGGATTCAAACCTTGATCACCCACTTCCTGGTCTACCTCTCTAACCATTGCACTACAGGCTATTTTGTTTTTCTGTGTTACAGGGATTATGCACAGCCTAGACAGATGCTCAGGCCCACTGCTGCTGCCCTGTGGAACCAGCAGTCTTTTGCTATCATTTTGACCAAAGCTCTCAGCCAAGCTTCTTATTTCTGACCGGCCAGTAATAAATCTCAGCTGATGCTACTTGCGTTTATGGTCACAGCAAAGGCTTATTATTTTTCATGATGAACCATAATACATTCTTTGCCCATATTAAAGTAGAGTTAGACAGCTTGCTCTCAAAGTATCCATCGATGTCTCCTGCATACTAAAGAGGCACCCAAGTCACACTTCGGGAATTTATTAGACCTCGCCGGCCACAGCAGTCTCTGTTTGTTGGTACTCATGGCCAGCTTTTGCAAGCAAAACCGCTGCCTAAGTGCCAAGTTGTGTAGCATCCAAAACGGCTGTACAGGGGGGGAAAATAGTAATAACAACTCGACTCTTAATAATGCCATCTGTATTGGAACATATTGTTTACCATTCCAGGAAGCAGAAACAGCATTTTGTAGAACTTCTCATGCTAACTGATGCATTATGCAAATAGAATCCTCAATTTCAAATGGGGGGAAAATTGGGGGAGGAGAAGGTTTGAATCCACTCAAGTGTGGAAGTTCAGAAAACAGTGCAAAAAACCTGCACAACAAATCATTATCTTTGCAATCACACACACACACACACTATGGCCAATCTTATAGTTCAAGGCATTACACAGGATATAAAATACAATCTTGTTTGTGTGGTGTTTGTGTACAGGGCAGTTGTTTGTTGATGGGGAAGTGGGGCCAGAATTTTAATACCCTAGCAACTTTGCATCTGCTTCCTAGAATAGCCCCCCCCCTTTTTGGAAAGACAACCCCAACCCACAAGTAGAGTTGGGGGAGAATTCTCATTCAGTTTGCATTTAAAGGTGAACCTATCTAGTTTGCAGTTCCAAAGACAATATGTAGACAAAAACACAACTCTCCTTTGACATTTGCACTTTTGCAAATTTTGCAAAGCAGTTCTCCAGCCAGGTAATGTGAACAAAAATGCATATGCTAGGGTAAAGTGTACATTAAAATGTATGTGTTAAAGAGAGTAGCATACAGAACTGGGTTACTTTAGGAAAATCTGTATTGGAAAAATGTATGTATTTGGAGAAAATTGCACTAAAATGCTGGTGAAAGGCCTCCAGCTGTAGTGTTGCTATCAAGAATGCCCTTCTCAACTGGCAAAGGTAGGCCAAAACTCTCTCAAGTAGATACCGTATTTTTCGCTCTATAGGACGCACCCGACCATAGGACGCACCTTGTTTTGGAGGGGGAGAACAAGAAAAAAAATTCTCCCCCTCTCTGCTCAGCACCCCTTCAGCGAAGCGGCAGGAGAAATGGAGCCCCTTCCATTTCTTCTCCCGCTTCACTGAAGGGGCTCTGCGCAGAGAGGGAAAACCGTGCAGTGCCTCTCCAGCGAAGCGAAGCCTGGAGAGCAAGAGGGATCGCTGCGCACCGACCCCTCTCGCTCTCCAGGCTTCAGAGAAAGCAATGTGAAGCCTCTGGAGCGAGGAGGGAGCACCCCCTCTGCACTTCGGAGGCTTTGCGTTGCTATCGCTGAAGCCAAGGAGCCTGCATTTGCTCCATAAGATGCACACACATTTCCCCTTAATTTTTGGAGGGGGAAAAGTGCATCTTATAGAGAGAAAAATACGGTATATCAAATGGTAGCTCAAGAAGATCTGTGCAACTATAGGACACGCTTGCCTACTCAGGACTAAGCGTATTGTGTTCAGTGAAACTTACTCCTAGATAAGTGTGCATATGAGTGCAGCCTCAAAGAAAAGGAGAGATCAAGAATTATCATCACTGTATGATGACGTATGTGGTACCACTCTCCTCTCCTTTTGTCACAACTAACCCAGAGAGAGCCGCTGCCAGATAATTCTGGGCTAGACTTGTGACCTGGTACATGATAATTTTTATGTTGCAAGGACGGATATGTACCAGCTTGCCTCACCCCACAGCCATGTGGTCAACAAATCTATTTCCACACGAAGTCGGTTACTCTTTGATGTTTCTAAAATCCATTCTTTCAGAGCTACCCAGGTCACAGTAAGTGCAAATTGAGGATTCAATTTCAGCACTGGAGAGCGTCCTAGCCAGCCAGCACTTCGTTTTGTGAGGGTGTAGCATCAAACTAAAAGCATTACCCGTTTTCTCTCGCAACGTGTTTACCTCTCCAGGATTGAAAACACACACCAAAATCACAGCACAGCTACCAGAGAGATAATTAGGTGCTTTATATACCTATAATCAAACAAATTTCCCATCTGTACACAAACATACTTCTCCTTCTGGCTACAGTGAAGCTCCTAATCAGGAGAAGGTACTGGGGAAACATTCCCCAAATGACTGTTTGTTGTTCTTCTGATAATACTTCTGGCCTGATCCTGTGCACAAAGGGAATGCATAGAATGGGGCACCAATCCCTGCAGTCCAATGCACAACTGATAGCACTGCAAGAACCACGAGACCCAATTCTGACAACAGCCCAGAAATTGCCATTGTTGACAGCAGGAGACAAGCCTCTGCCTACCTTGCAGAACTTTCCTATTGTTTCCATGTGAGGGTATTCAACTAAAGCAGGTTTCCTCAACCTCGGCCCTCCAGATGTTTTGAGGCTACAATTCCCATCATCCCTGACCACTGGTCCTGCTAGCTAGGGATCATGGGAGTTGTAAGCCAAAAACATCTGGAGGGCCAAGGTTGAGGAAGCCTGAACTAAATATTCGCACTAGCACAAGGGTTAGCAGTAGTGCAACAACTGGAGGAGGACTCCCCTGCTCAGCGCCTGAGGGCCCCAGTCCTGCCACTCACCACCTGGCCCAGGGCAGGGCCTGATGGGCTCTATAAAGGACTGCCGCTGCCGCTGCTGCTGCTGGGCAGAGAGGGCTCCGTCTTCTTTTGTTTCTGTTTTTTGTTTAAATTGCTGGGGTTTTTTACCTATGCCATTTTAAACTGGGATATTAATGTTGTATTCTTAGTTTTAGATTTTGATTTATGTGGAAATTGTTTCCCATTTGGTTGAGTATTTTTTTGATGTGGTTTATTTATTGTTTATGACTTTTGTAATTATGTAAATCTTGTCATGCTGTAAGCCTCTGTGGCATTTGCCCTCCTAGGTGTGTGACATCATACTGGGTCTTAAGGAAAGGGTTAACTAAGTGTAAAATGATTAACCCATAGGAACCCAAGGGGAGGAGTTAGAGTCAGAGTTGCTAAGAAGTCAGTCTGGAGTTAGAGAAGGGAGAGGGAGGATAAGTCTGTGGGTTGGGCTAGTTTAGTGTGAGAGAGTGAGAGAATCTGTTAAGAGGAGTCAGTCAAACAGTTGGGATAATCAGTCAGAAGGTATTAGGAAGGTATAGGCCGGTAAAGAAACTAAGGTTAAGAAACTGACAAGAAAAATTATATGAAACCATAAACTTGTTAATGCTTATAAAATAAACTTGTTTATTTGGTTTAATGTTAACAACTGTCTGGACTCAGTGTGTACCCGAGAGAAACAGGTTGGTGGCAGCGGGGAAGCAAGCACAGTGGTGGCACAGGGATCAGTAGACCGTCAAACGTCCGGTGACCCTGTGCGATCACCACAGCCGCCTTGAGCATTGTTTTTTTAACTGTGGAAAGGCAGCATACAAATAAAAAATGATGATGCTGATGAACCCCTGTTCTCTCCTTGCATGTGCCCTGCACTGTCTCTAGATTTGGTCTAAAGGGTTGAGGGAACCTCAAGAAGTGTTTTAGGAGGCACGCAGGGGGAGGAGAACATCCCCTTGCACAGGGGAAAGTCCTTGAACTAATGGAAAGTTACACAAGAACATAGGAAGAGTTTGCTGATTCAGGCCAATGGCCTATCCAGCCCAGCATCCTGGTCTCACAGTAGCCAAGGAGATGTTGGTGGGAAGTTTGAGTTCTCCTTAGTGCTATGTTGAATAGCCACTGCTATTTTTTTCAGGCAAGGATGAGTGAGTAGTATCCACAGTTCAACAGGCCTCAGAACAATGTAGTCCAGTGGCTCTCAACCTGTGGGTCCCCAGATGTTGTTGGACTACAACTCCCAACATCCCTGAGCTCTGGCCTTGCTAGCTAGGGGTGATGGGAGTTGTAGTTCAACATCATCTGGGGACCCACAGGTTGAGAAAGGCTGGTGTAGTCTAAAAACTCCCCTAGATTTAGTTTGTCTTTCCATTAAACATTTCTGCAATCCAGCTCTCTGTAGCCTCACCAGCTTCCCACGCTTCCTGATCTGGAATAGTCTTCTGGAAGGTGTTCGCTCCTACATTGCAGTGGACTGCACTAAATGACTCAGTTCTCTTCCAGCTTGACAATTCTATGATGTCTTTCCCCTGGAATTTAAATGGAAGTGTGAGAAGCCAGGGTAACTATACATTGCCAAGCATCTGGGATGGCTGCGCTTGCTCATTTTGTTTTTAAGGGAAATACTTCCTCTTGCCTTTTTTTGTAAAAAAAAAAAACCAACACCTTTCATGCTGGATTTCATTAAAAATAAATACAGTGTGCTTTTTAAAATAAATTTATATAACAATGAACAGCTGTTAGGCCCACAGCAAACAGCCTCACAACCTTCCTGACCTTTGACAAAAGCCCAGGTGAGAACACCATTAGTTTTTTTCTGGAAGTACATAAGAAAACTGCAGAGTACAGACCATTGGGGAGATAATTTGCAGGATAAAATAAAGGAAAGAACACTCACAGACACTCTTTCTGCCACCTTATAAGTAAGGTTAAGTGCAACATGAAAACCCATGGGAATTTCACAAAAACTGTTGTTCACCTTCGATAATTTCTAAGTGCAGTTTATTTCTCAGCAACTGGCAGAGAAAAGTCAGCAGAAATTATCAGCTTCGTGCACTAAAAGATCACAACTGGCAACAGCGACAAACAATGAAACTCACCAAAGAACATTTAGTCCTACAAACCTGTTGAAGCAAGCTAATCTCACCCATCTTCCCGAAAATTAAAAGGGAAGGCTTCGCTTCAACAGGCCTCCCAAGGGAGAGGGCTCAATAATCTGAGAGCCACGTCCAAGAAGGTCCTGTACTCACCTGCCATATATTAGATGGGAATGGGACAATGAGAAACTTTATCATTGCTGCCGCCTTAATCTAATTCTTCTTTCTGTGGCTGCAACTGCTTTAAGTCTTTTTTATATTAAAACAAAAACAAAAAACCAACCACCTGAAGATCTAACCACATAGACTACATCCTAATGTTTTAATGTTGTATTTTAATCTTGTTTTTTAAATTGTATTTTAATCAACTTTTTTTTCATTATTGGTTGTTAGCTGCCCTGAGCCCGGTCTTCGCTGGGCAGGGCAGGGTATAAATGAAATTTTATTATTATTATTATGATATGGTTTGGAAAACTCTTGGAAAAATACCTTTGCTTGGAAATAAAGTCCTACCAATGCAAAACATGATAAAAATAATCTCTGAAAATATTTCCTTTGCAAAAAAAAATTTCTCTTGAGCCCCACTGAAATCAGTCATCTTAAGGCTGAAATTGACAGATTCATCTATCCCTAGCCAAAGGAGAGGTTTCTCCCTTTCCTTTCCTTTCCTTTCCTTTCCCTTCCTTTCCTCTCCTCTCCTCTCCTCTCCTCTCTTCTCTTCTTTTCCCACCTCCAGCAAAAATAGGAAGGACAATGAAACTGTAAAATAAACGACTGAGATTGATATTATGACTCAGTGACAACCAAAGCCTTGGAAAGAAATGGTTTTTAACGCTTTTTTGTGAGAAGCTTCCAAGTGCCCATTTAAACTTTCTGTAGAAGCAAAGTTCGGGCACAAACGTCAGGAGGTGAGGATTGTTCTAAAGAAGAAAAGGGATTTTTAATATTCGCCATACCTCCCAATTAGGTTAATCCACATATCTAAAAGTAATTAATGGAAAAGAAAAGAAATCAATGACTTCAACATAATAACTCCTTAGCTAAAAAAAAATCAAAATCAGAGTAGGTACATTCATCCTCTGATGAGCCTTTTGCCTGCAATAATTGGTTAGGTCAGATAGATGTATGCTCTTGATAAATTTTGCAAGACAAATGAGCTTGGGAAGTTGCCTTGTTTCAAAGCAAAAATTAGGTATTATTCAAAAATGGCTGAGTTCCTGTGTCAGGCTAATAGGATTCCAGACACTATAAAGTAGGATGGGGCTGAAAAAAAGAGTTTAGAGATGTTCAGTGATGTACTCATATTCCAGAAAGTTTTCCAGGTTCTGTCTCCCTCAACAAAATATGTTGAAAGAGCTTTAGATATTAGGAGTGGGCTTAAATGATTTACACTTCTCAAAACCCCATTTCCTGGTAGACTATCTATCAGATGTGATCTATACACAGACACACAGACACAAATATGTCTGCCGTACTTCTTTCAAGCATTAGAAGGGGAAGCAACTCGCCTTGCAGATTGTTCTCAGAAGGAGGCAATATGCCTTTTCTGAGAGCCCAGACTTTCCCAGTCTGGTGCCTGAGTCAGGGGCAAGCGAAAATTGTTGGACTGAGAAGCAAGCTGAAGTCAATCCTGAGATGCAAGGTGCTCTATTAAGGTGGTTGTGTGTCCTACTTTTCAGAGGACAGTCCTCTATTCGAAGGAAGGGCAGTCCATTCAGGTGCAGGCTGCATGCACAAGGCAGTTTGACGCATTTCCTCCAGTGCTTACCTAACTGTTCATTTCCATGTCACAGCTGAGCTTTCACACATAATAAAAAGCCACTTCTGGAAATGTAGCAGAATATAGTGGAAATTTAGCACTCATTTCCATGCTAGTTGGTCCTAACAGCTGACACATTTTCTCTTAAAGGGAGAGAGTGATTCCAGGAAGAGGCGTTTGGGGTGCTGGGGTGGAGAGAGTAGTACCTCTCTTGGGGAACTCCTTCCAGGGTAGTTTGCCCACATTTGGTCCTTATCCTGAACTCAGTTCTCACCTGTGACTCCTAGAAGCTGTCAGCATGTGACAGCAGCCACAACACAGGAAACAGCTTTGACTGGCTGGCTAAACCAAGCCAGTTAAACGAGGGACTTGCCCTGCATGTGAAGACAGGCTCTGGCAGATTGAGTGAGTGAGACCAACAGTGGGTCCAACACCCAAGAAGGCAGCTTCTGCACGTTCTGTAGAGAGAAGTGAGGGGCAGATGGGACTCATCAACCTGGGAAGGGAGCCCATCTGGGAAGAAGAAAACTCTTAATACTAAACCTTTGCTGCCTTGTGGGATATCTTCAGAAGATAAGGCGGAAGGGTTAAATACTGCACAAATCCAGAGCTGAGTCCCTAACACAGTTGGATGGTTCTAATTACAGGTAGATAGCCGTGTTGGTCTGCTGTAGTCGAAACAAAAAAAAAATTCCTTCCAGTAGCACCTTAGAGACCAACTAAGTTTGTTATTGGTATGAGCTTTTGTGTGCATGCACACTTCTTCAGATACACTGAAACAGAAGTCAACAGACCCTTATATATAGTGAGAGGGTGGGGAGGGGTATTACTCAGAAGGGTGGTGGGAATGGGTGATTGGCTGATAGGTGTGGTAAACCTGTTGATGAATTGCAACTTATTGCCAGACTTAAAACCATGGAGAGACCTGGTCTGAATAGAGACATTGGATTCTTATTTCATTATACATGATAAAGCTACCGTATTTTTCGCTCTATAAGACGCACTTTTTCCCCTCCAAAAATTAAGGGGAAATGTGTGTGCATCTTATGGAGCGAATGCAGGCTCCACGGCTTTTGCTGAAGCCTGGAGAGCGAGAGGGGTCGGTGCACACCGATCCCTCTTGCTCTCCTGGCTTTGCTTCGCTGGAGAGGCGCTGCGCAGCTTTCCCTCTCTGTGCAGCACCCCTTCAGCGAAGTGGGAGGAGAAATGGAAGGGGCTCCGATTCTCTTGCCGCTTCGCTGAAGGGGCGCTGTGCAGAGAGGGAGAGAATTTTTTTTTTTCTTGTTCTCCCCCTCTAAAACTTGTGGTCCGGTGCGTCCTATAGAGCGAAAAATACAGTATTTTTAGCCATCTCACCCCTTGCTTTTTCCTGTAAGACCAATTGCAGTCATTAACAGTCATCAACAGCTTTACCACACCTATCAGCCAATCACCCATTCCCACCACCCTTCTGTTTAATACCCCTCCCCACCCTCTCACTATATATAAGGGTCTGATGACTTCTGTTTCAGTGTATCTGAAGAAGTGTGCATGCACAGGAAAGCTCATACCAATAACAAACTTGGTTGGTCTCTAAGGTGCTACTGGAAGGACAGTTGGATGGTGTACACCTCCTTCCAGCAACTCCAAACGTATTACTCAACTTTCTTTTGGACCAGATCAAGGAGGCCAAGGGGGGTGTATCATCTGGGCAGTCCAGAATCTCCATACACACCACTCCAGGGAGGTCGTGTTGGCGCTGCTAACGCAACGGTGTACCTTCACTCCCAGAGGCACACTCCATTGTTTGCCAAGACAGACAGATGCCCTTAAGATCCCAGGAAGGAAACACTCACATGGGGCAGTACAGAGATCAGCACAGAGCCCGGTAGTGGGCAGCCATCAAGAAAGTGGAGTGTTGTGATCTGCAGCTAACCTGCTCCCCTATCACCATCATCTCCAGTGGCTGACCTGGCCAGCCTCCCAGTGCCCTGCAAGGCATTGACAGCTGCTGTAGCATTTGCAAAACAAAAAACCGCCATATTTTGCAATGTTAAGAAAATAAGGAGGATTGTATGCAGGCTTCGCTTTTGGTTTTGTTTTGTTTTTTTAATGTTCAGAAAGTTAATTAAAAATTGCACAGAAGGGACAAAGTCGCCAAACAGGACATGGCAAGAGCAGCTCCAAAACCAAGAAGGAAAGAGAGAGAAATGGAGCTTGAACTGTGAGTTGGAAATCATACATATAAAATTGGTTTTACATCTATAGCTGTCTTTCCTCCAAGCAGCAAAAAGCAGAACACATAAGGATAGCCTACTGGATCAGGCCAATGGCCCATCTAGTCCAGCATCCTGTACTCACAGTGGCTACACAGAAGCCAGTGGAAAACCTACGAGCAGGATTTGAGCTCCCCTCCTGTGGTTTCCAGCAACTGGTATTCAGAAGCATTACTGCCTCTGGCCATGGAGGCAAAGCATAGCCTTTCTGGCTAGTAGTCACTGATAGCCTTATTCCCTGGACCTCTTCAATTCAGATTCCCTGCTTTGGTAGTAGGAGGCGATGTCCCCAGTCCTCTTTGGGGATTCCAAGTAATACCTGAAGCGGCCTTCAATCTGCATGTTCTTTCTTTCTTTCTCTGTATATAGATAGTGTTATTATAAGTGTGCTGGTCCCGGGTGGAAGGTTACCGTTGGCGTAGTCAAAGTCCGGTCCTGGGTCACTAGCCTGGAAACAGTTCACAAGGAGCAGGGCAAGGTCCGAAGCAGGAAGCCGGGCGGGGACAGGAACACTGGAGGGTCAGGTCTGGGTCCGGGCAGGAACAGGTACTCAACAACGACTTTGCTCCCGCAACCTGGGACCGGGCTGACTGGCCTTTATCTTCTCTGAGGCCAGGGGCGGCCCCGGCCCCCAGGAGACCCGCCTCTCCTGGCCTTAAGGCGAGCACTCCTCCTGGGAGAAACCAGTTCCCTCCGCCTCTCTGCCCTGAGCCTCTGCAGTTCAGGAGAGGCTGAAGGGTTACTGGGCCCAGGGGGAGTCTCACCTGTAGGCACTGAGTCCTCAACCACCTCTGGAGCCAGAGTGGATTCACCTGGTGCCTGCTCCTGAGGATCCGGCACAGGTGCAGGCGCCTCAGAATCAAGGCCCTGCCCCAGTTCAGCCGGCCCTGGAGGCGGGGACTCCTGTGCAGGCTGGGATTCCTCCGGTTCAGCCTCTGAATCGGATTCCCAGGCCATCACAATAAGGCATGGGTAGGCAAACTAAGGCCCAGGGGCCGGATCCGGACCAATCACCTTCTAAATCCAGCCTGGGAATCAGCATGTTTTTACATGAGTAGAATGTGTGCTTTTATTTAAAATGCATCTCTGAGTTATTTGTAGGGCATACGAATTTTGATTTTTATTTTCAAAATATAGTCCGGCCCCCCACAAGGTCTGAGGGACAGTGGACCAGCCCCCTGCTGAAAAAGTTTGCTGACCCCTGTTATAAGGTTTAGTCACTAGATGGCACTGGACTTAGTTGTATGTGGGTGATGCCAGGAGCTTCTGGTACTTGTTCTGTCTGCCTTCCATGACATCCTCCCTTGCTTCCATAGATTTATATTCCGTTATTGACATTTCTTTGTTGTGCATCTCGTTGCAACCTCAATGGAGCTTGGTAATTTGAAAACATGATTATCTACAAGGGTTCAGTTCAAGACCATATGGAAACTGTGGACCTCTTTGATGTAGCTGGTTATGCCATTGAGGCTGGATTGGCAGAGCATTGTATTTTGGTTGTTTTTTACATTGGTTTCTGTACAAAAAAATAAATGCAAATGTAATCATTTCAAAAAGTGGGGAAATGTTCTTGAAACTGTTGTGAACTTCATGGATTTATAGCACATGTTTTTACTTCCTCGTTTTGTCAAGGAACAAAAGGGCAGATGAGCCAACATCTGTGCATACAAAAATAACCCCTTAGAGCTTATTTTCCCCTTTTGTCAGAAATCTATTGTTAAACTGGAACATTTTAAAATTCTAGAAGCTGGCTTCCCTGCATACAAAATATTACAAACTCCTGCTTTAAGCTGAGAGGTTATCCTTGCCATGACACTTCTTTTTTTAAAAAATGAATAAAACATTTGTAAAAAAACTTAATTCATGAAATGCTTAGTGTCAACAGCTGGCTATAATCCAACTAATTCTTCTCAGAAAAGACTTGTTGAAATTAATTGGTCTCATTTTGTCCTGTGCAAGTGTTAAAATATCAACCAGGTAATATTCCAGTGTAATATTCCAGGTAATATTCCAGGTGATGGGCCATTAAGTGAAACAAAGGAAAGGAGCTCTGTGTGAGATGGCATACACAGCTTGTAGTTAATTAGAAGGACAAAGCCCAAAATTAGAGTTGAGTTGCAGTGATGTAGCCCAGAAGCAAAGCAGCAAGCAGAGGGAGACAAAGCCTTGCTGGATCTCTGCTGGACTCCAAATGTGGCTATGGAGTGGGTCTCCATATCCCACCTTCCCAGGCCTGCATGGCCACTGGTTAGGAATGATGGGAGCTGTAATCCCATCCTCTGAAGGACCTCAGTATTAAGTAGTGAGTGGACATAGCAGACAACACAGAGATTTCTCCAAGTAGTTCTTTATAAGTAAGCTGGAACTGAACTGAACTGAACAGCTCAGCCGGCCTGCTTTTATAGGCAGCTGGCTGTCAACATTGTAACAACAACCACCCAGAGTTTCCCGTCTAAATTAACTTACGTGGACCTGAGTGAAAACTATATACACAATACCCCTGGTGGCCAGCGTGAGAACTTCAATACATAACACTCAGGTCAGGGAAGGCTGCCTTGTAGGGACAGACAACATCATAGGTGCCAACTCCCTGGGGCCCTGGGTGCCCAAGCACCCGCAAAATTCCCCATGAAAGGGTCGGGCACCCACAAATTTCAGTGCCTTGCAGTCGTGGGGCCACTTATTTGTCCTTTGGCTCCACCCTATGTCCCAGAAGGTCTCTCTTTTCAGCCATCCCCCAGATTTCATAACGTTTAAGGGCTTTGGGCTTTTTAGAGTTGTTTGTACAGGGCTAGGCAGATGAACTCTGGATGTTGTAAGGTTTTATAGAGGAAATAATTGGTCTTGTTTAACGAGATTGTTGGAAGACAAAGATCCTCCCCTCCAGAGGTTTTGTAATTTGGGAAATACAGAGTTGTCAGGGAGGGGGCTGTCCTTTGAGACAAGATTCTCTGTGATTCGGTGTTGGAGACTTTATGGTAGTTTGTAAAGGAAATGAGGCTTTATGATTGCACTGTTGTCAGTAGGTGGCAGTAACAGGGCCTATTCTTGGCGTTGCTAAGCTTTTAAACCCCAGGAAGAGGAGGAGAAGGAGGGGGAAAATGTTGTATTTCAACAACTGGCAACCCTCTAATGGCTAATTTCATCCAGCTTGGCCTTTTAAGCAATTTGCAGATAATTTTCTCCTATTTATAGTCAGTATGGCGATACCTGAGGTCAAATTGCATTATCAGTAATGGTCTCACAACTATCAGCTTGGATTGTATGTGCATAGTGCTGTTTTATGGGTTTAAACTTGTATATTGTCTTTGTTATGTTTACTTTAATTCTATGTTGCATGTCACTTTGGATATTTTTAAATAAAGAGCAGTAAATAAATATTTTAGAATAAACAACCAATGTAGGTGAACACAGACAAATAAATACTATGTTCTATATCTCACCTTCCTTCCATCACAGAAGCCCAAGGTAGCATTTGTTGTTGTTTAGTTGTTTAGTCGTGTCCGGCTCTTCATGACCCCATGGAACAGAGCACGCCAGGCACTCCTGTCTTCCACTGCCTCCCGCAGTTTGGTCAAACTCATGCTGGTAGCTTCAAGAACACTATCCAACCATCTTGTCCTCTGTCGTCCCCTTCTCCTTGTGCCCTTCATCTTTCTCAACATCAGGGTCTTTTCCAGGGAGTCTTCTCTTCTCATGAGCTGGCCAAAGTATTGGAGTCTCAGCTTCACGATCTGTCCTTCCAGCGAGCACTCAGGGCTGATTTCCTTAAGAATGGATAGGTTTGATCTTCTTGCAGTCCATGGGTCTCTCAAGAGTCTCCTCCAGCACTATGATTCAAAAGCATCAATTCTTCGGCGATCAGCCTTCTTTTTGGTCCAGCTCTCACTTCCATACATCACTACTGGGAAAACCATAGCTTTAACTATATGGACCTTTGTTGGCAAGGTGATGTCTCTGCTTTTTACATATGATTTAATATTCATTTTGTTGATCACAGAAAAGTGCCTTGTACCATGCCAGAATATTGGTCCATTTAGCTCAATACTGTCTACATTCTCAGCCCTACCAGGAGATACTGGGGTTGAACTTGTGATCTTCTGCGTAGAAATCAGATGATCTACCACTGAGCTATGGCTCCATTTCACTGCTATTTGGTCCCCTTTTGTTCCTTCATTTGGAGCGGTTTTCTTTGCACCATTTTTTCCTTCATTGCTCTAACTGGTCTTAGCTTAATTTGCCTACGTTTCTACTTACAACAATTGCCTGTGGGAACCAATCAGATTTTGATTCTGGGCATCCATGATGCCATCACATCAGACATAGAATGTCATGACATCATTGAGAAAAGCAACCTACATTGTCCCCTCTGGTGGAATTAAATGGCACTGGGGGCAAATAAGGAAGTGGGAGGTTGCAATCCTAATTCTGTTTTGCAAGTCCCATTGAATCCTGTGTCTACTTCTTAGTACGTGTCTTAGTATGCATGGATAGGACTGCAGCCAAAGAGATCATTGAAGCAACATTAATATGTTGGCATCAGGGGTAGAAATACAGAAACTGTTTTCGGTGCTCAAAAAAACCTGATACAGATCAAATTGGTTTTTGTTCAAATCCATTAAAAATGGCACAGAATTGCTCTTTTAATTCTTTTTCTCTCCAAGCTATTTCAGCCACTTTACTTACTTGGTGTATAAATGCTGTTGGTTTACTTGCCCAAGGACAAGCTTATGACTTAAAGCATCTCATTACTGCATTTTGGCATCACTTATGCCGTTCATTTAGTCTTTGTCTGGAATCCATGAAAGCAATAATGCGTCCAGAATGATTGGAGTTTGATTAAATTTGTCAAAGGCCTGTTATCAAACACAATACTGCAGGCACTGTTTGAACCTCAGTTTCTCTCAATGAAGTACAAGGGCAGAATTAGTTTGTGCCCCATCCACCTGCTTTTAGGCTAGAATATTTACATACAGTGCATAGGATTTGCATAGGGGAAGCACTGTAGTTTATTGGTAGAGCAAGTGCTTTGCATACTGTGGAACACTCTCCCACCAGATGTCAAAGAGAACAATAACTACCAGACTTTTAGAAGACATCTGAAGGCAGCCCTCCTTAGGGAAGCTTTTGATGTTTGATGTATTACTGTATTTTAATATTTTGTTGGAAGCCTCCCAGAGTTGCTGGGGAAGCCCAGCCAGATGGACGGGGTATAAATAATAAATTGTTGTTGTTGTTGTTGTTGTTGTTGTTGTTGTTGTTGTTGTTATTATTATTATTATTATTATTTGCATACAAAAGGTCCCCGTTTCAATCCCAGACATCTCTAGGTAGCACTGGTGAAGACTCCTTTCTAAAACCCTGGAGAGGCACAGCTAGACTACAACTCCCATCATCCCTGACTATTGGTCAGACAGGGGCTGATGGAAGCTGCAGTCCAACAGCAACAACTGGCTAGCCCCATATAGGTCATACTGATGGAACGATGGTCAGACTCCGTATACAACAGATTGTTATCTTGGATATATTAGAAGTGAGTTTAACAAATAGTGCATATAACTTTCTCTCTCCTTAAATCTAGTAGTGAACTTTAGACAGCAAGACAAATAGCATAGTTTGGGGTGGACAACTGCAGCAGAGTGGAAACAGTGCTGCGTGCGATGAATACAGGGTGGGATGGGAAATGATGCCTTCTTACATCCATAGTCATAACTCATGACTGGCCAGCTAAACCCTGGTGAAGGTAGCCGATAGGTCTCAAACCTTTGGTAAGTTAGGGACTTGCCCTGCGTGCAAAGACAGGCTCCAGTGGATTGAGCAGACGAGACCAAGAGTGGGTCCAATAGTCAAGCAGGCAGTTTCTGCACGTGCTGTAGAGAGAAGGGAGGGGCAGGTGGGGCTCGTCATCCTGGATAGGTAGCCCATCTAGGAGAAGGAAAGCTCTGAGCCTAAACATCCACTGCCTTGTGAGATATCTTTGGAAGAAAAGGGGCCAAGGAGTAAACCCTACACAAATCTAGAGTGGAGTGCCTTAGACCAGGGGTTCTCAATCTGTGGGTCCTGTTGGACTACAACTCCCATCATCCCTAGCTAGCAAGACCAGAGCTCAGAGATGATGGGAGTTGTAGTCCAACAACATCCAGGGACCCACAGGTTGAGAACAGCTGCCTTAGACAGTTGGAGGGTGCCTCGTACACCTCCTTCTGGCAACTCCGGCAACCAAGCTGCTGCCCAACAAATTGCTCTGCTTTCCTTTCAACCACACCAGAGGCCAAGAGGAGAGAACTTGTCATCTGGGCAGCCTTGGACCTCCATACACATATCCCGGGCTTGTGCCCTGGGGAGGTTTCTTGGTGCTGTTAATGCAGCAGTTTGACTTTAGCCCCTGGAGGTGCACTCCATTGTCTCTCAAGACAGATGGATGTCAACAAGTCATAACATAGTGCTTGAGTTTGCTGCTCACATATATATATGATGATACCACTGGTCTCATCCACTGGAGACCTTACTTGTGAAGATACCATTATCAGCAATCTCTGTTTCATCATTTTTGACAGTGTATCAATCCAGGACATTTCCAACCAGCCATTTCTGCAATCTTTAAATTGTGCATCCAAAGTATATTGCTGGCAGCAGTTCTTGTGATCATGATGGCACTTCTTTGAGCAACTGCTCTCATGGAAATTGCTGCTGGCTATAGCTATAAAGGGACGCGGGTGGCGCTGTGGGTTAAACTACAGAGCCTAGGACTTGCCAATCAGAAGGTCGGCGGTTCTAATCCCCGCAACAGAGTGAGTTCCTGTTGCTCAGTCCCTGCTTCTGCCCACCTAGCAATTCGAAAGCACGTCAAAGTGCAAGTAGATAAATAGGTACCACTCCGGCGGGAAGGTAAACAGCGTTTCCATGTGCTGCTCTGGTTCGCCAGAAGCGGCTTAGTCATGCTGGCCACATGACCCAGAAGCTGTACACCAGTTCCCTCGGCCAGTAAAGCGAGATGAGCGCCGCAACCCCAGAGTCGGTCACGACTGGACCTAATGGTCAGGGGTCCCTTTACCTTTGCCTTTATAGCTATAAACACCTTGATCCGAAGGTTACAAATGATCACAATGATGCATGCCTGTGGACAGTTGAGATTGCTCTTGTGAAGAAAGGAAATGTAGCCATGATGGCTATTGTCTGCCCCTACCATCCAAGGCACAAATGCTTCTGAATGTCAGTTGCCGGAAACTGCAAGAGGGGGAAGGGCTCTTGTGTTCAGGTCCTGCTTGCAATTTTCCCACAGGTAGCTGTTCGGCTACTGTGAGAACAGGTTGCTGGACTAGATGGGCAATTCGCCTGATGTTCGCATTGTCTGAACCAACTCCAGGATACACTTCTTCCATAATGCACATCTGGAGCATAATAACAAAGAATAGTGGCGAGGGAGTCCCCCAATAATGTATCTGTGAGAGTGACAGGAACGTGATAAACACACTCCTTATTTCCCCTCCGACGGAAAAGCTGACTGACTGAAATGGCAAATAAATAACCTCCACAAACAACAGCTTCTGATGACAGCCCATTGTGTCTGACCCCATGAGGGCAAATTGCCTTCAAAAGGAGAAGGAGAAGGATGCAAAAGAAAAAATCACCTCAGAAGGCAACACTCGAAGGCCTGGTGTGGTGCTTTATTATTTAATCGAGTGCCTCAGAGTGACAAATTGTTAAAACTGGAGTCTTCCACATGGGGAGGCTGTCAAAAAAGAGAGAAAATGGAAGAACGTCAAACTCATGATTTGTGAAATGGTGGCTTCCCTTTTGTGTTGGCCCTCGGCTGTTATATGGGGGAGGTTTCTGTGAGGGGAGAGCTCTCATTTCCCTCATTTCCAGTCAGACCTGACCTGGAGTCAATTTGGGGCAAGGCTGCAGTGTATTCTGATACAGACGATTGTATGTGTTTTCAGTCCTTTTCACCAAAAGACTTCTTCAAGACTTCCCTACATTAATTCTGTATGTCACTGCCAGCTTCTTTGACCTCATAAAGAATCCTGCTCACATACACCATTTCTGCAAGGTTTTTTAACACAGCCATTAAGTTCAAAAAACTTCTGAGTATGCACCAACCATTTGATTTTATTGACTCTTGTAAATTTGACTCCAGTAAATTCGCATTTATCCAAATTTTGCAATGTAGTTCTCCAGCCAACCACTGTTTTAAAAGATGCATACATTAGAGGAAATTGTGCGTAAAATGAATATATTAGTGAAAATAACAGACCAGTACATAATGTTTGGAGAAATGGTTTGTGAAAATGCATACATTGGTCAAAACCACATACAAAAATGCGCTTACTAAGAGAAATTTCCACTAAAATGCTGAAGAAATTGCTGCAGAAACAGGGAGAATGGAACTGAAGTTTGCAAGAATGAGAAGCATAGAGAACTGAAATTGTCTGATCCTTCCATCCCTAGTGTGAGATATCACTTGGTTTGGTGCAATGTCTTCTAGCCTCTCCACAAACAAATAACTGAAGCCCTCAATTAACAGTGCCCTAAACTGCAGTTTACTTAACCTAATAATTCATCAAGTCTTGCCTATTTTTTAATTGAACATCGATGCCATTTTTATCTTTCACTTGAGTTTTCAAGAGTTCACTGTTGTCTCTGAAGGTCAACAATCATTTTTGACTCAGCTAGTTGGCATATTTCTGTAAAGTTCTGTAAATTTAACTCATGGCCCCAATGTAATTTATCTATGGCATTTTGTGGGGAGTTCCTGGGATAATTTGGGGTGCCGCACAATCATTGATAAATAATCACAACATTGCAATAACCGCTGTGTCCTTTGCATTATTAAAATTCATGCTGATTGCCTGCGTTACGGCTCATTTAGAGCCCCTGCAATGCCTTGGATTGATAATCCAAGCACCCAAATTACAATTTATATGTCAATTTCCAAAGAGGGGCTGTTACTGTCATTTTGGGTAAATAATGCCCCTTTAAAATTGTATAAATAAAAACAGGTTTTGCATAACAAGCCATGATAGCTCCAGAACAGCCATTACCCTCATCAGCTAAACAATATGCATGTTTAAAATGTGTCTGAATACATTTTTAATGTATTTTTTGCTTCTCCAATGGCACTATAATGGCTTTTGAGAAGCTGTGGTGGTTTATTGCATCAATTTTCTTACATTTGTGGGATGGGGAGGAAGGAGTGGTCTTGTTTCCCCCTAGTATTAAAGCAAATGTCTGTCTCTGAGTATGTCTAAAACTCTGCACACACACAAAATATTTAAATACACACATTCAGAATCCCTAACCTAATCTTCCAAACAACACAGGAGTAAGTACATAAAGTTACATTCCTTCTCTAATGAGTATTTATGGTAGGGCTTGGAAAGTTGACTTCTAAAAGGAACCAATTCCAGTCAAAAAAAGATGTCAAAAAAAGGAACTAATTTAAGTTCATCTTTGTCCCTTTATGCAGCAAACAAGTTCAGTTCAGCTCACAGTTCAATTCAAGTTCGCTTAAATCATCCTTCGCAAAAGAATTTCAGCATTCAAAATGCTGAGGACCACTGTGTTGAAGTATAAAATATATGCCAGAATACTAAGAAATATACACACAGTGGAATGGCTTTAAATATGTACAAAAATGAACTTGAATATATTTTGAAACCATTCATAGTTCTTTCTCAACATAAACTTAATTTACATTCAGTTCACTCAGCAGCTATTGGAGCTGCTTTCGGATGCAGTTCAGAGATTTTTGAAGCAATTCGGTGAACTTTCATTAAACTGAATTAGTTCAAACACTCGTTTACACTGTGCTTGTTGCTAAGGTTGATTATTTGGCACCAACATGGAGGAGTAGGTAGGTAGGTAGTTATAGCTACAGGATTGATAGCAAAACTGTTGATAGCAGGGCAATTCTATACAGTACACATCTATGCAGAAGTAAGCCCCATTGTTTTCGCTTATTTACAGTGAGTAAGTTTAGTACTGCAGCCTGTGTCTGGCAATAGAGGCTGTTCCTGCAGATTTAATTAGAACTTTGCCATATGTTGTGGTCTCCGGTTATCCAGAGGTATGTGTCGACAAAGAAGCCACGGAGGAGCTTTTTAAAAATAATAATAATAATACAACTTTAATGCTCCCACCAGTTCTCTTTTCATTGTGTTAATGATCCATCATATGCATTTTAATTATGCAGATGTGCCTGTGAAATCTTTGTTTTGGTGCGCCTTTTCAAAAACCAAATTACTTTTTTAAAAAAAAATAATGGTTTGCTACAAGGAAGGAAGGGACGCCTGAAAGCAGCTTTTGTTTCAGGCTAGAACTGCTGCCTGAAAGATTAAGATTTGAAGACGGTGCGTGGCCCTGATTATGCTGGTATTATTCTACACCTTCCCTTGAATATCAAGGTAAGCCAGCTGAAGAGTGGCTGAGGACTATTACTCTTCCTAACAAAAACCTAGCCTTCCCCTCGACCGCCGTCACATTAAAAAATTAACACGTACGCAGGGAGTCTATTCTGAATGGAAATGAATGTTCTCTTTGACCCAATCCCCATCACTCACCTACAGCACAAAAGAACATCATTTAATGCCCAAGAATTATCTCTTCCATTTTTGGAATTTAAAATAGCGTTACTTCAGTGTTTCCAGCTATGGAAAACTTACTGAGGAGAGGAGGGGGGAGGAGAGAGAGAGAGAGAGATCATCACACAACAGTCCTTTGCGTGGCAAGGTGCTGAACCCTCCCCCATTGTAGAATAAAGACACTTGGCACCAGAATTTAGGTTAATAGGCTGAAAAGGGCCACAACTTTATTGATTACAGAATGTGAGTGGTATTGGCTTAGGCATTGGAACAAATGACTATATCTGACTCCTGCCTGCCTGTCAGGAGTCTAGTAAGGGTTAACCACCGATAGGGGGAGCCCTCTTGATGCACATCAACTAGGAATTCCCCCAGGGTCACCGATAGGGGTCGTGCTATGGCCCTGGCCCCCATCTGGGCTTCAGACAAAGGACACGCCCCCTGGATTCCTTTAACGGAATACCCTTGAAATAGAAGGGGTAGGTGATGGCCCCTCACCTCCAACCGAATACTCCAATGCCTAACCGCCAAACCTTACAAAGTTGTGACGATCTGCTACAAAGTAGGTGAAAAACCAAGTGGCTGGTGCCAATTTGCCAAATGGAAAAAATTCCTAGCGGGCCCCCTGGACAACCAAGGAGACCAACCGAAGTCCATAGCCAGGTCAAAGGATAAGGATCTAACCTAAGGGAAGGAGTGTCAGGTGTGCGTGCAGGAGCCAGGCCCTGTGACCAACAGGACTTTGCAGGACTGGGGCCTTCCTAGGTTTGTTCTGAAGAGGCAAGGCGCGGCTGCACAGGTGAAGCCGACTGGTAGCTCACAGCACCTGGTGGCAAGAGCTGGAAAGGGATATAAGGTCAGCATTTCCCTTTTGCTTTTTGCCACAGCAACATGCTTCCTACCTTGCTGCATTTGGCTTCTTGCTTCCTAATCCTTGAACCTCGGCTTCTTGACTCCTTGGACCCCTGACTTTGTAACTCCTTGCTTCTTGACCCTCGGACCCCTGTCTTCTTGACTCCCGGCTCTCTGACCCTCGGTCCCTTGGCTTCCTGACTCCTGGCTTCTGGACCCCCGTTCCTGCTCCCACCCCGCCATCTTGCCCCCGATCCTGACGTCCCCTGCCGGGACTTCGATTGCCCGTGAACTGGACCGTGACAGGGAGGACGGGAGAACTGTGCAAGCGGGAGCGAGGTAAAAGAGGGCGCGAGCCTGGCCGCGGCTTGTTTAAATGGGCTAAGCCATGCCCCCTTTGGCCGATTGGACTGGCCGATATGAAATGACGCGGCAGCTAAAAAAGCCAATGCAATTCTGGGCTGCATCAAGAGGAGTATAGCATCTAGATCAAGGGAGGTAATAGTGCCACTGTATTCTGCTCTGGTCAGACCTCACCTGGAGTACTGTGTCCAGTTCTGGGCACCACAGTTCAAGAAGGACACTGACAAACTGGAACGTGTCCAGAGGAGGGCAACCAAAATGGTCAAAGGCCTGGAAACGATGCCTTATGAGGAACGGCTAAGGGAGCTGGGCATGTTTAGCCTGGAGAAGAGGAGGTTAAAGGGTGATATGATAGCCATGTTCAAATATATAAAAGGATGTCATATAGAGGAGGGAGAAAGGTTGTTTTCTGCTGCTCCAGAGAAGCGGACACGGAGCAATGGATCCAAACTACAAGAAAGAAGATTCCACCTAAACATTAGGAAGAACTTCCTGACAGTAAGAGCTGTTCGACAGTGGAATTTGCTGCCAAGGAGTGTGGTGGAGTCTCCTACTTTGGAGGTCTTTAAGCAGAGGCTTGACAACCATATGTCAGGAGTGCTCTGATGGTGTTTCCTGCTTGGCAGGGGGTTGGACTCAATGGCCCTTGTGGTCTCTTCCAACTCTATGATTCTATGATTCTATGAAATGACGCAGCCAGGAACTCCCTGTGATGCGGAGCTACCTAAGCCCTGCGTACACAGGTCGGGCTCATGATCTGCCCACAACATCGACTCCCTGCGAGGGGAAATGGCTTTAAGCTCAATTTGAAGTTACAGGTCTTTATTATTTCTGCTCCCATGCCAGAATACTGCAGAAGAGTGCCCAGAGCAAAAGGAGAAGCCCTTTTGAAAAGGAAAGGATATAAATCAGTCGTGTCGAGACAGGTAAGAATTTACAGGTAAGGGGCCGCAACATAAATCCAGGCAGGTGAGAGATTAAAACGTAGCGTGGAATCAAACCCAGTCAGCGTTAAAGCCTCCGAGCTGAATTCACTGCTAATGAGATGGAACTGTGGACCCTCGGGAGGTCTGGCTGGCAGGGGGAGAGCGAGCAACGTGGCAAGGAGGGATCGACTCCACGGCTTCTCTCACCTCCTCATTAGAAGGTGTTGTAAATGCATTTCCCAAGCCACGGCTCTAAGTGGGATGATTACATTATTCATTTATACTAATTTCCTGTTCAATAATGATCCAGCTGATTAGGAGCTTGTCATGCAAAACAGCCAGAAATTAGAGGAACTCATTATGGAGTGAGGAACTCAGTGGCTTCACACTGGCTTAGCGCTTCACACCGAGGGAGGGCCCCATCTGACGTTGGCGCTGCGTCTCCAGAAGGTGGAGGAGACCATACAGTGTGATGGCCTGGGACTCGGGACCAGAGGAGTCTCAGCGCGCACCGGATCCTTTGCCTCAGGTGGCATCTGGACCAAGTCTGGGGCCTGATTCTGAAGAGCCCCAGTCTGCACAGGTTCCCCTGCAACAAGCACCAGGTGGGCCGAGTTAGGGACCTGAGCCTGTCCTGGCTCCAGATGTGGGGATGACCTTGTTGCCTTCAGCTGGACAATCACTTACAGCTGCTCCACTACCAGTTGGGTCAGGGGAGGCTGAGGCGGCCTCTGGGTCTAGTAACCCACCGACATCTCCCAAGCTGCAGACACTAAGGTCTGAGAGAAGGAGAGAGCTGAGTACTCTCAGGAGGAGTGCTTGCCTTTGGGCGAGACAGGGAGGTGAGTCACCAGGGGATCAGGACCGGCCATTACCCCGACAAAGATAAAAGGCTGTCGGACCTCAACCCAGGTTGCGGGAGCAACACTGCTGTTTGCTAGAACCGCCTGAGACCCTGTGCCCGACTTAGCCTGGTTTCCTGCCTTTTGTCCTCCCTGGGCCCTGTTGGACTGACTTCTCGTGGAACCCTTGGATTCAGGACTGGACCTGGACCGCGTTGCTTGGGTTAACCCCCGGGCCCAGCACACACACCATGGTTCCTGCTCATGTCATCAATGGCTATGTTTGACCTCTGCTGTCAAAGGCAGTGTGCCTCTGGACAACATTTGCTGGGAATCACAGGTGGGCAGACGCAGGTCCTGCTTGCAGGCTTCCCACAACCATCTGGTTGGTGACTGTGAGAAAAGGATGCTGGACAAGATGAGCCATTAGTTGATCCAGCAGGCTTTTCTTGTGTTCTTATGATGCTGGGTGGGGCATAGAGCTATCAATAGCTTTCTCCTCCATGGTTTCGTCTAATTCTCTTTTGAAGCCATCCAGGTTGGTGGCCATCACTGCCTCTTGTGGGGAGCGAATTCCACAGTTTGACTATGGTGCTGTGTGGGAAAAAGTAAAAAGTTACAAGGAACCAGGCAGAGGGCCTTCTCGGTAGTGGCGCCTTCCCTGTGGAACACCCTCCCACCAGATGTCAAAGAGAACAACAACTACCAGACTTTTAGAAGACATCTGAAGGCAGCCCTGTTTCGGGAAGCTTTTAATGTTTGATGTATTATAGTATTTTAATATTCTTTTGGAAGCCGCCCAGAGTGGCTGGGGAAGCCCAGCCAGATGGGCAGGGTATAAATAATAAATATTATTATTATTATTATTATTATTATTATTATTATTATTATTATTATTATTATTATTTCCTTTGTCTTGATTCCTCCAGCATTATTTTTTTTAATTTTTTTTGAAAAGTTTATTCATTTTTCCTTTTTCATTCATTACACACATCTCATATTCATAACATTGACTATGTATTCCTTCCTCCCTCCCCTCCTAGGCTTCCCCCAACTTCCACTTCTGGTTTGTTTCTCCTTTCGCCCACTTTGCTGCCTCCTAAAAGAAAAAGCTACTAATAACATATTTATACAATAACTTCAAACCTAAAAATAACAATGAATACACCGTATTATTTCTCTGTCTTCTAGACATTTTCTAATACTAACAATGTGAATGTGAATATTTAAATCCTGACATCAAGTCTATAGACTTTCTTTGTTTCTGCAAATATAATATAAATGGTTCCCATTCCTTTTCAAAGTCACTGTTGTCTTTTTCTCTTAATCTCTAATTTTTGCCAGTTCTGCATAGTTCATCAACTTCTCTTGCCATTGTTCTTTAGTTGGTATTTCTCCAGTCTTCCAATTTTGTGTGATCAACATTCTCGCTGCTGTGGTGGCATACATAAAAAGGTCCTCTTTTCTTTTGGTATATCTTGGCCTAAAATGCCTAACAGAAAGGCTTCTTTTCTTTTCTTTTTTTTACAAAAGTCTGATTCCTCCAGCATTGAGTTTCATTGGGTGGTCCCCTGTTGCACTCAGGTGCTGCTTTTGGGCTTCCCATAGGCATCTAGTTGGCCCCTCTGAGAACAGTATGCTGGACAAGATGGGCCCCTGGCCTGATCCAGCAGGCCCCTCATATGGGCGAAGTGCCCTGCTGGGCTATTTCAAAAGTCCATTGGCTTAATCATCCCCTAGGAACTTCCAGCCCCAGAAGTATTTGCCCACACAAGAAGCTAGGAATAGTGTGTTAACATGCAGCAGCAGTGCTGATCCATAACTTTGTCGAATTTTAGAGTTGGAAAGAAATCCTAAGGATCATTTAGCCCAACACTCTGCAATGCAGGAATATGCAGTTGTCCCATATGGGGATCGAGCCTGTGACCTTGGTATGATAAGCACCATGTTCTAACCAACTGAGCTATCCAGTGGTGCGCAAGTGCAGGAGGAAAGGTAGGGATTAGACCCAGCTTCCTCAAACTTGGCCCTCCAGATGTTTTTGGCCTACACGTGGAAAGAAGCTTTCATCACATTGATACCTAAACTGGAAACTGAAAAGACTCAACTAAAGAACTACCGTCCCATCTCACTCCTAAATGTGGATTACAAAATTTTTGCAGATATTTTGGCAAGTAGACTCAAAAAAGTGCTAAATGAAGTAATTCACAAGGACCAGGCAGGCTTTCTCCCAGGTAGACATTTGTTTGATAATACCAGGAACATTATTGATATTTTGGAACTTTTGCAAACTAACATTAATACTAAAGCAGTGTTAATTTTCATTGATGCGGAGAAGGCCTTTGACAATATTTCTTGGAAGTTTATGAAGAAAAATTTGGAAGGGATGGGAGTGGGACGGGGGTTTGAAAATGGTATAGAAGCAATTTACTCAGAGCAAAAAGCTAAATTGATAGTGAACAATGTGGTGACAGAAGAGTTTAAAATTGAAAAAGGAACACGACAGGGGTGCCCCCTATCCCCTCTTTTATTTATTTCAGTCCTGGAGGTGCTATTGAACATGATTAGGGAGGATCGGTTGGTACAAGGAATACAGGTCGGAGTGAAACAATATAAACTGAAAGCTTTTGCCAGATGACTTGGTTTTAACATTACAGGAGCCAGAATCTAGTACAAAAAGAGTATTAGAACTGATTCATGAGTTTGGTCGGGTGGCGGGATTTAAGTTGAACAAGCAAAAAACCAAGGTTTTGGGGGAAAACTTGACATCTTCAGAAATAGATGGGTTTCAGAAGGAGACAGAACTAAGTGTGGTAAAAAAAGTGAAATACCTAGGGGTTCATTTGTCTGCTAAAAATTTGAATTTATTTAAAGACAATTATGAAAAATGTTGGTCAGAAATCAAAAAAGATTTGGAAATTTGGTCAAGATTGAAACTTTCCTTGTTGGGTCGAATTGCAGCTATAAAAATGAATGTATTGCCGAAAATGTTATTTCTGTTTCAAGCCCTACAGATTGTGGACAGAGTGGAATGTTTTGGAAAGTGGCAGAAGGATATATCTAAGTTTGTTTGGCAGGGTAAAAAGCCCCGGATAAAGTTTAAAATACTAACTGATTCGAAAGAAAGAGGGGGGTTTGCCCTGCCGGACCTGAGATTATATTATGAAGCTGCAGCCTTCTGCTGGATGAAGGATTGGTTACTTCTTGAGAACACTGATGTCCTAGATCTGGAAGGGTTTGACAATGCTTTTGGTTGGCACGCATATTTGTGGTACGACAAGGCAAAGGTTCATAAAATGTTCAAAAACCATATTGTCAGAAAATCAATATTTATGGTCTGGACAAAATATAAAGACTTATTAGAAGGTAAGACCCCGAGGTGGCTATCACCAGCAGAGGCCTAGGCCTGGAAAAAACCCAGTATGGAGGTTGGTTGGCCGAAATATGGGGAAATCATAGAAAAAGTTGGAGAAAATTGGAGGTTGCAGAGTTATGAAAAATTAAAGAATAAGGTGCAAAATTGGTTCCATTATGCTCAATTACAAGAGGTTTTTAAGTTGAATAAAAAAACAGGCTTCCAGGTGGAAAAATCGAAGCTAGAGACAGAATTGTTAGAACCAAAGACTAAAGTACTTTCGAGAATGTATAATTTGCTGCTTAAATGGAACACTCAGGATGAGACAGTCAAATCAGCAATGATAAAATGGGCTCAGGACATTGGGTACAACATTATGTTTGAAGACTGGGAAAGGTTATGGACCACTGGTATGAAATTTACGGCATGTAATGCCTTGAAAGAGAATATTATGAAAATGATATACAGGTGGTACATGACCCCAGTCAAGCTTGCTAAGATATATCATTTGTCTGATAATAAATGTTGGAAATGTAAGGAGGCTGAAGGGACATTCTTTCACCTCTGGTGGACTTGCCCAAAAGTGAAGGCCTTCTGGGAAATGATCTATAATGAGTTAAAAAAGGTGTTTAAGTACACCTTTCCTAAGAAACCAGAGGCCTTCCTCCTGGGCATTGTCGGCCAGATGGTGTCAAAGAAGGACAGAACTTTTTATATGTACGCAACGACAGCAGCAAGAATACTTATTGCAAAACACTGGAAGACACAAGATTTGCCCACACTGGAAGAGTGGCAGACGCAATTGATGGACTATATGGAACTGGCTGAAATGACTGGCAGAATCCGAGATTTGGGAGAAGAAACAATGGAAGAGGACTGGAAAAAATTTAAGGACTATTTACAAAGATATTATAAGTTATATGAATGTTAAGAGTTTGCATGACTCAGAAAATTTAGCTTCAGCAATAAGATTCGGTGATATGGAAACTAAGTTATAATTATGAAAGGACTAATGTTTAAAGTAACATCATATCTATTTTAAGGTAAAGTAATCAGATAATAAGCATTTTAAACATAAAGTATAACTATTTGAAAATACAAAGGAATGCATGAAACAAGGTAATAATTTGCTGATATCTTTATTGTGAAGAATGCAGGGTGGGGGAGATGTGGGGAAGTCCAGTTGGTTATGAGAAAACACTCTGGAAAGATGGTTTTCTTTTGTTTTTCTTTCTTTTTTTCTTTTCTTTTTCTACTAATGTTATTTTCCTATCTGTATACTTGTATCTGAAAAAAGCAATAAAAATATTTTTTTTAAAAAAACAGATGTTTTTGGCCTACAACTCCCATGATCCCTAGCTAGAAGGACCAGTGGTCAGGGATGATGGGAATTGTTGTCTCAAAACATCTGGAGGGCTGAGGTTGAGGAAGCCCGGATTAAGACAAATTTATGGCGGATAAAGCTGCTTGCCACAATGGCTTTGTTGTAGCTCCACTGTTGGAAGAAGTAGGCCTCTGGATGACAGTGGCTGGGCATTCCAGGTGGGTAGGGCTTCCCAGAGGCATCTGATTGGCCACTGCCAGAACAGGATGCTGTGCTTGGTGTGCATTTGGCCTAATCCAACAGGGCTCTTCTTATGTTTCAATGTCTTTATGTACAAACTTTATACATGTATGTTACCTGTGACAGGGCAAAGAGTAGCTTGGTGATGGGAGGCGTGATTATAACTGGGAAAACAGCATGACAAGAAAGTGTTGGGGGGAACTTTCCCCAGCACCCTCATGATCCCATTCTGGAGTGTCCTCCCCATAGCTGTTATTCACCAGAACTTAAGAAGACCGAAGAACCAGTTGTGGGTCTTCTTCATTCGCATTCAGCTAATGCACAGCCATGACCTAATGAGACTAAGCAATGTAATTAAACAGAATATTGTGTGTCTTCTGCCTCCCAAACCACCATGTTAGGTAAGCTCTCCCCTATGCCTTTGCCGAAACTTCCTTCAGCACTTCACTATATAACAATCCTTTTCATATAGTAAATTAATTCCATTCAATTGACTGCTTCGTGGCTACCTATAAGTAATGTTCAGGTATCCCACAGGATGGCAAGATTAAAACAAACGATGTCCTCTTTTATATTCCTCACCTTGGTGTGACTCTCCTCATTCTTCCATCAAGCTGTGCTGCTTATCACAATTAAGAATAACTGCATCACAAGGAAACAAATGATCTAACTGTCTTTCTGTCTAGCTCTCTTTGGGATATATGCCCTCCTTTTCATTACTTGCTTTTGACATTTCTGAATCAATGCTCCGGAATTAATTCAGTCACTGAGCAACCATTCCCATGGCAGGCCTTTCTTTTCTCAGGCCGATTAGCTTTATGATTTCTGTAACTTGAAACAAGCACAAACAGGGGCATTGCTAGCTACTTAAAAGATTGAGGGCACGGACCCATAGATGAACATTTTCATAAGATTTGCATAGATAGGTAGAGTACCCACTTAGAATTTAAAACATCATGGAAGGCCAGCCAACTCATTTGCCCTCCAAATCATCTTGGATAAATTCTGTCGTTAATCTGCTACCCCATCTCAGATAACCCAAATCCATTCCTCTTAAATTTATTTACCGTCAATTAATTTCCCAGCTTATCTCCCTCAAAATAAATGTGATTTCCCTTCCATAGTTCCCATTCATTACCTCCAAGCCAACTCTGCCTAGATATATCTAATATCAGTCATATTAAATTAATTTATTCCCCCAAATTAATATGCTACTAACCTAGATCACACACACACACACACACACACAATCCAACTCCCCTAGAATCCATTGCCTGCCCAGACATAATCAGGACACTTAGAAAAAGAGTCAGGGCTTGCTCCGAAAGGGCACAAATGTAAGAATGGAACTTACAAGAGACCAGTTCCCTGATTCATCTAATTTCTCAAAAAGAATTAAATGTACTAGCCCAGATTCAACTCACCCAGTGCATTAGCAGAAGACAGTGTAACAGTCCCTACTAGCACAACAGAGCTTTCCCCCAGTCCAACAGTTCAGAGAAAAAGGTATTGGCAAGATCTCTGGCTTTCAGCCTGCCAGCCCTATGAAGGAGACTGACTCCAATTTCTATATCAAGAGTGGGAGATCTTCTGTGTTTATACTGGGAAATGTAGTGTGCACATGAGGCAAATATGCAGTTGGAAACTTATGTGTTGTGCTGTTGTGCACCAATGAGAAACAGGAAGGAATACAGCTCACTGGTACCTATAGCAGTCATTGGCAGAGCTGGGATTTCTGACTCACAAGCTGTGTAAAAGGCACCTCTCCTTTTTCCATGGATGCTTAGAGCAACCACTTTTTCATCTATCCAAAACAATGGAGAGGAACCAATGGGAAGGAGCAAATCAAGAGCTGAGCTGGATAGAAAACTTGCCATGTATTGGCTGCTGTGACATAGGGAACTCTATTCTATTGTAGACCTAACCAAGCCTTGGCACTTTTCCTTTATTTATTGCTTTATTTTGGATGGCCTTTTCAGGCTTAGATTTAACAAGGGTGCTATTTTAGTCCCATGACTTCACAATTGCATTCTGCAAGGACAAAATTTCTGATTAGACTCAGGACATCCAGGGAATCTCAACCTTCTTTCTTTCTTTCTTTCTTTCTTTCTTTCTTTCTTTGTAAGTTTCTAGCCTGGGTGCAGATAAGTTTCAATAGTGTTATGAGTTGGAGGCAGGTAGGCTGAGCACCCATCTAATTCTTGGATCCAGCACAGATTCAATGCCTGGAATAGCCAGGCTAGCTTCCTAGTGATGTAATGACCTTTTAAATATGGGCCACTAAGACGACAAAGTAAGAGACTCTGTGCCAGATAGAAAATGGGGGGGGGGGGCTTCCCTCAAGTTGCCAGTAATTAGAAAACCCAAGTCCAGAGTTGGAAGTTTAGGTGTGTGGGAGGTAGAAGCTAGAAGCTAAGCTGCAAGCTGAGTAACTGGGAGACAGAATTTCTGCTAGAATCCAAGGCTGTAGTTGTAGGAGAAGCAAAACCCTCTTGGGGTGTTAATGCTGTGAACCCCTCCATTGTAGGCTCAGGTTGTCTATATGTGTAAATAAACACACACAAAAACCACAGTCTCTGCTGTCCCTCATTTCGAGGAAAGTGACCCCCGGGTAAGCACCTGGAACCCCTGGAATCTGGAGACTGGGGTGTCCTGTCACAATATCTATGAGCAATGTGTAGTGGAATCTCAGAAGCCAAAATAGGGCATTAAGAACCAAGCACCTGCTTACCCAACCATATGAGTACCAGTTGCAGAAGACAGGCCTGGCTAACATAATTCATGCCCTGGTGGTTTCCCAATTAGAGCATTGGTTCAGAAACTGGTAAAGAATGGTCATAGCTCAGTGGTAGATCAACTGGTTTGCCTTGACTTGGTAGAAGGCAGCTTCCTCTGTTCCTGTGCCCATCTATTTGTCCGCCTGTTGCCAGGAACATATTTCACCCTTTCTAAAACCTCTGCATTGGTGGCCAGTTCATTAATGGACTCAGTTCACTGGTTGGACCTTCAAAAGCTGATATGGTCTTGGTGCAAGCATCTCAAGGAGTTATCTTCTCTCATACAAGTGTGTCTGGACCTTAAGATCTGTTGCTGAGGCCTTGGACCATCCATGTTCCATCCTTGGGGCAGGGGGTTAAATTTGTTATCTACCAGAAGTCTTGGATTGCTACCTCAACTTTATTATTTGCATTTATGAGCTGCCTAATAAGAGAAATTCTGCTAGTGCCATACAATACAGAACAAAAATGAAAAACCGTGTAACAAAACCAACCCAGCGACAATACAGTGATAAAATCCAGCAGGTGAAATCTTGGCATAGAACAGCCACTAGGCAGCTGCCCACAACCCATTCAACTGACAGGGCAAATCGACCCAACCACTACGAAGCTAAAAACTGTGATCACTCTATAGAGCAGGTGTCAGGAAACTTTGGCCCTCCAGTTGTCACCATACTACAGTTCCCATCAACCCACCTCTGTGGGCACCATCCTTTGCTCAGAGGAGGAGGAGTTGGATACAAATGCAAATTAAGGGTTGAATCCAATGGCCATTGCATGCACAGAACCATTTCCAGAAGTGCAATGAAAGTTTGTCTCCATCTCTTCCCTCCACACCCCCTCCCCAAATCTGCTCCAGGGGTTTGAGGAAACTGCTAGAGCAGATTTGGGGGTGGACAGGTGCAAAGATTGAGGGGAAGCTATGTGCATTGCACTTATGGAAGTCATTCCATGCATGCAATGATTTAGATGGAAGCAACCCAATACTACTGGATCTGAGAGAATATGTATTGGTCTTCTGTTTGCCTGGAGTCATCTATAGATTCCAACTGGTATCAAACTACAGTAGGAGCAGAGCCTAGACTCCACCGTCGCTCCCATATGTATCACAGAGAAGAGTACAAAAATGAAAGAATAAAAACAGCTAAAGAGATGACAAGGCTGCCACCCAATCCACACACTCTCTCAGCCTGTGCCAGCTAGCTAAACATCCTTAAGCCTCTACTCGAAAAAGCACAACAACAATTAGCGGAGAGGCTTGACCTATATTTAAGTCAATTGTTCCTTCTCAGCTGCTGCATTTAAAATCTATTTGCTGCAACAACACTTCAGCTCCAGATGCATGGAGGAAGTCTCTTAATAAACAAAGCGGAGGGGGGCAAGAAGGTGATGCTCAAATAAAATAGCTGAGATCATGGACTCCTTTGCTAAAGCACTTTCAGTTGCCAGAAACCTGGGTGGGACAAGTGATGAATTGAGAGAGGAAAGCAGCTTCTGCAAGATTACAGCTGCAGGTAAAGAGGAGGCATGAGAGCAGCCACGATATCAACACATCCACGAAATCAGAAAAGTGTCATAGCTTACCAAGTCAGGTTCATTTCTTTTTTAAAAAAAGAAAAAAGACAAAGCTTGTGATTTACTGTTTGGGATCATGCTACTTGTGCTACGAGGTGCACTGTAAATACCCAAGCCTAGATAAATAGATCTGCTTGGATAGGTAGCATCCTAATTATAAAATATTGAAAACATTACATAAATAACAGGGAAATTAGCATGCAGTGCTACACACAGGGCAGGCTGCCTGAGAGCTTTAAATCCCTCAGTGAGGACGTACTGTGCTAGGCAGCTGTGTTATAATAGACTCATGAACCAGAACTGAGAATTGCAGTGTTTTCTTCCCAAATACCATACTTGAGAGCTGAGATTTGACAATGACTCATCGTCAAGGCACTCTTTCCATGTCAGTTGGCCCAGCCAGGAACCCTTGTCCCTCTGTGGGGGAGCCTCAGTGGGTTGCTGAGGATTCTGGGAAGGATTCTAGAGTGCCCATTGGAACATGAGTGGAGGCCTGTAGAATCAGGCCAAAAGCCCATCTCATCTGGCATCCTGTGGGTCACAGTAGCCAACCTGATGCCTATGGGAGAAGGCTGAAATAAGGACCTGCGTGCAACAGGACTTTGCCCACCTGTGATTCCCAGCAGTGGATGGAAAACATAACCATTGAGGCTGGTAGCCTAGATAGTCCCCACAGCTCCCAATCAAGCTAGCAATACTTTAAATAAATCTCATGGTAAGCATCTGAGGAAGCCCAGGAGTACCCCAGAATATTATTTGAAATCTATGTTCTGGGCAGGGATGAGGAGGCTGTGACCCTCCACACATTGACTCCAACTCCCATCAGCCTCAGCATTCAGGGATAATGGGAGTTTTTTCCCACCTTCTGGAGGGCCACAGGCTCCCCTCCTGTGCCTTGGGCAACTGCTGCAGGTCAGAGTAGAGAGTACTAGACAGACCAACATTCAAAGTGTTGGTGCTGACCTTTAAAGCCCTAAAGGGCTCTGGCCCGAAGAAGCATCTCCAGCCCCATCATTCAACCAGGACACAGAAGTCCAGCCCTGAGGGTCTTCTGGCCTTACCACAAGAAGTGATATTACATGGAACCAGGCAGAGGGCCTTCTCAGCATGGCACCCACCCCGTGGAACGCCCTCCCATCATATGTCAAACAGATAAACTACTATAGGCCTTTTAGAACAGTGTTTCCCAACCTTGGGCCTCCAGCTGTTTTCGAACTACAATTCCCATCATCCCTGACCACTGGTCTTGCTAGCTGAGGATTATGGGAGTTGTAGTCCAAAAACAGCTGGAGGCCCAAGCTTGGGAAATGCTGTTTTAGAAGACATCTGAAGGCAGCCTTGTTTAGGAAAGTTTTGAATGTTTGGTGTTTTATTGCGGTTTTATATTTTGCTGGAAGATGCCCAGAATGGCTGGGGCAACACAGAAGGGCAGCATATAAATAATAAATTATTATTATTATTAGCCAGCTTCATATGATCTCCTCCTGTAACTTCCCTATCTTTTTTATTAGTATCTGCAAACCCTCAAACGCTGAATATGTACATTGGCGGAGGGGGGCAGGACAACAGTAATCTGAAAGCACCTTGTGTTGTTTGATCTCTAAAAGCTAAATATAGGCTAGGCCAATGCCTGGACTTGAAAGAACACAAGGTCATTGCTGACTGGTGCCCACTGTGACAGGCAGACAGCCCAAAACAGCCGATGGAGCCGGAGCGAATGACAGGCAGAGCAAACTGATTCTCGCCCTGTCCCCAACCTCTTCACCATTGAATTCTGCACAGAGATGGAGGAGAAGGAGGCAACACCATCTTCTGGACTGTTTGAAAGCTGGGAGACAAGCTAGCAGGGTTGGCTGATGACCGGCTGAGCTTGGTGGAGCAATGCTCCATTTCCCCCACTAACGGACAAGCCTCCACTTCACCAGTTGGAAACTTCTCATACCCCCCTTGGAGAAAGAGGAGTTTGCAAATAACCAGAGCCGTTTTGTGAAGAGAAAGGATGCAAAGCAAGAACACACAGATTTGCCTGTTCTGATTTGCCTAATTTATTCTGAATGAAATCTCTGCTGCACACATCGTATTCCCTGCAACAGCCCTCCTTCCCATCTAAATGCAGTGTTTTACTTCACCACTCAAACCCCATGATATACATATTCACTCCACATTCCCAGTTTATGAAGAGCTAAAGATTGTTCAAAGCAGACAGTGTTGGACAAATAGGCATAAAATTAGCATAATCCCATGCTAATGTGCATAATGTGACTTTATTAGCAAATCCTGGATGCATAATTTGTTTTTGTTTTTCTTGCTGGTGATCTGGGTATTGTTTTTCGGCTCGGACCAAGGAATGCTTTCCTGTGGAAACAGGGCAGGAATACAAAGTAACCAATGTGTGCGGCAGGCTGACAAAACACCTAAAGCCCTTCAAAACTAGCCCAGACTAGGAATTCACACCTCAAATATACCTTCAGAGACTTTTCCCCATTTTGGCTTGTTTTACTCTGTCCAGTAGAATCTAGTAGAAGACGCCACTGAACCAATCAGACTACTCTCTTTACAAGGTAACGGCCTTGGCTGGCCTCTTGAGTACGGCCGTTTACATGTCCAAAGAGGTTGCCCTGTCGCTATGGAGACAAACTGCTTGGCCTTTTCCCACCTCAGGGCTGTAGAACAGGGTGGAGAACAGCAGGCCAAGAGGGGCTGTATGTGAGAGAGTTTTCACTGATACTAGAAGCTGGTGACTCAGAGGCTTGTCTTGCTCTGTGCTGAACCAAAAGCTATGGCTTCTCCCTGAAAACTTAAAGGATCTCCCTGAAAACTTAAAGGGGAGGCAAGATCTGTTGGGGGTGTTAATGCTGTGGGCCCTTCCACCCTATGCCCACATTGTATATATGTGTTTTAAAAACCCGTATAACCTAACAACACCACAGTCTCCACTGACCTTCATTCCAAGGAAATCATAACTTGGGTAAGCACACAAACTCATCAAGTCTCTCACTGCTCAGATTTGGGTGTGTGCAACACTATTACAGTGGTACCTCGGGTTACATACGCTTCAGGTTACAGACTCCGCTAACCCAGAAATAGTACCTCGGGTTAAGAACTTTGCTTCAGGATGAGAACAGAAATCATGCTCCGGCGGTGCGGCAGCAGCAGGAGGCCCCATTAGCTAAAGTGGTGCTTCAGGTTAAGAACAGTTTCAGATTAAGAACAGACCTCCGGAACGAATTAAGTACTTAACCTGAGGTACCACTGTATATTTTTAACTCACCTCTCCTCTAAGGACTTCAGAGCAGCAAACATCCTCCCCACATGCCTGTGCAAAGGGCTAAAATGGGTAGCCTAAGCTGAGAGATTGTGGGTGGCCTAAGGGCAGTCACTCAGTGAGTGTCAAAGCAAGGCAGGATTTTTTGACTAGGTATCTCCCTCGTATAAGTCTTCCTTCCTTGAGGCCTCTGTCAGCTCTTCTGAAAGAACAGCAACTGTGGGCTTCTCTTCACCTTGAAACCTTCCCATTGGTCATCACAAAACATCCAACAGGTCTAATAATGAGAAACTGAGAGAACCAAAATTGACGGATCCTTCCATCCCTACTTTTGGGTGGACGTGGTTAGAATTGCTCTGTAGGCCAGTGGCTACAACCACATCCAGCAACAGCAAATTCCATAATTTCATGTTGCAGGCGGAAGTGGTTTTGCTTGCTTCAATCTTCTGCCAATGATTTGCAAAGAGGAGATGCAGAGACACAGATTCAGTCTCTCTCTGGTAGGGAGCACAGGCAGAGGGCTGTTGTGTGGTCCCTAGCCTACCATTTTTTTAGGGGTAGAATAATGTGTTAGTTACTTGTGTATTGAACATTCAGGTTCATTGGACATCCACACATTCTAGTGTCATGAAACAGGGGGAGGGAGGGAGGGAGGGAGGGAGGGGGGAGAGAGAGAGAGAGAGAGAGAGAGAGAGAGAGAGAGAGAGAGAGAGAGAGAGTTATTTATCCACTTTTAGCCATGTAAGGCTCTTGAAACAACAAAGTGTCTTGTGGCACCTTAAAGACTTACAAATTTATTATGGCACAATGTTTTGCGCGCTACGGTTTCCTTTATCTGATGAAGTGGATTCACCCATGAAAGCTTATTCTGAAATAATAATAATATTAATAATAATAATAATAATAATAATAATAATAATAATAATAATAATAATAATTTTTATTTATACCCCGCCCTCCCCAGCCAAGGCCGGGCTCAGAGCGGCTTACAAGCAATAATAAAAACAAGTTGAATGATTACAACTTAAAAACAAAATTAAAATACAACATTAAAATATTGAAATATTAAAATATTAAAATTTAGCCTCATCGCAGGAGGAGAAGGAAAGGAAAAAAGAAAGAGAGGGAGGGAATAAAATTGGCTCCAAGCCAAAGGCCAGGCGGAACAACTCTGTCTTACAGGCCCTGCGGAAAGAAATCAGATCCTGCAGGGCCCTGGTCTCATGAGGCAGAAAATGAATTTGTTACTCTTCGAGATGCCACAAGATTATTTGCTTTTATTTTCATTATGCTATTTTATGAAATTTTGGACCACTTAAAGGCAATAAGAAAGAAATAACTTCACTTGCTTAAAAATGTGGTCTGCTTGCTCAAACAAATGTGCTAATGTGCTCATGATTATGGCCTTGACCGGCAAAACAGTTTCCTTGTCAACACAGAAAGTGCCCAAAGAGAGAATGACCTTTTCCCATTGATGTTCCATCTTTTGACACCTTATTATACCTTTCTGAAAACTTCTAGAATCCTTAAAACTCATAATCTTATAAAGTTATAAGTTTGCCTCATCCCTCAGCCACACAATAAAATACTTCCTTTGCAGAAACTGACTTCATTTGAATAATTCTAAAGTTATTGGCCAATAAGTTTTCTGGTCATGAACTGCAAGTAAAAAACAAAAGAGAACAGGAAACTCTCCAAGGTCTGATTAATAAAATGAATTGAATGCAGTTATTCTGAGGCTAGGTCATATGCCCTTTGGGTGGTTTCCAAAGCATTTTTGCACAAAGTAAGCAATCTCATACTTTTGCTTGACATTCTAAAAAAAGTAAGAGTTACACGGCTACAGCTGATTTGCACCCTGAACTTACTTGTGAGTTGTTCTTGTACCTGGAATTCCTCAAGAATTCTAAAAAGCAAATAATAATAATAAAATCAGTTGCAATTTTGAAATCCGTGGTTGAAATCAGGGCAGTTTTGAACACCTCGGTCCACCATATTGATTCAAAATGGTGTCATAGAATCATAGAGTTGGAATAGACCACAAGGGCCATCGAGTCCAACCCCCTGCCAAGCAGGAAACACCATCAGAGCACTCCTGACATATGGTTGTCAAGCCTCTGCTTAAAGACCTCCAAAGTAGGAGACTCCACCACACTCCTTCGCAGCAAATTCCACTGTCGAACAGCTCTTACTGTCAGGAAGTTCTTCCTAATGTTTAGGTGGAATCTTCTTTCTTGTAGTTTGGATCCATTGCTCCGTGTCTGCTTCTCTGGAGCAGCAGAAAACAACCTTTCTCCCTCCTCTATATGACATCCTTTTATATATTTGAACATGGCTATCATATCACCCCTTAACCTCCTCTTCTCCAGGCTAAACATGCCCAGCTGCCTTAGCCGTTCCTCATAAGGCATCGTTTCCAGGCCTTTGACCATTTTGGTTGCCCTCCTCTGGACACGTTCCAGTTTGTCAGTGTCCTTCTTGAACTGTGGTGCCCAGAACTGGACACAGTACTCCAGGTGAGGTCTGACCAGAGCAGAATACAGTGGCACTATTACTTCCCTTGATCTAGATGCTATACTCCTATTGATGCAGCCCAGAATTGCATTGGCTTTTTTAGCTGCCGCGTCACACTGTTGGCTCATGTCAAGTTTGTGGTCAACCAAGACTCCTAGATCCTTTTCACATGTACTGCTCTCAAGCCAGGTGTCCCCCATCTTGTATTTGTGCCTCTCATTTTTTTTTTTTGCCCAAGTGCAATATTTTACATTTCTCCCTGTTAAAGTTCATCTTGTTTGTTTTGGCCCAGTTCTCTAATCTGTCAAGGTCGTTTTGAAGTGTGATCCTGTCCTCTGGGGTGTTAGCCACCCCTCCCAGTTTGGTGTCATCTGCAAATTTGATCAGGATGCCCTTGAGTCCATCATCCAAGTCGTTGATAAAGATGTTGAATAAGACCGGGCCCAAGACAGAACCCTGTGGCACCCCACTAGTCACTCTTCTCCAGGATGAAGAGGAACCATTGATGAGCACCCTTTGGGTTCAGTCAGTCAGCCAGTTACAAATCCACTGAGTGGTAGCATAGTCAAGACCGCATTTTACCAGCTTCTTTACAAGAATATCATGGGGCACCTTGTCAAATGCCTTGCTGAAATCAAGGTAGGCTACATCCACTGCGTTCCCTTCATCTACCAGGCTTGTAATTCTGTCAAAAAACAAGATCAGGTTAGTCTGACATGACTTATTTTTCAGAAATCCATGCTGACTACTGGTGATCACAGCATTCCTTTCTAGGTGCTCACAGACTGTTTGCTTAATGATCTGCTCCAGAATCTTCCCTGGTATTGATGTCAGACTGACTGGGCGGTAATTATTTGGGTCCTCTCTTTCCCCCTTTTTGAAAATAGGGACAACATTTGCCCTCCTCCAGTCTGCCGGGACTTTGCCTGTTCTCCAGGAATTCTCAAAGATGACTGCCAGTGGTTCTGAGATCACATCTGCCAGTTCTTTTAATACTCTTGGATGCAGTTCATCTGGCCCTGGAGACTTGAATACATCTAAACTAGCCAAGTATTCTTGTACTATCTCCTTAGTTATTCTGGGCTGTGTTTCCTCTGCTGAATCATTTTCTCCAAATTCTTCAGGTCGGGCATTGTTTTGTTTATCGGAGAAGACTGAGGCAAAGAAGGCATTGAGGAGTTCAGCCCTTTCTCTGTCCCCTGTTTGCATTTCACCATCTTCTCCTCTGAGTGACCCCACTGTTTCTTTGTTCTTCCTTTTGCTACGGACATACCCATAAAAGCCTTTTTTGTTGCTTTTAACCTCTCTAGCAAGCCTGAGTTCATTCTGTGCTTTAGCTTTTCTGACTTTGTGTCTACATGTGCTGGCTATTTGTTTGAATTCCTCTTTGGTGCTTTCCCTCCTTTTCCATTCTTTGTACACATCCTTTTTTAATCTTAATTCAGTTAAAAGTTCCTTAGATAGCCACCCTGGCTTCTTTAGGCACCTTCCATGTTTCCGTCTCATTGGTATTGCCTGAAGTTGTGCTTTTACTATCTCCCTCTTAACAAACTCCCAGCCATCATGAACTCCCTTTCCTTTTAGTATTACTGTCCATGGGATCTCACCCAGCACTTCCCTAAGTTTTATGAAGTCGGCTTTCTTAAAGTCAAGAAATTGAGTCCTAGTATGCTTGGCTGCTCCTTTCCGCTGTATAGTAAACTTCAGAAGAGCATGATCACTCGCGCCTAATGATCCTTCCACTTCTACACCACTAACCAGGTCATCAACATTGGTTAGGACCAGATCTAAAATGGCTGTTCCTCTTGTTGCTTCTCCCACTTTTTGGACAATGAAGTTGTCTTCAAGGCCAGTGAGGAATCTGTTTGACCTTCCTTTTGCATGCTTGGCCATCTGTTCCAGGAAGGCATCATCTATGTCCTCCGTTTGGCTTGGGGATCTATAGTAAACTCCCACAATGAGGTCTCTGTTATTCTTCTCTCCCTTAATTTTGACTCAAATGCTCTCACTTTGGCTTTGAGGTTCTAAATCTTGGATCTCTTCACAGGTATACACATCCCTGACATATAACGCCGCTCCTCCTCCTTTCTTGTCTGGTCTGTTTCTCTGAAATAGATTGTATCCCTCCATTATTACATTCCAATCGTGGGACTTATCCCACCAGGTTTCAGTGATGCCTATTATGTCATGTTTAGTTTGCTGTACCAAGAGCTCAAGCTCATCTTGTTTATTTCCCATGCTTTGCGCGTTAGTGTACAGACATTGAAGTCCATTAATCATTCCCCCGTGTCTCTTATTTAAGGATTTTTTTCCTCCCACCACTAGGTCTGCGTGCTGTTTGCTCCATTTGGTCTATGGCATTTGGATGATCATCTTCATCAATTGATAGACTCCTACCTTCAGGAGCACTGTCTCCCTCCCCCATATTAGTCAGTTTAAAGCCCTCCTGATGAGGTTTCTGAGATTTTTGGCAAAAACATTCCTCCCAACCGTTGTGAGGTGCAGCCCATCGCTTGCCAGAAGTCCATCTTCAAGAAACTGCAGTCCGTGATCTAAGAATCCAAACCGTTCCTGTTTACACCATTTGCGAAGCCAGCTGTTCACTTCCACTATTTTTTCCTCTCTCCCTGGGCCACGTCGTTCAACTGGGAGGACAGATGAGATGACAATTTGTGCATTTAATTGCTTCAATTTCCTGCCCAGAGCCTCGTAGTCTCTTTTGATCTTCTGGAGGCTATTGCTTGCAGTGTCATTGGTTCCCACATGAACCAAGAGGAAGGGGTATTTGTCAGTGGGTTTTATGATTCCTTGCAGTCGTTCAATTACATCTTGGATCTTAGCCCCAGGGAGACAGCACACCTCCCGAGACATCTTGTCAAGCCCACAGATCACTGCTTCTGTTCCCCTCAGTAGGAAATCCCCTATCACCACTACACGCCCCCTCTTAGGTTTGGTCGGGCTTCTTCCGTGAGCTGTCCGTTCCAAGGTCGCCTGCACATTCCCTGAGGACTGACTTTGCTGATCGTCTTCATATACCTGATCGACTGTAATGAGGGAGAGATCCTCAAATGGAGTCTGTTCTTCGCCTTCCATGCTAGGGGAGAGGACTTCAAAGCGATTGTGTATTTCTAAACAATCAGAGTGAACCCTGGGCCTCCTACTTCTTTTAGTCACATTTCTCCATATATCTGGCACCTGTGTTGGTGAACTAGCCTCCTTCTCAGGGGTGTCCCCTGTCTCCTCCTTGGTGGAGACAGTGTTCTCTGTTGCTTCCAAGAAGAGCTCCAGCTCTCTAATTCTTTGGAGCGTAGCTACACGTTCCTCCAGTTGCTGGACTTTGTCTTCTAAGTGTCCGACTGCATCCAAACAGAGACAAAAACCTGTTCCTTGATCTCAGGAACCATCATGCAACATGTTGTGGTTGATGGCCACAGAACTGTCTCAAAATTCTAAATGTGCCCACTGACCCCAAAAAAGGTACAAAATGAGACAGGGCTCTTTTGGTGTTTGGCAAAATTGTATTTATTTATGAACATCTCAGTGTGATAGCAGCTGGGATTGGAATCTCTGCTTGACAGACTTATTGCAAAAGGAATGTTTTCAACAGGCACTGAAAATGTAATAGGGCTGCTGACTGTCTGATATGTAACCGGAGAAAGTTTGAAAGTGTAGGTGCTGCCACACTAAAGGCAGACCTTCCAACATCCTGCAAAGGAAAATCAGGTTGTGAGGATCCCTGCGCCGGCGGCAAACCGCTATGTACAACACATGTGTGGCGTCCCGTCCCAGGTGTCACAACGCCTTCATTCACTGCTGGTTGTAGGTCTTTGGGGGCCACACTCTACAGGAGCCAGTGATTGCATGAGCGCATGGCCCCCCAAAATTGGCATCTTTTGGGGCTGCACTATTGGAGGAACCAAAATGGGACATCCCAGAATCTCATCAGGAACCAGGGCAGCTTCTGTAATTCCAGGTGTCCTGAACCCCTGGCCTGCCTGGCAACAAGTCCAAAGTTTAAAGACCAGGGGTCAATCCATGCAAGCGAAGTCCAAAGTCCAAAGGTCAGGAAACATGGTCCAGGGTCAATCCAAGTAGCCAAGTCTGAAGTCCAGCAGTCAGAATACAGTCCAAAGTCAAACCCAGAGCACAGTCCCATAGAGGTCCATGAGCATCCAAGTCAAGGTCCATCAACATGGGCAGCTGAGCAGACACAGCACCTCAGCTCTGTTTCACTTTTTTCCTTTGCATGCTGGTTACAGCATCTGGGCTTGATGAGGCTTGTGACTCTCATCTATTCGAAGCCTACTGCAGCTGAGGAATCACACACCTTCTCCCAGAGCTAGCAAGCCCCACCTGGCCAGCTATGGAGGAGGGCTGTGGGCCCTCGTTGGCCTCAGTCTCCTAAAGTGCCCCTCCTTTTAAAAAAGTTTTTATTTATACTTTTCAAGTTTATACATTTCATTAGTTCTGCAATCAATTTAACATTTCAAAGTTTGACTTCCTTCCCCCTCTTTCTGCATTTCCTTAAATATATTTTTAAATATCTTCTGCCTATCCAAATTCATTTATTTTGCTCATTTACTTATCTACTTTAAATATATACTCTTGTGAAACTGCAGGTTATTACAATAATCCTGCTAATGTTTTTATCTGTTTGCAATTTATCTGTAAAATATTCAGTAAACCACTTCCATTCTTTTATAAAAAGTTAGTTATCTTGATTTCTTACTCTTCCAGTAAGTTTTGCCATTTCTGCATATTCCATAAGTTTTTGTAGCCATTCTTCCTTTGCTGGGACTTCTGCATCTTTCCACTTTGGGGCAAGTCCCATTCTTGCTGCTGTAGTAGCATTCATAAATAAATTTCTGTACAATTTAGGTAGTTCTGTCCCTAAAATTCCCAAAAGAAAAGCTTCTGGGTTTTTTTACAAAAGTTATTTTGAACATCCTTTCCAATTCATTGTATATCATTTCCCAGTAAGCTTTAACCTTACTACGAGACCACCATCTCCTATTGTTCCCTATGCCTTAGAGCCCATTGTGTTCATGGAGATAGGGAACCCTCTGGCTCTGGTGATGGGTCCTGCTGCTCTGGTCCCTGTGCCCTAACCCCCATCCCCTCACCATTCTCTGTCACCCTGTGAATACTTCCTTCGTCTTCTCTCCACAAATTTGTCCAATTCGCTATTAAAGGCATCCAAGTTGATGGCCTTCTCTCTGCCTCCTTTGGGAGCAAGTTCCATATTAACGACATGCTGAGCAAAATAATTTCTTTTATGTGTCCTGAATATTCCGACATTCTCCTTCATTGCCTTTCCACAAGTTCTCGTGTTAAGACATCTAGTGGAACAGGCCTCCTAATGAGACAATATCAACAAGATCTTCTCCTGCAGACCCTCATGATCAGCTGGGCATGAGATGATCTTACATACATCTTCACCCTTCAGTAGCGGACGTGAACTCTTTTCCTTAGGAAATCCTGAGCACAGAAGATATCTGAATTAGGAGAGGGTCACACTTGAAAGGAGAAGTTAAGTGGTTGCTCTTAACAGCCAAAAGTTCTCCTGAGATTCATATCTGTCAATACAATACAGTTCAAGAACAAATCTGTCCCGTCTGAAGCAGGAATCGATACTTCTCTTTTAAGCCTCATTCCGGAGGGGCGGCTGCAATGTTGGAAGGAGCTGGGGGGAAAAGATTGGATATTAACAGTTTATCATTTGTCAGCTGCCTGAGTGGCAAAATATTTCATAAATATTTTTCCGACACCTCGCACAAAGATCTGTGGGAGACAGTTGCTTCATTATCCTGATATTAAGGAGAAGCCATTTCTCATTTTCTCTTGGTAAAGCACGAGAACGAAGAAATGAGTCCCGTGATGTGTTCAGAAGGGGGGAAATAAGACATAAGTCAATGTGAAATGTTTTTTTTTCTTCCCTTGACTGCAAAGCACTAATATTTAGGGCAAAATCAGCTGGGATTCGTGAACAGGAAACTGAAACAGGGTTACATAGAAGCAGATTCCCACATTGCATTTCCATGGTGTGTGCCCGTCCCAGTGTCCATCCCAGTGTATTTTATCCCATTCTGGTACCTATTACCGTATTTTTCGCTCTATAACACGCACCCGACCATAACACGCATGTAGCTTTTAGAGGAGGAAAACAAGAAAAAAATTATTCTAAACGAAACAGTGGATGTATGATTTTTGTGGTTCATGCTGTGGCCACAGACGTGATCTGACAGTGAGTTTGGAGTAGCCCAATGCAAAAATCCTGAGGATCCATGTGGATCCATGCTTTGTAACCACATTTTTGCACCACTGCGGCCCCAGGCAACAGTGGGTACATGATTTTTTTGGTGCAAGATGTAGCCATGGACATGCTATGTGATCTGAAGGTGAATTTGGGGTGACCCAGTGCAAAAATCCTGAGGATCCATGTGGATCCGTGCTTTGTAACCACATTTTAAGTGGGGAGGGAAGGAAAAGCACTCAAGGGACAAGGAGCATGCGTGGGGTGGGTGGAGAAGGATGCTGCTAATAATGAAGAAGAGGGGTATAAGGGGAGAAGGCTCCTCTCCTCTCCCGTTTTGCTCCTTTAAAGCAAGCAGGCTCTGCTTTTCTCCCTCCTCCCCGCTCATCCCCGGCTTAGCGAGCTGAAAAACTTTGCTGCTATTTAGCGAGCTGAGTGGGGAGGAGAGAGGGACAGAGAGCCTGCTTGCTTTAAAGGAACCAACCGGACAGGAGCCACTTACACTCATGTAAGCGGCTCCTCTCCTCTTCCACTTTGCTCCTTTAAAGAAGCAGGCTCTCTGTCCCTCTCTCCTCCCCACTCAGCGGCTCTTCTCCCGCTTTGCTGTTTCAAAGCAAGCCACGGAGGAGGGAAGGAAGGGGAACCATGGATCCTCTGCTCACGACTGCAGCAGATCCCCCCCGCCACCCGTAGGCATTCCCTCCATAACATGCACAGACATTTCCCCTTACTTTCTAGGAGGAAAAAAGTGAGTGTTGTGGTGCAAAAAATACGGTATATTTATTCTATTCCAATTTTTATTTATTTTACTTCATTTTTATCCTTTTCTTCCTCCAAGGAGCAGAAGGCAACAACCAGGCAACAACTCATTTTGGCCTCACAACAACTTTGTAGGATAGGCCAGGCATGCCTTAGATTGTTCAGTGAGCTTTATGGCAAGCCTCGATTTTAATGCTGATCTCCAAGTTCCGAGGTCAATTCCCTACACTAGTCTTCCCCAACCTGGTGCCCTCCACATGTCTTTGGCTACAGCACTGGGGCGCAGGTGGCACTGTGGGTTAAACCACAGAGCCTAGGACTTGCCGATCAGAAGGTGGGCGGTTCGAATCCCCGCGACGGGGTGAGCTCCCGTTGCTCGGTCCCTACTCCTGCCAACCTAGCAGTTCAAAAGCACGTCAAAGTGCAAGTAGATAAATAGGTATCCCTCCAGTGGGAAGGTAAACAGTGTTTCCATGCAAATCCCCAAAACTTTTCCAAATGTACTTTTCCTTACTATGAACCAGAGTTTTCCTTATTTTAAAGGAATGAGCGCAATGAACACTGGATAACTGAAAGGAGCAGAGAGCTCCCATCTTCACGCACTCTTCTGTAACATTTCACAATCCCACAAGCCATGTTTGAAAAGCAGGATGTTCAAAGCAATTATTATTATTATTATTATTATTATTATTATTATTATTATTATAGATTATTCTAGCTGCCTTCAGACAAGGATGAGGAACCTGTAACCCTCTAGGTGTTGCTAGATTATAGTTCTAGTCATGCTGGCTGGAGCTGGCAGTAAATGGAGTCCAACAACATTTAGAGGGCCCCAGATTCCCCACTCCCAACTCAAGTAATTAAAACAAGCAAACCAGGTTTTTAAACCCAACTGCGGGTGGCACTGTGGGTTAAACCACACAGCCTAGGACTTGCTGATCAGAAGGTCAGCGGTTCGAATCCCCGCGACGGGGTGAGCTCCCGTTGCTCGGTCCCTGCTCCTGCCAACCTAGCGGTTCAAAAGCACGTAAAAGTGCAAATAGATAAATAGGTACCGCTCCGGCGGGAAGGTAAATGGTGTTTCCATGTGCTGCTCTGGTTCGCCAGAAGCAGCTTAGTCATGCTGGCCACATGACCCGGAAGCTGTACGCCGGCTCTCTCGGCCAATACAGCAAGATGAGCGCTGCAACCCCAGAGTCTGTCACGACTGGACCTCTTTTTTTTTGTATATATATTTTTATTAGTTTTTCATTATAAAATTATAAAAAAGCATCCACTTTATCAACAATATCATCTTTTTTATTTTATTTTTTAATTTTTTTTTTTAAATTTTATTAGAAAAAAAACTCATGTTACACATCAACCATCAGATATGTATATAGATATACATACATACATTTCATTAAAAGATAGAAAGAAATTATGAAAAAGAAAGAAAAATTACCAGGGAGGAAGAATAACACTCGAAAGAGAGAAAAAAAAAGAAAAAGGCAAGGAAAAAGAAAAAAAAGAACAAAAACAAACTTCCGTTCAACTTGGTTCAGGATTACACAATCATTAAATAAACTTTGCAGTAGAACTTACAGTAGTGTTTAACATTGACAGTGTTAATTATCTTCTGCTGTTGTATTACTAATACCCATATTGTTCTCAACGTAAATTAAAAATTTCTTCCATTCATCTTTAAGTTTCGTAGTATTATTTTGCCTTAATTTCTGTGTTAATCTCGCTAATTCTATGTATTGATATAATTTCACTTGCCACTCTCCGATCGTAGGCATATCAGGGGATTTCCATTTTTGTGCAATTAGGGTCCTCGCCGCAGCTGTCGCATATTGGAAAAAGGTTTGATCTAGTTTTTTTATTTCCTCCCCAGTCATACCTAAAAGAAACAACTCAGGTATCTTGGGGAAATTATATTTTAAGATTTTTTTCAATTCATCATAGATCTTTCCCCAGTATTCCTTCACTACCTCGCAGGTCCACCAAATGTTGAAAAAGGTCCCAATCTTCTCTTTGCATCTCCAACATCTATTATCAACAGTTTTATACATCTTTCCTAACTTTGCTGGGGTCAAATACCAGCGGTACATCATTTTCTCTAAGTTTTCTCGGAGGGTTGCACACGCTGTAAATTTCATACCCTTCCTCCAGAGTGTCTGCCATTTATTATAATCGATATTATGTCCAAGGTCTCTATCCCACTTCACCATCGCGCCCTTCACCAAATCCTCTTTTGTATCCCATTCTAATAATTGTTTATATAATTTAGAGAGGTGTTTATCATTACTCTCTAAGATTTCTATCTGGAATCTTGATTTTTTATCACTCATCCCCTGTTTCTTGTGCTCACTCCACAGTGCATTGATCTGATGGAAGTGAAACCATTCTTTTATCTTATCTTTCAGCTCATCATAGGGCTTCACCTTCCAGCCTTCTTCTGTCTTAGTTAAAAGATCCTCATAGGTCCATCTTTCTCCCATCATGTTCGGTTTTTTTATTTTAACAATATCCACTGGGGAGAGCCATTAAGGGGTCCCTTTTTCAATCAGTTTTTTATATCTATTCCACACCTCCAGTAGTGAACCTCTAATTATGTGACTAGAAAACCCTCTGTGAATCTCACCTTTCCCCTGCCACAGGTAGGCGTGCCACCCGAACCTAATGTCAAAACCCTCCAGGTCCAATAGATCAGTGTTTCTAAGGGTGGCCCATTCCTTTAACCAGCTTAAACAAGCTGCCTCATAGTATAACCTTATATTCGGTACCGCAAATCCGCCCCTCTCTCTTGCATCTGTCAGGTATTTAAACTTTATCCTGGCTCTCTTCCCCTGCCAAATAAACTTAGTCATAACTCTTTGCCAGTTCCTAAAACGGGTGGTGCCTTTGATTATTGGGATATTTTGGAACAGAAATAATAACCTTGGGAGGATGCACATTTTAATCGCCGCCATCCTCCCCGTCCATGAGAGCTTCAGCCTCTGCCAGATATCCAAATCTTTTTTTATTTCCTGCCAAATCTTATCGTAATTATCTTCTACCAAATTTATATTTTTTGGAGATAGCCAAATTCCCAAATATTTTACCTTATTCACAATTTTTATGCCAGACCTTTTAGACGTCCATCAACTCGTCTGATAATTCTCCGTCTTAATCACTTCTTTCACATTCCCTAATTAATATTGCCCTATTATAATAACTTAACCTATCTTATTCTTTTTTACAATATTTCTAATATTAATTCTTCACAGAACTTCCTGAAAACTTACAAACGTTGTCTGATCATTAAATATATTTTTCATATAATCTGTAAATTTTATCCAGTCCTCGGTGAATTCCTGGTCTCACCGGTTCCGGATCCTTCCTGTTAATTTATCAAGTTCTGCGTAGTCCATTAGTTTCATCCTCCACTCTTCAATCGTAGGTAGTTCTTGTTTCCATTTTTGGGCCAATAATATTCTTGCTGCTGTTACTGCGTACAAAAACAACTTCCAATCCTTCTTATTAATTTCATTTCCTATTATTCCTAATAGAAATGCTTCTGGTTTCTTTATAAATGTATATTTCAACATTTTTCTTAACTCATTATATATCATTTCCCAGAAGCATTTCACTTTTTTACATTCCCACCACATATGATAAAATGTTCCCTCTTTTTCTTTACATTTCCAACATTTATTACTTACTTTATACATTTTTGCTAATTTTACCGGTGTTACATACCATCTATGTATCATTTTCATCACATTTTCTTTTATTGCAGTACAAGCACATCACGACTGGACCTAATGGTCAGGGGTCCCTTTACTTTTACCTTTACTGGTCTTCATCCGATGGGTTCGGATCCAAGAAGGGTCATGGCCTGATCCAAGGAACACTACCACCATGAAAATACAGGGTAAAAGATTGGGAAGTGGCCCCCCGATACACATTGGGTCTCCTGGGTCTGAAAAAGTTGAGGACTGCTGAGCTACTACAGCTCCCTAAAGCCCTAGTCCAGGTTGGCCAATAGTCTGGGATGGTGGGAGTTGTGGTCCACAACATCTGAGGGGCACCAGGTTCAGGAAGGCTTGTTATGAAACAAAGGTTCTTAAGAGCAGAAGAAGTAAGGCAAGGTCTACAAGGCCTACACAATCATTCAAGCCTAAGCTTGTCAACTGTTAACAGCAAACTGCTAAATCACTGTGACTCGTGACTCATGTTGGGTGATGACTCAGTGTCTTGTCTGTGTCCAGTTCAGAGTGTTGCTATGTGAATATATAGCTGTTGAAGACAGAGTAGCTCCAGGACTCTAGTTAATCAGTAACTAAGACTATGCCTCTGTGAAGAGTCAGATAGCTGCTATGAGCACTCTGTGTATGCTCTTTGACTATGCTGTTTATGAACAACTTTATTTTCTCAAGTAAAAGTTTTATTCTGTTTATAAAGAAGACTCTGCGTTGATTAATTTACTGCTGCGCGACAAGGCTGTTCTAACCACTGTACCGCACTGGGCCAATATTAATGTAGTCCCCATCTCAAAGAAATCTCAGCCATTGAGTGGCTTCCGCATGACATAAAAGCCACTTGCAGAAAACTAATGTAATATTGTGCATGTTCTGGGAATCAAATAACACAGAAATTGCCACCAGTCACGCACAATATTGGGAAGTGGACAGCCCTTGCAACCCTGGAAAATTGTGGTAGTAAAATGACAAAATTTGGGATGCAACCCAGTGACACACACACACACCCGAATTTGGGGTTCAGTTTGAATATCACCAACTATGTCTAGGATATAGTTTGTAAAAGAAGGTAGTGCACTCTTAAATTAGGTCCTACAGACACTTGCCAAGCATGTCTCAGATAAGCTAGGATGAACATTTTTGAAGTGGGATCAACATGTACCAGAGAGCAAAGCAGATTGTGCCAAAGGACCCAGCACGATCTTCACCAATCGTGTATCATTTTCATTAGTAATTCAAAGTACCAGTCATCACAATTTTATACTATCAGTCCATGGACTGGAATAGTAATTACTGCACTTTTATTATTCGAGTTTGACCATAATAATGAGAAAAATTAAGATAATTACTAAGATGTGTTTATCGCTGCTGTCATTTGCCTCTGGCGGTTTGTGTCCTCAGCAGGAGATGAAATATCACTAGCACTGATTCAAGGGGGGATTATATTTTTTAAAAAAAATGCCGGTGATGGGGATTCATGTCGGGGAAATGAACCTACATAATGCACCTTCACTTGATGTGTTAAGTAGGCCAGGGAACCTGTTGACTTCATATGCTTTGTGAGAAAAGATGGGTTACTAAAACCAGTCATGTTTCTAGTCCCTATGCAAGCTCCCCTATGCAATCAGTAGCTACTAGCCATGTTAGCTATGCCCGGCCTTCATTGTCAGAGGCCTCTGAAAGGCAGTTGCTGGTGATCACAGGTAAGGAGAATGTTAATGTCCTCAAGTCCTGCTTTCAAGCTTCCCATGGGCACCTGGTTGGCAACTGTAAGACCTTGATGCTGGACTAGATGAGCCTAGCCCAGCAGGGCTCTTCCTATGTTCCAATGTGCCCACTTTTTCCTCTAGAACCTACCAATTTCAAAAAGAACCGTCCTCACTTCTGGAAGATATTAGAGAATACAATCAAGTAAATATCCATGATTTGGTTAATGTTCCCAAATGAATTTCATGCCAAGCTTGTGAGCTACCCTAAGAGTGAATGCCTGGCCATTGCTATAATAATAATAATAATAATAATAATAATAATAATAATAATAATAATTATTATTATTATTATTATTATTATTATTATTATTATTATTAGTTATTTGTACCCCGCCCATCTGGCTGGGTTTCCCCAGCCACTCTGGGCAGCTTCCAACAAAGATTAAAACTACATTAAAATGACTTAAAAACTTCCCTGAACAGGGCTGCCTTCAGATGTCTTCTGAATGTCAGGTAGTTGTTTATCTCTTTGACATCTGATGGGAGGGCGTTCCACAGGGCGGGCGCCACTACCGAGAAGGCCTTCTGTCTGGTTCCCTGTAGCTTTGCTTCTTGCAATGAGGGAACCACCAGAAGGCCCTCGGCACTGGACATCAGCGTCCAGGCAGAACGATGGGGGTGGAGACACTCCTTCAGGTATACTGGGATGAGGCCATTTAGGGCTTTAAAAGTCAACACCAACACTTTGAATTGTGCTCGGAAATGTACTGGGAGCCAATGTAGGTCTTTCAAGACCGGTGTTATATGGTCTCGGCGGCCACCCCCAGTCACCAGTCTAGCTGCTGCATTCTGGATTAGTTGTAGTTTCCAGGTCACCTTCAAAGGTAGCCCCACGTAGAGTGCCTGATTCTTTTAACTGGAGATGGCACTGTTTGAGCCTGATCTCTGTTGTGTCATCAATAAGCATCTCTACAAGCAAACAAGAGCTCAAACCTTTTTAAAAAATGTAACACATACATTATTGTCACCCCAGGAATTGGCACAGTAATCCAGCAGGCTTGATTTTCAACATGGATATTGTAATTTTGCTGCTGCGGCAATTCTACCTAACTTAACTTTAGGAAAACAAAAAAAGTATATCTTGCTGGAGATCCAGAGGTTTAAGAATGGGAACTTTTGTTTGGATGCACAAACCATTAAAGGCATGGGACATCAGTTCCACTTAGTTGGGCATCTATATGTGCTTGCCATTGAGAGGAAAGGGCAGAACCAACATTTGAATGTGCATCTGAACATGCGACCAGATGCAAAGCCATAGGAAGAACATAGGACGACCATCAGACCATTGGTTCATTGGGCTCAGTAATGTCTACTCATTGACTTAGAGCAGCTAACCAGGATTTCAAATTGGGCTTTCTCCCAGCCCTGGAGATGTTTCGGATTGAACCTGGGATCTTCTGCAAAGGAGAAGCTCCACTAGGAGTGTAGTCATTTGGGGTGATGTGGGGGGGGGTATGGACCTGTTAAGTTTGTGGGAGCAGGGCTCCTGTAGAGTCCCTAACTCAGCATCCTGTCAACCAACCAACCACACTTTTTAAAAAATGGTGAATTGCATTGACTTATGCCTTGTCACTGCAAGGTTCTGGTGCTAATTGCCTTCTAAGTCACTTAAGAATTAACCAACAGCACCCAAAGTTTCTTTCCCCTAGGGCACTTTTTTGATTTCATGCCAGAATGTCCATTCTTAAGGACATTGCTAAGGACATTCTAGGCTTCCTGAAAACTCTTTTCTCTGTTCATTTTCTAGAGAAGTGCTTCAAACAGTGCTTCAAAGTGCTGTATAGGAACTACCGTATTTTTTGCAGCATAACACTCACTTTTTTCCTCCTAAAAAGTAAGGGGAAATGTCTGTGTGTGTTATGGAGGGAATGCCTACGGGTGGCATGCCTACGGATTTTCCTCCTCTAAAAACTACATGCGTGTTATGGTCGAGTGCGTGTTATAGAGCGAAAAATACGGTGCCTGCACCCAGAATGTATCGGCCCCTACACATTTGAATTATCTAATCTTACACAATGCATAATCTGAGACGGGGGCATGGCAGTGAGTGGACATGGTGTGGTTATCATGAAAGGATCCTGCCCTACACTGTTGGCTATTATCTTTCTCCAGCAACAAGCAGCATCAATATGAATGTCCCAGTTTGAATTAAGCACCCTGGTGCTTTGAAACTTGGGGCTCTTCATTTCATTTCTTTGTATTAATATCTTTAACTTTTTAAAAAAAAAATCACTTGCAGGCTGAATTGTTGAAACTTCTGAAAGCTGCTTTACTTTGCTCTGCAAAACAAACAAAAACCCTTTCGCTGAGTGTTGTGATTTGCTCTCTGTGAGCTGTAATTTACTCTCTGTGGAAAAGCACACCACCTTTTGCTCTATCATAGTCGTCTTCTTGCTGAACTTCAATAAGACAAACCCTCATATTGCATCTGTTGCTCAGCAGAACGCCAAACGAAGTAAGAGACCAAAAGTTCATTTTTTTTTTTGCATAATCTGAGATGGGGGCATGGCAGTGAGGGGTACATTCTGTGAAAATAAATGGAGGGGGGGAGTACAGGCTTTGCATAACACTAACCGCAGCATTTGTAAGCGCAAGCATGTAACGTACTTCCTCATGAGTATCATTGCTCCTTAGTAGCTGCTATTGATGGTTAGCTGACACCACCTCTCCACATGACTGGTGGTTGTAAATGTTTTAGCTGAAGGATAGGAAAGTGAGCACAAGGATGGCAGTCCCATGGTGATGGCTAACATGTGGTAGCGCTGAACCAAAATGCGAGGGACAGATGAGGCAGTTTCACGAAAAGCTTCATCACGATGGAAAGATACCTTCTGTTTTGACAATTCAGCATTCATTAAGAAAAGTTGGCAACCTGTTTAGCTCATGAAGAGGTCCCTGATTGGCTAGGATCACCTGTGTGATGATGACTTGAGATGACTTGGCCACAGTACTCAATAGACTTATGGAATCAGAGAATTGTATAGAGTTGGAAGAGAGAAACATTCTGTTTGAATGGGAGAAGCAAGAACCTCTTGGAGTATCAGTGCTGTCAGTCCCTCCATGTGTAAATAAACCATGTATCATAAAGACACCACAGTCTCCACTGTGCCTCATTTCCAAAGGAAACATGAACCCCTGGAATCTCCCAGCGCTCAGAGATAGGGGTTGCCTGCAGCAATATTTAATAATAATAATATGTATCCATTACTGGAACTGTGACTTCACTCTGAAAAACTTCATTTGCCCATAATCATATGAGCACATAACTAAAGCTAATTGGCTACGCAGTAATGAGATGTAGTGCGGCATCCCTTATTGGCTGGGATCATGTTGGGTGGAAATTGAATGGAGGGGGAAAGCAACTAAGGAGCAGCAAAGGGGATGATCAATAGCTATCAATAGTTGTGAACATCCATACCAAGGTTAATATTAAAAGCATTTTTCCAGGGACTGTTCTCCCCACGTCTGCAGAGAAAACAAGTTCCTAGGAACCAGATCACCCCCAGTACTAATTGAAAATAGGACAAAGAAGAAGTAACAGCAAATTTCAGAATGTCAATTGCTATGTGGAGAACCTAAGAGGACACAAGATCACACGCAGGAAAGCGTGATCTATACATCCAAGCAGGGGGGAAAGTGACAAGGAGCATTTTTGATATATGCCTATAAGAAGTACTTAATCTGAAATTAGATCATCCTTTGATTCCAAACCTTTCAAATTTATGCAATATGCTGCCATAAAGTGAGGAAGGGAGAGGCCTTATCGCGAGGAGTTGTGAGGGAAAGTGTCTACGTTCTCATTAGGGCAAAAGGAGAAGAATAAATGCATGATTGAAATTCTGAATAGCTGTTGAGACACAAGTGCTACCTATTGTTTAAGTTGCAGTGACCTCTAGAGGCTAATTCAAATAATCTTTTCCTAAGTGCTGCAGTTTTTGACCCAAGAATTCTGACCTAAATGATGATGTTGTTGTTAAGGATTATGTATTAGAAAGTAATGCTCCCCCCCCCCTTATATTTGAAAATCAATAATATGCATTTAAAGTAATGGATATACCTTAACTCAATATAAGAAGCACATTCTAGCACATAATCTTAATACAGTGCAACAATATGAGAGCCTCCTATTTCTAACCTCGATGAAGACTGGTATGTACTGGGACTAGTAAGGCAGAAGACCAGGAGGAAGACAATAGACAGGTGAGGTGAGCCAATGGCAGGTGGAGGCAGAACCAGTAATAAAGAGAAAACTAATTCTGGTTTTCTCCCCATCCTCCTCCCTGCCAGATTCTACAAAGGCAACATTGAGTCTAAGGAGAATAATAGCCGGTGACACACCCTGGACTGGTTGTAAGCAGTGGCGTAGCGTGGGTTGTCAGCACCCGGGGCAAGGCAAGTAATTTGCGCCCCCTAACCCGTGGATTTGCGCCCCCTAACCCTAACCCCCAGATGTTGCGCCCGGTGCAGCCGGCCCCCCCTGCACCCCCCACGGTACGCCACTGGTTGTAAGTAAGGAGGCAGGCCAAGGCCAGCTCAAGACATTTTGCTGCCTGAGGCGAAGGACAAGATGGTGCCCTTCTCCAAGGCACATGCAGAAGCTAGTCAGACTGGTAGTGGACTCTTCCTCCAATACTGGTGAAAGGAAATATTCCACTGTTTGAGGGCAGCCAGCTAGCATAGCGGGTACACGGCAGCAGAGGTGCATTTAGGGGAGCACAACCAGTTTGTCCGAGGGACGCGGGTGGTGCTGTGGGTTAAACCACAGAGCCTAGGACTTACCGATCAGAAGGTCAGCTGTTCGAATCCCCGCAACGGGGTGAGCTCCCGTTGCTCAGTCCCTGCTCCTGCCAACCTAGCAGTTCGAAAGCTCGTCAAAGTGCAAGTAGATAAATAGGTACAGCTCTGGCGGGAAGGTAAACGGCGTTTCTGTGCGCTGCTCTAGTTCACCAGAAGCAGCTTAGTCATGCTGGCCACATGACCCGGAAGCTGTACGCCGGCTCCCTCGGCCAATAAAGCGAGATGAGTACCGCAACCCCAGAGTCGGCCACGACTGGACCTAATGTTCAGGGGTCCCTTTACCTTTACCTTTATTGTGTTAGTTACCGTACTGGGCACCGAGCCGAAAGGATGCCACAGGGGGCATTGCAGCAATGATGTACAATGGAAGGCAATAGTGAGGGCACCAGATTTTAAAGCCCAAAGTGTGCAACTGCAGAGCCCATGGCACTCATGGCTTTTTTCACCTCCCTGCCTCTCAGCATCTGCCACCTGAGGCAGCTGCCTCCATCTGCCTCATCACAGAGCTGGCCCAGAAGCAATACCTTAAACTTTCTTCATAGGACTTGGTTCTGCAAACCATTGACCATCTTTATTGCCTTTCTCTGAACACATTTCAGTTTGTCTTTGTCCTTAAAGCGCAACACTAAGAACTGGTACACAGAACTCCATTTTTCAGAAGTACTGTGGGCTTTTCTTAACCTGGAGAAGCCAACATTGTGTTCCAGCCAGCACAGGGGCCACATTCACTCAATGCATTTGGAGCACTTTAAAGCATGATACCACTTTCAACAGTCATGGCTTCCCCCAAAGAATTCTGGCAGCTATAGTTTGCTCAGGGTGCTGAGAGTGGTTTGAAGAATTGAAAAAGAATTGAAGAATTGAAGAATTGATGCTTTTGAATTATGGTGCTGGAGGAGACTCTTGAGAGTCCCATGGACTGCAAGAAGATCAAACCTATCCATTCTTAAGGAAATCAGCCCTGAGTACTCACTGGAAGGACAGATCCTGAAGCTGAGGCTCCAATACTTTGGCCACCTCATGAGAAGTGAAGACTCCCTGGAAAAGACCCTGATGTTGGGAAAGATGGAGGGCACAAGGAGAAGGGGACGACAGAGGACGAGATGGTTGGACAGTGTTCTCGAAGCTACAAACATGAGTCTGACCAAACTGCGGGAGGCAGTAGAAGACAGGAGTGCCTGGCGTGCTCTGGTCCATGGGGTCACGAAGAGTCGGACACGACTAAATGACTAAACAACAACAATTCTTCTCACAGAGCTACAATTCCCAGAGTTCATGAGGGGTTGATTGTTAAACCACCCTGAGGGGGAAAGGAGTCTCCTAACAACTCTCAGCACCCTTAACAAACTACAGCTCCCAGAATTCTTTGGGGAAAGCCATGGCTGCTTCAATCATAGCACTTCAAATGTATGGTGTAAATATGGCCAGGGATAATGGAAGTTGTAGTCTAGCACAGTGTTTCCCAAACGTTTTTGGGCAACGGCACACCTGTGTACTAAAAAAAAATCTCGCGGCACACCACCATTAAAGCCCCGCCCCGTGACGTCAGCGCGCAGCGTCACGCCGGGAGGGACGCACAAAAGTGAACGTTTTTTCCCTCGGCAGCTCCTCTCAGCTGCGCTCAATCCGCCTCCGCGCAGGCTGAGGGAGGGAGGGAGGGGCGCGTGTGACCCGTCTCTGCTGGGAGACCAAACCCAGCGAGACAGAGTCGCGCGGAGGCGCCCAGGCAGCGCTGCCGGCTGCGAGGAGGAGCGCCAGGCAGCAGCAGGAGGCGCGGCCTCTCCTCGCCGCCCCCGCCCCGCCTCTCGCCGCCCGACTCGCCCGCCTCCCTCCAGGCATCTCGCGGCACACCAGCCGGTGTCTCACGGCACACTCGTGTGCCGGGGAACACCGGTTGGGAAACACTGGTCTAGCAATATCTGGAAGCCACACATCCCTATCCTAGTTGGACTCAGCGTACGGCTGCTTCCCACATTTATACTTTGTGATGAACTTTATTGGTGCTAGGAAAGATATTTTTGTAAAAGCAGCAGACCGTTTACTCATCTCCTGTTCTTCTTAAAGGTGAAATTGGAAGTTCCATCATAATCCATCAGGCCAGTATTTTCTGCTGTCCTCCTCGCATCCCCGATGAGGAATCACTCAACTAACAGAGGACCTTTTCAAAGTTCCTCTTGTTAAAAAGAAATTGAGGAACAGGACATAATGCTGGCATTTTTCTATCCGACTGCTCAGCAAGAGAGGGTCAAAAATAACTGTCCTCCATGCAGCTTTCTTAGAACTTTTTCTTAGACACACAATCCACACCCCCACACCCCGAGCCAAGTTAGTTCTGAGTTAAATTGTTGACAGGATGAGGTGATCTCCCTGGCATCTCCAGATCTCTAGAGATGATGGAGCTTGGAGCAGCACTGGTTTTCTGGTAACTGTCATCAGCAATTTTCTGCCCACAATTTCCTCTGTTTTGCCCTTGCAAAATGATTGTTGGGATATAGAAAGGCACACTAGAATACTTCAGGTTTTAGCTCTGTCCCAAAGATCTCTTAAGGGCATAGTCTGAAACCCCACAATGTAGCAACCTGGTTGAATCTTCACAGGTCTGCTAAGGGCTGGATGAGAGACTGGTTCAAAACTCTACGTGTGGATTTCATTATGGGGAAAAGGTGGGCCATCACTATAATAAATGAATATGGAAGATGTGAACATAGGAAGATGTTTCCACCAGGGTAGACTATTCATCCATCTAACCCATATATGAGGAGTGTTGTGCCACCTAGTTGCCTGTGGGGAACTAGCAAACGCAACCAATACAGAACCCCGCCCATCAGCTGATAGCACCCAGTGACAGGTGATTGGCAAGTGGGTGTGGTTTAAGTGGAATGGCCTTGTGGGCCAAATTGAACTCCTTGGTGGGCCCATAGGACTGAGGTTTCTCACACCTGAGCTAGATGATCTCCAAACTTCCGGTGAACTCTAGCACACCAAAATTCTGTGATATTCTGCAAAGCATTCCAAGGAAATAGCTCAGGGTCTCTTGTTCATGTTTTGTGACACATATCAATGCTGTGAATGTGCAACAATCCTCAGAAGAAAAACATGTGTTTTTGTTAACGTTTCCGTTAAGGTTTTACATGTGGGAATAGCCTACGGCTGGTTGATCTAGGCTGTCCTGTTTAACCCCTTGTTCCAGTACAGTGGTACCTCGGGTTAAGTACCTAATAGGTTCCGGAGGTCCATTCTTAACCTGAAACTGTTCTTAACCTGAAGCACCACTTTAGCTAATGGGGCCTCCCAGTGCTGCCGTGCTGCTGCTGCTGCTGTTCAATTTCTGTTCTCATCCTGAGGCAAAGTTCTTAACCCGAGGTACTGTTTCTGGGTTAGCGGAGTCTGTAACCTGAAGTGTCTGTAACCCAAGGTACCACTGTATAGAAATTTGAGCATGCACAAGGAAGCAGATCTTCTGAGGGAATCTTTTTCAGCCAGAAGGCCACATTCCCTCATGGGGAACTTTCCATGCCAATGGTGGGCAGGGCCAGTTGTGACACCTACCTTTGCACTTGACTACATTCCAGCCACACACAAGCCTTTCCATCCTTCCGCCCAGGCAAGAAAGAGCCATCACCATCGTTCAAGAACACATTCCAGTCAAGCAAAAGCCCCCGAGGAGGACACAGAACAAGTCCACTGAAAGCTGTGGTCTTGGGAAGGGGTTTAGCTTAGACTGAGGGCCTGATAGAAAGTCTTGGAGGGCCACATTAAGCCCCTGATCCTAATGTTTCAAACCCCTGCTTTATGTTTCCCACAAGTCCAGTTAGCTTCCTTCACTAGGTTCTTCAAGGCAAATACAGCACTCACCTCCCAGCCTTATACCAAACTAAGATGTCAGAAAACAAGAGCTGTGGGGCACAGAATCACAAAATGTGACATCACAGAGGCTGGGACTGGCCAAAGGCATCCCACCAGCTTTAGAGGAAGCCATTTAAGTGTGATTATGTAGAATCTGCATATTAAAGACCCGACTTTCATTGAAAATTATAACACAGCAGGAAATTATCCAGCATTGGCATTAGGAAGCGATGAGATGACCTATTAGATCTTTTTAGTTCCTACAGCCGGGAATGTCAGCAATTACATAAACAGCTGTAATAATAATTAGTATTGCTGCTGAAGTATAACAGATCATTAGGTTTTCGAGCTAGGAGGTAAACTGTTTGTGAATCAACACTCAGCCTGTGCCCCTGTTATTTATTGTTGAGCCATTTATCTTTCCCTAAGGGGGGGAAAGGGACCATTATCACTTAATTATCTTATCTCATCATTTGGAGAGGATGAACAAGTCATATTTCCCGAGTCACAAAAAAACAACATCAAAATCATGTACCACAACTTACAATAGGCGGGGTGTGTTTTTCCCTATCAAGAATTATTTCACAATAATCTGTTGCTGTCGCAGGCAGGAGATCCAACAAATACTTGTCAGTGCAACATCCCGTTTGTCAATAAAAAACAGCATAACAACAACAATAATTTAAAATCCCTAAATCAGAAAGAAAGAAAAAAATAGAACAAAAATTAAAAAGCAAGAGCTCTGTCCCTCTTTTGTACAGATTATTATTATTATTATTATTATTATTATTATTATTATTATTAAACAATAGATTTGTTCTTGGAGTAAACACATGCAACAGGTGTGCATCTATAAGCACCCATGAACATGCACCAGAGAGGTACTGGAAATTCCTGAGAACCTGTTTGGGACAAACAAAATTGACTAGCAAAGAGCCAAGCTACTCTGCTTGCAAGACTGGAATATTTGAATTAGGGATGGGTGGCTCGAGATCCCATCCACAGGGACAGTGGCAGGTGTAGTGCCTGCTGAGGCTCATCTCAGCAGAGAGCATCTCAAATTTGGCAGGAGCTATGTACTCTGGAGATGCTAGCATACCTGCAAATTTTCTCCACTTCTGTCAAAAGGGGAAAAGTTAATAGTGGTTTCCACTAGTGATTGGGCAGAGGTGTGGGGACAAAGCCAAATTGGGCAGCCTACACAGTGCCTCAGACTAAATTGGATTGTTTTTCGAAGCACTGAGCTGGAAAGCCATGTGGTCAGTGCACACCCCTGGTGCTCTGCCAAGAACCTCCTGGCTCACCTGTTCCTCCTGTTGCTGCCTGCTTGCTCATGTATTTATTCTGACTCAGAATGGGTGAGTGATCAAGCAGCGATTGGAAATGGAGGCAAAAAATCCAAAACAGGCCCCTGGCAAAGCAGTCACTCCTGATGGAATTGCAGTGAGCAGAAATGAGATCTGCAAGGCCCATCCCAAGCCCATCCCAAGCCCATCTGCTCCACTGCCTGCTAACCCACTTGGTGAGGCTGAATACCTAATTGCAATCTGATATCACTGCATAGTGCAACAGGACCAAAGACCAAAGAGGTTCCCTTGCTATCCTTCTCCTGGCCCAGAGTTCGCCTTGCTTCCCTTCTTTCTTAAACTGATCAAAGACCAAGGGAAGCGATGGGGGAGAATTCGCAGGAAGCAATAGCCTTCAGGTTGAGGTCTGCTGGCACAAGCATATCCAGCAGTGTTTGGATGCACCAATATGTATGGAAAAGGCAGTTCCCTGGCATCTCAAGATGCTGATACTGTAGCAAGTACAGCCGTGTTCAGGTCTCCTCATCATGAGGCTCAACAGTACATATAAGCCTTTCCCTGATGTCCTCTTGTCTTTTAGGAGGGTGAGCAGGTCCTAAAATTAACTCCTTCAGGCTCAGCCCAGATGTCATCTCAATCTGATCTTATATTGATCACCTCCATTTTTCAACTCAGCTCATTAACCAATATGAATTATCCGACACTAGGAGAACTTGAAAACAGGAATGAGATAGAAGAAAAGTCCTTTGTTGAGAATCAGAGTCTGTCGTCCACATTTAATGTAAACACTGGCGCATGTACAGCAAACACAATTGCCATGTAAAATATGCTCAGGGGAGCCACTGAAATCCATTTCCATGTGGTCACTACAGCTTTGCAAGGGAGATGTAATATTTGCCATTGGCTTGCTACATGGCTCAGCCTGATCCCACAGAGAGTCTCCTTTCTTTGTCATAGCTTTTACTAAATCAACTCTTGCAGCAACTTTCTTCAGATGGGCTCTGTGACGGTCTGCTAACTGCTTGTGCTGGTATGGAAAGACTTTATAGGGACCACACAGCTGTGCAGTCTCACTGAATGCACTGGATAAATATCCACAGCTGCTTATAAGGTAAAGGTAAAGAGACCCCTTACTGTTAGGCCCAGTCGTGACCGACTCTGGGATTGCGGCACTCATCTCACTTTACTGGCCAAGAGAGCCGGCGTACAGCTTCCGAGTCATGTGGCCAGCATAACTAAGCTGCTTCTGGTGAACCAGAGCAGCACACGGAAACGCCGTTTACCTTCCCGCCGGAGTGGTACCTATTTATCTACTTGCACTTTGACTTGCTTTTGAACTGCTAGCTTGGCAGGAGCAGGGACCGAGCAACGGGAGCTCATCCCGTCGCGGGGATTCGAACCACCGACCTTCTGATCGGCAAGCCCTAGGCTCTGTGGTTTAACCCACAGCACCAGCTGCTTGTAGATGGGTGCATTTCCTTGTGATAACAGCATGAACATAAAAATAGCATTATGGTATCAGGCCTGTTCAGCAGCCTGTTCTTACAGTGCCAACCAGGTGCCCATGAGAGGTCTGTCAGCAGGACCAGCATTCTGCCCGCCTGTGATTCCAAGCAACTGTTACTCAGAGACATAATTCTCACAGTGGGGTAGGACCCAGCCACCATAACTAGTATCCTTTGATAGCCTGATCCTACATGCATTGGTATAATCCATCCAAGTCCAAGTAAACTATGCCAGCTGGACCACATCTATCTATATGTTTGTTGACACTCTCAAAGAACTCGAATAGATTAGTAGAATCATAGAATTGCAGTTGGAAGGGACTCTAAGGATCATCATTCTAGTCCAACACCCTGGAATGCAGGAATCTTTTGCCCATGTAGAGCTCAAACCCACAACCCTGCGATCTCGTGCTCTACCAAAACTGAGCTATCCCAAACCAACTGAGACAGGACTTAACCATGCTGGTTTTGCTTCAGCAAGGCTTGTTCTATAGGCTTGGTTAGCACTCCTTTGTCTCCCTTGACATCCAAGGGTCCAATAGCTGCCCTAACTGTTCTTCTGATACTAACGAATTTGAACATTGTTGTTGGTTATCTTTATTGTTACTTTGACGTACTCCACAAATTCTTTTTTAAGAATCTCTTACTGACTGTTTGCATTCATTTTGCTGAAGCTCGAGTTCCTTTTTGTCCTTATTTGGACCAGACTTATTTTATTTTATTTGTGAAGGAAGCCTTCCTTCCTCTAATAGCTTCTTTGATTCTGCTGTTAGAGGATGCTGCTGACATTCTCTTGACTCCGGTGGGACGTCTCCTGATCTGATGTACACACTTCAGCTGAGCTTCTAAGATTGTGTTTCAAAACAACTCCCAAGCATTTTGGAGTGATTTGACCCTCTTGACTTTGCTTTTCATCTTGCGGCCAGATAAACAGCACGTACGCTAAGACCACATCACAAATGCAGGCATACAAACATTATACACTTACCACTTTGGTATCCATGCATACATTACAATATTAAATCTGGTAGCAAAAAATGACTCAAATATTATTTTCCCCAGATGGATGGTAATCCTTCCTAGTCAATCTTCACTGGTCTGACTGAGGGCCCAGAGATTGTGAGAGGTAAGTCAAGAGTTTCAGCACAGCATTATGATCTCTCTCTCTCTCTCTCTCTTGGGGCGGGGGGAGAGAAATCTTTACTCAAAATTCATTGTTTACAGCACCAATATAAAGCGATGGAAGCACTGGCAAAACATGTAACCTCCATTTATGACTGCAGAGAGCTGTCCATAATTGTGCAGGATGCAACATCTCCACACCTTTGGAGAGCCTTAAGGTAAAGGGACCCCTGACCATTAGGTCCAGTCGTGGCCAACTCTGGGGTTGCGGCGCTCATCTTGCTTTATTGGCCGAGGGAGCCGGCGTACAGCTTCGGGGTCATGTGGCCAGCATGACTAAGCCGCTTCTGGCGAACCAGAGCAGCGCACGGAAACACCGTTTACCTTCCCACCGGAGCGGTACCTATTTATCTACTTGCACTTTGATGTGCTTTCGAACTGCTAGGTGGGTTTGGAGCAGGGACCGAGCAACGGGAGCCCACCCTGTCGCGGGGATTCGAACTGCCAACCTTCTGATCAGCAAGTCCTAAGCTCAGTGGTTTAACCCACAGTGCCACCCGTGTTCCTGTTGGAGAGCCTTATACCTTTGCTATTGGACGGGTCACCAAAGGGTGAGACTTAAGCTCTCCCTTAAGAGAAGAGCAGCTTGGGGATGCAATCAAATGTCATATTTGGTGCAGCACCTAGCAGTCAAGATGAGGTCCCCAGCAAACTAGCAAGCATGTTGCAAAGGCAACCACTACCTTTTCCCATTGTTCCCTGGCAGCCGATATCCAGTGGCATATACTCCACCTCTGACCCCGAAGGATCCATATATGCAGCATGGTTAACAGCCATTGACAGGTCTCTATGGATTTGTCTAATCCCCTTTCAAAGCCACCTAAGCCTATGTCCATTTGCCACAGTTCGCAGCAGCAAGTTTCATAAATCCAGTGCACGACGTGCGAATACAACATTTTGCCCATCCTGAATCAACTGTCAGCTTCATATAGGATAATAAAAAAAAAGCTGGTGGGCTGGAAATCCAGTTACTAAATAGATATATACAAGACAGGAAGCAGCCTTATCTGCTAAAGTAGCAACTGTGGCAAAGGGCTGAAATGCAGGGCTGTCAAAGCACTGCAGTTTGATGCAATCATTAAGGTTCCTTTCAACATACATAGCAGGGGAGGGCAATGGATGAGGATTGTGCTGTTGGACTCTGCCCTGATTCGCAGGAGTTCCTTACTTAATAATTTCAAGGTTGGATTACTGCAGTGCAATCCTTGTGGGGCTTTCCTTGCACTTGATCCCAAACCTGGCTGGTACAAAATGCTCTGTGGGCATCTGGTGGCTGAAAGATGCTGTTCCTAGCAACCTTGAAATTATTCTCCACCGTGAGCATACGTGGCATTTTAAAATATTTTTCTTTTAATTGATCTGCTTTGCTACTTTCTGTTTGGCGCCCTGGGCTCCTTTGTGGGCAAGGGCAGTACTTACTTTCAGGTAAGTACTCTCAGGAAGGCAACTCCTATAGTACTTCCAAGAGTTAGCTTTCTGAGGGTAGGACTTGAACCCATGGCTTCAGGTAACAAGGAAGGAGATTCTGATTAAACATCAGGATGAACTTTTGACAGTGGAACAAACTCGGGAGGTTGTGGACACTCCTTCCTTGGGGGTTTTTTAAGCAGAGGTTGGTTAGCCATCTATCTTGGATGCTTTAGCTGAGATTCCTGAATTGCAAGGGGTTGGACTAGATAACCCTTGGGTTCCTTCATAGCTCTTCTCAGTCTCCTCTTTTGCAGGGTTGTTGTGGGAATTAAATGGGGGAGAGAGAACCATCAACGCCACCTTGAGCTCCTTGGAGGAAAAGGTGGAATTATATATATATATATAAAATTTATATCCCGCCCTCCCCTGCCGAAGCCGGGCTCAGAGCGGCTAACAACAATAAAAGTAACACAGAATTCTAAAATCAATTCATTATAAAATCAATTCAGAATCAAATTAATGGCAACCATTTGGCTAGATTTCTGTGAGGATTGCAGAAGGAAGGGGTCAGGCTGTGCCTTGGCCAAAGGCCTGGTGGAACAGCTCTGTCTTGCAGGCCCTGCGGAAAGATGCCAAGTCCCACAGGGCCCTAGTCTCTTGTGACAGAGTGTTCCACCAGATCAGGGCCACAGCCGAAAAAGCCTTGGCTCTGGTCGAGGCCAGCCTAACCTCCCTGTGGCCCGGGACCTCCAAGGTGTTTTTGTTTGAAGACCGTAAGGTCCTCCGTGGGACATACCAGGAGAGGTGGTCCCGTAGGTACGAGGGTCCTAGGCTGTGTAGGGCTTTAAAGGTTAAAACCAGCACCTTAAACTTGATCCTGTACTCCACCGGAAGCCAGGGCAGCTGGTATAGCACCAGGTGAATGTGATCCTGTGACGAGGACCCCGTAAGGAGTCTCGCTGCGGCATTCTGCACCCTAATAATACATTAGGGCTGCAACTTGATTGAAGACGTTTTCATCTATGGATGAATTGATGATAGTAGTTCTGAAGAAATGTTCCCTTTGTTTTTAGACAACTTGGTACCATCACACATGCAAAGAAGAGACATTCTCCCTAAGCGATTGAAAGAGGGTGTGCCTCTTTTCAAATGGCGCTTGCCATCTAGATTTTAATGTATTTTTATTTTATTTTTTTAAAAAAGCATGCTGTCCAATTAATTAATTCAGATTTAACAGGCTTTTCATTAATTGAAAACTGCAGGCTGTCATAGCAGACCATTTCTCTGCACCACAGCCATCCATTCCTCTGCAAAAGTAGACAGATCCAGAGTTTAATGTCACTGTTCAATGCATGTTTATCAGGCTTCCAATTCCGTCTTGTAACAAGAATAAATTACCCATCAGTATCAAGGGAGGCAAACCCACAGAGCAGGTTGCTTTGCAAGGCTTTGAGGAGTCCCGTGATCAATGGTTTATTTGGAAACAACTTAGGCCAGGAGAGACTACTGGAAACGGCAAAGTCCAAGATAAATGGCTCCGGCTGCAGAAGTTCAATGCACATTATTATAAAGCCACTAGATTCTATTCACTACGGTGTCTATGGGGCGACTTTTATGAAAAATCACCACGCAACAAGCATTATCTTCCCTGCTACCAAGAAGCCTTGAAAGGCTCATCAGATTCGGACTCTGCTAGATGGATGTCTTCCTGTGGACTGGCTTTCCGCAATCAGTATTCCCCTCATTTTAGCTATCAACAAGCTTGATTGTAATTGGTGGAGACCCCAGGGCAGCATTTTGTAGGGGAACACAATACAACGTCGTGAATAGAGGGCAGGCATCAGGATAGGGCAATGAACAGCCTGCTCTGAACCTGTTCATCAGCCTATTTGGGGTGTGTGCTGCTTTCCTACGTGTTCACTCCGAAGTCTGCTCTGATCCATTTCCACACTGATCCACAATTTAAAAAACCCCAAAACCTGCAAGAGAAGATACATTTAAGTACATGTTCCCAAATGTGTCATCTCTCAAAATAGCATTCTAACTATATTTTCTTTCAGCGTTGGAAAATGCATATTTTGAGCAATGTGTTGCAGCTTTCTGAAAAATGCAGCAACCGATAGATAGCTCAGTTTTGAGCCATACATCAGCCCTGAAGGTGCAGATTAGAGCACTTCAGTTCAGAGTTCATGAGGGTCAAATTTGTCAAGCACACTGTTCCAACCACGACACCAGGGAGAGAGAAAATGGAGACCTCCAGACGCTGTTGGACTGCCACTCCCATCAGCCTCAGCTGGCATTAGCCAAGGGCTAGGGGTGATGGGATCTGTAGTCCAGCAACATCTGGAGTGTAGGGATGATTGCGGAGTGAGGAGTGGGGTCCGGAGGGAGCACACTCCCCACCCGCAGGCAGCCACAGTCTGCCTGCACGCGTGACCTTGGGGTGCGGGGCAGCCCCCCAGACAAAGCCACGGCTGTCTGAACATCGTTGCCTCTGTCTAACCTTTTGCGGTCTCAGTAGTCTGCGGTGTCCTGTCTGTAACCTTTGTCTCTGAGAGCTTTTGTCTCCTTCGTCATACACTGTGCAAGGGGGAAATGACGCGGTGGAAACAGGTGCCAAAATAACTTTGTACCACCCCACGATCCCGGGACCGGAAGATGTGTAAAGGTCACAGCCCAAAATGTATCTGCCTGGTTTGCATATTTGTCTCAATAAAAGGAGGTTCCACAGGGCTGGCCAGCAGCTCGCATGCAGCCCACCTGTGCGCAGCTCACCTGCATTATCAACTCCTGCCTCATGTCCATCACTTCATGGAGGACCACAGGTTCCCCACATCTGGTCCACAAAAGCAGCAAGCACCCCACTCCCACCAAGTCATGGCCTCCCACCCACCCTTGCCAATACCACTACTGACTTTTTCTCTCCTTGCACTGACCGACTGCTACAACATTTGCGCAAACCATTTCATTTGAAAAGTGCTTTACAATCTTTATTAGGTTCATCCTCACAACAACCCTGCGAGGTAGGTCACTCATTCCCATTTCACAAATGGAGAATAGAGGCTGATCCGCACACACTCGGCAGGTGTGTGCATTCATACTCGCATCACAGTGCTCATCCAGTTCCCGCTGAACTTAGGATAGTTGCCTCGGCTGGGGGTGCCAAATCCCCATTTGGGCCCTTAAGAAGTGCAAATCAAAGTCAGTGACTTGAACCCGGGTGTCTTGGATACAGTCCACTCACTTAACGCCCTTATTTCTCTGCCCACCGATCCATCTGGCGATCTGGGCACGGGTGCCTATAATTTCCACTTAATTATAGCGCATCACAGTCTACAAATTTAGTTGCTCCAAATATAATTATTTATTTCTCTTTTAGAGAAGGGGTGGCGATGGGTCAATTTACAGATGTTTCCACTCAACTCCGGTATATAAAAAAAATCTTTTATACAATATATGTACAACACATGTCACAATAGACTTCTTTCTTTCTTTTTAAATCGGGAGCGAACATTCCGTTTGCCTGATCCATTGTTACCAGCACACATACATCCACACAAAAGGAAGAGAGAGAGACAAGAAGGGGGAAAACCCTAAATATTTAGTGCTAGTCATACAGTTCCAGATTGCAGCCTAGCATTGAAAGCTCAGCTTTGAGTTTAGGGAATTGTCTGACGTAACAAAAAAATAAAAATAAAAAACAAGACTTTTGAAGTCGTTAAGACACAAACTTTTTAAAAGTGGGTTTTCTTTTTTCTTTCTTGGTCTCTCTGTTTCCTACTCCCCCCCCCCCAAGATATATACATAAAAAAGAGCCCAAAAAAGGCATTGGTTTTTAATGCTATTAGAAAGCTATATAAATGTGCACAAGTCCTTTTCTTCTTTTCATAAAAGACCAATGGAAAACAAAACAAAAAAAAGCGCCTTCAGCTTCCAGGAATTTCTTCTGGGGATCATTCTGTTTTAAGTACCTGTATGTAGAATGTAGGGAATGGGTATGAAACAGGTTTGAGAGAGAGAGAGGGAGGGAGGGAGGGAGGGAGGGAGGGAGGGAGAGATGGAGAGAGAAGAATGACAATGGTTAGACATCTTTTATTCTAACGGTGAAGATCTATACCACAGGAGCTCTAGAACAAAGCCTCCACATAATCAGAAGCCTCAAATTGCCTGTAGTAGTTTTATTGGTCCTGACAGATGCTACAGGTTCCCGGGAAGAGACATATTCTACTCTTCACTCAGGGCTGCTTACTCACAAGTACACTCAATATCCAACTACACTGCCACACTCAGTATCCAACTACCAGCCAGTAAGCCCCAGTACAGTCAATGGAGCTAACTTCTGGATAATATATAGAATTGAGCTGCCGGACACTCACCCTCCAACAACTACTTACAGCAAACAAAAAGTACCAGGAGACACTGCAGCTTCCTTGTTCACCTCTGCTGCAAGAAATGAAGCACTGCCTGAGGTTGAGCAAATGGGGTACACTAAGGACGTGTTGGAAGAGGGCCTCCACAGTGGGCTACAGGAACTATTAGAAGCTGCGACAGCTACTGTCACCTGGAGGCTCCTGACCACATGCTCTTGCTTGAACCAGCTATAAAACATAATGGCCAGTGATACCAGCTGATGGCATGGTTTGTGGAAAATACCCTTTTGTGCCACTGGACTTCCTGGTGGGTCAAGATTGTCCTGTATGTTTCCCACTCATGCTATATACACACCACCATGTTGAGGTATTCAGTTATGGAGAAATCTTACTCGTTTTAAAAAAGAACAGGGGAGGGCAAGATGGCGACCACTGGATCTATTCAGAATGTAAAAAAGGTAAAGGTAAAGGGACCCCTGACCATCAGGTCCAGTCGCCGACAACTCTGGGGTTGCGGCGCTCATCTTGCTTTACTGGCTGAGGGAGCCGGCGTACAGGTTCCGGGTCACGTGGCCAGCATGACTAAGCCGCTTCTGGTGAACCAGAGCAGCGCACGGAAATGCCGTTTACCTTCCCACCAGAGCGGTACCTACAGTATTTATCTACTTGCACTTTGATGTGCTTTTGAACTGCTAGGTTGGCAGCAGCAGGGACTGAGCAACGGGAGCTCACCCCATCGCGGGGATTCGAACCACCGACCTTCTGATCAACATGCCCTAGGCTCTGTGGTTTAGACCACAGTGCCACCCGCATCCCATTCAGAATGTAGTTTAAATCAAACATTTAAGAAGAAGGGACTACCTTGAAGGCCTTGGGAAGGACACAGGGGCTTAGGAAGCTGCCTTTCACCAACTCAACATTTGCTGCCCTAGCTGGAGGCGCCAGGAACTGAACCTTTTGCATGCAAACGCAGGGGCTCTGCTGCTGAGAATGGCCCTTGCCTGGCGCCTTTCATCAAGATCTATTCTGTCTCTTCACCTTTAGCCAATCAGCTTGGCAGGCCTGGAGAGGAGAGCCGGGCCACTTCTGTGCTCTGTGAAGCACTTCACAAATTGCAGGCTTTTCATGCTGAACAGCAAAGCAGCAATCACAGTAACTAAAGGAGACACTCCAACACGCGGCGTTGTCGCTCCACAAGGAACCTGTGGCTGTACCTCATGCTTTTGCCTCTTATGCTTCTTCGCCATCATCCATCTCAACCTCGTCCAAGTCAGCTGTATCTGCAGCTCGCGACAAGATGTCTGCCATTAGCGCCTCCTCCAGCTTTTTCCGTACCTGCTGTACTCGCTCTTCTTGTTTCCTGTGGAATAACCCAGAGGGGGAAAACATCACTGAAATATTATCTCCGCAAATGGAAAGAGAAGTCAATCAGCAGGCCAGTGCTATCTCTATAATTCAGGGATTGAAGGTGGGCAGGTGAGGTACCTGTGGCCCTCTGTTATCAAAGTTAATCTCCACCCCTATAGTTCTTCCTTCCTCATCTTTGAACAACAACTTCGGGTCCAAACTAGGTTTTGTGTAGATTGCCACCCCCCTTTTCTTTTCCGTCGCTGATGCAATAAATTCTATTCCTAATTTCCCATTTTGTAAAACTCTTGTGTGATTACTGGAGACATGAATCTCTTGTAGACATATAATATCCCATTTTTTCTCCTTAACACATGTTCTATTTTGTTTATTTTGAGAATTTTTTTCAAATTTATTAATTTTCCACATTTATAACAAATATAACATATAAAAGACTCAAAATGAAACACATTACAATACTAGAAGAAAAAAGAAAGAAAAATAAAAAACACTTAATACTTCTAAAATCCAAATTAACTTTCATTGTTATCTGACTTCCTCTAATCCCCCCCTAACTGAATTTCATTGTGACACCTTTGTAACAGTTCTCCAAGATCATCTTTCTAATGCAGTTAACTCCTTCAATTTACTATCTTCATTTTTTGAGTTTACTATTCAACCCACTTACATTGCATGAGATACACTTTAGTGACATACAGACTTACTGTATTCACGTTACCTTACCACATTCAAGAAACAACTATAAAACAAACTTTTCCACTTTATTCCTGTCTTGTCTCTTCTAGCTCTTGAAGTCTCTCTCCACCTAGATCTTTCCAGTACTTCCTCCAGAAACTTCCTGCTTCTTCTACCGTCCTAAAGGTCTTCCTTCCTTCTTTATATGTGAAAGTGAGTCCCCGAGGGAACCTGTGGCCCTCTGAAACTCCAAATCCCATCATCCCTGACCATACTGGCCAAGGATGATGGGAGTTGGAGTCCAACAACATCTGGAGGGCCACAGGATCCCCAGCCCTGATCTAAAAGAAGGCATTCCCATAGAACCACAGAATTGTAGACTTGGAAGGGACCGTGAGGGTCATCTAGTCCAACCCCCCTGCAGTGCAGGAAAATTAGCAGACCTGCGGCTTGAACCCATGAGATTGAATCTCAAACTCTATCAACTGAGCTACCTGGAGAGCCATAATTGACAAACTGGGGGGGGGACCATAATTGACAAATGAGATGCTTGTGTAGGTAATAATAATAATAATAATAATAATAATAATAATAATAATTTGTATGCTGCCCTATACCCATAGATCTCAGGTTCTACCCGTAGATCAGGTGGATGGATATCTTTTACTGGGGATCAGGTAGATTTCATAAGAGAAGCCCAAATTCACATCCATTTAAAGTACAAATATTCAAGTCAATGAGAAGAGTTTCCACATCAAGAAAAACACCTGCTGTGGCCAATGTGAAAACTATCTGCATACAGTATTTTTCGCTACAAATTAAAATCCATGCTCCCCACTGAGGCAAATTATGTGATTCTTTTAATGAAACTCTTCATAGGTAGCTTAATAGGGACCCACCACTAATCTCATCAACATTCACTGAATTTCACTTATGAACTCTGATATAGCAGTTGAGAAGAAAGAATTTCAGCTAAACTAAGCCAAATACATATACCAGTTTGGAGGTCATTGACTTTAAGACTAAAAAGAAAGCTCATCCACCATCTTTTTTTTTTCCTGGAAGAAGAATTAACATAAACGCGGAACTATTGAATTCAGGAAGAATAAGTCACTGGGGGAATGCTGAAAGCCAGCACTGAATGTGATGTCAGGGTGGAAAAATCTCTTGGGATTCTCTGCCACACTTCCATTGTTGAGAGCGATGAAAAGCTAGCAGCTACAAAGACCTGTATGGCTTTAATAAACCTAGATGGAGAAGCTGAACGCAAATCCCCAAAACTTTTCCAAATGTACTTTTCCTTACTATGCACCAGAGTTTTTCTTATTTTAAAGGAATGAGCGCAATGAACACTGGATAACTGAAAGGAGCAGAGAGCTCCCATCTTCAAGCATTCTTCTGTAACATTTCACAATCCCACAAGCCATGTTTGAAAGGCAGGATGTTCAAAGCAAACTCAAAATTGATTATTCTAGCTGCCTTCAGACAAGGATGAGGAACCTGTAACCCTCTAGGTGTTGCTAGATTATAGTTCTAGTCATGCTGGCTGGAGCTGGCAGTAAATGGAGTCCAACAACATTTAGAGGGCCCCAGATTCCCCACTCCCAACTCAAGTAATTAAAACAAGCAAACCAGGTTTTTGAACCCAACTGCAGGTGGCTCTGTGGGTTAAACCACACAGCCTAGGACTTGATGATCAGAAGGTCGGCGGTTCGAATCCCCGCGACAGGGTGAGCTCCCGTTGCTTGGTCCCTGCTCCTGCCAACCTAGCAGTTCGAAAGCATGTCAAAGTGCAAGTAAATAAATAGGTACCGCTCCGGCGGGAAGGTAAATGGTGTTTCCATGCACTGCTCTGGTTCGCTAGAAGCGGCTTAGTCATGCTGGCCACATGACCCGGAAGCTGTGCGCCGGCTCCCTCATGCAATAAAGCAAGATGAGCGCCGCCACCCCAGAGTCGGTCAAGACTGGACCTAATGGTCAGGGGTCCTTTACCTTTACCACTAAAAACTATTGGCAGAGCCCCTGCTGGCCAAAAACATGGTCTTTTAAAACATCAAAGGTTTTTGTTGTTGTTGTTTTTTAAAAAACAGTGATTTGGCTTTAGTGCAAATAAAGCCCTGGGATGATGTGACTGAGTCTCAAATTTTAGTTCCTGCCCTGTCCTTCTGAGCTCTAAAATTCTGTGTTTCTAATACCTTTAAAGCCGCTGCCCTTATGTCACGGATAAGAAGCGATCGCACTTTCTTTGTTTATTTTGAAACTCTTGGATCAAGCTGACGCGGAGACTGCAAATGTGCCTCATAAAAAGCATCTCACTAAATAATAAAGATGCTTTATGCTGCTGTTTACAGATCTTTTACTTTATCTTTCCATTCAGTACATCGCGCTGGGTCAGGCTTTAGTAGCGTTGGGGGGCAGTAATGTCAAGGCTGATGAATGAGATTTATTTTTGAGCAACACACAGGCGATGTAAGGATAACTCTGCAAAAGCACAGGTCGGGGAGCTCAAAAGAGGCGCCCTGCGCATGCAGAAGAACTGTGGAGGGGGGGTGTCCCAGATTCCAGAGCCGAGGCTGATTTAAAAGGTGCAAGACAGAGAACGTGTCACCAAATCATCTGCCGGCATTTAGAGAGCGAGATTAAAGCAAATGAATGAAAGGCACTAACGTATGTGTATTTGCACAAGGAATCTTGTGGCCTAGATGCAAATCACAATTGAGGATCACTTTGGGGAGAGTGGGAAGTTGGCAGTGAAAAGCAACGTATATGAAAAGCTTATGCAATGCATATGGGAGCCCGGAATTACTTTTCTGTGTACTGTGGTACCTCCGGTTGTGGACAGGATCTGTTCCGGAGCTCCGGTAGGATCCCGAGGTTTCCTCAACAGGAGGGACCGCTTCTGCACATGCGGTGGTACAGTGCTTCTGCGCATGCGTGTGCAGCAAAAACCCAGAAATATATTTCCGGGTTTGCCACTTATGTATCCCAAAATTTACATAAGCGGAGGGATATGTAAGCAGAGGTATGACTGTATAAGACTAAAGGTAAAGGTAAAGGGATCCCTGACCATTAGGTCCAGTCGTGACTCATCTCGCTTTATTGGCTGAGGGAGCCAGCATACAGCTTTCGGGTCATGTGGCCAGCATGACTAAGCCGCTTCTGGTGAACCAGAGAAGCGCACGGAAATGCCGTTTACCTTCCCGCCAAAGCGGTACCTATTTATCTACTTGCACTTTGACGTGCTTTCGAACTGTTAGGTTGGCCGGAGCAGGGACCGAGCAACGGGAGCTCACCCAGTCGTGGGGATTTGAACCGCCACCTTCTGATTGCCAAGTCCTAGGCTCTGTGGTTTAACCCACAGCACCATCTGTGTCACTGTATAAGACTAGCTTAGTTTAAAAATTACTTTTAAAACTGGGGGGCATCTGGGTATTGCACTGGGGGGGGATGTGTGATTGGTTGTTGCTGTGAGCCGGAGATTCTCGGTGACTATTGAGTGTGTTATTTGTTGCTGCAGCAAGGGCTTGTGTTGATTGGCTGTCGCTGTGTCAATCAGGCAGGCAATAGTAGTGTAGCTCTAGTGTGTGAGCAATTTTCGGCAATCCCCTCTTTAAAAAGCTCAACAACTCTGGGCAATTTCCCCCCATTTTCTTAATTTGGAGTCCCCCAAAATAGGGAGCGTCTTATACATGGGTGTGTCTTATACACAGAAAAATACGGGTATTCCTCTGCTTGACAGGACCTTCCCCAGATCTATGGCAGAAATGGCTTTTCTGCTACCTGTGCCCTTTCCAAAAACTGGGTGCTCCAGGGATCAAACCTGAGACCCTTTGCATGCAAAGCTCATGCTCTACCACTGAGCTGGGGTCCCTTGCCTTTTGCACATACGAGAGGACCTCTGCAGCCAAAGGCTTGGCAGGGTTTCCATATCGATATGTCAATGCCAGCCAAGTGCATCTCTCAGCCCGGCTGCCCTTTGCTCATTCCATTGCCCACTTTTATTTCCCCTTTCACCCGCTTTCCTGTAGCCTCCTCCATTTCCCCTGCTTTTGGTTTCTTGCAGTTTCTTATTTTTCCAGTCTTAAGTTCAGTTCTCCACATTTCCACATTGCTTTGCAATTTAAAAGAAACAAAAACGTGAAAATTTGTCAACATTTTAGTACAAATTTCTCTCAATCTACACATTTTTGTTTGGCAGTTTTGCCTGAATATACCCAAAGCAATAGCTCCCACCCCAATGCAGCGCATTTTTGTACATTCTTTTCACCAATATATGTAGCTTATGAACACTTTACCCTGGTGTATGCTATTTTGAATGTATTTCTTGGCCGATGAACTGCACTGCAAAATTCAGAGAAAGCCTCTCCTCCTTACAGAGGGGAGAAGTTGTGAGCAGGAGCCGTTTCCCGCATTGGCAGGGGGTGTTCCAGCCCCCTGCCCAGCTGGCCTGGCTGCCGCGCCACGCCCCCTGGTAGCCAACCAACCAGGTGGAGGCTTGGGGGCAGGGTTTTGCCACTCAAACGTGCCCGCAGCAGCACTTCCCTTTCATTCCGCTCCTGGTTTTCGTCGGATCCGGCGGTCGTGGATCCTGACACCCTTGCTGGTGGCTAGGGCCATGGCACGACCCCTGGTGACATCAGGGAGAGCTTTCAGTTGTATTTGCATCAACAGGCTCCTCCCACTGGTGGTTAACCCTTGTTAGACTCACCCCTCCCTGAGGGGGTGGAGTCACGCTCTGTTGTTTTATCCAATGCCTAAGCCAATACCTCTCACATGCTGTAATCAATAAAGCTGTGGCCTTTTTTAGCCCATTAACCTAATATACTGTGTCCATGTGGCGGGTCCTTGAATCACAAGTGTGAATTCTGGTGGACGCCTGTGTTTTGGTTCTCGCATTGCTTCAGAAAGTTTGAACTAGGGAGACTTCCGGTCGGTGCCAGCGCTTAATGGCGGTCCTGCCTCCGAGCTCCGGAGAAGGACTGCTTCGCAAGTTCGGGTCTTACCCGCTACGGCGAGCGGGGGACCCCTAAAATCTCAGGCGCTGAAGCCTGAGAACAAGGAGACTCGGTGGGCACCTTTGCGCCCCCCGGTACCGTGAAAGAGCCTTTTTAAAGGCTACGGATCGACATCGGGAGTGAGCGCGGTGCTGAGAGTCGCTACCCAGCCTGCGAAGTGAAGCCGCGTCGCCATAAGCGGAGAGCGCCGATTTCTTCCTGAAAAGAAAATCTGGACGGAATTCCCGTGAGTAGGATTTGAAAAACAATTGGGACCCTTTTAAATCTTGAAAATTGAGCTAAAAGCGGGGGATTAAATCAAGGAAGTCTGCCTCCCCCCGACTGCATGAAAGTGAAAGCAACGGAACTTTAAACTTGCATCCGACGAAACCCGCTCTTTAATTAACCAAACCGGGCACTGAGACCTTAGATCTCCCCTCTAGCTAGCAGGGCAGAGGGGAGGTGAATGAAACTTTAAAAACTGCATGATTTACCTGAAGTAAAAATCCTCTGCTGTCTCATCTATTGAAAGCACGAAACGGTCTGCCTTTTTAGAACAATAGGTCACTGAACTGACTTTTGCCTGCAAAGAGATACTGTGATACAAAGTCCACATAGTGACTGGCTACAGTGTATTATAAGGAGAAACAGCATAAACTGGGAAACTGTGGCAATTTGTAGCTACAAGCTTTTAGCAATATTGACTTTGACTGTGTTAATTTCTCTTTTCTATACCTTTGGACATTCTCCTTTGTTCTTGTACTCGGACACTTTATTTTATGGCCATTTTGATTTGCTCCCCCTAGAGGGTAAAGTAAAGTTCGACACGGCCCAGGACAGTGGAATTTTCCAACAGGAAACAGCTCCCGTGGGAAGTGACCTTGACATGAGTGGCGCACAAGAAGAGATTGTCACAAGAGCCAAAATTAGGCAACAACAACAACAGCTGCAACAGCAACAGACAAAGAAAAGAGGTTCAATTTCAGCTGCAACTCCAGGACCAGCAGGAACAACAGAACAGGAAAAAGGAGCAGCTGCCTCTATGGAAGCTGTGACAGACGCTCTGCTCAAGATAAATCAAACTCTGGAGTCTTTGACAAAACAGACTTCAGAAAATACACAAAAATTAACAGAAATATCAGCAAGATTAAACCAGAACACAGAATCTATAAATAAATTGGTGGAGGAAAACGCTACTACACGTCAAATTGCCGAGGATGCCAAAGCTGTTGCTGGAGAGACGCAAGAGAAATTAGAGCCGATTGCTAAGAAGGTCTATGAGCATGATGCAACTTTGGCCTTGTGGGAGTTACAGAGAAAAGAGAGAAATCTGAAATTAAGATCGATCCCGGAGAACGAGAGAGACAATCTTGCGGAATACCTGACAAGGGAGTTTGTGGACTGCTGGGATCTGGACGAAGACGAATTTAAAATTACAACAGCTTTTAGACTGGGTAAAAAACAGGACAGAAAGACCCCGAGAGACTGCCTGATTACATTTAGATCCAAGGAGGAAAGAGACAAAATATTAGGACTACATTTTGAAAAGGCCCTGCAAATTGGCAACTCAACTGTACAGATCTTTAAAGACATCCCAAAATATATCTTGGACTTAAGAAACTTCTATAAGGACCTGGCTCTTTTGTTAAAGAAAAATAACATCCGCTTTAGGTGGGAATTTCCACAAGGACTGTCATTTGACTACAAGGCAAAAAAGGTGAAAATAAAGACAATTCAAGATAAAGACAAATTTTTGGCAAGAAATCAGGAGGACTTACAGAAGGGGACTGTGGATGTACTGGCAGAACAGAGGAGAGCACTTGATATCCTGAATCTCTCGATTGGACAAAAACCACCACCATCAGAAGAAGAGCAACAACTTGGAGCTGTTGGAGGAGCCTTAAGAAAATAACAAGATGGCTTTGCAATTCCTTAGTTGGAATTGTAATGGGCTCAATGGGCCTTTGAAGAGAAGACAAGTATTCCATATATTGAATAGAGAACAGTTGGACTTGATATGTCTACAAGAAACTCATATAACTAGAGCCCACAGGAGACTACTTACAAATAAAAGGCTAGGACAAGAATTTGTTTCATCAGACAAAGTTAAGAAAAGAGGAGTTGTAATATATGTGAAAGAAAAATGGGCTCCAAAAATGATATTTAAAGATGAACAAGGGAGATATCTGGCAGTGGAGATACAAGTACAAGGAGAAAAACTTTTAGTTGTTGGAATTTATGCACCAAATGAAGGCAAATCTGACTTCTTTAAGAGACTTCATGAAACCTTGACGGACTACCTAGACTACAATATGATAATTATGGGAGACATGAATGGCGTGGTCTCCACTAATATGGATAAGGCACAAAGACTAACAATCAGTAAGGAAGGGAGACTTCCTAAGACTTTCTTTGAAATGACTGAAAACATGGACTTGATAGATATATGGAGAACAAGGAACCCTCTGGAAAGAGAGGGAACCTTTTTCTCCCAAGCAATGTTGACCTGGACCAGAATTGATCAAATTTGGATTACTAGTGGTATGGCCCCAAAGATTAAGAAGGTGGAAATCTGCCCAAAAACTTGCTCCGACCATAACGCCGTGAAGATGGAAATGAAACTTACAACAACTGGTCAATTTAGATGGAGAATGAATGACGCCCTCTTTCGAGACAAGGAGATCCTTATGAAGGCCCAAAAAACCTTAAAAGACTATTTTGAAATAAATTTGAGGGCTGACGTTGAGAAAAGAGTGATCTGGGACGCAAGCAAAGCGGTGATGCGAGGCTTCTTGATTCAACAAAACTCAATAAAGAGGAAAAAACAAAATGAGAAAAAAGAAAAGATTTTGGAAAAGATAAAGGAAGGAGAGAAAAAATTAAGAGCAAAACCAAAGTCCCAGGAGATTTTAAGAGAGATCAAGTTATATCAATCACAATACATGGAATTGATGAACCTGGAGATTGAATGGAAGATAAAGCAGATGAAGCAAAAGACATTTGAATCAGCAAATAAATGTGGTAAACTTCTGGCCTGGCAACTGAAAAAAAGGCAGAAACTAAATACAGTCACAAGTTTAGAGGTGGATGGAAAGAATATCTCTAAACCTAATGAAATTAGAAATTGCTTCCTGAGTTATTTTAAAAAGCTTTATACTCAAGGCCCGCAAAATGAAGAAGATATAGATAAATTCCTCGATAAATATGGACTACAAAAAATCTCTCATCAAAACAAGATGGATTTGAACCAGAGAATAACAGAACAAGAGATAGAGGCTGCCATTCAGAATATGCAACTGGGCAAATCTCCAGGACCTGATGGATTAACTTCAAGATACTACAAATCGCTGAAGGAATGGCTGACTCAACCATTAAAAGAAGTCTGTAATGAGATCCTTGAAGGAAAAAAGACACCTGAATCGTGGAAAGAAGCATATATTTCACTCATACCAAAGACAGAGACTGAAAAGACTCAACTGAAGAACTACCGCCCAATATCACTACTTAATGTGGATTACAAAATCTTTGCAGACATTTTGGCAAAAAGATTTAAAAGAGTGTTGATGGAGAAGATTCATAGGGACCAAGCAGGCTTTCTCCCTAAAAGACACCTAGCAGACAATGTAAGGAATGTGATAGATATTTTGGAAAAGCTAGAGGTGAACATAAACACTAAAGCAGTATTGATCTTTGTGGACGCAGAGAAAGCCTTTGACAATATTTCTTGGAGCTTTATGATAAAGAATCTCCATGGGATGGGGGTAGGTCAAGGTTTTGAGAATGGTATAGCTGCAATATACTCTGAACAAAAAGCTAAATTGATTGTAAATAATGTAGTGACGGAGGAACTTAAGATAGAAAAAGGAACACGACAGGGGTGTCCAATTTCCCCATTACTTTTTATCTCAGTTCTGGAGGTGTTGCTGAATATGATAAGGGAAGACCAGCAGGTTAAGGGAGTGCAGGTCGGAGCTAAACATTACAAGCTAAGAGCGTTTGCAGATGACCTAGTATTGACTTTGCAAGAGCCAAACACTAGTACGAAAAGGGTTTTAGAAATAATACAACAGTTTGGCCAGGTAGCTGGATTCAAGCTGAATAAACAAAAAACCAAAGTCTTAGGAAAAAAATTTAACAGAGATAGAAAAGGAGAAGTTTCAAGAGGAGACAGGGTTGACACTGGTCAAGAAGGTGAAATACCTAGGGGTATATCTGACATCTAAAAATGTGAATTTGTATAAAGATAACTATGAAAAATGTTGGTCGGAAATCAAAAAAGATCTAGAAATATGGTCAAATTTGAAATTGTCAATGTTAGGCCGAATTGCTGTGATCAAAATGAATGTATTGCCTAGAATGTTATTTTTGTTCCAGACCTTGCAGATCCTGGACAAGATGGAATGTTTTAAGAGGTGGCAGAAAGATATTTCGAAATTTGTCTGGCAGGGCAAAAAGCCCAGAATCAAATTTAAAATATTGACAGATGCTAAAGAAAGAGGGGGTTTTGCCCTGCCGGACTTGAAATTGTATTATGAGGCAGCAGCATTTTGCTGGCTGAAAGAATGGATGCTCCTCGAAAACACAGACATCTTAGATCTGGAAGGTTTTAACAATGCTTTTGGTTGGCATGCATATCTATGGTATGACAAAGTTAATAGTGCCTTTAAGAACCACATTGTTAGAAAAGCACTGTTTAATGTTTGGATAAGATATAAAGATCTGTTGGAAAACAAAACCCCTAGATGGGTCTCACCAGTGGAGGCCAAGGCAGTGAAGAAACTCAATATGGAGGTCGGATGGCCGAAGTATTGGGAAATTCTGGAACATGAGGGAGATAAGTTGAAATTGCAAAGTTATGAGAAACTGAAGCATAAGGTACAAAATTGGTTTCAATATCATCAAATAGTGGAATTTTTCAAACAGGACAGGAAAACCGGTTTCCAGATGGAAAAATCAAAATTAGAAACTGAATTGCTAGAACCTAGTACTAAGAATTTATCTAGAATGTATAACTTGTTGCTGAAATGGAATACACAGGAGGAAACAGTCAAATCAGCTATGATCAAGTGGGCACAGGATGTTGGTCATAACATCATGTCAGATGACTGGGAATGGTTATGGAACACCGGTATCAAATTTACGGCATGTAATGCCTTAAAGGAAAACATTATGAAAATGGTATACAGGTGGTACATGACCCCAGTCAAGCTGGCAAAAATTTATCATCTGCCCGATAACAAATGTTGGAAATGCAAAGAGACTGAAGGTACCTTCTACCACCTTTGGTGGACATGCCCGAAGATTAAGGCTTTCTGGGAAATGATCTATAATGAAATGAAAAAGGTACTTAAATGTACTTTTTCTAAAAAACCAGAGGCCTTTCTCTTGGGCATTGTCGGCCAATTGGTGTCAAAGAAGGATAGAGCTTTTTTCATGTACGCCACAACAGCAGCAAGAATACTCATCGCAAAGCATTGGAAGACACAAGATCTACCCACTCTGGAAGAATGGCAGATGAAAGTGATGGACTATACGACTTTGGCCGAGATGACAGGCAGAATCCGTGACCAAGGAAAAGAGACAGTGGAAGAAGAATGGAGAAAATTCAAAAGTTATCTTAAGGACTATTATAAACTCAACGAATGTTAGAGTGTTTTGGTTCTTAGAAACAAAGGGATACAGTGACATAAGGTTAGAATTAGAGATGACTAAGATGACTGAGGTTGGAAAGTAACAATTGGGAGTTGCTATAAAACTATGAACATTGGGATGCAGAAAGGGGGGGTATGGGGAAGTCCCAGAAAAGAGGTTTATGAAAATATGTTATGAAATTATACGTGTATGTTTGTGTTTTCTAAGTGTTTGTTTGTTCTTTAAAATTTCGTAAAACCAATAAAAATTTTATAAAAAAAAAAAAAAAGAAAGTTTGAACTAGGTAGTTTTGTCTTTTGAATGCAAACTGAATCGAAATTCTCCGCCACCCTACCTGGGACTTTCTCCATGCAAAGCAGATGCTTTAACACTGATCTACAGACTTTCCCATGTTTGGATGAGGAGTGTTTGGATATCAGCATCATAATGCAGTCATACCTCGGGTTGAATGCGCTCCAGGTTGAGCGCTTTCGGATTGTGTTCCACGGCAACCCAGAAGTAACTGAGCGTGTTACTTCCGGGTTTCGTCGCTTGCGCATGTGCAGACGCTCAAAATGACGTCATGCGCAGAGGTGGCAAAACACAACCTGCACATGCGCGCCGTCGCGTCTTGCGTTCCATTCAGGATGTGAACGGGGCTCCGGAACGGATCCCGTTCGCATCCCGAGGTACCTCTGTATTGACGAAGCACATGAATCTGTCAAAAGAGAATGGGAGCACAAATCCTTTGGGGGAAATATCACAAAATATTTCCCTGTTATTATATCTTGCGCTTACACAGCTCAGCCCTGTCCTGCATATATATCACCAGAGAGGGACTCAGCAGTCACAAAAACCTAAAACGACAGCCAACTTGCACTTAGGAAGCTACCTTTAAGTGAAAACGCATCATCACAAGTTAAGTAAGAACTGCAGGCCTGAAGCAAATGACTTTCCCATTAATACGTTCAGCTTGATTTCCTATGCTAATTTGCAGAGAAGGCACTCTGGAAACAAAAGTCCCTGAATATGCAACTGAATCAAAGGTAGCCCATGCAAACATAATATTAATATTTTTTTAATGCAAGTGTGACGTGGAGGAAAAGGAAAGAAGGAACAAGAGATATGACTTTTCAAAGCAAACGAACCTTGGAAACACTATTTTTCTGACAGATCAGGATTCCATTGCTATTAGAGAACTGTGGTTCAACATTGCCCTCTGCCGGAGGCAGTCTGGGATTTCAACTGCTAAAACAAAACAAAAAACACCCCGAAATCCTTTGGAACATTTCTTTTTATGTGTTAGCCGTCTCCTGCTGGCGGCAGAAATAATAGAGGGGGGAACCCATGCTGTGTTAACTTTTTTATGCCTCCATTACATCGTTCGGGACACAGTGAAGCCGAAAAAACGCTTAGTCCCAAACTTTAAGAAGATGGTAGAGACTATTGAACAAAACTAATTTTCAAAGGGAGAAATAAAGGAGCGGGGGAGGGATTTGTGACATCAAGGATCTGCATTCATCTCTGAGCTTCCAGGACTGCTAAAAATTCACCAAACTCTTCGAGCCTATTTGGTTAAAATCTCTGTGAGCAAAGTCTACTAAAGTAAAAGGTTGCAAGAGCAATTTTGCGAAATTGTTGTACGTTAGGACTGGCCAGGATAGCTCAGTGATAGAGCATGAGACACTTAAGCCCCACTTTGGGCAAAAACACTCCTACATTACAGAGATTGGCATAATTGACCCTTGCGCTCCCTTCCAATTCTACAATTCTATTATTCAAACACAAGCACAGGTCATATACAGTGGTACCTTGCTTCTCAAACACCTTGGTACTGAAACGCCTTGGTTCCCAAAACCTGGAAGTAAGTGTTCCAGTTTTCGAACATTTTTCAGAAGCTGAGCATCCGATGCGGCTGTCAGCTATTGTTTCCGGGGCGCCTGCACCAATCAGAAGCTGTGCCTTGGTTTCCAAACGTTTCGGAAGTTAAATAGACCTCCGGAATGAATTAAGCTTGGCCCTTTTGTTTTTGCTATTTGTTTTGCATTTTTGTTTTTGAGGCTTTTTCGGTTAATTTGTTTTTGTGACTCTGTGGAACCCAGTTCAGCTACTGATTGATTGACAGTGTGACTTCGGAAATAGATAAAAGCCCCCCCATCCAAACAATGACTATCATCAGTGCAGGTAAGGAAAAAAATTAATTTTAATTCTTATCATCTACAATACTGTCTTATTTTATATTGATAAAATTGATTACACTGACTATTGCTTTCATTTTATGGATCAATGGTCTCGTTAGATAGTAAAATTCAGGTTAAATTGGTGTTTTAGGGGCTGTTTTTAAAAGTCTGGAATGGATTAATCTGTTTTGCATTACTTTCTATGGGAAAGCGCACCTTGGTTTTGGAACGCTTTGGTTTTGGAACAGATTAAGTTTGAGAACCAAGGGACCACTGCAGTAAAAGTGGGCCCAGGCTGTATCACTTCATACTGCAGGGAAGGAGGGGACTGGGTTTCTCAAAAAATCCCCTGTATTTTTAAAAATAATTCCTGCACAAAAAAAGGAAGCACTTCAGGAGAAAGCCTGGTGTAAGTCCTCCTCATTTTCCAAGAGCTGAAAGGAGAATTTCCAGTGCTGGCAGTCTGCCATGGAGAACGACAGCTTTCTCATGGCCACCCATCTTAACAACCTATGAAGCGGACCTGCAGGAAGAGTCTATGGCGCTTAGCTCCTGCTGGATCATGCCAAAGGCCCAACTAGTCGAGCATCGTAGAATCATAGAATTGTAGAGTTGGAAGGGACCCCGAGGGTCATCTAGTCCAACCCCCTGCAGTGCAGAAATCTCAGCTAAAGCTTCCATGACAGATGGCCATCCAACCTCTGCTTAGAAACCTCCAAGGAAGGAGAGTCCACCACCTCCCAAGGGGATTTGTTCCACTGCCAAACAGCTCTTACTGTCATAAAGTTCTTCCTGACGCTTAGCTGGAATCTCCTTTCCTGAAGCCATGGGTTCAAATCCTACCTTCTGGAGCAGGAGACAGCAATGCTCTCTCAACGACCAACCAGATGCCTACAAGCAAGACCTGAGCAAAACCGCACTCTGCTCTTTGCTGGCAGGATTATACAGCTGCAGCAAGTCCAAGGAACAACTTCAGTGCAAACCATTTAAGGCTTTAAAGGTTAAAAAAAAAAGAACTTTAAATTGGGCCCAGAAACTCACTGTCAGCCAGTGAAGCTGCTACAGCAATGATATCATCAACATTGACTGCCTCTGATGGCCGCATTTTGGACCATTTGACATTCTTGAACTATCTTCCACATAACAGCTGCATTTCAATCTACAAATGGGAGGTGAGTAGCAAGTCAAGTTACATGGGAATTTGGAAATACAGAGGTTCCTTAAGCATCCTTAGCCGAGAGACTGTGTGCCCCACAGTGCTTTTACCTCAGCCATTTATCTGTTTGCAGCTAGATGGGGCAGGTGGCCTCATTTGATAGTTATTGAAAACGTTTATCTCAGTATTTTTAAGGGGGTGGAAAGGAGCCATGCAATTTGGACAACCCACCCCGGTGATACACCATCACACAAAGATTTGGAAATGGGCCACTGTGAGGCTCATCTCAAAAGCCATATGTAAATTAAATATAAAGGCATGTGGCAGTCTTAATAGTCTGACTCCACAGTGCAAACTTTTACAGTGGTACCTCGGGTTAAGAACTTAATTCGTTCCGGAGGTCTGTTCTTAACCTGAAACTGTTCTTAACCTGAAGAACCACTTTAGCTACTGGGGCCTCCCACTGCCGCCACGCGATTTCTGTTCTCATCCTGAAGCAAAGTTCTTAACCCAAAGTAATATTTCTGGGTTAGCGGAGTCTGTAACCTGAAGCGTCTGTAACCTGAAGCATCTTTAACGTGAGGTACCACTGTATTGGGAAAGTACCCACTCTCATATTTCACCCAGCACAGGCCAAACATGGCCCCATTTGATTTACTTCCTTGTTTATGAACTGGCACAGCCGTGGGCTGTTGTGTCAGCAGAAATACACAAAGCTCTGCGAACGCTGCATTGCTGCTGAGGTGGCAGAAGCTTCAAACACGCCCTTCAAAACCTGGGCTCTAACAGGACGGGAAAGAGAAAGGGCACACCTTTTCTTAAGTCACAAAGAGCAGCCCCATGAAACAAAGTTATCTCTGCAAACTGCTTTCAGGTGCAACATTCTAAGCATCAACAGGAATGAGTCTCAATGGGCAGAAAGGATGCAGGAATCTGGGGGAAGTGAGGGCAGGCGAGGATGCAGGGTTCAGCCCCGACACAGCAGGTGTCATGATCCTGACCTTGCTTTGCAGGGGGGAGAGAAATCTCCCATTGGGGAGGGAGGTTTATTATTTATTTTATAGGAGTCCTCTCAAAAAGCATCAGGCTACTGTACAACAAGGGACGCAGGTGGCGCTGTGGGTTAAACCACAGAGCCTAGGACTTGCCAATCAGAAGGTAGCGGTTCAAATCCCCACGACTGGGTGAGCTCCCGTTGCTCAGTCCCTGCTCCGGCCAACCTAGCAGTTTGAAAGCACGTCAAAGTGCAAGTAGATAAACAGGTACTGCTCTGGTGAGAAGGTAAATGGTGTTTCCGTGCACTGCTCTGGTTCGCCAAAAGCGGCTTTGTCATGCTGGCCACATGACCCGGAAGCTGTACGCCAGCTCCCTTGGCCAATAAAGCGAGATGAGCGCCACAACCCCAGAGTCTCGAATGGACCTAATGGTCAGGGGTCCCTTTATCTTTACTGTACAACAATAAACAAAAAATATAAAAATAAAACAAAAGCAATACAGAGTGATGATTAAAACGACTGGCTACCCAAGAAAATTTTAAACCACTGCATAGGCTTGTCGGCACAGAGAGGTCAAGAGACATTTGGGGGTGCCTGCCAAATCTCTGCTGGAAGGGTGGTCTGCAGCATGGAGTCTGGTGACACTAAATACCCAATTTAAGGCGTCCTCCAACTGCTCTCAAAGGGAAGGCAAACCTGGCCCTTCCAAGAAAATAGATCAGCTCAAACCATCATTCTTACTAACTTTTTTTAGACATCGTTTTCTAGTCATTACACCTCTAGTTACCAAAAGTCTCTCATGCTATGGAAATTGCCTCTATATATCATCAAGTCCATTACATGAAGGGATCGTGCATGATTTTATTCTATTCTATTTGCAGTTGCTCAATATCCTTTTCTCTTCTTGTCCTTTCTGAGGCTTGCCTGCCTGGATAGCTCAGTTGGTTTGTGTGTGGTGCTGATAACGCCAAGGTTGCAGGTTTGATTCCATCCACTTTAGGATCTTTTACAAGTCGGTCAACCCAGCAAACGTGGCACCACTGCTTGCCCAACTTGTGCTTCCAGCTACAGGTCCTCCCAGTGCAGCCCAACTTCTGAAAGTTCAACAAACTGTGAGGAGGTGCAATGGACAAGATTGAGCTCATAGAAGACCTTTGAAATAGCAGAGTGTGGTAAAACTGTAAAGTCAGAAGTCTGAAAAGTTGGTAAGATCCAGAAATCAACTCGGGAGAAGGAGAGGAAGTGTGTGCAATGTGAACACACGTAGTGATAAAAGGAGAGAATTCCATCCAGCCCACAGAGAATAGGGCTGGTGTGATGTTAACATGTGAGAGTGCTGGAGGTGAAATAGTTAAACAAGTTACCCAATCAGAACCTAGGGAGTGGAGTCAGAGGAATTATAAAACCAGCTCTGGGAGGGGCGAAGGGAGAGTTTGTTGGGAGTTGGGTGGTTGGTTGAATTGGGATAGAGTCTGTGGGTTGGTTGAGTTAGTGTAGCGAAATAAGCTGAGTCAGAAGCAGTTAGGAAAACAAGTAAATATCTGAGAGGTGGTTTAGTGAGTGAGAGCAGTTAGTGGAAGTTATAGGTCTGGATAGGCACCCCATGATTGTAATTGACCGATACCGTTTATGAAACCACACGCTTGTTGAACTGCAATAAATAAACAGAAGTTTATGTTTCAATTTAACCCTGACTGGACTCAGTATTGTACCAGGTAGGGCCTGGGTGGTGGCAGTGAGAAATAAAGTGGTGGCACAGGGATCAATAGTCGGTGAAACGTCCGGGGACCCTGTGTCATTGCCACAGCTGGTTGCAGTGAGAGGAAAAGCCCTTCAACGGCAGTGGGCGCAAGGACAGCGGCAAGGACTTACCTAATGTCCTCGTCCGTGACGATGAAGGCTTTGCAGAGAGGTTGGGAGGTGTTCAGCCACACGGCTGGGTTCTTCTCAACGGCGGCAGAGAGCTGCCCTGTGATGGGGGCAGAACTCGTGTGCAGTGCACTGGCGACGGCAGACAGGAGGGTGTCGTCGTTGTTCCCCGGGCCAACCCCTGGAACACAAACACAGCACTTGATCAATAAGGTTCATCAGAGCAGAGTTCAACAGGCAGGATCTGGTGGCAAGGATCCCAAACCTCCCATCCCAGAGCCTAGTCAGGTAACCAAAGAGCGCATGAGAGTGAGATGAAGCATGCAGGGACACACACACACACACACACACACACACGGGTCCCACCCCACACCGTGTTGGCCCCATTCAGTTTACCTTCCTGCTTCGTGTAGGTTCAGTTTGACACTGCAGGAATTCTGGACAACCAATTATCTGTGAGGCAAGAGGGCGGCCTAACCACAAAACTGGCAAGAACCAGCTTTGGAGGAATCTAATGGCCAAAGCAACTCCAGATATGGTACAAGGAGAGCTCTAATACATGCCATTTCCAAGGACTGTGGTTGACTAAAAGATGGTGGGACAATTTCAGGGAGTGGGCAGAGGAGGAATGGTGGAGACTGCCTCCCCAACCTGACCCTTCCGGGGAGGAGGAAGAGGCAGTATAGATTTACAACAGGGGTTTGGGGGAGGCCGCAGTTCAGAGGCAGATGAGAGGAAAAGCTGGGAAATCATGGAACAGGCAGAACAACACCAGCTGACATGTTGTCATTAGAAAGCATTCCAGATCCTCCGTCTCCCAGAGCCCAGCAAGACTTAAAAGTAGGAGAGCAAAGAGCTCAAAGACAGAGGGCACGTGGTAGCACCCATAGAGGAGATGATGAGAATGATGAATGAGGATGTGGGAGATACGGGGGTGGGGGTGGAGATTCACTCAGGACAACACCATTATCCAAGAGGCTGGGTTCTATAGCCTCTCTCTGTAAAGATTAAAATAAAAAACGACGGTAAGAAACTCTCCCCTGTCTTTATATGTTCCTGGGCAACCAGCCGGGAGTCACTGACACCATCCTGACAGACAATGGGGTGGCAGAAGATGGTAGAGGAGAGGAGGAAATACCTAAGGTACCTTTTACTATATACCATGTTTCCTAATGGGAAGTTCTTGCAGACTCTCTGGACTCTGTCCTGTAATGCAGTATTAAATAGACAAGCTGGGAATTTGGTGACAGCCTCTGTAATGAACCCTCAAAGGGTACTTCTCCCCACACCAAACAGGCTTTTGCTCACAGAATAGGACTTCCTCTCCTCCTCCTGGCAGTTGCTGCGCACCTGAGAATCTGGACTAAATGAAGCTTTGGTCTGAACCAGCAGGGCCACTGCTGTTCTGTTCTTATCACCCTTTAGACTTCCACCAGCGTACCAAGATGTGAAGCTACAATGTGGACACTGGGGGCAAAGTCAAGCATGTGGGCCATCCCTGTTAGAATTCCTGCTCCATGATTGCAGTCATGGGATTTTTGTCTTTCACATGATGGTATATGTTTTGACTCCACAAAGTGGGAAGTAACGGAGACAGGATGTTTGTGTTACTGTGTTCCGTGAATTGTGACTGTTGTCCTTTGTTTTGTCTGATGCTAGAGAGAGAGGGAGCCATGTTGCAGTGCTCCGTGTGTTTATGTGTAAATAAAGTAGATTAGCCAAAATGCTGAGTTGCTGAGGTCTGTCACGCAAGGTGCACAAAGTCTGCGGATCCCTAAGTGTGCCAGTGTCAGTTGGCATCTGTCGCTGTGATGTTTGGGGTGAAGAAAGCTTATGAAGCTCCCAAACGATCAACCAGGAGGGAGAGAACATGCCAGTCGGGCATGTGTCTCTGCCAGGGTCCTACTCAAGTGTAGGCTGAACTCCTGACACTCCCCACCCCTTCAGATGCATCCGCACATGCACAAAATGTCCCTCTGCACCCCAGCTTGAGAGCCACCCATTTCTTAGAACACTGCTGATGCAAAGAGTACCTTGAAGGCCTTTTGGCAGCTCCATGGATTTTATGATCTGCTCGCTCACATCTGACGCGCTCAAGCCTTGCAGCCTCTTCTCCCAGAAAAGCTGAAAAGATTGAAAGATTGCCGAGTTAATTTAAAATGGAAAAGTAACAAAAACACTGCGGGGAGGGGGGAACAAAGATGGAATATTCATTTTATAGGCATAAACTTAATCCCTTCTGCAACAGCGCTGGAAGATTTACAGACAGCCTCTGCATGCTGCCAACTTGACGAAAAAGCAGAAGGAATCATTTTGTTTATTTGCTGGTTTAGTTCAAATATTTATGCCCCATTTATTTAGACGCAATCAACCTCTCAAAAGCAGCTTGCGGTGATACTAAAGCAAACATCCCTTGTTTTTATTCTTTTTCAAGGTTACTTCCAGGGCAGATTCTGGGTGCCAGTTCCCTGCGGAGCTTTGCTACTGAAGAGAAACTATCCTCTGGGAAGTTCTCTTGCACAAAGACTTGTGAAATGAACAGTCGCTGCCCAATAACACAGTTGCTTCCCCACACACCTGAATGGGACTTGTGCACAGGACAAACAAACACCTGATTGCTCCAATGCAGATGAGCACCAGCTATACTTGCTTACTTTAAACTGATGCAAAAACAATTAAGCAACAATTAAGCATACGCACACTTTTTCCAGTTAAGGACAATCGTCTTGAACCCTTGATTGCTTTCAGTATGCTAGGGCTGCATGGTCAACTTAAAAGGGGGTAGTTTTCAAGGATGCTCACCCAAGGACCAAACTACGTGTGATGCAGAAGGCAGCTTTGTTGGGGGCTGTTGCTGTTTTTAAAAAATGCAGATAGCATCAGCTGCAGGGAGAGCAATGGATAATTACAAGGAGCATAGCAGGTGTGGTGGAAGAATTTAACCCTCTCCTCTCCTGCTGCTGTCCTAAATAAGAGTCCTGTTCCAAAGGTGCTATCTGCATTGGAAATCACTCATTGGGACCAGCTAAACTTTGATTTGGCGTCTCGATTGCAAATTCTGCCCTAGTGTAAGTGTAATTTGCCCTGTGGCACAGGGTGACTAAGGTCAGCACCTGAAAATGCGTGCATCGGTAAGGTGCTTGTGAACTTGCGCATGCAGGTAAATCTGCAAGGACTGTAGACCAAGGAGACTCAAATTCGAATCCATGCTCAGCCACGGGTAAGCTTGGACCAGTTAACTAATATCTCAGTCTAATATGCTTCAAAGAGCTAATGGAGAGAGGGGGGGGAGAGTACACGTTGAAGGAAAAACAAAATGAAAAAAATAAGAATATTCAGCAAGGGTAGTAGTTGAACTAAGTTTGAGTAAAACTTAATTGAATTACCAATCTTGCTGCTTACCATGAGACCCACTGAAATTAATGAACATGTCTAAGACATTGCCATTAATTTCAGTGGGCCTACTGTGAGTAAAACTTAGCTGAATACCACCCTAATCAAGTGGATGTATCATGCAAATGGAGATCTTACATATGGCACCTAATTAGATTATTTTGAAATGTGCTCCTTTCCTGAAAACCAAGGTATTCAATTGCAACTCCTTACTTAATAATTGGATCATTTTTTGTTACCCCCAAGTAATTTTTCATTGTGAAAATGACAGTACAATTTTTTAAACATCTACTTAATTTATCTTAAATGGGAACTAAAATGATACAATTGGCATGATTACTGTAAGGACTATATAAAATGTTCCCATTTAGCTGATTTAAAAAATCAATTTAGGTTACAATTATGTCAGATAAGTTTGGTGATCCCTGTAGACCCTGGTCAGAGTGATAATGTGATGGATGAGTTTTGTACGCAACGTAATTGCTTTGTTTCAGTGCTCTCTACACAAGCCATTAATATTTGGTTGTCCAATTAAGATCACTTTTAAGACAATCGTGGCAGTGACCAACTTCAGTCCATATTTACACATTTTGCAAGACAACTCAATTATTTCATTCCTGTTTTCCTTCACCAGACCATCATCAACAGGCTTTGCTACTTTACCTTGTGTGTTTATATGGATACATGTATATAATTATCTCTACCCGTCTACTGCATATGGGTATTCAGATCAGCTTAGATCAATTAAAACCACATCATCATAAAGACAACATCATCAAGAAAATACAAAGCGTGTTCGCACATTACACTGAACCCAGGTACAAGCTGTCTCTGCACATGTACAAGTGTTTGTACAAAAGAGTTGATTTCTACAGTTCAACTATTGTGAACACAGGTACACAGATGGTACACTCATCGTATATCACACTTGAATAACCGGGTGTACCAGTTCAAGCAATGGTGTACACAGACTGAACATGCATGGAACGTAGTAAGAGGCAGAAAAGGCACAGCAAATCTGGGAGGAAAACAGTCTCTGCTTGACAGGGCAAAATGTCTTCCAGAACAAAAATGACTTTCCTAGCAGGTGGAAGATGGTTAAAGAGAGGGGGTCACCCAAGCCTTGCAGGGCAAAATATGCCACAGTTTGGGTGCAGCAGTGAACAAGATGCCGCCTTTTTAAAAGCAATGCCAGAGGTGTTGAGGAAGAGGAGAAATCAGTTGTCTGTATCAGACATCTAGGCCTGCAGCAACATCTATCATGCGGTGGAAACAGATAAAGATGATGCCATAGACCGGTTGGACACAGACGAATGGAGAGGAACCAGCTGGAGAACCCCAAAGGGAAGAAGGCTCAGAGCCCTGGGTTTGGTGGTGGGACGGCAATGAGTGATTAGAGGGGGAATACTGGAAGGGTGGGATGGTGGAAGCTGAAGACATAACAGGGCTTAGTAAGAGAGAGGTCCAGAATCGGAGGCAGAAGCTGAAGCAGGAGAGGAGGAGGCCAAGAGGCAGAGATGAGTCAGGCTTGTGAAGAGGCGGGAGAGGCATGAAGAGGGAGGAGCAAACGCAGGCACGGAGGAACGATCTCAGATTGCTTGGGATACATCCTGGAGAGGAGGAGACATAGCTGGCTGTGGGGAGGCAGGGACCTTTAGTCTAGGCCAGGCATCCCCAAACTTGGCCCTCCAGATGTTTTGGGACTACAGTTCCCATCATCCCTGACCACTGGTCCTGTTAGCTAGGAATGATGGGAGTTGTAGTCCCAAAACATCTGGAGGGCCGAGTTTGGGGGTGCCTGGTCTAGGCAACTGCTTCATGGGGGCAAGACCTGAATTGCTGTGCTCACTGGGCCTGAAATTCCTGTGCTGATCTGTTTTGCTAAGAAAGAGGTAACTCCAGCTCGCTCAAGATGAATTACTGGTGCCTTAGGTCCTGCCAGGTGCCTTACAGACTACTTGCCCCTTCAGCTCACAGCAGTGGCTCCCCAGAGTTCTTTCCCTGAGTCAACAGTGTGATGCAGCAGCAAACAAAGCTAATGCTATTCTAGGCTGCATCAACAGAAGTATAGTGTGATGTAATAGTACCACCCTATTTTGCCTCGGTCAGACCACCTGGAACACTGTGTCCAGTTCTGGGCATCACAATTTAAGAAGGATACTAATAAGCTTGAGGAAGGGTTGATGATCAAGGTTTTGGAAACCAGGCCTTATGAGGAACAGTTGAAGGAGCTGGCATTTAGTCAGCTTCTACAATATGTGATATTTTCGGTTCTGTTTTTACTGAAGGTTCTGGGGCTTGAGAAACCAGGACCTTGGAATGCAAAGCATGCGGCCTGCGGTTGAGCTACAGTCTCCTCGTGATAAGCTCAGCACCGCACAAAATGAAACGAGGTGCTGCGTAGACAAATAGGAAGTCTCATTTATATCAGACAAACCGTCTGTACTCACAAGGATATTGTCTGAGTGGTTCCAAACATGCAAACACTCGAGGCTGGCTCTCTGCTAATGTGGACAGCTTTTAACGCAGGTCTGAATGTCTGAACTGGGCCCCTTCCCTATTCAGCACATTCGTACAACAAAGAAAACCTGAAGCCTAAAGCTGCTCCCATTCCAGCATTTTTAGGCTGCTCCTTAGGTCAGTGCCTTCTTCGCAAGCTTTTCTGCAGAGCTGGCACAGTAACAATGCCTTTGCCGTTCTAGAACACTTCAGAAATCCATGTTGGAGATCTTGCGCTGGGAGCACTGGTCTGTAGCTTCTGGGAAATGGCAGGTAGGGTCTGGAGGACGCTGCTGGACTCAAGAGAAGTCACACCAAATGCTCTTCATTCTTTTGTGCATGGAATGGTCTCCAACATTATGAATATATATACAGAGGGAGAAGTTGTCTTATAAATGAATCATCCCGACTTTGGCCGGAAGCAACTCTTTAAGCTCTCATCAGGCAGAGAGGTCTTCCCCCATCTCCAGATCCAGGAGCAGTTAACCCTGTGTGGGCCACTTTCGACAGGTGGGGTGGGTCAGCCACCTATCCCTCGCCTGATGTCATAGGATGCCTGGTGACTGACACTTCAAACTGTGGCTGTGAAAGAAGAATCCGGAGCACGCTCTTAAGTGTGCTCTCATTTTCTCCTTTGCAGCCCTGGCTTGAAGTCAGTGCTTTCCCAATTCAAGGTGCAGTTGCAAAGGAACAATCAACTGTGTGCTTAGAAATGCAGGTCTTCCTGTGCAGCTGCAGCAACTTGAAATAGGTGCTTTTTGAATATGACGCCTTTTTCTGTCACCAGGGTGTGGCTCACCCAAAACAGCCTATGGGTCAGATGTTCCACACCAATGAAGTGACTGTTGTTGTTTATATACAGTGGACGGGTGAAGAATCCAAAGTTCTTTAATTTCTGTACTTTATCTTTTCTATTCTCTCTTTTAAGTTCTTTTCTATCTCCTCCTTCTTGTCGTTTTCTCTCGTTCCTTTCCCCCTCTTCTTTTCTTTTCTCCCATCCTTTTTCTTTTCCTCCACGCTTTTATTTTATTTAGATTATGGTTGGATGAGAAAAGATACTTGGTATGAAAGTTTTGTATCTCTCTTTATAAACTCTAATTAAATTTATTCAAAAAAGAAGTAGCAGTTCCCCACACAAATGAAGGTGGCAGGGTCCTAATCTGAGATATGGCAGCTGCCCAGGCTATACATTACCACTGTGGGAAACTTATCAGAAATCCTCGTTAACGTAGGTATTTATGAAAAATATTTGCACCTCACCCTTCCATCTACAATGCAGCTTGCAAAAAAATGATATCATAATTGTCAGATAAAATACCACACAATAATATTTACATCACCGTATTATTATTATTATTATTATTATTATTATTATTATTATTATTATTATTATTATTAAAACTATTACTTAAAATAAAAGGACAGCGACCCGATAAGGCACAAAAATAAATAGAGGAGGCTTGCCAGAAAAGGGGAGATGGCTAGAGCTCAATGACAGAGCATCTATCTAAAGGCAGTCCTGATGTCTTGCTGTGTTTACCGTATTTTTCTGTGTATAACACGCCCCCCGTGAATAAGGCAACCCCTATTTTGGGGGACTCCAAATTAAGAAAGTGGGGGAAGAAAGCCCAGAGTTATTGAGTTTGGGGGGGATGTCACCAAGAGTTGTTGAGCTTTTTGGGGGGGGACTGCCGAAATACCGCTCACCCGCCTAGCCAACGCTGACAATCACACACGTCGCCAAAACCACCAATCGTCTGCCCACTCGCCCCCAGCAGCCGCCAATCACCAGCCCAATTGCCGCTGCGGCAGCTACCAGTCACACGCCCAGTTGACACCGAAGTAGCCAATCGGCAGCAGCCCCTGCCGCAGCCACCAATCACCCGCCCAATCACAGCTGACAATATCCTGCTCGCATCTGCAAACCAATCGCCCGTGTCCCCCCCTGCACTATCCATGTATAAGACGACCCTCAATTTTTAACATTCTTTTATACTAATAAAAAATCATCTTATACACAAAAACTACGGTTAATTTTGGAAGCCACCCAGAATGGCTGGGGTAACCTAGTCAGATGGGCGGTTTTCATCATCATCATCATCATCATCATCATCATCATTTGCTTTGCATACCAAAAGTCCCAAATTCAGTTCATAGCACCTCCAATAAAAAGGGTCAGTTATCAGGGTGATAGGGAAGACCACTGTCTTGAGATTTTGCCGTACAGCTCATCCATTTGTGTACACAAGTCGTACAATCACTGTGTATACCCGTTTTCTTGGAAAGAAACAATAGAACTGGAAGAGTTGGAACAGGCATAGGCACACTCAGCCCTCCAGCTGTTTTAGGACTACAACTCCCATGATCCCTAGCTAACAGGACCAGTGGTCAGGGATGATGGGAACTGTAGTCCCAAAACATCTGGAGAGCCGAATTTGCCTATGCCTGAGTTGGAAGTTACCCCAAGGGTCACCTAGCCCAACTCTGCAATGCAGGCATCTCAACTAAAGGATCCATGGCAGATGGTCCTCCAGCCTCTGCTTAAAAACCTCCATGGAAGAAGAGTCCACCAGCTCCCAAGGGAGTCCGTTCCACTGTTGAACAACAGCTCTCACTGTGGAAATATACAAGGTAACAGCCAGACCCACAACAGAACCCATATTACCCACATCTCCTTTCTAACAGACCAGATCATGCCTTCTGCTGGAGAACTGAAAGAGTTTCTCCCACAGGCCTCCAAAGTCATCTCGAAGGGTTAACCTATTTTAGGAGGACCTAACCAGGATTAGGGACACGGGTGGCGCTGTAGGTAAAACCTCAGTGCCTAGGGCTTGCCGGTCGTATGGTCGGTGGTTCGAATCCCCGAAGCGGGGTGAGCTCCCGTCTTTCGGTCCCAGCTCCTGCCCACCTAGTAGTTCAAAAGCACCCTTAAGTGCAAGTAGATAAATAGGTACCGCTTTATAGCGGGAAGGTAAACAGCGTTTCCGTGTGCTGTGCTGGTGCCGGCTCACCAGAGCAGCTTCGTCACGCTGGCCACGTGACCCGGAAGTGTCTCCGGACAGCACTGGCCCCCGGCCTCTTAAGTGAGATGGGCGCACAACCCCAGAGTCGGACACGACTGGCCCATACGGGCAGGGGTACCTTTACCTTTAATCATCCAGGAAGATCAAAAGGACTTCCAACGTGATGCATCTGGGAGGCAGAGAAGAAACAGACATCCAGGAAAAGCCTTTGACTCACCCCCCCCCCCAAAGCTCCCGGTGAACCAAGAGTATGGGCTCGCAGGATATGTGAAATGTCAAGATCCTCACACAGGCCCAAAAAAACATGACCTGGTCCTAAGGCTGCAATCCGAACGGGAAGTTCAAGCCCCAGCAATACCAGTGGAACTTCTGAATAAAAACAGTTCTGAGGGGAAGCTCTTTACGGTGCCCCAGAATACAAGATGCAGAGGTCTAGTGGTTAGAGTATCAGACTAGAAAAAGGGAGAGGCGGCTTCGAATCCTTACTCAGTCATGAAGCTCACTGAGTGACCTTGGGTTAGTCACCATCTGTCAGCCTCACAAGGCTATTGTGAGGGTGGGATCATGTAGCCTTGAGCTCTTCCTGGAGGAAAGGTGAGTCATAAATGCAATAAATAAAAATAAATTAGCTTTCATAACTTTCTTATTTCTTTCGTTGAGTTGTTGGAACATTTTGTTAGCCTTGTTTGTTACACATTTAAAATGAGCCAGTCATTTAAATAATTTGGCATTGTTTTTCCTTCATACAAAATACATTTTTCTCTGTCTAAATTATATAAAAAAGCATTAATGTGAAGCATCTTGCACATTAAGCATCATGTTGATATTTAGATGGCGTCGATTTTGTATTTCTGTAATAAAAATGGAATACAGTGGTGGATATTTGACCACAACTGCCAATTGGCAGGTGTCCCAGTATTTCACGTCATTTCCTCCGTGACAAAATAGTTTCCAATTGCTGTCCTTCTGGGCCGTATCAGCCCCAAACCACCCATCGTCCCCAGTTACCTGTCTGGGCTGTTCAATCACTCGCTGTGGATCAGACTTCACTTTGTTGCTAGGATGGTTGGTAACTTTGGTGACCGGCTGTTTAAAAATAGACGCCGTTTGTCTGATTGGCAGTGTTGTGTTTAAATCTGGTTTGCCCTATTCGAAGACAGGAGAAAACCACATGTTATCGCACAGCTGATAAGCAGAACGGGGAAACAAGAGAAGTTATTACATGGCTGGTAATCACGGCGGGACATGCAAGAACTTGCTCGTATTTTTCTCCTGAACACCAAACGTTTTTTAAAGAAAGAGTCACCATGATAAAATACGCTTTGAGGAAATTTCATACACCAGCTTACCTATGCATGTATGGCAAGGGTGGAGGCAAATGTGGCCCTCCAAGCCTTTTTACCTGGCCCTCGGGACTCTCACTACATCACAGCCACAGCCACACACCCTCTGTGGTCCCTGCTTCACATCCTACATGAGATTTCTGCCTGGTTGGAATTCTGATAATGCAGGGGTCAGCAAACTTTTTCAGCAGGGGGCCGGTCCACTGTCCCTCAGACCTTGTGGAGGGCCAGACTATATTTTTTTTGGGGGGGGGGAATGAATGAATTCCTATGCCCCACAAATAACCCAGAGATGCATTTTAAAGAAAAGGACACATTCTACTCATGTAAAAACACGCTGATTCCCGGACTGTCCAGGGGCAAGATTTAGATTGCAGTTGGGCCGGATCCAGCCCCCGGGCCTTAGTTTGCCTACCCATGTGATAATGACTTTTGCTTTATCTTTTGCTTGTTTTTCACCTGGAGCCAAGCTGAAAGAACATACATAGAACATTTTCCAGAGCAGCCAAAAGCACCCCCTTCCTGGAGTGGTTTTCCAGGATCACATTTGAAGGGGCAGTAGCGTAGCGTGGGTTGTCAGCACCCAGGACAAGGCAAGTAATTTGCGCCCCCTAACCCGTGGATTTGCGCCCCCTAACCCTAACCCCCAGATGTTGCGCCCGGTGCGGCCGGCCCCCCCTGCACCCCCCACGCTACGCCACTGGGAAGGGGGCTGTAACTGCCTGGAATGCTGATTTCCTGTGAGGTCAATCAGTGATCCAATTGGCAGGGAACACCCATGTGACTGATCTGGGAAAGTATTGCCTCACTTTCCTTTGTTTTGACCTCAGTGATGTCTTCACATCACCGAACCTGACAGGATATATAGCATTCACCTGACTGTCTAGGGCAGGGGTCAGCAAACTTTTTCAGCAGGGGGCCAGTCCCCTGTCCCTCAGACCTTGTGGGGAGCTGGACTATATTTTGGGGGGAAATTGAACGAATTCCTAAGCCCCACAAATAGCTCAGAGATGCATTTTAAATAAAAGCACACATTCTACTCCTGTAAAAACACGCTGATTCCCGGACCGTCCGCGGGCCAGATTTAGAAGGCGATTGGGCCGGATCCAGCCCCTGTGCCTTAGTTTGCCTACCCATGGTCTAGGGCAGTGGTTCTCAACCTGTGGGTCCCCAGATGTTGTTGCACTACAACTCCCATCATCCCTGAGCTCTGGCCTTGCTAGCTAGGGGTGATGGGAGTTGTAGTTCAACAACATCTGGGGACCCACAGGTTGAGAAAGGCTGGTCTAGGGTCACTAAGGAAGGGGAAAGAGGACAAAACAGCACTGAAACAGCTTTAGAAGAGGATTAGCCAGCCATGATGCCTATGCTCTGTCGCCACAGTGAGGGGCAAAAATGCATCTGAATACCAGTTGCTGAAAAACCCAGGAGGGGAGAGGGGTCTTGTGTTCGAATCCTGCTTGCAGGTTTCCCACAGGCCTCTGGTTGGCCACTGTGATAACAGGATGAAGGACTTGATGGGCCATTGGCCTGATCCAGCAAGCCCTTCTTATATTTTTACGAGAGAAGTAATGGCTCCATTCCTAATTTATTATCCATCAATCAGCCTTCAACAAATATCTTGATATTTGTTGATATACAAAATCTAAGAAAAACAGTCACAAAGCAACAACTAAACAGAAGATCATAGAATCCCAGAGTCAGAGGGACCCCTGCAATGCGGGAATGTTTTGCCCAACAAGGGGCTTGAACACACAACCCTGAGATTACGAGTCTTCCGCTCTTACCAACTGAGCTAGCAAGGCAGAAGTGACCTGAAACAATACAAAGCGGACACCTGTTGGCAGACGCCTCTTTGCGCAGCTGGAAAAGCTTGTCAGAACAAGATTGCTCTCTGTTTGCTTCCTTGTATGTGCAGCTAGGGCACTCCAGTGATTTCTCTACAGGAATGCTGTTCCGCAGAAGAGGGGCAGCCACACTGAAAGCCCTGCTCTGAGACAGACCTGTCTCAGCAACCGAAAAAAGATTCCTGCGCCAAGTAACACTGATCCACCATGCAAATGTAATGAGCTACTACTTCTGTTCTGCCAGCACAAGAGGAGAACTACCCCACTCCTTTCCCCTGCAGACCCTTTCCTGTGCACCCTCTAAATCAGGCCCAGGGGGAGATGGGAGCCTCTGGAGAAGATCTCCCGGTATGCCCCACGGAGGACCTTAAGGTCCATAAATAGCAACACCCTGGAGGTCCCAGGCCCTAAGGAAGTCAGATTAGCCTCAACCAGAGCCAGGGCCTTTTCAACACTGGCTCCGGAGCCTGGTGGAACGCTCTGTCTCATGAGACCAGAGCCCTGCAGGATCTGATTTCTTTCTGCAGGGCCTGTAAGACAGAGTTGTTCCACCTGCCCTTGGAATCAACTTGATCCCCTCCCCCTCTTTCCTTTCTCCTTCTGTGATGGAACTCCTATTTGGGGACTTCCCTGGCTTTTTTCTGGCCCACGTAGGACCAGCCTTGGTGAAGACTTGACGTTTTCATCCCCAAAAAGTTTTTGATTTGAGTTTCCATTGAAATGAGGCTGTATTTTAATGTTTTAATGTTGTCTTTTAATCTTGTTTTTAAGTTGTATTTCAATCAATTTGTTTTTATATTGGGTGTTAGCCGCCCTGAGCCTGGTCTAGGCTGGGGAGGGTGGGGTATAAATAAAAATTATTATTATTATTATTATTATTATTATTATTATTATTATTATTATTATTACCGTATTTTTCGTCCCATAGGACGCTCCGTCCCATAGGACGCACCTAGTTTTTTGGGGAGGAAATAAAGGAAAAAAATTTCCCCTTTATTTCCCCCCCAAAAGCAGGTCGGGGAAACCGAACCAGGTCGAGGAACAGCGGGGTGGCGGCACTGCGCCTCCCTGCTGTCCCCCGAGCTTGTGGGGCTGGCCCATGTCTGCCCGGCGCGAGGGGCGCTCTGCTTCAGGGCGCCCGGCGCTCCGGGAAGCAGGCTGCTATCTGCAGCCTAGACATCCCCGCGGGACCTCCCACAGGGCTGCCTAGGCTGCGGATGTGTTCCCGAAGCACCGGGCGCTCTGCTTTCAGCGCGCCCAGTGCTCCGGGAAGCAGGCTGCTGATGTCTTCCTGAAGCCTGAAGCCTGGAGGCTGTTTAAGCTCTCATCAAGCTTCAGCGAAAGCCTGCATTCGCCCCATAGGACGCACCCAGATTTCCCCTTTGTTTTTGGAGGGGGAAAGTGCATCCTATAGGGCGAAAAATACGGTATTAATTATTATTATTATCTGGGGAGGAGAGAGAGAATGGAGGTGCCAGTGGGTTAATGGAATGCCAAACCACTTTGAATTCAGCCCATTGAGTTTCTGCCATTTGCAGGGAGGATAAGAGCGATACAGATCATTGATCTCTTAACTACTGGAATCCTGGTCTGAAGATCGGCCCCTGCAATACCGTTTAATGCACAGACCGGCAAGACGCAGCCTTCCTGCCAAAAAACCTACTTTTGCTCCCCCGATAACAAACGGCATTGACAACATTGTGAAAATGCACCAGGTTATCTCTTGGCATCACCTGCCGCATCAAAATGTTCCCTGGAAGTGTTTTGTCAGCCTTATCGTTGTTCATCATACAGATGGAAAGCACAGACATTTGGTACCTTTGATTATACACGCAGAAGTTTTGTGGAATTATTTTCAAGGGTTATGTTCCAGGCTTACTTCTATTTATTTTGTCACTGCCGGAGCGTTGAAAAAAAAAATGAAATGAAAAACGAAAACCCAAGCAAACACCTCCATCACTGATCAAGATAAATGCAAAGATGTCAGGGAGAAGCTGATAGGAGGTATGAACAAACAAAGACACTTGTTCCTTTAAATCTCTCTCTCTCTGTGTGTGTGTGTGTGTGTGTGAGAGAGAGAGAGAGGGGGGGGATGTCAAAGTTTATGGAACTGACACATCTATAAAGTGTGCTTGCGAACAAACCTTGTTTTGACTGAGCGAATCGTTCCTTAACCTCTGCTTGTTCTTCTGTAATTTACTAGGCATCATCTTCCCTGTCCTGAAGTCAAAACTGCTGAGGTCAACAGTGTTCCCCAAGTATCTCGACAACTGGGGCTTGCTTCGGAATTTCTTCCCACTCGGACTGCAAATATAAAGAACAGGAGAATGAGAAATGCTTTATTCAGAACTTAATAGCCCTGGCTGGATCAGGCCAAGGTAAGGTAAAGGTAAAGGGACCCCTGACCATTAGGTCCAGTCATGACCAACTCTGGGGTTGTGGCGCTCATCTCGCTTTATTGGCCAAGGGAGCCGGCGTACAGCTTCCGGGTCATGTGGCCAGCATGACTAAGCAGCTTCTGGCGAACCAGAGCAGCGCACGGAAACGCCGTTTACCTTCCTGCCGGAGTGGTACATATCTATCTACCTGCACTTTGACGTGCTTTCAAACTGCTAGGTTGGCAGGAGCAGAGACCGAGCAACGGGAACTCACCCCGTCGTGGGGATTCGAACCGCTGACCTTCTGATTGGCAAGCCCTAGGCTCTGTGGTTTAACCCACAGCGCCACCCGCGGCCCAACAGATCAGGCCAAAGGCCCACCTAAATCCAGCATCCTGTGGCCAACCAGTTGCCTGCAGGAAAAACTGCAAGCCAGACCCAAGGCAGAGGCACTTTCACCGCCATGGTTTCCAGTAACTGGCATTGTGGAGCTTTTAACACACGTCTTTTTCTGCCCAAAGGCCACATTTCCTTATAAGCAATCTTTTTCCCTGCCAGGGGTGGGGTGGGGAGACACGACAAGCCGGGCCAGCGTCTAAAGGACAGTAAAGGAATAGTTATGACCTTCCTATGTACAGCAGTTACAATCCAGCTGTGCAAAGGTCAGAGGTTTAAACATATTTCCATCCTTTGTTCAAGGACACATTCCAGCCAGACAAAAGTAGTCACCGAAGGCACCAAGTTAAGCCAAGGAAGGGAAGAATCCTGAACGCTGGAGGAATAGAACTGAATAACCACATTCAGACTGCCGGTAAGAGGTTCCCTGAGCTTGCAACAGATTCATTCCTGACCAATGAGCCTACACCAGTCCCTAGATCAGTAATTGATTTACAATATATCATTGATACGTACTAATTGATTTATATCACTAATAGATTGTGATTATTTTACTGTTAGGCTGCCAGTCAGTGTGCTTTTTATTTTTTTGTCAGTGATGTTTTGCAACGTGTTTCTAATGTTGTACCCCACCCTGAGATCTTTCAATAAAGGGCAGCATATAAACCGACTAAATACAAAACAACTTTTTCATCCTTTGCTTCAGCACAAAAAAGGAGAGGGGCAGAGTAGGTTACAAACACCACCTATAAGACTGATTGTAAACCCAAGGACCAGGGCCAGAAGTCACAACACCAAAGGAAAGGGGAGTGGGAGGGAAGAGGAAGAAAGCAAGCTTGGGGACCGTTTTTTTCATTAACCGAAGTCTTACATTGACCAGCTGGAATTGAAAGCTGTCAAGACAAGGCCGCTAAACTTGCTGGTCTTTCGGCGGAGATTTGTGTTGGCCAAGCCTGCTTTAAAAGAAAAATGAAGGGGCATCTGGGCTTCTAAAGGTAAGGGTAAAGGGACCCCTGACCATTAGGTCCAGTCATGACCGACTCTGGGGTTGCGGTGCTCATCTCGCTTACTGGCCAAGGGAGCCAGCGTTTATCCGCAGGCCAGAGCAGCGCACGGAAACGCCGTTTACCTTCCTGCCGGAGTGGTACCTATCTATCTACCTGCACTTTGACGTGCTTTCAAACTGCTAGGTTGGCAGGAGCAGGGACCGAGCAACGGGAGCTCACCCCATCATGGGGATTCAAACTGCTGACCTTCTGATTGGCAAGTCCTAGGCTCTGTGGTTTAACCCACAGTGCCACCCACGTCCCATCTGGGCTTCTACCAGGTGTTTAAACAACATCTTTGCAGCCAATCCACACTTTGCACTACCAGGCACACTTGCTTTTACGCTTCTGTTTGGACCATGCACATGGTTTACAAAGAGGGAGCTGTGTATCTCCAAATACTTTGCAGTAAGGGCAAGGCAGACACATGCTTACCAGTGTGTCCTTGGAACACGCCTAATGTGCATTTAGGGGAACATGCACCACTCCTTTGCACTCTGGGTGCTCTCCACAGGAAACACCAGGGCAAAAACGCGGCCAGCTGGCTGCCATGAAATGTGCAATCGACCCTGCTCTGCAGTGAACAGGACGTGAGTAGGACGTGAGAAATTCAGGTTCTGGTTTCTACTGAACCAAGCAGCTCAGTGGGTGGATTCTGGCAAATCACCATCTCTCAGCCTAAGCTCCCTTGCCAGATACAGTAGTTAAATATAGCAAAAAAAATCCAATTCACTTTTTGGGGAGGAACTGTTTGACCCCCTCCGGGGTATCCCACAGTTTATTTGAGATACTTCCTAATGGAGATCGCTGCCGTGTTCAAAATTCATCAAGACCTCATTCACACATTCTTGTCCATCACCCAGTTTTCATCCACTTGACAACTGCCAATTGAGTGCAAGCACCGATGGGGGTGAAAATGCTGCCATTGAGCTGATGCATAAGATCCACGACAGCTCATTCACACATGGTGCCACTGCCAAACAATGGGCATGTGCATCAAGCCCCAAGTGCTGAGCAGCTGAGTGACAAGGGATCAATACTTGTGCGAACCCATCTACAGACGCTACTGGACGTGCTCATTCTCATCAAAGATCTCTTGCAGCTTGGCTAAAACGGTCCTCTGTCTGACGGCATACAAAAGGATTCTGCCTTTTCAAACGCGGTTCAGAAGCTTGTTCTTCAGGGCAAATGCCCAGAGATCAGGTATTCTCTTTGCAATGCGGCTTTGAAGCTTCCACAAAGCCACGTGGCTCCAGGAGCCCAGCTGAAGTGGTATGACTCTTTTTTGCAGAGCGTTAGCATTCCTAGGCTCACACAAAAGAGTCAGAATGAAAGTGGCGCCGCTTTAAAATAGACGTTTCGAAATTAAAACTGCACTTACAGGTTCCTGATACACGTCTCCTTAAATATACAGTGGGTTACATACGCTTCAGGTTACATACGCTTCAGGTTATAGACTCCGCTAACCCAGAAATAGTACCTCAGGTTAAGAACTTTGCTTCAGAATGAGAACAGACATCGTGCTCCGGCGGCGCGGCAGCAGCAGGAGGCCCCATTAGCAAAAGTGGTGCTTCAGGTTAAGAACAGTTTCAGGTTAAGTACGGACCTCCGGAACGAATTAAGTACTTAACCCGAGGTACCACTGTATAACTAAACCATAAAGCAGTTTTCTCTTCCTAGTTTCCTTTGCTGACTAAAGCCACTGTTGTTTCACAGGCCTGCTGGCGCAATTTTAAAAAAAGCATGCACAGCCACTGGCCAGAGCTGATGCGAACTGCAGTTTAGCAACATCTGGAGGGCCAAAGGTTTCCCCAGCACCTGCTTCTAACCATTTGCAGCATGCTGGCTCTCTGGATGCTTTTACAAGTTCCTTCCGTCTCCACGCATTTTGGAAGGGCGAAGGCCCCTGCAACGGGAACATAGATCAGACGGCACAGCTCGCTGGAACCCGGTAATAATTTGCAACAGGTTCAGAAGTACAGCAGATGTGCATGGGGTTTGTGTGGAGGAAGTAGAACTATCTAGCAAAATTCAGAACATCTGGATGAAACATGGACAGAAATACTGCTAAAAAAAAAAGATGAAATGCCTGTTTTAAGAACCAGGTTCCTATTATTTGTCTTTATAAAAGCAATGTTTCAGAAGAAGGCTTGAAGAGGAAGTCCACCCAATAAAACCACTTGAAAAGAGATACTCTGTTTTAAAAAATTACACGGTGGCTCTTACTACTGTAATTAGTCAAGGAACGAACCTCAGTTAATAAGGCCACTCATTCATGTGGGTGACACATCATTTCCTAATGTGAAAGACCAGTCATACTATCTCTCCTCCTCCACACACAAGATAGATAACCTTCCATCTGCCACAAATAGGGCGTCATTCAACTATGCTAAAATCACACACACACACACACCCTGCAGCCCTCGTTCTCTTAGATTCAAGTGGGTGGCTAGGGCAGCTCAGAATGGCCTTCGTGCAATGGTAGAGGCTTGGCTAGAAAGCTTCAAGGCCACAGCTGCTACACAAAAGGATTGAAGAAAAAGAAATATGAATTGGCCCTGCTCTGTAGGCTGGGAGCAGCTAGAAGCCTGGTGGAGTCACAGATCTTTGAAAAGTGTAGACTCACACATGCCGGCCAGCTTCTGTTTCGACTTGAAATACTTGTTTTGGGCTTCTCAGCAGTTCGTAAAGGCAGGAAGTGGGCAGGAGGAGCACCGGTCCAAAATGGTACCCATCGAAGAGGTGCCAGAACTGCACTCCAGCACGGTCCGGCTGAAAAAAGCACTGCCTATCCTTGTATCATCAGCAGCAGCACCAATCATTTTTCACTGGGGCTCATGGAAGTTGAAATATACTCAGAGTCGAGAGTGGATTTCATGCTCTTTATTCAGCTCATAGTGGTGAGGAGGAATGGAAGTTCCCCCAGAATGTCTGCTTTATATACATTATTTACACAATGGGCCCCACGTGAGTGGCTAATTCCGGGATTCTCCTGATTGTAGGCCAATCAGGTTGCGGATTCACTTCCACCTGGAGCTGGATTGGGTGGCTCCTGTGGACCAATCAGACTGCTGCATTCTGAATCCTATTGTTCTAGGACCAATCAGACTGCTGCATTTTGGATCCTATTCAACTCAGTACATAACAGGAGTTGTAGTCCAAAACATCTGGAAGGTGCCAGGTTCGCAAAAAGGCCCTCTAAAGAACCTCCGGGCCTTTATGGAAGAGTTGCTGCTTTTCAAACAACCAGGAAGCCACCACAGCACACCCTGTCACCTTAAACAACACCTCTGCAATCTCATCTCTTTCAGCGGGTTTGCACAGCACAACTGCGTCAGAAGGCAAACAAGCCTGTTGACAAGGGACAGGTAGGCACCAGCTCCCAGCTCCATTTCCCTGGCTGCAACGCCCCTGACAGCAGGTTTTCCAGACACCGCCTTTGCAGCTTGGAATGCACAACCCAATACTTAAAAGTGAAGGATTTGCTCAGTCAGAGGGAACCAAGCTTGAAAGGGAAACTTCGTCGAGTACAACAGCACTTGAAGGCTTGCTTCCCCACTGCCAAACCCCATTACCTAAGAGTCAAAACACACACCCGCTGCCGTGCCACCAGCTCAGATTACCTTTCACTGCAAAGATCATGAAAAGCACTCATCACATTCAACTAGCAACAACGGCGCTCGTGCCGGCCGACTGTTTTGAGGCTAGCAATGGTGCAACTGTTAAAAGTCCCTGGTCTTTTGCTGGTGCATTCACTGCTCTGCCCACTTCTGGCCCTCAGAAGCTGGCCCAGAAGGAAATGCGGCCCTCAGACTGAAAATGGTTCCACATTCCTGCTTTTAACAGTCCTGCAGAAAGAAGGAAGCTCAAGCAAGCAGCTGCTTTTACCTCTGTCAAAAATTCCCATTTTTTTGTTCAACCACGGAATTTTCTTGCATCTGGGCACCCTAGAGAGAGAAAAAGTGGGGTGCTGCGGTGTCATTTGGCGCATGGTGGCAGCTAAGAGACCGGGTTTGAGTGCACACTTTACCTTTACAATGCCTTCAAACAGTGTTCAAAACTAGCCAGGTGCCAGGAGCATTTTGCACTGAGCTATCAGCCACTTGCAGCCACATGAAGATGCCTGGGCGCATGATGTCTCCACCATCTGGAGGTGCATGCCTGGGAATTGCTGGATCTTTATGTTTTCATACACTAATACCCCATCCTGTAGAATTCTATCAGTTATATTTTATTGGCATAATCAGATTGAATTCCAGGAATCAAAATGCTTTTTCTGTGCAGCCTGAGCAGGAGCAGTGAACAACGGTATAGCTTATTGTTGAAGCTCGTCTCCACCTACCCCACACTGCCCTGCTCACAGTTGCAAAGAATGGTCCATTTCACCATTAAGAAAAAGAGGTCGGAATAGGCCATGTGGAATGTCCCTGGATCAAGGGACTTTTCTTCTTCTCAAAGGTCTTAACCTAGCTGAAGGTTGTCATCTGAACCAGCCAGATGCTGAACTGAGACTCAGTCACCATCAGTCCATCATTTGAAAAATAAGACTTTAGAGCTGTCTTCCCTAAAATGGCAACTAGACATTCAGTTTTGGTGACTGCAACCTTGCTTTGAGGAGCTTATATATCTGAGTTTCTAAAACTGCCTTCAAAGTGTACCCCCCCCCAAAAAAACGGGGGGGCAGGGAGAATTCTGGGCACTGATGTCTACCCCTCACAGCGTTACAATGCCTTTTTTAAAATATATATATATATTTATAGTATATTGAAACTTTTCAGGGGACACAAAGTGAAAAAATGAAGGGGGAAAACCATAAAGGTACTTGAAACTGTAACCCAGTACTATATATAAGTATGATATATATAAGTAATAGATTCAGGTAGGCAGCCGTGTTGGTCTGACGCAGTCGAAATATATAAGAAAATTGTCCAGTAACACCTTAGAGACCAACAAAGTTTGTTCTGGGTATAAGCTTTCATGTGCATGCACACTTCTTCAGATACACTGAAACAGAAGTCACCAGACCTTTATATATAGTGGAAGGGTGGGGTTTTTTCTCAGGAGGGTAGTAAGAGATGGGTGATTGATGGGAGATGGGTGATTGGATTGAATTTTTGATTGGAATATATATATATGTGTGTGTGTGTGTGTGTGTGTGTGTACCCCTTGCCAGACTCTAGGGTTGTGCGCTCATCTCACTTAAGAGGCCGGGAGCCAGCGCTGTCCGCAGACACTTCCGGGTCATGTGGCCAGCGTGACAAGCTGCATCTGGCGAGCCAGCACAGCACACGGAACGACGTTTACCTTCCCGCTGGTAAGCGGTCCCTATTTATCTACTTGCACCTGGAGGTGCTTTCGAACTGCTAGGTTGGCAGGCGCTGGGACCAAACGACGGGAGCGCACCCCGCCGCGGGGCTTCAAACTGCCGACCATGCGATCAGCAAGCCCTAGGCGCTGAGGTTTTACCCACAACGCCACCCGCGTCCATATATATCTATATCTATCTATCTATCTATCTATATATCGGTGTATGTATATGTATACATGTATGTATGTATGTATCTAATGTTATTATCCCAATGAGTATACAATTATTAACAAGGCATTATAATATTTGTAAATGCATTCCAAGTATCATTATATTTTTCCATATACAGTCTTTGTCTAAAAGCAATCTGTTCATATGTTGCAAGAGTCATCATATCTTCCATCCATTGATCAAAGGGAGGCATAGTATTATCGTTACAATGAATCAATATCAGTCTTTCGGCAGAAGTAAGGGTGCAAATAATCCATCTACGCTGACCAACTGTCAAACGCCATATTCCACCTTCTGCCATGAACTAGGTGACCTTAATACAGCACTTCTGTAAAGGTTACAACTGGATAATGCATGAGAAGTGCTTTGAACTCTTAATAGCACTATGCAAAGTTTATTATTTTTTTAATCACATATAATTAAAAGCCCAGAGCAATTGCATTCGGTAACAAGCAACTGGGAGTGTTAATCGCTACAGACTAACGGCACCTTAGAACTGTAACACACAGTAGCAAAATTTACAGTTATAGTAAAGGTGCGGGTTTAAGGTAGCAGAAAGATTAAAGGGAAGAGCTTCCCCCAAGAACAAAATAAGCAAGTATATATAGAAGCACAGAAGGGACCCCAACGGTCATTCAATCCACCCCCTTGCAATGTTTCAGCAAAATCCACTTCTGTGAAATTTGGAAGTGCTGGTTATTGTCCCTCTTGGAGCAAAACACAGATTTCAGGCACATGTTAAGCACGTTTCCTCAATTTCAATTAAAGCTCAGTCAAAGACATTGGCTGCGTACACATTACCAGCTTAATACGCTGTGAGATTGTTCTTTTGCTCAATTCAGAGCAAAGCTGGTTTGGGATAAAAGGTAAAGGTAAAGGACCCCTGGACGGTTAAGCCCAAAGGCGACTATGGGGTTGCAGCACTCATCTCGCTTTCAGACCGAGGGAGCCGGCATTTGTCCGCAGACAGCTTTCCGGGTCATGTGGCCAGCAGGACTAAACCGCTTCTGGTGCAATGGAACACTGTGACGGAAACCAGAGTGCATGGAAATGCCGTTTACCTTCCCGCCACAGCGGTACCTATTTATCTACTTGCACTGGTGTGCTTTCGAACTGCTAGGTTGGCAGGAGCTGGGACAGAACAACAGGAGCTCATTGTGCAGATTCGAAGCGCTGACCTTCTGATCACAGACCACAGTGCCACCCGTGCCCCTGTTTGGGATACAATGCATTGAAACATGGCATTTCATGAGAAACGACAGGATATGTAGATTGTGGCCAAAGCTGCGTGCACGCTGCTTCCCAAACCAGCAGTGGGAGAACACTGTTCACTGAGTAAACAGGAGTGTGTGTACACAGCCACCCTGAGGTCTTGTGCCATGAGGAGGTTTCAGTTCAAGAAGTGCAGGAAAGCCAAGCAGGCTGCTGGAGAAACGCTTAATGGAAATAAAAACCCATACCCCACGACCTTGTCCACCTCTCAACAATAAGGACTCCATATCCAACAAAGTTCTAAAGAAAACCTCACAAGCCTTGAGAATGAGGTTGGAAAATAGAAGCCTCTTTCACAGGGCTAGCTGGGGGGAGAAGACAGTTTGAGAAACTAGAGGAGAGATTTCAGCACAACACTAATTTTCGGCTTTTGAGATGAGCCTGAAATGCAAACTACCATATTCATTCTATACCCACCTCTCTTAGCCCCCCCCCCCCTTTTAGAATAAATTGCATCTTTGTTCTTTTTAACCTTTCCTCTGCTTTATGTATTTTGCCAAAGTCTGCCTAGGACTTTGGTTTTTAAAAAAAGAAAATCTATATATAATTCATAGAAGAAAAACATTTAAAGGTGGCTTCTAACTATGGCTCCCAAGTATGAAAAAGGAAAAGAGTAATAATGTGAATTCCTATACATTCTATGCCAGTTTTTATCTAGCTAAACAGTTGTGTTCCAGATACACACCATATTTCTCTAGGCGCCGTCCCACAACTGGCATTTAAATATACACAGAGATTATTTGCAAGATCAAGACCTTAGCTTTGGGATGCTGGAGTCTACAGAAGAACACATCAAACAACAAGCCCCAAGCTGTCTAGTTTGCATTTCATTTAATGGTTTTTTTGTTTTTGGGGATGTGTTTTTGTGTGTGCGTGTGGGTTTTTTTGCAGAAGACTGACATCATTGCTCAGGGCCTGGGACTGAACCCGCTCATAGCCTGTTTTCCCCCATGTGGAATTCCAACATCAAAAGTTCTCTCTACATATTAGGAGGCTCTACAAATTAGCTTCCTCGTGTGGGAAATGTTCAACCTTACTGAAGAACACTAAGAATATGATAAGCAGCAGTTTCTCAAACCAGCTTGCTGTGGGACTCCTAAACACATTTACTCAGAAGTAAAACAGCCCTTAATCCCTAGAAAGCTCGTTTGAAGCGGTGATCTCAAAGCACAAACCTCTGCAGGTTCAGTTTGAAGTAAGATCCACCAAGCGTAATCAATTTACTACTCAGTAAGTGCATACAGGGTGGCAGTATTACAGTGCAATACTGTCATATTTACTCAAAGGTAAAGGTAAAGGGACCCCTGACTGTTAAGTCCTGTGGCAGATGACTCTGGGGTTGTGGTGCTCATCTCACTTTACTGGCCGAGGGAGCCGACGTTTGTCTGCAGACAGTTTTTCTGGGTCATGTGGCCAGCATGACTGAGCCGCTTCTGGTGAAACCAGAGCAGTGCATGGAAACGCTGTTTACCTTCCCGCCGGAGCAGTACCTATTTATCTACTTGCACTTTAATGGGAGCTCACCCCGTCTCAGGGTGATGATATTAGCCTGATGATATTAACCACATATTGCAGCTTGTGTAGGTTGGACCTGAGTTGTTATTATGTTATTATTTATTACAATTATATTGTATACCCGCGCTTCACATGATAAAATCGCAAAAGAGTATTGTTGCATGCCACCCCAAACTCTTCCGGGCTCTTACTCAGGGTTCGTTTTCCTCGGAATGAGGGGCAGGGGAGACTGCGGTGTCTTTAGGATATGAGTTTAACTTGCACATATATGCAGCCCAAACCTACAATGGAGGGGCTCACAGCATTAACACCCCAAGAGAGTCATGCTTCTCTCATAGCTGCAGCCTTAATTTCAAGTAGGAATCAGGCATGGCTCTGTCTCTCCTAGCCTGCAGCCTGCAGCTTCCCACTTCATAGTTCACACACAACTCCCAACTCTGCCTGTGTCATTCTAACTACCAGCGAGTTGCCATTTATATCTTGCTCTCTAAAGAAGTTTTACTGGCTCAGTCATCCTCCTTTTCGTGGAATTAATTAATGATGAAAAACTGGAAGGCAGTGACAGGCCATATACCATATACATGTGTCTTGCAACACACTTTATATTCTTGCAACACACTTCAAACAAAAACAGATATGAAGGGAAACCTTTTGCACACTAAAAATTGGCCCTATCAACTAGTGCTTTCACTGATTAGTCAAATGAGTAAAGCTCTCAGCACTATGAACACCACACATTTATAGCACTAAGATCTACCCAGATCGTTTTCGTATAGCAGTGTCGCACATTTTAATAACCGTCAAGATCATTGGCTTCGATAAGCCAACTTTTGGGGATTGTAAACTTAATCAGCGTTTCATATCTGAAGGCTGGGAAAATCCATTTCTCCTGTGCTACATGGCCTTAGGGATGTATCAGGTACACAGCCTAATACACACATCCACACGGCGAACTCATATGTGATATTGATGGGGAAAGTATGTACTGCAAGCCTAAAAGAAATAATTACAAAATGACGATGAGTCCAGATTGCAACACACTAATAATACTGTGAACTTGCCTTGTATCTATTGGACTTGCGTAAGATTTCCTTCATAACTGAAGAGTTTTGAAAACCTCTTCCTCCATTTCACTTGCCTTCTCCCCATCTCCGCAACTCAGGAAAGACATGAATGCTCCCAATATCCTAATCATAGTCAGGAGATTGGGGAGAGCTAGATCAGCACCAGAACCAAACTTGCATTGTTTTCTTTTGAGTTTGCATGGCCCTGAACGCTACACACTTACGTCTGCCTGCAATCTTTTCTGCAGTCTCGGGCAAGTCACAACCTCTCAGCCTCAGCTTCCTATCTCTGAAATGGGCATAACTGTGGTCTATTGTGCAAGGCTGTTTCTGAGAACAAAAATAATAAAGGTCAGCAAGCTGCTCCAAATACTGTATTTTTTGCTCTATAAGAGGTGCTTTTTCCCTCCTAAAAAGTAAGGGAAAATGTGTGTGCATCTTATGGAGCGAATGCAGGCTGCGCAGGTATCCCAGAAGCCAGAACAGCAAGAGGGATCGCTGCACAGTGAAAGCAGCAATCCCTCTTGCTGTTCTGGCTTCTGGGATTCAAAGTCTTTTTTTTTCTTGTTTTCCTCCTCCAGAAACTAGGTGCGTCTTATGGTCTGGTGCGTCTTATAGAGCGAAAAATACGGTAGAATCATAGAATCATAGAATCATAGAGTTGGAAGAGACCACAAGGGCCATCGAGTCCAACCCCCTGCCAAGCAGGAAACACCATCAGAGCACTCCTGACATATGGTTGTCAAGCCTCTGCTTAAAGACCTCCAAAAAAGGAGACTCCACCACACTCCTCGGCAGCAAATTCCACTGTCAAACAGCTCTTACTGTCAGGAAGTTCTTCCTAATGTTTAGGTGGAATCTTCTTTCTTGTAGTTTGGATCCATTGCTCCGTGTCCGCTTCTCTGGAGCAGCAGAAAACAACCTTTCTCCCTCCTCTATGTGACATCCTTTTATATATTTGAACATGGCTATCATATCACCCCTTAACCTCCTCTTCTCCAGGCTAAACATGCCCAGCTCCCTTAGCCGTTCCTCATAAGGCATGGTTTCCAGGCCTTTGACCATTTTGGTTGCCCTCCTCTGGACACGTTCCAGTTTGTCAGTGTCCTTCTTGAACTGTGGTGCCCAGAACTGGACACAGTACTCCAGGTGAGGTCTGACCAGAGCAGAATACAGTGGCACTATTCAGTGGTAGTTTGCACATAGGCAAGGAAATATAGGACCAATCTCTTGTGCTTGCAGTTTTCCACCAAGGTAGCAGGTTCACGACTGTGTGAATGGGATGATAGTCCAGATGGGCTATTGGCCTGATCTGGAAGGCTCTTTTATGTTCCTTTTTCAGTTTTAGCTTTTTTGTAAACTGCTTGGAGGTTTTATTACAATCAAATGGCACACACATTTTGTTGACTAGAAAGCTAAACAGACTGGGCCTTATCAGCTTGGGGATGGGAGACCATTGCGGGGGCCATGAATGGGGTGGAACTACAATGCAACTGTGCTCCTCAAAGGCAGAGGGGAAGAGCAGGATATATATTTATTTGCCCAATTAAATCTTGTTCCTTTCTGGGAAGGTATCTTCTGTCACATGTGGTGAACTTGTGAAAAGGTAAAGGCTTTCTGGGAAATGGTATATAATGAGTTAAAGAAAATGCTTAAAAATACCTTTGTGAAGAAAACAGAAGCTTTTTACTGTGTATAGCAGGTGAAGAGATACCAAGGGAAGATAAGAGACTGTTTATGTGTGTAACAACTGAGGCAAGAATTATTTTAGCCCAAAAATGGAAACAATACGAAGTACCATCGAAAGAAGAGTAGCAGATGAAGATGATGGACTTTGCAGAACTGGCAAAGCTGACAGGATAAATCCGAAACCAGCATGATCAAGTATTCTGAAAGGATTGGAGTAAATTTATACGATATCTGGAAGATTATTGTAAACAATTAACATCATTAGCAGGGTTGTTTGAAGACTTGCAATGGGAAATTTTCTACCTTTCTATATTTATTTAAATTTTGAGCTATTTTGTAAGGAGTGTAATTAGAATTGGAAAATGCACAAAATGTAATGATACAAAGTTAATTTTGAAAGCCATGAGGCGGGAGGGAAGGAAGTTGATAGGCTCTAAAGAGCCAGGGAGGTAAAGTGGATAATAATGATGTGAATGTATATTATTAAATGAAAAATAAATAAATAAAATTATACGCACACACACACACTCTTGTTCCTTTCTTCCAAAGTGATCAAGGCAGTGTTTTCACCCAACAACCCCATAAATGAAGCTGGTAGACCTTGACTTGCTCAGGGCAACCAGGGGCGGTGCAAGACATTTTGCCACCTGAGGCAAAACTCCCCACTGTTTCCTCCACGATGGAGCTGGGGGCCTGAGGCTCTGAAAGGGCCTCCTCTCAAAGAAAAGCCTCAACACTTCACCAGGTGGGGCGGCAGTGCTTTCCGCCTGGCGACACAGCTTTGTCAACTCGCAGGCATTCTAGAGAGATTTGCCACTGGTTTTCCTCTGCTCTGAGGGGCAGTGGGACGCTGTGCCGCCCCCTTACCGGGGTTGCTTCGGTGGCAGCAGTGAGCCTGAGGCCCACCCCAAGGATGCTGATATCCTGGTCCCAAGTTGTTAAAGGATTTTCCAGGTTAAAGGTAAAGGGACCCCTGACATTAAGAACCAGAGCAGTGCATGGAAACCTTCCCGCCAGAGCGGTACCTATTTATCTACTTGCACTTTGATGTGCTTTCGAACTGCTAGGTTGGCAGGAGCTGGGACTGAGCAACAGGAGCTCATCCCATCAAGGGGATTTGAACCGCCGACCTTCTGATCGGCAAGTCCTAGGCTCTGTGGTTTAATCCACAGCGCCAGGTTAACTTGGTCCTTTAGCTCAGGCACATCCAACTTCCAAGAGACTGCGATCTACTCCCACTATAAAAAAAACTGGCAGTGATCTAACCATTGGAGTGGCCAGAGTTGTTGAGCTTTTCTGGGGGGGAGGATGAGCCAAAGGTGTTGAGTTTTTTTGGCCCTGCAATCGACCATGATCAACCAGGAACACCCCACGATCGACCTGTTGAACACCCCTGCTTTAGTTTATCAGCACCCACTAGAATCATAGAATCATAGAGTTGGAAGAGACCACAAGGGCCATCGAGTCCAACCCCCTGCCAAGCAGGAAACACCATCAGAGCACTCCTGACATATGGTTGTCAAGCCTCTGCTTAAAGACCTCCAAAGGAGGAGACTCCACCACACTCCTTGGCAGCAAATTCCACTGTCGAACAGCTCTTACTGTCAGGAAGTTCTTCCCAATGTTTAGGTGGAATCTTCTTTCTTGTAGTTTGGATCCATTGCTCCGTGTCCGCTTCTCTGGAGCAGCAGAAAACAACCTTTCTCCCTCCTCTATATGACATCCTTTTATATATTTGAACATGGCTATCATATCACCCCTTAACCTCCTCTTCTCCAGGCTAAACATGCCCAGCTCCCTTAGCCGTTCCTCATAAGGCGTCGTTTCCAGGCCTTTAACCATTTTGGTTGTCCTCCTCTGGACACGTTCCAGTTTGTCAGTGACCTTCTTGATACTGCAGCTTCTTCATGTGAAACAAAATGTGTGCCAGCACATTCCACAGAGTAACCTCACTGATGCCCTTTTAAAATGTGTTTAAAAACGGAGGGATTATTGGGTTGTTCCTGTTTTTGTTTTTTATTGTGTATTTTGTGATTTTATGTTGCAAACCACCCTGAGACCTGCGGGTGTAGGGAGATTTGCAAATTTAATCAGGGCTCTTCTCCCCCCCCCCCCAATAAAATGTTTAGGAGTACTCTCATTTTGACTCAAGAAAATCACCATTTTATAGTTCAAATGGGGGAAAATACAGTAAATGGACAAAAGTACAAAAATTCACAAAATGTTTAGGGGTATGCATACTCCTGCGTCCCTTTGATGAAAAAAGCACTGAATTTAATTAATGATAATAATACTTGCATGTCATATGTGCACTGGAAATGTTGGGGGGTGAGGTCTAAAAAGCCTCAGTGGCATTAGGACATGGTGCAAGTTGAACTGGACTTTTACCAAAACCAGACACTCAGCACTGGAACCACTGGTTGTGGCAGAGGGCCTGTGTCCTTCCTAATGCCTGGGTCAACCCTTAAAGCGAGGCATTTGTTGAAGACCAAAAAGCGAGCTTTCTGGAACTCTTATATGGCTGGAGGTTTTTCAACACAGAAAAAGAAGAGGGAAAATAAAGCAAAAGGGAAATGAAGCGAGACTTAGGAGTGCAATATCCTTTGCTGCAATTTGGGAATAAGTACCGTATTTTTTGCTCTATAAGACTCACTTTTTCCCTCCTAAAAAGTAAGGGGAAATCTGTGTGCGCCTTATGGAGTGAATGCAGGCTGTGCAGCTATCCCAGAAGCCAGAACAGCAAGAGGGATTGCTGCTTTCACTGCGCAGCGATCCCTCTTGCTGTTCTGGCTTCTGAGATTCAGAATATTTTTTTTCTTGTTTTCCTCCTCCAAAAACTAGGTGCGTCTTGTGGTCTGGTGCGTCTTATGGAGCAAAAAATACGGTATTTCACAGCACTCAAAGAGGCCTGCAGCCCCTCCAACTTCCCCATTAAACAGAGCGCCAGGAATATAAAAGCATGCCAACCGCTGCATGTTAGCATCCCTGCACGCTTACGACATCATTCCGGTCTCTCATTTCGAAGCAGCCTTTCTCGCCAGCCTGCCACACACCACGGGCAAAGATGAGAGCGGGTGCCCAACGCTGGCCAATCACCGGCCAGCACATTTGCATACGGCTGGTGGCACCCCGGGTCAAACAAAGGCAGTAACCCGGAAACGGCGGGGGGGGGTGCAGAGAGAGAAGAGCGAGCTTTGATGGTGAGATATAGTTCAGAGACAAAAGACCTGCTCCTTTTCTGCTTCTTTTTTTTTACTCCTTCATTTGGACAGACATTTGTCAGCTCCCTCTTGTTCGGCAGCCACAGCACAGGCGCCTTTTCAAACAATCTGACAGTTGTGAAAGAGCAAGCGGGATGAAACATTCCTTCTCCCAAGAGAAGGGGGGGGCGAAGCAGGGAGAGAGAGGAAGCTAAATGCCTTTGCTTGTTAAATGCACTCGAACAGCACACAGTAAACAAAAGTGATAGCATGGCCTTTTGGCTACAGCTCATTATGAGCCCTAGGAATTTGGGCAATAAAGCGAAACTGAACTGATAGCATCCTCTAAAATTACAAAGCAGTTTCTATCTCCTCCTTTCCCCCACCTTTACAGAAGATGGAGGGGGAAAGGAGACCACAGTCCTGAAATTTTGCTACATCACCCATTTAAAAGAGATCTGGACAGCACCCCTGGGCGTGTTTTCATCACAGGGATATGGGAGGGGGAGTTCGCAGCACAGTTATTTAATGCTGAGCTTCCATTAAGGCTGTAAAACCACTTTCCATTCTCTCCTCTCCCCCCCCCAAACACGGAATTTGTAAGAACGTCTGGCGTCATGACCCATTTCTGCAATACAAACAGCATTATCTCCTCCCTTCCCCACCCAAGTTCAGCTTCCGCAGGGTAAAAAGAGCATGTGTCTGACTCTGTCCATTGCCTATCATTTCGGACAGACAGTACCTAAGGAATAAAGGGCCATTTCACACTTTGCACAGAATCAGCTGGGTTTCTCACTCAACATGTGGCCAGTCCCCGTCACCTTCCCAATGCATGGGCAATGCACACTTTTGGCAACTGTGTGTTTTTCAATGTACAGAAGAAGAAAGTGGCGCTTCATGAGGCCTCATGACAGCCACAACAGACAATGTGATCCAGAGAAGAAGTGAAATTGAAGAGGAGGTGTCTGGCACCCACAGGGAAATTTCAAGCCCAAGCCTGAAATTTTGTCTAGTCTTTTTACTTAAGAAGAAGGAAAAACTTACTGACCGATTGCAACAAACATTGTGTGCAAGAAAAGTGAGCCTCACTCTGCCATCCAAGTTGTTCTAACCAAGAAGTACAAAGGCCCTGGGATACTGGGGGGAAATCTGAGCAGTTACTACTGATTTCTAAGAGGGGAGGCGCTTGGGGTCCAGGAACAAGCTACCATCTTCCCAGGACAAATTTCTCCCTCATGTGAGTACAATCATGTAGTTACAATCGTGCAACAGAGGAGACTGGGGCTGCACTTCCAAAAAAGCTGAAGCAGGAATGGGGAATGCAGAGGACTGCATTCTCTCACAAGGAAATTTCAGGGGGGGCATGTAATGATGGGGGGAGCAGAGGCATAAAGTGGGTGGAGCAATGCAGTGGCATAGCGTGGGTTGCCAGTGCCCAGGGCTGTACGGAACTGGGAGAGAGGGAGAGAGCGAAACGGATGGAGTACGCATGCACATTCAACTGCTTTATGGTGTCTGAGTCACCCAGGAGATCGCAGACACAGAGATTTAAAACAAGAAGAGGCTGGAGAGTCTGTTGTCTGGAGAGTTCACTTCCTGGTTAGCATGGAGAAGCTCAGTGACAGAAGTGCACCGCTGCATTGAGGCCCCCAACCCTACGCTACGCCACTGGAGCAATACATGGCGTACAATACCTTTGTACGCCACGGTATAAATCCACACACACCATCCCTCATCAGATAAGAAAGAGGCTTTATCACTGTTTGAGGACATGCAAAAGCAGGCTGGTGAAGAGATTAGCTGGGAAACGGGAGTGGTCTAGTGTCCCAAGGGCCAGGTGGAGAGGGACAGAGGCCCAATTTGGCCCCTGAAATGAAGGTCACCTACCCCTGAGACAGAAAATCAGAAAATCAGATGGCTGCCCCCTGCTCTCCTTGAAGACCTACAGTGAGAGAAGAGTCCACTACAGTGGTACCTCAGGTTACATACGTTTCAGGTTACATACGCTTCAGGTTACAGACTCCGCTAACCCAGAAATAGTGCTTCAGGTTAAGAACTTTGCTTCAGGATGAGAACAGAAATTGTGCTCCGGCGGCGCGGCGGCAGCGGGAGGCCCCATTAGCTAAAGTGGTGCTTCAGGTTAAGAACAGTTTCAGGTTAAGAACGGACCTCCAGAACGAATTAAGTTCTTAACCCGAGGTACCACTGTACTCTTATAGGCAACCAATTCCATCGCCAAACTGCTCATACTATTAACACGTTTTGCAGAAGGTACAGTCATAACCTACCCTCGTGTGACTTCAGCCCCTGAGGGTTAATCCTGCCCTCTGGAGCAGCGGAGGAGACAAGTCTTTGCTCCTTCCTCTGAGGGATGAGGCAGTCCGTCAGGTATTTCAAGTGTGTTATCATGATCACCCCTTCTCAGCATTTTTTCCCTCCAAGGTAAATATCCCAAGTTCTTTACATATTTCCTCATAGGACTTGCTTTCCCTGTCACTGGATCCTCCTCTGAAGACATCTGCATATATCCTAGTGGGTAAAGGTAAAGGACACCTGACAATCAAGCCCAGTCGCGGACGACTCTGGAGTTGTGGCACTCATCTCCCTTTACTGACCGTGGAACCCAACATTTGTCCGCAGACAGTTTTTCCGGGTCATGTGGCCAGCATGACTAAGCCGCTTCTGGCAAAACCAGAGCAGCGCACAGAAACGCCATTTATCTTCCTGCCGGAGCGGTACCTATTTATCTACTTGCACTTTGACGTGCTTTTGAACTGCTAGGTTGGCAGGAGCAGGGACCGAGCAACAGGATCTCACCCCGTCACGGGGATTCGAACCGCCGATCGGCAAGCCCAAGACTCAGTGGTTTAGACCACAGCGCCACCTGCGTCCCTATCCTAGTGGGTAGCGACCAGAAATAATTGTTCAGGATTAACCAATTTGGGGAACAGAAGCCCCTGATATAGAGACTGCTTCTAGTGCTGCTAATCTGGATCTTATCATACCCCTCTTTGAACTTGATGAGAACCCAACTGCGTTTGCACACCAGCAGCAGAAAGCAATGCAGGAGCGGCTCTTGCCAGATGCTCTTTTCCACCGCTCTCCTGCAAGTGCTGTTTGTCAGTCTGTGGGTCACATAAGGGCAAGGGCACAGAGAGAGGTCTGCAGAACATCTATGTTCACTCCTGAGTGCAGTGTTAGAAATTAGCCAGGCACATTTTGCACCTGGCTACTGGCCACTTGCAACCAAGTGGAACATGCCCGGGCGCCAAGATCCATCTGGGGATCCTTGGATCTTGACTGTTTTCACACATTAATACCACATCCTGCAGAATCCTTCCGTTGTATTTTATCTGAACAATCAGAATGAATTTTAGCAACCAAAATGCGATTTTTTTTTCTGCAGCCTGAGCAAGAGCAGTGAACGGCGCTATAGTTACCATATTGTTTGCACCATAACACTCACTTTTTTCCTCCTAGAAAGTAAGGGGAAATGTCTGTGCGTGTTATGGAGGGAATGCCTACTGGTGGCATGCCTACGGATTTTCCTCCTCTAAAAACTACGTGCGTGTTATGGTCTGGTGCGTGTTATAGAGCGAAAAATACGGTAATTGTTGCCGCTTTTCTTCACTTAGCCCACCCCACTGTCCTGCTCACAGTTACGAAGAACATTCCTACATTATGAATGATCCATGTCACCCTTTAAAAGAGGTAGGAATAGGCCAATATATATGGGAAATGTCCCTGGATCAAGGGACTTTTCTTCCCTAAGTTCTCCAAGTGCCTAGCCTAGTTCAAGGTTGTCATCTGAACTAACCAGATGTTTAACCGAGAATCAAACACAGCCAGTCCATATTTTGAAAAATTAAGACTTTAGAATTGTCTTGCCCCAAAACGGCAACTAGACATTACATTTTGGCAAAATGGGTTAAGGAGCCATTTTGCACCTAGCTTTTATATCTGAGGTTCTAATGCTGCCTAAGTCATGTGTATCCTTTACGCCTACCCCAAAAGAGCATGGACTATTACCTCCAGCAAACAAACAAATAAATAAATAAATAAGTGCAGCCTGATTCTCAAACACCAACAAAATGAATGAGTAAGGACAGCTCACCAACAGGATGGAAGTGCGGTTGACTCAGAAGAAGGGGGCAGAGCATTTTGCCCTAACAAGTTTGCATTCCCAGACAGTGGTGCCATCTGGGCAGTACTTTAGGGCAGAAATCTAGGATTTCGCTCACCAGACTGAGCCAGAGGGCACCAGGCCTGCTTGCCACACTTTGAAATAATTTAATGACACATTGCTGTCCTAAGGATGGGGAGCAGACACATCAGACCATTTAAGTCCAGAGACTGAAATTAGGTTTGTTTACTTATAGAATTTATTTATATCATACACTTTACACACCGCCTGACTGTATTAAAAAAAAACCCCACCCACTTCAAAGCAGTTTACAAAAAGACAAAACAGTAAAATCAAGAAGAACTCACGATCCTACTTTAAGCCGTACCAAATGAAAATGCTGAAACAGATTAAAATGACCTCAACTTTCTAAGCACGTGGGTAGGCACCGAAAAGAGTACAGTGGTGGCGCCTGCTTGATCTCAACAGGAAGGGAGTTCCAAAGTTCAGGCGCTGTTCAGGCACTAAAGCCGAATGGGTATTATGTGTCACCTGCAGTAGTGCCAATTGCACAGATCGAGGCAGTCAAGTGGGCCCTTGTGGAGAAAGGAGATCTCGTAGGTAAACGGTCCCAAGTTGTTAAGGGCTTTATATACTAAGAGCAATGGGACGCAGGTGGCGCTGTGGGTTAAACCACAGAGCCTAGGACTTGCCGATCGGAAGGTCGGTGGTTCGAATCCCTGCGACTGGGTGAGCTCCCATTGTTCGGTCCCAGCTCCTGCCAACCTAGCAGTTCGAAAGCACGTCAAAGTGCAAGTAGATAAATAGGTACCACTCCGGCGGGAAGTGTTTCCGTGTGCTGCTCTGGTTCGCCAGAAGTGGCTTAGTCATGCTGGCCACATGACCCGGAAGCTGTACGCTGGCTCCCTCCGCCTATAGAGTGAGATGAGTGTGGAACCCCAGAGTCGGTCACAACTGGACCTAATGGTCAGGGGTCCCTTTACCTTTATACTAATAGCAATACCAGTTTCAAATTGCAAGACTCTTGGAATGGCTTACAAAAAACCTGGTATTTAGATGGTTCCTGACCTCAGACTTACAACCTAAAACACAGCACACAAGGAAAAAGTAATGGGAAGGAGGAGGGAAATGCAAAGTTCAAGCACAAGTTTGGAAAGTTGCACTTCGAAAAGTTACAGGCGATGTCAGTGGTGGTTCCAAAGGCCTTGTCCTTGATAAAGAGCATGCCCTCCCCTGGGGTGCTTTTCACCAAGATCAGATCCACTAGCAGAGCTGGCTGCCGTGTCTAGGCGAGGAGGACAGATTAGCTCCTGCCACATAGTCCTTTCTGATTTACTGCATCCTATTTACGCTGAAACTCTTAACTACTCTAGTACTGAACCTGGAGTGGTCATATCCTGCCATGCACAGGAAAGACAGCTGCCGTTACATCAGCTATATAGGCCTGCTGTACATGCAAAGCAGCCTGGGGGCGCATGGGCTTGCGGCTATCACCTGCCTTCACGGCTTCCTCTTAGTGACAAGCGACTGACCTGAAAGCATCTCTTAAAAATAAAAGTGGCCTGACACATTTACTCCCCCCACCAAGGGTCATCTATATCCAACCCCCTGCAATGCAAGGAAGGGGTTGGAATTGGGTTGGCTGCAAGGCAAGAGAGTATGGCCGATTTTGTAAGTCGCTGCCTTTGTCAAGGATAAAGCAACTAACCATTTTAATTAGTAAATAAAAAAAAACAAAGCAGCAGCAGTAACCCTCGTCCACCATCAGTTTTTGGTGTGCTAAGATGAATTCCAAGGTGCATGCCATAAACTCCAAAAATTTGCAAAAGCCCGAAGCAGGAGGGAGGAGGTTTAACACACAAAAAAAGCTAATAAGCTTAGTGCTTACACCAAGGAAAGGAAAGAATTTCAGGGCAACTTTGGCTGGGGGGAATCCTATTAAAGCATTCCCCCTTTCCTAACTGTACAGCAGTGGTAGACCACAGTCCCTCCTGGGGAGCAAAGGCCAGTTCTTGGCAGAGCACTGGGTGTAAATGCTACCTATGCATGTTTTTTGGCTAGTTTCTACGCATGCGTGCGCTCTCTCTCTCTCTCTCTTACACACACACACACACACACACACTTCTCCGTCCAAGCAAGCAAGCAAAAGTCAGTATCAGAGTTCAGAGATGCCTCGCAGTCTGCCCAAAACACTCAAGGAAGGTGTGGAGCAAGGAAGGTGAGGGGCATGGCCTGCAGAAACTCCAAAAAGGGCAAATAGGGACATCTGGAGGGATGCTTTCTGGCCTACCCACCCAGGCCTGAGGTTCCCTACCCCTGCTGGACAATGGGGAACAAGAGAGACAGCAAGAAACAGACTTGAATTTGGTGGCATGAGTTCAGGTTTCGCCTCCGCCATCGATTCCTCGTGTGACCTCTGGTAAGTCATTTTCTCTTGGTGTAAAATGGGAATAATGTAATTGGTGTAATATGGGAATAATATAATTGATGCTTCTACCAGAGGGAGCAACTTGTGACTAGAAAACTGTTCTCCACCTCTGGAGTAGACCATAGTTGGCCATCTGTCTTACAATACTCTGACACATTCCCTGCATTCAGGTCAAACTGGATGTTACATGGAGTTAGTCATTAAAAAAAAAGAAAAAAACTTCAGGGGGAAGTGTGTGTGTAAAATGTAGAGAGACAAGACCTTCCAAAAGGCAGGGCAAAAGCCAGAAGTGGGCCAGGATGGAGCTGGTGGTGGGTCACCCATTTTCTCTCCCTTCCCCCTCCCCAATGTTGTGTCTCCCCTTTTCCCTTCCTGCAGAAAATCCCCACTGTGCAGCAGTTAGTGTGGGAAAGACTCAATTTGCATGTGAGCTTTTTTATATAGGGGCTGAAGGAGACGTCACAGGCTGGACCCCAAACAACCATGGGCTGCCCCTGGCTTACGGATGAACAATACCCAACCCCTGCTGTAAACATTAGGCACCCCCATGCCCCCATCATAAGCTTTTCCTCCCATGGGCGGGGGAGTGCCCCCACCTACCACCTTATTTTCCCCTCTTTGGATAAAAACTGGGGAACAGAGAGATGAAAGGACAACTGGCAAGGATTAAAGCATGCATAGGCAAACTCGGCCCTCCAGATGTTTTGGGACTACCACTCCCATGATCCCTAGCTAACAGGACCAGTGGTCAGGGATGATGGGAATCATAGTCCCAAAACATCTGGAGGGCCGAGTTTGCCTATGCCTGGGTTAAAGCATCTCCTCCCCACCAAATCCCCAAGACCTTCCTTCAAAAAAGAGTTACATGAAGCTCTGTGTGACTTGCAGCATGGTGCATAAAAACTCACAGCCTCAATAATATTATTATTATTACAGTGGTACCTCTAGATATGAACGGGATCCGTTCCAGAGCCCCGTTTGCATCTAGAAGCAAACGTAACTAGTGACTGCACGCCTGTGCACACACGCGTCGCTTTCTGCTGCTTCTGCACATGACATCATTTTGAGCGCATGCGCAAGCGGCAAAACCCGGAAGTAATACGCTTCGTTACTTCCAGGTTGCCGCGGAGCACAACTCGGACACGCTCAACCCGAAGCGCATTTAATCCGAGATATGACTTTATTATTATTATTATTATTATTATTATTATTATTATTATTATTATTATTATTATTATTTTAAATTTTTTAAAACATACTGCAGGCCGATGATGCAGCAGCTGTAACTAGTAGTAGTAGCAGAAACAACAGGAGTAACAGTAGCAGAAAAGAAAGGAAAAGTTGCTGCAGCAGCATAAGTAAGAAAAGGGTGTGGCAGGAATGGTTATGAAAGTCACCTGGTGACTTACAGGAAGGGGAAGAAGATGCAAGGAAAATTGAAATCCTGCTGCTCCGAGGGAGATGATCTCTAGGGGCATTTTGCCGGCTAGCGGTATAAATGGGGAAACAGCCTGCCCAGTCTTTGTCTGACCAGCAGAAGCCAACGGGGGAATCACAGAAGCCCAGGTGTCATTCTCTCTGACTCTGAAGGAAACGAGAGAAGACAGGCTGCCTGCTTTCGCCAGGCCTGAAAAGGACAGCTCCAAACGCAACACCACTGCTCCAAACTGGAGTGTGCCAGCTTAACCTAAGGAGTTAAGGAAAGCCCCGCTGGATCAGGCCAAAGGAACATCTGGCCCAGCACCCTGTTCTCACCAGGGTGAGTCAGATGCCCATGGGAAGCCTGCAAACAGGACCTGAGTGCGAGAACCCTGTCCCCATCTGTCACTCCCAGCAGCTGTCAGGAGAACATGGACACTGTGGCTAGTAGCCACTGATAGCTTTGGTCTAGCCTGCTTTTAAAACCATGCGAGCTGGTGGCCACCAATGCCCCTTGTGTCCCTGCCTGGGACAGCAGACTGAGTGGGTAAAGCTGCAAGGTTCTAGGATGCAAGGTACTCGCTGTTTTGAGGTGCAGAATTGGACATGAGGACGAAGCCCTTTGCCCTCCACAACCAGGGAATAAGTGGGTAACACTACTTTTGGAACGCCACATCCTAAGTTGTCCTTTTGCACTGGGCAGGCAGGTGTGTTTCTGTAGCAGTGTAAGAAGCTCAGATATATAAGCTGATCACCAAACAGCACCTTAAACCTAGGTTACAGTCACCACATATTGGGACGCGGGTGGCGCTGTGGTCTAAACCACTGAGCCCCTTGGGCTTGCCAATCGGAAGGCCAGCAGTTCGAATCCCCATGACTGGGCGAGCTCCTGTTGCTCGGTCCCAGCTAACCTAGCAGCTCGAAAGCACACCAGTGCAAGTAGATAAATAGGTTCCACTGTAGCGGGAAGGTAAATGGCGTTTCCGTGCACTCTGGTTTCCGTCACAGTGTTCCGTTACGCCAGAAGCAGTTTAGTCATGCTGGCCACATGACCTGGAAAGCTGTCTGTGGACAAATGCCAGCTCACTCGGTCTGAAAGCAAGATGAGCGTCACAACCCCATAGTCACCTTTGGCTGGACTTAACTGTCCAGGGGTCCTTTACCTTTACCCTTTTTTCTTTTTCTTTTTTACAGTCAGCACAACAGATTGTCTAATCACCTTTTTTTTTTGCAGTGAAATTGATCGTTCTTATTCTTCCTTTCTTTTCTATACCACTATATTTTTAAAGGGGGAAAAATCTCAAAGCGGCTTGCAACACATTGAAACATTAAAAAAAACCAACAAGAGATTTCTCTGCACACCAGCCAGATGGTACAGATGCCAGGCACCAACCCTGAAGAAAAAACATCTTCACTTGGTTGCAAAATGCGCCTGACACCTGGGGAATTTCGAACACTGGTCTGTGTAGCCTTCTCTGCAAGGCAAGATGCCACCAGGCAATGGCTCAAGTAACATAACACAGATATATAAGGCCATGGCCGGTGCCAGGGGTCAGTATTGTGAGACACATGCCAAAGCCCTCAACCCCGGTAACAACACACACAACGTAACAGGCTGTTTTTGACTAGGTAACTTCTATTTCAAACGCAATTCAACATATAACATCTCACAAAGTGTAATTCCATAGACCAACACATCAGGCAAACAGAACATATCGAGAGAAATTAAAGTCCAGTGGATGGTCAGGGGTCCCTGCTGAGCCCCAGTACCCACTCGCTTACTCTTGCTGTGTGTTCGCCTGACTTCTCAAAGCAAGAGCAAGCAAGAGCTGTACTTGCTGCTTCAAGGCAGTGGTGCATCTCGTGGCAAGCAGGGGTCACAAGGAGGGGACCCCATTCAAGGAGCACACACTGTTGAGGCAAACAGTTCCAAAGGAGCAGCAAGAGCAAGTGTCACCTGGGTGGGTGATACATGCATGCAGCAGGAAGGAACATAAATGTCTGTCAAGGACTGGGTGGACGCAGAGGGGTGATGGGGAATCCCCAGGGGAAGACAAGTCAGGGGATTGGTGGTGGGACGACAATGAGTGGTCAAGAGCAGCAGCGTAACTAGCCACTTGGGTGCCGGGTGCAGCCCATGCGTCCTGCAGCCGGGGGCTGAGCGAGCTGCGCATGGGGGGCGAGGAGGCGCAGCGTGGAGCCTCTCCACCAACTCCCCTTCAGCTGTAGGATGGTTGAGGGAGAGGCGGTGGGCAGACACAAGCCCCATGCTGCCATTTCAGGCAGCGCAGAGCCTGCAGGCGCCAAAACCACTACGTCACTCCCAGGAAAGATGCGTGGCTCGGGCACGCTGCAGGCCCCGTGGTAAGTGCCGGCCCCCGCGGTGTGGCACCCAGTGCCAGGCGTGTTTCCTTAGGTTTGTTGACTGAACTAAAAAATAGCCCAATTTTAAAAAAAACAAAAACAACACATATTTTTGTCATTTTGTCACACACACCCGTGATGACACCCAGGGTGGTCTGCACCCTCCGCATCCCCCTTCCTCTGCCACTGGTCAAGAGGGAGAAGAGGGAGCAGACTGGGAGGAGGAGTCCTCAGAAGCTGAAGAGGGAACAGGGTTTAGTGAGCAGGAAGAGGCTGTGGCAGAGAGCAGTCCAGAGTCCAGGGCAGAAGCAGAGGCTGGAGAGGAGCGGGAGCAAGCAGCAGAGATGACAGGTTGCTGAAGAAGCCAGGGAGTCTCCTGTTGCTGCTGTGACCAGCTCCCTTCCCCCAGGTCTCTCGGAGAAACGAAACAGAGTAGAGGGTGGTTGTGCACAGGCGGAGCCTGAGATAGTGCGAGAAATACCCTGCAGAGGAGGAGTCCTAGTGGGCACTGGGAAGGCTGGGACCTTCAGTCCTCGCAAATGCTTCATTGGGACAAGACCTCCTAGAAAGAGTTGCTGAGAGCACTTGGCACTGGTCTCGGGCAATTTGTTGTTTTCGTTGCTGACCTATGCCTGACTCCAGCCCTGACAATGCCACTCCATACAGCAGATGTAGGCAATGTGGTGCCCTCCAGATGATTTGAACTACAGCTCCCATCTTGCCCAGCCAGTGCAGCCAGTGGTCAAGAGTGGTGGGCGTTGTAGTCTGTAACATCTGAAAAGCAGTAAGTTGGCTACGCCCCTGCTGTCCAGACACACCCAGGGCAGGGCAGAGAAAGCAGACTTCTTTGCTTTCGGGGGGGGGGGGTCACTTTTCCAGGCAGCAGTCTGGAGGACGTAAATGGATCTTGCCAAACAAACCAAACCCTTCCAACTGGCCAGGCTGCAGGATCCGGGCTTTCCGCCTGGCAGTTATGGATATGCATGTGTTGCACAAAGCCGGAAGGGGGAGAAAGGGGGAAGAAAAGATATTACTGTTGAAACGAGGCAGGTTTTTCCTACCTAGAAACTTTGAGAAAAGGTTCTCTTTCCCTTGCAAGCGAAACTGCAGGCAGAAGTTTTATCATACCTCCACAGGGCTGCACCGAGGCTGAACTGCTGCTCTGAACCCCAGAAAGGGAGGCCAAGAGACCAGAGTAGCAAAGTATAAAAAGTAGGGCCACCAGAGGCCGCATAAGGCCGGTTTAGAGCCTAGCCTGGCTCCACCAGTCAGCAGTCCCTTTTGTGGGTTCGGTGACACTGATAGAAAATAAGAGAGGGAAAGAAGCCTTATTGGAATGGTTGCTGTTATTGTTTAGTCGTGTCCGACTCTTTGTGACCCCATGGACCAGAGCATGCCAGGCACTCCTGTCTTCCACTGCCTCCCGCAGTTTGGTCAAACTCATCTGCAGGGAAGCAAATGGGAGGAAAGAGGAAAAGAGAATGCCACCAACGCACAGATTGGTTCATCTCCCAAAGCCACTCAAAGTTACGCAGACCAGACTTTGTTTCAAAAACTAAATGCGTCAGGTTGCCAATTCCTGAGAAAGTTGCAACTTCCCACCACAAAGGGTGGGAATCACTCCTAAAACTTAAGACACGTGGAACCTGGAGCTCCCTAGAAACTTGGGAGACAGGAGAGTAACTTAGTCTACTACGTTTCAGAGGAACCGCCTGAAAGTTGCGCCCTTTTCTATCCTAATATCCTGTGTGTGGAATCTAGAACACCTGAGGAGGGAAGCCCCTCACTCTGCACATGCTCAGGAGGCGCTGCCAGAAAGCCACGACTCCTCTTGCCCTCTTCAGCACCACTCCCAAGCGCGGCGCGCCGAACCCTCGAACTCCCCGGGAGCCCCTCACTCTGCCCATGCTCAGAGGGCGGCGGCGCTTCTCCTGCTGCGCGTTTTGAACCCGGCCATGACGAAACCGCCTCTGGGGTCACGCCCTGACTCGAGCTGGGCGGCTGGCGCTTCGGATGGAGAGGCTTTACCTGAAATAGTAGACATCGCTCTTGCCGGCGCTGAGCCCCGATTTCCGGATGACCTCCTCCTTCTTCCACCCGGGAGGCAGCGCCGGGCAGTCCACCCGCTTCCCCCGCTTCTCCATGCGCGGGGCTGGGCGGCGGCGCCCCTCCGACGGAGCCCAAGAAGAGAGTTGCTCCGGAGCAAGCGAGGCCTGCTGTCCGGCTCGTTCGGCGGCCCCTTGGCCGGCAGAGGAGGCCGGCCGGCCGGAGGCTGGGCAGGCGAGGGGCGCCGGAGAGACCCGCTCAGCGGCTGCCCGTCGAGGCGCCTGTCCAGCGGCGGCGACGCTCCGCGCCTGCTGCTCCTGCTCCTCCTGCTCCGCTGAACTCCGTCGGCCAGAGCTGGGAGGCAGAGTTGGGGCTGCTGCGCGCGCAGCGCTCTCCTCTTGCCCGGTGGCGGCGGCGGCGGCGGCCGCGGGAGCGCCTGCCTCTCCGCCTCCTCTTGCTGCTGCTTCCGTAACTGAGCCTCGGAATCCGTGTCATCGGCGCTCGGAACCTCGGGGTCATAGAGCCCGCGCGGCGCAGCCAAAGGAGGCGGGGAGGGGAGGGGGGCGGCACGCCAGCCAGCCAGCCAAGCGCCCGCCCCCCAGACGAGCCAGCCGGGCACACGCACCCGGCTCGGCCCGGAAGACCGCCTCCCCTTCCCTCTGCGCTCCAACTTTACGCGCGCCCCTCGCCGCGGACTGCACAGAGGAGGCGAATGGGCTGCACAGCGCCGCCCTCCGAGGTAGTGTTAGAGGCGCCGGGCTGCGTCTCTAACACCCCCCTCCCCATATCTTGGTAGGCTCCTCCAACTCCCATCAGCGCCGGCCAGCGCGACCAATGGTTAACGTCGACGTCTGGTGGGACACAGGGTCCCCCGGTTGTTAGAGGGCGGGACTAGTGTGTGTTAGAGGGCGGTGCGGTGCGGTGGTTAGAGTAGCCCTGCACGGCACGGGGTTGGACTAGATGACCCTCGTGGTCTCTAGGGTTCTCTATGACTCTGACCTGGGAGAACAGGGTTCGATTCCCTGCTCACGGGGCTGCCCCGGGGACAGTCGCTGCTCGTCAGCCCGACCTACCCCGCAGGGTTGTCGTGAGGGTGAAGCGAGCAGGGGGAGGACCGTGTGAGCCGGAGGGAAACGCGGGATCGAACTGCGATGGTTTCGTATTATCGTTATCATTACAGTGGTTGCATTTATTTGTGTCGCTGCAAAAATGTCTCAAAGCCACTTGCAGTTCTGAAAGCGCGCGTGATACAAAATGTAACTATACTCAATAAAAGAATGTATTGATATACGTGCCGTAAGACTTTCGCTGTTTCCAATGGAGCTTTACTCCTAGGTAAGTGTCTCTAATTTCCAAAGGAGCTGGTTTAGGATTGTAGCCCGGCGCTCCAGTTCCCGCACATTTGGAATCTGGGGCCGAGGGTTTTTGCTGAGTTTACTATTTTAGAGAGCGCCCTTGAGCATGTGCAGAATGGCCTTCCAAGTGGCTACCGCGAAGGGCTAGATCCCTCAGTATAGGGTAAGGGCTTACTCGGAAAGAAGAGTTTCAATTTATAGGAAGCGCCTCTGAGCATGTGCAAAGTGAGGAGCTCCAAATCCCACACATCTGGACTTAAAAAGTGGGGGTTTTCTCGGATAAAGACATTTAACATTTTTGAGAGCTTTCTGGCAAACGGAGAGGCACAGATCCCAAACATCTGGTCGAGAGCTTCCTCCGTAAAAGTTTAAACTTTTAGGCAGCGCTTCTGAGCACGTGTATAGAATCATAGAATTGGAAGGGACCCTGAGGATCATCTAGCCAAACCCCCTGTTGGTTAGAGCGTGGTCTGATAACGCCAAAGCTGCAGGTTCGATTCCCATATGGGACGTCTGCATACTTTTGTAAAGTGGATTTCCACAAATACACATCAACACACACAGCTACTGAGGCGCTCCAGTTTCCAAATCTCTGGGTTTACTAGCGAGGTTCAAGGACAGAAAGAGTTCTAACTTTCAGGCAATGCTTCTGAGCATGTGCAGAGCGCCGTCCCGCGTCTCCTGAGCAGATCCATCACACACCGGAAATTGTGGGCGAGGTCGTGCATCTCCGAGAGCGGGAGCTTTCGGGAAAACGAGCCGTCCGGATTCCGGACATCTTTAATTTTAGAAACGGAGAATTGTCTGCCTGGGCGGAGCCCGCCGGGTTCTCTGAGCCTGCAATTGGGCGCGGAGGAGACGGGGACGCGGAGCGGGTTCAAGTCTTAGGCGTTGCCTACGTGGAAAAGCCAAGGCGGGGGAGAGGGGAGAGGCTTCCTTCTGTGGCAGCCACGTGTAGATACCTGCAAGAGAGAACTGGGCACCTTCGCCCTTCTGAGGCTTAAAACAGCATCAGTGGGGTTTATTTGCCATACAGCGAATGCAAAACAGAAACAAGAGCAAAGTTACTTCGGCTGCAAGGCTTGCCCTCATTGCAAATGCTTTAAGGCTGCAGTGAAAGCTACTTGAGCATAAACATGCAAGACCTCAGGTTGTTTATTATTTGAACGTAAGGCTTTCTGGTGAGCAAGCAGGTGCCAGCATAGGAAATTGCCTTATACCGAATCGGTCGACGTAGCTCACTGTCTTGCAGTGGTTTTCTAGGGTACCAGGCTGGGGTCAATGCCAGCCCTACAGTGATATGCTAGGGACTGTACCTGGGACCCTTTGCATGCGTATCATAAAATTGTGGAGGTGGAAGGGATACCAAGGGTCATCTAGTCTGAATATTTTGTCCAACATAGGGCTTGAACCCACGACCCTGAGATTAAGAGTCTCATGCCCTATCGACTGAGCTACCAAGGCAGATGTGCCCTGCCACTGAGCTACAGCCCTTACCCAATGGGCGCACGGCACACAGGACGAAAATCTTTCGCAAGGCTTGATGCAAAAGGCACACAGAGTGGTTTGAGAAAGCCCCACCCAGCTGGGTCAACCAGTGTGTGACTTCCCTATACACAGGGTCAGGGAGAAGTGCAAGGCAATTTTAAAAATGAATTATCTCCGCCTGCCAGTGAACTCTGAATTCCCTTCCAAACACACCTTTCTGCATGGCCCTGGTTTATAATTTGGGGGAATATAATGCAGATTAAGAAGGCTGATCGCCGAAGAATGGATGCTTTTGAATTATGGTGCTGGAGGAGACTCTTGAGAGTCCCATGGACTGCAAGAAGATCAAACCTATCCATTCTTCAGGAAATCAGCCCTGAGTGCTCACTGGAAGGACAGATCGTGAAGCTGAGGCTCCAATACTTTGGCCACCTCATGAGAAGAGAAGACTCCCTGGAAAAGACCCTGATGTTGGGAAAGATGGAGGGCAGAAGGAGAAGGGGACGGCAAAGGGCGAGATGGTTGGACAGTGTTCTTGAAGTTACCAACATGAGTTTGACCAAACTGCGGGAGGCAGTGGAAGACAGGAGTGCCTGGCGTGCTCTGGTCCATGGGGTCACGAAGAGTCGGACATGACTAAACAACAACAATGCAGATTCTTAAAAGCTGTTTGTGATGACCTCAAGACTCCTCTAGGATTTGCCATCCTGTTTCTAAGCAAAACCCACACAATTTGGCCTACTAAGGGAACTGGAGGCTTTGAGGTCTCTGGTGGAGACAAAGGGAAGGTGTCTCTGCTATTGGGAATAAAACAGAAGTGGGTGGCACCATCTTCACCCTAAACCATGCTCTGCTTTATGTGATGTGGGTTTCCAGGAGCATTTGCTTGTCTGCAGCTGGGGACAGAATACTAGGTGGATCCGGTCTGATCCAGCCTTACTGTAATTTTTTAAAAGTGATTATATAAATGTGCAAAGGCTGAGGTGCCGGATCCACCTTGAGGCCCCATAAACAAGCTCACAACCTGTTACACAAGCTTAATTGCTCTCACGTGTTGCTATCCTAAATACACTTGCCATGAGATTCCTGGTTGGGCTACAATAGATGACCCTCACGATCCCTTCCAACTCTTTGATTTTATGATTATATGAGACCCATCACATATATTTAAAGGGCTATGTCCCCCCCCCCCCCAGAATCCTGTTAAAGGTGCTGGTAACTCTCCTTCTCTTGAGGGGCAAACTATAGTTCCCAGGATTATTTTGAAGTCATCTGCTTCAATTGTGCATTTAATATGCTTTAAATGTTTTGTGTGAACCTGCCCTATAAAGCACCGAAGCTTGATCCTGACTCAAGGCGCTTTCGAATTGACACTTGCCCTAATAATCATAAATTAGAATTCCCACGCGACGCCTACTTGATCGGTATTGGATTTGAAACTGCTGAGCATATGAAGTTGTCTTGAAATATATGATTGTGTTTTCACGTGTGGACTTGCTTTGTTTGCTGTGAAATCGCTTCGGGATATTTTTTTCCCTGGGAAGCAAGCGGTTCATCCATGGGCGATTATCCATTGTTGCACGCAGGCCTTACTCGGAAGTAAAGCAGCGCCATTCCATCCAACGCGACTTTTCTCTCTGGCGTGCAATGTTCTGGCCCTCCGCTCCCCTACAGGAATGAAGGGATGCGGGGCAAAGGAAGGATCTTGAACTTTAGCCAGATCCGGATTAAGCGATGCCGACCTCAGAGAGACCAGACGCCGGAACGAGGAAGGAAGGAAGGAAGGGAGTCTCTTCGCGTAACTCCGCCTTCCCAGCTGGCCGGCCATGCGCAACGCGCGGGCGAAGGTGGCGCCCGTTTGCCGCGGCCAAGCAGACGCCGCTTGCATCTAATGGAGGGGTCCGGAGACGACGAGGAACCGGACTGGCTTCTGCCGGAGCCAGGCGGCAGCCCTGGGAGAGATCCTTTTGCTGCTGGAGGAGGAAGAGTCCCATGTAAACAGGGGCGAACAGTTGGGGGGGCGGGGGTTTGCTGCTTTGCTTCCACTGCGCCATCTACCGAGCTCGGTACAAAGCGGCGTGGGAAGCGAATTCAAAATTGGGACCCGCTCCTCTTTAGTCTGCCGGGGAGCTGGAAAGCTGGCGCCTCTCCCAAGGATATTGGGAGCAGTTGTGGTCGCCTCGCTTCCCAAACGGGACATTGTAGAACTGGGAGCGGTTCAGAAAAGGGCAAACGAAAAATGATCCGAGGGGATGGAGAGGTCCTGCTGCTTCCCATAGGCGCCTGGGACTAGATGGGCTCCTAGCCTGATCCTGCAAGGCTCTTCTGATGCCCTCTCAAAAATACAGGGAGTTCATTGCAGAAAGAGAAAGGCATAGCTAGAGGGGAATAAAGCGTGAGAGTGGGGGTGTCGCTGCTAGCCTTCGAGAAAGCAGGCTGCGAACAGTATGAGAGAATGGAATAAGGAATACTTAATGGTTTACTAACACCAGTGTAATTCTGCACACTTGCAAACTGCTGTGGACAGTCATCGGGGTGCATGCATGGGTGCAAGCTGCTGCTGTGTGCAAGAGATCTGCGGACTGGCGTGCTAATTCTTACTTTATTATTAATTGGATTTTATTGCCCATCTTCGAAGAGCAGCATTAGAAAAGAGGTGGAGAAGGAAATGTATTGGATCCCTTCTGGGAGCACACACAGAGAGAGGTGCCATTAGGCAGCAGCTCTCAATTATTTTTTCTGGGCCACACTTTTAACGATAAGAAATTGCTCATGCCACACTGGTTATTTTTTTTAATAAGAAATACATTGGAAAACAAAAGGACCACAACTAGGATTGCCCTCGGTATGACTTGATGCTCTTGCTCTCATTTTTTAAAAGATAACCATCCATAGCCTGCAAATAATATCTATATATGTATAGATACAACACTACACTGAAATGTTTAAATGTTTCCTTGTCCTTGAATCTTCCCATCACACCTGTCACCCTCTCCTGCCACACACTTTGAGAACCACTGCTATAAGGTGGGGAAAGCAGTAAGCTTTCCCCCAAATCTGGTTGGGGCAAAGGAGGGAGCAGCCTACTTCTCACAATATTACCATTGAGGAAGGCATTTGCCCCATCAATGTCTCTTGGCTAGGGATGGAGGAAGATGTTATCTCCTCAGCATCCTTTCTCTCTTTCTCTTGACCTTTGGACCCCACTTTGGGTGCCCCGCCCCATGCAGAATCGGTGTGAATGTTGCAGGTCAGTGGCGTAGCGTGGGTTGTCAGCACCCGGGGCAAGGCAAGTAATTTGCGCCCCCTAACCGGTGGATTTGCGCCCCCTAACCCTAACCCCCAGATGTTGCGCCCGGTGTGGCCGGGGCCCCCGCACCCCCCACGCTACGCCACTGTTGCAGGTTACAAAGATGGCAAGTAAGGGTCAATCGTGCTGAATCCTCTGTGAGATGCAAGGAGGAGACCCCTTGACCTCAGCCCAGTATTCCTGAAGGAGCGTCTCCACCCCCATCGTTCTGCCCGGACACTGAGGTCCAGCGCCAAGGTCCTTCTGGTGGTTCCCTCCCTGTGAGAAGTGAGGTTACAGGGAACCAGGCAGAGGGCCTTCTCGGTAGTGGCGCCCACCTTGTGGAACGCCCTCCCACCAGATGTCAAGGAAATAAACAATTACCTGACTTTTAGAAGACATCTGAAGGCAGCCCTGTTTAGGGAAGTTTTTAATGTCTGTTGTTTTATTGTGTTCCTTTTGGAAGCTGCCCAGAGTGACTGGGGAAGCCCAGCCAGATGGGTGGGGTATAAGTTGTTGTTGTTGTTAACAAGTTTGCTTGAATCTGAATGTCTGTGAATTCTTTGCATCATGGATTAATACTTTTCCTCCTTGCTGCTCCCTTAAAACAGCAGCTTGAGGCCCCAAAATTTAGCAGGAAGATGTTCTTGTCCCTATAGTAAGAGAAGCTTCCTTTCCAAATATCTGTTGCTTAGAAGGCTGCTGTTAGAATTGCAGGAGCAGGGCCAATAGAACACCGGTAACTGTAGTTACAGCTGCTAAAATGTTAACATGCTTTAGCACTTGGTGGCGAAAACATGAAAAATGAATTAATCTCTGTTTTGACCTTTCACTGCAGCTTGTCATGGCAAAGTGGCATCAGCGGGAAGCTCTCAGCACCGAATCATTGTGCACTTTGACCTGGATTGTTTTTATGCGCAGGTGGAAATGATCTGCAATCCTGAATTAAGAAGCAAACCTTTAGGTAATCTCATACTTGACTGCTCTTCTGTGTGCACATTGAAAATCAGGGTATGCCTGCATTTTTCATTTTCCCCAAGTAAGTATTACCTGTAACTCTGCTCTGATGGAAGCCCAAATAAATATTTTGTTTTTCTTAAATGTTTCCAATGAACCGACTTTTAATATATTTGTGTTTTAGCTTCTCAAAATATGTCAAAGGTTGTGCAGTTAAGCTTCCATTAGCCAAAAATGCAGGCTGCAATCCTAAACACACTTGCTAGGGAATAAGACCCACTGAACACAGTGCAACTTGCTTCTGCTTAACTATGCATTGATTTGTGTTGGAAATTAATCTTGGAAATTAAAAAAAGAGGAGAAAAGCAGTACCATGCGAGTTACTGAAATATACTTTGGCATGTTGAAAACTCCAAACGGATTGTTCATTTCAGCTGCTTCATTTCTGCCTCTTCCAGGTGTGCAACAGAAATACCTGATGGTCACCTGCAATTATGAAGCCAGAAATGCTGGAGTCAAGAAGTGCATGTCTGTGAAAGAAGCCAAAGAAAAGTGTCCAGAACTGGTGCTGGTAAATGGAGAGGATCTGACAAAATACCGGGAAATGTCTTATAAGTTTACAGGTATTATCACCTTGACAGTTTTTAACAATGTGGAATTGGCAAACTTTGTGCTAACTTGTGGCTTAAACCACAGAGCCTAGGACTTGCTGATCAGAAGGTCAGCGGTTTGAATCCCCGCGACGGGGTGAGCTCCCGTTGCTCAGTCCCTGCTCCTGCCAACCTAGCAGTTCAAAAGCACGTTAAAGTGCAAGTAGATAAATAGGTACCACTCGGGTGGGAAGGTAAACGGCATTTCTGTGCACTGCTCTGGTTCACCAGAAGCGGCTTAGTCATGCTGGCCACATGACCCGGAAGCAGTACACTGGCTCCCTCGGCCAATAAAGCGAGATGAGCGCCACAACCCCAGAGTTGGCCACGACTGGACCTAATGGTCAGGGGTCCCTTTACCTTTTTATCCCAGGGGTTCAGTCATGAGTACAGATCTCACCTCTATGACCTGGGGAAGGGACTACAGTATATCCAATTAGGAGAGTATGTTTCCAAGCACAATTCAAAGTGTTGGTGCTGACCTTTTAAGCCCTAAAAACAGCCTTGGCCCAGTATATCTGAAGGAGCATCTCCAGCTCCAGCAAGGACCCTGAGGTCCAACCCTGGGGGTCTTCTGGCAATTCCCTCCCTGTGAGAAGTGAGGTTACAGTAAGGTTACCAGATTTTTTTCAATGAATCCGGGGACACTTTTCAACTTCAATGGATTGTAAATCCAGGGACTGTCTCCGGGAAACGGGGACATCTGGTAACCTTAGGTTACAGGGAACCAGGCGGAGGGCCTTCTCGGTAGTGGTGCCTGCCCTGTGGAACACCCTTCCATCAGATGTCAAGGAAATAAACAACTATCTGACTTTTAGAAGACATCTGAAGGCAGCCCTGTTTTGGGAAGTTTTTAATCATAGAATCATAGAATCATAGAGTTGGAAGAGACCACAAGGGCCATCGAGTCCAACCCCCTGCCAAGCAGGAAACACCATCAGAGCACTCCTGACATATGGTTGTCAAGCCTCTTGACAATGTTTGATGTTTTATTGTGCTTTTATTCTGTTGGGAGCCACCCAGAGTGGCTGGGGAAACCCAGCAAGATGGATGGGGTGTAAATAAGAATAAAAATAAGAATGCACTCTACCTGCAGAAGGTCCCAGGCTCAGTATTTAGCCTCTCCAGTTAAAAAGATCCGATAGTTAGTGATGTAAAATGCTCTCTTCCTGAGACCCTGAAGAGCCACTGCCAATCAGAGTAGAATACACTGGGCCATAAGGGCAAATAATCTGAGCTGTCATAGGATAGCTTCATAGCTTCCTTTTATAGGACCCCTGCAGACTAGGTTTCTATTGCAGGTTTATTTTGTGTTCTGGACACAAAGTTGGGTTAGTGGTGGATTTACTCTGCTTTCCTAGTTGCTCTGAAATGCTTCCCCTGACACTGCCATGTTATTGTTGTCCAGAGGGGCTAAAGCACAGCAAGAAAAATAAACCAGAAGATTTGTGCGTAGTATGACAGATTGAGTAATTTCACTAGGAAATAATAATAATAATAATAATAATAATAATAATAATAATAATAATAATAATAATAATTAATAATAATTATTATTATTATTTATACCCCGCCCATCTGGCTGGGCTTCCCCAGCCACTCTGGGCGGCTTCCAAAAAAATATTAAAATACTGTAATACATCAAACATTAAAAGCTTCCCTAAACCAGGGCTGCCTTCAGATGTCTTCTAAAAGTCTGGTATTTGCTGTTCTCTTTGACATCTGGTGGGAGGGCATTCCACAGGGAGGGCGCCACTACCGAGAAGGCCCTCTGCCTGGTTCCCTGTAACTTGGCTTCTCGCAGTGAAGGAACTGCCAGAAGGCCCTCAGTGCTGGATCTCAGTGTCCGGGCAGAACAATGAGGGTGGAGACGCTCCTTCAGATATACTGGAATATTATGAAATGTGTACCAATTGGAAATGAAGCAGTGTGACGGCCCCAAAACCTTTGCAGGTGCAAACAGTATTGAGAGCAAGGTGGTCAGGAGATGTGAAGCCCACTAGGCAAGAGCAGATAAGGAAAGGATGCGAGCTCTGAAGGGGCTTCAGGAGTCATGCACCAGCAGGGAAAAGATGAGGTGCATAGGCTTCAGCTGTGGAAACAGCTTGTGTCCCACACCTCCAGAACTTCCCCTCTTGCTCCTCCTACTTTCGTTGTAATGTGTGGGCATTGGCTGGGGACCTCGGGACTTGAGGAATCTTCCCAAGGTACTGTTGTGGTGATGTCATAAAGTTGCCTTGTGATGTGTGCATCTCCTGGAAGCAGACGCATCCCTCATCGACAGCTTACTCCCTTGAAATATAAAGTTGGAGTAGTAAAGGCCCTGAAACTTAACAAAACTTTCTCTTTTATTGCATTTAAAGTATTTCTTTCTGTCTCTTCATGGCTGAAGCAGTCCCAGAGTGCATTGAAATCAATGCACAGTGAAAACAGGTTGGGTGCAGGGAGATAATAATAGTAGTAGTAGTAGTAGTAGTAGTAATAATAATAATAATAATAATAATAATAATAATAATAATAATAATAAATTTTATTTATACCTCACCTTCCCCGGCCAGAGCCGGACTCAGGGCAGCTAACACCAGTAAAATTACAGTAAAAACATAATAGGAAAAAAACAAACCAATTTAAAATACAGGTTGAAATGCAATTTAAAATGCAGCCTCATTTTAAAAGTAGCCCATAGAGCAAAACCATAAGGGGAGGGAAACATAAGGGGCAGACTGATTCCAAACCAAAGGCCAGGCGGAACAGCTCTGTCTTGCAGGTCCTGTGGAAAGATGTCAAGTCCCACAGGGCCCTAGTCTCTTGTGACAGAGCGTTCCACCATGTCGGGGCCAGTACTGAAAAGGCCCTGGCCCTAGTTGAGACCAATCTAACCACCTTGCGACTTGGGACCTCCAAAATGTTGTCATTTGTGGAATAACATACAACCTGCAGAATCATGGCAGCGATCCTCTCATCAAAGCCTGGGGAAATAAGTCACAGCTCAAGCCTGCCCATGTCTACTCAGAAGTAATGCAGTGGGGTTGGGATTAGGGCCTGAGCATTCAGCTGCCACCCAAAACTTGTTCATTGCAATCGGCCTTGCAAAGGAGATGTTTATTGCGTTGGCTTTTGACTTGGAAGCTGTGGGTGGAAGTGCCGACTCGTATCAACTCCCCCAGGTCTCCTTAAGCAAGAGGCATTGTCTCACTGTTGCTTCCAGTCTAAAGTGCTCCATATACCGTTTGGCCCGAATATAAGCCACACCCACAAATAAGCCACACCTTTAAAATTCAAGGGGGGGACAGAAAAAAAGACAATACCTGAATATAAGCCACTCCATTAAAATTCCGCAGGCACTCACACCTGTTCCGTTTTGCCGTATGTCTGTTTCAGCAGCGATACCGTAAAAGCCAATTTTTGTAAGGTTGTGAATTTAAGCTGCACTTTTCATAGTTGGAATTGGGGGGGGGGCGGGGAGTGTGGCTTATATTGGGGTCAATACAGTAACATGGTTGCTGTGAGAATGGGCAGAATGAAAATAAAATAGAAGAATAATTATTTTACTAGAAAAATAATTTTGATCTGGATTGATCAGGTATGGTAGACATTATGGTGGGCTGGCCTTCCGACTTTCCTTACATCAACAGAGCAATGCATTCCTGTGTTTATGTTTAGCTTCCAACCCAGGCTGCTGTCTGTAGGGACCCTGAGCTGAAAAGTGCATCCTTCAGGTCTGGACTTGGACCCATCTGCCTCTATTCATGTTCAGTCAAAGAGAAGGTGATTAAGGGTTCCTCAAATGAGCAGTTCAGAAATATTAGGCAACCTTGTCAAAAAGTGTCAGGCCTAGGCTATGGGCAGCAGTCTGTGATGAGCATTGGATTTTTCTATTAAGGAGGTATTAATTTTCTTCTTCTCCCTGTAAGGTAAAGGTAAAGGACCCCTGGACAGTTAAATCCAGTCAAAGGCGACTATGGGGTTGCAGCGCTCATCTCGCTTTCAGGCCAAAGGAGCCAGCATTTGTCCACAGACAGTTTTCTGGGTCATGTGGCCAGCAGGACTAAACTGCTTCTGGCGCAACGGGACATCATGACGAATGCCAGAGTGCACAGAAACGCCATTTACCTTCCCGCCACAGTGGTCCCTATTTATCTACTTGCACTGACATGCTTTCGAACTGCTAGGTTGGCAGGAGCTGAAACAGAGCAACAGGAGCTCACCCCGTCACGGAGATTAGAACCGCCGACCTTCCGATCAGCAAGCTCAAGAGGCTCAGTGGTTTAGCCACCTGCATCTCCCTGTAAACCCTCCACTAACTCAATTAAACACTTGGTTGTTTTGTTTACAGCACTGTTGGAAGAATTTACTCCCCTGGTGGAAAGGCTTGGATTGGATGAAAATTTTGTAGACATCACTGAGATGGTCGAAAAAAGGCTGGGACAATGGAAAAAAGATGCCTTTTCTCAAATCTCTGTCTCAGGCCATGTATATAACAATCAGAGTAAGTACCTTGCCCTTCCTAAGCGAGGTTGCTTGGCCTGTTAGGTGACCTCTTCATAACTCTTTCTGTTTGCTTCTCAGCTGTCGATTTACATGATCCAGTGCACATACGATTGGCTGTGGGGTCTCAGGTGGCAGCGGAGTTGAGAGCAGCCATGCACACCAGGCTGGGCCTCACAGGCTGTGCAGGAGTGGCAACTAACAAATTACTCTCCAAGTTGGTGTCCGGGACCTTTAAACCAAACCAGCAAACTGTTCTGTTGCCGGAGGGTCGGCAGGACCTCATGAACAGCCTTGACAACGTCATGAAAGTGCCTGGTAAGATGGGGAGATTCCTCTGCTCCAGTTACACAGGTGCACTCACCTGTATAGGTTAGGATTAAGAGGAGGGGGATTGGGGAAGAGGTTTCTTCTTTTGAGTGGGTGGTGGGAAAAGAGAAATTCTACCTTGGTTTATTCTGTACACACATTGTGTGTTTTTTGTGTATAATTTTTTATTAAATTTTCTGTTTTACAATTTAAAATATTCATTTAAACAACTTCATTGATTTCCCTTCTTCTCTTTCCACGGTTCATTTTTCATATCATAAATCCCTGCATATTTTACATAAACAAAACCGTTCACTATTCCATTATTACATCCGTCAAAACTTATTTACACTGTTGAATTTATCATAATGCTGTCAATGTTTTCAAGTGTACACAATCCCGCCCCACCATACTCAATAAACATTTTCCAATCTTCTTTAAACGTATATTCTTCTTTTTCTCTTATTCTGTATGTTAGGTCCGCAAGCTGCGCGTATTCCATCAGTTTAAGTTGCCATTCTTCTTTAATTGGGACCTCGCTTGCTTTCCATTCTGGGGCTAACAAAACACAGGCTGCAGTCGTGGCATACATAAATAACTTATTTGGACAGCTGGGAATTTTAATCTGAATTATCCCCAACGAAAAGGACTCTGGTTTGGTTTGGTTTTTTGGAAAAGCACTTTTAAACTTTTTTTTAAAATTCATTATGAATTATTTCCCAATACTCTTTTACCCTTTTACAGGTCCTATTATGTACACACATTGTTACCTTTCTTAGTGGCCGAATACCTATCAATCTGGAAGCAAAAAAGGCCGTTCAGAAATAAGGGACCAGTTTTTACATACTAAGGGGACTTCCTGAGTTTGCTTTCAAATAAATAAATATGCTTGTGGACATGCCCGAAGCCTCCTGCTGTCTTTGAATTGAGGACTTCCTAGTTCAAGGCCAGCATTCCATTCCATTTCATGCCAGTCCGCTGAGAGATTTTCACTCCCCTGTACTTGTAGAGTGAACAATTTCTCTTGTGCAGGTATCGGCTATAAAACAGCAAAGCGCCTTGCGACGCTGGGACTCACCACGGTGCGTGACCTTCAGACGTGCCCGGCTGCGATCCTAGAGAGAGAGTTGGGATCTTCAGTTGCCCAACATATCCAGAAGCTCAGCTGGGGAGAAGATGATTCCCCAGTCAGCCCATCGGGGCTCCCTCAGGTATAAAGGAAAATGCAGGTGCTCAAGGTCTTCACAAGAGCCAGTGTGGTGTAGTGTTTAAGAGCGGTAGACTTGTAATCTGGTGAACCGGGTTCACGTCTCTGCTCCTCCACATGCAGCTGCTGGGTGACCTTGGGCTAGTCACGTTTCTCTGAAGTCTCTCAGCCCCACTCACCTCACAGAGTGTTTGTTGTGGGGGAGGAAGGGAAAGGAGAATGTTAGCCGCTTTGAGACTCCTTCGGATAGTGATAAAGCGGAATATCAAATCCAAACTTCTCCTCCTCCTCCTCCTCCTCTTCTTCTTCTCTGCCTCCGTTCTCAACATTCTGCCATGCCCTAGTCACTGGGGGTGGATAATACTTTCTCAGGCCAGGTCCCACATTCCTTCATGGCAGACAAAGGCCAGAGGCAAAGATGGGCAGAGCAATGGATGCAAATCTAGATTCTGTGTCATAGGTTCTATTCCATCCACACACACACCAGCTGTTTCAATACAGACCTACCTCTCCCCAAGAGGCATTAAAAAGTAAAGGTAAAGGGACCCCAGATCATTAGGTCCAGTCGTGACCGACTCTGGGGTTGCGGCGCTCATCTCGCTTTATTGGCCGAGGGAGCCGGCGTCCAGCTTCTGGGTCATGTGGCCAGCATGACTAAGCCGCTTCTGGTGAACCAGAGCAGCACACGGAAACACTGTTTACCTTCCCGCCGGAGTGGTACCTATTGATCTGCTTGCACTTTGAGGTGCTTTCAAACTGCTAGGTTGGCAGGAGCAGGGACCAAGCAATGGGAGCTCACCCCGTCACGGGGATTTGAACCACCGACCTTCTGATTGGCAAGCCCTAGGCTCTGTGGTTTAACCCACAGTGCCACCTGCGTCCCCAAGAGGCATTATCACAGATTAAATAATTTCCATCCCGACAAAAGCTTTGAAATGGACATTCAGTAGGGATGTTGAGGGTTAGTAGGGATGTTGAGGGTTGTGGCCCAAGAAGAGTCCTGAGGGCCAGACAGAGATATCTGGAGAGAGTGACTCTCCCTACCTCCCTGCCTGAGTTTTCTTGTTGTTGGGATCTGTCTGTCTCAAGAGACAATGGAGTGTGCTATTGGGGGTGAAGTCACACCATTGCGTTAGCAGCAACAAAATGACCTCCTCAGGGCACAAGCCTGGGCAGTGTGTCTGGAGGTCCTGGGCTGCCCAGATGACAAGACCCCCCTCTCGGCCTCACTGATGTGGTCCAAAGGAAAGCAGAGCAATACGTTTGGTACTAGCTTGGCTGTGATTCATCAGAAGTTTGACTTACCGTATTTGGTTTCCCCAAACGCAATATCTCAAAGGTGATTTCACAGCATGCAAAATCTTAAAGAACAAAGACAGTTGGGTGAAAAATCAGCCTGTGCAGAATGTACAAGTCCATGGTTTCCTCCAATTAAGACCTTCAAATTTCCCCCCGCCCCATTTGTTGTTTCTGTGGTTTTAACAATTACCGTAATTTTTTTTTAATGTTCTGCAGTCTCTCAGTGATGAAGACTCCTTTAGAAAGTGCTCTTCCGAAGCCGAAGTGAAAAAGAAAATTGAAGAGCTGCTCGCTAGTCTTCTAGACAGGTGACCTTACTGTGGAGTATCTTATCAGAAGAGATGCGCCTCGGCTTAAGCTGAAATATCTCTTATAAAATATGCACCGTATTTTTTGCCCTATAGGATGCACCTTTTCCCCTCCAAAAATGAAGGGGAAATGTGTGTGCGTCCTATGGGGCGAATGCAAGCTTTCGCTGAAGCCTGGAGAGTGAGAGGGGTCGGTGCGCACCGACCCCTCTCGCTCTCCAGGCTTCAGGAAGCTATCCGCAAGCCTTGGGAGCTTACGGGAGTTCCTGCCGGGCTCCAAAGGCTTGCGGACAGCAGTCTGCAGCCCGAAACGTGGGGAGCGCAGCGGAGCGCACCCCGGGCTTCGGGCAGCTCTCCGCAAGCCTTGGGAGCCCGTGGGAGTTCCTGCCGGGCTCCCTAGGCTTGCGGGTAGCACCCTGTTCTGGGGGCTGGGGTCGGGGAAGCTTGGGCTTCCCCCGCCCCAGCCCCGCACCTGGGGGGAATTTTTTTTTCTTTATTCCCCCCCCCCCAAAAAAACCTAGGTGCACCCTATGGGCCGATGCGCCCTATAGGGCGAAAAATACGGTGTATTTTACTTGGCTATCATCATGCATGTGTGTGTCATTTGTCCTGCCAATGGTTCTTGCATTCAAATCAAGCAGGACTGGGGACCTGCAAGCACAGGGCCTAAATGCCACCCCTCCAAGCCTCTCTCTCTCTGGGCCTCTTGCCAGGCCAGGCTTCCTCTCCCCAGGTCTTGCCTCTCAACAGTCTCCTCGAATGCTGTTGCGTGGCTGGAACATCTCCCTGTGCTGTGATCATGCTTTTTCCCTGCCAGGATGGAAAATGGAGATTGGCGTGTGTCCATGCAGAAGCTATTGGCTTTTGTGTGGTCAAATCAAGAGTCGGTTCTGTTGCTCCGCCCACCACTGGCACTTGACACTTGCCCCCCCCCCAAAGGTCACCCAGGAGGGAATGGGCTACTTCCATTCACAGAGGGAACTGGAGGCCAGTGGAGGATTCCACTGGAATCAGAGGTGATGTGGCATTTCCACCAATGTCCCTTGAGCAGGCTTCTGCATGACCTCTTATGCTGTCCCCTAGTCCTCCAGAACAGGGTGTGTGTGTGTGTGTGTGTGTGTGTGTGTACACACACACACACCCACACACCACATATTTTAACATATCAGTTCCAACAGTTATACAACATAACTTCTCATCTTATATAATGTTTTTAGACTTCCATCAACACCTCTGATGATTTTCCGTTCTTTATCACTTATTATGCATTTCTTAATTTCTATATTACATTTAATTATCCTTAACTAATAATTCTCTTCATAGTCTTTCTTGCAATATTTCAAATAATTCACCTTACAAAACTTCTTGCAGTCCTACTAGCATAATCTGTTCATCACAGTTACTTTTCAGATAGTTCATATATTTACTCCAGTCTTCTAAGAATCTCTGATCCTGCAGGTTTTGAATCCTTCCTGTTAATTTATCTAATTCTGCATAGTCCATCAACTTCATCCTCCATTCTTCTTTCGTCAGTAGTTCTTCTTGCTTCCATTTTTGTGCCAATAATATTCTTGCTGCTGTCGTTGCATATAAAAACAACTTACAATCCTTTCTATTAATATCATCTCCTACAATGCCAAGTAAAAATGCTTCTGGTTTCTTAATAAATGTATATTTCAACATCTTTTTCATCTCATTGTATATCATTTCCCAGAAGCTTTTCACTCCAGAACAGGTTTTCTAGGGGCAAAGGACCTACAGGAGGAAAGGGTGATTGGCAAAAGTCATCCCACCCCCTCTTTTTGCCAGCAGGAGCCACTCACAAGATCAGGCTTCCTCATAAACTCAGCCCTCCAGATGTTTTGAGACGACAGTTCCCATCATCCCTGACCACTGATTTTGCTAGCTAGGGATCATGGGAGTTGTAGGCCAAAAACATGGCCAAAAACATGTGAGGAAGCCTGCACAGGATGCTCTGGCCAGTAAATTTGAATCTCAGCCATAATCCAAAGCACTTTGTTTAGTAGTGTCAATAAAGTGTTGCTTTCTCTCATTTGGCTGAAGAAACTTCCCCAGCCCTGACACTGACACACACACACACACACACACACACAGAGTTTGTGGCCCCCATAAAATTACCTCCCAAAACAATGTGGCCCTTGATGGGGTGGGGACGTCACCCACCTATCCACGTAGCTGAAGCGCTTGGAATATTCCTGCCGTGCTGTAAAAATGCTTGATACTGTTTAGTTTTCTTGAGCCAGGGGAAACTGAGATGTTTGGAAAATGGTGGGTATGTCAACCTCTGTCTGCTTCTCCATGTTTGTTTGTTTGTTCATTTTGGTTAGGTTATACAAGGATGGAAGAAAGCCACATACCATAAGATTAACAATCCGGCAGTTTTCCCCTACCAATAAATGGTTTAATCGGGAGAGCCGCCAGTGCCCCATTCCATCGCATGTGGTCCAGAGGATCGGAACAGGTAACTTGCCTTTGTGGGGTGGGAGGGGGGACTTCTCCTTCAAGATGCGTCTTGCGCCACCATTGCATGCTTTTCAATGATTGGTCAAGATACACTCCTTGGAGCTTCGGTTGAGTTGAGCCCCTTCCCTCCTTGCTGGGTTGCTTTTCTGTTCTGCCTGGTTTGGTTTTGTAACCAGTTAGTTTTGTGGCTTTATTTTCTGAGGTTTATTATGATTTTGTGCTTGCTGCAGTTGCGAGATTTTTGTATCCTGACCTGGGACTGTTCCATTAAGGCTTTTAAGTGCAAATAACCAATCAGAAGAATTGTGTCCAGCGAAATTGTACTTCGAGTAGACTCATTAAAATTAATGGAGCTAGGTTAGTTGGGCCCATTAATTTATATGGGTCTTCTGTGAGTAGCGCTAACACTGGGTACATTTCCAAACAACTGAGGTGCAGAGGCTCATCACACTAGCCATAGCAATTCCTCCAAGGAAGGCAGAAAACTGCCTGCATCTTGATCCATTACATAATGCCTCCCTACACACCCACACAGGCACCAGCACATAGCACAATACCCTGTTTACCAGTATTAGCTGACAGTGAGCTGGAAAAGGGTGGTGTAGTGGTTCACATGTTGGCCTTGCACTGGGGAGAGCAGTGTACGTGACCCAGATCAACATTCATTTTGCATTTCATTCTAATCAAGCACTATTATGCAATGAAGTGCGGTCATTTAAACCACTTGAGGAACCCCAACTAAGGAGAAAAGCATCCAGTCTCCCTACAGCAAAGAGCAGCAATTACCTAGGCATGACAATGTGTTAGGATTGCAGTCATGATGTTTCTTTGGGAGTAAGTTCAGTATCTTCTTCATCCCAGGCCTACTGGTAGCAACCATTTTTTATCTACCTTGTCTCTTTGTTCCTAGCACCCTTCCCTCCCTCCCTCCATCATAACATACAGACTCTCCCGGCTGTAAAGACTGCGAAGTATCTTCAGAGTCTCCTCTGAGCCAGTGTGGTGTAGTGGTTAAGAGCAGTTGACTCGTAATCTGGTGAACCGGGTTCGCTTCCCCGCTCCTCCACATGCAGCTGCTGGTTGACCTTGGGCTAGTCACACTTCTTTGAAGTCTCTCAGCCCCACTCACCTCACAGAGTGTTTGTTGTGGGGGAGGAAGGGAAAGGAGAATGTTAGCCGCTTTGAGACTCCTTAGGGTAGTGATAAAGCGGGATATCAAATCCAGACTCTTCTTCTTCTTCTCTTATGAGTCTTTCCTTGCCTCAGTGCCCTGTCTCTTCTCCTTCAGCCTCCCTCCCTGGCTCCTCTGTCTCAGCTCTTTGCACTAGAGATGAGAAAGCATCGCTTGGCCTGTCCCCAAAAGAGATCAAGCCTTCAAGTGTCTGACATCACTGCTTGCAAAGGCCCAAGGTCTTTGGAGACAGCCTGATGCTCCCTGCTCCAAGGTGCCCTCCTCAATTTACTTTGGGGGCAGGGGTAAGGCAGAGATAGCTTTAGGTTCTCCCAGTTGCCACTGAATATACTCTCTTCTGGTGACCAGGAGTGTCCGCAACAAGCTCTGCCTAACCCTTTCCCTACTGAACACCCACCTATCAGTTGCCTTGCATCCAGGCTCCCTATATATTGTTTTCAATTTTTTGCTTCTCTGCATCCTGGGCTTCAGACCACCCCTGTATCCCATCCAAGCAAAGAACTTCCCTGCGCTCATAGAAACCTGGAACTGAGCATTGGGTGCCAGCGTGCCAGCTCTGGCAACGGATATTGGAGGCATCATTGTTACAAGTACCATACATTATAAATTGGCATTAGCCAATCTGGTGTCCTCCACTCTCACGGTCCCTGACCATTTGTTATGCTGGCCAGGGGTGGTGGGAGTCCCAACATCCAGAGGGTACCATGCCGTCTCCCCCAGTATAGATGATCTTTACTGGAATTATAGTGCATATCTTGTTCGGCCCTGTAAAGCGTGTGCAACTTCAGGGTGGGTTTCTCCTGCTTTAATGTTCACATCCAGGTGACTCCAAAGTCAAGACACACCTGGTTGCTCTCCTGATGAAACTGTTTCATAAGATGATAAACGTGCAACTTCCATTTCATCTGACGCTCCTGAACGTCTGCTTCTCCAGCCTCAAGGCCCCTCCTGCTTCCGCCAAGCAGACTATTGGGTTTTATTTAACTCGTTCACCACCCTCTTCCAGCTGCAGCAAAGTCATTCATGTAAGTTCATAACTGTATTTCTTTTTGTAATGAGATATGTTGCCTGCCCTGTCCCAAAGAAATGTTTACTTAAATTCACCCAAAAAAGAGCTGAGCTCCTCACCTATACTTTGTGAATAAGAATCTCATCTAGTACACCAGTTCTGCCTGCTGGTATTGGACGTGTCGCCACCACAAATACAGTATAGGTCAGTGGTGGCCAAGCTGGTGCCCACTGGATTATAACTTCACAATCTCCTGACCATTGGCCATGTTGGCTGGGACTGATGGTAGTTGAATCCAACAGCATATGGAGGGCACCAGGTTGGCTAACCCTGGTCCCTATCAGAATTCTGGCACAGATCTCAACAGCAGTTATATATATATATGAATGAGAGTAACATATGTGTAGAGGAGGCAGACTAGTGAAAATATTTCTGGACTTACTCACAAGAGTACAGTTCAAGGAGCAATTAGAAGAGATTGACAGTCAACTGAATGATGCTTGTTGGGTATCTCAATCTACCTTTGCCAAGCTAATGCTGTCTGCAAATGTTTTGGACTACAACTCCCATCAGCTCTAGCCAGTGTAATGGACTGGTTGGATGCAGAGGAATGGTGGGAGGAACTGGCTGGGGGGCCAGCAACAGGGCTCAGTGAGTTGGGACAGTCTGTAGCAGAGAGAAGTCAAGAATGAGAGGCAGAAGCTGAAGCAGGAGAGTGGAAGGAGGGAAGTCAAGAGGCAGAGATGAGTCAGGCTGGTGAAGTTATAGGTGTCTCCCCCCCTCCCTGCTGTGACAAGCTCCCCTCTCCCCAACTGTCAGGCTTTGGGAACTCCCCCCCCCCCCAGGCTGTAGATAAGCAGGACACAGCAAAGAGAGTCTCTTACCATTTAAAGAGTTTTTAATGATCACAGCAAAAGAACAAAGCATTGATTATCAGAATGAAAGTGCTCCCAATTAAGGTTTCCACCCACTTCCCCCCTAGTCACTTTGCCGCCCTGCAATCTGATCTCACAGCCACCATGCTTTTTGCATAGCCACCTTACCTGCTGGCCTTATGTGGCCTTGGGCTGATAGGCTGGACACTTCCCAGCAAGAGAGAGTCTATTAGCTCTCTCTCTCTTCCAGTTCTTCTCCTCCTAGCTGTCCCCCACTTAGTTCTGCCCAGCTGTTGTGTTCCAAACTATGTCCCTCTGCAAACCACTGTTCCAAATCTATACTGCTCCACTGCTCCTGGGCAGCTTCAGGATCCTGGTCAGGGGGAGGGGGAAGCTCCCACCATTTCTCATCAGAGCAGTACTCCTCAGTACTCCGACACTGACTTGCAGAACCAGGAGAGATGTGAAACAGGAGGAGCAAATACAGACCGCACACAGGTGCAGTCTCTGATTGCTTGCAAGAAGCGCTGGAGAGGGGAAGGTGGGGAGCTTTAGTCATGGCAACTTATTTCATGGATTAGGCCCTACTACAGGGTATGGGCTGCTGTGCTCATTAGGCCCGAAACCCAGCCAAGTCTCTTGAGTATCGTGCTTCGCTAATAAAGAGTTAGCCCCAGCTTTAAACTGTGTTATTTACTGACTAACTCTGCAGCAGCCAGGCTGGGGCTGGTGGAAGCTGTAGTCCGAAATATCTGCTCAGAGCACCAGGTTGGCAAATAATGTTCTTGCACAAAAAATTGTGCCATTTGTGTTGCAGGAAACAGAAGGTATGGGTGCAGGACGAATAACTTCAGGAGATAAGCTGGACTGCTGTGAAGCTTCATCAGAGGTGAGGGATGCTATAAAAAGTCGACTGGAGTCCCCAGACCTCCCGAAAGATACTGGCCTTCTTGAGTTTCCGCTTCATTTGCTTCCTGATGGCATTGACTGCAACGTGTTTAACCAGCTTCCAGCAGACATTAAGGAGGAGATTATTTCTAGCCAAATGAGAGGAGATTCTATAGCATCTCTACAGGAACAAACATTATGGGTCCCAAGGGAAGGAATGATGGCTAAGGCACAAGACCAAACGAGCCATGCGTCTTTGATTTCTGGAGACATCCAACAGGACATAAGCTCTTTGGCATGTGGGGGCATGGCATCCACCAATGACAAGCCACCGCTAGCTGTAAACACTTGTACTCCCAGCTGCCTTCTAGAGACTGGTGAAAATGCCTCAATTGCTGACACTACTGTGCGAGTTAAAAGCTCGCCTCCTATTCCATCTCAGCCTTCTTTTCTGCAGCTTTGCATTCCAGAGGGGCAGAAACACCCAGACAAAGAAGCCAGCAACGAAGGTTGGAAAGATGGTTCAAAACTTGTCCTCCCTCCCAGTATTGATCCCCAAACCTTTTCCGAGTTGCCTACAGAGATGCAGAAGGAACTGTTGGTGGAGTGGAAAAGCCAGGAGCCTGCCTCCAAGCTGCCAGCTGGCAAAACTCAAAACAGGCTCAAAAGGGAAAAGAAAGGGCTTCCTTCAGCCCCCCACTCAAACAGTTTATTAAGATATTTTAAACCCAAATGATCACCAAATACACTGGGCTATCAGTGCAGTGTTGAAACTAAAGAAAATCACATGGCTGAATTCTAGGATGGTGCCATTTCTGACAGCAACTGGGGAAGACGGCTTGTTTTGTTTTGTTTTGTTTTGTTTTAGTGCACCCTCAAGTTAAATATATATGTAACCTCCCTGCACATGGACAACTAGCTCTTGTCTAGCTTTCTCCCCGATGTGCTACTTTGCTACATGATAAGGGTTTGCTTCTATAATATGTTGGGAGTGCTCAGAAAATGCAGCTACCCACATGCTACCTGCTATACTGTAATTGGGAAAGAACCTCACCATGTGATTTTGATGATTTGTGCAGGTGAGCTCTAATCCAAAATCCCTTTTCTCTGAAATGTAAATTGCTTAAAACTCTGGAGAAGAGGTACAAGGAAGGGAAGTGGGGGAGGGGGTTGGATTAAAGGAACACCACCAGGAAATATTGCTCCCCCTACTCTCCCTGTCAAGCACATTGTGGTGATGAAGTTTCTGGCCTCTGAAAAGACAGGTGAGAATATGGGATGGGCACGGAAAAGCACGTAACCGGAGACATGAGACAACAGTTGGTGGACCCAGATCCTCTGGTAAGGCAGGGAGATTCAGAAAACGGGGTTTTCCATTTCCATCCTCAGAGTGGGAGTAGTTGACACAAACACAACCAGAATTCTTCGTTCATAAACACAAAGTGTGTTATTAACCATGGAGTAAGAGTCTGAATTCTTATGACAAACATACAACTTCTTCCCACTTATGTGTAGAGCAGGTCTAAATACTGTCAGCTCCCTGGAACTAAGCTTGTGTTCCTTAAAGAACTTGGAAGCTGGGAGAAATTTTACAGGTGCACGTGTTCCTATTTTAACATTTATGCTGTAAAGGCACTCCGTGCATGTGTATTTAGGAGGAAGTGCCATGGTTTTCAAGGGGGCTTACTCTCAGGTAAGTGTGTGTAGCACAGCTGACTTTGTCAATGCAGCCTTCATGCCAAACAGTCATAAGGACCCAAGTAACTCACGCCCATAGTGGTTGTGGTCAATATATGTTGTGTGAATGTATATATGTGTATCCCCAGCATTGAGATCAGGATATAATCTGGGGCTGCTGAGTCTCGCAAGTGGAATTAGCATAACTGCACGCCTCACATCTCTCTCCTAACAAATGTCATCAACCAGGCCTGAAGCCAGACTGAAATGGATCCACATTTCCAGTCTCCTTGAAGCATGCCTGAAGCGGGACAACTGCCATGTTCTCAAGCACATTGCCCAAAAGGGACATTTGCCATTAGGCAACAGTTGTCTAACACTTCTGGGTCCAGAGAGGTCCTCTAAGGAAGAGATGCACCATCACCACCACCTCCTTGAAGGCAGATGGTACCTCCCCCTTCTCCAATGAAGCCTTGGCCACTCTCTGGACCCACCCAGACAGCACCCTACAGCTAGCTATAAGAAGCCAAGGTAGGCATTAGTCAAGGGGGCAGGTGGTCAGCTGCGCTTATCCAAGAAAATTGTCCTCATCCTCAGGCCACAATATGATAAAGTGGTCCAGAAGGAGAAGATGGTGCAGTGGATTCCTCTACTCAGTGTGGACTTGCGCCAACTGTGGCATCCTACTCTGCCTAGATCTGAGTGATTTTGTCCCTAAAGTGCCTTGCAAGGTTGTTACAGCAGACCTCTGAAGGAGTCACAGCAAAGCTCTCTTGGCCAGGTAACAAAAGCCCATTCACCAGTCCAACAACATTTGGAAGACCTCACGCTCATCACCCTTGCCATAACATGAAGATTCACTTAAGGTGATTAAAGGTAGCTATATGTTTTCTTCCCAGTTCTTAATGCAGAGGATGGTTGTTTCCATCACATACTACCTGTGAGCTTCCTTGTGTCTGCCCACTTCTGGAGACCCAACTCTAAATGAGATTGATCTTTGTCTGACCCAACATGGCAACTTCTAAATGGTCCACACTGACCCCCATCGAGTGCACTCTCTCTGAGCCTTTACATTAAACCAAACTTCAGTGACAGTTGTGCACTGCAAATAACCTTCCATCCACTCTCTGGTAGACTTTTATAAGCTGTTTCCCTTCAGTGACTTAATTCCAGTTTTGAAATCCATGATCATGTTCATGATGCTCATTGGCATAACCGAATCTATGACAGAAGGCATTAACTTCCCTCCTAAGTCCACCTGGACAATCGCCACAAACTTGGAGTGCTCTGGGTTGCTGAAAGAGAGGAATTGTTTTTTATCCATTAAGAAATCGGAAATTACACACAGTTCTAGGAATCAAATATGACACTATAACCTGGCAGTAGTCTGTATTACTACTTCATCATTATGTTTGGCACTTATCTCTACTAACCCAAGCAAACGAGACAGTTTTTCTCTCTGAGACAATAACCTCAAAGCATTGCTTTATTAGATTTTGTATGCACCCTGCACCATAAGGTCCCAGGGAGAGTTACAACAATTAAAATATACCCTTCTGAAAACAAACAGTTCTGATTATCAGAAGGTGGGAGGAAAGAAATCACCGTATTTTTTGCACCATAACACTCACTTTTTTCCTCCTAGAAAGTAAGGGGAAATGTCTGTGCGTGTTATGGAGGGAATGCCTACGGGTGGCATGCCTACGGATTTTCCTCCTCTAAAAACTACGTGCGTGTTATGGTCGGGTGCGTGTTATAGAGCGAAAAATACGGTAAACTGTTAACCGTGAGAACTGAACAGTACAAACTCAGCAAGTGATGGGACCCACAGAACAGAACCAAAGAGGGAAAATTCAGAAAAAGCTTCCCTTCGCTATACACTTAAATCATTTTCCTCTGCCTTGAACTCTGGAAATCCTCTGCCAGTGTAGATGGCACTGAACTGGATGGACCAATGCTATTCTAGGCTGCATTAACAGAAGTATGGTGTCCAGATCAAAGGAAGTAATAGTACCGCTCTATTCTGCCTTGGCCAGACCACACCTGAAATTATGTGTCCAATCCTGGGCACTATCATTTAAGAAGGTTGTTGACAAGCTGGAACGTGTGCAGAGGAGGGCAACCAAGATGGTCAAGGGTCTGGAAACTAAGCCTTACGAGGAGTGCTTGAAGGAGCTGGGTATGTTTAGCCTGGAAAGGAGGAGACTGAGAGGAGATATGATAGCCATTTTCAAATATCTTAAGGGCTGTCACATGGAAGATGGAGCAAGCTTGTTTTCTCCTGCCCGGAAGGGAAAGACTCAAACCAATGGCTTCAAGTTACAAGAAAGGAGATTCCAACTGAACAACAGGAAGAACTTTCTGGTGGTAAAAGCTGTTCAACAGTGGAAACAGTCTCCCTTGGGACGTTGTGGACTTTCCTTCCTTGGAGGTTTTTAAGCAGAGGCTGGATGGCCATCTGCCATGGATGTTTTAGCTGAGATTCCTGCAATGCAGGGGGCTGGCCTAGATGAAACTCACGGCCCCTTCCAACTCTTCTAAGATTCTATGCTTCTATGATTTGGTAGGGCATCTTCCTATGCTCCTATTCATGTAACCAAACTACAACTGACGCAATGAAGTTATAAAGAGCTCTTCTGCCTCCCAGCTTGGAAGCCATCATGATGATTTACCCTTCCCTGCAAATAAGCAGGCTGTGAGGACCACTTACCCTGGTATGGGACAGCACGCATAGCCAGAAGGGTAGTTTGTTCCACGCACATACTTTGGAGTTGGAGGAAAGTCTGGGTGGTCTACACTTACAGCTATGGGGGAGAACAAAACAGAATTTAAAACCTGCTCCACCAGCAAGCATGGCGACCCAAACATACGTCCAAGCAACAAATCACCTATTGGCAGTAAGAATAAAAGAGCAACATACTGTGTGTGTATTAATAATAATTTTTTTATTTACAGTGGTACCTCGGGTTAAGTACTTAATTCATTCCAGAGGTCCGTTCTTAACCTGAAACTGTTCTTAACCTGAAGCTCCACTTTAGCTAATGGGGCCTCCTGCTGCCGCCACGCCGCCAGAGCACGATTTCTGTTCTCATCCTGAAGCAAAGTTCTTAACCTGAAGCACTATTTTTGGGTTAGCGGAGTTTGTAACCTGAAGCGTATGTAACCTGAAGTGTATGTAACCCGAGGTACCACTGTATACCCCGCCCTTCCCGGTTCAGGAAACCGGGCTCAGGGCGGATAGCAACAAATTTAAAACGCTTAATTGATGCAACGAAAAGCAGCATAATATACAGTGAATAACAATAAATTCAGAATTCAAAAATAAATTTGGGGGGAAATCCATCCAATAAACATTAGAGCTAGCTGGCTAAATTAGTCCTGTTTGGGCCAGCGAGGAGACCAGGGGAGAATTAGCTGAGGGATCCCAGAGCGGGTAATCTTCATAAAAGGGTAGGGAGAGGGAAGGAAGGGGAATAAAAGATCAGGCTAAATTCAAATGGAAAGCCAGGCGGAATAGCTCTGTCTTACAGGCCCTGCGGAAGGAAGTTAAATTGCATGAAAATAACATGCAAAGTGTGTAAGGGCAAAAATACTTTAAAAAGAATATATTAGGAGAAATTCACATTAAAATGTTGATATATTTTCATTAGCACTTTTTTTCCCTAAGGAGCAAAATGAGGTGAGGAGTGTGGGGAACTGGACATAAGATCGGAAATATGAGAAACAGGATTTGTCCATCCCTACTTCAAGGGATATAGGTATAGTTCTCTAGGAAAATAATATGGGGTTTTTAGGGGTAGGAGGATAACAGAGCTATTTGTTTTCTAAGTTAGTATTTATTACAGTTCTATTCTTCCAGAGAGCTTAAGACACTTCATATGGAGGTTAGCCCACTGGCTTAAGAGCCAACTCCTAGGGACTGAGGTCTCTTTGGTCAAATGAATAAAATAAAATATTGTGATGACTGACATATAAGCTATGGGGCAAGGATAACTGTGACTTTAAAGATGAATGGGAACCCTTTACAAAGTATCTGAAGACGCAACAAAGTGAACTGGACTCCTTGGCAGGTTTTGAATAAACATTCACAAACTTTTTTATTGATAATAATCAGCTAAATAGTTTGAGGATCTATGCAACTTTGTAACATGCAGAAAACAGCAGTCTCAGAGAAACCAAAGACTGAAACTGAGGGAAGTCGGGTTTTTGTGTGGGAGGGTGGGGGGAGGGAGGAAAAATTGGGGGAGGGAACAAGGATGATATGTTTTTGGATAATATGTCTTGTTTTAATTTTGAATAAAAAAAACTTTTTAAAAAATTGTGATTATGTGGGGTGGAGTTTACCTGCCCCCCCATATTTTATTCAAGTTGGTACCCCTGCCCACTAGTGTATTCTACTGAGGGGAATCACCAGGTTCTAAACTGGTTATGTGTGAAATCCATTTCTTAACCCCTTCCCAGCAAGCAATATTACTTACAGTTTGTTGTCAATAAATCTCCATCATATGCCTTAACATGCAGCAAGTAGACAAAGTCCCTTGGCGTAACCAGCCCCAAGCCGTAACTGTGTGTAATACTTTGGTAAACGAAAGTGTCCTGTAGCAAATATAAAACAAACAAATTGTTAAAGAATTGGCCCCAAACTTCCTTGGCTCCATCAGGGTAACCTGCCTACCAGAAAAAACAACTTGAAGAGTCTTGATATTGTGCTTCGTCAACCAATTGCTAGGCTTCACCAGCCAAAAGCAAAGATGGCATTTTCAAGCATGCAAGCACTGCTGATGCTCAGCTCAGAGTTCAACATAGAAACACTGCTTTTCGCTGATGTGGCAGAAGGGTGGGTAGAAATCCTTTCAGTAAAATGACTGAGTGTTATGCACTGAAGTTCTCACCCTGGGCCAGCAGGGGGATATTGTAGATAGTTATGCAAATGAAGGATCAAAAGTGACATTCAGTGATTGGATAGTTTTAGAAAGTTGTTACAGTAACGTGGTACTGGAGCTCTATATAAGCAGGCTGACTGAACCCTTCAGTTCAGTTCTGTCCTGGCCTGTGAATAAACAGGAGCTGTTTGAAGAATCGCTGTGTCGTCTGATATGTTCACTCACAACTTAACACTGAGCAGCTAAATAAATTATAGTGGTACTTTGGTTCTCAAACGCCTTGGTACTCAAACAACTTGGAACCCAAACACTACAGCAAGTGTTCCGGTTTACAAACTTTTTTTGGAAGCCGAACGTACTCCGTTTTGAGTACCACACTTCTGCTTTGAGTGTTACACTGACAATTTGAGTGTTACGCTGAGGTCTGTCTGTTTTTGCAGCTCTTTTGTTTTTGTGACTGTGTGGAACCCACTTCAGCCACTGATTGATTGATTGATTGATTGATTGTGTGACTGCAGTACGTTGTTTATTGTTTTCATTTTATGGATCAACGGTCTCATTAGATAGTAAAATTCATGTTGAATTGCTGTTTTAAAAGTCTGGAACCGATAAATCCATTTTGCATTAATTTCCATGGGAAAGGGCGGCTTGGTTTTAGAACGCTTTGGTTTTGGAACGGATTAAGTTTGGGAAGCAAGGTATGGAATGGATGGGGGTGTATGGAATGGATTACTGTATGGAATGGATAGAGATCAAAAACAGGTAACCAACCATATACTATGTGTCCCCAACACTTCCTAAAGACATCCCGTTTCTGCAAACATCAGAGGTCTTACCTTCCTATTCATTTCTACCTTATTTTTTCCTGGCTTTTTTCCTAGCTTTTAAAAGTGTTGCCCCTGCCCCAATCTTTCTAAGTAGTTTCAGAACAATTGGACGGAAGGACACTAATACGTTTGAGGAAAATGGATTAAAACAAGGGGGGGGGGATATTTTGTGCGGGTGGGATGGCTTACAGTACAATCCAGCCTGAAGATCCACCAGGATGAAGGAGTTTGGATTCAGCAGATCTTGGGCTTTCCCAGCTGAGCTGATGATACAGCAGTGTAAGCCTCTCACCCAGGGCTAAGCTAGCATAAATCCCCCCACAAAGGGGAGCGTTATGGGGAAGTGGGGGAGCACAGCAAATAGAGACTTACACCTCTTCCAAACCCTTTTCAGCTCAGTCACATGACCTAGCAACCCGGCGGAACTTAACCAGGGAAAAAAAAGATGGTTCAAGTCAAATTCCTCCAAATCCCTCTTTAACGAAATCTGGAATAGAGGTAACAAATGCTAGCTTTCCATAGTTAGGAAAGCTCTGCCAGGGAAAATAAGTTCCCTCCTTCCCACATGTCTGAGGACAAAGTAATAGGCTATTGCCATGTGTGTAGCATACTAAAGTCAGAAAGGAATTGCTTTCACTAACTTTCCAGAACAGTAGCTATATTGGTATGTTATTTTTGAAGTGTATAGCTTATTTGCTATGTCTTTAAGAAGTTGGCAGGTATGGCCTTACATGCCACTAAGCATTATGGGTTGCATCCTATGAAGTCATCTTGTAAGCACAATAACTTCTGCTTGTGCAATGGGATTCCCTCTTCTCTCGCTGTGTAATAATAATAATAATAAATTTTATTTATACCCCACCCTCCCCAGCCAAGACCAGGATCAGGGCAGCTAACACCAGGTATAAAAACAATTGATTAAAATACAACTTAAAAACAAGATTAAGTACAACATTAAAATGCAGCCTCATTTCAGTAGAAGCTCAAATCAAAAACTTTTTGGGGATGAAAACGTCAAATCTTCACCAAGGCCAACAATCCAGACTGGTCCTACATGGGCCAGAAAAAAGCCAGGGAAGTCCCCAAATAGGAGTTCCATCACAGAAGGAGAAAGGAAAAAGGAAAGAGGGGGAGGGGATCAAGTTGATTCCAAACCAAAGGCCAGGTGGAACAACTCTGTCTTACAGGCGCTGCGGAAAGAAATCAGATCCTGCAGGGCCCTGGTCTCATGAGACAGAGCGTTCCACCAAGCCGGAGCCAGTGTTGAAAAGGCCCTGGCTCTGGTTGAGGCTAATCTGACTTCCTTAGGGCCCGGGACCTCTAGGGTGTTGCTATTTATGGACCTTAAGGTCCTCTGCGGGGCATACCAGGAGAGGCGGTCCCGTAAGTACAAGGGTCCTAGGCCATGAAGAGCTTTAAAGGTCAAAACCAGCACCTTAAATCTGACCCTGTACTCTACCAGGAGCCAGTGCAGCTGAAAAAGCCGTGGGTGAATATGCTCCCATGGCAGAGACCCCGTAAGGAGCCTTGCTGCAGCGCCAATCTGCTCCAGGAGGTTGGCGGGAAACCAGGAATGTATTGAGGAAGGGAGAGGAACTCCTGCCACACAGGTAGAAGTCCTTGCACTAAGGAGACAACTTCTTTAGATGCAACCCCAAATAATGTACAAAGATGTACCTATGAAAATCCAGAGTTTTATACAGCCGCCCAAGGCACAAGACCTGTTTGTCCCACATTTCAGCTCTGCCAGAAAAGCCAAAGTAATGCCTAGGCTAAGGGGGTAAAACCACAAACACACCCCAGAACTTCAAAACCCCATTAACTTATGGAATCACCTGGTCAATTGTATCTACAAGTTTGTACGACTGTACTGCTCTGTCCCACTTGTTGCGGTACTCAGCCCGGAAAATGAAGGGAAAGAGTTTAGGAGCCGGTACTTCCACTAGCGCTTCAGCACGATATCTAGGTTAGATACAGAAACAGAGGTATTTCAGAGGTGTTTGGTTTGTATCGGGAATTGAGGAGCAGTTCTACGCACACAGAAGAATGAGGCAGTAGAACAAAGCAGTATAATTTTAGGCTGATATGCGTGGGGAAGAAAGGAAGGCCGTGTTGCATGAATGAAAAGAGAGAACATCTAAGGCAGCCTTAGCTGGGACTTGTCTCCTGCCTGGCACCCTGGAGAGCTGCTGTCAATCAGTGTGGACAATATTGGGCTAGGTAGACTCGTGGTCTGATTTGATACAAGTTAACTTCCAATGTTTCTGATAATTCATTCATAGAATCGTAGAACTGTAGAGTTGGAAGTGACCACAAATGCCATCTAGTCCAACCCTCTGCAATGCAGGAAGGTCAACTAAATCTTACATGATTTGGAAGCTACCAGCCAGAATGTTCACAGCAGCAGGCTACAGGCAACATGCCATCCGCCTCTGTTGAGAGAGCTACACTGGTTGCAATAAGCCAGTGTTTCCCAACCTTTTTTGGGCAAAGGCACACTTGTTTCATGAAAAAAATCTCGAGGCACACCACCATGCCAGATGGGGAAAGGTCACTTTTTACTTATTCACTTTTTGAATAATAAGAATTATACGTCATGGGGGGGCAGGATATTAGAGATGTTTAGGTGGGGCATGGCCCAAAAAAAGGTTGGGAACCACTGTTCTAGAGCAAGTAAGAAAGCTACCCCAGAGGGGGAAGGGTGGATTGAAAAAGTGGAATGAGGACAAGAGCCTATTCTTGCCAGGCTGCTGCTACACCCACTGGTCTTCCAATTGATCCAAATTGGGTCGCAGTGCCAAGTGCAACCGTGCAAACTATATGGCCAAAGATTTAAGAAGCTGGTCCCCCAAGTGCAATGTGTTTGGGTTCAATGTGGAAAAAGTTGACAGCGGCGGGTCTGCACTTGGAGGGCAGGAGCTCTCCAAGGTTTCCAAGGCAGGGATCGACGCCGGGAACTGATGTGCCTGGGATCCTTTTCGTGCAAAAACACACCTACACTCTGCCCGCTGAATCACGACGCGGAAGCCTCTGTGGTTGTTTGATGTTTGTTCAGCATTTGGCGGTCATTCTGGGGGGTTGGGGGGTATCTGGAAGAGGGGCAGCCCCCCGCCAAGCCCCTCGAGGCCCTGTCTCGGCTGCCCCTCGCCTCCTTCCCACGGCTCCCGGGGCTCCTTCCAGAGAACAGGAAGGCCCGCGACCTGGGGCGTGTGTATCCCCCCCCCAGTCTCGGGCGCCTTCCTCACCCGTTCAGCGGGGGTCCCAGGGGCTCGCAGGCGTCGGTTTCCCCCTCCGGGACGAGGCGCAGGACTCCCGCCAGGTCCGCCCAGCACTCCCAGGAGCAGGCGGCCGACAGGCGGCCGGCGGGCGCAAAGGGGCCTCCAGCGGCGGGAGCTTTTGCAAGGCCAGCTACCGCCGCCAGCCTGCTGCCGCTCGCCATGGCAAGCAGGAAGCCCCCCGGGCTCTGGGCGCCAAGAGGATGCTACGCGGCGGGACCATACGCGGGCAGCGGAGAAGAAGAAGGGCGGCGGGAGAGGGGCAGTTCTCGAGGGGGGAACTCAGCTTCCCAAGATCGCGGGGCTCACCGGACGGTTCTTCCCCGCAGGAACTTCCGCCCTTCCGCAGCTTCAACCGTAGACGTATTAGCATATGATAGGATGAAAGCTGGCCATAGAGAAAAGGCGAAGTTTGGCTGTCCGCAGCCTGGATTCCCGGGTTTCTTTCGACGTTACAGCCCCGTGACGTCAGCGCCACGCAGGCAGCCAGACAGCGAGAGCCCCGCGCTGGGCGGCCTCTCCTCGCCGCCCCCACCCCGCCTCTCGCCGCCCGACTCGCCCGCCTCCCTCCCACGGCACACCAGGCAACGTCTGGCGGCACACTAGTGTGCCGCGGAACACCGGTTGGGAAACACTGCAATAAGCTACCACTCCAGGTTCAAGGCTCTGGGTGTAAATTCACAAAGCCTTAAATAATTTGGGACCTCCGGATTCCTTATGGTCCATCTTGATCGCTGAGATTCCCTGAGGGTCCAGTCAGCCTTTACTAGAGACCATGCCATTAGTATGCAAGGTCTTGCCCTGTGGAACTCCCCGCCACTAAACGCTCGGCAGGAATGATTCCTGCCTACTTTCAGAGGGTCTGTTGAAAACTGTGTCATTCAGACAGTCCTTTGGAACGTGATGTTTTTCTACCCCCAACAACCAGCTTCTACTGATGCTTCTACCAACATTGCTATACTCTTGCATGTTGCATATTGCCTTGCTGTGTCTTTTATGAAAAGTGTGGCTTGTAAATGTTTAAATAAATAATGAAACAAAATTAGTTTTTTTTTTTTAAAAAACCTAAGCTTCCACCTTATAGCATGGCATTACAGCATGGCATTTTGGGATCCATGTGGCATTTAACATGGCAACTGACTGGCATGAAAAATTCAGGAGTTCCTGGGATGGGGGAGTGACTACTGAATCAGTTTTGAGGTCCACAGTATGGACATGTCCATCATTAACAGTTCTGGGAATGGGGAAATCCCTTGTATTGTGATTTTGCCTATTGGTGCTGCTTTTCAGAGTGAGTGCATGGAAGGAAATACACAGGAACCAAAGCCCTGTTTACTTACAGAGTTCCTGGGAAATCTGTTGAAGGTCTTGCCGACACTGACATTTGTTTCTCAGGTTGACAATAAAGGAAAGGAAAAAATAATAATCAAACACCTCTGAAATATCTGTAACTTTAAAAAAAACAACCCAATTTTTAAAAATCTATTGTTTTACTTCTAGATCAAGTTCTAAATACTCTGGTTGCCTGTGAGAAATAAGAGCTGCCTGTAAATTGACCAGGCATCTTGGGAAGTTTCCTTCTTCTTTTTAAAGTTGCAATTATTTATCAGCAGGCTGATAAAAAAAGAAAAACCTGCCATGGGCTAATAACAGTTTGGAGCTTAACAGCAAGAGAGAAATAGCTGAAACGAGATGAACTGCATTGTTCTTACTGAACTTTTTACCACTTTCCATCCCACTGGATCATGGAGGTACGAGAAAATTTTTATGGAGAGGCCCTCCGAAAGTTTCTTATAGTCCATCTATCTGTGAAAATGGCAAAGCAAAGGACAAGTAAGTGTCACAAGGACAGGGGATGGGGATACAGCACGTTTTATTAATTCCACAGAGCACCTTAACTGTGTAGGGTGTGACAGCACTAGAAACATTAGGCTGTTCTATATAGAAATAAAGGGACGTGGGTGGTGCTGTAGGTTAAACCACAGAGCCTAGGACTTGTTGATCAGAAGGTTGGCGGTTTGAATCCCCGTGACAGGGTGAGCTCCCATTGCTTGGTCCCAGCTCCTGTCCACCTAGCAGTTCGAAAGCATGTCAAAGTGCAAGTAGATAAATAGGTACCGCTCCAGCGGGAAGGTAAACGGCGTTTCCATGTGCTGCTCTGGTTCCCCAGAAGCGGCTTCGTCATGCTGGCCACATGACCCAGAAGCTGTACGCCGGCTCCCTCGGCCAATAAAGCGAGATGAGCGCCGCAACCCCAGAGTTGGCCACGACTGGACCTAATGGTCAGGGGTCCCTTTACCTTTTAAGCTACTGAGGGTAATGGGGCCCTTTATATGTTCAGCTGTCCTTTGTCAACAACAAATTGTCGCTGTTTTTGTGTGTGTTGAATATATGCTATATGGTAATTGATGGACCTAATAGGTATGTAGGTTTTATCTTATTTGTTTTTTATCTTATATTTTGGAAATGTACATCCAGGTGCTTTTTTCCCCTTTAATCTTTTTTGGGGGCCCCAAGAGAGTGGGGCCCTAAGTTATAGCTTGTTTAGCTTTATACAGTACGTAAATCCAGCACTGCCAGTATGGGACAGCTGCATTTTCCTGCATTGATTCTCAGGGTCCCTTCTATTGAATCTATGAATCGCTTCAAGTTCCTCCTACACGCTAATTCCCATCGCTTTCCCGGCTTCAAGAAGGCGGCTCGCCTCTTGGAGGCGTGTGTAGATGCTGCTGCAACAGAGCCGCACCGAGCGCTCACCTGGGTCTTGTCGCTCGCATCCCTTCCAGACTCCTCCTTCCCGGCTGCAACTCGCGTTTCTCCTCGGTGGGGGGCGGTGTGGCTCAGCAGCATTGTGATGCGTTCGCCCGCGGGGCGTGCCGGGAGTTGTGGTTCGCAGGGGCGCTTGCTCTCCGAACGCCGGGAAGCCTCACTGGCATGCGCGGTGGCGCCCGGCCTCAGCGATGGAGCATGCGCAGTGGAGCGCTAACGGTGCCATTTTGGGAAGAAGCGGCATTTTCCCCCCGTTTCAAACGTTTTGCGGGCGGGAGGAGGAGGCGCCGACCGAAGCGGGTAAGCGGCTCTCTCCCTCGGGGCGAAGAGGGTGGGGAGTCGCCAGACACGCGTTATTGCCCGGCGGCGGGTTCACACGCGGTGAGGCGACGCGCGACGGTCCGCGGAAACACGCGTGTCGCGGGTTCAGACGTGCGCGCCCGCATCTTGCGCCCCTCGCGCGAGAAGCGTCCGCTTTCGACCCTCTGAGGAGGATTGAGGGAGATTTCGGGGTGATGGATGTGGGTTCCGAATCCGTACTAGGGCTAGGCCAAAATTTAGCCTCTAGCCTACCTCACAGGGCTGTTGTGAGGGTGACATTGGGAGGAGAACCACGTGCACCATCCCGAGCTCCTTGGGAGATAAAGGCAGCACGTATATAAATGAAATAAAATAGGTAAAATAAGCAGTTATTGGGAAAAAGTAAAAATGTAACAAATAAAATAGTTGCATACAATAAGTACTGTAAAATAAATTATTATTATTATTATTATTATTATTATTATTATTATTATTATTATTAATTGAATTTATATACCACCCTATACCTTGGGGTCTCAGGGCAGTTCACAGAGTAAAATCGATATAAAACCACAAAATACATAATAAAAATAAAAACAACCCAATAGCCCCCCCTTCCACACACACACACACACACAAAAACACATTTTAAAAGGGCATAGGGATGTAAATCAGATCAGCCAAAGGCCTGGTTAAAAGGGAACGTTTTCGCCTGGCGCTTAAAGGTGTGTAATGAAAATAAGTAAAATAAACAGTTATTGGGGGGAAAAGACAGAATGTAATAAATAAAATAGTTATTGGAATTATATGATAGATAAAATAAAATAAATAGTTATTGGGAAATTCTTATAAGAAGCAGTCAAGCTTCTTGTGACACATTAAGGAAGACCTGATTCAGTCCAGCCCATGCCTGCTTTTATTTGTGTTTTTACATACAGTTCAAAAAGAATAAGAATAAAAGGAGAAAAATTTAAACCACGGTAAACCAAGGGGACACAACAGAAAGCGCCTAAGGGCTTCCCTTCCTCTCCTTCTCTGGCTTCTTCTCTTTTCCCTCCCTTCTGCATACAGTGGTACCTCGGTTTACGAACTTATTCTGTTCCAGAAGTCTGTTCTTAAACCAAAGCGTTCTTAAACCAAGGCATGCATTCAATTTACAAATGGAACACCAAGGCATGCTTTCAATTTACAAATGGAACACACTCAACAGGAAGCAGAACATGTTCCGCTTCCAAAGCAAAGTTCACAAACCAAAACACCTACTTCCGGGTTTGCCCAATCCAAGTTGTTCATAAACTAAGTTGTTCTTAAATCAAGGTACCACTATATTCCGAGTTGCTTCCAGGTGGGAGGATGGATAGGACCGCAGCCATAAAGTGGTGAACTTTGGTTGGATTCCGGCTGCTTGTAGTTACCTGGGAGCAAGTAAAACTTCAGCATAGGTGTGCCTGGGGTTTTGCTGCTGCTGCCTTAGCAGGAGAACCTGCTTGAATAGCATGTCACTCACCTGGGAGGATTAGAATGGATTTGATATTTGTGTGCTGCTTCTCCAACAACAAACATTGAATTCAGAGTGCCCGTCTCGTAAGAATCCAAAACATGTTTTCAGCGTCTGTTTGTCTCGGGAGACAATGGAGGAGTGTGCCTTTGCAGGTGAGGTCAAGCTTGCAGCATCTGTTGTGTCTGTAATGACCGATACAGGAAAGTCATGATTTGCTGCAGCTGGGGCAGATGAAAGTACCGTATTTTTCGCTCTATAACACGCACCCGACCATAACACGCACGTAGTTTTTAGAGGAGGAAAATCCGTAGGCATGCCACCCGTAGGCATACCCTCCATAACACGCACAGACATTTCCCCTTACTTTTTAGGAGGAAAAAAGTGAGTGTTATGGTGCAAAAAATACGGTATCCTGTTCTGCTGCTGCAGATGCACCATGGTTTTCTTCTCTCTGCACTCGCTGGTCCTCTGGTCACTGCTGTGGATACACAACTTGGCTGTCTGTCTCCAGGCACTACGATCCTGCAAGGGATTCCCACATGGCGGGGTTAATGTTGCCAGCCTTCATGTCACGCTTGCAGACACGCTTTGTAACATAGAGTCGGTCCGCCAACAGGCCTGGCTTCTGAATCCACGACATTTATTAATGCTCAGCGTGGCTGACTCACTGGTTTTCTCACTTGCTGTCATTTTTCAGAAACATGTCTAGCGGTTCCAGGAATCCAATTTGGTGAAATGTGTAATGGCTTGCTTGATTAAAAAAGGCAGCGTCTACTCTCCGGAATCAACTGTTTCTTGTCTTCTGGCAGATTGTAGCCTTCGCAATAGTAGTTGCTCCTTGAAATCCCACAATTCAATTCAGTACAATGACAGGCTCTATAGGTCTGCATCTCAAGCATTGGAGGCCTATATTGAAGATTTCGATCTCAGCCTTGCGTCGCCAGAAGTAAGACCTGGAAAAATCTGCATTACACAGAGTACTCGTAAAGACCTAAGGTCCTCGGAGAACAGTTTCAAGCACAAATATGGTATGTGAGTGTTATTCCATTTGTGACAGGAAAAACCTTGGCCCCTGTTAAGGGGTCGCTGGAGAGTGGCAGATGATGCACATTTTTTATTGCTTAGCTTACCTAATTTTGATCTTATTTGCATTTCCTATCTTGTGATGCTTAGGCGGCTTCCAGTGAGAGATAAGTGGCAAGTTTGTATATAGAATTAAAGTGAAATATAACACTCCACAAATGAGAAACATTGTAATAACATTAATAACTTTATAACATTGCTTAAGAAAGGGGTCATATTTCTGTTACAGCAGCTACAAGTCATTTCTTTTGTACGTTCATGTTAGATGATATGAATAATGTAGCAGATGATATAACTAGTTAAGACTAACTTTAAGTGTTTTGGTTTAAGCAATGGATGTATTTTTATACTGATTTTCATACAATTATTGCCTTTTAAAGTGGCTGTCATCAGTAATACAAGAGAGGGGCTGTCATCATTAGACTTACAAGCTAAAAAGAGAGAGTAGATGGAAAAGGTAGAAGAGGGTGCTCAGTTCTTCAAGGGTAGAACAAAGTGGGCATTTATATCCAGGACAGGTTTATTTTCCCTTGCTGGTGCTCTGACTTGTTGGTCAGATTGTACTCTTGTTTCTGCAATTCAAGAGCAACGTGCTTTCAGGCAAGGAGAAGGAAGCAAGCTCTTTGCAGCTGCTCCTTCTGTGGTGATGGATGGGACCAGATTGGTCTCTCGCTTGCCTTGATATTATACCGGGGAGGCAGCCTCCCAGTGCTCCTCAGCCACATTGCTGGAGGCAGAAGCCAGTGTTTTCTTCCCTTCTGCTCTACAGTCCCAGGACAGCTATCAGCTGGATTTGTATGATCTTTCAGGTGGGAGAGGGAGAAGTGACAACACAGAACTTAGAATTGTAGCCAGAAAGTTTCATGCATGTGGCTTTTAGTTAATGTTAGTGAAGAACTGATCATACAAACTGAACAGTTTTGTTGCACATGAGTGATATGTCTGATTAAGCATTTTCATAGGAAGTGGCTGTTTCTATGAGCAAAGATACCTGGATTTCCTGCATGCACCCCTCAAAGAAGCAGCCGTTCCAACTTCCGTGAGAATTTTAATGGACATTATGTTACTCTTTCAATTAGATCACTCTTGTGTTCAGTTATTAGCACTATCCTGTACAGCACATGTCTTCTCATAACCATTTCCCATAGAGTTCATTGAGCAACCTTAATATATTTCTAGTAAAACTGCACCTTTCTAACATCTTTTTAGCAGGGATGTGGATGGTGCTGTGAGTTAAACCACAGAGCCTAGGACTTGCCGATCAGAAGGTCGGCGGTTCGAATCCCTGCGATGGGTTGAGCTCCCATTGCTCGGTCCCTGCTCCTGCCAACCTAGCAGTTCGAAAGCACGTCGAAGTGCAAGTAGATAAATGGGTACCACTCCGGCAGGAAGGTAAACGCCATTTCCGTGCGCTGCTCTGGTTCGCCAGAAGCGGCTTAGTCATGCTGGCCACATGACCCGGAAGTTGTACGCTGGCTCCCTCGGCCAATAAAGCGAGATGAGCGCCGTCCCTTTACTTTACCTAACATCTTTTAAATGTTGCTGGTTTTGTTTTGTTTTTTACAGTTTTTTTAATGTGACACCTCTCTCTCTCTCTCTCTCTCTCTCTCTAATTTCTTGTTTTTCAGCTTTGGAGAAATTTGAGCAGCAAGCCATATTAGGGTCAGTTGTGCCCCATCTGAGGAGAAAAAATGTCTATGATACAGATATGCTTAGTCTCACTACTGATGATCTTCTAGCATTCCCTGCAGATGGTTCCTTACCTTTTATCCATGCTGCTGCCTTAAGACCTGTGCCTCAAAGTATCAACCAGAACAGGAAGTTGTTAACAGCATCTGCTTCCTGTGCTCATCAGGCTTCATCCTTTGGCAATGAAAAAGTATCGAATTTTCCTGAAAATCCAGGTTCCCCTTCATATCAGCACTCTAGCAGAAATGTGAACGCACAACACAGATTTCACAGATATGACTCTGGGCATTCTGTGAAGGACCACCACATGGAAGAAGACAACTCAGAGTCTGTATTTCATAAGAACTATCCAAGGTGGCTTACAAGCCAGAAATCTGACTTAAGTGTTTCAGGGATAAGCAGCATTCCCAGTTTCAAGTATCCAGTCTGGCTGAAGAGTCATAATCTCTTGCCGGAGTCAAGCAATGAAAGTTCTACCTGGGCACCAGGTGGAGAGGACGGTACCACATTTTTGGAAAATAACAAGACACTGATGAGGAGTCAAAATGATGTGGAAAGGTCAAACCATCCTGGACGTTCTGGACATAACGATTTGTTGGACCAACAACATGAGCATGAAGTTCAGAGAAACTGCCACTATGATGTTCCAAGTGCCTATTTCACACCTCAGGGCTTAAAACACAGGCATTCATTTACAGGTAACTCACAGGTGCACTTCATTTGGTGGTCAACAAGTTTTTGAAGCATGTGGTGATCATGAATCCAGACTGTTTCTTACATGTTTTCGTAGAGAGTAAAACAACTTTCTGCTACCCTTATACCCATTGGCCTGATGCAGAAACAATACAGTGGTACCTCGGGTTACATACTCTTCAAGTTACATACGCTTCAGGTTACAGATTCCGCTAACCCAGAACCCTTGGTACCTTGGGTTAAGAACTTTGCTTCAGGATGAGAACAGAAATCGTGCTCTGGCGGTGCAGCAGCAGCAGGAGGCCCCACTAGCTAAAGTGGTGCTTCAGGTTAAGAATAGTTTCAGGTTAAGAACGGACCTCCGGAACGAATTAAGTACTTAACCTGAGGTACCACTGTACTTCCCAATTCCTAGCCGTGGTTGGGTGTCAGTAGTGTAAGCTCACATACTCCTCCTGACTTCCATTATAATACCTGAATTAACCACAGTTAGCATATGGTATGGCCTGTGTTTTCATTAACCATAGTTAGCACCAAACCACAGTTTAAAACCATGATTTTAAGTGGATCTCTAAATGGTGGTTTGGACTTACTGTGGTTAGAAATAATCAGAATTTAAAACAGCAGCAGAGATTATGATAGAAACTAATAAAAGCTATGCATTATTTAAAAACTTGGGCAAACTGCATGGTTTTAGCTTGTTTTTCATAATGAAGTATTCTGTAATAAATCCATTTTAATGGAATAGCAATGCTTTTTATGAATGAGTTTCTACTGTTGACTGTTTTATTGTTGGGAGTACTTTTAATCTTATTTGATCTATAAGTTTTATCTGTAAGCTGCCCAGAGTTTGATTTTTATCACAGAAAGCATGATACAGTGTAAGTCAGCAAGAGAAACGTTGCAAATTCTGACATGCCATTCTGAAATTGGAGGAGCAGCCAGTATTTTCTAATTGGCTATGGCTAGACTCACTTACTTTGTCAATTAGATGGGTCAGTCTAATTGAAAAAGGCCTCTTAAGTATATTCATAACACCATTCCGGGTCTTGAGGTCTGTGACATTTTTGTGCCACTGTCAAATGCATACAAGAACAGCAGCCATTCATGACAGCAGTAATTAGTATGGCTGCTGTTGCCAGTGATCACTGTTCTTATCTTCTATACATTTGACCTAAGATAAGAACAGTGACCATTCATAACAGCAGTCTCACTAATTACTGATGTTATGAATGGACACGGTCCTGATCTTGTATACATTTGTCCTTTGCATAACTGTCAAAGGCCTACTGGATTCCACTTATTTCATGGCCTTTGGTCCTGCTGTTTACATTTTCTCTCTCTTACCCAGTGTTTGTCTCTGTCTGCCAAATGAGGATAACATTTCACACACGCTTAACCCTGCTTCCTTGTAAGCCCCATTTAAATCAATATGACTTACTCCTGAAGAGACATAGTTATGAATGGACTGTGCCCTTACTTTAACGCAGTATACTTCTTTTTATTGTAGCAGATCTTCTCAACACAAAACTGTTATAACTTTAGATACGCGTGTTTCTTTTGATTAACATGCAGTACAGTCATACCTTGGTTGACGAACAGAATCTGTTCTGGAAGTCCGTTCGACTTCCAAAACGTTCACAAACCAAGGTGCAGCTTCCGATTGGCTGATTGGCCCCAGAAACAATGCCAACAGACGAAATGGATATTCGGGTTCCAAAGAAAGCTCACAAACCGGAACACTCACTTCTTGGTTTGCGGCGTTTGGGAGCCAAAACGTTTGACTTGCAAGGCATTCGTCAACCAAGGTACGACTGTATACACAAGATGTGAATTCAAGGTGACTTGCGTTTAATTGTTATTTTCAATAAATGATTTCAGATGAGGGTACTGATCTAATACTTCAGAAGACAAGAGGGATTCAGGAGACTTCTGCTGACGAATTAACCAATGCGCTGAAAAATGATGGCAGCCCTTGTACAGTGGATATGTTAGAAGCCGAAAGATCATGGGATAATGTTCCTATTGGTTTGTGAGTAAACAAGACATACACATAGCTTTGTTATGAAAGCATAGCAGGGATATATCAGTTTAACATTCAAGAGTATGGTTACTGCACCATCTTAGTTTGTACAGCAGACTTCCAACCGGCCTGAGCATGAGCAGTACATAGGAACAGTCTTCTGCAATGAACTCCTGGTATTTTTCAGAGAAATTAATAAGCGCTGGATCAGGCTAGTGGCCCATCTAACCTGACATCCAGTTTCCCACAGTGACTAAATGCCTACAGAAAGCCCATATTCAGACCAGTGTTAAAAGCTGATCGCCAAATGGAACCTTAAACCTGGGTTATGGTAGCCACAATGGAATGTCTAGGTGCCTTTTCTGCTGTGATTTTTTTATTTTTAAGTATTATTAATTTCATTTCTAAACCACTTTTTATTTTAAAGGGGGGAAAATCTCAAAGCTGCTTACAACACATTAAAACAAAACAATCCAGAATAAAATAAACTCAAGCTTCAAGGAAAATATTCCAGATCCTTCTCTAAGTAACATTTTGCTTTCCTCATATTTATTTACCTATTTAATTTATAGAGCTGCCCCATAGCAGAAGTATTCTAGGAAGCCAGTGGTTAGAGTGTTACACTAGGACCTGGGAGAGCAGAGTTCAAATCCTCACTCAGTCATGAAGCTCACTGGATGACCGTGAGCCAGTCTCTGAACCTCGTTGTAGGGACTAACTGAGAAGGGAGGTGAACCATGTACTCCTTGGAGGAAAAGGTGGGATATAAATGCAATAAATAGCTCTTCTTACCTGCTTAAGCAAGCTGGAGGGCTAGCCAAATGGAGATTGGCACCCTGGCATCCAGAGATTTCCATGTGGTTGCAATTGGACCCACGCTAGTTGCAAAATGTGCCTGGAGCCTGGGGGATTTCTAACACTGATTCAGACACTTAACTGCCTCAGACACTGGAGATAGTAAAAAGGTGTCATGACTAGTTGCCATTGGTAGACATAACCTTCATGAATTTGTCTGTTGCCGTCGAGGTTAGTGGCAATCTTGATATCCTGTGGAAGCAAATTCCATAAATTAATGATGCAATGTGTGAAGAAGTAATGTTTCCTTTTGTTCATCCTCAGTCTCCCATCATTCAGTTTTCTCATATGACCCTGGATTCTAGTACAGTTGTACCTTGGAAGTCGAACGGAATCCGTTCCGGAAGTCCATTCGACTTCCAAAACATTCGGAAATCAAACCGCAGCTTCTGATTGGCTGCAGGAAGCTCCTGCAGCCAATCGGAAACCTCAGAAGCCTCATCAGATGTTCGGCTTCCCCAAAAAAGTTTGAAAACCAGAACACTCACTTCCTGGTTTTGATCATTTGGGAGCCGAAACGTACCAAGGTACAACTGTACTAAAGAGGGCTGCTGAGTTATTGCTATGGGAACCTGGCTAATTGCAAGTGGCACTGCTTTCCTTTCTGCCAGCTGGCATGATGCCCATGATCTGGTTCTGATGGGTTAGGATTCTAGTTGGCATGGTCTATATTTTCAATTACTCTTAGCCACACTTTTGAAAGTGTTAGAAGGACACCAGCCATGTTTCTGGCTTATGCCTCTTGAGAGGGAACTGTGGTCAGGATGTTCAAGGATTGGTTTGAAATAAATGAAGAAAAGGGAAGTTGCACTTGCAGTATGCTTGAGAATTTCCAGAGAGCTGCTTATAAAGGAATAATAATAATACTTTTATTGTCAACCTGTGTACAATGAAATTAAACCAACCTCACCCGCCCCCAAACACTCAATTGCTTATCGAACAATACACCACCTTGCAAGTCAATTTTGCTGTGTTATTTTTCATTCAACAGCCTAACAGCCCACGGATAGAAGCCTGTTGGTACAGCTGATTATACTTCTATATCTCCTGCCCGAGGGTAGAAGATTAAAGAGGTGGTGGCCGGGGTGTGAGTCATCCCTGAGAATTTTTCTCGCTATCCTAAGGCAACGATCCCTTGCGATATCATCTAGCGGACTCAAGGGACAGCCCATGATATCATGTGCTGTATTCACCACCCTCTGTAGAGATTTTCTGTCCGTGGCTGTCGAGGCAGCATACCACACTGTGATACAATATGAAAGCACACTTTCTATTGTGGACCGGTAAAAGGAGTTCATCAGTTGTTGTTTAACATTATTCTTTCGCAAGACCCTGAGGAAATTGAGTCTTTGTTGGGCCTTTCTGAGCACCTAAGTTACGTTGATTTTCCAAGTGAGGTCCTCACTAAGGTAAACTCTCAGGAATTTAAATGAGGAGAGTCTCTCCACACAGCCCCCCAAGATAGACAACGGGGCAGGTTCCCCTCTCCCTCTGAAAGTCCATCACCATCTCCTTTGTCTTACTAATATTTAGGTGTAAGTTATTCTCTAAGCATCATGTAGATACTTATTGAACCTCCCCCCTGTACGCTGTTTCATCTCCGCCTGCAATTAGGCCCATTATGGTAGTATCTGCAAGCTTAATAATTACTGTGGATGGAGCAGATGATATGCAGTCATATGTGTACAATGAGTGCAGGTAGGGACTTAGCACACATCCCTGGGGGGTGTCAGTGCTAAGCTTCAGGGAGGTAGATGTAACAGTCCCAAACCTCACTGTTTGTGTCCGATCCCTCAAAAAGTCTTTAATCCAGTCACAGATGGTAGAAGAAAGGTCCAGATCCCTCAGCTTTTTAATAAGAATGTCCGGGAGGATGTTATTAAAAGCTGAGCTATAATCAATAAACAACATTCTATGCTATGGAAAAGCTGTTCTGTTAAGTGTATTTTTTTAAAAAAATCAGCCATTTAACTCTGCTTACAGAAACAGAAACATCACCAAATTATAATAAAAAAATTCCTTCCAGTAGCACCTTAAAGACCAACTAAGTTAGTTCTTGGTATGAGCTTTCGTGTGCATGCATACCAAGAACTAACTTAGTTGGTCTTTAAGGTGCTACTGGAATGAATTTTTTTATTTTGACTATGGCAGACCAACACGGCTACCTATCTACTACTATCACCAAATTATAACACCCACAGAATATTAATGCTCATTGATACCAATGTTGCTATACTATCTGACTTTCAGGACTGTTTTTGACTGAAAAAGTCTCCCACTGGTTTGTATACAGCTATGCTAAAATATTTTTGAGAATAAAAAACTATTTCAGACAAGATATTAAACTCCAGATATCTGTCTACAGGAAAACTCCAGTACCTGTGTGTTGTGAGGAGGAGACCTTTCCGCAAAACTCCAAAGCAGGCATTGTTAATGAATTTTTGGAAGATTGCTTAAAGAACGTTGGGCAGGTATGTTAAAAGTGAAGCTTGAGTGAAGATCATTGTTGGCATCCATCTGTCTCGAGAGACAATGGAGTGTGCCATCCAGGGGTTCTTTATCTTTAACCTATAACATATAGTACTAAAATGGAAAAACAGCCCTCCCAAGCACATTCCTAAAGAAACTTACGAAATCCTTTTAATATAGATCTGGAGCTAAGGTGGAAAATTGCTACTTAGATCACAATCCTGAACTTCACAGGGGAGGATAACTTTTTCAGCTGCTGTATTGAGTTCAATGTCCTTTGATTACAATATATTTCTTCAGTTCCAGGAGGACACATTCTCTGGAGGGAATCATCATGGCCCTGTGGAAGCCTTGAAGCTAATGCTGTTTAATCTTCAAGCAGTTCAGCACAGCTTTAACCAGAACAAAACTGCTGGACAAAAAGAGGAATTGAAGAAAGTAAGTTCTTCCGTTTTGAATGAGACTCCCCTTGCTGTTTAATTATTTTCTATATTTTTACCCCCTCTCTTGAAAAGACTGACTGAAAAATTGAGGCATAACTAAATTCAAAATGACCTGGAAATAAAACCACATGCAGAAATGTTTAGCGTACAAAGCCTCTTAGGCGACTGGTGATTCTGTTTTGATGGAGATGGAGAACTGTAGGGCAAAACTTGATCTGGTAAATGACTGAGAAGGATTGTAAAGAACTTGCCATGCTAAAAATGCTATATACAATGCCATTGCATGTGAGCTTTATTTTATTTTATTTTTAAAAAAGCATACACAAAAACCTACCATTGCGCCTGTAAACATGAACCTGGGGAGTTTAAACAGTGGCCCTTGATGCTACTTGCCTGAGCCAAGCAGCTAGATAATAGAAATATATTACTATAAGTATGTGTATAAGTGCTCATCCTCCTTCACATACACTATTTCATTTATTCTTGGCAACAACTGTTTAAGTAGGCCAGTATTATCGTTATCTTCAGTGGCACTTTACGAAAAATAAGAATCCAAGTATCTGCCCTAAGCGTATACAGTCTAAAATCTGATTCAGAGAAAGGTGTGGAAAGTGTAGCAGGGATAAAATGGGACAAAAAAAACATGTTGTTTCAGTTGCGTATTCTTTACGGAGCACAGAGATTGTGTAAAAGCAGAAAAGTTTGGATTTAATGAGAGATTTGAAGTAAGAGGTGGTTTGTTGTTATGGGTGGGCACTAAGGCACCAAGTGAGTTTATGGCCAAAATAAGTTTTTTTGGGGGGGGGGGGACAAGGGGGGGGCTGTAGGCTGGAGTTTGAAAGCAGCAATTTCTTATCTGAAGATAGCCCAGCGCATTTTGATGAGAGAAGGTCTTCCTGCGTCTTTTAACTGCAGCACCTGTTAAAATAACTCACGCAAAATAAATTGCTGCTTCCAAACATCAGCACCGGCTTACTTCTCAAAATCCAGCTTTTGGCACACCTCCCATTCCTTCTGTAACTGTTAATATTTGCTGCTGAATTGCTGTTGTTGCAGCTTTACAATTAAAAAGGATATGCTATTTTGCACAATGGCTCATATACAGGTTGTTTGCCGCCTCGAGCCACAAATTGTAGGAAAGGCAGGATTAAAGAACCTTGAATGAATACATAAGCCCAAGTACATGTAACCATCTTAAAGCTGTTCCCCTCCCTTCTGTTTTCATTGTTTGTGCTGCTGCTGCCAAGGTGTGATTTGAGCCAGGGACTTCGTGGCTCACAGTGTTAGCAACTACATTTCACCAACACTGCAGCAGGTTTTAAGTAAAAAGATACGAAAAGCCCTGTTGGATCAGGCTCGTGGTCCATCCAGTTCGACAACCTGGTCTCACAGTGGCCAACCAGAAGCCTTTGGGAAGCCCAAAACAACAACAGCAAGGCTGATACTGTATTTTTCTTTTAAAACTTATACCTATTTTTTCTGTGCTGTACCAGTGATAGTATATACTTGTGAGCCCCACTTTCTGAACACATTCTCAGAAAATAGTTCGCTAGGCAAGTGTTTGCATAACAAGCTCATGCTTTCCATTAATTCCTATGGGAGCATTTCTAATCCGTGGTGTCTCTAATTTGCCTCCCTCCCTGATTTCTGCCTAAAACTTCTGCAGCCAATCAGCAAAAGCCAAACAAAGAGAAAAGTGATATGTCTTATCTCACCTGTTCCCTGATTTGTCTGATTTCTCTTCCTCCGTCCATGGTTTCTGCCTAAAATGGGTGCCACCGACCAGCAAAACACAAGAAAGGAAGTGGACAAACTCTGGCTGTTTGCAGTTATCTGAATCAGCCATTTGTGTAGCAACATTTGGGTATAATTATTTGCATTTGGATAACGAGCATTCCAATAGAGGGACCTGTGTTCAGTATATTGCTTGGGATTCTGCTTATATTCTGATAAAACAGTTATGCTTATTTGCTTATTCATAGGAAATTTTTCTCTGTACCTCCCAAGAGAGAAAGAAAGAATGTTCAGACAGAAATGTGTCCTTGAGCGATGCTGCTAAGCAAACCTTGCTTCTTTTTCAGACTTTTTTAGATGAAGATGTGGAATTTAAACTGAATGACTATGATATCATCCCTGTAAAATCACTTCAGAGGTAAGCAGGCTGAGATCCCCAGATCTAAGTCTTGGCCCCAAACCCAATTACACAAATTAGTTCCAAATTAATACAATTTTGTTAAGAGGGCTCCCTTGCACCATTCTTGATGGATCCTTATGATCTAATATTACTGCATGTCATATTCTTATTTATTTCTATTACGTTCCATTTTTCAAAATTATCACATAATTAACAGCTTAATGATTTCTATTTGTGTTACTATATTATTCAACTTCCAAAAAAAGAGCTTCAAGTGAGGAACCATAGCTTTTTCCTTTTCATCCTGTATGTGCCACATTCAAAAGTCATTTGTTAGTCTCTTGGCCTTATATGCCTCTCTGATGTTTTCCATTTTCCTGTGGCATTTGGGGCTATCTCCTTACTCCCACTGCTGTTGTATTCCAGCCTGGTTGGGGCGGAGCTGCAACTTCAAGGTTAAACCCTCTTCTTTCTCCGGCTCAGCTCCTTCCCATAATACTCAAGCAGTTCCAAATCGACCACAGCAGATCCCTCCCTTCCACTGGCAGCAAATTAACAAGTTCTAGACATTCCCCATTTCTTCCTCCTGCTGGGAAGGGAGGGGAAAGGGGGTGCCATTCCTCTTCCAACATCCCAAAAGCCCTCACACTGCTTTCCTTTCACTGCTACTATACCATTTTTCTTTTTTTTTTCTTTTTTTAAAAAAGATTATATCTCAACATCTCTATGATTTCTTTCAGTCTTTTTTTTGGGGGGGGGGGTGTAGGCTCTGACTCCCAGCAGCACCCTTCCAAACAAAGCAACCAGGCCCCCCCTTTACTCCTTTCAAGCCGCACTCAGCTTTACATCTTCTTTTAAATTTCAGTGTGACATCGTACATCAAACCATCCTCACATGTAAAATTCGATATTAGGAGAGGGTTGCCGAATCATAAGTGTAAAAACTTCCATAAAATATAGCAGAGAGCCCCACTCTCCTCCATCCACCTCCAGCATAAGATAGAATCTTCTCCCAATTTCAAACCTCAGTTCCATGCAGCTGATTGTTCGCAGTTATAATGTCCATTTCTTCCGATGCTCACCTATTCTTAATGCCAATTAAAACCCAGTTATAAGGAGAACCTCTGCATCCAGTGGTGATTTGGGGGGTGGTTCGCATTAGGTTGTAAGTGCATAGTACCCATCACCTTCACCTGCCCACGCTGATCTGTGCGGGGGCAATTAAGGGGATGACTGGTTGCCAATACCTCCTGTACTCCGAGAGGCTTATAGGGGATTTTGTAACCCTTCCATCCCCATTTTTCAGCCTGTGCCTCTCTCCGATGTTGAGAGAGCCATCGCCATGGGGCGGGACAGGAACTGGAAGCCTGGTTTGAATGGTTTTCTCTTCCCCACCTGCACCCTCTTCATGAGGAAGGAAAATAAAGGAAAACTGGGCTTCTTCAAGCTTGAGCCTTTGTCACAGCTTTGACAAGCTGCAACAGGGCTGCCTGTTTAGAGAATTATAAAGTTGTGAGCTGGGACTTCCTTTCCATCCATCCATCATCGGCTTTCTTATTTTCTGAATCGTGCTGTGCACTAATTATTTATTTCTGAGCAATACTGTTAAATCTGGGCTGGGTATGGTATAACGTAACAGCTTGAAAGCAAGCTTATCTGAAAGTGTAGCCCACTCATATAGCCTTAACTTACTCCATTGCGGAGTAAAAGAAACACATTGAAGTTTGGGGGCCTCAGCTTAGGTCTATCACGGCCTGCTTATAGGTTTTCTGGAGGCATCTGGCCACCGCCAAAAGCAGGATGCTGGGGTAGACGGATCTTTTGGGCTGATATAGCAGGGATCCTATGCATTAAAAGAGAGCCAGCAGATCACTAAAGCCTTGGTTCAACACATCGTTAATGGGCTGATCTGATGTGCTCTGAGAAACCGAAGGAAGAACAGCCTCGGTCCTGTATACCTGAAGGAGCGTCTCCACCCCCATCGTTCAGCCTGGACACTGAGATCTAGCTCCGAGGGCCTTCTGGCGGTTCCCTCATTGCGAGAAGTGAGGTTACAGGGAACCAGACAGAGGGCCTTCTCAGTAGTGGTGCCCGCCCTGTGAAACGCCCTCCCTTCAGATGTGAAGGAAATAAGCAGCTATTTTATCTTTAAAAGACATCTGAAGGAAGCCCTGTTTAGGGAAGTTTTTAATATTTAATGCTGTATTGTTTTAACACTCGATTGGGAGCCGCCGAGAGTGGCTGGGGAAACTCAGCCAGATGGGCGGGGTATAAATAATAAATTATTATATAACACTACTATGCACAGAGATTGATGCTCATACATCTGTTTTGCTTTGTTTATAGGGCTTTACATCATTTATCTCGACTTAAAGGTCTGGTTGATGACACAAGTGGTGAAGAATAATCAAAAAACAGTTATCAAGACATGAAGCATACATTGTCCTAAATCTGTGAACTGGGGGAAATTCCTAGGGCAGTCTCTTAATCAAGACCTGGACATTCATGGGATAAATACTTCTCAAACTAGAGCGTATGCCTACCACTTCAGCTCAACTGTGTTTTGATGGATGTTCTCTATTGAAAATTTTTTGACTTTTCAAAAACTTGCACAAGCTCATTGAATGGGCTGGTGGCACTGAGTGGAATTTGGGGCTCCCTCTTCTTCTCCACTCCCACAGGCAACTGGCTTCATCCATGCTATACACCATAAGAAGCCTTTGCAAGTCCCCTGTGTTCTGTGCAGCATGAGTTGCTTGGGGAAAGCCAACTCTAAAACCTTGCTTGAATTCTCAGGTTTCACTGTTCTCTAGCACAACAGAGACAAGGACCAAAGGATTAAGTGTCACCCACAGGCTATCAAAGCTAACCTTGGGAACGCAGGAAATCAAGATCATCAAACGAGAACGTCGCAACAGCCTTATTGCAGAAATTGCTTTTTGTTTGTCGATTCACTGTGTTTACACAGGTGGGAGGGTGATCTTCAGAATACAAGCTGCTTTCCTTTCACTTCTAATCATGCTTGGCATCATAGGATTAAATTTCAGCATAGTAAAAAACATACCGGAGGTTTCTAGGATGGCACATTCTGGGAAACCATAATAGTCAAGCTGTGATGTCTCCCGCTTTCTGCCTGGAAGTGCTATGCTATAGGCTTGGGGAACTATGATGAAATCCAGGAGTTTTCATAGAAATGTGTATTACAGCTCTTGTTCTTGAGAATGAGGACAGTTAAAAATGTAAGTTCTCACAGAGTATACCCATATGAAGCGGCTCAAACACCTTTAAAAGTGCCTTTTGCCACATAAGTTGGAATATCATTTGTTGCTCCAAGACTGTTGGAATATTTTTTTAAAAATATATAAAGATTGATGCTGCTGGTGCCAGACACTTGGCTATATTTTCAGCTAATGTTACCATCCCTAATCCTTAGTCTTGAATAAAAAATGTTCAGCCTCTCTTTCAGTGCAACCCTAAGCATGCCTGTTCTGCTGTCTAACTGAGGGTCTACCATAATGAACTTGGTCTGTTGGGCTTGTGGAGTTTAGCCTGTGCTGAAATTTTGATGCCCAAATTTCTAGCTCTTGCTCTCATGAATGAAGGACATTCTTCATCTAACTTTTGAGATACTCGGGTGATGGATACTGTGGGTTCCAGGTTGTGTTTGGGGCTGCAGCCAAGAGGTGCTTCCCAAACAAAAAACGTATGTGCTGTTTCTGGAAACCAGTTTGAGTTGCCTGTTTATAAAGCAAAACAAAAAAAACCCTGCTCTTTGATATTCTGAAGGAGTATATGAATTGTCCTTAAGTTGGATCAGACACCTGAGCATCAGCTGAACAATATTTTGTGTGCTTTTTCAAATTGGGGTGGGCGGGCTTTGAGAAAACAGGACACATCAATAAGATGTTCAACATGCTAAATAAAGGTTTTGTTTATCCACCACCAGGCTTGGTTTAGAAGCCTTCCTGGTATGTTGATTAATGGATCCTTTCTCTGATCGAATAGAGCACTAGGCAAGGGGAGAAGGTTTTTCCACAAAATCTGCAGGGAATATAATTACATGCAGCAAGTTCCTTTTGTCTTAATTTCCATAGCCAGCATATTGATTATATAATTTATATATCCAAAGTATTTTTACCTCGGCCTTCAGCCAGAAAGGTTCATATAGTGATTTACATAAATTCAGCAAAACCCAGACAGTTGCTGCCTCCAGGTTTACTATCTAAAATCCATGATACGAAAGGAAAACGGGATGAGGAGGGCAGAGAAAAACTGGCACTAGTTCTTAAAATTACTTAAAAGTTCTTACAGTGACTAACAGGAATGGAAACTGTTCAAGGTGAGGAGTAGCTGAATGGAGTTGGCCTCTCAGCAGAACTGATAGTGTGGGCTTCACTTTCTATCTCTCCCTCTTCAGCAGCCTGATGGAATGGCTGTTGGCAGCAGAGGGAGCCGGGAACCAGCTGGAGCTAGTTTCTCAGGATAGTCAATGGAGTGCCCCTGCTTCACCTCCCCCTCTGCAATGAATTAAGAATGGAGGCTGTGTCTGAGCAGAAATATTGTTAGTGCTATTCAAATTCTGAATCATTAGGAATTCACGGCAGCAGACATCGTTGTTTTATTTGTGGAAACAATCTTTGTGCCAAATTAACCAAACTACTGGTAACTCATAAAGCAGTGATCCAGTCCACAGGCAGCATAGTGTGAGGTTTCCATGTGACAACAGAAATCTTCTGTCTGGGTTCCTGTCCGCATCATTCCCTACTGCATTTAAAGGCCATTAGTGTCTAGGGACTTTTTTCTTCAGGGTTCCCCCCATCCGGTGGTTCAAATCCCTGTGACAGGGTGAGCTCCTGTTGCTCAGTCCCAGCTCCTGCCAACCTAGCAGTTTGAAAGCATGCCAAAAAGTGCAAGTAGATAAATAGGTACCACTCCGGCGGGAAGGTAAGCAGCATTTCCGTGCGCTGCTCTGGTTTCGGTGTTCCGTTGCGCCAGAAGCTGCTTAGTCACGCTGGCCGCATGATCTGGAAAAACTGCGGACAAACGCCGCAGCCTCGGCCTGTAAAGCAAGATGAGCGCTGCAACCCCAGAGTCGTCTGCGACTGGACTTAACTGTCAGGGATCCTCTACCTTTACCTTTTTTAGTGTCTCGGGACATTTTTCTGCAGGGTTCCCCCCATCCTGTACATGTACTTTCCCATCCATCTCACTTTAAATTAGGGCTGTCAATCAAGTGAAATAATTTTCAGTTGATTGCTTGGCTAAAAGATGGTTACTCAGTTCAGTTTGGTTAACAAATTACCAAATCTTCATTGGTTTGATAGAGCATACAATTTCACAAAAGCTACACGTCCAGTTAGGCTGACGCCAGAATCAAGATAAGCTTGATTTCAGCAAGCATGCCCATGTGTTCAGGAATCAGGATCTTGTGCTCAGCCCACATTCCTGCAGCTGGTCACATGCTGGTTTTGTTAGTGTGGGTTTCAACATCAATGTGTGGACATCCCCAGGGGTGTTTCCTTCAATGTGACCAAAACGGACCAGACCAGTAGCATGGACCCCCTCCTGTGGTAATCGTGGGAAACACCCTTTGCCCCATCAACATAAAATGAGGATTCATGAGCGTCAGTTAAGTTGCATTAGCTACAATGTAAACCAGAAGGAAGAAATGGCTTTGAAACTGTGTAACTGAAACAAACCAGTTCCTAATTTTGGACATGTTTTTATTTGTTATATAGACACACACATTCAAATTAAATAAGCCAGAAGCTTAGAAATGGTGATGTGAATTTTAATCTGCTTTCGTATCTTAAATTTTAAAGTATCCTATTTTCTCCTCCCAATATTTCATTGTTCTCATCTTTTTGTAAACCGCTTTGAGTTTACGATGGTACCGCGGGTTAAGAGCGTAATTCATTCTGGATGTCCGTTCTTAACCTGAAGCTGTTCTTAACCTGAGGTACCACTTTAGCTAATGGGACCTCTGCTGCTGCCACACGATTTCTGTTCTCATCCTGAGTCTGTAACCTGAAGCGTCTGTAACCTGAGGTATATATTTTATTAGATGAATAAATAAAATAGCACCTGAAATCACACAAATTAATCAGGCTTGCTCTCAACTCTTGTGTGTGTGTGTGTGTGTGTGTGTGTACACACACACACACACACACACACACACACTGTTTAGTTGACAGCACAAATTAGGCTCCTGATTTATCAGGACCATAGACTTTCTCACTGGCATATTACATGGCTTGGTTCATATGATGCTGAGGAACTGAATAGTGTTATGACTGAAATAAGAAGTACATTAGTCATGGTGACAGCCTTCCTGGTAAAGAAAGCTTGGTTTAAGAAAGGGGATATCCTGAATTGCAACCTGTTCCTCAAGTTGTCCATTACGGTGTGTATATCCTAAGGAAAACAGATGCTTTCTTCTGCTACTGAAGTTCAGGCCACAAATCCAAGGTAACTTCGGATTTCACTTTTGGTGCATGCAAAATTCTACTTCGCTCACTTGAAATGGATAACTCAGGATTTGAACTGCATGAAGAAACACCTCCAAGTCCCTCAGTCAAAATGGAGAGGAAAAAACAAGAACACCCAGTAAGTTGCTGTTGTGAAATAACGAGAGATCTGATCTGAAGCTATATGCTCAGATCTGGAAACTTGTTACAAAACGTATAGAAATTGTGTAGAAAATCTTGAGAATGTGCTTCCATACTTCATCCAGCACCTCTAGCTATAAACAGGTAAGTATTAGCAGGTTGCCTAGGACTTGAACTGCGTTTTTAAAAAATCTGCTAATAAAAAATGTTTGCTTTTTTTAAAAAAAACCAGCAACATCTGAGTTAAAAACACAGAGTAGGAGATTTTTGTTTTTTAAAATGAGCTCATCAGGCCCAGCAAGAGTAATCCAATGGTAGATTTTTTTCTATGTGCAGTCTAATCTGTAGGCAGCACTTGGAAGTTTGTACCACCCACCAAAAGGTTGATGTTGGCAGCCATGGGTGGAGAACCTGTGGCCCTCAGGATAATACTGGATGCAAACTCATCATCTCTGGTTTTTGACCATGCTGTCTGGGGCTGATGTGCCAATCCAGCTGGCTTCTGTTCATGGAATGGGGGAGTGCCATCTTGTTCTTTGTTTCAGGCTGGCTCTCCCGATGGTAGTTGGCGTCCAACAACTTCTGGATGGTTTGGGGTTCTCACTGTGTTGTAGCCTCTGAGGCAGGCAGAAGAAACAGAATCCATGTTGTCTCTCTGCCTTTTCAGCATTGTCAGAATGGACCATCTTATATGAAGAAAGGAAGCAGTCTTATCCCAAGTCAGACCATTGTGGGGGGTTGCTATCTTTGGGTGCAGAAACAAGAAAAGCCCGGTCATATGATCTGGTACAAATTTGGTACATGCAGAAGGAGGAATGTTGGGGGGATATGTCAGGTCGACTGCTGAGAGCAAAATAAGTAGTGTTTTTATCCTTTAAGTAATCTCTTTCTCCACTACTGATCATTCAGGATAAATAAAAAATTGCAAGGAGATTTATAGCTCTCTTCAGTGTACACTGTGTACAGTTGTCTTATCTGTCCACAAGAAGTGACATGCCCATTTTGTAAATGGCTGCTAGTTATTTCAAAGTGGGGAAAGGATAGAAATTAAAGACCAATGCTCGGAATGAACTAGTTTGGTTCAACAAACTTCACTGAATTAGTTCAAAAATCTCTGAACTACACCTGCAAGTAGTTCCCATAATTGTTGGGTGAATGGAATGAGAAGTTTGTTTTGGGGTAGAACTTTGAATTATTTCAAGTTCATTCTCTTACATTTTTTTAACCCTTAGAGTAGTGGTTTTCAGCCAGTGTGCTGTTGCACCCTGGGGTGCCTTGAATGATGCTCAGGGGTGCAGCAGGCAACACTGTCCTCTGTCCCTCTTTCCTTCCTTCCCTCCTCTGATGCCCTCTCGCGTCTCTGCCTCCCAAAGGCTTGCGCATCCGTTTATTGTAGTAGCCCTGGCTATGAGCTCCACAGTTGAGTGGTGCCCCTGGGAGGCACCTCAGTTTGGGGTGAGGAGGGCGGCAGCTCAGACCAGGGATGGCAGCAGCAGCTGCCTGGAGGACTCCCAAGGAAAAGGGGAGAGGAGAGGAGAGGAGAGGAGAGGAGAGGAGAGGAGAGAAGGAACACTCCACAAGGGAGGGTGTTTCAAAAAGGGTGAGAGGCTGCTAGCTCTACAGGCAAGGGGTGACAAAACAGGCCCACAGAGGTGCCACAGAAATATTGTAATTAGTTAAGGGAGCTGTGGACTCAAAAAGGTTGAAAACCTCTGCCCTAGAGTCTTCAGATCTTTAAGCTTAAATGTCATGATTGTTGGAAAAAAATAATTAAGCAATTCACCATTAACTGATTATTATTCCATATTTATATCCCTCTTTTCCCCTGACAGACTTGAACGACTTATTTATTAATTTGTATCTCAACTCTCCTCCCAAAGGAGCCTTGGGCAGAAAACAACAAGTGATAAAACAACAAGAACACCTTAAAAACTAGAACTTTTTTTTGAAAGAGATAACTTTCCAGGCTCTGTTAAGGAGATTGTTAGGATCAATATTTGCCATGCCTCTAGTTACTGTAGGTCTGTGTGTGGGGCCAGGATGGGCCGCATTATATTTGCTTTGCCCCAGAGAGGCATCAAGAACTGAGCTCATCCGTTTCTGCATAGCCCCATCCTTGAACCTGTCTTTCTCATGCTGGAATGTGACAAAAAGGACAAGCACTTCTGAACTTGGTTTTTAGATATGGCAGTGATAATTGTGTCTGTGTTATGTTGTGCTGAATAATAGTGACTTCCCCAAGGTAACCAGGGTGCTCTGTGCAAAACTACTGCACAATTATGAATTAACTAATATTGATTTGTTAACTTCCTCAGGCATTTTCCTGGATAGCTTAAGCAACTTTGGTTAGGACAATTTTTTGTAAGCAGAAGTAAGGGAAGAAGAGTTGAAAGAGGAAGTTTTCCTGGCTGAGCAGATCAAAACCAGCAAATTATTCTCCACAAACTTCTAAAAAACCCCAGAACCTTTCAGCATTGCAGTAATCAAAGGCAAAAAAACTGCCAGTTGCTACAATGACAATATTAACAAGCTGGGTAACTTTTGAAGTTATCAATTGCTTTTTCTCCTAGTTGGAGCTATTCTGCTTTGAAAATAGCCGGAGCTGAAATAACAACCTAAAGTTCAACTGATGAGGCTTTTACTTGCATGGAAATGCAGTGAGAGAGGAAAGCTGAATTTCTACCAGTCAGGTAGCTAGTAATGGTACAGGTTCCTAGCTACAAAAAAGGTGGCAACCCTAGTGCAACCTGTTGTAAGATAGGTATAAACTGATCGTGTACGCATGTGATAAGATACTAAGCTTGGATGAAAATGGCAAATGATGGGTGATGGGGTATTATGGGAGGTCCCCCCCCCCAGCTCAGGAGCTCCCTTACTCTTTGTCATAGCACAAACCCTACCATTTCCCAGGATTAGGTAAAGGTAAAGGGACCCTTGACCATTAGGTCCAGTTGTGGCCGAATCTGGGGTTGCGGCGCTCATCTCGCTTTATTGGCCGAGGGAGCCGGCATACGGCTTCTGGGTCATGTGGCCAGCATGACTAAGCCACTTCTGGCGAACCAGAGCAGCGCATGGAAATGACTTTTTTTAAAAATGGAGGAGGAGGGCCTTTAGAGACCACGACATACGTAGTCTCTGTAATAGTTGCTTTTAGAACTGACGGGGAGTTGGATGTTCTGTGTATTGCACTAGACAGATAATCCCTTCATGCACACACATATAATTCCTACTCTTTACACATATACACAAACATACTCCCCCACCCCTTCCCCACTGACAACCACCAGAAAAACAGGATTGGAGGCAAGTCCCTGCTGTTTGTACATACACTCAGTGGGAAACCTCAGATTGTGCTGAACCGTGTGGGAAATAGCTCCAAGAGTTAGAAGATACATAGCAGCCAGGCACACGATGTGTTGAGAACCTTATGAAGCGACCAGTAACAGCTAATAGTTCATAGCCAAAGTGATTGTTTCTGACAACTCCAAGATGCGAGTCACGTCTTTAGAGCTTCACCGAATGGCCTCATCTCAAAACTGAATGACCAAGGAGGTCATCTATGTCCCCAACACTGAGAATTTTCAGAATTGATAGTCAACGTTTTTGCTGCCCTGGAGAAGCCTACATGCCACCTTCATGATCCAATTTCGGCCCTACCTGGAGAAGCTAGGGATTGAATCTGGGGTCTTCTGCATGCAAGCCAGTTGCTCTACTATTGAGCTACAGACTTTCTGCATTGTGACGTTACAGTGTTTTATCAGCTTACACAGGCCTGGAGAGGCAATGTTCTCTTTTGCCAGTTCTATAAAAATGGCTACTAATTATTCCTCTTTGTTTCTTTGTTTATCGGGGGAGAAAAAGAGCTGCTGGTCCCTGCTCAACATCTTTCTGGTCTGCCTCTTGGCCTGCGCCATCACCACTGTCTTAGGGGTGCTGGTTTTGTCTCTGGTCTATACCGCCAACACCGGCTTCAAACCAAAATACGATGCCAGCGCAGAAAAGCGTAGAGCTGCTTCCCTGGGAACTTCAAGAGTAACATCTGCCCAGGTGGACCTCAAGTTCCAGTTTCTCCACCAGCTTGCTAAAGCCAAGGTATCATTTGACCATATCCTGTTTTATTTTTATTTGTTTAAGACGTTTATACACTGCTTAATCATTAGTATTTCCAAGCGGCGTACAAGGAACCAGGAGCCACGCAGAGAACAAAAAACGAAAAAGCTGTGCAAAACTTGAACACTGCCTTCAAATAACTGCTGGAGTGGGAAAGTCTTTTTTGTCATGTGCCTGACATTCAGCCAGGAGGGTGCTGTTATGATCTCAATTCAGCGTGTGCTCCACAGGCTTGGGCCCACAACACTAAAAGCCCAGCTGGTATATATTTCACATAAGAGGCTGTGGACTCTCCTTCATTGGAGTGGTTGGATGGTCATCTGTCATGGATGCTTTAGTTGAGATTCCTGCATGACTCTTGGGGGTCCCTTCCAACTCTGTGATTCTATGAATAAGGACCTTAATGATTATTTTGTCCATGGGGTTGCCAAGAAGTAGTGGCCTCCAGCTCCCATCATCCCTCACCAATGTCCATGCTGGCTGAGGCTTTGGGGTCTTGAATTTCAGCAGCAGCTGGAAGACACAAAGTTGGCTAGTGTTGCTCTACTGAGGTCCAGCTTCAAGGGCCTTCTGGCGGTTCCCTCACTGCGAGAGGTGAGGTCACAGGGAACCAGGCAGAGGGCCTTCTCAGTAGTGGCGCCCACCCTGAGGAACACCCTCCCACCAGATGTCAAGGAAATAAACAACTATCTGACTTTTAGAAGACATGTGAAGGCAGCCCTGTTTAGGGAAGTTTTTAATGTTTGATGTTTTATCGTGTTTTTAATATTCTGTTGGGAGCTGCCCAGAGTGACTGGGGAAACCCAGCCAGATGGGTGGGATATAAATAATGAATTATTATTATTATTATTATTAGTAATTATTTTACTGTATAAGGAAAGAAGGAGCCACTTTATGTGTTCCTGGACTGTGGAGGGACATAGCATAAGTACCTGAGCCTGTAACAAGTGTACACTCTTTCACACAAATTCTTGTACATAGCTGGAGGCGGGATGAGCCGCAAATAACTTCACTGGATATTAGACTTTTTATGCAGTGCTTGATGTCCCAAGTATTACCCTTTCCAGAAGCACGAGTTCCCGGGCGGTACCATTCAGTGGTCAAGATTCCGGAAAAACGCCAATGAGTACCAGAACAAGGAAGAGATGGAGTTTGGAAGAAGCATCAATGCTCAGCGCTCCAAGATGACGTTTGGAACTTTGAGGATTAAGAGCAAAGGACTGCGTGCACCACACTGGCATTTCAATGCCAATGAGCATGGCTACCTCTTAAAGGTACTTTTTGGGGTTATCTTAAAATCGTTTTTACCCCACCTTTCTAGTGGAAAGAACCCTTACATAGCTATAGGTTTAGGATGGTAGTTTCGTTTTTATGTCATCTTTGGGTGCCCTCCAAATTTATGGTTTTATATCTCTAAAATTGCATTCTGAAGAGGAGTCTTTTTGCTAAGTTAATGGCCCAAGCCATGTCTGTTAAGTATCTCTTTGCATGACTAAGGAGTAAAGGAGACTAGTTGCCATCGAAGTTACTGGATGTTTCCAGAAGCGGGACAGGCCTCCCTCCTTCCTCTGTTGGAGGTCATGTCATTGGTGGGTTTAAGAGAGAATAGACCAGGGTGAGTCGTATGTGGAGTAAACACAGAGACTTAACTTGCTCTCTGTGCGCTGACTCCAGAGCTATGGCTTTGGGAAACCCACAAGAAAACTAATGGGAAAAGCAAAATCAGTTGGGTTGTTGGTGCTGTGAGCTTGTAATGTATAGGCATGTAAATAAAATCACACATCACAAAGACATTGCCATCTCCGGTGACCTTCATTCAAAGGAAACGAAACCTGAGGTATGGCTGGGGCAACCCAGTCAGATGGGGGTGGCATATAAATAATAAAATTATTGTTATTATGTGTCGGCAACCCTGCAATCTCTCACTGGTCAGGGACTGGGGTGTTGTAGCTGTATAAAATGTAGCCAACAGCAGTGACAGGGTATGGAGGCACCTATCTGGTGAAGGAGGCATGAGGGCTCTGGCAAAGTCCCAGAGCCTTCCCACATCCTTCCCAAAGCTGGGGAAAGCGCTAACTCGGCTTTGGGAAGGAGACAGGAGGAGGAGTCCAGGGTGGCGAATAGATCACCAGTATCCCAGATTAAGAATTCTGATGCAGAAGACTGATTGATACATTTTAATAGTCTATAGTTGCCCCAGCCACTCTGGGTGCCTTCCAACACTCATAAAACATAATAAAACATTGGTGCTTCATTCTTTGCACTGCTCTGATGGCTCATGGTAGTGTTGTAGTGATGGCATTGGATTTCTGCCTTCTTAACTTGATTTGCAAAGACTAGTCCTCTCTCCACCTGTGTTGTTCAGGGCACTGCATGGATTGGGGTTGTCGATGCTGGTGGAAATACCGTAACCACGTACAACGTCACAGCGGGCCAGGTCATTTTCTTCCCTCGAAACACGGTGCATTGGCTCAAGAACGTCGGTACAGAAGACTGTCTGTTCTTGCTGTTCTTCACAACCCATGAAGAGCTTCAAACTCTGGATCTGGATGATACGTTTTTCTTAACACCTGAAGACATAGCAGCAAGGTCACTAAAGGTCTGTACAACATAAACCCCTTAGTGCTAGATCAAAACAAATCTGTGGGGGCGGGGGACTGATTGCTGTTCATTCCTATTCAGCACCAAACTACAGGTTTTCCCAGGGGAAAGTGGTCAGGCAAGCAAATGTGTGGATAAGCCCTGAGTTGTTTCTGTTCCTGATGCTACACTTGAATGCAGCTGTATTGTTAAAATCTTTGTAAGCTGCTTTAAGAGCCAATTGGGGCTATGACATGGGGTATGGGCCCCTCCAGATAGCCTTTTAATTATGCATTTATGATTGTTCATACATACAATGCTATTGGGGTGGTCCACTTTCCATACAAATTGCACCTGCAGAGGTTTTTGGGCAGCCCCCCTCCCGCTTCATTTCCAAGCAGCAAAGTCCATTTCCTACTGAAATTCTGCAACTTTTCTTACCACAAATTGTTCTGGGGTGTGGGTGTTCTTTTTTGGTCCCCTTTTTGTTGTGCTTCAGCCCATCTAGAAAGCAGTTATGTGGCATCCTTGGGGAAGCTTCTCAGAGCGACCAATAAAGCAGAATATGCCCACCACTAATGCACAGGATATTTTAGTTTTTATTTTTTTAAGAAGCCTTTAAAGTATTTCATTTGTTCTTGAAAATTTGGTTCCTACCCCCCTCCCCATCTCTTTTAGGGCTTAAACTGTCAGTTTGCATTTCTTAGTGCAGAAAGTACTGATCTGATGTGATGTGTAGAGATCTTTCCTATTCTACTTAATTCAAGAAGCTTCCGTAAGCTTCTTTGTGTGAAAGAAACAAGCAAACAAGCAAGCAAGCAGAAGGTTCCTGATGTTTGGGTTATTCCTTCAAAGAAGCTGAGTACAGCTGGTTTAAACTGGTTCTGTTATCTCTTTCTGTCAAGGTCATGCTGAATGTGAGGCCAGAAGGAGCCTGGGTCTCACCCTTCCTTCCTTCCTTCCTTCCTTCCTTCCTTCCTTCCTTCCTTCCTTCCTACCTTCCTACCTTCCTTCCTTCCTTCCTTCCTTCCTTCCTTCCTTTCTTTCTTTCTTTCTTTCTTTCTTTCTGGTATTTTGTATGCTTAGTATAGGTTATTGTAAGTTTAAGCTAAGTCTGCTGCAACTGGATTTTTTATAGACAGTGCCAATCCTGAATGTATTGGATTTGTGACCATTATGCTCATTTGCCTTCAGTAGCAGTAAAGCTCTGCTGGATGAAATATTAATTGCCTCTGATCTAGTTTTTGAGAATCCTGCAACGTGTTTAAGTTGTTACTCTGCTAACTGCACATTGGAATCTGCTCTGGATCAGTACTGAGTAGAATTTCAGTGACAAAAACAAACTCCTCTAGCTGGAGCTCCTTTAAGTCACTGCTGCTGAGAAGCTAAATCCAACGTTTGCTGCATGTTTTCTAGCCTCAAGGTGGAGTGGCCTTCATCAGGTCTTTCCAGAAGCAAGCAGAAGACCAAGCCGTCAACCTTCCTCCAAACCTAGCAGAGCTCGTTAAGAATCCCAACTACCAGCAGTCCGAAGACCCGCTTGTGTGGAGGTACTTCTTTGACCTCAAAGGTACTTCAGAGAAAGCTGAGATGGCATTAACAGGGACCTTTGTTTCCAGACAGTTAGCAATGTGGGTCAGGGTCGCTTCAGCAAAGGGAGCAGAGGCAATAGAGGACCAGCCCCACCACCACCTTAGGAACGTTCTCCTGGGCTTCTGATGCAGGAAGGAGCTGGTGGCATCCACTTGCTACCGAAGATATTTCCAGACAATCTCAGAGACCCAGCCAGGGAAGGATTGCCCAAAATCAGGGGCGGAATCTATTTCTGGTTCCACAGTTCGTTCCAGAGCATGGGCAAAGCTGGATACAGAAACTCTGCTGTCTGCGAAACCAAGCAGCTGAGCTTATTCCTATTTAAATGCCCATGGAGGAATCAAATATTCTCTTTTTAAAGCCTTGGGTTTTTAAAGAAACCCTCTTGGGTGGTAAGATTGGCACTCAGGTAGGGTTATCATACATCCGAACATACCCTGAATATTGCAGTCGGAAGCAGTGTCTGGGTGGAAATTGGCAAAAGGTCCAGGAAAATCTGGACGTATGGTAACCCAGTGTTGTTTTTGCTGACTTTCCTTAAAAATAGCTCAAAATGTCAATTTTTATGTGTCCAGGTTTTCACTTTTTGAAAAATGGCAACCCTAACTCAGGACTCTCTTAGTAGTCCCACTACCCTTGGAACTTGGGACGGGGTGGAGGAAGGCTGGGAAAGTCTATTCTCTTTCTTCCTAAGCTATGGAGTTTTGGTATGTCTGGCACTTCTATATCTAGAACATGTGGTCTGCTGCTAAGTGATTGCAAATGTCTCAGAACAGCAAGGATGGCTTAGCGAGCAATTTAAGCTAATAAATATTCTGTGATGATCGCGAACTAGGTCTCCCAAGCTTGTCTTACTGTTGAGGATGCTGTGTTTGTCCTCCATTCAGGATCAACTGAGTTCCGTTTCCCCGGGGGAATAATCCAGTTTGCTCGGTATGTGAAAGATGGAAAAGGCTTGAGTACGAATGAAAGAATTTACAGCGAGTTTCTCCATTCAGTAAGTATTGAAATTAAAAGCGCTGCCTGTTATAGTGGATGAGACCATGGAGATCTGAGTCAAATGTCCCGTTTGGAGAGCAATACAGAAACCCTGCCCATAGCCATCTCTGCATGGTCTCAAACCACCAGCCTTCTGGTTAACAGCCAGTTGCACTGAGCCACCTGAGATCTCTAACGTTGTTGGACTCCAACTCCCATCAGCCCCAGCCAACATGGCCAGTGGTCAGGGATGATGGGAGTTGGAGTCCAACAAGTCTGCAGGGCCTCTGGTTCCCACATCCTGTTTTAATGCTTTGAGACACCCTGTTGTTATTTTGCACAACCTCACATGCTCACGTGCTTTTGTTTGCTCTCCTTGCTCTCAGAAGGAAGATGCTCTTACTTTGGGGACACTCAGGATCTATAGCAATGGTCTACGGCAGCCCCACTTTCATTTCAATGCCAACGAGATGGGATACGTCATCAGTGGGTGTGGACAGGTAGCTATTTAACTTAAACCACTGTGATGTAAACCGTTCTGAGTTTTCCTTGGGTAAGGAATAGGTGCTTAGCTATTGGCAGGAAGCAGAAACTCTCACAATATTGTTTTGACTCCTGCTGAAGACTTTTATTTCACCCTCCCGGTTATATTTTATTAAATTTTTACAAGTTTCACAGTTACACTCTGTGAGGGTTTGATTAGCTGCTTGTGCGTGAAAACGTGCTCCCTCAGAGTTTGTGCGCCCCCACAAACCTCCGTGTGTGACGGAGCTCCTCAGACATGTCTGCTCTAGTCACTAGTAGAGTCCGACAGTGGCTGTCTGCGGAAGCGTTTCCAACAAAGAAGTTCCTTAACGGAAACGCGTCTCCTGGACTCACGGCGTGACAGTTTCCTGCGAGGTATGGGTCTCCCTATGGGAGACTCCGATACCTCCCCACTGTTTTCGCTGGAAGCCTCCCTGAGCCCTCCCTCCTGCTCGCATTCCCTCAGAGACCCACTCCTCCCCCTGCTGGTCCCTGCTTCAGCAGTTGAGTCTCTTTCATCCTGCCTGAGTCCCTCCACCACCTGATGCTCTGATGGCAGTTCCCTGACATCCACCTCCCCTCCAGGGCCCCCCTCACCCCCTCCCAATTCCTCCCCCCTGGGAGGTGAAGGGCTAAAACCCCGAAACGAATCTTCCTCATCTTCTGACGTCTCGAACAATTCTCTCCATCGATCGTCGTCCTGGCCAGCTGAATCCTCCTCCTCTTCAGAATCTGGGAACCCCTCCAACTCCTCTTCCTCGTCGGTGGTGGCAAAGTATTCCCTTCGGAACCTCGCTACAGGCTGAGGTTTACGTGGGAACCTCTGATGAAAAGTCTCTATTAAAACCTCGTCATTGACATCCTCTGCCCTAACCCAGGTGTTTTCCGACTCCGGTTCCCCTTCCCACATTACCAAATACTCTACTTGATCTCCCTTCCACCTGGAATCGAGGATCTCCGCTACATGGTAGCTGTGTTCCTTCTCCTCCATTGCTGGTCCCCTAGTGACCCTCCCCTCACTGTCTCCTCTATACGGTGACAGCAACGACCTGTGAAAAACTGGGTGCAGCTTCATGTGGTTCGGTAACCGGAGCCTGAAAGCCACTGGATTGACCTGCTGTATGACTTCAAACGGACCCAGCCTTTTGGGTCTTAATTTCTTACAACCTCCTTTGAATGGCAACCCTTGGGTTGACAGCCACACCTGGTCCCCCACCCTGATGCTTTCACCTTGCCTTCTGTTTTTGTCTGCTTGCCTCTTATATTCCTCCTTAGCCCTGTTTAAGTTGAGTTGGAGCTGGCGATGGATCGCTTCCATTTCTTCCACGAACTGTTCTGCAGCTGGAACGCTCCAGTTCTCCCCCTCCCCCCCTGGGAAGGCTCTGGGATGGCACCCGTGATTAGCCAAAAAGGGGCTCATCCCCGTGGACACGTTCTCTGCATTGTTGTAGGCAAATTCTGCCAACGCCAGCTTCTCCACCCAATCATTCTCTCTGTCATTAACATAACACCTCAAATATTGTTGGAGAACCCCATTTGCTCTTTCCGCCTGCCCGTTGGTTTCAGGATGACGGGCCGTCGAGAAATTAACCTCTACATGCAGTAAGCTCATGAGCTTCCTCCAGAACCTGGAAGTAAATTGTTTCCCTCGGTCTGAAACCACCCTCAAGGGGGCGCCATGCAACCTAAACACATTCTCTACAAACAATTTGGCGGTTTCTTCTGCTGTAACCGCATGTGAGCAGGCTATGAAGTGGGCCATTTTAGTTAACAGGTCTACTACAACCATGATGGCTGTTTTCCCTCTAGACCTTGGCAGATCAGTCATGAAATCTATTGCCACTGCTTCCCACGGTCTCTCAGGTGTGGGCAGTGGTTCTAATAAACCAGCCGGCGCCTGCCTCTCCCCCTTGGCTCTTTGGCATTGTTCACACCCTCTCACATACTCCCGCACATCTTCCCTGACCTTGGGCCACCAAAATTCCCTGGTAACCAGCCACATGGTTTTGTGTTGCCCAAAGTGCCCTGCTGTGGGGCTATCGTGCAGCTGCTTGAGTACTTTCTCCCTCAATTCCCCTTCAGGTATATATAACGCTCCCTTATAATACAATGCCCCATTTCTCTCCTCAAAACCACCGGGTTTGTCTTCCTCCCCTCTGAGATCCCTGAGTTTCCCCTGGGCGTATGCATCCTGCACCGTACCCTCTACCAATTCCCTTTGCCCCACCAAAGTCGCCCCACACACCCAGCGGTCCTCTGGAATGATATGGGTTTCTTCGGGTGCTCCCTCCCCCTCCAAATATTCAGGCTTGCGTGAGAGAGCGTCCGCCCTAACATTCTCTGGGCCTGGCACATAACAAATCTCAAAGTTAAATTTGGAGAACTCTTGGGCCCATCTCAACTGCCTTTGGTTGAGCACTCGCGCCGTTCTCCAGTACTCTAGATTTTTATGGTCCGTGCACACTTGCACTTTATGTTGTGCACCAACTAGCAGATGCCTCCATCTCCGGAACGCCTCATGAATAGCAAGCAGTTCTCGGTCGTACACCGTGTAGTTCCTCTCGGATTTGTTCAGCTTCCGCGAGAAGAAGGCACACGGACGCCACTCCGACTCCTCCTTCCCCGGCTGCAGAAGAAGCACCGCCCCTATGGCTCTGTCAGATGCGTCTGTTTCAACCCTTAGCTTCTTTCGTAAATCCACATGCAGAAGTTGTTCTTCAGAGGCGAAGGCCCTTTTCAGTTCCTCAAACGCTCGCCCCGCCTCCGCCGTCCATACAAACTTCTTCTTACTGCTGAGACAGTCAGTGATGGGCGCCGTCAGATGGGCGAAGTTGCGGATGAACTTACGATAAAAGTTTCCAAACCCTAGGAACCTCTGCACATCCTTCTTGGTTTTGGGTGTTTTCCATTCCAGCACTGCCTGTACCTTGCCGGGATCCATGGCCAATCCCTTGTCTGACAGGCGGTACCCCAGGAATTCCACCTCCTTGGTATGGAACCGACACTTCTCCAGTTTGACCCACAGCCTGTTGGCTTGCAGTCTGCTCAACACTTCTCTGACGTCTCTCACATGTTGCTCCTCATTCTCAGAATACACCAACACATCATCTAGAAAGGCAACGCAATTCTTGTAGAGCAAAGGGCCCAGCACGTGGTTCATAAAAGATTGAAAACACGCGGAGCCTGCTTGTAATCCAAATGGCATAACGAGGTATTCAAACGCCCCCAAAGGGGTAAACATGGTGGTTTTCCATTCATCCCCTTTCCTTATGCGTATCAGGTTGTACGCCCCCCTTAGATCCAGCTTTGTGAAAATCTTTCCCTTCCTCACCATGGTCAAAATATCATCAATTCTGGGCATAGGGAACGCCACCGGTTCAGTCACTGCATTCAGCCGCCTAAAATCACATACAAGTCTCGGCTTGTCCGCATTTTTTTTGTCCACAAAGAACACTGGGCTCCCCCCTGCTGCTTTGGACTCTCTGATGAAGCCTCTCTTCAGGTTCTTGTCAATGAACCCTCGCAACTCCTGCATTTCCCTGTCTGACATGGCATACAACTTGCCCACGGGAAGCTGTGCTCCAGGGAGTAAATTGATCTGACAATCAAAGGGTCTATGAGGTGGTAGTTGGTCAGCTTCCTTCTCGCTGAACACGTCGCTGAGATCTGCATACTGTGGTGGTACCTTCACCTTTCCCATTACTTCAGTCCCTGCTAGGGTGGCTTGGGCCCCTACTGAACCCTTCTCCCCTTTGCAGTGTTCTAGGCAATGTGCTGAACCAAAGGACACCACTCTTTGATGCCAGCCAACCAGCGGATCATGTAGAGCTAGCCAGCTCATTCCCAAAATAATGGGAGCGCCTCCCAGGGTGGCCACATTAAACGCTATCAGTTCTGTGTGCCTTGCCACCCTCATTATCATTGGGACAGTCTGCAAGCGGACTCCTCCTCCCAACAACTCCCTGCCATCAATCGTGGTCACCTGCAGGGGGTTGCTTAAAGGGATGGTCTGTATCTGGTGTTCAGCAACAAACTCCTTGCTCATAAAATTGCAGGAGCTGCCTGAGTCCAATAGCGCCTTTATTTTTAGGGGGTGCCCATTCTGCAGCTCTAGCGACACTTCAATCACTAGAGCAGGTCGAGGAGCTTCTGGCACGGGCACTTTCACTGCTCTTTGGCCTGGCTGCAGTGCCCCAATTGTGGCAACCAGGCGTTGGCTTTTACCTGCTCCGCTCCCCCTTCTTCTCCCCCCTCAACAGCTCCCACCATCCCTTGCCATTCCTTCCTCTGGGGGCAGACTCGGGCAAAGTGGCCTGGCTGTTGGCAGAGATAGCATTTCCGGGGGCCCTTTCCCTCCTTCTTAGCTCCCTCGCTGGTTTTTGAAAATGCGCGCGCGCGCGCTGTTCCGATTTCCATCGGCTCTGCCGGCGGGAAAGCTGGCTCAGGAATGTCTGGAATGCGGAACTCCTTCCAACGTTCCCCTCTCCCTTCCCGCCTCTCCAAGGCTCTTGCCTCCTGCCGCGCTCCTATGGTCAGCGCAGATTTGGTCAGCTGATCCATAGACTCCGCCCTGGGGCTCCGTGCCAGCTCGTCTTTCACCCCCGAAGAAAGACCTTCTTCAAATAGCATTTGAACGGGTGCCGCCGATAAATCCCAACTCAGTCTGTGAATCAGCATGGTAAACTCAGTCCAATATTCACGGACAGATCGACTCCCCTGCTTACAAGCCATTAGCTGTCTGCGCACCACCCCTTCCTCAATATCGCTGGAAAACATGATATCCATTGCACGAAAGAACTTCATTGTGTCCTTTAGTATGTCATTGTGCGTTGCCATTAGGGGTCGCACCCAGTCTCTAGCCCCTTTCTCAAGATGCCCAATTACAAAAGCAACTCGCGATTCCTCATCAGGGAACTCATCGAACTGCACATTAAGGGCATATTGCATCTCTGTCCTAAAAGCATGGTAGTCCTTGGGGTCCCCCCCAAATTTCTGCACCAATCCTGGTACCTTTCTGGGGAATTGAGTGGCTCTCCCCTTCTTGTCTGCATCCTGAGCCCTTCTCTCCTCCAGCCTCGCCGTCTGCAGGGCCAGTTGAACCTCCAACGCTCGGTATCTATCTTCCAAGCTTGGACCAGCTCCAGCCCCTGCTCCTCCGGTTCCGGTTGGTTCGCTCATGATGCCTTCTCTTGCACAGGCAGCGTACAAAGACTGTCGGACTGCTGTGAGGGTTTGATTAGCTGCTTGTGCGTGAAAACGTGCTCCCTCAGAGTTTGTGCGCCCCCACAAACCTCCGTGTGTGACGGAGCTCCTCAGACATGTCTGCTCTAGTCACTAGTAGAGTCCGACAGTGGCTGTCTGCGGAAGCGTTTCCAACAAAGAAGTTCCTTAACGGAAACGCGTCTCCTGGACTCACGGCGTGACAGTTTCCTGCGAGGTATGGGTCTCCCTATGGGAGACTCCGATACCTCCCCACTGTTTTCGCTGGAAGCCTCCCTGAGCCCTCCCTCCTGCTCGCATTCCCTCAGAGACCCACTCCTCCCCCTGCTGGTCCCTGCTTCAGCAGTTGAGTCTCTTTCATCCTGCCTGAGTCCCTCCACCACCTGATGCTCTGATGGCAGTTCCCTGACACACTCCAATACATAATCAATTTTTCTTTTGTTTTTGTCAGCCTTCCATCCCATTTCCACTGTGTTTTTTTTATTTCTCCCTCTTTGCTGCACCTTGTCTTCTATCTCTTATACCATAGTTATTTTTATTTCAGCAATCCTACCCAGGCATACAGTTTAGTTATGCATTTCCCCCCCAGTTTTGCTGCTTTTTATCTGAGTTTTATCAGTGATTATTTTATGTATATTTGCTTTTTTAAGTTTTGCTGATTTAATCATGTGTTATTGGTGATGTTATTATGTACGTCAGTTACGATTTTTTCTGCTTAAGCAGTTTATAAGCTTTTCTATAAAAGAAAAAGGTTATGAATATTTTCAAAGAAGAAAACATGACTAGGATGATGGGAGTTGTAATCCAATATCTGGTAGGCACCCAGTGATTGTTGCTGGGTTAGGAGAATCAAACTGTTCCTAGCTCTGCTTCCTTCCAGTTTTCTGCAAAGGCAGAGTTGGGAAAGAAATCTTGGAGCTCCACAGCCTTGCATATCAGGTTGTCTACAAGTCCTGTTCCACAAGGGAGGTCACTCTCCTGTATCCATTGTGCTGCTCCTCCTGGTTCCTCCTGTCCCCTTACACAGCTTTATAACAGTATATGAGGGAGAAAGCCCCAGATGTGGTCACATTTCTTCATAGGGAAATTGCTCTATCTTCTGGATCATTCTGTTTTTCCCTTTTCTGAACCTTCGGCTCTGGGAGACATTACAGACGCCTGGATTTGTGACATTTTTCATGAAGTCCATTGAGAACTACAGATTCAGTTGGATGGATGTCAGGGTGTATTTCCTTGTTGGTGCATTCTCTCTCCAGGTGGGCATTATCGTTTCACCATCACTCACCACTGACTTCACCATTGGCGTTGGAGATGTCGTCTTTTTCCCCGTTGGAACCCAACACTACATCAAGAGCACATGCGACGAAGAGTTGCTTTTCATTTTGGCATTCAGCACTGCGAACCAGGTAGGAAATCTGTGCTTGACTTCCTAGGTAAACTGCCAGGCTAGATACAGTTAAGCCACAGTTAAGTGAGCGTGGTGAGTTATTGTGAACCACAATCAATGTTATAAAGGTTTTGCAGGATTGGGGAGAAAAAACAACAACCATATATTAACTCAGTTCTCATTTAAAGGCAAATCTCCCTAATTTGTGCTTTCTGAAGCAATACACCAAAAACCCAAACATCCATCCTTCAAAACTTGAATTTTTCTGAATTTTGAAATGCAGTTCTCCAGCCAAGTAATGTGCATATACTAAAGTAGGTGTAAAAATGCATATTAGTAATAAATAACATGGGAAAGTACATTATATTAGTGTCAGGGAACTGCCATCAGAGGCACGGGAGAAGGAGAGGGTCTCTGATTCTGCAGGAGAAGGCCCAAGCGCTAGAGGGAGACTCAGCTGGGAAGAAGGGGAAGAGAATGAGTGTAACACCAGGGATCCAGGAGAGCAACGGGACAGGGAGGTGCAGGGGCTCCAGGACTCTTCGTTGGAGGTTAGCGAGGAGAGCCCAAGCACCCCGCTGCCCACGCCCACCCTGCGCAGGAGACTCCCGCGCAGTGAGAGGCGGAGACGCTTAGGCGTCAAACAACTCTTATGTTGGCAGCACTTTAAGAAACGCCCACAGACAGATTCTACGAGTGACTAAGGGCAGCCACGCTAATATGGGCTGCGTAGTCCGGAGGGTTTAACCAGGCAATCCGATGCTCAAACGGAGCAGGATTACGCACGAGTAACTCCCAACCACTACAGCAATCTGTCTGTCCCTGAAAGTTGCTCGTGCGCAACAAGCAGAAGGGGGCATCATGAGTAAGACCGGAGGAGCAGGAGCCACAGGAGGGGCGGCTGGAGGCCAATCGCTGGAGGAGAGAAACCGCGATTTGGAAGAGCACATAGCCATCCTGACGGCGAGGCTGGACGAACGACGGTCGCTGGATGCTCAGGGGAAACCCACCCCCATAGCAAGGAAGGTACCGGGACTGGTGCACAAGTTTGGGGGAAAGCCTCAAGAGTATGGGGCGTTTAGAACAGAAATAGAATATGCCTTAAAGCTGCAGAAAAATGATTTTGAAAATGACGCAGCCAAAGTTGCTTATACTGTGGGGCACTTGCAGGACGGGGCGAGAGAGTGGATTCGACCGCTTATGGCGACGCAGAATGATGCCATGGATGCTATCAAAATTCTTTCAGGCGATGGACGCTATGTTCAGTAGCGATGTGCAACAGAGTGTGACCAAACGGGAACTGCTAAGCTGTAAGCAGGGAGAAGGGTCAGTTAGAGACTATTGGTCACGTTTTGCCATGATTGTTCATCGTCTGGGGTGGCAGCTGGACTCGGAACCCATACAAATGCTATTTGAGGAGGGGTTGTCACCAACGGTCAAAGATGAGCTTTCGCGCGCACCCCGCCCACAGTCTATGGACCAGCTGACCAAGGCAGCCCTTGCGATTGGAGTAAGACAGGAAGCGCGGGCTCAAGAGAGGCGGGAAGGGAGAGAGCAGCGTTGTCATGACTACCGCATTCCTAGAATTCCTAGGCAGCCTTCCCCGCCGGCGGAGCCAATGGAAATAGGCGGTGCGTGCGCCCAGGAAGTTTCAAACGCCAGCAAGAGTCGCAAAAAGGAGGGAAAGGATGTAAAAACGACCAAGAAATGTTTCCTTTGCCAAAAGCCAGGACATTTTGCCAGAGTCTGCCCACAAAGAAAGGCCTGGCAAGGAATGGTGGGGGCCGTGGGGGGCGAGGAGGAGGAACCCCAGACCCCGGAGCAGGGAAACGGAAGCGCTTGGCTGCCAATCAGCGGGCACAGCAGCCGAGCCAACAACCAATGAATGTGCCCAAACCAGATTCTCCAAGAGCAGCAATTGCCATTGAGGTGGTGCTTGAACTCCCAAATGGGCACCCAGTGAAGGTTCAAGGTATGCTGGACTCAGGAAGCTCATGCAATTTCTTTAGCAGGGACTTTGCCTTAGAGCATCAGCTTCACCTGCTACCTCTGGATGCACCTCTGCAAGTCACCACCATTGATGGGAGGGAGCTGATTGGGGGGGAAGTTACCCACCAGACCCCACCGATGAGAATGAGAGTGTCTAGACACTCAGAGACAATCGCCTTCCACGTTGCCTCATTAGCGGGTCCCCCAATAATATTAGGGATGAGCTGGTTAGCGCAACATGATCCGGTGGTGGCGTGGCATCAGAGGACTGTCAGCTTTGGGTCTGACTACTGCCTGCAGCACTGCCTAGGAGGGGAAACGCCAAGGATGAGCGTAGCCAGAGTGGCAAGCACTGCAGTGGAGGGTAAAGGGAAGGTGCCACCGCAATATGCTGATCTGAAGGAGGTTTTTAGTGAAAAGGAGGCAGATAGACTGCCACCCCACAGGCCGTTCGATTGCCAGATCAATTTGCTCCCTGGGGCGCAGCTGCCGGTGGGTAAGCTGTATGCCATGTCAGACAGAGAGATGAAGGAGTTACGGGACTTTATCGACAAGAGAGGGTTTATAAGAGAGTCAAAGGCAGTGGGGGGCAGTCCAGTATTTTTTGTGGACAAAAAGGACACTGATAAACCGAGGCTGGTCGTGGACTTTAGGGGGGTAAATTTGGTGTCAGAACCTGTGACTTTCCCGATGCCCAGAATTGATGACATTCTGACGAGAGTGAGGAAGGGAAAGATTTTCACCAAGCTAGATCTGCGGGGGGCTTACAACTTAATCCGGATGAGAGAGGGGGATGAATGGAAGACCACCATGTTCACACCCCTGGGGGCTTTTGAATATCTCATTATGCCTTTCGGATTACAGTCAGGCTCCGCCTGTTTTCAAGCGTTCATGCACCACGTGTTGGGGTCTCTGCTTTACAAGAACTGTGTAGCTTTCCTGGACGATGTCTTGATTTATTCGGAAAATGAGGAGCAACATGTGAGAGATGTCAGGGAAGTGCTACAATGTTTGCAGAAACACCAGTTGTGGGTCAAGCTAGAGAAATGTCAGTTTCATGCCCGAGAGGTGGAGTTCCTGGGGTACAAGTTATCTGACAAAGGCTTAGCGATGGACCCAAGCAAGGTGCAAGCAGTATTGGAGTGGAAGACCCCAAAGACACGAAAGGATGTGCAGAGGTTCCTAGGTTTTGGCAATTTCTACAGGAAGTTCATCAAGAACTTCGCACACTTGACGGCCCCAATCACGGACTGTCTCAGTAGTAAAAGATATGGCAGTTTGTTATCAGGCGTGACTCCCGCTAATTGATTTATGGCCCTCAATTAGCTCTTCACTGCCCGGCACACTTCTCCTGCCGCATGCTCTGCTCCGAGCTCTCCGTCACGCCATAGCAGAGTTTCGCACAGCGGTGTAAACTGTCACGTGGCTTGATTCAGCTTCCAGACAAACACACAGAGAGTCCAGGTTTGTCTATTTACAGCTTTTATTCCGATATTTCTCAGGAATTTCCAGGACTATTTGCAGCCATCACAGCACTGCATCCTTTCCCCACAGAGTACAGAGTGGGACTGGCAAACTTTGCCCAAGCTCCTCCCGAGCTTCCAAAATTGACGTCAGAATGGTGTGGCATCATGGGAAGAACTTAACCTGTTAGGTTCCAACTCCAACAAAAGAAAGTTTGTGTGGACGGAGGAAGCCCAGCAATCCTTTGAAAGATTGAAGAAATCCTTCGCGTCGGAGGAACAATTACTACATGTGGATTTGGAGAAACCAATGAGGGTAGAGACGGACGCGTCAGACAGAGCCATCGGGGCGGTTCTGTTGCAGCCAGGACTGAACCAACAAGAATGGAAACCGTGCGCCTTTTTTTCGAGGAAGCTGAGCAAGTTGGAACAAAACTACACTGTGTACGACCGAGAACTGCTAGCAATTTACACCACCTTTCATCGGTGGCACCATCTGCTGATAGGGGCGCAGCATAAGATCCAGGTCTGCACAGATCACAAGAACTTGGAATATTGGCGGACAGCACGGGTGCTCAACCAGAGACAGATTCGCTGGGTGCAGGAGTTTTCCAAGTTTTCCTTCGAAATCCAGTATGTGCCCGGCGAGCAAAACGTGAGAGCAGACGCTCTCTCGCGGAAACCAGAGTACTTCGAAGGAGAGGGGCCGCCGGAGACCCGACACGTCATACCTGAGGACCGATGGGTGTGTGGGGGTACTCTAGTGGGCACGAGAGAACTGGCAGGACTCACTAGGGACGATGAATTCGCCCGGACCAAAATCAGGGAACTCCAAGAGGGGAGGGGAGGGGAGCACCAGAGGGGTTTGAAGAGAAGGAAGGGGTGTTGTACTACAGGGGGGCGATGTACGTACCGGGGGAGGCGCTAAGAAGAAGGGTACTCAAACAACTACATGACACCCCCACAGCGGGGCATTTTGGGCAACACAAAACCATGATGCTGGTGACCCGACAATTTTGGTGGCCACGGGTGAGGGAAGATGTACGCGAATATGTAAGAGGGTGTGACCGCTGCCAGAGGGCCAAAGGGGAACGCACGAGGCCAGCAGGTTTGCTGGAACCCTTACCCACGCCAAACAAACCCTGGGAGGTGGTGTCAATTGATTTCATGACGGATTTGCCCAAATCGAGGGCAAAAACAGCAGTGATGGTAGTAGTCGACTTGCTAACCAAAATGTGCCACTTTATCGCCTGCTCCCATGCGGTGACGGCGGAAGAAATGGCACGGTTGTTTGTAGAACACATTTTCAGGCTGCATGGCGCCCCCTTGAGGGTTCTCTCAGACCGCGGAAAACAATTTACTTCCCGGTTCTGGAGGAAGCTCATGAGCCTGCTGCAAGTCGAGGTCAGCTTCTCGACAGCGAGACACCCAGAAACCAATGGGCAGGCAGAAAGGGCAAACAGTATACTCCAGCAATATTTACGCTGCTACGTTAGCGAAAGGCAGAATGATTGGGTAGAGAAACTAGCGCTAGCAGAATTTGCGTACAATAATGCTGAACATGTGTCCACCGGTATGAGCCCCTTCTTGGCCAATTATGGGTGTCATCCCAGGGCATTCCCGGGCAATGAGGAACAGAGCTGGAGTGTGCCTGCAGCTGAACAGTTTGTGGAAGAAATGGAAGCGTTACATCAACAGCTCAAGATGAACCTAGAAAGGGCCAAAGCCAGTTACAAGAAGCAAGCAGATAAACACCGGAGGGAAGGGGAAACCATTAGGGTGGGGGATCGCGTGTGGTTGTCCACTCAAGGGTTACCCTTTAAGGGAGGGTGCAAGAAGTTGCAGCCCAGAAGACTGGGCCCGTTTGAAGTTATACAACAGATAAACCCAGTGGCGTTCAAGCTCAGGTTGCCCAACAACATGAAAATACATCCCGTGTTCCACAGGTCCTTGCTCTCACCACACAGAGAGGGGCGGGAATTCGAGGGGCGGGAGATAGAAGTCTTGCCACAACCACAGGTAGAAGAGAGGGAACACCAGAGCTCGGCCGCAGAGATAGTGGATTCAAGGTGGCGAGAGCGGCAGGTGCAGTACTTGGTGGCGTGGGAAGGAGAGCCCTGGTCGGAAAACACGTGGGTGCCAGCAGAGGCAGTTGACGACGAGCATATGGTGGAAGTGTTCCACCGACGGTTCCCAGATAAACCCAAGCCCTTAGGGCGATTCTGGGAAGAACAGTTCGGCACCACAGAGGAGGAAGAGAGTTCCGAAGGGTTTTCAGAATCCGAAGAAGAATCGGATTGGGAGAGTCATTCCTTGGGTGGGAACCTTAGCAGGTGGGAAGAGGTGTTCACACCCACAGATGAGGAGGACAGCTCTTTCAGGGGTTTCCTTGGCTCGCCGACCAGAGAAGAGGCTGCAATAGAGCCCCCGGGTCGGAGGGGGGTGAATGGGGCCCTGAGAGGTAGGTGGATGTCAGGGAACTGCCATCAGAGGCACGGGAGAAGGAGAGGGTCTCTGATTCTGCAGGGGAAGGTCCAAGCGCCAGAGGGAGACTCAGCCGGGAGGAAGGGGAAGAGAATGAGTGTAACACCAGGGATCCAGGAGAGCAACGGGACAGGGAGGTGCAGGGGCTCCAGGACTCTTCGTTGGAAGTTAGCGAGGAGAGCCCAAGCACCTCTCTGCCCACGCCCACCCTGCGCAGGAGACTCCCGCGCAGTGAGAGGTGGAAACGATTGGGCGTCAAACAACTCTTATGTTGGCAACGCTTTAAGAAACGCCCACAGACAGATTCTACGAGTGACTAAGGGCAGCCACGCTAATATGGGCTGCGTAGTCCGGAGGGTTTAACCAGGCAATCCGATGCTCAAACGGAGCAGGATTACGCACGAGTAACTCCCAACCACTACAATTAGGTACACTGCTTTGCAAAAGCGCATAGCTAAGGTGCATACAAAGATGTGACTATTCAGTGAAATTCTCACAAAAATACTGATGAATTTTCACGAGAACTTACAATTTATTTATTTATTTGCAAACCATTGTGGAAATGTAGAGAACTGAATGTAAGACTAGAAAAATTAGAAATGGAGAGAAACCAGCTGAAATTTGCCCATCCGTATTATACATGATTGTACATATCACGTAAGATGCTAATTTAAAATTTTTGCCATGAAAAATGTGTGTGCGTTACTGTGAAACGAGCGTAAACTCACCCTTCCTAATTCAAATGCTCTTGTGGTTGTTGTTTTTTGTAGCTGCAAACCCTTGATATGGATGACTATTTCCACCGCACACCAGACCATATACTAGCCCAGCTTTTCTTCAAAAAGCAGGATGAATTTAAGAAGATTCCACATTTTAACGAGGATCAGGCAATTAATCTACCGTAGCAGCTTCACTACAGCAATGAAGAAGCCCGCATGAAACCACTTGTTATTAATAATGTTAATGCTGCCTTGGAAGAGTTTTTTGAGTTGTTATCTACTTCTTTATAAAGTAAACGGAGTCAGGGCTTGCATCGCGTTTTCCTAATAATAATAATGATGATAATAATAATTTATTTATACCCTGCCCATCTGCATGGGTTTCCCCAGCCACTCTGGGCGGCTTTCCAACAAAAGATTAAAAATACATTAAAACATCAGTCATTAAAAACTTCCCTAAACAGGGCTGCCTTCAGATGTCTTCTAAACATCAGATGGTTGTTTATTTCTTTGACATCTGATGGGAGGGCGTTCCACAGGGCAGGCGCCACCACCGAGAAGGCCCTCTGCCTGGTTCCCTGCAACCTCACTTCTCGCAAGGACGGAACTACCAGACGCCACTCAGAGCTGGACCTCAGTGTCTGGGTAGAACGATGGGGGTGGAGACGCTCTTTCATAATGCCAGCTTATTCTTTACATGACGGGCTACAATATAAGGCAAAGATGTGCACACGTTACCCTGTTGTCGTGGTTAGCTTGACCCTATCTCATACACAAGGGTTGCCAAATTTTTTTGATTCATGGGCCACATCTTGAGGCAGAAGTGTGGAGGAAGCTCCCAGACCTTGTGGGGAGGCATCACCAGGGCAGTTGTACCCATTGGCACTGTCTTGGCATTACCAGGATTATAGTGTATTCAGCCAGATGTGAAGGAAAACCACATTTCTAGAACTTAGTGAGCATGAATGAGAGCACTAAATGGAAGTGTTTTGACTTACGATGCATTCCAAATGCAATGTAATAGTCACAGAAATAAAACAAAATGAGAAGTTTTTGCGGTGGGAGAGCAGGTTGGGTCCTACATTGTCCTTCCTTTTCATGAAAGGGCTTATTTCGTCTGCAGAAAGGGCTGCAACCCAGCAGAGACTCCTGTCAGTAGAAAGAAGAGGAACAAGAATTTTTACCTTTTTTTTTGCTGGGCCACCTCCCACACTGTCCTGGAGGGTCTTCTCTATCCTCCAGAGCAAATTTTCAGGGAACTATAGGAGCAAGTAGGGATAATTTTAAGAATCTGCCTCAACCCCAACCCCTTCTGTCCTCAGGAGCCTTCCATGAGTTAAGTCCCAATCTTAGAAACTCTGCATCTAAGCCAGCATATTTTTTCATCATTCCCTACTGAAGTTCCTCAATAATGGGGTTGGAATGGGGGAGAAATCCAACTGTTTGCATTTAATGGAGAATTTACCTCATCCGCACCTTTTCCTCCCAAAATACATGAACTGAACTGGTGTGGAAATGTGGTAAGCTGAACTGATGATTGGAAAAAGGAGAACTGAGACAAATCGAAACTGACATATATTTGCTCATTCCTGCGCTGAGGCGACAATTTCCCCTCAAATATATACATTCCTTTCCCCACTTTCAGATCCTCAAGCGAATGCTGTAAGCAAACTTTGGAAACAGCGCTGCAATTATTGTAATTTGAACAACACACTAGCTTTCTACTACATTGCAATTAGGTGGTGATTAGTTTTCATTTAGGGATGTGGAATTAACAGATGGCGAAATGTATTTGTGGGATGTGATCACACAGCAGTCACTCATTCGGGTTTTTCCTCATGCCCTGGGGGCATGACACGACAAAAATTGGCTGTAAGCCTGCAGCCCAATTCACCCTTACTTGGGAATAAGCCTCTATGACTTATCATGGGAGCAGAAGAATTTTCACCACTAGTTGTTCTTGTTTAGTCGTGTCCAACTCTTCGTGACCCCATGGACCAGAGCACGCCAGGCACTCCTGTCTTCCACTGCCTCTCGCAGTTTGGTCAAACTCATGCTGGTAGCTTCGAGAACACTGTCCAACCATCTCGTCCTCTGTCGTCCCCTTCTCCTTGTGCCCTCCATCTTTCCCAACATCAGGGTCTTTTTCCAGGGAGTCTTCTCTTCTCATGAGGTGGCCAAAGTATTGGAGCCTCAGCTTCAGGATCTGTCCTTCCAGTGAGCACTCAGGGCTGATTTCCTTAAGAATGGATAGGTTTGATCTTCTTGCAGTCCATGGGACTCTCAAGAGTCTCCTCCAGCACCACAATTCAAAAGCATCAAACATATTGAAGGCTAAGACCTTCAAAGTAAACTCTTTCACTTTATGTAATATGCGCAGAATATTGTTTTTAAGTGTTTGCAGATGCCAGCTGTTCCCAAGAACAATGCAATTCAAGGGTTTCACTTAACAGGCAAGAATTATTAGCCCAAGTTTCTTAGAAGGCAGCAAATCCCCATAATTCGGGGTAATTTTATAGGGGTTTAGCCAGCAGGTGGCATCGTACATCAGTAAAGATCTGTATCTGTAAACTAATGGAATAATTTGTCTAAGTAGGCAAAGGAAACATGGCAAGCCCAGGATAGCTATGGTTAAAATGTAAGCTATGGGAGTTTGAATAGCCTCAATGCATGCCACAACTCTGTTGAAGATTTAAGGCATAAAAGTCCTGGAAGAAAATACTGAGGCTGCAGAAAAGGCAAGGAGACCTTAGATACGCTTTCCCTCACAATGGCATCATGAAATGGACACAACACTTTCCAGGGCTCAGAAATAGCTTCTGCCTGAAAGCTATTCCCCAAGAAACCAAGTTACGGTTTATACCAAGGTGTGTTGCAATCCATGCCCTCAAGCAGCAATAGTTTAAGAGTACATTTCTTCACTTCTGTATTTATTTAGCTGAGTGCAAGGCATCAAATGAAGCCGTGGAAATAGGTCCCTTTTTACAGCTGCCATTTTGAAACCGACAGAGGAGTGAGTTGGCATTCTGGGTAGTGTGGAAGTGAAGAACCGGTGGACTAAGCTACTGTTATTTCAGTGTATTATTGCTATTGTTATTATTTCTTAAATTTGTATACCGCCCTATACTTGTAGATGGGTGGTTCACAACGTAAAATCACAATATTAAAAAATACGTAATAAAACAAAGACAACTTAATAAACACTTAAAAGGGTATTGGATGATAATCAGCCAAAGGCCTGCTTGAAGAGCAACATTATTGCCTGGCATCTAAAGAAGCATAACGAAGGTGCCAGGCGAACCTCCCTGGGGAGAGCATTCCACAAACAGGAGCCACTGCAGAAAAGACCCTGTCCTGCCCCACAGGGTTCAATTATTTAGTGATAGCAAATCTGTGTATTAGTATTAGGTAGCAGGAATCATAATGCTGCAACTTTAAGAAAAGGTAGTGCCTTTCCCCTTTCCAAATCTCAAAACAGGCTGGGAAAGGAGGGCATAGTAATATACCAGTTTCTATTGGCTACTCCCATAGCGGGGAAAACCTCTGTCTCTCCTTTGCAACCTAGTTCTGTTTAGTTCTTGCAAGCCCAGGAAGAGGAGTAGACTCCCTCATTCCTACTTCATAAAGAACTTCCTAACCACATTCATTCAGAGCCAAAAGAACAGGCTACTGGAATGTGAGTAAATACCTCTATTTGTGCCTTGTGAGTTTCAACAGAATACATGTTTGAGAGCTTTGTGGAGTTTTGTTGATACTAATCATAATGAGAAAAATCTCAGGATGGAACAGACCTGTTCTCATGTTGTCACCCTCAGGACCTCTTGGGGAGGGGACACATGAAGAAGGGCCTCAGAAGATGATCTCAAGGTCTGGGTAGGTTAGGGCTGGACATTACTGGGATTTCAGAGGTGGAATTGATGTTGGGGTGGGATTCCAAAATGTGGTGCTTTGTCTTGGATCTTAGGCAAGTCAATGAACAAATGTGGGGTTTTCCTTAAAAAAGCTCAACAACTTTTGGGGTGCCCTGGTTTTTACTTTTTGAAACATGGCAACCCCTAGGGTAGGTTCATATGGAGGGATGTGGTCCATGAGGTATTGTGGTCTTGAGCCATTTAAGGCTTTATAGGTCAAAACCAGCACTTTGAATTGGGCCTGGAAACTAATTGGTAGGCAGTGCAGTCAGACCAGGATATATTTATTTAAAATATATATACAGTGGTACCTCAGGCTACAAACACCTCAGGTTACAAACACTTCGGGTTACAGACTCCACTAACCCGGAAGTAGTACCTCGGGTTAAGAATTTACCTCAGGATGAGAACAGAAATTGTGTGCTGGCACTGCAGCGGCAGAGGGAGGCCCCATTAGCTAAAGTGTTACCTCAGGTTAAGAATGGTTTCAGGTTAAGAATGGACCTCTGGAACGAATTAAGTTCGTAACCAGAGGTACCACTGTACGGCACCTTTCCATCTATCAGGGTTGGCGAGGCAGCTTGAAATAAATATAAAACGGAAGCTCTGCTTGCATGCAGTGTATACTGGGTGACATAGAAAACGATGCTGTTTTATATCCGTAGCTGAGGAAGAGTTGTCTGAATTATAAGTAAGAAGCGGTTGTTGCACTCAAGTACTGCGTGTGGGCTTCTCAAAGGTATCTATGTGGCCACTGTGAAAACAAGACGGTTGGGCTAGACCTTTTGCCTGATCTAGCAGGGCTCTCCTTATGAGGTGGCAGGATAACTCCCCTCTCCCCAAGTTCCACTTTCCTGGGCTCATAATCAAACCCCTGTCAATTAGAATGATGTCTACTGTGCCATTGCTCAGAGCAGTTCTTTCCAGCAGGTGTCTCTCTTGAGCTTATTTTTATGACTGGTTAAGAGTAACCTTGCAAAACTATAATTTTTCCAGAGGAAATCCTTGTCCAGATCTTGAGTTAGAGTGCATTGCCCTCACAGAATAGCATATAATGCGTAGCCAGACTACACTGCACGGTAGTTGGGGAGAAGGAGGAAATCTTCTGCACTGTGCCCAAGTTGGTCAGAGCAGCCGACACTTTGAAAAGTCAGGAGATGAACATGAAGGCACTGTTTATACTTGCGATGAAACTCATTGTTATTCGTATTTTTTGCACCCTGCAGTCATCAAACTGTGATTTTTGTGGCGCCTGAAGGAGAGCTAGTGGCTATTTAAGCAGCACTTAATTTTTATGAAATTATTTGACAGGGCATCAAAAGTCCAACCTCTTGCAATGCGGGAATCACAACATACAGGGCAGATGGCTCAAAAACCTCCAGTGAAGGGGAGTCCACCACCTCCTGAGGGAGTCCGTTCCACTGTCAAACAGCTCCTACTGTCACAAAATACTTTCTCATGTTGAGTCTGAATCTCCTTTCTTGTAACTAGAAGCCATCGGTTTGGTTTCTAGGCTCCAGAGCAGGAGAAAACAAGTTTGTGCCATTTTCACGTTACTGCCCTTCAGATATTTGAAAATGACTATCATATCTCCTCTCAGTCTCCTCTTTTCCAGGCTAAACACACCAGATTGCTTCAGAGCGGACACGGAGCAATGGATCCAAACTACAAGAAAGAAGATTCCACCTAAACATTAGGAAGAACTTCCTGACAGTAAGAGCTGTTTGACAGTGGAATTTGCTGCCAAGGAGTGTGGTGGAGTCTCCTACTTTGGAGGTCTTTAAGCAGAGGCTTGACAACCATATGTCAGGAGTGCTCTGATGGTGTTTCCTGCTTGGCAGGGGGTTGGACTCGATGGCCCTTGTGGTCTCTTCCAACTCTATGATTCTATGATTCTAACCGTTCCTCATAAGGCTTAGTTTCCAGACCCTTGATCATCTTGGTTGCCCTCCCTGCACTTTCCAGCTTGTCAATATCCTTCTTAAAGGGTGGCACCCAGAACTGGACATAGTAGTTCCACATGTGCTCTGAGCAACGCAGAATAAAGCAGGAATATTACTTCCCCTGATCAGGTTACAGGTTCTGTTGATGCAGCCTAGAAATAGCTCGTTGTTTGGCTAGTTAGCTGATTTACCACCAGTTTAAGCTGATGTTCATTGTATGAGTTCATGCATTGTTAAAGTTTAATGTATTCAATGGCATTGGCAATTGTATCTTCTTTTTTAAAGCACAAAGGTACTTTATTTTTAGACAAAAATAGGAAACAAATATTTAATACCGAAACACAGGTGAATACCTTAATATCAGTGTACTTCTCCACCCAAAAACCAATGATAGGAACTCATTCTATAGTTGGATATCATTTTATAGTTGTTTTCTTGACATCACAACCTGTGATCATCTAACATGAAACAACTATTCCATATTTTATTCACTCAAAGGCTAGAGGACGTGGAATATAAACCTCAAATTCTTTCTCACAGCCAGAGAGTAAGTGAGAGGTTTGGTATAAAATACATGACCATTGCATCGCTAACTGGGTACGTTAACACTTCTATGGCTAACTAAAGGTCATTGCTGTGGAATAGATTGACAAGCTGCACTTGAATGCTTTAGGTAGGGTTGTAGTACAGGGCTTAGGTTCCTGATGGCCTGGACTTAGGTTCCTGATCATCCTTTGACATTAGGGAATATTGGCGGAGGTCTGTTGAGGAATGAAGATTTTAAAAGACTGTCTGAAAATCAGCTCCAGTCAGTGGCAAGAGTTATATGTCTAATATTGCCATAGCCCTGAGGGAAAGTTTGGGACTAATATTACTTTTTCACTGAGAAAGTAAACAGTGAATATATTTCTAGGATATTTTCTTCTGGTATATATTTTTGGGTGACTTATGCACAGGAATAATATTACATTAAGCTGCTGATATGGATTGCCAGCAAAGTCCCAAGAAAAAGTCTACAGTTCAACAAGTTGTAAACTTAGTTTTATATTGGTGTAAGGAATAAACCAGGTGTAAAACCTAGGTAGTAGTATTTTAATAATTTAATTTGCTTTTTTCTGCTCTTTCTCTTCTATCTATCTATCTATCTATCTATCTATCTATCTATCTATCATCTATCTATTTATCTATCTATCTACAGTGGTGCCTCGCAAGACGAAATTAATCCGTTCCGCGAGTCTCTTCGTCTAGCGGTTTTTTCGTCTTGCGAAGCAACCCTATTAGCGGCTTAGTGGATTAGCGCTATTAGCGGTTTAGCGGCTATTAAAGGCTTAGCGGCTATTAAAGGCTTAGCGGATTAGCGGCTAAAAGGCTATTAGCGGCATAGAGGCTTAGAAAAAGGAGGGGAGCCGGAAAAAATCGGAACACTCGCAAGACGTTTTCGTCTTGCAAAGCAAGCCCATAGGGAAAATCGTCTTGCGAAGCAGCTCAAAAACGGAAAACCCTTTCGTCTAGCGGGTTTTCCGTCTTGTGAGGCATTCGTCTTGCGGGGCACCACTGTATTTCAGCAACTGCTTTAGGGCTGTGCTTAAACCAGGGAAGAGAAGGGTTTTTTTCAACAGAAACTTTCCCATTGTGAAATGTACTTCTCCTTTTTAGCAGAGAAGTTTTTAGTAGATAAGTTTTGTGGCACTTCCCCCCATTATTCAGAGTATAGGCAGGCAGCATTGTCTTCACTCTCCTCTGGCTTTGTGACATCATCATGTGACCAAATCTGACTGGCTGCGTGGCATTGTCAGGAAGTCTGTTTAGAGAGAAGGCTAGGCTTTGTGCCCTTATTGTTTCATATTCATGATGGCGGCGCACTGCTAAACCTAGCTGGCTGCATTGGGGGCTTACACTGTCTTTGATTAAGATTGTACATGATTTCTGACTAGCTGGTGTCGCTTTACTAAAGTTCCAATTCTATGCACACTTATTGGGAATAAGTCTTATTGAACTCAGTGCAACTTACTTCCTGAGTAACAGGAAATGGCAGCTAAGCTGCGGATTGGAGATAGTCTATAGACTATGTTCACACATGTTAGTTACATCCATTGTCACAAAGACTTTTAGGAATGAATGAGTCACTGAAGATAAAACCTTCATATCATCTCAGATACAATGCTGAGCAATGGAAGCAGTTTATATATTCAGCTGTGAGTCATTGGGCAATTCACGCTGTTCATCAGTATTTCTAGTTAAGATGGCCTTTCCCTCTCTCAAATGCCACTGCAAAATTACCTAAGGACCAGCTTGCCCTAAGAGAGAGAAGGCAGAACAGCTTAGAGATGGCCAGCCTAAAAGTCCTCTGCCTGAGGGGAAAACTGTGTAGCAGCTACAGGTGTATAAAGGCCTTGTATCCGCCCAATGCAGTGATGTTTCCATTCTGCTGCAGTTTGGGTTCCACACACACACAAAAATCATTTGGCTTGCTGTTCTCTGTTCTCTACAACAGCCCCTGTGCCTCCCCCTACCACGCTATGCCACGGCCAGGCTGTGACATTCTTCTTCTCCTCTTTAAACCCCCCCAATAAGTTTAGAAGTTAAGATGTTCCCAGGCTACTATAGGAGAAGTTTCCTTTAGGGGTTCAAGTATGGCGTCTCACACCAAATTCCCAATCAGTCAGATGTTATTCAGTAACACTTTGCAGGACAGAGTTCAGAGAGTCTGCAGGAACCTTCAATTAGGACAAAAATACATGTCATCTAGCTGTTTCTCCTCTGGCCAGCTAGCTTCTGCCACCTCATTGCTTCACAACCTCTTCATCTTACCATGGTCCTTGAAATGCAAATTGCTCAACCCACCAAAACCTTCCTTGAACAAAGCTGTTTTCCACTCTAACATGGAGCATTAGGTTCCCCTTTAACTGGGTCTTACCAGTTTGTGATCAGGCTGCACTTTTGTGTGGAGAAGGTGGCCTCCCTGATAATTGGTTTTATGGAACATACAGGAAGTGATGAAAGGCCATTGCCTCCGTCCTGATCTGATAAGCTACCTTTGACACAGGTTCCCCTTTCTCATGATAAACAAAAGTAGCTTTGCTCTTCCAAGAAGAAGAGCCCACTCAGGTTGGTTGATGGAGTGCTGTGACCATGAAGTCAATGTAGTGCAAAAGCATTAACGGGAAGGTAACATTAAATGGAAGAAAACTGAGATGTTTTTAAAATAATAATAACAACAACAGAAATCTCCCAATTAAGTGTTTCAACAAGAAAATAAGGTCTCCCAGTTTTGAAGCTGAGCTGTAGAAAGGACCCACTTGTGACATATAAGCCAATAAATGCATTGGGGTGGGGGTGAAATAAAATTAAGCCAGACAGATCAAATGTACATACCAGTGTTGCTCAGAAATGGTTGCATGGCAACAGAGGGGTGGAAAATTGCCATGACGACAAAGAGAAGCAACTGGTGTAGTGGTAACTGAGAGGCAGCTTAAATGTTTGTAGGAACACGTGGTATAGTCCTTCCATGGCCTGGGCTTAGACTTCTCCCTTACATCTGGCTTGGCTTTCTATGGGTAGGGAGATTTCAAAGTGGGGATACAAGTTGTCCTCTTTCTGTATTGTGAGATGGTACAGTAAGCTGCGGGATGTGGGTGGCGATGTGGTCTAAACCACAGAGCCTAGGGCTTGCCGATCAGAAGGTTGGTGGTTCGAATCCCCACAACGGGGTGAGCTCCTGTTGCTCAGTCCCAGCTCCTGCCTACCTAGCAGTTCAAAAGCACGTCAAAGTGCAAGTAGATAAATAGGTACCGCTCCGACAGGAAGGTAAACGGCGTTTGCATGCGCTGCTCTGGTTTTGCCAGAAGCGACTTAGTCCTGCTGGCCTCATGACCTGGAAGCTGTACGCCAGCTCCCTTGGCCAGTAAAGCGAGATGAGCGCTGCAACCCCAGAGACTGGACTTAACAGTCAGGGGTCCCTTTACCTTTGCAGTAAGCTGCAGACGGGCATGGACCACGAGGCCACGCTTGAAAGGACGAATCATAGAATTGTCGAGTTGGAAGGGACCCAACTCATCTAGTCATCTAGCCCAACCCCCTGAAATTCAGGAATCTCAACTCGATCATACTGTGATCTAACTGTGAAGCAGGTCAACTTTAGAGGAAGACTACTTCATTGGATAACCCTCCTTGCCTAACAATGAAAAATTTCCTCACACCACAATAATTTCAGCGGTGAAAGCTTGGGAACCACAGAGGGTGCTGCCTTGTATCATGTGTGGTGTTGTGGTTAGAGGGTTGTACTCCGACCTGAGAGACCAGGGTTCAAATCCCCACTCAGCCACGAAGCTCACTGAGTGACCTTGGGCTATTCAGCCTAACCTACTACACAGGGTGCTTAAAAATTATTATTCAGTTTATTACTTGCTCTTTGCCCTAAGGTCCCAGGGTGAGTTGAATCAATTAAAACATACCAATTAAGATGGGGAGGGGTGAACTATGTATACTATCTTGGTCCATAGCTGTCAACATTTCCCTTTTTTTAAGGGAAATTCCCTTATTCCAAATAGGATTCCTCGCAAGAAAAGGGAAAAGTTGACAGCTATGTCTTGGTCTCCTTGGAGGGCAGGCGGGATATCAATGAAATAATAAATATGCAAACAAGCATATTACTACCAAATCTCTTAATAATTGAAGTCCCTGGGCAGTATATATCAAAGTATAACAAGCATATGGTGGATTAAATAAAGTACACCAGGTCAGAGCCATAGGTCCACCTAGCTCAGCACTGTCTACACTGACTTTCAGTGGCTCTCCAGAGTTTCAGGCAGGGGTTTCAGCCCTACCTGGAGATGGCAGGGATTGAACTTAGGACCTTCTGCATTCAAAGCATGCAGATGACCCATACTCCAGAAACCTCCTGTTTGCATTACTGCAATGCGCTATATACAAAGTTGTTCTGGCAGATGACTCAGAAGCTTCCAGACCCTCCAGGTGTCCCTATTTTCCAGGGACAGTACCGGATTTACATAAACCATCCTGGTTTCTGGTTTGATCCTGGAATGCCCCCCCCCCTTCCTTAGGACATCACTATTTTCATCTGAGAAATGTTGGAGGGGTATGGAGCTATCCAACCTCCAAGCCATCGGAATAGGAAATGTTTAATTTATTGTTATGTTTCTATATATTTGGAAACTGCCCAGAGTGGCTGGGACAACCCAGTCAGATGGGTGGGATTATAAATAGGAAATAATACCAATACTAATAATACTAATACAGTGGTACCTTGGGTTACATACGCTTCAGGTTACAGACTCTGCTAACCCAGAAATAGTGCCTTGGGTTAAGAACTTTGCTTCAGGATGAGAACAGAAATCGTGCTGCGGCAGCGGGAGGCCCCATTAGCTAAAGTGGTACCTCAGGTTAAAAACAGTTTCAGGTTAAGAACGGACCTCTGGAACAAATTAAGTACTTAACCCGAGGTACCACTGTACTAAAGGTAAAGGTAAAGATACCCCTGACCATTAGGTCCAGTCGTGACCGACTCTGGGGTTGCGGCGCTCATCTTGCTCTATGGGCCGGGGGAGCCGGCGTTTGTCCGCAGACAGCTTCCGGGTCATGTGGCCAGCATGACTAAGCCGCTTCTGGCAAACCAGAGCAGCACACGGAAACGCCATTTACCTTCCCGCCGGAGCAGTACCTATTTATCTACTTGCACTTTGACGTGCTTTCGAACTGCTAGGTTGGCACTGTACTACTACTACTACTACTACTACTACTACTGCTAATAATAATAATATGCTGTCCTATACCTGGAGATCCCAGGGCAGTTCACAGGATAAAATCAGAATAAAAAACCACAAAGGACATAATCAAAACAACAACCACTACCCAATAACCCCCCCAACACATTTTTTAAGGGCATAGGTTGTCAATCAACCCAGCTAAAAGGAGTTAAAACACTAAACAATTTAATAAGATTTTAAAAAGCAATTTAAAAGAGGAAGCAGTGCTATCTGATGGGCAGCAGCAGTCCTCATAAGCTTTTCGGGTTCCACCCTGGGCCAGGTGGAGAGAGGCAGTGGCAGGGCCCTCAGGCTCTCAGCAGGTATAATAATAATAATAATAATAATAATAATAATAATAATAATAATAATAATAATAATAGAAGTCCCTATTTTCATCGAATAAATGTTGGAGGGTATGAGCTTCTTTTTTATATATAATATTTTATTAATTTTCCAAAAATAACAATACAAAAACAAAACAAATTGACTTCCCTCTAGTCCAGGCATCTCCAAACTCGGCCCTCCAGATGTTTTTGGCCTACAACTCCCATGATCCCTAAGCTAACAGGACCAGTGGTCAGGCATGATGGGAACCGTAGTCCGAAAACATCTGGAGGGCCAAGTTTGGGGAGGCCTGCTCTAGTCCCTTCCTTGGTTCTATTATTTATCAAGATACCGCATGCCCATTGTTAAATTTGAAAACCATTGAAATTACTTGTTATCCATTCATAACAAATTACAAGTGGTTTCAAAACCCTGCTGATGTATTAACCTGTGTACAATGCTTCTGTATATATGCAATAAACATCTTCAATTCTTCCTTAAATTCATTGTCGTCTCTTCCTCTTAGTTTCATTGTCATTTTGCCATTTCAGCATATTCCATTAATTTAACATGCCAATCTTCTTTAGATGGGACAGCTTCTTCTTTCCAATGCTGTAGTTGCCTACATAAATAAGTCCTTTTGTGATTTTGGCAAGTCCACTCCTGTAATACCTAGTAGGAAAGCTTCTGGTTTTTTAAACAAAGGTTATTTTAAACATCTTCTTCATTTCATTATAGATCATTTCCCAATATTGGGAATGAGCTTCAACCAGTGCAGAAATCAGTTGCCAGAATTTGGACAGGCACAACCTGGAATTAGGCATGTTGTGTCAATTTCTTTGTGTTGACCGGGAAAATACCTTTAGTGATTTAAATGCTGCACATCACTGTAATGTTTCGCTAATGTGGAGGCATTTTTCAGCAGGTTGAGTTGACATGTTAAGATCATGACCCTTGTCTATAAACCCAAGGCAATGAGGGGAGGGTTGGGTGCTTTGCGGAACACGATGTTTCCTTCTGCACTTCAATAGATAGAAGGATAAATGCCAGCGCAGTCCCTGCCAGGCTCATTTGAATAAATTCCATTCCAAGAAGGTTAGGGCAGTTGGCTTTTTGAACCACTTTGGACGCACATGATGGCTGTTGAGCAGCCTATGATTTGCCTAGAGACCCGGCTGCATACGCTGAGAAGGAGATGTCCATTCTGAGGTGATCCTTCTGTGATGGATGGGGCTTGATGAAGACCACTTGCTTTGTGTTGCTGCTTATTGGGTTTTATTTACTTCAGGCTAGTTTTCGGGATTGAGTTCCCTCAGTTTTCCATGAACGAAATGCTCACACACGGGGATGGGGAATCTGTGGCGTGGGTGAACTACAGCTTCCCTCAGCACCAGCCAGCATGGATGATGGTCAGGGATGGTGGGAGTTGTGGTTCAATGGCAGTTGGAGGGTGACAAGTTCCTCATTCCTGTGCTACTAAGGCATGTGGGTGGCACTGTGGTCTAAACCACTGAGCCTCTTGGGCTCACCGATCAGAAGGTTGAATCCCCACGATGGGATGAGCTCTCATTACTCTGTCCCAGCTCCTGCCAACCTAGCAGTTCGAAAGCATGCCAGCGCAAGTAGATAAATAGGTACCACTGCAGCGGGAATTAATGGTGTTTCCTTGCACTCTGGTTTCCATCAGGGTACCCTGTTGTGCCAGAAGCGGTTCAGTCATGCTCGCCACATGACTCAGAAAGTTGTCTGTGGAGAAACGCCGGCTCCCTTGGCCTGAAAGCGAGATGAGCACCGCAACCCCATAGTCACCTTTGACTGGACTTAACCATCCAGGGGTCCTTTTTACCTTTTTTACTATGATGATCCACCTACATCAGAGCTTTCCAAACTGTGTGTCGCAACACATTAGTGTGTTGGCTGCAGTGTGTAGGTGTGTCGCACAAAAGCTCCCCAAAGGGGTTAGTTTAACCTCCAGCTTGCTAGCAAGACTGAATTACTGCATGGCGAAATGATGCAAAACTGAATCACTGTGTCATGAAATGACGAATGTCTAAAAAGTGTGCCACCGACATGAAAAGTCTAGAAAGCTCTGACCTATGTAAAAGGCAAATGGTTTTGGTTTTACTCCCCTGACCTCACCGCAAGTGCAGTGCTTTTACTTTACTGCTTTTGAGTGGACTTGCAGCAGCCAATGTGCTGCTGTAGGAAAAGGCGGCTTTGCTGGTTAACTTAAAAAGTTAAGACAGAAGGTGGTTTTCAGCTGTTTTACTCAGAGAAGACCCATTTAAATTAACGGGCCTAACTTAGTCACATTCACTCATTTCAGTGGGTCTACTATTATGAATAAAAACATAGTTGAATATTATCCAGAATCTGAAGATGAGACTTATTTTGATTCCAATCTTTTGACAGGAAAACAGTGCAAAAATTCATGATTTTAAGGTAGCTGTGTTTGGGCACCGGTGTGAGTGTTTCACTTACTGCCCAAACACAAGGCACAAACAGCAGCAGGAATTCACGTTCTTTCTAACGCAGGTCTTTTTATTTCTGGATTTCTTAAAAATCCTGGATTTTTGCATTGGTTTGTTTTTTATTTGTTGTGGAAAGTGTGGTTGTTGTTATTGTTATTTTTGACGAGTGACAGAACAATGTTATTAGTAAAGTTAGTTGTTGTTGTTGTTTAGTCATTTAGTCGTGTCCGACTCTTTGTGACCCCCTGGACCAGAGCACACCAGGCACTCCTGTCTTCCACTGCCTCCCGCAGTTTGGTCAAACTCATGCTGGTAGCTTCAAGAACACTATCCAACCATCTTGTCCTCTGTCATCCCCTTCTCCTTGTGCCCTCCATCTTTCCCAACATCAGGGTCTTTTCCAGGGAGTCTTCTCTTCTCATGAGGTGGCCAAAGCCATTAATATTATCACGGCAGTGCAATCCTATGCATGCCTACTCAGAAGTAATTTTCATTGCTGTTGTGTAGGAGGAGGAAAGACATCTACTCAACCAAAGGCCTGGGTGAAGACAAATCCAATTATGCTGGATTTAATTGATTTTATGTATGTTCTGTTGCTTTAAACTGTCTCATGGGAAGTGACTCAGAAATGAAATAACGAAATCATTCTCACTGTCGTCTTCACCATCGTCAAAATCATGGTCCCGTCGTTAATATATAGCTACAAAAACATAATAAATATGCAAAAATACATTTAAAAGGCGAGGGAGCATGTTCGTTTAAATATTAAGACAAATCAATATTGTTAACATTGCCATTTAGCCATAATCTAGAGAAAAGTAATATCTCTATACAAATTAGTATGAAACAGTCTTTGTTTTCTTTGAAAAATGTGTTATCCTTTAAAAAAAAAAAAAAAAAAAAAGCCCTGCCGGTGTAAATGAAAATACATCTATCATTATTACACCATATTAGAGAATGAATGAATGAAGGAATGAATCTTTATTTGTGTCAGCCATCGGCCAGAGCAATAAAGCAACAATATGATATATAAAGAATAGAAATAAAAAGTCAATTGTATAAAATACATTTTAGGGTTTTGAATCAATAGTCAAATAGTGGATATTATTCTGATTGCTGGATTAGAGAGTTGTGTTTGCCTGTGTGACTGAGAAAAAGAATGGTCTACAGCCGCAATTTATTGTATATAATACTCATATTTTGGGGTGGGGATGCAGGGTGGGGGAGACGTTAGCCTAAGACTAATGCAGCATAACTAAATATTCATATCTAATCTTCCTTAAAAAAGAAAAAAAAGGATTGTGCTACTTTGATTTTAGCAATAATGTTAATGGAGGGGGACGATTAACCTTGAGAGTCATTTTGCAATCCCTGTCGCCTCCCTCACTCCCCATTACTGAGAAATCAGTTTGTACCTGTGATTTTTCATAGTCAAATTGACCCCCAATGGCAATTTTGAGGAATGATTGGGGAGGGGGGGGGAGGAGGGAATTGCTAAGCGCCTGCTCCCCTAATGCCACTGCCTTAATCAACTCCTCCACTCCCTGTGACTGCATTCCCCTAAAGAAAAAGCAAAAACACATCTATGTGTAATTTGAGCCTCGGGTCTATTAAAAAGTGCTTTAAAACACTGCAGTGGAAGTTATTACAACCCATTCCACAGCTAGTCATTTTCTGTCAGCTACTTGCTAGCTTGAATTTCCAAGAAGATAGGGGGAGTGTATGTGGAGGGGGGAAAGTTTGTGCTAAGCCCAAGTTGCAGCAGTGGTTACAACATGATTTGGGAGAGAAATGGAGGCATATGTTCTATGTGATGTTTCATTCTAAAAACTACAACTCCCAGAGTTCAGTAGTTCCTGCAGGCGCTTCCGTATATCCAAATAAAGAGTCAACAGCGAGGCTGCAGGAAACAACTATTAAGAAGTGTGCAGCTTACGCACAATCCTGTGCTTCTTGCATGCAACCGTGATACCCCTTTCAGTGTCTGGAATTTGGACAGCAAAGATAAATCAAAACTAAATGTTATCTGAGATGGACTGATAGAAAAAGATGTGAAGTCTGGCTGAGTTGCTAAGTTTGTCAATTAGGGGAGCGTGATATAATGAATGTTGAGGCAGCACTTAAAGCCTGCAGTTCTGAAAAGAACAGATTTTACATGCTGGAAATGCTCAGCAGGAAATGCACATTTGCTCCATATATGGTGGAAATGTCCAATCGTAACTAATTATTGCAGGCAAATAGTACAGGCTGTCTCTGATCTAATAAGGGTTACTCTGAGACTTACCCCAGTGTTGATTCTGTTTAATGTCATTGAGAATGAATTGGTTAAGAATCTGAAGCCATTAGGATATTTGCTGTTGGTAGCTGCTAGGATGGTGAGCTAGAAAATGGAAGTGTCAACAAGCTCCAAGAGAGTGGGAGCGGTTAATAAATTGTATGGATTTGGCCGATATGGGTAAATTAACTGAACTAGTTCAAAAGAGGGAAGGGAGGTTGTTACGTATTTAGTGGTTTGTGTTTGCCTGAGATTGAGTCAGGACTAAGGCTTCTGAGCTCCTGTGTTCTGATTCGATACATGATGTCCAATCACAGAACATTTTAGGATTTGGACCTCTGCCATTGGCCCTTGAACTCTGAGTCGTGATTCGCAGCTTGGAAGTTTAGACAGCCAATCACGTTGGGAGTGGGAGTGGCACAGGCTTTCAGGAATGTATATAAGCAGTTCCTTGTCTCTGTTTCCCAGATGTAGTTGAATAAAGGTTCTTGCTGTTATCGCTGTGTCTTGCCTTGTGGGAACCCACCTACACTTAGGATATCACAGAATGTTGCATTTGCTGAAAGATGGAGCAGTTTTTGCTGCATGTTAAGAGTATAAGATTCAGAAACAGGATTGGAAAGACATCTGTTTTTGTAAATAATATAAATAAGTGAAGAAAGAAGGGGGAGTAAGTGCCATTGTATCAAAAAGAAGTAGGCTACTTATTAAAAATGTGTGAATAGATGTTAATTGACACAAACTTTCATAAACATCACACTAACAACAGGCTCGTTTTTAAATAGTTGAACACTAATAAAAGAGTAAAACTAATCATGCAAGCTGTCAGTTCTAAAATCACGTAGAAAAGCCAGGATACATTAAGTCTAGTCAGTAGAAATATTGTGTGTGGCAGGGGTGGGTCTTGTCTGCCTGCAGCAATAAAGAGAAATTATTCCAAAACATCAGCCTTAAGGGACTGATACACCACAGAGAAACAACAAATATGTAGCAGACCTTGGAAAAATAATGGGAAGTAGGGAAGATGGATGCAATTTTTTGATTTCAAAAAACAACAGTGGTTTTAATAAATGAGAAGAGGCCTTCTTTTATTATGCCAGGGCATGTATGGATTATAGCCTTTCAGGCTTGGAGATGGTCTCTGAAACGTTTGTGGTTATTATTGTTGTCAAACTTCTTTTTTTTTTTTAATAAATTTTTATTGGTTTTACAGCATTTTTAAGAAGAACAAACAAACACAAAACAAAACAAACATACAAAATACTTTCAAAGATATTTTCATAAACCTCTTTTCTTGGACTTCCCCATACCCCCCCTCTCTGCATCCCAGTGTCCATATTTGAACTGGCAACTCCCAGTTGTTAATTTCTAATCTCTGTCGTCTTAGTCCTCCTTTATTATCTAACCTTGTATCCCTGTACCCTGTTACTTCTAGCAACCACAACATTTTAACATTCGTTGAGTTTATAGTAGTCCTTAAGATAGCTCTTAAATTTTTTCCATTCTTCTTCCACCATCTCTTTGCGTTGGTCACGGATTCTGCCTGTCATCTCAGCCAGTGTCATATAGTCCATCACTTTCATCTGCCATTCTTCCAGAGTAGGTAAATCTTGTGTCTTCCAATACTTTGCGATGAGTATTCTTGCTGCTGTTGTGGCATACATAAAGAAATTTCTATCTTTCTTTGTCACCAATTGGCCGACAATGCCCAAGAGAAAGGCCTCTGGTTTTTTAGAAAATGTACATTTAAGTACCTTTTTCATTTCATTATAGATCATTTCCCAGAAGGCCTTTATCTTCGGGCATGTCCACCAAAGGTGGTAAAAAGTACCTTCAGTCTCTTTACATTTCCAACATTTATTATCGGGCAAATGATAGATTTTTGCCAGCTTGACTGGGGTCATGTACCACCTGTATACCATTTTCATAATGTTTTCCTTTAAGGCATTACATGCCGTAAATTTGATACCGGTGTTCCATAACCATTCCCAGTCATCTGACATAATGTTGTGTCCAACATCCTGCGCCCACTTAATCATAGCAGATTTAACTGTTTCATCCTGTGTGTTCCATTTCAACAGCAAGTTATACATTCTAGATAAATTCTTAGTATTGGGTTCTAGCAATTCGGTCTCTAGTTTTGATTTCTCCACTTGGAAACCGATTTTCCTATCCTGTTTAAAAATTTCCATTATTTGGCGGTATTGAAACCAATTTTCTACTTTGTGCTTCAATTTCTCCTGACTTTGTAGTTTAACCTTGTCTCCATCCTGTTCTAAAATTTCCCAATACTTCGGCCATCCGACCTCCATATTGAGTTTCTTCACTGCTTTAGCCTCCACTGGTGACACCCATCTAGGGGTTTTATTTTCCAATAAGTCTTTGTATCTTATCCAGACATTAAATAATGCTTTTCTAACAATGTGATTTTTAAAGGTACTGTTAACCTTGTCATACCAAAGATATGCATGCCAACCAAAAGCATTATTGAAGCCTTCCAGATCCAAGATGTCTGTATTCTCGAGGAGCATCCATTCTTTCAGCCAGCAAAACGCTGCTGCCTCATAGTACAATTTTAGGTCCGGCAGGGCAAAACCCCCTCTTTCTTTAGCGTCAGTCAGTATTTTGAATTTAATTCGGGGCTTTTTGCCCTGCCAGACAAATTTCGAAATGTCTTTGTGCCACCTCTTAAAACATTCCATCTTATCAAGAATCTGCAAGGTCTGAAACAAAAATAACATTCTAGGCAATACATTCATTTTAATTACTGCAATTCGGCCTAACATTGACAGTTTCAGATTTGACCATATTTCTAGATCTTTTTTAATCTCTGACCAACATTTTTCATAATTGTCCTTATACAAATTAACATTCTTAGGTGTTAAATAAACCCCTAGGTATTTGACTTTCTTAACCACTGTCAAACCTGTTTCCTCCTGAAATTTCTCCTTTTCCATATCTGTTAGGTTTTTCCCTAAGACTTTAGTTTTTTGCTTATTCAACTTAAATCCAGCCACCTGGCCAAATTGTTGAATTATTTCTAAAACCCTTTTCGTACTAGTGTTTGGCTCTTGCAAAGTCAATACTAGGTCATCTGCATACGCTCTTAACTTGTAATGTTTAGCTCCGACCTGCACACCTTTGACCTGCTGGTCATTTCTTATCATATTCAGCAACACCTCCAGAACCGAAATAAAAAGTAATGGGGAAATTGGGCACCCCTGCCGAGTTCCTTTTTCTATCTTAAGTTCCTCAGTCACAACATTATTTACAATCAACTTAGCTTTTTGTTCAGAATATATTGCAGCCATACCATTCTCAAAACCCTGGCCTACCCCCATCCCATGAAGATTCTTCCTCATAAAACTCCAAGAGATATTATCAAAGGCTTTCTCCGCGTCCACAAAGATCAATACTGCTTTAGTGTTTATATTCACCTCCAGCTTTTCCAAAATGTCTATTACATTCCTTACATTGTCTGCTAGGTGTCTTTTAGGGAGAAAGCCTGCTTGGTCTTTATGAATCTTCTCCATCAAAACTCTTTTAAATCTTTTTGCCAAAATGTCTGCAAAAATTTTGTAATCCACATTGAGGAGTGATATCGGGCGGTAGTTCTTGAGTTGAGTCTTTTCAGTCTCTGACTTTGGTATGAGTGAAATATATGCCTCTTTCCACGATTCAGGTGCCCTTTTTCCCTCAAGGATCTCATTACAAACTTCTCTTAGTGGTTGAATCAACCGTTCCTTCAGCGATTTGTAGTATCTAGAAGTCAGTCCATCTGGTCCCGGAGATTTGCCCAGTTGCATACTCTGAATGGCAGCCTCTATCTCTTGTTCTGAGATTCTCTGGTTCAAGTCCATCTTACTTTGCTGAGAGATGTTTTGTAATCCATATCTTGCAAGGAATTTGTCTATATCTTCTTCATTTTGCGGGCCTTGGGTGTAAAGTTTTTTGAAATAACTTAAAAAGCAATTTCTAATTTCATTAGGTTTAGATATGTTCTTTCCATCGACCTCTAGGCTTGTAACTGTATTTAGTTTCTGCCTTTTCTTCAATTGCCATGCCAAAAGTTTACCACATTTATTTGCTGATTCAAAAGTCTTTTGTTTCATTTGCTTTATCTTCCATTCAATCTCTTGGTTCATCAATTCCATATATTGAGTTTGATATAACTTAATCTCTCTTAAAATGTCCTGAGACTTTGGTTTTGTTCTTAGTTTCCTCTCTCCTTCCTTTATCATTTCCAAGATCTTCTCTTTTTTCTCATTTTGTTTTTTCCTCTTTATTGAATTTTGTTGGATCAAAAATCCTCTCATAACAGCTTTACTTGCGTCCCAGATCACTCTTTTCTCCACGTCAGTCCTCAAATTTATTTCAAAATAGTCTTTTAGGGTCTTTTGGGCCTTCGTGAGAATCTCCTTATCTCGAAAGAGGGTGTCATTCATTCTCCATCTAAATTGACCGGTTATTGTGAGTTTCATCTCCATCTTCACGGCGTTATGGTCGGAGCAGGTTTTTGGGCAGATTTCCACTTTCTTAATCTTTGGAGCCAATCCACTAGTAACCCAGATTTGGTCAATTCTGGTCCAGGTCATCATTGCTTGGGAGAAGAAGGTTCCCTCTCTCTCCAGAGGGTTCCTTGTTCTCCAAATGTCTATCAAGTCCATGTTTTCTGTCATTTCGAAAAAAGTCTTAGGGAGTCTCCCTTCTTTAGTGACTGTTAGTCTTTGTGCCTTGTCCATATTAGTGGAGACCACGCCATTCATGTCTCCCATGATTATCATGTTGTAATCCAGATAGTCCGTCAAAGTTTCATGAAGTCTCTTAAAGAAGTCAGATTTGCCTTCATTTGGTGCATAAATTCCAACAACTAAAAGTTTTTCTCCTTGTACTTGTATCTCCACAGCCAGATATCTCCCTTGTTCATCTTTGAATATCATTTTTGGAGCCCATTTCTCCTTCACATATATTACCACTCCTCTCTTCTTAACTTTGTCTGATGAAATAAATTCTTGTCCTAACCTTTTATTCGTAAGTAATCTCCTGTGGGCTCTAGTTATGTGAGTTTCTTGTAAACATATCAAATCCAATTGTTCTCTGTTCAAAATATGAAATACTTGTCTTCTCTTCAAAGGCCCATTCAGTCCATTACAATTCCAACTAAGGAATTGCAGAGCCATCTTGTTATTTTCTTAAGGCTCCTCCAACAGCTCCAAGTTGTTGCTCTTCTTCTGACGGTGGTGGTTTTTGTCCAAACGAGAGATTCAGGATATCCAGTGCTCTCCTCTGTTCTGCAAGTGCGTCCACAGTCCCCTTCTGTAGGTCCTCCTGATATCTTGCCAAAAATTTGTCTTTATCTTGAATTGTCTTTATTTTCACTTTCTTTGCCTTGTAGTCGAATGACAGTCCTTGTGGGAACTCCCACCTGAAGCGGATAAGATTTTTCTTTAACAAAAGAACCAAATCCTTGTAGAAGTTTCTTAAGTCCAAGATGTATTTTGGTATGTCTTTAAAGATCTGTACAGCTGAATTTCCAATTTGCAGGGCTTTTTCAAAGTGTAGTCCTAAAATTTTATCTCTTTCCTCCTTAGATCTGAGTGTGATCAAACAATCTCTTGGTGTCTTTCTATCTTGCTTTTTGCCCAGTCTAAAGGCAGTTGTAATTTTGAAATCGTCTTCCTCCAGGTCCCAGCAATCCGCAAACTCCCGTGTCAAATATTCCACAAGGTTGTCACTTTCATTCTCCGGAATCAGTCTTAATTTTAAGTTTCTCTCTTTCCTCTGTAACTCCCACAAGGCCAAGGTTGCATCATGCTCATAGACCTTCTTGGCAAGTGGCTCTAATTTCTCCTGCGTCTCTCCAGCTGTGGCTTTGGCCTCTTCGGCAATTTGACGCGTGGTGGCGTTTTCCTCGACCAATTTGTTTATAGATTCTGTATTCTGGTTTAATCTTGTTGATATTTCTGTTAATTTTTGTGTGTTCTCTGAGGTCTGTTTTGTCAAAGACTCCAGAGTCTGGTTTATCTTAAGCAAAGCTTCTGTCACAGCTTCCATAGAAACGGCTGCTCCTTTGTCCTGTCCTGTTGTTCCAGCTAGTCCGGCTGTTACGCCTGAGATTGAACCTCTTTTCTTTGCTTGTTGCAGCTGCAGCTGTTGCTGTTGTTGTTGCTTGGTCTTGGCTCTTGTAGTTATCTCTTCTTGTGGCCCACTCATGTCAAGGTCAATTCCCACGGGATTTATTCTCCCTTGGAAAATTCCACTGTCTTAGGCCGTGCTGGACTTCACTTTATCCTCTAGAGGGAGCAAATCAAAATGGCCATAGAAGGAAATTTCCAAATACATGAACAAAGGAGAGCATCCAAGATATAAAAAGAAAGGAGATTAACCCAGTCCAAATCAATGTTACTAAAGTCTTATAACTTCCAATTGCCACAGTTGCCCAGTATACTGTTTATACTGTTTCTTCTTAAAATGTACAAAAGTCAGGCACTGTGGAAACTTTGTATCAAGGTGTCACTTCACAGGGAAAAGTCAGCTCAATGTAGTAAGAAGGCAGACCGTTTCAGACTTTCAAATAGATGAGATAGCAGAGGTTTTTTCCTTCAAATAAGTCATGCAGTTAATGGTCAAATTCACCTCCCCTCTGCCCTGCTTGCTAGAGGGGAGATCAAAGGTTTAAATGTCCGGTTTAGCTGATCAAAGGACGGATTTAAACGGATGCAGGTTTAGAGCTCCGTTGCTTTCACTTTCATGCGGTCGGGGGGAGGCAGACTTCCTTTGTTTAAATCTCCCCCGTTTTTAGCCCAATTTTTAAAATTAAAAAAGTCCCAGTTATTTTTCAGTTCTTACTCACGGGGAATCAGTCCGAATTTCTTTTCAGGAAGGAATCGGCGCTCTCCGCTTATGGCGACGCGGCTTCACTTCGCAGGCTGGGTAGCGACTCTCAGCACCGCGCTCACTCCCGATGTCGATCCGTAGCCTTTAAAAAGGCTCTTTCACGGTACCGGGGGGCGCGAAGGTGCCCACCAAGTCTCCTTGTTCTCAGGCTTCAGCGCCTGGGATTTTAGGGGTCCCCCGCTTGCCGTAGCGGGTAAGACCCGAACTTGCGAAGCAGTCCTTCTCCGGAGCTCGGAGGTAGGACCGCCATTAAGCGCTGGCACCGACCGGAAGTCTCTATTGTTGTCAAACTTCTGGTCAACTCTTTTCTTCCTCAGGTTTAGCCAATTTTTGTAGCCAGCTGAACAAACTGATTGCTGCTTCAATAGACATGTGTACGTTTTGGTGTGACAATCAGAAATGCTTGTTGGAGAGTATTGATGCAAATAAACACATGTCTTTGAGCAGTTTTGGAGCTGTTTTTAACAGAGTTGTGTATTTCTAAGAATGTTGCCTATACATACGAGTGCTCATGCAGCCCTTCAAAAATAGAGAGGGGTGAAGGCAAAACTACCTGTTTCCCCAGAGCAATGACAAACTGTTTCTTTATTATTGATATAATTATTGTTTGTTTTTTTAGGAAAATAAGTAATAATCATAAATAACTAAGAATAAAATTGTGCACCCCACCACCGAGACCATTCCATTGTAACTATCCAACCTCCCAAAATTTCAACATCTCTTAAGATGGCTTGACCCCCTTTCCATTTTAACAGTACAAATTCTACAAACACCAAAATCATTTTCCTGCATATTCCCTGTCTTACCTTAATGACACATGTTAATTTATCATTAATGGCTATATCCCACATTTCTTTATACCATTCTTCCATTTTATATTCTGCTTGCCCCTTTCACTTCCTAGCTATAATAACTCGTGCAGCTGTCAATAAATTTGTGAACAAGCCCTTCATAGCCTGCAAACCTTCTACCCCATCGTAAATTGATAATAACACTACTTCTGGACTTTTGTCAGCTTTAACCCAGTGATTTCTGTTATCTCCTAAAACATCCTTTACCAAAAAATTATATATATTTTACACCCCCACCACATGTGAACATAGTTCCCAGTTTCCTTGCATCCCCTCCAACATAACACCGAATATTCCTTGTTTATTTTATTTAATCTGACTGATGTTAAATACCACCTCCAAACTAATTTATAGTAATTTTCTTTTATTCTTATGACCAACTATTTCAACATGTCTTTTTGCAAACAGCAACAACAACGAAACACTGTTGTTTCTCAAAACTTCATCTTGATTAGGTGCCACTAACAAGAGGGAGGCCTGAATCCAGCTTCTGCTCTCATTCTCTCAACCCGAAAAGAAAAGTTTATTCCTGATTCCTGGACTGGTCCTTTGCTCTAGCAAATTCATAGTGCACGTGTTGTTTATTATTATGTGTTTTCTTCTGTTAGATCAGAGTGTGTATGTGTTCCCCATCTCCAACACTCAATTTTCTTGAAAAAGAAAGAGAAAGGTTGTCTCTGCGCAGCCCAAGGATGGGAACCTGTGGGCCTTCAGATATTGGTGTACTTATGGCTACCATCATCCCTGACCACTGGCCAGGCTGGCTGGAGCTGATGGGATTTGTACACAAACAAGAACCATAGGTCTCCAGCAGGAGCCCCATCCCTGCCTTGCAGCAACATCTGGAGAGACAGAGTTTCCCTAGGTCTGATGTGCCTTGGAGGGGGGAGTAAAACAATGTGAGGCTCTATTCTGTGCCTGTCCACTGCAACACCCCATTATTCCAAGAAAATTTGCACCACAATCCTTGCAGGCTGACCCAAAAGTACTCTGCAGCTGGTGAACTTAGGGGCTGCAGCTTTTGTGAGTCTCGAAAACCACTTTTCTTTGGACAGGGAGCCCTTGTCTTCTTCAGCACTAGAGCAAACATTGAGTTTTTTGTTCTTTTAAAGAAAGAAATGTGCTTCTCTTGGTTCGTAGAACCATAGGATTGTAGAGTTGCAAGGCTGGTTTTGAATTGTCAGCCTTCTTCCGACTTAAGCCCTTGATCCCTTTTTCTCTGCCCTCCGTGGCAACTTGGAGCTGTCTGAAAACATGCCAGGAGTCGGGTTGCAACAAGGCGACATTGCAGACCCTGGCACTAGGACCTCCCAGACGCCTTTTCTGAAATGCTGGCTGGTAGCATGTCAGCGGTAGAGAGACTGAGCGGCTCTCGCTGTTACACAAGACGAAGGGTAGCAGCCGCAGGAGCATCCTTAGCCTCTTGAAAGCCAAGGTACCTGTTTATCTGCTTGCCGTCCTCAGCATCCTTAACCTGCCATTTGCTTTATCAGAGCCTAGCAGAGTTTAGCTGCAGCGGCAGAACACCAGTGGCAGCATTTTCCCCTCCCTCCTCTCATACCTGTGTTTTCTTGCGTCCGTAGAGAGAGCAGACAGAAGCAACAGTGCCGTTAAGAAATGGGCTAATTATTTTCCAGCTGGCAGAATCCAGAGGGATTATTTCACACCAGAAAGTGTAAGTAGCTTTTATATCATCTTCCCTGCATAGCTTGTCACTACTGCTTTTGCACCTTCATCTTTTGCAAAAAGACCCACACACCAAGCCTCAAACCAAAACAAAGCACATCCCCCTTTTCTAGAAACCTTCCAGTCCTCTTGTGGGGGCAGTTCATGAAATAAAATGTTTATATTTGTTATAACACATGCCTAAAAAAAAAGTCCTTGCAAAGTCCAGTATGGGTCATGTGCTTTTTTTGCTTGTTTATGTATGGTCAGAGATGATTTTCTGTTTGCAATTATCATTATTATTTTCCTGTTGTGTTCTCCATGGCCACTGAAAGGAGGGCAGGGGATAAAGCAATTGGAAGAGGAATGACTTGTGTTAAAACCAGGAAGGAGCTAGTGAGCGTGGGAAACCAAAATACTTGAATTTATTCCAGTTTGGTTCCATTGTCCTCAGTGAAATCAAATAGTTTTTATTCAAACTACTTTGACATCCCCGGGTTCTGGGCCAGATTCCAAAGGGGCCCAATTATTATTTTGAGACAAACCTCACCCCCAAGAAAAGCATCTGGCGATTTTGTGCCATGCCACGACAGTTCTTTAAAAAAATAGATTATCAGTGGTGCTGTAGAGGTGAAAGGGTCCAATCCTGCATTGCAGAAGGCTGGGACTAGATGACCCTTGGGGTCCTTTCCAACTCTGCCGTTCTATGAAACCATATGTCAGGCTAGTTTACATGAAAACACAGGAGCAACAAACATCCTCATAAATAATCATATGCACAGGCCTGCATGTTGAGAGACAAGGAACATTGCTTGAACCCAACTCTCTCTCAAAATAACACTCTCTTGCAAAAAGAGGTGTACTATTTGCATGTTAAATCAGAAGCAAATCTTACTCACATGCTTAAGTTTGCTCCTTTTTGGTTCTGTGCATCAGCGTGGTTCAGTTACAAGTGGCTTTCTCTGCAAGAAAGGGAGTCAAACTGCATGTGTGGCAGCAGAGTTAGATCAGTGGATCTGAACTATTGGGGTATGTTGTCATTTTCAGCAGAGAAGTGGCAAGAGGAAAGAGGTGTGCTGTGGTTCCTTGCAGCCCACCTTTCCCCCTGCCTCTTTCCCCTGCAAGGCAGCAAGAACCCTGGCTTGGGAGGAAGCAGGTGGGGTAGAGGAAACTGAAGGGTGGAAAAAGAACCCAGCCCATCACCCCAGCTATTGGCCTGTCCATCACAGCTCCTCCCAGCTGTTTTGCAGCCATTTTGTGGTTTACCAGCCCCAGACCAGCTGCCATTGTCTAATTCTGGGGTGGGGAAACTGTTAGACTCCAGCTCCCATTATCCCTGACCCTTGGTCATGCTTGCTGGAGCTGATGGGAGCTGTCGTTCCACATCATTTGGAGAGCCATGAGTTCCCCAACCCTGGTTTAGTTCAACCCAGACTAGAAGGTACCACTGGGGTTTTAACAGGAGCTGATGGCAGAGGGATAGTTTGACAAACCTTAAACATATCTCTTTTTTAAAAAAAAATAGTTTTTTTCAGATTTTGAAATTTACGAACAGTTATCAAACAACCAACATAAAAAGAGAATTCTGAAAAGTCTCCCTGACTTCCCTCATCCCCTTTGTGGGTCCTTGTATAATGTTTTGCTCCTTCATCTTGTATTAATCCGAATCTATTAAATCTCTCCTCCTCCTCCTCCTCCTCCTCCTCCTCCTCCTCCTCTTCTTCTTCTTCTTCTTCTTCTTCTTCTTCTTCTTCTTCAGCGATCACTCGTAGCTGAGTAAGATTGTCTTCCATAAATACGGTTTTAACCGTGAGTCCACAAGTGACTGTGGAAGTTCAACATTAAACTTCAAGAATTATTCCAATCCTACTAATAAATTTAATTGCTTACAATGGTTTTTAAGGCAAATTATATATTTCCCCCATTTCTTATTAAAATTTTGCTCTTCCTGATTTCTGATTCTTCCAGTCATTTTTGTCATTTTGGCATAATCCACCAACTTAATCTGCCATTCTTTTCTGGTAGGGACTTTATCTTCTTTCCATCTCTGGGCTAGTAACATCTGAGCAGCAGCGGTTGCGTACGTAAATATTTTTTTTCTGATCCGTTGGAATTTCGGCACCTAGAATTCGTAAAAGAAAAGTTTTGGGTTTTTAAAGAAAAAGTTATTTTAAAGATTTTTGAAAATTCACTATATATCACCTCACATAATTCTTTTAGTATTTTACATGTCCACCACATATGATAAATGATGCCTTCTTTTTCCTCACATTTCCAGCATGTATTTGACCTTGCTTTGTACATTTTAGCTAGTTTACTGGGAGTTAACTACCAACAATACATCATTTTCATATTGTTTTCTTTCAACGTATAACATGCTGTAAATTTCAAATCCCAGTTCCATAGCTTCTCCCATGCTGTAAGTTGTATATGATATACATAACGTCTCCATCCTTTAATGTGCCCATATGTTTCTCCATCTTTTAATGTGCCCATATCATTTTATTCACATATAAGAGAAACTTTAGATAAAAGACTCCTATTTTCCCATCTGTTGTTGGGCAGCAAAAGAAAATCTTGATTTTCTCTTGACAATAAAAATAAATGGTCTGTTGCCTACTGTATATTGTATTCAATTAAGCTGCTTAAATTTTGTGTCAACCATTTATGATGGGACACTATGTCTCTTTGATTATTTTTCCTAAATAAACATAGTTAATGAAAAGGGGTGCCATTCTGATCCATTTTTAAAAAAAACCATAAAGAGAACTGTCATTGATTTAAATAGGATAAATATTGCATCCAAGATAACCCATTAATTGCTAATAAACATGAAATAAACATATGTTGGGTTGTGTTTTATTTAAAGTTCCTATCATAAAAGGAAGTTTTCCTTGCTGCAGCAGTTTTTGTGCTGTTGGCTATCTTTCTTGTTGAGCCTAAAGCTGCAGCCATATAATGGGGCAGTAGCCATGGCCTTGTGGCTACTGGCTTGGCAGGATCATAGAACGGTTCTTCCCACAGAATAACCCAAAAACTCTGTGCTGGAGTGTCCAAGGTGGCTGAAAAGTTTATCCGAGTCAAACCCATCTCTTTTTGTTGTTTTGACCAATTTGCAAATCTACATAACTATCCAAACACTGTACAAACCAGATAGAACAGCATGCGTTATTCGAAAATGGTGTTAAAATTGCAGAAGAAGAAAACAGAAAACAAAAAAATGTTCCTCAAACAACTGTAGGATGGAGTATTCCTGAATTCAAATGAGGATGCAAGTAAACTCAGTGGAAAACAGCAACATCATGCATGTGTAATGATATGATAGGAACTTTTTGCATGTCGAGGTCCCCAAGCCACCCCCCAAATAACTCACAACGCACACTTAATTTTTGTTTAAGGTTTTTGGCATAATTTTGGCCACAACTTTATTTAAATACAAAACCGTGAGTGGTTGTTTAGGCATTGGTTAAGACTATCTGTCCCCCCGCCTGGGGACAGAACTGACTTCCGGGCACCACCGAAAGACAGTGCGGGGGAAAGCAAGTCGGGGAGAAATGGAGCTGAGTCACAGACCCTCACCTCTCACCCGCCTGCTCCCCGAAGGCTTGCCAGCCCTAGTCCTATTCCAGGGATTGGACAAAAAGATGGCAAGCCCCAGGATTCCTTTAACGGAATTCCCTTTCCGCAGCAACCATGGAGGGGCAGGCCCAGCCTATCCTAACCCCTCCTCCACCAATTTATAACCAATGCCTAACCGCAACCTTACAAGTTGTGACGATTTGCTACGCAGTAGGCAAAAACCAAATGGCCCAGCCAATCTGCCAGATGGACAAATTCCTACCAGGCCCCCGCTCCAAGGCGGACGACCCCATGACAGGCATAGCAAGGTCAATGCAACAACCCCTTACTCAAGGGCGGGTGGGCGGGTGATCCGTTGCACACAGCAAAGAGAAAGCTCCAGGCTGTGTGCAGAGTATTTAAACATTTTACCCCTCCCACCAAAATTGCAACATAACTTTTACCCCAGCAACCCAGTGAACCAATCACTGCCCCAGGCCATCTTTAGAGACCCTTCCTGGTAACAGAGGGGTGGCTCAGCAGACTCCACCGCAACACGTGCTCTCCATGAAGGAGAACACGCTATATGAAACAACACCCAACAGGTGTCAGGGGTGTTTGCTGGTGAGAGGCAGAGCCAGAGATAATGATGGGCTGAGCCAGGAACAGAAAGGCTTTCCTCCTCCTCCTCCTCCTCTTCTTCTTCTTCTTCTTCTTCTTCTTCTTCTTCTTCTTCTTCTTCTTCTTCTTCTTCTTCTTCATGCCACTATGGCTTAACTAATCCATGGCAAGGACCACCCTGCTTCAGTTTTCATCTTGGCTACCTGAAGTTAGAACTCCCATGCAAGTCTACTCAGAAGTAAGCTGGATTAAATGGAGCTACTCTAAGGGAAATAGGCAGAGGATTTTTGCGTGTGCCGACAACAAACCAATGCAGCTACTGTTCTGGTAGGCGACTGAAAGTAATTCCTTTCTGACCTCAGTGTTCTCTATATACATACATGCACACAAAACCCTACACTGCCCCTTCCAGTTCTTCTGAAAGTATACAGAAGGGAGGCTCTTTAAAAAGCCAGGAAATATGAGGAGGAAGATGCCAGGAGAGGCACAAAATTAAGACAGGGGGCCACATGTTGTCCATCTGTTTTCACTTGGATAGTTCTGCACTGACTGACTGGCACTCCCTCTAATGTCTATGGGCGACATCCAGCTTTGCTGATGCAATGCACTTCTGTATGCAAGACAGAGTTCCTGTCCCCTCCACACATACACAGACGCCCTCACAATCAGCTCTGGGATGTTGGGGGCCTTTTTTATCAGATGCGGGGGGTGGGGGAGAGAGAGGAAATGGAAGTCCCATTGCTGGGCCAGCATTGGATACAACTGTATTTTGGGGAGAGGGTCATTTGTTGGGGGAGATTATATATTTGTGTAATCAACGCTTGTGTAGAGGAACTCTGAAGTTTGTTAGTTTTGCTTCATGTACCCTGGCTCTCACTCTGTAAGGAAAGATGAGTGATCTCTTTCATCTTACTGGAAATATCTGCTTCTCCATCGAAATCACTTAACCATGCTACTTAATGAAATCTGAAATGGAAGTGTGGATGGCGGATGCTGAAAAGATATGCACCTGATGGCCATAATCTCAGACAGATGTTTGTTCCATCCAGTGTAACATCTTTGTTCACATAATTGTGCTAAACTGAAGTGCAGAACTGATTGAAACTAAAAAAAGGAAAGTGTGAGCCCTGCAGTGGTAGATGCCCAGTTCAGTTAAACTGATTTAGTTTACTTAACCTCAGCAACAGCTCATCACAAAATACTTTGAAGAAAAGGACAACGTTGTAAACACAAAAATAACAGCAGCTGCAGAGTTTGCTTCCAGTAGTAGTACTAATAACAAATGCTAGATTGCTACATGCTACAGTGAAGGCACCCCATGAATAAGAATACAGTAATAGCCTTCCCTTAAATTCCTGGATGAATGGATGAAAGATTCTGAACTGCTGGGATATCTCTAAAAGGACATACACAACCTGATTAGTCCTTGGATTTTTAAAAAGTGCTATCACACTAGGTAGAGGTAGCATAAAATCATAGACTTGTAGAGTTGGAAGGGACCCCCAAGGGTATAATACATAAATAGACCTGAAATCTCCCTGACAGCCTCTGTTTATTTGGAATCACTAATTCAGCAAGGCAGATTCCTTCCTATTAAATTTAATAAGGTTGCTGTCAGTTGAATGGGATGTTCATGGCTCCCACAGGTGCTCTGTGAAGATGGAGATTTGTTGCATTAACTGACCTGTCAATCAGAATTAGAGGTGCTGCTGCCGAGACCGACCTTATACAACAGATATGAGAAAGCATTGCCCTCATCTCCCTGACAGAAACCCTTAGGTAGCTGCTATTGTTTTGCCGTGTCAGATCTTAGCTTGCAAGCTCCTTGGGGCGAGATCCTGCTTTTCTCATTTATGCTATGAATCAAATGTTGGGGAAGAAACAAATAATAAACAGACCATCCATTAATGGCTGGAAAATTACTTTCAAAAATGGAATTCATTACCCAGTTCACAGAGATATTTCGCAGGAGCATAGGAGAACTATTTTTTTTAAGGAATAATTTCATAATTATCTCCCTTACTAGCAAAATGACTGTTATTTTCATTGATGAGTATGTGAAATCCCTGGGTCCTTTCCAGGCAGGCACACATGGTGTCTCCTGCAGGATCCTTACTAGTGACAGCTGGGCGCTACAGGGCCTTAGTAAACATTATGAAGAAGTACCACATCTCCCCTGCTCCCCAGCGTCTTCACAGTAACAGCTAGTAAAAGTAACAAGCATCATGACTTCGTGCCCAGAGAAATGTTGATGTTGTGTCATGTGTTACTGGGCAGACACCTGTCGAAGCCAGCTACACATCCTTCATAAAATCTAGTTAGGCACTTGGTAGTGAGGTGTTGTGCCTAAGTCCATTGCTTTACTCATAAGACTGATTGGGAGGAGAACATTTCACTTTTATGGGAGAAAGAGAAGGAGTACCTTTCAAAACAGCGTTCTTTGGAGGACAGCAACATTTAAAGGTTGAGTCATGTGAGCTCAATATGCGACATCCCAACTCAAAAAAGCCCTCCTCTTTTTCAGTTAGACCCAACCTCATTCAAATAGGGTCCAGTTCAAAATGGGGTTTGCTTCCCCCCAACCCTGTTGCTAGTCTCCCTGTCAGTCTTCTTCAGTAAACAACCCCCCTTAACTTTTGAGAGGGGGTAGAGTAACTTGCAAGGACACTGGAAAAACCCAAATTTGAAGTGTACTAGGGTTGGCTGTGTTCAAAGATCACTTCTTGGGGAATATTATTTTCCCTGCACCTTTTGTTCCCTGCCATTAACAAATCAAACCTACTCCAGTCTGTAGATTTGGGTGCTGGTTTGGGTGTCATGCAAGGGCAGCAAACTGTTAGTTGTTTTATTTATTATTGTTGCATTTTTGCTGTTCAAGTACAGCGAAAAACACTGTTTGCCTGTCTCCATTTCCAAAATAACTTGGCCAGCTTTGGATGCTATGGACCTTGAGCTAGATGGTTGAGGGACCATTTCCTGCTCTGTCTCACAGGCGGCAAAATGTATTGGGCTGGCAGTGGAGGGGAAGGTGGCGGCGGCGGCATCGCTGACCTGGCCCTCCCGGCAGAGGTGTCACTGCCATGTGTCGGGATGGTGAGAGAGAGGGGCAGAACATCGGCAAGGTTGGAGCAGGAGCGCCGGATCGGCTCCTCTGGTGTGCTGTAACTGGCCCCAAATGAGCGAATGGAAAGAAAGGGGTTTCCTGTTAAACAAATGGACACGGTTAAATGGCATACTGTCTGCTGAGAATTTAAAAAGCCAGGGTATCATTCCTGTCTCTGTTTCTTGTGTGTGCTCTGGCAATTCAGGATGCTCAGGAGAGCTTATCTGAATCCGAATACACTATAATCTAATGTGACTTGGCCGACAGTGTGCCACAGGCCACGTTCAGCAGCTTAATGGGGGTTGGGAGGCAAAACATCAGCTGGACAGCATTAATAGAGCCTTTGAGCCAGGTTTGCTGTTGACCAAGTGGTGTGAAGTTGCCAAAGTATATTAAACCTCTTGGTATTAGGATATGGCCACGAAGAATATATACATATATGTGTGTATGTGTCTGTATACAGTGGTACCTCGGGTTAAAAACTTAATTCGTTCTGGAGGTCCGTTCTTAACCTGAAAATGTTCATAACCTGAGGTACCACTTTAGCTAATGGGGCCTCTTGCTGCTGCTGCTGCTGATTTCTGTTGTGTGATTTCTGTTCTCATCCTGAAGCAAAGTTCTTAACCCGAGATAATATTTCTGAGTTAGCAGAGTCTGTAACCTGAAGCGTCTGTAACCTGAAGCATCTGTAACCCGAGATACCACTGTATCTATATCTATATATGAATTTTTTGCTAGGCTTTTAGACACCCGTTGAGATATCGTAAGCAAATTTTGCAAGATGGTTCCTGGTACCAGGGAGCATGCTTTCATCTATGTTTAGATACGATTGGACATCATTTTGAATGAAGATGGCGGGCTGAACCTTTCAAAGCTGCACTGATTTTAACCACTGATCTTAAAACTGTACTGAATATTTTAGTTTCTTAGAATTCCTGAGCATCTCTGGGTAGCAGGCATGCTGCTTATGATGGCAGAAGACACCTGAGTTTGGAAAATAAATGCCTTTAATTGAAATCTGTGAGCTTTCCCCCCAAGAAGCTATGTAGCTAGATAATAACAATAAGAGTGTCTAGCTGACACTCTAATCAAGTAGCTAGTCAAATATTGTCTCTATGCAACAGAATAGCATTTGACTACAGTCATTTCTAATCAAATATTCCAAATATGCCACTGTGTAGATGACATTATGTTATCATTTCTCCGCCTTCGCCCCCAGCAATATAAAAAAATTCTATTTCATCACACTGTCCTTTAATAGCAAGTGTAGGAGTGAGAGCTGGTTGCTCCCAGCCCAACAATGGTTGGGAAGCCCATCTAGCAATGTAGCAGAATTTCTCTCATTGGCTACCTGCTGTCACTATAAATAAATTTTCAAACTGATGCTGAAATGAAGAGTCCTGAACTTAAGGTGGGAAAACTGAGTAACTGAGCGAAATTAAAATTGACAGATCCACCCATCCCTAGCTACTGGTCCTTTTAGCTCCATTGGAGGAGCCATGTTGGATAGCTTTTGTCTCTTTCCTGTGCGTCTTCCATAGAAAACATTCCTTGTTGATTGCCTTGTGTCTTATGGATGGGCTGGACCCATGCTCGACTGAGCAATTTAATTTGGCAGAATCCCACTAACATAGAAGAGATAATCCAGCCATTCATTAAAGGAATTTGGGTCATGAGGGACTTAAATTGCAAGTTATGCTGCTTGTTATGAGCGTGATTAATAAGAATCACAAGGTAAGCAACCCAACTACCAAGGAGGAAAGAAAGAGAATTTAGATAAGAAAAATGCAGAAAGGATTGGACAGTCTTGGGACCATGTTAGAACTTTCTCTTCAGAAGTATAAACTAAGTGCGTTGTTTATGCAGGAGATAAAGACTGATCTCTCTGCAAGTGTGTCCCTCTGTTAAGACTGACTAAAAGTGTGAGGCTTATTTCGTTTTATATGGTGCTTAAGGAAATCCTAATGTGGCAGATCCTTGTTTTATGTTCTGCTCATCCACTTCATGGCTGCAGAAGGTCACTTTAGACAAAGCATCTTTCTTACATGGAGAGGTAGCAGGTAAAAGCTGGAACAGCTGTCAAGCCTGCTTTCAACTGCGAAAAGGTTAACTGAACAGAAATAAATAAATAAGGGCAAGTTTGTAGTGGAGAGACAAGAGGTATTCCAAAATACTGCTTCTGCTTCCTAGAATAGCCATTGGCATAGCAAAGAGTCCAAGCTCCCACTTTGGATTGGATCTGGGTTTTTGTCTGGAGCTGCATGTAGATCTATAATAAACTCGCTGCTGATGTGTTTGCCACACATAAAGAAAAATGCCTTTTGAGAAACGGAGGCGTTGCCTTGATTGCTTGTTGGTCACCTTGCTTACTGACAAAGTGGAGCAATGGTGGTCAGGTGAATTGTTCATACTTGGACCCAGTCCTTGCGTGCGTTTATGTGAACATCCTTCATATCAGCATGTAGTAACAGATGTTTTTCAAAAGCTCACCGAATGCGTTCACCCAAACGCTCGCACATATTTGGTTGTGCTTTTGTGGCGCTTGCAACTCTGATTTTGTGTATTGTATTGTACCGTTTATGGAAGCTGCTTTGTGAGAGTGTTTGCTGCAAAACCTTTTGTCCTGTGACCGATAAATTCAGCCAGATCAGGCTTCCCTGCAGCTGGTAGTTAGAGTCAAATGTCCTTTCTAGCATCTGGGAATGGGGGGCAAATTTCCTGCAATTGCTCATTTCCTTTCTGATGGCTGGGACCACCTTGGTCTTCTCTCCTTGGGGCTATTCCTGGAAGTAGAGAGGAATACATGCACAAAATTTTGAGCACATGAATACAATCCACGTCCTTACCATATTTTAAACAATATCCCTTATTTTTTGGACTTCCTTTGAATTGGCATTACTTTTCCTCCGTACTTTGGTCATCTGTTTACCAGAGGGTATTCTTTTTCAATTAATCATTTTATTTTTTCTATAGCATTTTTTTAAAAGTATCTCAAATTGGAAGCAGAATTTAATCAGCTTGGGTGGTGAACAAATACTGCATCACATTTCCTGGCACTTTCAAATGCTGGTTATTACATTTACATTCTCCATTGAAATAATCTCATTACATTTGCTAAACTGCCTCGTGTCACAAGGGTTTGTTTTACTAAATGAAATCTCAGAAATAAACACCGTAGCATGTGTATAGGGAGAGATCTTTTTTAGTGGTGGACCCACCATGAAAGCACACTTATTTTAAGCATTTGTGCTTATTTTAAGTCTTCCTCCCCGGCCCTGAACCAAGTTCAGGAGAAACCTGTTCTCCCAGTTTGCTGCAGATGCTGGATTTGCACAGGTTGGGTGGCCCTTGCGCTGTTTCCAAGAGTTAAAAACACTAAGCAGCACTGTTAAATATGTTAAAGTCAAAGTATACCTGAAGGAGCATCTCCACCCCCATCGTTCAGCCTGGACACTGAGGTCCACCTCCGAGGGCCTTCTGGCAAGTCCCTCACTGCAAGAAGTGAGGTTACAAGGCCTTCCTGGTAGTGGTGCCTGCCCTGTGGGACGTCCTCCCATCAGATGTCAAAGAAATAAACAACTATCTGACTTTTAGAAGCCATCTGAAGGCAGCCCTGTTTCGGGAAGTTTTTAATGACTGATGCTATAGTCTGTTTTTAGTGTTCTGTTGGGAGCCACCCAGAGTGGCTAGGGAAACCCAGCCAGATGGGCAGGGTATTAAAATAATAATAATAATAATAATAATAATAATAATAATAATAATAATAATGAAGAAGAAGAAGAAGTGTGTGAGGGGTAGTGAACTGGGAGGTGGGCAGGGAGGAGGCAGTGCTTTCCCTGCAACAGAAAGGATTTACCTACACAGACATCCATACAGAGATTCAGAGAGGGGTGGGTCTATGACTCACAAGTAGAGCATCTGTTTTGCTTTTAGAAAGTCCTGGTCATCTCCATTCATTGCCATCTAAACAGGGTTTCAGGAAGTAGAATTGGACAGAATTCAGTTTGCTGGAGAAGCCACAGTCATTTAGGGTAGACCGCATGGGTCTGGATGGACAAAAAAGCCAATCCACTGTAAGGATATGTCATGTGTTCGTCCTTTATTTAGACAGTGCAACCTTCTCTTAACAAACATATTACTGTTTGCAATTTTGCCAGAGATGCACTCTTTTTTTGCAAAGCAATTTCCCCAAATATACTGAGCGTGGTATCCAACAAAGCACTTCTGAGACCTGAACAGCTGGTACTAACTTATCACATTTATTTACACCACAGCTCTGCTTTAGGAGAAAGGGTGGTTGTCCTTCGTATTGCCTCTAAATCCCTCCATTCTCTTCCTCAGTGATGCATAAAAATTTCAAAGCATGAGGCCTTCAAACCTTTTTTTAATCGGCTCTCCAGTTTGGCTGTCCTGTGTCTTCAAATCAGGTGGTGATGATGTGTTAAAAAAAGTCGTACTTCCAATAAGACACACACACACACACACACACACACACACACACACTTTGATGTATTCCCCCCCCCAGTGTTCTGCCTAATCTTGTTTTATATGGTTTTTACTCTGCTTTCTAAGTAAATTTTCTCATTATCCCTGTACCCAGACAGTGATACCATGTACAATGTTCAAAACTCTGCAGAAGCAGACTTCGTTGTCATTTTCAGTTTGTGGAGCCGTAAAGTAATAATATTGCCTCCCACGCCATCAGCCATCCACTCCCGCCCTCACGGAAGTCTCCAAAATGCTCTGTTTGCTCTTCTCAGACTGCTGTCACAGGGTGATCACTGCAATAGATTAATAAGACCACCGGAAACTTTTACTCATCTCCACAATCTTGTCGTGCAATGTTTGCATTTTTCAGATTTAGAATGTGGAGTTGCTAGCTCATAAAAGAAGAATTAATTGAAATCCCGGAATTAATTTTTCAGTCTCTGATCCAGCCGTCTTGTCCTCATCACAGCCTTCTTGGAATTATATCTTGGAATTTATATAGATAAAATGCAGCAGAAGCAAGCCATAGCCCACAGATTCAGGTTTGAACTTGCAGGATTCCAAATAGGGATTTGTTGCAAGAACTGTGGAGCCCACTCCAAGCTACTGAACACATGGACTTGCCTTATACTGAGTCCGTCCACTGACCCACTTTCTATTTTAACAAGGTCTCCAGAAGGTATTGTTCCCAGGCCGGCTCCCAGATAACCTTTTTAGCTGGAAACGTTTGGGACTTTCCATATGCAAAGTGATAGGTGTCCTAGTCAGCCTCTCCTCCTCCTTGCAGTAGCCTGTACTGAATATCAAATCCATTGATCTGAATGTTGATATGGCTGTGCTTTATCCATACCAGCGTAGAGTCATAGAATTGTAGAGTTGGAAGGTATCCCGAGGGTCATCTAGTCCAACCCCCTGCAATGCAGGGATCTCAACTAAAGCATCCACGAAGAAATGGCCACCCAACCTCTGCTTCAAAACCTCCAAGGAAGGAGAGTCCACAACTTCCTGAGGTTGCCCATATACTGCAAATGCCTATACTGCAAGTATCTCTGTGTGCCTTTTCTTGCACTTCACCTCTTCATATGGGGATGGGACACCAAGCTTTCTTGTTTTTCTCACTTTTCCTTCAGCATCTGTGAATGGGAGGTATGGACAGGGCTAGTGACCACAAGTAAGATAAGGTTACCAGATTTTTTTCAAAGAATCCGGGGACACTTTTTCCCCCCCAAAAGAGGGGGAAAAAGTTATTTTTAAAAGTTTTTTTTTTTAAAAAAAAGAAGTAATACATTCTCTTCTGTGGTCTCCTCTGTTGTGCAGCCCTCCTCTGGGCCCCGGCCTGCTCTCTTGGAGCGCAAGCTGCTAGCCACCGTGGAGTAGGCTCGGGTTGGGCCTGGAGCTCTCCTACCTCTCCTCCACAGCAGCACCACAAGGTTGGGGCTCCCCTCTTTTTTCTTCTTCCTTTTCCTCTCTCTTCCTTCTCCTTCTCCTTCTCCTCTCCTCCTTCTCCCTGCATCGGCTCTGGGGTTTTCCTGGCCCCAGAGCGTCGCTGGGCAGTTGGCCGGGTGGCTGGGCGCTCTCACTCCCAGCTTGATTTGGGTGGCGGGTGTGTGTGTGTGTCAGCGGTTCCCCTAGTTGACGCACCGGGCGTCCCTGGTTCCCTTTGGCAGTCGCAGCAGCAGTCTCATCAGCCCGGAGCCAGCCTGGTAGCACAGCTGGCTCTGGCTGGCTTCAGGAGCTGCCCACTGCCATGGCGCCCGCCATCTTGCCTCGCCGGAAGTCCCCATATGATATGTTTTGTGTCAGTGAACCAATCACACAACATTCATTCCGTACTAATAAATCTACAACACTTAAAATATAAATCCGGGGACATTAAATGAAATCCGGGGACGGATTTTGTCTGGGGTCAGATTTGTCAATCCGGGGACTGTCCCTGGGAAACGGGGACGTCTGGTAACCATAAAGTAAGACACAGGAGCTACTTGATCTACTTTGGTGAGACCTTTTGGTAGAAATACGGTGAAAAGGTTCTGGTTGACCCACAGCAAGCACAGAATAGACAACCTGGGGAGAATCTAGAGGAGAGAAACAAATGATGGAAGGTGCGTAGAGAACATGGCATAGGAAGAAAGGCTGAAGTCGTCACATTTTTTTTGGCTGGAAGACTAGAGGAGGCTTGGAAACAGCCTTCAGATATGTGGTTGGGTGCTTTAAAGAGGGCAGAGGTCCACTGCTCTTTTCTGCCAAGGGTGCCATGATATAATGAGCTGAAACTGTAACCAGTGGCAATTAGGAAGAACTTTCTGTAAAGGAGGTGCTCCATTGGAACAGGTTGGCTAAGCATTTGGTGGAACATTCACCAGGATCTTTAAGGGCAGGTATTTGCAGAATTTGCTTTAGTGAATAACTGAGGAGCTTCCAGATATAAATGCACCACCTCCTGAGTGGATGATTCATAATGTCCCTACTAGTTTGAGAATTCTATGCTTGTGTGTGTGCACACGATGTGCAGAACCATATAATGCTGTCTTGATCTTTGGGGATTATAAACGAATAGCTTTTGATGCCACCCAAAGTAGTACTAGATGAATTGGATGCACTTTGTTATATAGCTAAGGCATATTTTATTCAATGCAGAGTTTTATCCATTATAAAGGAAGATGGGTTAAATAAGGATTAGAAGGATTTTTCTCTGATTCGATGGTTTAGCCAACCACAATGACTTTATATATTCTGTTCAGCATTCCTGCACTTTTTTTTTTAATTGACTCAAAAGATGGTAGGACACAAATGGAACAGCAGTCTTTGAATAATTAAAGCATGCTAATCATCCAGAAATGCCAGGAGATGCCCCAGCAAGATCACATGATGCGTTCTTCTCCATGGCCTATTAATTGAAGGGATCATTTTTTAATGTAAATGTCTATGTTTGTTTGTAGCAAAAGTCCTTGGGGATGATCGGGGAGCGTTGGTTACTCGGCAGATTTGTTTTGTTTCGGTGTGTGTGTTTTGCTTGGCAGCAGGATTCTGAATATCACCAGTTTTTCGTCTGCAAAATGTGAATTTTGTGGAGCCCACAGCAGATTTCCAAATGTTCCTCTGGGTCTGAAAAGGTTGGGGATCCCCTCATTAATTGTGAAGGAACAGGCTATTCCTAGGCAAGTTGCAGGCATGGGTTAGGAGAGGAGGTGATGTCTGGGCATAGGTGTCCAACTTTGAAGAGGATCAGGACCTCAGGGCTGAAGATGCTGGCTATCCCAGTAAAGGTAAACGTAAAGGGACCCCTGACCATTAGGTCCAGTCGTGGCTGACTCTGGGGTTGCGGCACTCATCTCGCTTTATTGGCCGAGGGAGCCGGCGTACAGCTTCCGAGTCATGTGGCCAGCATGACTAAGCCACTTCTGGAGAACCAGAGCAGCACACGGAAACGCCGCTTACCTTCCCACCGGAGCGGTACCTATTTATCTACTTGCATTTTGAAGTGCTTTTGAACTGCTAGGTTGACAGGAAAAGGGACTGAAGAACAAGAGCTCACCCCGTCGCGGGGATTCAAACCGCCGACCTTCTGATCGGCAAGTCCTAGGCTCTGTGGTTTAACCCACAGCGCCACCCGCGTCCCTGCTCAGGATAGTCTCTGGCTATCCCAGTACTGGGTGACAAATGACAATACTTGTATAGTCCCTGGATTTTTGTTTTGCATTTCCAATAGGGACTTGGCAAGCTGCCTTATAGCAAGCCAGACCATTGGCCCAACCAGCTGACTACTATCTGCACTGGCTGGTGGCAACTCTCTGGTGTTTTAGGCCAGGATCCTTCCCAACCCCACCCAGAGACACCAGGGTTTGAACCTGGAACCTCTTTCACGCTAAACATGTGCTCCATCGCCAGGTCACGACCCTTCCACATTCTCAGCAAGTGCTTGCGGGCTTTTTCTGTATAGCTCAAAACAAACCATAAAGCACATCGATATCCTACTAAAACATGAATTAAACTGAACCACAACAAACACAATTAAACCTTAAAACTAAATCATCCTTCTACTCACAAGTGCTGTCATCGGGTGCCTTAGGGTGCTGTAGTCAAATAAAATCACACAGAGCAGCAATAAAAAGGTGCTGTTTCGGAGTAAAAACAACCTCAAGTAATATCATCCCTCCCAAATCCACCAGATAAATAATGCATAGAAAAGAGATAGGCACTGCAGGGAAACAAAAGTGCTTTTTCGGGACTAACCTGACCAGCCACCAAATAAGAGCTCAACAACAGACCAGAAGCTGTACTCTTCCAGGACCCTGACACCTCCCACATTAGAAGTGGGTACCGCTAACTTGGAAGATGCGTGGCAGGGAAGGGAAGACAGAGAGGTCTTTGCCTCTTGATGAGTTGGCTTCTCTCCCCAACCAGGAACGCGGGTGGCGCTGTGGTCTAAACCACTGAGCCTCTTGGGCTTGCCAGTCAGAAGGTCAGCAGTTTGAATCCCCACAACAGGGTGAGCTCCCATTGCTCTGTTCCAGCTCCTGCCAACCTAGTAGTTCGAAAGCAAGTCAGTGCAAATAGATAAATAGGTACCGCTGTGGCGGGAAGGCAAACAGTGTTTCAGTGCACTCTTGTTTCCGTCACGGTGTTCCATTGCTCCAGAAGCGGTTTAGTCATGCTGGCCACATGACCCAGAAAAGCTGTCTGTGGACAAACACCTGAAATCGAGATGATCGCCGCAACCCCATAGTCACATTTGTCTGGACTTAACTGTCCAGGGGTCCTTTACCTTTTCTTTTTTTAAAAAACCTCTCCCCGACCATAGACTCCGGTGGGTGGGGGAGTGAGCTCTTCTCTGTGTGAACTGAGGATCAAGTGACCTGGCCTACCGGCTATATACTGTGTGACATGCGGGATGGATAACCTGGGGAAATTTCCATTCATCTATGAGGAAAAAAAGTACAGAGAGAGATTTGCTTAACTAAACTGTCATCGTCTGTTGACAGTAGTAGTAGCAGCAGCAGCAGCAGCAGAGGGTGTTCTTCAGGTGGTGCCAGTGCAAATACCATCTCAGTACATGGATATGTCAACATGCACAGCTAAGACTAGAACAGGGATGTATGCCCATGTTGGTGAATCCTCTGCAATGGCAGGTTTTCTCTTGTTGATGAAGACATCCCTGGGTGCAACACAAGAGTAAGGGGCAAAAATTTATACTCAATCTTGTGTGCAATCAGATTCATGCTGATATTGAAGGAATGGGTTTCTGAGCAGTCAGTTTAAAACTGACTCAGACCCCCCCCCCTTTTTCTTCTTCTTTCCTCTTAGCATTTCTAAAATGCATAAAACTTGAGCTGATGAGTAAATGCATAGCAAGGACACAGCTGTATAAACATGAAATGTCTCATTTCTTTGGACTTGCTGTGGACTCACCACGCAAGTGCCTTCTGCTACCCAGAGAGCAGAATAAACTCTTTCTTTGAACCAACCTCGGCGTCATTTGACTTCCTTCCTTCCGTCCGGGAGCAACACAGACCCAATCGGTGAACTCCAATAAGGCTACAATCTAAAACCTATGCAGCCATTCCCTTTTCATGGTATGTTATGTTAATGCAGAGATTCCTAACTGCCAGAGGATTGGGTGGAAAGGATCATGGGTTCAGGTTAAAGTTAACTCATAAAGGTTGGGCTTGAAAGTGAGCTGGTTTATGCACGCTGTTCTTCAAATTGCATGGGAACCCCCTATGACTTGGTAGGTGTGCTTGTAATCCCAAACGTGTAGGAACAGGTTGGGTTTGTACAGCAGTAAGAAAAAGTACAGCGCTCAAATTATAGGGCAAAGGCTACAGAGTCACTTAATGAAATCCACACCCCTGATCTCTGTAGTTTACCGGTAAATCAAATCATGTCCCCTATAGCCTTTGAAAAACAGTAGCTAAGTCCGAAAAGTTGTGCCTTCTGTCTTCGCTGGGGGGAAATACACTCTGCATATGTTTAGAAGTGCACTGCAGGACCAAGCAAATTGTTCCACTTTTGTGGGGTGGGGTGGTGGTGATAGTGGAACAGGCCTTAAAGTGTTCATCCTTAAAAAAAAAAGTTTGGCACAAATATATTCCAGCATACCACAGCATTCGAGAATAGGACTTGATAGCTCTGTGTCATGCTTTCTCAGGATAACCGGGAACCAGCTTTGCTCATATGCTGTCATCACAGCACAGCAAAGCACAGCAGAACGGAAGATGACTTGCTTAATTATACACCCTGATGGAAATGTGTCTGCAGAAGCTGTTGCTGGCTGGGAGCAAGCTTAATAGCACCGTGGAAAGAGCAGAAAAAGAAACTGCAGATAAATAGGGCACTGCAAAATGTGCTGCCTTTAATATTTCATACAGGAACGATGAATTATTGCTTAGAAGTTGGAAGGTTGGAGGAGGAAAGAGTAGGTCAGACATTTTCAGAAACAGGATGCTTTGCAGGAACCTGATTCAGGCTCACAACCTTTGATTAACGCCAGGATCCATATCTGAGAAGAATGGAGGGGAAAGTGCCAAAACTACTGAGAGGCTCTTCATATACAAGATCTCTCTTACATCTGAGTTTATATCCTAGCAAGAACATGGCGTGGGAGAAGGGAGTTAAGCCAGGCAAGATCTGGGCTCTCATAGATATGAAGATTTTATATTCATCTCCAGTTGTGGTTGTTTATTGGTGTGTCTAAAGCTAGTTGCCTTGAGCACCTGTATAACAGGTATGCAGAATATATTTTTTAACAAAAGAAACTTAGGGTTGCGATCCTAACCCTAATTATCTGGGAGTAAGACTAAATGAAGGGACGCGGGTGGCGCTGTGGGTTAAACCACAGAGCCTAGGACTTGCCGATCGGAGGGTTGGCGGTTTGAATCCCCATGATGGGGTGAGCTCCTGTTGCTCGGTCCCTGCTCCTGCCAACCTAGCAGTTCGAAAGCATGTCAAAGTGCAAGTAGATAAATAGGTACCACTCTGGCGGGAAGGTAAATGGCATTTCCGTGTGCTGATCTGGTTCGCCAGAAGTGGCTTAGTCATGCTGGCCACATGACCCGGAAGCTGTACGCTGGCTCCCTCGGCCAATAAAGCGAGATGAGTGCCGCAACTCCAGAGTTGGTCATGACTGGACCTAATGGTCAGGGGTCCCTTTACCTTTAAGATGAATTGAATTCAGTAGGACTTATTTTTGAGTAGACACTGTGAGGATTTGCGCTGTAATTTAATAAATATTAAATAAGTTGGGCTTCATTGTATGTGGACAATGCCTGATGAAATATCAAGTCAGACAATAACATTCTCAGTAGCAGAGCATGAGAGTCCAGCATTTTCCTCTATTCCTCAATATAATTAGGAAATCAAAATAAATTTTGCAAAATAAGTGATCGCATGCACTGCTGTGCTTAATTTGCATAATTTATGCGGGTTGCAGGATCTGACTTTTCTTTGGGCTGAATTTGGATTTTGTGGGTTTCTGCTTTAGCAGCGTACACACAACCCCAGACAGAAGCAGGAAAATTATGCAGCGGAGACCTTAGTGGCAGTGGGATAGGAGGACTATGTTGGGCTGCTGGCACACAACTATTATAATTACAATTATATATAATAATCATAATGATTGTTATACAGAAAAGAAAGATAGCACATACCTATTTCTATAAAAAAACTAGAAAGGAAAATATTTAGCTCATATTTTTAAACTAAGCAAAATGAAAAATGTGAAAGACACGGCTGGGACTGGGAGGGGGGAATGACACACTGCATTTTAAGCTGCTGATGTGTATATAGCCTAAACTGTTGCCTGAACTTTAGGGGACAGACATCTCTAAGTGACTGGTTAAGTATTTCTGCAGCACACTCCATGCAGAGTTAGACCTGCCCGCGCCCACTGATTTTAATCAGACTGACAAGCTATTTTAGTAGCAGTGCTTGGAAACCAGCTGATGGTATGTTCTCCAGATTAGCTAACACGGACCACAAGCATGTGATAATCAGTTGCAGAAATAAAGATGAAAATAGTCTCTCAGTCTGTTCTTGGTCACTTAATGTCCTGTTCTGCAGCTCAGCTTATGACAGGGCCAGTGTCTCCAGCGCTGATAGCGCGGCAGGCTGGAGTGTGGGGAAGCGCGTGCCCATATGTGTGCGCACACACTATTTCCTGCGCACTTCTGGGTCGGAGGAGCACCGGAAATAGCATGTGCACGGGCCTCGCCCAACCCGGATGTGCACCGAAAATAATGCTTGCGCACGTGCACAAACTACTTCCGGTGCTCCTCCGACCCGGAAGTGGGCAACCACGCAGTGCAGCGCCGGTAAGAGCGGGTGGCGGCAGTGGGCGGCGGGGGTCTCCGCGGGCCAGATAAACGAGTCCCTCAGGCCTTATCCGACCCACGGGCCTTAGTTTGGGGACCCCTGGCTTACGATAAGACACAAATAAAAAAATTGTCCAGTAGCACCTTAGAGACCAACTAAGTATGTTCTGGGTATAAGCTTTCTTGTGCATGCACACAAAAGCTTATACCCAGAACATACTTATACCCATACTTATGCCCAGAACATGCTTAGTTGGTCTCTAAGGAGCTACTGGACAATTTTTATTTATTTATTTCGACTGCGTCAAACCAACACGGCTATCTACCTGAGAGGGGATTGTGGCCTGAGGAGATCTCCCAAGACGAGATAGAGCTGGAAGGAAGGGCGAATTCAGTCCCTGGGTCTGAGCAGTGCCCGATTACCCAATAGGCAGAGTAGGCCTATGGGCCCTGTGCCTTTGAGGAGCCCCTCAACAATGGATCAAATTAGTACTGATGTGATCTTGAAAGAAAATTACAATCAAGCTTTCTTAGTTCAATGTTGTTCAACTAGAGTATGTGCAGGAGGTCCCTAGCCCCGAGATTTCAACTGCCTTGGGGGCCTCCACAGGGTTTAATCTGGCACTGGGTCTGAGGTTCCTCACCCCTACTTAAAACATACGTCATTTTGCTACCTGAGACAGAGCCCAAACAATGCCTTCCCCTCCACCCTATTGCAGCCTACACTTAAAAAACTAAATGTATCTTGCCGCCTAGATCAGACGCCGTTTCCCATGCTTATTTTCCTTCTCCTCTTGGTGTCGTCTGAAGCAAGCTGCATCATGCTACCTGCATAGCAGGGCCGGCTCTGGCAGAGGCATCCCAAGACTGGGACTCTGTACAGAGGTGCTGCAAAATGGGGGTTTAATACTGCAAATGAGTTGTTCATCTCTTGCAAGTAGGTCAGTGGCAACAGGTGTGTGTGTGTGTGTGTTTTAAAAAAACTTAGCTATTTTCGGCAGAAAAGGTAATTTATATGTTAAATGGAGGGAAATGTAATAATAATAATAATAATAATAATAATAATAATTATTATTATTATTATTATTATTATTATTATTATTATTATTTATTATTTATACCCCGCCCATCTGGCTGGGTTTCCCCAGCCACTCTGGGCAGCTTCCAACAAAACACTAAAATACAATAATCTATTAAACATTAAAAGCTTCCCTAAACAGGGCTGCCTTTAGATGTCTTCTAAAAGCTTGGTAGTTATTTTTCTCTTTGACATCTGGTGGGAGGGCGTTCAACAGGGCGGGTGCCACTCCCGAGAAGGCCCTCTGCCTAGTTCCCTGTAACTTGGCTTCTCACAGCGAGGAACCGCCAGAAGGCCCTCGGCGATGGACCTCAATGTCCAGGCAGAACGATGGAGGTGGAGACGCTCCTTCAGGTATACTGGACCGAGGCCGTTTAGGGCTTTAAAGGTCAGCACCAACACTTTGAATTGTGCTCGGAAACGTACTGGGAGCCAGTGTAGGTTTTTCAAGACCAGTGTTATATGGTCTCGGCAGCCGCTCCCAGTCACCAGACTAGCCTTTTGTGTTGGCACTTCAAAAACCTTGTATATGTGAAGAGCATCAACACCACAATAGACACCTTTCTGGAAGCATCTTAGGGCTTTGTCCAGTGTTTTCCCATTTTACTTTTTTTGTTCAAATGAGTACTTTTGGGTGCAAAGCAGTAGCATTTCCTAAACTACTGAGTTGTGAAAATGTGTCACCGCCTTTTTATCTATCTCGTTTACTGCTATTATTTCCTTTGGGAGCTGGAACTTGCTGTGAACTGCCACAGGTTTCCTCTTGTCCAAATATCCTTTTTCTTTTTGTTGCAAAAGTAATTGGGGGAGTTTCCAGATGTTTTACTGCTTCTTCCCAAGTTTCGTTGCTGCTTGCTATCAGAAACCTAGACTTACCATTAATCCCACTGAGTGCAGCTGGCCACAAAGGTGACCAGTGTTTCTGTTATGTGCTGAAGCCTGTCACTGAGTACATTGTGTTCTTCTGTGCTGGCGCATTACAGCTTTGAGATTCAGTTGCATGAAGTATTTTGCAAAACGATTAGAATCGGATCTCTCCTCAATCATTATTTTAAAAATGACCTTTCCAGAATCATGTGCATTAAGAGCCAGATTTTGGAATTTACTTGAGTTGCACAGACTTTCCTCAGGCTTTAGAATGACACTTCACACTGCAACTAGGGAAGAAAGATCTGTTGACATAGTTCACCAGAGGCTAAAAGTTGCCCTGTAAGGGAAGTTCTGGTTGAATGAGCATGTATGGCTGAAGAAGATCTGGAAGGTTCCAAAATGGAGGAACTATAGTCTGAACAGATGGCTAAGGTGTCACTTTATTTGGGAGAGAGCAAGCCATGATCTAGTTCCTATATACCCGGTATATATATATATACCCCCCTGCAATCCCTACACAGATCTGGCTGGCACAGGGCACAAAACCACAGCTCGCCCCTATACACGAAGCCAAGCCAGAGCACAACTAAGTGCAGTACAGCCATCTTCTCAGAAAAACTCTTCACAAGGTCAAGAGGTCAAGACACGAAAGCTTTAGCAACTAATCCACACCTAATGACCCTCCTAAGTGGTACTCAGAATATCACTCAAGTAATCACTCAAGATATCCCTCAAGTAATTAATGAACAAAAGAAGAAAAGGCACATTAACCTAGGAACTTCCTCTCTGCCCAGAACGTTGGAGGCTATACACCACACCCCCTCAACAGTATTTATAGGAACTCAAACACTGAGATCCTGCTCTGTTCTAGTAACAAGAAGCCGAAAGCACCAGCCTGAAGATGACGAGTGAGACCTCGTCGAAACGTCGCCTAGACACCCCAACTCTTACACGGGAAGACACCCGAAGACACCAAAACCTGCATATATATATATATATATATATTGCTTTTCAATTTATTATGGAACCACAGAGATATGTAAACAATAAGAAAAATTCAATAATAAATGTAGCTAAAGGCTGCTCATACAAAACCTAAACATGGCAAAATCTATACAGCCAATCTATGTGGCATGGGGAGAGATATCTGAAAATCTGAAACTAGATGAAATAAAATTCCACCATACCAAATAGGAGAGATCTGGGCTCTTCCTGTCCCTTAGACACTCATAACTCATGTATTTTTTTTCCTGCAATACCTAAATTCTAGAGATGTTTATACCACAAGGATATACGGTAATCAGATATTTTAAAAAGATTTCCACTGTTGTGCTAGAGAGATCCTGGCAGCTGCCAGCATCCATGCCAAGTGTTCCCTTTGGTGAAATGTCTCCATAGTATCTGCCCACCTATTTAGTAGGGGCAACTGGATATGTGTTTTAATAATCTTTGACACCTCCTGTGATGGGATGATTAGCTGCTTGTGCGTAAAATCGTGGTCCCTCAGAGTTTGTGCAACTCCACAAACCTCTGTGTGTGACAGAGCTCCTCAAACATGTCTGCCCTAGTCACTCGTAGATTCCGACAGTGGTTGTCTGCGGAAGCGCTTCCAGCATAGAAGCTCCTTAACGGAAACGCGTCTCCTGGACTCACGACGTGGCAGCTTCCGGCGAAGCATGGGTGTGATGGCCTGGGATTCCGAGTCTGAGAGCGATCCGGAGGAATCCCAGCTGGCACAGGAGTCCCCGCCTCCAGGGCCGGCTGAACTGGGGCAAGGCCTAGATGCTGAGGAAACTCAAGAGCAGGCACCAGGTGAAGCCATTCTGGCCCCAGAGGTGCTGGAAGACTCAGTGGCCACAGGTGAGCCTCCTCCAGGGCCCAGTAACCCTTCGGCCTCTCCTGATCTGCAGAGGCTTAGGGCAGAGAGGCGAAGGGAACTGGTTGCCCCCAGGAGGAGTGCTCGCCTTAAGGCCAGAGTAGGCGGGGCTCCTGGGGGTCGGGACCGCCCCTGACCTTAGAAGAGGATAAAAGCCCACTCATCCCGGCCCCAGGTTGCGGGAGCAACGTCGTTGTTGGCTTCGGACCTTCCTGTGATCCTGATCCTTGCTCGGCCTCCTGTTCCTGACTAACCGGTACTCCTGTTCCCTGCTCGGCTTCCTGTTCCTGACTATCCAGTACTCCTGTTCCCTGCTCGGCCTCCTGTTCCCGACCATCCGGTGTTCCTGTTACCTGCTCAGCCTTCTGTTCCAGCGTTCCTGTTCCCCGCCCGTCTCTCTGCATCGGACCTCGCCCCGCTTCGTGTGGACTCTGCTACACTCACGGTACCTTACCCCGGGACCAGCACAGTTTGCTCCCGCCACACCCGCACTCCCCCTTCGTAGGGGTGCGTTCGGGAAGAGCCAGAGGCCATGGAGGACCAGGCGGCTGCACTAGTGACTTTGGCCCAGGAGAACCAGGCCTTGACCCACACCGTGCAGCAGCTCAGTGACGCGGTCGTGGCACTTCAGCAACGCTTAGAAGCCCTACCGGCTCCTGGGGCCGACGCCCCGGCTCCTGGCAAGTACCCAGTGGCTTTGCCTGAGAAATTTGATGGAGCCCCGGCCAGCTTTCCTATGTTCCTGGCCCAGGCCAAGTTATATATCCAGGGGCGAGCCCGGAACTTTCCTGACGACCGCACCAAGGTGCACTTTTTGATTAGTTTGTTAAAGGACCAGGCGGCCAAGTGGGCGTTGCCGCTACTCAGGCAAGACTCCCCCTTGCTAGCAGACTATACGGGATTTTGCAATCGTTTGGAGGCCGCGTTCGGCAACCCCCAGAAAGGGAGTCAAGCCAACCGGGCGATTCGGCGTTTGAAACAGGGCAAGTCCACGGTGGCCGCATATACCACGGAGTTTCGGCTGTTGGCACAGGACTTGACCTGGAATGATTCGGCACTGCGGGACCAGTATCTCGAAGGGCTTTCGGACGAGGTACTGGACCAGTTGGCCACAATGGAACGCCCCACCACGCTAGACACTCTCATTCAACGGAGTCTACAAATAGACGACCGGTTGGAGGATCGTCGTCAGGCTCGGGACCGCCGGCACCTCCAGTTCTTGGCCCCAGTGTCGACCAGCAGCCCCACGGGCCCAGCTAAGTCATTGGAGGAACCTATGCAGCTTGGGGCAGTGCGGCCACGCCTCTCCCCCGCAGAGAAGTCGCGGCGTCGGGAGGGGAATCTTTGTCTCTATTGTGGCGGAAGCGGACACTATGCAAGGTCCTGTCCTGAGAAACGCCAGCCGCAGGGAAACCACCAAACCCCAGTAGCTGATGGCCCTGGCTACCGGGGATCCCAAACAGCACAGAATGGGGCCGCACCAATTGAATTACAACACCTTATGGTTCCGGTACATCTATACCCTCCAGGAGGGCCATGGATTCTTACCCATGCGCTGGTGGATTCGGGCGCAACCCGCTCTTATATGGACGCTGCTTTTGCTGCCCAGCATCGGGTGCCACTGCGGAACAAGCCAGAACCGGTGCAGGTGGAGGCAATCGACGGACGGCCCCTGCGTTCGGGTGCCGTCACTCAAGAGACCCAGCCCCTGGTCCTGTGCCTCCAGCAGCACCGTGAGATGCGAACTCTGGATATTGCCTCCATGCCCCGGTTCCCCCTGGTGCTTGGGATGGACTGGCTGGAGGCTCACAATGTGCGGATTGACTGGGTCAAACGGACTGTACACTTCCCAGACCCCAGTTCTCCGGCTGAGACTGAGATGCTAGCGGCTGCGCCCACTGAGGAGGTTGCTGCAACGCTCCCCGCTGAATACCGGGACTATCACGACGTGTTTGAGGAACGGGGGGCAGACCAGCTGCCGCCGCATCGGTCCTTTGACTGTGGCATAGACCTCCAGCCCGGAGCGCCTCTACCGGTGAGTCGCTTATACTCGTTAACCGAGCCAGAGCGCGAGGCTTTACAGGACTTCTTGCGCAAGAACCTGGAGCGTGGGTTCATTAGGCCTTCTACCTCGCCCACTGCTGCGCCAGTGCTCTTTGTTAAAAAGAAATGTGGGGAGCTCCGCCTTTGCCATGATTACCGGGCCCTGAACAAAATCACCATCCCGGACCGGTACCCTTTGCCCCTTATTTCGGAGTTACTGGAGCGGGTGCAAGGGGCGCAGGTGTTCACCAAGCTAGACCTCCGGGGTGCCTACAATTTGATTCGGATCCGCGCCGGGGATGAGTGGAAGACCGCATTTGGGACCCGGTACGGTCAGTTCAAATACTTGGTTATGCCCTTTGGTTTGTGCAACGCGCCTGCTGTGTTCCAACGGTACATCAACCACGTGTTCCAGGACTTGCTAGACAAGTATGTGGTGGTGTACTTGGATGACATTCTGGTTTACTCCCGTGACCCGGCGTGCCACGAAGGCCATGTCCGGACCGTGCTGCAGCGCTTGCGCGAGCATCGTCTGTATGCAAAGCTCAGCAAGTGCGAGTTTCATCAGCGGTCAGTGGACTTCCTGGGTCACCGACTCTCACCAGGTGGGGTGCAGATGGATCCTGGGAAGGTGGCAGCGGTTCGAGAATGGGCGGCACCTCGGAACCGCAAGGACCTACAGCGTTTCCTGGGGTTCGCCAACTATTACCGAACCTTCATTGCGGACTATGCTCACCGCACCACCCCGTTGACCCGACTACTGCGCCCCAAGACGCCGTTTTCCTGGGACAAGGAGGCGGAGGAGGCGTTTCAAGGGTTGAAGGCCTGTTTCCAGAGAGCGCCAATCTTGCAACATCCGGATCCTTCTCGACCCTTTGTGGTAGAGACTGATGCCTCCAGTACGGCTCTCGGTGCCGTCTTGTCTCAGCAGCACGGACCGGAAGCGCCACTTTTACCCTGCGCCTTCTATTCCCGCCAGCTCCTCCCAGCGGAGCGTAACTATACTGTGTGGGAGCGGGAACTACTGGCCATCAAGGTAGCCTTTGAGGTCTGGCGCCACCATCTTGAGGGGGCACGACATCCGGTGGAGGTGAGAACCGACCACCGGAACCTGGAGTACCTCCAGACCACCCGCAAGCTGAACCAGAGACAGATCCGGTGGGCGTTGTTCTTTTCCCGGTTCCAGTTTCGGATCCGCTACATCCCTAGCTCTCAGAATCAGAAGGCGGATGCTCTGTCCCGGAAACCTGAAGACAACGCAGACACGGTACAGCAAGCAGAACCCACCACGATTCTACCTTCGGCTGCATTCCTGGCCACCCAGGAGGCGCAGCCACTGCAGGTTCGGGTGCGGGAACAGCAGCGGGTCGACGCTTGGGCCCAGGATCGTCTCCGGGAGCTGGCTGAAGGGTCCAGTCCACAATATCCGGGGCTGGTCCTGCATCAGGGCCTGCTGCTGCACCACGGTCGTCTGTACGTCCCGCCAGGGCCACTACGGCTGGAGGTTCTCCGGATGGCCCATGATGCCCCAGCAGCGGGGCACTTTGGACGGTATCGGACCACCCATTTGGTCAGTCGGGAGTTTTGGTGGCCCCGCCTGAAGGCTGACGTGGCTCGTTACGTTGCTGGTTGTGATGTCTGCCGTCGCGCCAAGGGTCCTACCGGGCGACCCCCCGGCCTACTTCAGCCATTGCCAGTTCCACCGCGCCCTTGGCACACGGTTTCGTTGGACTTTATAGTGGAATTACCCTCGTCTCGTGGCTGTACCTGCCTTCTGGTTTTCTCCGACCATTTCACCAAGATGGTACACTGCGCTCCCTGTCCATCTGTACCCACAGCCAAGGAAACTGCGCAGCTGTATCTTCAGCATGTCTTCCGCCTGCATGGACTACCTGAGCGCGTGGTGTCCGACCGGGGCGTTCAGTTCACATCCCGGTTCTGGCGAGCATTACACCAGACCCTCGGGACAGAGGTCTGTCTCTCGTCAGCCTACCACCCACAGACCGATGGCCAGACGGAACGGGCGAACGCGGTGCTAGAGCAGTACCTCCGGTGTTACTGCAGCTACCAGCAGGATGACTGGGTCGACCACCTGGCATTGGCGGAGTTCGCCTATAACAACGCGGTGAATGCGTCCACCCAGCAGACCCCGTTCCAGGCCAGCTATGGTTATCATCCACGGCTGTTTCCAGAGGTGCTGCCGGCATCCGCGGTCCCGGCAGTGACGGAGTGGCTTCAAGAGCTCCAGTCCCAGCAACAGCTTTTGGTGGAGCAACTGCACCAGGCCAAGGAAGCGTACAAAGCCCAGGCCGACCGCCACCGCCAGGTGGGGCCGGAACTTCGCGTCGGTGACCTGGTTTGGCTCTCCACTCGCCATCTCCACCCTTCTCGACCTTCGCGGAAGCTGGACGCCCGGTTCACCGGCCCGTTCCCTATCGTGAACCAGGTCTCGCCTGTGGCATTCCGTCTCCAGTTGCCAGCACACCTGAAGGTTCACCCGGTATTCCACAGGTCCCTTCTGAGTCCGGTGGCCCCACCCGACGAGTTCCACCCGAACCGTCCCCGACCGCAGCCAGTTTTGGTGCAGGGAGAGCCTGAGTACGAGGTGGAACGCATTCTGGACTCCCGATACCGCAGGGGAAGGCTGCAGTATCTCATTGACTGGAAGGGATATGGGCCAGAGGACTGTTCCTGGGAACCAGCGGCCAACGTCCACGCGCCTGCCTGCATCCGAGAGTTTCATGCGGCGTACCCCAGCAAGCCGGGTCCGGACCCTCAAGTGAGGGGGGGGCCTGGGAGGGGGGATGGTGTGATGGCCTGGGATTCTGAGTCTGAGAGCGATCCGGAGGAATCCCAGCTGGCACAGGAGTCCCCGCCTCCAGGGCCGGCTGAACTGGGGCAAGGCCTAGATGCTGAGGAAACTCAAGAGCAGGCACCAGGTGAAGCCATTCTGGCCCCAGAGGTGCTGGAAGACTCAGTGGCCACAGGTGAGCCTCCTCCAGGGCCCAGTAACCCTTCGGCCTCTCCTGATCTGCAGAGGCTTAGGGCAGAGAGGCGAAGGGAACTGGTTGCCCCCAGGAGGAGTGCTCGCCTTAAGGCCAGAGTAGGCGGGGCTCCTGGGGGTCGGGACCGCCCCTGACCTTAGAAGAGGATAAAAGCCCACTCATCCCGGCCCCAGGTTGCGGGAGCAACGTCGTTGTTGGCTTCGGACCTTCCTGTGATCCTGATCCTTGCTCGGCCTCCTGTTCCTGACTAACCGGTACTCCTGTTCCCTGCTCGGCTTCCTGTTCCTGACTATCCAGTACTCCTGTTCCCTGCTCGGCCTCCTGTTCCCGACCATCCGGTGTTCCTGTTACCTGCTCAGCCTTCTGTTCCAGCGTTCCTGTTCCCCGCCCGTCTCTCTGCATCGGACCTCGCCCCGCTTCGTGTGGACTCTGCTACACTCACGGTACCTTACCCCGGGACCAGCACAATGGGTCTCCCTATGGGAGCTTCTGACACCTCCCCGCTGTTCTCGCTGGACGTGTCCCTGATCCCTCCCCCTTCCCTGCTAGTTCCTGCATTTGCTGCTGTGTCTCTCTCCGCATTCATGAGACCTTCCTCCAGAGACCCCTCTCTCCCCCTGCTGGTCCCTGCTTTCGCTGCTGACTCCTTCCCAGCCTCTGTGAGCCCTTCCACCTCCCTTTCCTCCGATGGCAGTTCCCTGACATCCACCTCCCCTCCAGGGCCCCCTTCCCCCCCGCCCATTCTCTCTCCTCTGGGCGGTGAGGAGATAAAACCCCGAAAAGAATCCTCTTCATCTTCCGACGTCTCGAACATTTCCCTCCATCGGTCTTCGTTCCGGCTCACTGAATCCTCCTCCTCCTCGGAATCAGGGAACCCCTCCAACTCTTCTTCTTCGTCGGTGGTGGCAAAGTATTCCCTCCGGAACCTCGCCACTGGCTGAGGTTTACGTGGGAACCTCTGATGAAAAGTTTCTATTAAAACCTCGTCATCTACATCCTCTGCCATGACCCAGGTGTTTTCCGACTCCGGTTCCCCTTCCCACATTACCAAATACTCTACTTGATCTCCCTTCCACCTGGAATCGAGAATCTCCGCTACATGGTAGCTGTGTTCCTTCTCCTCCATTGCTGGTCCCCTATTGACCCTCCCTTCTCTGTCCCCTTTATACGGTGACAGCAGCGACCTGTGGAAAACTGGGTGCAGCTTCATGTGGTTCGGTAACCGGAGTCTGAAAGCCACTGGGTTGACCTGCTGCGTGACTTCAAATGGGCCCAGTCTTTTGGGTCTTAACTTCTTACAACCCCCTTTGAATGGTAACCCTTGGGATGACAGCCACACCTGGTCCCCCACCCTAATGGTTTCACCTTCTCTTCTGTTTTTGTCTGCCTGCCTCTTATATTCCTCCTTAGCCCTGTTTAAGTTAAGTTGGAGCTGGCGATGGATCGCCTCCATTTCCTCTACGAACTGTTCTGCAGCTGGAACGCTCCAGTTCTCCCCTTCCCCCCCGGGAAGGCTCGGGGATGGCACCCGTAATTAGCCAAAAAGGGGCTCATCCCCGTGGACACGTTCTCTGCATTGTTGTAGGCAAATTCTGCCAACGCCAGCTTCTCCACCCAATCATTCTCTCTGTCATTCACATAACACCTCAAATATTGCTGGAGGACGCCATTAGCTCTTTCCGCCTGCCCGTTGGTTTCAGGATGCCGGGCAGTTGAGAAATTAACCTCTACATGCAGTAAGCTCATGAGCTTCCTCCAGAACCTGGAAGTAAATTGTTTCCCTCGGTCTGAAACCACCCTCAAGGGGGTGCCATGCAACCTAAACACATTTTCTACAAACAATTTAGCGGTTTCTTCTGCCGTGACCGCATGTGAGCAGGCTATAAAGTGGGCCATTTTGGTTAACAGGTCTACCACAACCATGATGGCTGTTTTCCCTCTGGACCTTGGCAGATCAGTCATGAAATCTATTGCCACTGCTTCCCATGGTCTTTCAGGTGTGGGTAGTGGTTCTAATAACCCTGCCGGTGCCCGCCTCTCCCCCTTGGCTCGTTGGCATTGGTCACACCCTCTCACATACTCCCGCACATCTTCCCTGACCTTGGGCCACCAAAATTCCCTGGTAACCAGCCACATGGTTTTGTGTTGCCCAAAATGCCCTGCTGTGGGGCTATCGTGCAGTTGCTTGAGTACCTTCTCCCTCAATTCCCCTTCAGGTATATATAACGCTCCCTTGTAATACAATGCCCCGTTTCTCTCCTCAAAACCCCCGGGTTTGTCTCCCTCCCTCCTGAGACCCCTGAGTTTGTCCTGGGCGTATTCATCATGCACCGTTCCCTCTACCAGTTCCCTTTGCCCCACCAATGCCGCCCCACACACCCAGCGGTCCTCTGGAATGACATGGGTCTCTTCGGGTGCTCCCTCCCCCTCCAAATATTCAGGTTTGCGTGAGAGAGCGTCCGCCCTAACGTTCTCTGGGCCTGGCACGTAACAAATCTCAAAGTTAAATTTGGAAAACTCCTGGGCCCATCTCAACTGCCGTTGGTTGAGCACTCGCGCAGTTCTCCAATACTCTAGGTTCTTATGGTCCGTGCACACTTGCACCTTATGTTGTGCACCAATTAGCAGGTGCCTCCATCTCCGGAAAGCCTCATGGATAGCAAGAAGTTCTCGATCGTAGACCGTGTAGTTCCTCTCGGATTTGTTCAGTTTTCGCGAAAAAAAGGCACACGGTCTCCACTCTGACTCCTCCCCCCCCCTGGCTGCAGGAGGAGCACCGCCCCAATGGCTCTGTCTGATGCGTCTGTTTCGACTCTCATCTTTTTTTGTAAATCCACATGCAGAAGTTGTTCTTCAGAGGCGAAGGCCCTTTTTAGCTCCTCAAAAGCTCGCTCCGCCTCCTCAGTCCAAACAAATTTCTTCTTACTGCTGAGACAGTCCGTTATGGGCGCCGTCAGGTGGGCAAAGTTACGGATAAACTTACGATAAAAGTTCCCAAACCCTAGGAACCTCTGCACATCCTTCTTGGTTTTGGGAGTTTTCCATACCAGCACTGCCTGGACCTTGCCGGGATCCATAGCCAATCCCTTGTCTGACAGGCGGTACCCCAGGAACTCTACCTCCTTGGTATGAAACTGACACTTCTCCAGTTTCACCCACAGCCGGTTGTCTAGCAGCCTGCGCAACACTTCTCTGACGTCTCTCACATGCTGCTCCTCATTCTCAGAATACACCAACACGTCATCCAGGAAGGCCACGCAATTCTTGTACAGCAAAGGCCCTAGTACGTGGTTCATCAGCGATTGAAAGCACGCTGAGCCTGCTTGTAATCCAAATGGCATAACTAAATATTCAAATGCCCCCAAAGGGGTGAACATGGTGGTTTTCCATTCATCCCCTTTCCTTATACGTATCAGGTTGTACGCCCCCCTTAGATCCAGCTTTGTAAAAATCTTTCCCTTCCGCACCCTGGTCAAAATGTCATCAATCCTGGGCATAGGGAAAGCCACTGGTTCTGTCACTGCATTTAACCCCCTGAAGTCACACACAAGTCTCGGCTTGTCCGTGTTCTTTTTATCCACAAAAAACACTGGGCTACCCCCCGCTGCTTTGGACTCTCTGATGAAGCCTCTCTTCAGGTTCTTGTCAATGAACTCTCGCAGCTCCTGCATTTCTCTGTCTGACATGGCATACAACTTGCCTACAGGAAGCTGTGCTCCAGGGAGTAAATTGATCTGACAGTCAAAGGGCCTATGCGGGGGTAGTTGGTCGGCTTGGCTTCCTTCTCGCTGAACACGTCGCTGAGATCTGCATATTGTGGTGGTACCTTCACCTTCTCCATTACTTCTGTCCCTGCTAGGGTGGCTTGGGCCCCTGCTGAACCCTTTTCCCCTTTGCAGTGTTCTAAGCAATGTGCTGAACCAAAGGAAACCACTCTCTGATGCCAGCCCACCAGCGGATCATGTAGCGCTAGCCAGCTCATTCCCAAAATAATGGGAGCGCCTCCCAAGGTGGCCACATTAAACGCTATCAGTTCTGTGTGCCTGGCCACCCTCATTATCATTGGGACGGTCTGCAAGCTGACTCCTCCTCCCAACAACTCCCTGCCATCGATCGTGGTCACCTGCAGGGGGTTGCTTAAAGGGATCGTCTGTATCTGGTGTTCAGCAGCAAACTCTTTGCTCATAAAATTGCAGGAGCTGCCTGAGTCCAACAGCGCCTTTATCTTTAGGGGGTGTCCATTTTGCAGCTCTAGCGACACTTCAATCACTAGAGCAGGTTGAGGAGCTTCTGGCGTGGGCACTTTCACTGCTCTTTGGCCTGGCTGCTGTGCCCCGACTGTGGCAACCAGGCGTTGGCTTTTACCTGCTCCGGTTCTCCCTGCTCTCTTCCCTCAACAGCTCCCACCATCCCTTGCCATTCCTTCCTCTGGGGGCAGACTCTGGCAAAGTGGCCTGGCTGTTGGCAGAGATAGCATTTCCGGGCGCCTTTTCGCTCCTTCTTAGCTCCCTCACTGGGCTTTGAAACTGCGCGCGCGCGCGCTGTTCCGATTTCCATCGGCTCTGCCGGCGGGAAAGTTGTCTCTGGAATCTCAGGAATGCGGAACTCCTTCCAGCGTTCCCCTTTCCCTTCCCGCCTCTCCAAAGCTCTCGCCTCCTGGCGCGCTCCTATGGTCAGCGCAGATTTAGTCAGCTGATCCATGGAATCCGCCCTAGGACCCCGGGACAGCTCGTCTTTCACGGCCGAAGCCAGGCCTTCTTCAAATAGCATTTGAATGGGTGCCGCCGATAAGTCCCACCCCAATCTGTGAACCAGCATAGTGAACTCAGTCCAGTACTCACGGACAGATCGGCTTCCCTGCTTGCAAGCCATCAGCTGTCTGCGCACCACTCCTTCCTCAATATCGCTGGAAAACATGAGATCCATTGCACGAAAGAACTTCATGGTGTCCTTTAGTACGTCATTGTGCGTTGCCATCAGGGGCCTAACCCAGTCTCTCGCCCCCCTCTCAAGATGCCCAATCACGAAAGCAACTTGCGATTCCTCGTCAGGGAATTCATCAAACTGCACATTGAGAGCATATTGCATCTCTGTTCTAAAGGCATGATAGTCCTTGGGGTCCCCCCCCAAATTTCTGCACCAATCCTGGTACCTTTCTGTTGAACTGGGTGGCTCTCCCCTTCTTGTCTGCATCCTGAGCCCTTCTCTCCTCAAGCCTAGCCGTCTGCAGCGCCAATTGGATTTCCAACGCTCGGTACCTATCTTCCAAGCTTGGACCCGCTCCAACTCCTGCCTCTCCGGCTCCGGCTGGGTCGCTCATGATGCCTTCTCCTGCACAGACAGCTTACAAAGACTGTCGGAATGCTGTGATGGGATGATTAGCTGCTTGTGCGTAAAATCGTGGTCCCTCAGAGTTTGTGCAACTCCACAAACCTCTGTGTGTGACAGAGCTCCTCAAACATGTCTGCCCTAGTCACTCGTAGATTCCGACAGTGGTTGTCTGCGGAAGCGCTTCCAGCATAGAAGCTCCTTAACGGAAACGCGTCTCCTGGACTCACGACGTGGCAGCTTCCGGCGAAGCATGGGTCTCCCTATGGGAGCTTCTGACACCTCCCCGCTGTTCTCGCTGGACGTGTCCCTGATCCCTCCCCCTTCCCTGCTAGTTCCTGCATTTGCTGCTGTGTCTCTCTCTGCATTCATGAGACCTTCCTCCAGAGACCCCTCTCTCCCCCTGCTGGTCCCTGCTTTCGCTGCTGACTCCTTCCCAGCCTCTGTGAGCCCTTCCACCTCCCTTTCCTCCGATGGCAGTTCCCTGACACCTCCTGATAATTTTCATTCCAGAATAAATAAACTTTTGGGACATTCCCACCAGAGGTGCCAGGGAAGAAACCTTTGAGAGAAAACCCCTGACTTCAAAGTAACCATTAGAAAAGGGACTCTCTAACCTATAGATTAATTGTCAGGAGTTGCATAGTCCTGCATGAAAGTTGCAAAGCACTGTGGAACGGGCTGTGCAAAAGGCTCTTTCAGGCCATCTGTGTCTTTAACAGCCACACACCTGATGCCATGTAATGCCTGGCAGTCAATTTCTAAGAACATTAATGTTTCATGGCCAGTTGTTGTTTTTTATAAAAGGGACAGGCTTCCTCATATTTCTTTTTCACAGTTTGCTTTTGCATTTGCAACAGGTACAGCTTGATCTGAACCAGTTAGCCTGACTTTGGAGAATCAAGGGAAATGCCTTAAACTAATGAATGCTTTTTCTGCCTCCTGGCATGTCTCCCAGTCAAACGGGCAAAGGCAAGTTCCTTTGCTCAGCTGACTTTATAGGTGGGGGGAAAAATACCAGTGTTGAAACTACAAAACCTGTTTTTCAAGGATGATGCTTCATTTACAGGAGCTGATTTCCCCTCCACTGCAGGTATCATCCACTGTATTTACTCAGCAGAAATGGAGAGGAAGTGTGTGGTTGCAGTGTACCTTGCAGGCAGTGAAGTTATTTCAAATAAGCCATCCAAGGTGGGGAATGAATTCTGCTTTCTGGAATTCATGGTTTCAGCGGCTAACATGGGCTGGAGACTAGACTGAAGCAATGACCCTGCAATGACTAAGCCTTTTGCGGATGTGGGATTGCATAGTGTGAGAACAGAACCAATCTTCTAGGAGGGTTCAGTGGTTGTACCACATCCAAATCCCTCTCCTTGAGCCTATTCTCCTCCCCACCAACAAACCTTGAATTCTTACTATCTGAAGGGCCTGCAATGTTAAAACAAAATGGTCAAATAGTATCAAAACACTTCCCCAGTCTTTTGTGAGAAAGAGCCTTTCCAGATACAGTGGTACCTCAGGTTACAAACACCTTGGGTTACAAACACTTCGGGTTACAGACTCCGCTAACCCAGATGTAGTACCTCAGGTTAAGAACTTTTCCCCAGGATGAGAACAGAAACTGTGGTGCGGTGGTAGCGGGAGGCCCCATTAGCTAAAGTGGTACCTCAGGTTAAGAACGGTTTCAGGATAAGAATGGACCTCCGGAACGAATTAAGTTCTTAATCTGAGGTACCACTGTATATTATATTATATTATATTATATTATATTGTATTGTATTGTATTGTATTGTATTGTATTGTATTGTATTGTATTGTATTGTATTGTATTGTATTGTATCCCATCCTTTCTCCAAGAATCTCAGGAGTTCTTATCACAATACTTCTGACATGTAAGCCAGGGTGAGAAATAGCAATTGATCTCACGTTGCCCAGAGAGTTTAATGGCTCAGCAAAATCTGCATTCAATTTGCCTTAGTCCAAGCCCAGCACTCCGTCACTTCTATTGACTATGTGCAGTTTTGACTTTAGGCACAATCAGTCTAAATGTAAACCTCACGTCAGCTGAGGGCTTACTGTATTTCATACTCCTCCACCCTTAGGAGCAACAGTTTTTCCTTGGGCGATTAGCGGGGGAGTTTGCAAGCTGCACACACAGTCCCTCATATTCTGTCTTTCTCTCAAAGAACTCTCACCCACCTGGGGATTCAACTGTTTGCCCCGTGGGCAGGCAAACCTGGAGACTTTAGGTCAGCCCTGGCAGTGTGGCAGTCAAAGTTGCTGCTTCCACTTTGGGGCAGGTCTGATGTGACCTTATAGGCATTTGCACCATCCATCTCCTACGTAGAATGACCTTTTGTACCGGTGTGACTTTGGTATCATTCATTGGTCATACGCAAAAACAAAGAGGCCTTTATTCTCTTTGGTAAGGTTGGAAATAACTCTACTGCCATGGTTTTACACCAGAGTAGCAAGCATTTTGATACTAAGCAAACATACCTTCTTCTTCCTACCCTACGTGCAATACAGCTGGAGTGGCTCATAGCTGGCATGTAAATATTGGCTCGTATGAAAGTATACTACAATATTTACTTTGCAGGTGTTCTGCCAGATGAAGGCACTATTCAGTACGCTGAGTAAAGTTCAGATTTCTAAAGCAATCTCTTGCCTTTGTTATTACTATTTGGAATGGGAGAAAGGGATCCTTGAGCTTTGCTATAACAATGGGAAAGACCTCTCTTAAGACTTGGCTTCCTCCAGGAAGCAGGATCTGAAGCTCCGACATGAAGCTGCCTTATTCTGATTCAGACCATTGATCAGTTTAGCCTGCTGTTCTTTACTCTGACTGGCAGCAAAGCCACCAAACCCCATCTGCTTCAAGAGCAGGCAGCATAAAGGAGCTCATGTACCATGCTTAGGGCACACTGTATTAACTCATTAAAGGGAAACGATGCAAATCAAGTCTTCTACAACTTTTTGATATAACAGACCCATCCTTGCCCATATTGTGAACAAGACCACATTTACCCCTACAGTTTCTCAATTGCTTCCATCTCTTTTAAAGTGTCCAGAACGGTGCTTTTCATACACCTAACCACGTGTTGAGCAACACCCACAATTGCATTCCAGAGGCATGAGCAATAAAGTTGCGCAAACTTGCCTTGTAACATTCATCATAAGCCACAACGTCTAAATTCTCTTCGGTCTGGGTAGTCATGCACAGTTCTCACATAAAAAACCCAAATATGCACCACACATTGCTAAGCGCTTCCCGCCCAAGTGAATGATCTCTTACGGGAAACAAGGAAGCAGACTTTTAAAAATCAACACTTTTGTAAGAATTCATCATAGCACTTTCACAGATGGATATCTAAGGTACATTGGACAGCTCAGCAGGGGTCTGGGTGAGGCCCTTCAGCTGCCTTTGGTTCCTCCCCCTCCCCCTTTAGGATTGCAGCTTTTGGGTTTTGTTCAGCATCCATTAAACACAAACTGCTACATTCTTAAGGATTTGCAAAACATGTCCCAAGCATAGGAACCAACTCCTAGGGGCCATGGGGGCTTCGACTCCCACAATAAAATATTTGAGGGGGCTGGGCGCCCACAAAGTTGATGGGCATTCCCGTTCAAATGGTGTTTGTGCATTGCGTCATGTGATCGATTGTGAGGGGCGGGGCTTACCTGGAATATTTTATTCAAGTTGACACCCCTCGCTCCAAGAGAGGCGGGTTTATGATGTTACAAGCCCACAGCTAATCAGTGCAAAGCTCAGCTGGTGTCTCTGCAACGTGCAGGATTGGTTTTACCTGAGCTTGGTCAGGTTTTACTTGAGAAATGCTTGATAAATTCCAAGGAAGCCTTAGAGAAAGAAAGGGAAACAAAGAACTACAGGGAAACCGTATCTCTTTAACTCAGCTCAGCCATTTATCCTAATAGCCGGGAGGGCGTAAATGATTTGCTGCATTAGCCATTTGGATAATAAATAAGAGTGCTATTTACATAGATTATGATGTCCAGTGGGTATAACAACAGCAGAACTGAGAACATAATCCAAAGTTCCTACCCTGCGTGGCCCGAAGGCCTGCTAACCGAGATAACACACAGGAGACAGAAATGTAGAAAGAGCAGAAGAAAAATCAGCTGCATTGTATGAATAATAAAGCATGGTTGTTTCTGATAAGGCCTCCAGTATTATCGTTATGGCTGAGCGGTTAAATACACTGGGGGAACACAGTGAAATCTGAATATCGAGGGATAGAGATCATGGGAATTCTATAGTATTTTCTGCCTCAGTAGCAAGGATGTAAAGGAAGCCTATGCAAACTTCCTAGAGCAGTAAACAGTGTGTGTCTGTTGCAGACAGCAGCACTTGGTGCTCCAGGAAACAGGCACAAAAGTCTTGTGTGCCAAACTATCACAAGATTGTGCATAATCGGATACGCCCCTTCCTCCTTGTGCACATGATTAAGAAACAAGCAGGTTGGCACAGGCTCTTGAGTGAAATCAGGGGGTCCAGAACAAACTGTGCTGTTTATCTTCCCAAGTAACCAGGTCAGATGAAATCGGTGGTATGTGAAGAGTTTATGCCGCTAAGTGAAATGTGCAGCTATTATGCTCATGGGACTCTTTCCCTTGTGATTTGTTAGCAAAGATGGCTTGATCTAATAATTTATGCTACAGCATACATCAATACACCCACATGCATACGCTGCACCTAAGATCTATGTAGCATTAATTAATGATGTAGTGTTAAAGCTGGTGAATTTAATTAAATTCAAACACAATTTATATATTCAACAAAAGTGCCCTTTTTAAGGTGCTGGAGGGTGGAAATTTTAGCTCATGTTTAGAAGGAACACCATCATGGATGTCTTCTTTTCATTTTCCAATGCATCAACACACTTGAACATTCAACCATAGCCAGTACCTATCGTATTTTTAAATCCCTCCCCCACTTATTAAAATTCATCAGCTGAGATTGCAATCCTAACCTCACATGCCTGGGAGTAACCCCAGGGAATTCAACAGGATAGGACTTATTTCTTGGGAAGACGTGGTAGGATTGCACTGCAAATCTTTCTTTCTTTTTTTTTTCGTTCTCCCTTTCTTGTTTCAGGATCCCAGGACAGCTTTACAGTTGGCACATTAAAAACATGCAGTAAGAAACACCATAAACCAACGAAATTACTGAAGCAAACTATAACTTTATGTTCAGCTGGTCTCACATGGGCATTTTCAGTCCCCCCCCCCCCAAAAGACTTTAGCAAAATGATGAGACTTTAAATGGCACCAAAATCCCAGTAGTTTGTTCGTGGCTCTGCAAATTAAATGGGTTAAAAGTTGTAACCCTTAAAATGCATGTATATTTGTAGTCTGATTAAGGGCTCGTCCAGCCTTCCAATTATCCCATGCTTTTCTAGCAGTCTTCTACTTGACTTGCACTTTCCAAGCATGGTTCAAAGCAGTTTCCCCCTTGCCCTGCTCTTTTCCCAGGGGAAACCCACTCTTTAGCTCTTTTGAGCCAACATCATTCTGGAGAAAACCTGAATTGCCATTTGTTCCAGTTAAGAGCTGAAGAGCAGTTTTCCTCAGGGAAAGCAGTGGAACAAGAGGAAGTGTGGATAATCCCTAAGACGAAAAGATTGTTTCACATTCTTAGGCCAGGATTCGTATTTGGCAAAGTGACTCTTTTTAGACCAGATGGTGTCCACCTCTTTGCATCTGGGAATGATGTCTGGTTAATGGACACACAGGACTTCACAGCCCCTTTAATCTCATTTTCCCATTAGGAATGCTTGGAAAGGGCTAGTAAATTCTGCTTTAACAGGAGAGTAAGGGAAACATTTCAATAGGCGTTTTTTAAAAGTAGGCAGCAGCCTTTTGCATAACCTTGAAGGCTGATGTTTTGCACAGATAGTCAAATCTAATGATACGTTCACAGCATGTTTTGATAGTAGTGAAGGACACCATTTGGAGATTAATTCACAAGAAGTGAAGCTTCTTGCTTCATAATATAACAATGGAATAAAAAGCTTTAGATGGAAAGGAGGACGCCCAGTTGAGTGAAATGTCCTTGCTTGTTGTCTAGATGCTTCTGATAAAGTCTGACCTCAGGAAAATTCCTCCCAATGGCGTCAACATTTCCATCTGCTTTGTTTTCTATTGGTGATATTTGAAAGTCCTCTCTGACAGTTTCCCAGCTTGGACAAAGGGTGCATACACCCATCACCCCCAAAACCTACCAGAAGATTAACTTGTTGAGAGCCTTCTTGGTACACATGAAAGTGACCTCAGGCCTTTAGCTCACTGGATTTAACTGAGACTTGAATCCATGAGGCATTTACATTTTTCCAGCATCTTCTGAACTATACAAATGTTTACTCTGGAGAATGTCCCATTGAGATCAATGAAGCTTACACCCAAGTTGGTGTACATGGGATTGCTATTTTAATCTGTGTGGGAAAAAGGCATGCAACACTCAAACTATATTTTATTGTTATTGAGAAAATCTTCCCCAGCTAACACAATCACTCAGGATTGGATTGTTGCTTGGAATGTAGTTGTCTTGCACAGATGTCATGGGTATCTGTTGAATCGAAGCATCTGTTATAACCAGAGTTATGCTGTATGTCACAACTCTCTCTTGCACCATAATGGAACTTTACCTGTGATGTTTTTAAACAATAAAGGTTTCATTAAGGGGCCTTTTTCAACTGTAGCTTTCTGTTAGCCTTCAAAGCCAGTTGGTTTACTTGAGCCGAGGAGCTGCTGTAACAGGCAGCCTTTCCATCTTTCCTCTTGCAAACATGCACAAAGGTCTCCTACTATTTCTAATACCCTCCTGCCATTTGCAGAACACGCAAGATGAATTTTGTGGTTGGCCGTCCCAAAAAGTTTGGAGTCTAGTTGGTTCTGGAATTGTACTGAAGCGATGTAGAGCAGATGCCAAAGATAACTCTGAGATAATTCTGATGTGGAATGGGTGGTTGGCCAGCAAAACTGACACCATTCTCCTCCCCCACCCCTTGGGGATACTCTAGCTCTGGACTTCCTGCATCAAGAAGGAGTTTGGGCCAGATGGACTAAAAGCATCACCTCCAATTCTTTGATTCTACACAATGAGAGCAATGAAACAGACAGGGAGGCAGCCCTATCTGCCCATGTGCTGTAAGACACATACTAAATATGGCCAGCCATGCTATACGCAGGTCTATGTAGTGGTGGCGGTAACGACCAATAAATCATTCCTCTCCACTCCATCCACCTGATGTTTTCCAAGGGGTGAGAAGGAAGATCTACAAGCTTGTGAAGCCTCTTTAAGTCACTGTCTTGCTTTTTCTCAAAATCTTGCTGGTAAAGGGGTTTTCACTTGTCACCTATGACATCTGTTGCCATTGCTTGGATCATTTCAGGCTCGTTTGATTGAGGATGTGAACATAGTGATCAAGGCTACCATGTGTTCTTTAGATCAGTGTTTCCCAACCTAGGGCCTCCAGCTGTTTTCGAACTACAATTCCCATCATCCCTGACCACTGGTCTTGCTAGCTGAGGATTATGGGAGTTGTAGTCCAAAAACAGCTGGAGGCCCAAGGTTGGGAAATGCTGCTTTAGATCCATGTGTGTGTCTTGGCTGATCTTAAGTCCTGGGATTTCTTGGAATTTAAGTCATAATAACACATCTTTCCCGAAAGGCAGCTTGCTTTCTATTACTTTGCAATGTGCAGCCACAGCATAACATTGTGTGCGTTTTTAGGGGAAACCAACCAGTCAGGAGAACATTGCTTGGGCACATGCTGAGTGATTGGTAAGTCCTTTCTTATAGTAAGAACCTGAGAACTGGGAGGCAAGGATTGGTGTGTAAGCCACACACATGTTGCTTGCTCTTTTAGTTTGGCATAGAGACTTTCCTAGATGTCCATCGAAAAATCAAAACCTATTACTGTTCAAGCCAATCCTTGACCTTTTAACACCTATCTACTATCGACTATCATTTGTAAAAAGCTGTCTCTTTTAAACCAGCATTTGTTGGTTGGTTGGTTGGTTTGCAGTGCAGAGAGGATACAATAGTCAGCCATTTACACAGACCGGTCATTGATATTTCCTAGACAAATGTTTGACTTCTAATTAAGCCTCGGAGTGTACACTGATCTTAAGGCTTTATGTCTATCTGACACCATTGATTTTCAAGAGGAGAGAAGTGTTTTATTTCGCCCATTCTGCTATTCATTTGGCCTGCTGTTATTTTCAGAGACAAACCACTCATGAAGATTGATATCTTCTCTGCTTGTAGCATTGACCCCCAATAGCTATTTGATCTTCACTGGTGAGATTCTACAATAAGAGCAGAAGCCCCTGAAGTTTAGGAAATTGTAAATGATGTGCAGAGATAGGTTAGTTACCCTTCCTCAAATAGGGACGAGTGAGTTGATCAAGCTTGTGTTTTCGGTATTCCTATCTGAAATTTACTACATCAGTTTTTTGGCGGGGGGAAGCAAGTCCTCGTGAAAATTCACCAGATTTTTAGCGCAAATTTCTCTTAATATATATTGGCCAGATGAAGCTTTTGCCTGGCCTTGCTAGGTATGAATGATGAAATCTGGAAGCAGAGGAGCAAAGCACAGGTCAGGACTTTGGGGGAACTGGAAGCCCTGGCAGATGGCTTATCTGCCACTTCCACTTGCCCTGATGCTTCCCTCCAGAAATACCAACTGTTTACCACTGAATCGGGGCCACCGTCAGTATGGTTTTCTCTGGATTGACATTTGCTCCGGTTTAGAGGGTTCTCCAGCAGAAAGTTGCAATGCAAAGGCAAAAATCTCTCAGGCCCATGCCTAGAAAGTGTGGGACAAGCAGAAGACCACTTGGACCCATTCTTTCTACACAGGGGTCAAGCAGAAGGGTAGATGTGCCCAGAGATGAGCAACTTTAGGACGAAGATACCTTAAAACAGAAAGCAACCTTCGTTGGGCAAATTCTGTGGTTTGCTGGTTTCCTAGCCTGTAAGCTGTTAGAGCTAGCTTCATGGATGGACAAATGAAATAAGGAGACCAAGCATAGTGTTTTTGTTCATGGACTCACAGACCACACAATCACATGCCGCCGCCGCCCCCCCCCCATGGCTCTGCTATATAGCATCCCTTGTTCCTGCTGCTTCCCCCTCCCTACACATTTGTCTTGGGACCAGACTTTTTCAGACATACTTATTCAACTTGGGATTGGGCTCTTGTAACTCATTAGATCCTGGAGGAGATCAATTGTGTGGAAAAGGGAATGGATTAGGCCTTTCCCTCCTCTCCATGATGGATCCCGCAAGCTTGGAACTTGCATTTAAGGAATCAACGGGGCATACAGATTTGTAGCATTCTTGTGGAATTGGTATCCGTTTGCTTCTTTAACTTCCCAAATCTGACATCTAAATTGTCAGCGGCCCTCCACCACCCAGCTTCGCCTCTGCCACATTTTCCTGTGGGCTTCTCTTTCTCATCTACTTGCCTGTCACTGCCTGTCACAAGGCAAACCTCATTAATTTATGCATAGGTGTTAATGTTTCGCTGGGTATCAAAAAGTACCTCAGGTCCTCTTGCATGAGAAATCTGTTAGTTTGAATCTGACATTCCCTCGAGACTTGCAGATCATAATCTATTACTCTCCTATGCTCAGCTGTTAAGGTCCCCAGTCATCAAGGCCATAATGTGATACCTGTTTTTGTTTTATTTTGGAGCCTGATTCAGGGTGCTTGGGCTTACCTTTAGGGTGCTGATCCTGAATGCTCATGCAGCTAGGGTACTAAGATCAGCTGATGCACAGCCTAACTCTGCACCCCTTCTATTTTTACTGAGAGCTGCAGGGTCTTTTATGCAGTGACCCCCCTTTCAAAAGTGATTAACTTCCCCCTCCACATTGTAGATCTTGCCTCACAGAAAATGTTTTTGTCTATATTGCTTTTGAACTTGTCCTCACCTCTGTTCTTAAGCTGGGTGCTGCTCTTTTGTGTCTTTGATTTGTGATATCTTGCTGTTATCTGGATATTTTGTTTACCTTCATAGACCCTCGTTTAACCAAAGGTCAGTGCAAACAATGATCCATCTATCTATTGTGTTTTTATCTGCTGCTCTGCCTAAATGCACTCCAGTAATAAAATATGACTCCTTTATTTACAAATACCTGTCAAGGTATGCACACCCTTCAAAACCCTCTTATGTGACAAGCTTTTAGTGCTGCTCCTTTACAAAAGAAAGCACAGATAAACCGAAACACAGATCTGTTATAGGCAAGCTATTCAATTTATCCCTCCATGAGCACATTCTATGCAAAGTGAGAGGAAAGAATTCCCAAACTCTCAGCAAAACTCCAAAGGAGAGAATGTCTTGATTGTGTCAATCATTTCGTGGTGCTGGGATGGAAGCAGAGTGTTATTAATGAGACAGCTGCATATTTCAATATACTTTTCTTAAAAGTCTGTTATAAATATTTGCTGGAAATGCCATTAATATTTCCAGAAAGGAAAATATGAAAGACACAGCAAGTCGTTCTGGCGATCTCTAAAATTAAAGGGTGAATAAATATAGATTGCTTTCATTTCTTCCTCTTTTCTAGACCTGTCTCATGCCAAATGTCAGAAATCCCTATATTGAATATGTTCTTCAAATGAACCTAATAAACTTGTGACCCTCCCAGATATTGCTGGGCTCCCACTGCCATCAGCCCCCAGGCAGCATGGATGATGGGAGTTGTAGTCCAACAACATCTGGAAGGGTTACTGGTTCTTCGCCCCTGCACAAGTCACGGTTTCTGCTGTAGAAAGTTACCTGCCATATGGTGGTGCAGCACTAAGTGTGAAGAGAAGGCTCTTGTCTGTAATCCGATGAACACACACCACACATTGGCCAGTCACAGCTTTTCAGTCCATCTCACCTCTCCTTGTCTTTGGAGACATTTGTTTCCCCTGAGCTCTTTACAGCTTTCATTGCAAAATGTGCAGCAAACATGTCCATCAAATAGATGCGGTGGGAAGGTAAACGGCATTTCCATGTGCTCTGGTTTCCATCACAGTGTTCCGTTGTGCCAGAAGTGGTTTAGTTTAGTCATGCTGGCTGCATTTGTCAGCTGTCTGTGGACAAACGCTGATTCCCTTGGCCTGAAAGCGAGATGAGCGCCGCAACCCCATAGTCGCCTTTGACTGGACTTAACCGTCCAGGGGTCCTTTTATTTTTTCCCTTTACCATCAAATAGCCCCAAACAACATACCCATTTATTCACTGAAGGCATTGGTTGCCAGCATCAACACAGTTTAGGATTGTCAAGCTTTTTAAGATAGACTCCTTGAGCTCTCCCTTCCCCAACACCAAAAAATGCAATTTTCAATTGGCTTGCCTAAGATCCGGGACAAAGCACCACCTTTCAGAAATTCCCCCCAGATGTCCACCTTAGAAATCCCGGTCCAGGAAAATCCAGAAGTTTAGCAGCCCTAACACAGTTTGAACCTGGCTAATGGGCACAATATTGACGGGCACAGCTTAGTTTCTCTTAGGGCTGCCATTTTCACACATTTCTGTTGGATAACCTAACACGCGTACAGCAGGACATCTGACTCGCCAAACTTTAGCTTTTGATTAGTCTCTAGGACATGATGGCATCAGAGATAAATCTCAGTATCTGACAGTAACTGGACCACAACCCTGAATAAAAAGAAAGAGAGCACTTGTATCCAGACACACTCGTAAAGCTAATAATCTACACTAGTGGATTTTATTGAGGCCTAGTGTATACAAAACAACAACAACAAACAACACCTTTAAAAAACCTGATCAAATCATTCCTGGACTATAGCCCCTAGGCTGCAGTTGAGTGTTTGAATGTCCCCTCTGAAAAACAAAAGCGAAACATCTCTACAATATCAAGGAGAAGGCTAGGTTGCAATATTTCCCTCTGATTTTTTTAAAAAATGTAATTTTCCCCAGTCGTCGTCTGGAGTAATGCAGTCCAAGAATAGTCTGTCATATGATCTGCTGTTTGTGTAAACTGTCTTATTGGTTCATTTAGAAATAATGGAAGCTAAGAAAAAAAATCAGAAGTATAAAGTCTTCTAGGGAAGCTTTCATCGTAATTCTGGAAAATTGGGAAGAGCTAAGTAGACTTTGAGGCTTTTTTTTTTTAAAAAAAAATGCTGTTCTATAGCCTGCAGCTCTGGACATGAAAATAGGTGGCAAAACTACATTGTTATCCATGGGCGGCCGGGGGGGGGGGCGCTGAATTAACTTTAGAAAAAGGCACACCGACCCAACACTGCAATATCTAACATGGATTCTTTAATGCCATGCCCTTTTCTCTTTGACAGTGTCTGATGTCCTGTTCAGCTCTAGCTGGAATGTTTGTCCTTAAAAGAGAAGGACAGGATCATTCAGGGTCTCCCCACCCCTTTCCTCCACATCCAAGCTGAGACGTGTCAGTATCCTCTTCTAAAACAGTTCACACTGATTGCTAATGTTGCAAATATGACACTGTATTTTGCTGCCTCCTATGTATACCTGAATCTTCAGGCACTAGCTATTTTTGTGAGTATGCAAGGGGAGATAAGTCTCTGGCCCCTTGAAGAACCCTAGAACTCCAGGAGGCTGTCACCAGATAAACCTGCTCCCACACAAGCTGTCCAGGAAGTGGTACTGGCGGAGGACAGGCAATAATGGCATGGCAGCTAAAACTTCAATATGGTGTTCAGCTCTCCCAACACTACAGCAGAAAGAGTAATGGCCAATAGGAAGGAGGCGCCTGATGTTAAGTCAGTCTATTGGTCCTCCCAGTTTTGTCTTCTGTATCCTTGCCCAACCTGGTACTCCTTCAGCATCAGGAAAGGGGAGAAACCTGTGACCCTGAAAATGTCATTTGTCTCCAACTCCTAAATCTCTTAGATCAATTGGGTACCTGATAAACATTTTATTAGTCTTGTTCTTGATCAGTCACTGCCAGTTCAGACCCCATGAACATACAGTGGTACCTCGGGTTACATACGCTTTAGGTTACAGACTCTGCTAACCCAGAAATAGTGCTTCAGGTTAAGAACTTTGCTTCAGGATAAGAACAGAAATCGTGCTCCGGCGGCAGCAGGAGGCCCCATTAGCTAAAGTGGTGTTTCAGGTTAAGAACAGTTTCAGGTTAAGTACGAATTAAGTACTTAACCCGAAGTACCACTGTATATGTGAATTTAGCCTTTATTTATTTTTGCACTGACCTGCATCACTTTACACACACATCCATTAAACTCCATTTGCCATTTCACCTCCTGTTCACTCAGTTTGGAGGGGTAGTTTTGGAGCTCTTCACAATCCCTTTTGTTTGAGCAACCCTGAACACTCTAGGGTCATCAGGAAATGTGGCCACCTTGTCACTCATCCCTAACTCTTGAATGTTTATCAACGAGTTAAAAAGCACAGAATACTAATCCTTGAGGGACTCTACTTTCTATATCTCTCCATTTGGAGAACTCTCCATTTGTTCCTATTCACTGCTTGCTGCTACTTAACCAATTCCTGATCTGCAAGAGGACCTCTCCTCTTATTCCAGGATTGCTAAGCTTTCTCGGGATTCTTTGGTGGGGTACCTTGTTGAAAGCTTTTCAAAAGTCCAAAAACACTTTTATCCAGGGCTTTTTAAATAGAAAAAGAGGTGCCAGAACTTGTTTTTAGGGGGAGCACCTGCCCACAGCCACTTTCAGTGCCATCAAAACGGCAAAATAAACCCCATTGCCCTATGCCGCTGCCCTCAGACTCCACCACACTAATTGTTGCGCTGCCCCAATTGCCGTAATGCCTGCTGCCTCTGACACACAGCCACGAGCATCATGCCAACTGCTGCCTCCACTGTGCAGCCATGGGTACCATGCCACCAGCTGCACAGCCGTAAGGAAGGAGTGCAGTGCTAAAGAGTTGCCGGAATGCACCAAAGAGGTGCTGGAACTCAGTTCCGGTGAGTTCTGGCTGAAACCCCCCCCTGCTTGTATCTTTATTTATTAAAATAAAGGGTGGTTGTATACCACCCTTCATCCAAAGATCACAGGGCAGTCTACAACATAATAAGAGAACACAAAATATATAATAAACGAAAACAAACCAATGACCTCCCCTCCCGCAAACACATTTCAAAGGCCATGTCAATCAGCCAAAGGGTTGATTACAGAGAAATGTTTATACCTGGCGCCAAAAGGTATGTAATGAAGGCACCAGGCAAGCCTCCCTGCTTGTTGATGCAGTCAAAAAAACTCTTAATAGGTTCATAAGAAAGGACTTCCCTTGCAGAATCCCCTTGAAGAAGCCATGCTGGCTGTGCTTCCGCAAGGCTTGTTCTTCTATATGTCTGGTTATTTTATCTTTAACAATGCTTTCCACCAATTTTCCGGGACATATGCTTTGCTAACCGGCCTGTATTTTCCAGAATTCCCCCACTGGATCCCTTTTTAAAAACTGGTGTCGAATTGGCTACCTTCCTGTCCTCAGGTTATGGAGGCTAATCTGAGGGAGAAGTTACATGTTTCTGATAGTAGATCAGCGATTTCGCGTTTGAGTTCTTTGAGAACTCTTGAGCGGATGCCATCTAGACCCGGCGATTTGTCAGATTTTATGTCACGACTATCTGCCTCAGCTCCTTGGAAGCATTGGCTGGTGCATTTTTTCACATGGATGAATTGTTAAACAGTGTCTTTATTCATACGACGTATACGGGGCTACACACCCAACCTCCATCAACATCCTGTATTTTGTGCTGTCCTTGGGAGACAAAAGCCTCCTTCACTGTTAACATTGTCCTTTCTCCTATCCAACACCCACAGAGTCTCATGAAAAGGCTGTGATGGAAAACAGGATTTCATTTCCCCTCACTTCCGTGCTTTGAAGGATTCCGCACAGTCACACCACAGGTAAGAACAGTTATGTTTTGTTTTGCTTTAATTAAGGGTGACGTTTAGGGCTGTGTTTATTTACAATACAATTATTGTTCTTTAATCTTTAAGACTTTTAGGAAGTAGTCATAGGTCAGCGCTAGAGCATTATGCAGAAGTCTCCAATCCCTGGCTTCTCCAGTTACAATGATCATTTGGCAGGAAATATCTTTTTTTGCCTAAGACCCTGGGTAGTTGCTGCCAGTCAGAGTAGACAATACTAGTGCAAATTCTGCACTAAGAGCTGAATTCAACAACCCGTGCAAATTAAGCAAATGTATATAAACATGCTTATTTTGTGCATTTCTGCTTTGTTTACTTTCTTACTCACTTATTTCATATTTCAGAGTTTGGGTCCTAGGGTTTTTGCTAGTGATGCAGTGAAATGCTCAGAGCACTGTCTGAAACTTCACTTCTCGACACCCAGAAATCTATTCAGACGACCACCATGATTTTTACTGAAAACTTAAAACATACCTGTGCACATTTACCTGGGAGTAAGTTAATTGAACTAAGAATACTTACTTCTAAGTAGACATGTACCAGCTCGCACTTTAAATATCCTAGAAAGGAAATGAAATAATCTGACAGGTCACAGTTGATTTTACCATGAAAACACCTCTGTTTAGCATAATGCTGAAAGGGGAGAGGAGTTTCATTGTGTAATGAAGAACTTGAGTCTGTTTGAATTGCTGAGTTGGGTGGTGCTGGGGAGATTGTGAACATTATGTTAGGTTAAAATGTATTTATTGATTTAAAACTGTCTGTTGAAGAGCCCGAGGCAGCTAAGAGCAGCAGATTTAAAACGAATAGCATAAAAACACAGTAAAATAGCGCAATATACACAGTAAAATAGCGCACTATAACTGCAGTAGCTGACAAGTCACAATAGACACCGTCTTTCCCCAGAGAGCTCTCCGCAAAGTCTAGTTTTAACCACAGGGCAGAATGCATGTAATGATGGGGTTAGCGTGGTTTCATTGAGGAGGACCATTCCACAGCTATGGAGTCAGGACTGAAAAGGACTCACTTCTTGTGTCTACCACTACATCTCAGTCAACATGGGAACATGAAGGAACATGTACATATTTTTCTGGGTGGAATGCACCCGTGGCTAGTAAGGCCCCAAATATGAGCAGCAGGGGAACTTTGAGGTCATGGCATTTTTGTTTTGAGCAAGATTTTAAGCCAACTGGATCTGTTGGGGCTACTTTTCTCTCTGAGCATCCTGTCTTGTTTATCTTCCAGCAACTGTTGTTGCCTGGAAGGATAACGGGGAGATTTCTAGATCCTTGCTGTGCATAATTTAGTGCCAATAAAGCTGCTAGTTCTTTAAATACAAAGCCAGGATCCATACATGTCTGAAAATATCTTTTTGCAGCCATAAGGGGCAGAATTTCCCTGTTAGAAACACTTAATGAAAGCTGAAATTTTCCGGAAACTGAATATTGCCTTGAGTACAAGGTTTTCATGCTTTTTCTGACCTTGCATACAGTAATACATGCACACGGCCCTGGTGGAGCTTTGCGTATCTTCTGTGTGGTTCTTCTAATTCTACATAAGGAACAAAAGCAGATAGGAAGACTGTTCCAGAACCATAAGAGGATAAATTCCCTGTCTGCCCATGTACAGCCCCTGCTTGCTACACACTTGCCTCTATATTTCCCACCCTGGAGCTATTTAAAAGCAGGAACTCCTCAAAGTAAATCGCAGGCAACTCTACTCCTGAACATAGCTGTCAAGTGTCCCTTATTTGAAGGGACAGTCCCTTATTCCAGGGCCATGTCCCGCTGCTGTCCTTTATTGATGGATGTCCCTTAAATGTCCCTTAAATGATGTCCCTTAAATTTCAAAGGAAGTAGCTCCTCTCCCTCCCTCCCTGCCGGCCAGGGAGGAGGGAGGCTCCAACTGTGTCGCTTGGCTGTGTTGCTCACCCAATAAGAAGTCTAAGAACGATTGGGGGGTGGAGCTTGCATGCCTTGTGTGTGGCTAGTTAATGCAAGCTGAGGGGGTTTTTGAATGCTGGACGCCATTTTGTTGCACGTGCTGCTACAAACTTTGCAGTGCAAAGCCAGGCCGGGGAACCATCTTAAGTTGAGGCTGCATAGACCTTGTGGTGCATGTGATTCAGATTCTATTCAGTTGAACCTCTGGTTACAAAGTTGGTTGGACAGTGTTCTCGGAGCTACCAGCATGAGTTTGACCAGACTGCAGGAGGACAGGAAGACTGGAGTGCCTGGAACCGGTGAGGCTGCAGGTCCCTTATTTTGGCTGCTGGTCCCTTATTTTAAAATCTGTAAGTTGACAGCTATGCTCCTGAATGATTCATGAGAGTGCCATTAAAACATGCGCTCATTTGCTATGTATTCACAGTGGTGTAACAATGCAACAGTGCAATCGTTTTGCCATGTCGCAATAAACTTGCTTGCTAGAGTATTGTTTGAAATATTTGATGGTGCTTTTCCAGGTGGCTTTTGAATTAGACTCAGATTTTCAAATTTGAATCAGGAGGAGTGTAAAGCAGTGAAACTAGGATCCCTCAAATTTAATTTCGCACAGATGATCCCAGAAAGGTGCCATCTGTTGTACGTTGACAAATACAGAGAAGATTTTAATGGGATGTAGATATTCTATCATATGTGATAGATATACAGATAAGGTCATCCTTTACTGGAAAATGTTGATTGCACATTTGGAGAGGCACAAATGTGAAGACTTTCCTTCCCAAATTGATTGGGGTTGGTCGTCCAATGTTTTTGTGGTAGCTGATTCAAGATTTGTGCAGTTTTAATTGCATTGCAAACTTCAGATAAGTGCAAATTTCAAAGGATAGCTCCTTCTTTGGTTTGTGCATTATTTGGCAAGTGCTTTGAGATTAAGCAGTATATGCATCTTGTGAAATAAAGCTAATGTTAAAAATTCCAACTTGCTACTCCCTGTTTCTATATTTGTAGATATTATAGAAACATCACAGTGATTTATCAATCTTTCCTCTTGAGAAGTAGGGTGGGTCAGTCTATTTTAGGTCTGTGTCACTTTCACACGCTTTCATTCATAAGTCTGTTCATGCCCTTTCCAAATCTATCTATGCTTTAAAAAAACAATCTACATGAAAATTCAGGTTTAAATGTGTATTTCTGAGTGCATAGACGTGGTTAGTAGATGCTTCTTCCAACACTGAGAATCGTGTGCAGGGAGCACATGGTGGTTTTGTGCATGGGCAGTAATAATGTTTGCTGGCAGCCCACATGACAAACCAACAGCTGTCTCTTCACGTCTCCTGTTAAATTGCCCCAATTTTAAACCCATAGAGGTTTCAAAATGGAGATTCTCAGGAATGCCTTCATTAAATATCTTCTGCCCCACATTTCCACAGGAGGTAGGGTTGCCATATTCTGAAAAGTGAAAAACCGGACAGAGTTGTTAAGCTCCGTTTTGCTGCTTTTCTTTTCTTTATAAAGATTTTTTAATATATAAAAATAGCCCAACGTGCCATACATCCAGGCTTCCCCAGACATTTTGCCGATTCAGCAAAAATCCGCCTGGACGCCATTTTTCTGAGTGATTCTCGGATGTATCTTATGGCAGCCCTAACAGGAGGCCTTATGTCAGGGCAGCCCAACTTTTCATACCAAGTGGGTCACAAGAGTACTTTGGTATGGAACTTGCGGGCTGCACACTGCCTTGTCGTGTGGGGAGGGGAATGAGGCCAAAACTGGACACCCCCAGCCTTTGCACTGCCTGTTGGACTGCCCTACCTTAGGTGGAAAATGTCCCATTTGGATGAGGGCACCAAAAAGGTGGGAACTCCAGGCTTAAGTTTGATACTGGCTGTGTTGTGTTGAAACAGGCAGCCACTGAAATTCTTACAGGCCTAGAAGTAATAACACCCACTGTTATGCAAACCCAAATGTAATTGTCCTCTCTTGCTTCCTTAGTGAGTTATTACTTCTAATACTCTAATGCTCGTAACAGTGACTAAAAGCTCTTCATACCATTGTTACAAGTTAGTGACTAGCCTGTGTCTCCAGGCTTGCAAAACAAAATCATCCTGTGCTACATAACAGGCAATAATACAATGAGCACAATGTGGAACTGTGTGGAAACTTTAAATTTAATCTACTGAAGTTTCCACCCATTGCTAGAAGCAAAGGGCATCTTCAGTAGGTTCTGTGATAGCACTGAAATGATAATTTTTCTGTCTCAGCCCTATTGTGGGGGAGAAGCTTGCTCATGAGTAGCCCATCAAGGGCCTCTTGGTGAGGGGATGGTGGTCAACCGATTGAGGTTGAATCCTGACAAGGCAGAAGTACTGTTTCTCGGGGACAGAGGACAGGCAGGTGCGGGGGACTCCTTGGTTCTGAATGAAGCAGCTGTACCCCTGAAGGACAAGGTGCACAGGCTGGGAATCATTTTGGACTCATAACTGTCCATAACTGTCCAAAGTCCAAAGTCACCTTTGAAAGTGACTTGGAAACTACATCTAATCTAGAATGTTGCATCTAGAAATGACTGGGAATTGCCGCCTGGACCATATAGCAGGAGCCCTAAAATATCTACATTGGCTCCCAGTACGTTTCTGAGTACAATTCAAAGTGTTGGTGCTGACCTTTAAAGCCCTAAATGGCCTTGGCCCTGTGTACCTGAAGGAGCATCTCCACCCCCATTGTCCTGCCCAGGCACTGAGGTCCCCTGAGCTCCAAGGGCCTTCTGGTGCTTCCCTCATTGTGAGAAGTGAAGTTACAGGGAACCAGGCAGAGGGCCTTTTTGGTAGTGGCACCTGCCCTGTGGAACGCTCTCACATCAGATGTCAAGGAAAGAAACAACTATCCTATTTTTAAAAGACATCAGAAGGCAGCCCTGCTTAAGGAAGTTTTTAATGTCTGATGTGTTAGCGTGTTTTTAATGTTTTGTTGGGAGTCGCTCAGAGTGGCTGGGGAAACCCAGCCAGATGCGTGGCGTATAAATTATTATTATTTATAGAGGAAAGGTCTTCCTCGGGTGGTTGTGAACTCTCCTTCATTGGACGTTTTTAATAAGGTGTTGGATGGGGAAACCCAGTAATGTGGGCATCATCATCATCATCATCATCATCATCAGGTCAGCCCTTACATAGCCAAATGGACCTTCCCTAGTGTGAGCCCTGAAAAAGAGAATACTGGAGCGGCAAGCTTGGAGGAATCCAAGGTCTTCAGCTGTAGTAAGACACATGCTTTGCTTGCAGAAGGTCCCAGGTTCAGTCCCCAGCATCTCCCAGTATGGCTGGGAGAAGTCTGAAACCTTGGACAGCTGCTTCCAGTCTGTGTAGACAACACAGAGCTAGATAGACCAGTGGTATCACAGCTTCCTCTGTCCCTAATCAGAGAGGTAATGGTGGGGCTAAAGACAGGTTACAAGATTCCAGTGTCCTCTCAATGGCTTATAAGCCAGTGTGGTGTAGTGGTTAAGAGTGGTGGACTCGTAAACTGGTGAACCGGGTTCGATTCCCCGCTCCTCCACATGCAGCTGCTGGGTAACCTTGGGCCAGTCACACTTCTCTGAAGTCTCTCAGCCCCACTCACCTCACAGAGTGTTTGTTGTGGGGGAGGAAGGGAAAGGAGAATGTTAGCCGCTTTGAGACTCCTTCGGGTAGTGATAAAGCAGGATATCAAATCCAAACTCTTCTTCTTTTTATAAGCCACAGAGCAAGTAATGGAAAGTCTAAGGAAGGCAGGTGCCGCCTTCTGACAAATGAGAATGTTATGTACTCTCCTTCATGATGAGCAGGTCTTCTCTAGTCAGACAGGATGACAGAGACGGGAGTGTGTTCCTGAAGGAAGCAAGGAACAGCTTTCCGAAACCGTGTGAGACCCTGGCTAATGCAACACCCAACGATTACCAGTTAAAATTTGCTCCCACCAATCAATCAACTAAAGCTTTAGTTGATTAATCTACTGATTACTTGTTGATTCAGAACATTTTTTAACCTTCTCTGAAATCAAAAGGGCACCGAGAACATCTTGCCTACAATCAATTAAAAGAAGACAGACCCTGCCCGCAGGGTTCCCGTCTAAATGACACAACAGAAACATAAAACGGAATTGGGGTTGGGAGGTTGAAAAGGACTTGCTGCCCTGAGCACTTATTGTTCCACATGAAAACTGGTATTGGTCACTGCCAGAAACAGCGGTAAAAGGCTAGATGGAACTTTCGCCTGATATGGGTAATTTTGTCTTTTTTAGGTCCCACACCAGGGGGGAGACGCATGCTTCCAATCCTGTTTCCTCCAATAATATGTCAGAGAGTTCTGATAATAAAGCTAGAGCAAAAAGAAAATTACTGTTTGCCAAAGCACAGTAGGATGACTTGTGCCATTTTGTTTGGTAACTTCCTCTACATTTTCATCTCAGTTGCCCTAAAAAAGAAGCTGAAATCAAAATAAAATAAATAAGTACTGTATTTTTTTTTAAAAAGAAACCTTTAAAATGTTACTTTTTATAACTGCTGAATTAGTTTTACCTCAGAATGTAAACTCCATGGCAAATTATTATTATTATTATTATTATTATTATTATTATTATTATTATTATTACAATGCTGAGATCAGTTTGTAGACCCAGCAAGCTATTTCTTCTCTATTCACATAAGGCTGTAACTGCATATTACATTATTTTCTTTAAAAAAATACAGACCTGCCTTAGAGTGTCTAGACAGAGGAATACTTGCACAATCAAAGGCACTGCTAAGCACAGTTTATGCTGTTACTGCGGGGATTTCTGGATGATGTATACATGGAGATTTACGTAGGTTAAGAAAAAGTATTAAAGACTTCCTGCATGGACGGCCATCAGTTGTAGCCTGATCCTAAGCGTGTTTACTGAAAGAAGTCCCACTGGCTTCATTGGACTTACCCCTTACTAAGGGTGGAGGTGGACATAATATTTAAAGAGAAGTCACAGCAGGTTCTTCACCTACGATGTGTGTCAGCTTTTCTCTTGGCTTTGCCATCCACATGACAGATTTACAATCTACCAACTTGAACTTTCGGTCAATGGTAAATCTTGCCCCTCCCCCCATAATTCAGGCAGATTGTCCATATTTTTTAAAAAAGTTTAAAGCTCTACATGTAATTTGATTTGTTAATACATTCATTCAAGCAGAGGAGAAGCTTCTCTGGGGAGGGGTGTTTATGTTGTCACAGGAACTGGCCAATTGACTCCATTCATAGCCTGCTTTCGCTGCAAATTTGCAGAGCCAGGTTTTTCAGGGTTCAAGAAAAGGTCTGTTTGTGCTCGAGAGTGAAAAGGTTCCATTTGTACCGAACACAGAGAGAACATTTCCAAACTGGCCCTGCTGCTCTGCAAAGGTAAAAGCCTATTTTTAGCTCCAGATGACCTTAGCATCCCCACACTGATTACTCTTCATTTGATTACTAAATGCTCTCAGCCAAATGTGTACACCCTGGCTCTGTTGAAAAGTATGGTGCTTGAGGGAATGAGAGGTGAAAGTTTATGCTGATTAATCTGTGATGGCACATCACACATGCAAATCATCACTTGGAGCATGAGTGATGACCTTGCATATATGAGCTGGCCCCAAAATACATTGCAAACCCGAGAAATACAAATCCATATGATCAGAACAGTAGGGTACTCTTAAGATTCCATTTCCATTAGACAACTCTGCTTCTTCTCAGTCTTCTTCCCCTAATCACCTTTCAGAAGAGCACCTCTCAGTGAGGTTGGAACCTTGTATCAGTGCCGGATTTACATATAAGTTAAACAAGCTATAGCTTAGGGCCGCACTCTTTTGGGGGCCCCCAAAAAAATTTAAAGGAAAAAAACTGGATGTACATTTCCAAAATATAAGATAATAAACATTTTGTTATGTGCAAATGGCTTTAGATACCTATTAGGTCCATAAATTACCATATAGCATATATTCAACACAAAAAACAGCGACAATTTGTTGTTCACAAAGGACAGCTGGACATATAAAGGTGGTGTTGTGGGTTAAACCACAGAGCCTAGGACTTGCTGATCAGAAGTTCGGCAGTTTGAATCCCTGCGACAGGGTGAGCTCCCATTGCTCAGTCCCTGCTCCTGCCAACCTATCAGTTCGAAAGCACGTCAAAGTGCAAGTAGATAAGTACCGGTAGGTACTGCTCCGGCGGGAAGATAAATGGCATTTCCATGTGCTGCTCTGGTTCGCCAGAAGCGGCTTAGTCATGCTGGCTGTTCGCCGGTTCCCTTGGCCAGTAAAGCGAGATGAGCGCCGCAACCCCAGTGTCGTCTGCAACTGGACCTAACAGTCAGGGGTCCCTTTAGCTTTACCTTCAGTAGCTTAGGGCCTCAGCAAAGCTAAATCCGGACCTGCTCTGTAAAGTGAACTATGAGAGCCCAGTGCAAAGACAGACGCATAGATGGCCCTGGATCGTTCCCATTTTCAGCCGGTTTACATGATCGTAAGATACTTAAATTCTTGGAAAGAACTATTCATATGGATTGTCCAATTGTGTGGGTAGCGTAATGTGAGAGAAGAGGAGAAGAGTGCCTCCACTGCTGTGATTGGAATGCCATTGTTCTAGTCATGCACGAAGCAGCTGAAGATCCATGCAACTTCCTTTGTACAACGTTGAGGGAGGAGGGCAGATGAACCAATGGAAGGCGAAAAGGAGAGGGAGGAGGGGAAGAGCCTGATGCTGAGGAGGAAGTCACTGACGGAGCACAAAAGGTGACAAAAAGCAAACTTTTTCACTTTCTGGTCCATGGTCTCTTCCAGCTTCAGGGGCTCTGATACACCTCCTTGTGCAAGGATGCCCAGATGTGCCTCCGTCAGACCTAGCAAGAAGGGCCCAGGGGAAGGGTGAAAAGTGCATGGGACTATATAAATATCTGTGCTTAATTTTTGAGTCATAGTTATCCTTTGCCCTAAGCAGTCTGCAACATTTTATGTGTGCAGTTCACCTCTCACTCAAATCAGTGGTGAGACGCTGACCGGTTTTCTCCTTAAGGTAGCTGTGGCTGCTGCATTGAGGGATCTCCCTGAAAGATTAAAATAGTGATTCATCTGTGGCTGCCTGTGTCAACTGAAAAATTAACATGGTTCAGTGAGACCCAGTTAGGCATACAAAGGACTCCCGTGGGGAGAGCCAAACAAACCAGCCTCCGCAAACTGCTTTATCTAATACCCATTATTCGTGTCAATCCTGTTGAATTTTGAAGGTTCACCTCTCTAATCCTTTTTACTTAGGCCAATTAGAAGCGGGAACAAAGCTGTGTGAGGTCTTTGCATATGCAAACAATGAAGGGTTTAAAAAAACAAATAAGCAAATAAGTAAGGTATTACTTTCCTCAACCAGTTTCCTATGGTTCCCCTGAACATTGACAGTAACTGGGAAACAGGAAGAGGAAAGGAATAAAAAGGTTTATTTATACAGTGGTACCTTGGGTTACATTACCTTCGGGTAACGTAACTTTCGGGTTGCGAATTCGGCAAACCCGGAAGTGTACACTTCCGGGTTTCGCTGCGTGTGCATGCGCAGAAGTGCTCTATCACGCCGCATGTGTGTGCAGAAGCGGCACCTCTTGTTGTGGACTTTTCGGGTTGCGCATGGATCCCCAGAATGAATTAAGTTCGTATCCGGAGGGTCCACTGTATTTTATACATTTATTTACATTTGATACGTTATTCTTATTTATTTATTTTTATTTGACAAAGTAATAATCATAAATAAATAAGAATAAAAATGTGCACTCCACCCCACAGAGACCATTCCATTGTAACTATCCCACCTCCCAAAATTTCAACACCTCTTGCAATGGTTTGACCCCTTTCCGTTTTAACAGTACACATTCTACAAACACCCTCCATATCTCCTCAAAATCATTTCTCCTGCATATTCCCCATCTTACCTTAATGGCACATGTTAATTTATCATGAATACCTATATCCCACTTGTGGCCTATTCTTATGTGACTTGGGGCATCTGATTACTGGCTACCGTAGGAAGAGGGATGATGGAGTATTTGGAAGTTTGAGCTGATCCAACAGGGCTCTTATTATGCTCTGTATCTCTAACCACCTGCCTCCCCACGTGTGATTTGCAGGTGATTGCCACTAGAGTCACAGGCATCTGCAGGAATTTTTCTAGGGCGCGTGTGTCATGTAAAATACTGAAGGCAAAAGCAGGCCAGTTTTCCCCACAAAAATTAGAAGAATAGCATAGAAGAATAGTGTCTGTATGTTCTGCCTCCTTCGTTGGGTTCCATATATGCTAGAAACATACTCTATTCTTAAATGAAAACTGGGCATCTGGATATTATGGTTTGTCCAGGGGGTGACTGCTCCCCTTCCCCCCGCTGTGGACGGCTATGACAAGAGTGTTGGTCTCTTGGATTTTTTTTCTCTGTGAAAGCTGTGGATAATATGGTAGGCAGGTATCAGTAGAAAGAATGGATACCTCTGTGAATTTAAGTGCATACTTTCGAACATCGCTGCCATATGAAAATACAATCTGAATTCAGCCAAAATACACCCAGCTGATATTTCCCAAATGCCCACAGAAGGTGCTTCTAGACTATCAGTAGCTTCAGGTGGGATTCAATCACGTACCAGCAAATTCAGGTTGCTCAATTATAGTTGATGGGGAGGTCTTGCACAACAAACTCACTTTATCAAAAGTTTGGACTTTCTGCAATGAGGAAAGTGACAGGGAAATACCCCGGAAGGTGTGGGATAACACTTGTGTTGGAAACTTCCCTGCAAACAATTCGAAAGGAATGCTCATTTTAAAAAGCCAATAAATCAGGGTGAATGCTCAACAAACAGGTCAGCTACAAGTGCCCAGAGTCTGGTTATGTTATGTTGACTCTTGAACCAATCTATAAGCTACTCTCTTCAGTTGTTTGGTCACATTGTGGACAAGGAACAGTTCCTACAGAGGGAATGAACTTCTGCATATGGACTCTATAAATACCGTGAGCATTCCACCAGCCACCAAGGTTTGCTGGGCAGTGTTTAAAATGGGAGGGGGGAAAGAAGTTGTTTTATAAAAGCCTTCTGGTTGTGTTTCCTTTAGTTGCATTTCTGTTGCAAAAAGCTATGAGCCATTTGAAACCCAGAGGCTGTATTTTGGGGTCTATTTTTCTTGGCTCACATGACTTAGATGTTCTGGAAAGATAGAAATACTATTTTATTTCCCTCGGTGGGAAATGGGAAGGGAGAAAGATATCTAAGCCTTCAGGACATTTCCGATGGTTTTCACCCCTTGCCTCGGAGCAGGCAGAAAGCAAAAGCTTGTTGAAGAGGAGCTGGGAGAAAGAGAAAGGACATATCCTGCCCCAACATAAACACATTTACTTGGAAGTAAATCCCCTTAATGTCAGTGGATGAATAAGTGAAAGCAAGAATCATCCTAAACTGGCTATGGAGAAGGAAAGGTGATATATTTGAGTTGAAATCAGTGTGACTAGATGAGCTTTCTCTTCCTGACATTAGTCATTGTCCACCTACATTATCATTGTAGAGAAGGGTAGGGAAGGAAAGAGAACCATGACTCATCTGTATTATACTTGATTGAACATCATCTCCAGCCTACATCATCCTGGTCAATGGCAGCACTCAATCTCATTCAGTATTTCTATTGGAAACCTAGCATGAACTGCACTGGGGTAAGCTTGGACAGGAAATGAGGCCAATGAAACCCTTAGGACAGGGGTGAGGAAACCTGTGAGCCCAATGGCCACATTCCTTCATAGACAACTTTCTGGGGCTTGCATGCCAGAGGTGGGTGAGGCTCGAAGCAAAGTGTGAGTGGTATGACAGATATGACTCTTAGGTTTGCACAGTAGACTACATTCCAGCCATTCAAGAATAAGGTCTTTCTCAACGACCCCTCCATCCTCTTTCCATGCAAATTAGAGGACATTGCGACTCAAGAACTCATTCCAGCCAGGCAAAAGCACATGAGGAGGGCATAGGGCAGTGGGGTGGGGTGGCCTGGGGAGAGATTTGAGGGCCAAATAGAGAAGCCAGAATGGTTCATCACTTGAGGTTCCTCACCCCTGACTTAAGAAATGCCTTCCAATTTTTGCATTTGTTGCTGACAGATAATAAAATGTCCTGGTCTCCACTACCAGGTGAAGAATTTGAATTCCAAGCGCTAGCCCTGCCATAGGCTTTAATGCTCAAATCAGATGGATGCTGTAATGGGTATGAGTTACTCGTGCGTAAACTGCCGCCTTTCTGGGGCTTAATTGCCTGGGTTAAACCGTTCTGGCTGCACAGCCCATCGCAGCGTGGCTGTCTCAGTCGCTGGCAGAATCTGTCTGTGGGCGTTTCTTAAACCTTTTCCAGCATAGAAGCTGTCTGACTCCCAGTCGCCTCCTCCTCTCACTGCGCGGGAGTCTTCTGCGCAGGGAGGGCGTGGGTAGTGGAGGCCCTGTGCTCTCCTCGCTGAATTCCAGAGAAGAATCCCTGAGCCCTTCCTCCACTTCCCCCATTTGCCTCCCATTATCCCTGGTGTTGCGCTGATTTCCTTCCTCCTCTACCGAGCTGCTTCTCTTCCTGGTGCTGGGTCCTTCCCCCGCAGAATCTGAGAGCCTCTCCTTCGCCTCTCGCTCTGATGTCAGTTCCCTGACAGATACATAAGGCAAAGCACAGGTTACAAGGTTCAGCAGGTGCACAAGAAGCAGGACACCTTGCTAAGCAGAAGCTAAGATGTTGATACAACAAGGGACAAGCCCTGCACTTTCCTTTTGAAGAATGGGCCAGGCACAGCTATCAGCAGGACACATGGCTGAAGTCAAACAGGCTGAATAGGTTGGCTCTGTGAGGTTTGTTCCTGCTGGTCCTGACATTTCAATGTCCCTGGACAAGGAGGAGGTGTCTGAGCTGTTGAAATTGGAGGAGGAGGAGGAGGCTGGAGGTGTCCGACACCTTAGAGACACTCCTCTGACAAGTAATCTGTGAAGCCAAATGGAAACTTTCACGTTTAAAAAGCTCAGTGCATAAATTCTCATGCATGTAAAGTGTCTCATATACGTGGGTGCAAGTTAGAGTTATTACTGTATTACTGTTTCACTGTGTTTTACAGCAGCACATCAGGCGTGGAAGCCAGGTCTTTGTTTCCATCTTAAACCACAAAACGCTTTTCTTCCCATAATCTGTCATCAGCTAGATCGCCTCAGTATTTTCATGCAATGACTTAATATTGTGGCAGTGTGGCCTCGTAGTGCACAAAATATTAGACTCATTATAAGAAAGAAAGGCAAATAAAAACCAGACAGAACGGACCCCATTTTTTGAGATTTGTTTCACAATCACATTCGGCGGATAGAGTTGCCATCTGGATTTTAATGAGCAATTCCTCTTCAACCCTCACCAGTCGCATCCTAAATCACTTCATATGCTCTTCAGGACACATAGAAGGATGAAAATCCTATGCCCAGTCATAACAAAGGAGAAAGATTATTCTACTTTGTGCAAACGGTATTGTTTAGCCTAGGAGTTCCAGGTAGCATATTTTACTGTAAGGTCCCAGGGCGCATTATAGAAACAAATGAAATGTATAAGATGGTTCCAAACGAAACAGAACAGTGTGAATGGGTCCCATAAAACAAAATGTCATGATTGTCAAGGGCTATGGTAAAGTGGTGCATCTTCAGCATGTGGTGAAATTTGAATAATGGTGGTGCTGCCACACACCTCTGGGGGCGAGGGAGTTCCACAGAGAAAGCCCTCTCCCAGGTTGCCGTTCCCCACACTTCTGAGGTTTGGTGAAACTATCAAGAACCACTCCCCTCCAGCTGAGCACCCAAAGAGAGGCTTAAGTGATTCTCCACTTCTGCGTTAAAACATCTCTTTTAAAATACGGATGATTTTGAGCCTGTCACTGTCTTCCAACCTAACCTACCTCACAGGGTAGTAAGAATAAAACGGTGCATTTGTGTGTCTGCAGAAAGACTGACTCCTTACCTAAGCTTCTTTGAAGAAAGGTGGGAAATAAATGTAAGGATACATGAATATCCACACCCTCACATACAGATTTGTCCTGTTTTCAAGATATGGGGTTCAGAGTTCAGTATTTAAGAGTTCGTTGTATCCTGATATTTCTTTTTCCTGTGTGTGTGTGTGTGTGTGTGTGCATACACACCCACAGTTTTCATTTATGTGGCAGATTCACTCCTAACTTAATCTGTGGTAGATTAAAGTGTTACTTTTCTTCAGTACGTTTATGAATATTCACATCTTCACATCCCTCTCCCAGGGACTTTGAGTGGCAAATCCCTCGTCAGTCAGACTGTTTGTGGAAATGCTGCTCTGCCAGAGGCACAAATAGGGTGGAATGGAAGTGCGCATTTAAACATGAATGAATATTAATGAACTATTTTCCCTCCTTTGCATTCCTCTCTGGTAGATGCTAATTAATCCTTTTCAATCCTGCCTTTTATCTTTATCCAGGCCATCTGCCTTAAAAAGGGAAAGCACTCAGGTGTGTGCGATTCCAAACGCTTTCATCTACAGAGGGAGATGGAAAAAATATTAAATAAAAATCACTGGAACAGACGGAATCCAAAGGTCATCTAGGGCCCTTTAGTGCTGCAGAGACATGGCTTCTCTGCCATGAGATGCATGTGGAATTAAAATGGAGATGCCACATGAACTCATAAGTGCCATATTGTCTAGCAATGCTCCTCCCTCGGGCCAAGGTTGTCCAATAATGTTTACTCACAAGTAAATCCAGCTCAGCAAAGTTCTCAGAAACATTATTTAAAATTCCCTCCTCGTAGGTTGAACCTGTTTCTTTGGGGATTAGTGATAGATAGTCCCGTTTAACTGCTCCTTAAATAGTCTCTCTCAGTTTTCTGAGGGCATGTACACATTAGCGAATAAAACGCAGCAAGGTCGTTTTCACTCGCCGCATTTCATGTTTTGCATTGCCGTATGCACCAAACCCGCAACTGCCCCAAACTCCCATCCAATGAAGCCATCATCTGCACATGTGCAATAGATGCCTGGAACAACAACAACAACAACAACAACAACAACAACAACAACAACAACAACAACAACAACAACAACAACAACAACAACAACTTTATTATTTATACCCCACCCATCTGGCTGGGTTTTCCCAGCCACTCTGGGCAGTTTACAGCACATAAAAAATTGTAAAACATTAGACATTAAAAAAATTCTGATACAGGGTTGCCTTCAGATTACACATCTCAGCTTAACCGCAGTTTACGTCTTCAAATCAGATGGAAGCTAGTTTGTAATATTGCATCAAAAAGCAACATAATCTGTGCCCAGGGATTTCCATATTTGGTGCAGTTTAATCAAACCATGGTCAATTCTAACTTTTACTAAATCCAAGAATTATGGATGACTTGCGCCCACAAACTGTGGCACCCAGAACCTATAACAATATATTGATTTAAAATAGTGCTACTTTTCTAGAAAAAGAGGTGTGCCAGAACTCACCATGGATGCCTCCCTTGTTCTCTTTTAAGGGCAATGGCGCCCACCTGAGGTGCTGGAACTGAGGGCTCACCTACAATTGTAAAGAAAAGGCGCTTTGTATGCGTTATAACACTGCGACACCAGATGGCGCTGTGGAGTTCTGTCTTTTGCCAACGTGATTTTCCCTTTAGAAAGTTTACAATGCATTTAACTGAAAGGTGTTTTTTTTTATGTGTCAAGATCCAGCCTGAGTTCCGGTGAGTTCTGGCTGAAAAAAGGCCCTGATTTAAAACACCCAACACATAACAGGTCTCTGGGGTAGCTTGTAGCAAAGTATTTAAACAATAACATCAGAACCAACTCCTAGATGGTATCCTTCTCTACTTCCAGTTCTCCCACCATGAAACGTGCGTTTGGGAACCTGACAGCAGATGGACATTTACAGGGATCAGGGCTTCTCCTCTTGTCAGATCGCAGCGCTCCTTGGTTCAAGTGGCAGAACGGGTCAACAGGATGAGATGGAAACAGTCAGTTTTGACACTTCCAAGAATTGTATAGCTTGGCTGTGCATTGAGGATGGCTTGTTCAGTGCTTGCAGTACACAAGCACCTAGCATCTCGACAGGCAACTGAATCATATCCCTGCTGACGCATTGACAGGAAGGTCAAGTTTGCTCATTATACTCTGCAACATGTTGCCATGTAGTACTAGCACACAACAGCTGATTATCGTGACTTTGTTAAGATGTACTATCTCACAGTCCTTTCAAAGAATTAGTCATAGCTCTATTTCCAGTTATCGCCCCCCCCCCCATCCCCACAACATCTCATAATTCCATTTCAATCATGTTCTGCATATTAGTTTGCACTGTGAGGAATTTATCTTCCTGTTCTTATCTCTGTGACCAGCAAAGTCGAATCATAGCAACTTGGAAAAGTCAGTGGTGCCATCATCACTATCCCATTGTAATCTCAGAAGGGCTGTGTGTGTTTCATAGTCCTTATTTTTCTGTTCAGTCTTGGGCACCAAGAATAGGGTTACCATACGTCCCCGGATTTGCAAATCAGTCCCCGGATTTGCAAATCTGTCCCCGGACAAATTCCGTCCCCAGAATGTCCCCAGATTTGCAAATCTGTCCCCAGGAAATGTGGCAGCATCAGCCTCAGCAGCCCGGAGCCAGCCTGGTAGCGCAGTTGGCTCTGGCTGGCTTCAGGAGCTGCTCACTGCCACCGCCACTGCCTAGGAGGAACTGGGGACATCTGGTAGTACAGATCCCCTTCCCCCTTGGTTTTGACAGATCGAGGGAGGCTCGGGAGTCATGGGCGGGCGGGTGTTGCCCAGGAGGGGCACAAAGCATGCAGTTTCTCTGCCAGGCAAGATGCAAAGCCCTTCTTTCGCACCCTGTGAAACATAAATGCACAGGGTTTTTTTTAAAAAAACTGGGCAACGGTTGCCTGCCCACGACTCCCAAGCCTCCCCCGATCAGCCAAAACAAAGGGGGAAGGGGGCAGGAGATTGGGGAAGGTTCAGGAGTCACAGGCGGGTGGTGCGCCATTGCCCAGTTTTTTAAAAACTCTGTGCATTTATGTTTCACAGGGTGCAAAAGAAGGGCTTTGCACTTTTATACAATATGCATGTGTGCTTGGGCCCAGGGTCTTTTGCCTCACCATCCCCACTGCTGACTCCCTGTTGCTACTCAGCTTAAAAACACACAAAAAAGTGTCCCCGGATTCATTGAAAAAAATCTGGTAACCATAACCAAGAAGGTTGAGTAGACCCCTTCTGAATCAGGCCATTGGTCCATTGAATCCAACATCCTGTTTTCCCACTATGGCTAACCAAATAATAGTACTATAGAACTGTAGAGTTTGAAGAAACCCAGATCTCCATCTAGTCCAACCTGCTGCAGTGCAGGAATCCTGCCAAAAGCCAGCCCTGGCTGGGCTTGAACCAACAACCTTCTGGTTAACAGCCAGATGCACTGACCCATTGTGCCACCTGAGGATTATGCTTCTCGGAAGCCTGCAAGCAGTCAAAAAAAGTGATAGCTCTTCAGCACCGCACTTGCTCTGAATATGGAGATTCTAGACAAAGAAAAGAGGTTATGCAGAGTCCCTAAGCATGTAGGGGATCTATTTGAGCACAGTTTCTTCTTTGAAGATCACTCATAGCCGAGTAAGATAATCTTCCATGAACATGGTCTTAACAGTGTGTCCGTAAGTGACTGTGGAGGCCAATTCTGGATCCACACGTCCTTCCACAGTGGGGACATAGGTTTCCAGGCAGGAGTTGATCACAGTGAGTGTTTGTCAAGCGTGCCTTCCTCTTAGCATGTTTCTCCCTTTCATTCTGAGTTCGAGTGTCTTCAAAGCCCATAACATCTTTGGTAAAGGCTGTTCTACAACTGGAGCACTTGCAGGCCAGTGTTTCCCAATGGTCAGTGTTTATACTACATATTTTTAGATTTGCCTTGAGAGAGTCTTTAAACATCTTTTGTTGACCACCAACATTACACTTTCCATTTTTAAGTGTGGAATAGAGTAGATGCTTTGGAAGCCGATAATCAGGCATCCACACAACATGACCAGTCCAACAAAATTGATGTTGAAGAATCATTGCTCCGACATAGCAGCCTCCTCACAGCAGACATTGAGCCCAGTTGTGTGTAAGGTGGTGGAGTCTTCCTCTCAGCTATGAAGCTGCTCTTAACTTTCAGGGGGGAGGGAACCAGAAGCTCCTGTTTGCAGGTCTGCCCCGTCTCTTTTAATCATGCCTTTGGAAGAGGCATTAATTCCCTCTTTCTGTTGCAGTTCCACAATTTAGTTTCATTCAAAACAGGATAAATTCCGAAGATCTTCTGCTGAAGATCTGCTCCATTTCCTGGTCTTCCTCTAGTGCTCACCTTCAATGCACCAATCTGGAGAGACAAGAAATGAGGCCTATAAGTAATTGGCGATCCTTGGATTTAATAGACCAGAGCAAATCTCTTCATTTGCTACTTGAGTTTGCACTCGAACGAAACCAAACGGAGGAGGGGAGCAAGAGAGGGGAAATGATAGTGTAATTGTAGCTACTTTTAACAAGGCTGCAAGAATATTTCATGAAGCAGTTCTGGTGAAAAACATGTGCCGGATGTTCAGTGAGGGGAAACTGCCAGTTGATTGGGAGTTTTAGTAGCTGTTGACAGTATGCTATTAAGGGAGGTACTAGTTTTCAGGTGTTGTGGATAAAGCAAAGGCATTCTTGAAGAAGACTGCTAAGCATGCTATTAAAGGTAAAGGGACCCCTGACCATAAGGTCCAGTTGTGGACGACTCTGGGGTTGCGGTGCCCATCTCACTTTACTGGCCGAGGGAGCTGGCATACAGCTTCCAGGTCATGTGGCAGAGCAGTGCACGGAAACGCTGTTTACCTTCCCGACAGAGACGTACCTATTTATCTACTTGCACTTTGACGTGCTTTTGAACTGCTAGGCCGGCAGGAGCAGGGACTGAGCAATGGGAGCTCACCCTGTCGCGGGGATTCGAACCACCAACCTTCTGATCGGCAAGTCCTAGGCTCAGTTGTTTAGACCACAGCACCACCCGTGTCCCTTCAAGCATGCTATTAAGTCTACCTTTTGTCTTTGCTGTAGTGGCATTTCAAGAGTTTCACAACCAGTCCATTTCTAAATAGTATTCCACCAATGCTTCAGAAGCCTTCACTGCACCAATCTGCCAATTTCCCATTTTTTATTAATGCACTGTGTTCAAACTGCAGCACAAGCACAGTTTACTGCAGTTTCAGTTTGCCTTTTTCATTTATTTTAGTTTTCCTTCTTTCAGTTTAATGTTCAGCTTCATAAGGCAAAGAAAATGAACTTGCTGCATCTCAAAATCAAGAACAGATTTTTGAAAAAAGAGGTTACCTCCCATTTTTAAAAGCACTGGGTGAAAAGCAAGGCCTTCATCTGGCAGCTCAAAGACTGCAAAAATGTTGCCAAGTGATTTTCCTTGGGAAGGCTATTCCACAACCTCCAAGTGTCCATATTGTTCAGGGACATCCCTGATTTAGCGAAACCATCCTGGTTTGTGATTTGATCCCAGAATGTCCCACTTTTCCTTAGGATGTCCCTATTTTCATTGGAGAAATGTTGGAGGGTATGGATTTGAGTGTCGCACAGGGCGCCCCTGAAATTATCAATAAAAGACAAATAGAGGTGTTAAAAATATTCTTAAAAACAGGTATTTAATTATAATTATAATTATTAATATATACCCCGCCCATATGCTTGGATTTGGGTTTCCCCAGCCACTCTGGGCAGCTCCCAACTGAATATTAAAAACACAATAAAACATCAAACGTTAAAAACTTCCCTAAACAGGGCTGCCTTCAGCTGTCTTTTAAAAGTCAGATAGTTGTTTATTCCCAGACAGAGAAGGCCCTCTGCCTGTAACCTCACTTCTCACAGTGAGGGAACCGCCAGAAGGCCCTCGGAGCTGGACCTCATTGTCGAGGCAGAACGATGGGGGTGGAGATGCTCCTTCAGGTGTACCGGGCATATTAGTGCATGTCTAGATACTACTGAGGTTATTTACATACGGCATGAACGAAAAGGTGGTTCCTGCCCCAAGAAGCTTACAGTCGGTCTGAGAGCAGAGTGGAAGAATGATGGAAGGCAAGGATGACTGTGAGCAATTGTAGATACAGACATCATTGCAGCTGAAGATGAAGGTGAGAGTGTTAAAGAAGCTTACTACAGCAAATTAATACTATAGGAAAGTTAATTAAGTCAACATTAGGTGGTTAGCACAAGCTCAGCAAGATGGCAGCCTGTTACTTTGTGACCTTGCTTGACTTCATATTTCTTGTTTGTCTTTGGAGAGCTCTTTCTGATTAGAAATAGATTCTGTGCATTGGGTTATTCTGAGGCAATTTGCCTATCCAAAGAGATGCTTAAATTTAGAGTCCTCCTTTAATATATAAAAAAGCAGCAACAAATTGGATCTTGTTTGACTTGCTCAAAGCAACACTTCAAAGCCGGGTCAATTCCCTGTTTCAAATAAACCCCACAGTAATCATCAGCTTATAGAGGCATAGCTCATTTTTGAGATCTGACTACAACAGCTACCTTGGCTCACCCAGCAGTCTCAAATTGTAGTTGCAGGTTGATGGGCTCCTCTCAGCCTTTGAAGCAGCTCAAGGGTTGGATGATTATATGGTGCATTCAGAATTTTGATTGACTGGTGCCTATTTCACTACTGTTCTTTCCAGCTCCCAACACTATCTAATACTTAAGTCTTGGGATTAATTAACGGGCAACATTAATGAATACCTTCACAGCACCAAGTTTGATACTGGCTTCCTCATATTTTTGTATGACAAGCTATATGTTTAATCAGTTTTATCTCTCAAGGTATTTATCAAGGCATGGCATGTTAGTCCATAATTTTATCAGTGTTTTGCGACACCTGAGCATTTTTGGCAGCGTCCAAAGAAAAGAATCTTTTATTTCTTTTCAGGTGTACTTCTCTGTATGCATTTTTAGATTGCTCGTTCTTATTGCTATTTATTCTATTTAAAACCCCATGGTTCCTACAAATGCTTTTTTCCAAATTGATGGCTAAAATGTGATTCGCCCTTTTGGTGACTCTTTCTTTCTATATTATTATAGCCAGTGGCGTAGCATGGGTTGTCAGCACCCGGGGCAAGGCAAGTAATTTGCGCCCCCTAACCCGTGGATTTGCGCCCCCTAACCCATGGATTTGCGCCCCCTAACCCTAACCCCCAGATGTTGCGCCCGGTGCGGCCGGCCCCCCCCCTGCACCCCCCACGCTACGCCACTGATTATAGCTAAGCACATGCTTCTCTAGATCATACTTATGAAACCTTATTTGTTAGTGAGGGAGCAAGCAGCAAACATGCACAGGACTCCTCCTCTCCCCTGGTGGCTGCTGCTCCTGAGGCAGCTGCCTCAGCCCACATCATGGGAGGGCCGGCCCTGTTTCTGCCCTGCCACTCCCATTGGACAGTAGGTACCGCTTTGTCTACATAGACTAGAAGGGTTTCAGATAGGAGTTCCATGATAGAAAAATAGGGAAATCCATGTGCTAAATAAGCAAACAATGGCTGATAACATCTGTACAAGTGCCAACCTGTTTAGCTGGAGTCTTTTCAAGAATGCAGCAAGAGGAATTCTGATTTGTCAGCAAAGAAGGTTTATGTGGCTGTTAGCCCAGGGTGGTACATTGTATAGTTAGCTTGTCATGTGAAGGTGACTCCTTATCTCCTAGAGAGATTGCATTTCTTGGAGAATCCAAAGCTAGACTCAATGAAGCAAGCTGGCTCTGTAGCTGCAGCCAGTTAATGTCCTCAGCCAGTGCTATTTTTCTAGAAAAAGAGGTGCCAGAGCTCTCTATGAACACCTCCCTTGTTCTCTTAGAATGGCAATGTCACCCACCTGAGAGTTCTGGCTGGCGAAAAAGCTCTTGTCTCAAGTTTGATATTTTTAAATTTGTGTGTTTGTTTCAATATTCTATTGTGATTTGGGAGTGTTTTTAGATGAAAATGGGATGTGATGGGATGATGAGCTGCTTGTGCGTAAAATCCTAGTCCCTCAGAGTTTGGTCAAGTCCGCAAACCTCTGTCTGTGACGGAGCCCCTCAGACATGGCTCCTCTTAGTCACTTGCAGATTCCGACAGTGGTTGCTTCCGGAATCACTTCCAACATAAAAGCTCCTTAACGGAAACATGTCTTCTGGACTCACGGCGTGACAGTTTCCGGCGAGGAGTGGGTGTCCCTATGGGAGGTCCAGAAACCTCCCCGCTGTTCTCGCTGGAAGTGTCTCTGAGCCATCCCTCCTGCTCACTTCCCCTCAGAGACCCTCCTCTCCCCCTGCTGGTTCCCTCTTCAGCTGCCGAGTCTCTCCCAACCTCCGTGAGCCCTTCCACCACCTGTCCTTCCGATGGCAGTTCCCTGACATGGGATATACCGTATTTTTCGCTCTATAAGACGCACCAGACCACAAGACTCACCTAGTTTTTGGAGGAGGAAAACAAGAAAAAAAATATTCTGAATGAATCTCGGAAGCCAGAACAGCAAGAGGGATCGCTGCGCAGTGAAAGCAGCAATCCCTCTTGCTGTTCTGGCTTCTGGGGTAGCTGCGCAGCCTGCATTCGCTTCATAAGACGCACACACATTTCCCCTTACTTTTTAGGAGGGAAAAAGTGAGTCTTATAGAGCAAAAAATGCGGTAAATACCAGGAGCAATAAAAAGCAATCAGTGTTACGTGATATTTATTGTTCTTCTTATTACAGTGGTACCTCAGGTTGTACTTAATTCGTTCCAGAGGTCCGTACTTAACCTGGAACTGTTCTTAACTGAAGCACCACTTTAGCTAATGGGGCCTCCTGCTGCGGCCACGCCGCCGGAGCACAATTTCTGTTCTCATCCTGAAGCAAAGTTCTTAACCTGAAGCACTATTTCTGGGTTAGCGGAGTCTGTAACCTGAAGCGTATGTAACCCGAGGTACCACTGTAATTTGTTAATCACCTTCTACACAACTGTCTTAAGGTGATGTACCAAAAAATCCAGCAAAACAGTAAGAAACAAAAACTAGCAAGTACATTAAAGCAAACAAACTGATACCATACAAAAAGGTGACCCATGACAAAGACCCATTCATCCACCTGATAATTGCATGGTTTCAAGCCGTTCCATTTTTTTTTTTTTACAAGTAAAAAGGAATATGTTTCCATATCATCCCCTCCATTTCTGATGTTCACAACTGAGCGCCATTTCTTATGGAGCCAAGATGGAGCCATCTTCAAGCAAGAGGGAGGTATCAGTAGGCTGAGGAAAACACCAAAATTTGCAGAAGTACACACGTGGAAATCGTTAGAGAAAACAACCATTTGGAGGGAACTTCCCAAAACATCCAAACGTGGACCAAGCTTGTTCAGTGGGGTCACGCAATGCTGGCTGACTCTTGCAGAAGGATGACAAAAAGGCCAGGAGGAAAGAGGAGTGGAGTCGATGGAGGACATAGCCAACTGACTAAAACATGGAACTGGAGCCTCTTGTTTTGAGTCCTACTTGTATAACCCTATTTCCATGCTGATTTGGCTGTTGCTTGCTTGTCGTGTGATGCCGTATTATGCAAGTGGTTATAAAAGTTATTTTTGCCCCATCTTTCTGGGACATCTAAAGCTTCAACAGTTCACAGGAGTGGGGGAACCAGGCTTGTGAACTAATAGTATGACAACAGGACAGGGTGTCGCAAACCCATCATAGGAGTTCACATTCAGATTACTTAATACTAAGTGTGCATAAGGGCTCCTATTTCTGTGAATTCCTCTGTGAACTGACCCCTGACCCCTGCCTCTCAGACAAATGTGTTGACTGGTATATAACCATCCTTTCGATTTTGCACTTCTCTGAATTTTGCAGCGTTGTTATTTGGCTTGAAAAATGTGCCAAAAACGTGTGCTATGGAATTAAATATGTTTAGAAATGCATGTTGGGTGTGTTCAAATGTGTAATTTGCATGTGAATTTTAAAAAGCAGATTAATGCCAAAAAATGGGGCAGTGGATTTATCAATGAAGCATGCATCATTGTCACGGACCAGAAATAGAACGATTCATCCATCCCTACCAGTTCATTGTTTCATTGTTAGGCATGAGGAAATGCACAAGGAGGTATAGGCAGTTCTCATTAAAGTTGTGTTCATAATCTGCATTAGACAGGATCCCTTCAATAATGGTTGCTGTCGCTTTAAAAAATAGCTACACTTACCAGTGACAAATATTTCAGTTATCTAGGGAAGAATTCAGCATAGTGCTAAGCAGATCGCTCTGTCAGTGCAAACAATTTAGAAGTATGAGAACATTTTAAAAATATTTATTTTATAAGGATGTTACGTTGTGGGAAAGGATTATAACCCTTAAATGTTCAGAAAGGTAAAGAAAAAATATTTCATTGTTACCAAAGATAGTTCTTGTGATATACGGCAGGCAATCTCCAAGCAGAATTTGAAAGAGAGTGAATGTGCTTGTTTTCCCATCAGCCATGCATCCAGGTTAATTTGGTTTTTATAGCAATAAATGCTGTGATAGAACTTCTTGTGCTCGATTTACTTTAAGCCAAATGTGGATTTGTAATTACCGTACTTCAATGCTGGGTCTATTCTGGATCTGTATCCTCAGCCAGCTTTAATGGGGAAGGATCACAGCATGGTGGTACTGCTTCACATTCAGGAAATTTTAGGTGCAGTCCCTAGTATATCCAATTAAAACCATCCAGGGTAGCAGGACTGGGTGGGACTTCTGCCTGGCACCTCAGAGCAGGGCTTCCAGTCAGAGTAGACAAGCCTGGGGTCAACAGGACCAATCATCTCAGGTTTATATAATTCGGACATAATATGTCACACACAATAATGGATATTGTTTTTATTTATTATTATTCCAGCACAACACTAGTCTGTATAAAGAAGGAGGATGATACCTAGAAAGCTTATGTAGCTTGTGCATAAATTGGACAATTGGGGTGGGCTTAGAACATGGAAATTTCTGATCCAACATTCAGTAGGTGGCCTAATTTATACGCTTCTTCAGTTCATCAGGGGCTGAGTTGTTTTTATTTGCCATCCGTGTTGGTAAGCTTGCCAAATCACCCATAGATGGCAATGCATGTGACCTCTTCAGGAAGAAATTAACATTACAGTTACATATAAGTACTGTATTGTGCTTCTCGAGTACGTTTCCGAGCACAATTCAAAGTGCTGGTGCTGACCTTTAAAGCCCTAAACGGCCTCGGTCCAGTATACCTGAAGAAGCATCTCCACCCCCATCGTTCTGCCCGGACACTGAGGTCCAGCGCCGAGGGCCTTCTGGCGGTTCCCTCACTGTGAGAAGCCAAGTTACAGGGAACCAGGCAGAGGGCCTTCTCGGTAGTGGCACCCGCCCTGTGGAACGCCCTCCCACCAGATGTCAAAGAGAACAGCAACTACCAGACTTTTAGAAGACATCCGAAGGCAGCCCTGTTTAGGGAAGCTTTTAATGTTTGATGCATTATTGTATTTTAATATTTTGTTGGAAGCTGCCCAGAGTGGCTGGGGAAGCCCAGCCGGATGGGCAGGGTATTTGTTGTTGTTGTTGGAGCAGAAACATTCTCTCTCTCTCCCTACCAGGGACATCTACATTTTACTTCCAAATTATTTAGCTACTTTTGGACAACAGTTTTGAACTTTGGACTAGCGTCCGAACTACTGATTACTGACTTTTATTACAGCTGCTCATACAAAGTCAGTGGCAGTTACTGTTATGCTGCAGTGCCAATCAGACAGAACTAAGGGGGGGGGAGGTCTGATTCCCACCCATCCTTAATTTTGAAGCGGGAGGGGTGCTCTCTTCCTTCAGTCTTGCAGCCACAGCTTTCCAAAAGGTCCCACCAAATGCTGCACCAGGGATTGTTCATTCATATGAAAGAACATGGGTGACCATACTAGAAGTTGTGAATCAGTTCAACTGTATAGTTCCTCTCTGCCGATGTCTTAACTACACTCATAGAATTATAGAGCTGGAAGGAATCCTGAGGGTCGTCTAGTCCAGTGTTTCCCAACCTTTTTTGGGCAAAGGCACACTTGTTTGAGGAAAAAAATCTCGCGGCATTACAGCCCCGTGACGTCAGCGCGCAGCGTCACGCCGGGAGGGACGCACGAAAGTGAAAGTTTTCAATTTTTTCCCCTCCCCCTTGCTGGCGAACCTCCAAGCTTTGGGGGTGGGGGGGAGGAGGCAGCAAAACGAGAGACTGAGGGACGGCGGCAGCTGAGGCGGCGGCGGCTGTTGTGGTGGTGGCGGCGATAGCGGGCGGAGGAGGGGGCGGCGGCGGGGCCGAGGTGGCCGGCGGCGGCGGGGGAGGCGGCGGCGGGTGGAGCAGGAGGGCGGCCGAGGCCGGTGAGGGAGTAGGGTTGCCCGGGGCTTGAGGAGCCGTCGCCGGGAGTTGCTGCTGCTGTTGTTGCTGCTGCTGCCCGGACATGCCGGCCTCCTCCTCGTCCACTGTCTCGCGCTCCTCCCTTTTGCACACGCTGCCCCGCCGCCGCCCCATTGGCCGGGTCCTGTCAGCTGATCCTGTGTTATTTCCTGTGTGTGTGTGTGAGGGGAGAATGGAGAGAGAAACCTCGGCACCACCACCGCGGAGCCGCCCTGGCTCGACGCGGATCCTCGCCGCCGCTGCCTCTCACCGCCCGACTCGCCCGCCTCCCTCCCACGGCACACTAGCCAACGTCTCACGGCACACTAGTGTGCCGCGGAACACCGGTTGGGAAACACTGGTCTAGTCCAGTGTTTCCCAACCTTTTTTGGGCAAAGGCACACTTGTTTGATGAAAAAAATCTCGAGGCACACCACCATTACAGCCCCGTGACGTCAGCGCACAGCGTCACGCCGGGAGGGACGCACGAAAGTGTAAGTTTCAATTTTTTTCCCTCCCCCTTGCCGGGGAACCTCCAAGCTTTGGGGGTGGGGGGGGAGGAGGCAGCAAAGCGAGGCAGGAAGGAGAGCGCGACTTGGCTGGGTGAGCTTTGGCAGGGGCAGGGAATGAGAGCCGCGAGGCGGGCGCTGCGGACGGAGGCGCTGCCCGCCGAGCTCGCAGGCAGCCAGGCAGGCAGACGGCGAGAGCCCCGGGCTGGGCGGCCTCTCCTCGCCGCCGCCGCCCCACCTCTCGCCGCCCGACTCACCCGCCTCCCTCCAGGCAACATCTCACGGCACACTAGTGTGCCGCGGAACAGTGGTTGGGAAACACTGGTCTAGTCTAAGCCCCTCAAAGAAGGTATCTCAACATGTGGTCACCCATCCAATTTGAAACCATACCAGACCCTGCTTAGCTTTGCAAATGTGCTAGCAGTTTTATTGCTGCACCACAGGACGGCTATGTATTATTACTTCACACACCCCATTGCTAACCAGGTGTTATCAGGGCAGGGTTATCAGTACTCAGCAGAATGAGCACAACAGTCCCCAAATGCAACAGGGCCAACACACCACATTTTGAAGTAAGGGAGCCCCCTACCCACCCCACATAAAACCATTATCTAAAATTACCTATCTGCATCACTGTACCTGACTCTGACAGAGTTGTCTGACAATGGTACAGTCTCTCTCAGAAGGTTGTGGACGCCCCTTCCTTGGATGGTCACCTGTCATAGATGCTTTAGTTTAGATTCCTGTGTTGTGGGGTGGGGGTGGACTAGATGACCCTCAGGGTCCCTTCCATCTCTACAATTCAGTTAGTCTATGACCCTCTCAATGAAAACAGGTTTGGGACCTAAACCTAGTTAATCTGTAGTCACATTTTGACGTTCCTTTTTATTCCTCTTTGGCTGCTGTTTTCTGGCAGAGGTTGCAACTTAAAAATCCTTAAATAAGTATATATTCACAGTGCAAGCCTATATACAGTCTACTCAGAAGTAAGCCCTGTTGAGTTCAATGAAACTTACTCCCAGCTTAATGGGCAGGATTGCAGGTTTATTTTTCTAATCTCCTTAGTTAGTAGAGAATTCTCAGGGCAGCCTGCAGCAGGTAAAAACCCAAGTATTACAGAACAGCAGTCAAAACAGACCAATAGCCTCCAGCTGAACAGATAATATCCCCACTTTGGGCACTAAAATGGATTCTTTTAAAACTCGACGCAGCAACACAACATAGCCAATTCCTTTCGCCGAATGTCATTACAGAAACACAGAGACACGCGCGTAAAGTTGCAGCAAGTTCGCCTTAGCAGCCAGCGCTGTGTGCGACTTAGTCGCCAGCCTGATCTGCCCGGGTTACATCCTGTACGTCCGTGCGGACGGTCACGGGGAACGCCTTTCCTCTCCAATCAACCTTTCCAGAGAGCAGCTTCTGTGAGCTCAGAGCTGGAGGGTGGTGCCGAGCGCACAGCAAGCCGACTTTCGCTGCTGGCGGGGGGAGGAACGCCACTTTTCCGGACTCCTTTGTCCTCCTCCCCTTTCCTTCATGCTCTTCAATGTTTCCAAGGATTGCTAGATTGCTTTGGGGTTTTCTTTCGCTTATGAGGAGTTGACTGCGGCGGGTGAGAGTCTTTTGGGAAGGCGAAACAAGCATCGGACTCTGTAAGCAGGCACCAAATCCACGGGAAAGAAAAACTTCGCGCCCCGGTAAGTTTCAGGTCGTGTCCGGGTATTATTTTCTGAAACGCGTTCGCACACTCTGATCCTTACCAGCGAATCGTTTAACTGCTCCGTCGCTTTGCTGAAAGGAAATCCGACCAGGAGATACACTGTAGCAGCAGGCCTGAAAACAGCAAGCAAGTTTGGATTATTTGTTATTATTTACTACCTGTGTTTTCCTTTTTGTGATTTCTGCGCTACTGGTAAGCCAGGTTTGCAGAGCCCAAACTTTTGCAGAGCAATTCAGAAACAACTTGTTTGAGTGCTGGGCTGCTGGAGATCCCAGGAGCTCAGGAGGGGTTCTCCCCCCCCCTTTTCTGCAGAATTACATATGGAGGTTTTAGGTAAGATTGTAAAAAACTCAAGTCACATTGCTGTTTGCTTCTTCTCAGTGTTAGCGTAAAATCTTCAAAGTGGAAGTTTCCAAAAGAAACTTACCCACTCACTATTATATTACTCAGCTTTTTGAAACATGCTTTGTGCAAAAGCCAACTGCCTGGTTGTAGTATTTTTGTAACGTGACTGTTCGTTTTAAAGATAGTGATCTCTGATGATGTGTACAGGAAGTGTTGTGGTTACATTAGAAGAAAAGTTTTATCCTGCTCTAAGAAAGGAAAATGTGACAATAGAAGGTGATTTGGGCTGCCATAGTATGTAGACTTTCCAGAGAGCAAGCCCCATGGGACACAGTGGGGTTTACTTCTGAGTAAATTTACATAATATTACACTGTATGAACTATATGCAGCATATTTTGGGTGCAATCCTGTAGCAATGTACAGGATTGCACCCTGAATATACAAACAAGCCCCTCTGAACTCATTGTGACTTACTCCTGAGTAAATGTGTATAGGATTGCACTGTTATTACCTGAATTGCTGCAATACCTGAACCTCTTTAAAGTTAACTCAACTAACTGCAGCGGAGCTTACGCTAAGAAAATACGCCTAGGCACATAGCCTTACAAATTGACAACTGAAAGCTCATACCAAGAACTAACTTAGTTGGTCTTTAAGGTGCTACTGGAAGGAATTTTTTTATTTTGACTATGGCAGACCAACACGGCTACCTATCTACTAAACTGACATTGACACCTTAACCTTTAGAAGTGTAACTGAAAACAATAGGACTTCCAAACAGCTTGTTCAAGTTCAGTGTGTTGGATGAGTCAGGCAAGTTTGGCTAAACGAGTAATTAAGTATGGGAAAATGAGAAAGCTACGTGCATAAATGAACTAGGAAAAGAGGGGCATCTATATCCTATATTTGGATTGGTAGGAGTTATGGATAAACATATGTCAAATCAGAGGGGCCGTTTTATACTGCCAGAGAAATGTGGAAAAATATTTTGGGTTCCAAACTGCTTCCGTTAAAAGTTAATGGAAATTTGGCCACAAACTTCTGTATAGGCAGGATTGCAAGCAGCATTCTGTGGGGTAGCATGTGGGTGCACTTAAGCAGTGAGCAGGCTGACACAATTCTGCTCTTTCCCAATGATAAAGCTGTATCTTTGTTTCACCATTTGGCTCAGTGTAGTGGATTTTTATACCAGTGCAACAGAAGGTAAGGCTGTGGACTATTTTCACCTGCAAAGATGTTCTGTGTGGGAAAACATTTTTGGACACTGATGCATGCATATGTTGGCTGATGCACGTGTGTGTAGTGGGAAGGTTGGCCTGATATATGTGGAGGACAGCATGACAAGGGAAGTAGTCCCCACTTTTGTCAGCTCAAAGGAATCGGTCGGGCTGCTGTAAACATGTGGTTTTTCACGGGAATAGCAGGCCAGCAGGGTGTGTGCTTCCTGCATTATTCAGTCTTGTTCAGCTCCGCATATTGCATTAGGAACAAACCCTTTTAATTGACCCACCAATTCGTGGCAAGATTCTGCCATAGTGCAGAAGGGGCCTTACCAGGGCATGCTTCCTTGAACTCAGTAGGGCTCCCCTCCCCCTCCATAGGTGTGTAGCACTGTGACCTATGAACCAAGAAATCCACCTTTTGAATCTTGCCCCTGCCATGAACTCATTTGGTGGCCTTGGGCAAGCCAGTCTCGGCCTCCCCATCTGTAAAATGGGCATGTGGGGAGGATAACATTACTGACTGATTTCACAGAGTTGTTATACGGATTAGAACTAGATAAAGCACATGGAAATCATTGAACGTTGGAAAGTGCTATACAAATGTTAAACTCTATTAAGATTGGGTCTTAGAAATGTCACCTGTCCATTTTTTTTCACCTGGACAGATCAATTCTAGATGCTCAAAATCCAAGAATGGCTTGGAAACGGGGAGATTATTTCTTTTCTCTGCCTACCCTCCCTTGCTGTCATTGCACTGACCCCTGGTGCTCAGCTCTGCAAGAGAAAAAGAGAGAGATAGAGAGATGGAAGAATAATAGAATAAAGGATTAGGATAGTGCATTTCCCTTTTTCCACCCAGGGATGAAAGAATCTGTTCACTTTTGGTTCTCTCTGTTTCATATTTTTTCCAATTTTAAATTCAGTTCTCCATATTTCTGCAGCAATTTTCATCCCTCCCCCCCAAAAAAATATTTAAAATTCCACAGCATTTTAGCACACGTTTCTCCTGAGAAACACATTTTGTATGCGGTTTTGATGAATAAAATGCATTTTTAATGTCTTTTCCCCAATATCTACTCTTTTACCTAATTATGTGCATTTTGTAAATTCTGTTTGTTAAGAGAACTGTATCACAAGATTTGGACAACTGCAAATTTTGAAGGATGGCTGCATTTCAGTTCTCAGTGTGAATTGGATAGATTCACTTTTAAACATGTACTGAACTGAATTTATCCCCTGCCCCTACACTGAGGTCATGCTTTGGCCTCTCCCATTTGGAGCCCCAATCTGGACCCATAAAGGTGAATCATGGCCACGTGTGCCCTATGTCAGGTGACAGAAGAGGACAACCTAGGGAGGAAAACATGCTCCAAATTAACCTGTCCTCAACCATAACTTTCAGGGCCAACTGTAGATTGAAGAGCATAAATCATGGATGGGCAAACTGTGTTCTTTCAGATGTTGTTAGACTACAACTCCCATCCTCCCCAACCATTGGAGCTGTAGGAAGTTGGCATCGTGGTCCTCCATCTCTGACATGAAAGAGTCTTGCTGGATCAAATCAAGGGCTCATCTACTGTAGTTCGGCATCCTGTTTGCCATAGATGCCAACCAAATGACTCTGCGTAGCTCACAAACCAGACACGAAGGCAGCAACTGCCCCTGGTGTATCCGATAGTCAGAGATAAATGACTTCTAGACTTGGTGGTTTTGAATCCAGGGCTGGGGTTGGACCTATATCAGCCTGAGCAGCACATTCCTTTCTGGTCAAGCTTCCAGAAGCCACACGTTGGTGGTGGGCAGGACCTGAGGCAAATGTCAGATCAATGAATGTAAATTTTATCTCTGTATATTAGGGTACTATCCACACCAGGCTTCCTCAACCTCGGCCCTCCAGATGTTTTTGGCCTACAACTCCCATGATCCCTAGCTAGCAGGACCAGTGGTCAGGGATGATGGGAACTGTAGTCTCAAAACATGTGGAGAGCCGAGTTTGAGGAAGCCTGATCTACACACCTACCCACCCACCCACCCCTACACCTTAATCCTCTAACCAGACAAGCAAGAGTCATTATCAGAGTTCAGAGACACCGTCCAGCCAGGCAGAAATAGTCAAGGAAAATGTGAAGCAAGGCCTATTGATGGGTGTGTCCTGGGAAGCGAGGTTGTGGCTGGGCAGGGTATGTGGCCTGGGGTGGTTGCCAAAGTAGAGATTCCCAGGTGAAAAGACCTGCAGGGCTGCATTTGGACCCCGGGGGCTGAGGCTCATCACCTCTGTTCCAGATAGACCTAATCACTGTGAAGTTGTCCATTCCTTTTTAAAAGCCACCTGAGCTAGGGATTTTTTATGGGCACCTGGAACAGTGAGATCTTCAGCCGGCCCCTCCAACCACACCAGCATGTCTCCATCCCATAACTGTGCAGTAGTCTAAGGACGCATCTTCTGGCCACTTCAGAATAGGATTTTGAAACGTTGATTTTGTTGGCTTTTTGCAGTATGGTAGCGCTGCAGAGAGCTTGCTGGGGAGACCATGCATTAAAAAGGGACTCAAAAATAACTTAAAGAACGTTTTAATAAGAAAAACAAAAACTCCATTTACACTAAATACATCAACAAACCAAACCAGACCCAACCACCAACCCATCCCCCAGGGTAATGGGAGAGCTAGGTGCTGCTCCTTATATACTCTACCCAAATGCTGACACGCCTTAATCAAATACAACTCAGCAGCACCTGCTACGTTTCACAGCTGTAAAGCTGGGTCTCGTTAGTTTTCTCTGGCCCTTGCTCTGGCCCCTTAAAGACATACACATGGAGTGGAACAATGATGAACCTTTACATTTAAAGAAACCATTCAACATTTCCCCTGCGGTTCATCATTGTGGAACAAAAACATAAAGCATACTTTGTACATGTTTTTCATGTGTAACCTTTGGAAGTGCTTTAGTAAAAATGTCCGCAATTTGATTGTTACCTGGAACATATTTAAATACAACCATTTCATCAGCAATTAGTTTCTTTACAAATTCTAAACGTAATCTTAAGACTCTAGTGCGCTGCGTATTGGTCTCTGAACACAGGATAGCAAGTCCACTCTGGGAATCAAGGTAAACTTTTACTGGTAGTGTTACTTGCATCTGTAGGTCTGCAAATACTTGCAGATACCATTCTACATCACGAGTGGCCTGAACGCATGCACATAATTCACTCTCTGTTGTGGAGAGACAAATAATGGTTTGTGTCTGGGACTTCCATTCAAATGGACAACCGTTATAACAAAACACCATACCAGACACACCCCTGCAATTATTTTGTTCCACTGCATGAGATGCATCGCAGAAAATTTCAAAACCTTTATCAATACTGGGTGTAAACTGCAACCTATAATGTTTGGTATGTTTAAGGTACATTACCACTCTCTTAAGAGCAGAGAAACATTGTGTAGTGGGCTTTTCCACAAATTTTGCCAGAAAGTGAAAAGCATAAGTTATATCTGGTCTTGAGATTCTTTGAATAAAATTTAGCTTGCCTATAGCAGAACGATACAAAGTTTTGTTAGGAAATGGCTTATCTTCACCTGTAAAGGTGAAACCACACACCATAGGCGTTTCCTTCCCATTTGCATTTTCTAAACATAGCATTTCCACAAGATCATCAATTTTTGCAGTTTGATGAACTAGAAAAGATCCATTTTTGCCTTTCTCATTTTAACTCTATAAACCCATTTTGAATCAATAAGTCTCATATCTGGGGTTTGTGGTACAAGAGACCAAGTGTTATGCTCTTTTAAAGAAGCTATCTCAGAGTTCATAGCTTTATACCAATTTACAGCTTGGTGCTTAGGTAAATTCTGAACATCTTTGTAGCTTTTTGGCTCAAAAATCACCTTATTGGCATACACAGTATTAAAATGTTCATCTGCGAAACGTTGTGGCTTCTGCCTCTTTCTATCTGAACGTCTCAGTCCGGAAGGAGAGTCAGACTCCTCAGACTTAATGGGACTGAGTGAACTACTAGTTTCAGGTTGTAAATCATCATTGTCAGACTGAAGAGGTGCCTGTAGGCTAAGCTCACGGTCAGAAAACTCAAGAGAATCTAACCTCCCCTCAGATGCCTGTGACTTTAAATCATCAAACAAATTATCAGATTCAACAGGCTTTTTGTCTTTCCCCATTAATTCAGAAGCACCATTTTCTCCTGCTGCTGCTGCTGCTTCCTCTTCTTCCTCAGTATCATTTATACCATCAGTATCTTGGAAAACAGCAACTCCATTCCAATTTACAGTTTGTATCATGCTTCTGGTAATATGAAATTTGCCAGTTGCTGGTATGTAAATTCTGTACGCCCCCTGCTGGTAGCCCATTAATTTTCCCTGGACACTACGTTCACCCAATTTCTGCTTAGCAGGATAATGCATAATTACATCTGAACCCCAAATGCGTAGGTATTTCAGATTAGGGCGTTTTTTTAAACAGCTTCTCATAGGGGGTGACATCTAAACCAGAATGATAACTGCGATTTCTAACATAACAAAAGGCATGGAGCGCTTCAGCCCAAAAGTCTTTGGGCAGATTAGCATCGTGCAGATAAGTTTTAACCCCTGCCTGCAGGTCACGCTGCACAACTTCAACAAGCCCATTTTGCCAGGGACTTCGGGGGCAAGATAACTCATGAGTAGTCCCCTGCGCTTCCAGGAATTTCTCAAAATCTTCAGAAACAAATTCCCCACCCCGGTCAGAAAACAGGTTCTTAATTGGTTTGTTAAAGTGTGTTTTTACCCAGTTGCAAAAAACCTTGTACTTCTCAAATGCTTGGGACTTCTCAGCTATTGCATAAGTCCAACAATATCTGCTATACTGGTCTATGAGAGTAAGCCAGTACTTAGAACCTCCTAATGATGGTGGGAGAGGCCCAACTAAATCACAATGTACACGCTGAAATGGCTCAGTTACTTTCCTATCTGAGCACCTACCCTTGCATGCAACCTTAATCTTATTCTTGCAACAGGATAGACACTGCATAAAGAATTTACATGGTTTTAAGTTGAGGCCATTGACAATATTCTGTGTCTTAATTACATCAGCAAAATTCAGGTGTCCCAGAATTCTGTGCGCCTCGTGGACACACCCAGAATGTGGCCTTACATTCCTCAACCCCTGGCTTGACTGTGCTGCTCTGCAATTTATAGGCGATTGGGAGTAGGTTCGAAAATACAGTCTATATAAACCATCAGATTCCCGGGCATATAATAGACGTTTGTTCCCCTCGAAAAACTCACACATTGACTTTAAGAAACGCACAGTTATCCCTTGATGAGCAAAACACCTTACTGACAATAAATTGTCCACTGACGGGCAGTAAATGCAGTTCGCTATTGTAATGTTTAAAGAGTCAAGTTTAACGGTACCCCTGCCAAGCGACTGCAGGACTTGTGAATTGGCTAAATGTACATTACCAATTTCCTCTTCGAAAGAAATAAACAAGCTTCGATCATTGCAGACGTGCTGCGATGCTCCTGAGTCGATAACAAAAGACTTCCACTTGGCATCTTTAATTCTTTTACGATCTTTAGTCCGAGCGTGAAAAGCTCGCGGCTCGTTTCTGTCCTTACGGTACGATGTCGGCTGCTGGGCTGACGACCGTGATTGACGAACAGAAACAGGCTTGGGAGAACTTTGCTTTCTTTTGGATCTGCAGTCCCTTGCAAAATGTCCTTGCTTATTGCAGAACCAACAACGCTTTGCAGCTTTAAATGCAGTTGTATCACCACAGGTTTGCATATGGCGTTCCTCATTCTTTCTGGAAACAGGAGTGCTTATGGCACAAGCCTCCCTTCTATCCAACTCGCCCATTAATCTTGCCGTTACCCCTTCCACAGTTAATTGTGCTGGTGGAACGGCAGATATCTGGCTAGCTATACCATCAAAGTCCTCATTAAGGGAACAAAGGATGATAAAAACATACTGAATATCAGGTATCTCCATGTCCCTTCGAATTAACTCGCCGCGTATTGCCTCCAGACGTCTCAAGTGTGCTGCCAAATCACCACCAGGCTGCAACTTCGTCTGGTACAACTGCTTGAAAAACGTCAATGCAGACGCTGACTCTTTTCTAACATGCACTGCTGCAAGACTGTCCCACATTTCTTTGGCAGTTTTCTTATTTCTTATATAGACTACTTGCTGGTCGCTGACTGCCAAATTAATTATCGCCCTGGCTTTTGCATCTCCTTTCGACCAAGCATTAGTCACAGGGTCAGGAGGGTCATCAGTTACATAGGTCCATACTTCTCTAGAGGTCAAAAGCGCCTCCACCCGAAAAGACCATAAACTATAGTTCTCATCTGTTAGCTGTGGGAAGACCAGAGCCTTCTCAGCTTCAGGAACCCGGTCAACCATTCTGGAACTCTTCCAGACCCACAGAACTACGCTAACAGAAGAAGGAGTTTTCAAACCTTTCTCAGAGTCCAAAAATATGCAGTCATCCACTCAGCAGCTGGGCCCATAACCATAATTCAACAGATTTCACATACCTTGCCATACCTTGAAGCTCACAACAGTGATTAAAGTGGAACAAATACCATGTTTGGAGTTTCCTTCTCTAGAAATCAGCCGTGCCCATGATTTTTTGCCACTGAAAACTTATGAGAAGATTGGCGGAGGAAGCAACTTATTTATTTATTTATTTATTTAGCAACACACACAAAAGTGGTTTAAAAAAAAAACCATGAAGAAATAGACAAAATAGAAAAAACAAAGGAACAAAGGATATAGTATATCACCATAACAATAGTTAACTATTAACCATTACAATTTTTAACCTGCTGTATTTTGCATAAATGAGTTCCAAATTTCAACTTGACTTGGAAAACAAATTGTGGAGCTGACTTTTATAAGGTTGCACAGTACATAACATTAGCAGTAGCTGTGTGGAGCATGTGTTCTCCAGACCAGGCAGTATTTTGACAAATCAATGAAATCTTCCTATTAATGTAGTAGAGGCAGAGCACCAGTGGAAATTATATTTTGACGTTTCTGATGCTGACATGCATGACTACCGAAGCAAAGAAACTAGAAGTACTTAAGGCATATTTGTTCAGAAGATACATATTTTAATTTAAAATAAATGTTTTATGGAACATGGTGCATTAAATTGCATAACCCAGCACCCTCTTTATTTTTATTAAAGACTGGTGTCTATTACGAATTGAAAGCACGATCCAGGAGATATATATATATATATATAGAGAGAGAGAGAGAGAGAGAGAGAGAGAGAGAGAGAGAATCCCAGCATAATATCACACACAAGTGTGACCAAGAAACTGAATATGAGATGGAATCAAACAGGCTTGATTCTTAATGGCTGAGGTTCACAAAACAGTTTTCTCCCCCATGCCAGTGGTGGGGGCTTGAGTGTAGTCCTTTACATTCTTACATTTACATAAGTGCATGATTGCCATTCATTATTGGGGGGCGGGGAATAAAGTGCTGCACTTAGAGAGAGCATTGCTGCAGCAGAAAACCTGTTCTCTTCTATGGATACTGGCCGGCCACCAGCAACAGAGACCTCATGGGAGGAGTAGCTGGTAACCCTCCTCTGCCCTCGAAAGTTTGCTTCAGGATCTGCAGCAGAGAAGCAATAGGATTATGATTTGCAAACGCAGGAGTATGGAGAGGTGAATCTTTCTCCCCATCCCCTGGCAGAATGCAGATGGGAGGGAATAAGTATTCTTGAATGCCTCTTCTCCCTGACATGCTCTTAACTAGTCACTTACATAAAAACCATTTTCTGACGTCCTTCAACTATTGACCAAGTCCTGTTGTAATAGCAACCAAGAAGTGGAACCACGACAGAGTTCTGGATGGGTTCAGTTCTCGATTAGCTCCCACGAAGTTATTAAAGACAAAACAAGTGGGCTGCCATTATTGGCAGACTTATCTGAGGGAGCAAGGTCAAACCTCTCCCATTCCGCCTTTCAAAAAACTGGAGTAACAAAGAGATAAGAGGTGGATTTAGCATCTGCTCATGGTGTGCCTGAGAACACACTTCTTTTTTCTCCCACGTAGGGGAGCAGCTGCAGTAAGCGGATGTATTTCAGGGGCTAGAAACCTCTGAGATAACAAAGTGAAGCACCGAAGTGAAAGGAAAATGTAGCCTGTAGCTACGCTTGCGTGTTGCTTGGGGGGTGTGAACTGGATCAGAGACTTCCTACTGAACGACTTGCTAAAGATATTAAATTACCTTTATGTAAGGAGCTGGAAAGACAAAAAACGGAATAGAAATGAAAGAGTGTTGTGTTTGGAAGCCCAAGAATGCAAAGCAGGTTTGGAACCTGGGACACTCCAATGTTGTTGTTGTTGTTTAGTCATTTAGTCGTGTCCGACTCTTTGTCACCCCCTGGACCAGAGCACGCCAGGCACTTCTGTCTTCCACTGCCTCCCACAGTTTGGTCAAAACTCCAATGTTACTGGACTACAAAACTGTCATACTCCCTGATGATTGACCATGCTTGCTGGGGCTGATGCAGGGCCCTTCCACAAAGCCACTTCCGGGCCTGCCCCAGGAGGTGGGGTTGCGGGCATCACGCCCCTCCCCACGTGAGCGGGGGCTGGTCTCAGCCCCCGCGAGAGCAGGGGAATCCCATCCGGCCATGCCTCCCGGCCAGCCAATCGGCTGGCGGGAGGGGGCGTGGCCTTGCCCTATTTAGGACCGGAGCGGAGGGGGCTCGCCCTCTCTTCTCCGGCTAGCCCCGCGTTTTCCCACCCTCCCTCCCTTTAGTTGGGCTTTAGGTAGGTAGGTCTGACTTTGCTATGGGCTTCGGCCTGTCGCCGCAAGGGGCATGGTAGGAATTTTTCCCAATTGGCAATTTCCAGCCTTTTGGTTTTTCGCCTACCTCGTAGCAACTCGTCACAACTCTTCGGCATTGGCGGTAGGCATTGGTAAGAAGGGGTTAAGAGGATGTGTGTGGGGGGAGGAACGCCATCACCTCCCCCCAGTGAACGAAGGGTGGTCCGTTAAAGGACTCCGGGGGGCGTGGCCCTGTCCGAAGCCTATGGAGGTGTGGGCCAAAGGCACGCCCCAGAGCGGTAACCCGGGGGAGCTCTTAGTTGACGTGCCTCGGCGGGAGACTCCCCCGATCAGTGTTAACCCTTCACCGTGTCTCCAGCAAATGGGCTGGAGCCGGATAGTCGTTAGGACCAATGCCTAAGCCAATGCCTCTCATTCCTGAATTTAATAAAGTTGTGGCCTAATTCGCCCAATTAACCTTAATTATGTGTCTCGTGTGTTTATTTATCTTGGTGGGGGGCGGGAACTCGCCACGCAATTTCATTTGCCCTGTGATTTCGAGTCTGAGAAAATTTTATTTATATTTTGTCTTGCCACGTTCCCCAAGAAAACCTGCTGTTTACTGCTGAATTTCAACAATCCACAGAAAACCCTATGGATGTTTGTTCTGGTTCAACAGCAAACTGGACTTTCAAAGGGAAAGCAGAAGGACAAAAAACAACAGCACACCATCCTCTCAGATTCATGACTTGAAATCATGAGACAACCAAAACTGTGGATGGCTTGAAGTTCAGGTTCCAACAACATCTGGAAGGCTACAGGTTCCCAGCCTTTCTGTAAATGATCAGAGCACGAAGTTATCTCTCACCTGAAAGTTACAGTGCAGTGTGAAGCAACAGCAGCCCAGGATGTCTGGCTATAGAAGTTATTTCATTCTTTATTCAGAACTTTACCCATAGTGTAAAACTCTGTTCATTTAGGCTTGGTGAAAAATCCTGCCTAAAGACTCGTATTGACTGTAAGGTTTAAGAGGTTTTACTTTGGGCTACTACAAACCAAACCCCTTTTGTGCCAAGCTCTGTGCATATGTATCTGTGTGGATTGGGTGGAAGCATCCTTCCATTCTGCAGGCCTTCACGACTGTGGAGTTCCCTGTTTCCACTTGCTGAATATATCAGCAAGTGGAAGTGCCACAAACAGCATACTCATTGGTGCCAACCCGCAGAAGGCCCTGAAATGGGGCGTCCTGGGGCAGGGCCTGAGCTGCTGGATCCCAACTCTGCAGACCAGAGGTGACATTAATTGTGTGAATGTTGACCTGTTTGGTTACTGAATTATATAGTGCGAATGAATGTGGTTAATGCGTACATTTTTGCTTTGCAAATAGCAGCTGTGTGTGTGTGTGGTGGGGAAACCTGAGCAGCCTCATGACTGGGAGGAGTGGGGAAGGGAAAAATCACTTCTCTGAAGCTATATAATAATAATAATAATAATAATTTATCTATACTCCGCCCATCCGTCTGGGTTTCCCCAGCCACTCTGGGCGGCTCCCAACACAATATTAAAAACAATAAAACGTCAAATATTAAAAACTCCCCGAAACACGGCTGCCTTCAGATGTCTTCTAAAAGTCAGATAGGTGTTTATTTCCTTGACATCTGATGGGAGGGCGTTCCACAGGGCGGGCACCACTACCGAGAAGGCCCTCTGCCTGGTTCCCTGTAACCTCACTTCTCGCAGTGAGGGAACCGCCAGAAGGCCCTCAGAGCTGGACCTCAGTGAACGATGGAGGTGGTCCTTCAGGTATGGTTCTGTGGGCATAAGTGGGAGGTTCATTTGAAACAATGGAGGTTGGTCCACTAGAGTGAATGAGGCAGTGCCATACCAGCCTTGATCTGCCATTAGCCAGGCCCCTTACAATCAGTCCAGGTGGTGGTAGCATTGCCTGTCTGCTTCCTTCAGCCTCAGTACTGGCCATGTAGAACTGACTTGCGGGAAGGGGAAGGAGGGAGACAAAGCTTGCAGGAGTCAGCTCTGCCTGGCATTGACTCTGCTGCCACCTAGTGTTGGCCTCCTTGCCTTCTGCCCTAGCAGCCCCAACGAACACCAGACGCTGCTGGTTCAGGTTTCAGAAACCAGATAAGTGTTTCTTGCAAATGCAAGTAGGTTCTGATGCCACACAGCAAAACGTCTACATGCACACACACAAGCCACAATTCATGTCAGAAGTTAATGTGTAACCTTCAAGCAGGATGGCAGTGCGTGTTGCAGCTGTAGAAATGAGGTTTTTTTTCTGGACCGCAAAAGGGAGATAAGGAATTAAACTTCTCTTTATCCCATCCGTGCTTCCTTTCAGCTGTTATTTGCATAATGTGTTGATTGCACTTGCACAATTAAGACTATGTTTTGTTGCCCCTCCAAAAAATGAAAGTAAGGGTCAAATTTGAGGTGAAAAGCACATTAAACTGGGGAGGGGGGGGGTCTACTCTTTACACTTTACTGAACAAATGGGGGAGTGGGGAGAAACGTGCCCCTCCTTGCCAAATCTCGTTGAGCCCCATAAACTGTAAATCGTTTTCTTCCTGCCTGGTTCATTTCCAGTATCGGAGTCGGGGCAGGAGAAATTTCTTTAATGTTAGGAAGTACAACAGGGTGAGGCAGGGGAGGGCTATGAATTTTTCTCCCTTCCTCTGCATCCTTAACATTTTATTATAAAGAGGAGCACCCACCCTTACTTTATATGTGAATGAGGCAAATACAAGGGTACCTCGGGTTAAGTACTTAATTCGTTCTGGAGGTCCGTTCTTAACCTGAAACTGGTCTTAACCTGAAGCACCACTTTAGCTAATGGGGCCTCCCGCTGCGGCTGCGCCGCCGGAGCATGATTTCTGTTCTCATCCTGAAGCAGAGTTCTTAACCCGAGGTACTGTTTCTGGGTTAGCAGAGTCTGTAACCTGAAGCGTCTGTAATAACCTGAAGCGTCTGTAACCTGAAGCGTATGTAACCCGAGGTACCACTGTATATGTAATATAGCACGCACACCTACGCAGTTGCCCCGCATGCTTAGTTTGGGCCTTAAAAGCCCTTTAAACTTTGACTGAGTCATTCTTCCCCTTAAAGAAAAGAAAAAACCGCTGGTACTGTACAAGAGGTTTTGCACACAGCTGTGTTTGCATGCCCATCTTGGCCTTGACCTTGAGAAAGTTTGCACAACGATAAGGAGCAGTTCTCATGGTGGATGGCGACTGTACCTGCCTCCTGTGACACACTAGGGTAGTTTGTGCCTCCTGTAAAATCTGCTTCAGGGCGTAGTTGGCGCCTATTTAAAGCCCAGGTATGCACCCTCCCTCACAAGATACAGAAACTCTCGAGGCAGACACGCCAAGGCACACATTACACGTAACAGCCACATTGTAGGATATTGGCAAACAAATGGCAGGAATGTTAATTTGAAAGGTGACCATAAAGATGGGTTGTAGCTGCGTCGGTGGGCAAACCTCAGATTCACTTCCTCTTGCCCTTTGGTCCTCTTGCAAACACATGCTTTGAGCCACCAACCATATGGGAGCAGGGAAACAGGTGGAGAAAGGGTTCAGTGTTCCCATCACTTCTCTGGTCTAAGTTTCTGAAGTTGCTTTACTTCTGGGCAAAAAAAATTAAATAAAAAAAGTTAAGGTGTGAGCATGTAGTTAGCTCCTGCATTGTGCTTCTAGTCAGTAGCTGTGCCGATTCCTCATTTTATGTCTGTCTTCCCACAGTGGACCTTAACTCTTTACTTCCAAGCTCTTAAAGCATGGCAATCTTCTTCTCCTTTTCTTAACCTATGGCGTTAGTGCCAAGCAAACAAATAGGTCTGAGATGAGGGTGGGGATAGGTGCGCTGGTTGGTTGGTGATGGCAGAAAGGATCCAGGAGGGGGAAAGTTATGCTGTTCTCCCATGGAGAAACAGGGTCTCACTCCGGTGAGAAATTGCAGGTTCCCTCCAATGCAGCCTGTTATCTCCCCTTGTCCCATGTTCATTCTGTAGATGGTGATGAAAAAAGATAAGGTGGACAGACAGAGAGAGAAAAAGAGGACATAATCATGTGTGTTCCCTAGGTGCCAGCTGACTCCTTGGGACATGCAACACAATAACATCCAAAAAAACATGGTTGACTTGCCTAAGATCCAGGACAAAGCGCCACATTTCGGACATCAATTCAAGCTTTGAACGTATGAGAGCCCTACACAATGGTCAAAGATTAAGAAGTGAATCACAGCCATTTCCCACTTGCCACTTCTAAACCTGTGTTGCCTTCCACAGCCAAGCTGTGGGTCAACATGTGTCCAAATCCTATGCCTGTTTTTGAGTAATGTTCCAGAGATGGTTTGACCTCCAATCTACGCACTTGCTGAGCCATTCCGAAGACACACCTGGATTTAGTTTGGGTTGGGTGGTGGGAATCAGGGTGCTTTTGTTTGTAAGTAGGGCTATTTTTTGCCTTAAGGTGAATTGCTCACTGGTTTTGTGGACTAGCAGACCCGTCAGAAAGGTTCAGCATTTTAAGGTGGAGCCGATTGTGCCAGAGGTGAGGTCCTGCTGAGTCACAAAATAGCAGTTCCTTCTGCTTCCACAGAACCTGCATTTCCACTTTGCCTGTTACCTGAGTCCTGCTTATTAATAAGGTAGGCTGAGTTAGGTGTAGCTTATTGGTTAAATGGCTGGGGAGGGAATAAAAGATGGGTTTGGGGGATCCCAAGTCTCTTGTCACTGGTAGTCATGGAAATGAGGAACAACAGCCCCGAAATGAATGCATTTAACGCTTAAATCTATATAAGTCAAGTGAGAGGGAGAAAGCTATGACTTGAGAATGGGGGTGAACAAGATCATAAAGCAGTAAGGAGGCAGGAATGTTGCTCCAGGAAGTTAAGGGTGAGGGAAGATAAAAGTTTTAGCAGCAGTAGGGGAAGTCTTCTAAGAAAAAAATGAGTATTTTCTTCCTCTGTTTTAAGTTTGCATCACAGCAGTTTCTTCACTTAGTTCCAGAGTTTTCTTGAAAGCCTAAACTCATGCAGCTCAACATTAAAACCATTAAAAATATGAGATTCCTTCTTTACAAAATGCTATGCAGAACCCATTCTGAGAATGTGGCTTTATCATTCAGTAGCCTATGGAATAGGGATGGGAAACTGTGGCTCCTCAGATGTTGGATCCTAACTGCACAAGCCGAGGGTGAGAGGAGCTTTAGTCCAACACCATCTGGAAGGTCACAAATTTCCAGCTTTGTTGTAGAAAATAAGAGATATATCACCAGAGGCAAGAAGGCGTCCTTGTCTAAATGAAGAGCACAAAGAGGAGCATAAACTTCCACAAAAGAAATGCAAGAAGACAGTAAAGAATGCTTTAAAAAAATGAGTGGCCTTGGATGACAAGGGAGTCAAAGGTGTGCTACTGGAGAATAAGGAGATTTCAGAGAAGGCGAATGAATTATTTTCTTCACAGTGGAAGATGCAAGGCAGGTTCCTGTAACTGAGCAATTTTTCTCGGGAAGGGAGTCTGAGGAACTGAGGCAGATAATGGTGGTAAGAGATGGAGTTCTAGGCTTATGGACCAATTACATACTGACAAATGACTGAGTCCAGATTGGAATCACCTGACAGTTCTTAAAGAACTCAGATTATTAAAGATGGAGTTGCCAAGCGCATGGAATAACCAGTCCTTCAGAAGCAGAGCGTCTGCAAGGGTAAGACTTGTCTCATTAAGCAATTAGAGTTCTTTGAGAGTGTCAGCAAGCTTATAGCTGATCCAATCAACAGTATGTTCTTAGACTAGAAGTGTCTCGCCAAATGTTCCTGAGTAAGTTTACCAGTCCTGGAATAATAAAAAGAGGTTCTCCTGTGGATCTGGAACTGTTTAAGGAATAGGAAGCAGAGAGTATGAATAAATGGGCAGTTCTCATTGTAGAGAATATAGAAGGCAGAGTCCCTGTAAAGATTGGTATTGGGATGTGCTTTTTAACTTGCTTATAAGCGGTGTAAAATTAGGAGTTACGTTGTGAGAAAGCCAGGGGTAATGACAATGTCAAATTGTTCTAGGTGCTTAAATCAAAAAGGTTGATTTTGAGACGCTCCAAAATGATCTCTCCAAACTGGATGAATGTGTAGTAAAAAGATAAATGCAACTCAAATGTAAACTGATGCACGCAAGAGCAAGGATTCCTAACTGGCAATGACTACAAGGCAGGTTCCTGTAACTGAGCAAGCTTGGGGGTTGTAAAGGATAATTTGATTAATATGCCAATCCAGTGTGCGGCAGCTGTGAAAAAGGTGAATTCCATGTCTGGGATGGTTGGGAAAGGGATTGAAAATAAAATGACCAACATCATAATGCCGTTATACAAACCTGTGGTGGGACCATTTTGAAATACCGTGTACAGTTCTGGTTGCCTCACCTCAACAAGTATAGCGTAGAGCTGGAAAAGGTTCAGAAAATGGCAACCCGAATGATCAAACGGACAGGCATCTTGCAATGGTGGGAAGCATTGCCTCTCTTTCTCCCCCACTAGTCATCCTTCCAATTCCATACATAGTTTCTGCCAAGGGAATTGCTCCTTGCACCTTGAAGAGGGAGTTGAAAATATATATAATTCAAGCAAGGTCTCAAAGGGAAAATGGTGTGTCAGACAATGCGTCATTGTGTGTTTGCACTGATGCAGGAAGTCAACATTCACTTCCTGCCTCCCAGATAACAAGATTAATTCTTTGGGGTTTTTTGTTGAGATACCATCCACAGACGGTGATAATTTCTTGCTAATGCAAAATACAGCACTTGAGTTGAGTGCCCTTTTCCTCTGTGCAAGTGTGCTGCGCTGGCAGAAGGCTGTGAAGGGGATGACCAGAAAGAGAAGCAGGAAAGGTAACTCCTAACTTCTGATTTCAGCCTCACTAAGGGGAAACTCCCTTTCCCCACCTTTCTCTGTGTGAGAGACGCTTAGTATTTTTCACTCTCGCCACCGATTAGGCTCTAAAAACTTGCAGAAGCAGCTGCGGGTTTAACACCTTGACAAGGAAGGTGTCACTATCTTGACATATGCTAAAGGAAGTTGGCTCATCTTTCTAACTGCATATTTGTGGGGACATCACTAGTTTCAAATGAAGCATTTGTTCTTTCCTAGACTTCGCGAAGGAGATGCAATGCAGGAGGGTAAAAGCAAAGGGGAGGCATTTCTCCCCTTTCCCAAACTTGTAATATTCAACCTAGTTGGAGGCTGCTGCAGCTTTGAGTCTTAGAACTGATCTGCTCAATCATTTTCCAGGTCTCTGCCATGGTTGTTCTGCGGTCCTGATGTCCATAAAAGCCAAAACATGCTTTTTTGTTCCTTTAGCAATCTAAGCAATAGGCCCGGGCGACTGCAGACAGCATGAATCACTCAGTTAAAAGTGTCATCCCTAAGCAGGGTTCCTGTGACTTTCATAGATTTTAATATTTCATATTCTTTCTTCTTTTGCACTGTTTACATTCCCTACTTCACTTCACCCAGGCGCATATATGCACATCTGCCAACTGAGCATAGCATTCTATGCCTGAAAGTGGACTGTATGCCACAAAACCTGATGCCATAATAAATTTGTTCGTTTTTTAGGTGCCCCAAGACTCTCCCTGGCTTCCCCCCCACACACACCTTTAAGCTCAAATTAACACTTTTGTATTGTCATCTAGTTCAGACATCTTAGCACTTTTTTGTGGTGGGAGGGGGGTCCAAACAATAACAGGTTGGAAGCAAATGGGAAGAAAACAGCACTTTATTAGATTTGACCACACACTCCAGCACCCTACCCCATCCGTTAGAAACTACACTAGCATAATTAAATACTAAACACACAGAGATACACAGGAAATCAGGAGAGAGAGAGGCGCATCCTTTCCCTACCCAATCTTTCAGTTGGGGGGTTGCTTTGGTCTTCCAGCATTTAGCGATGCAAATTCTGGCTGTCTCTAGAAGAGTTGCAATTACTTCTAGGTCTGTTGGACTCTCCTCCAATCTCAGACAGCAAAGATGAGCTGTTTTGAGAGTGTGTGGCAAGTTGTAAACAGTGCTTTCTCATACTATCTCAAATAAGCTGTTCCATAACTTTTTTTACACTGCCAGAAGATATGCTAATAATCTACTCTTAATGATCCACATCTCCATCAGAGCATATTTACTTTATATAGTCTGGTTCGTCTATGAGGAATAAGATACTACTGATAGATTGTCTTGAAGAAATTCTTTTTGAGAGTAGTGCTCATCAGAGATCTGGGAATATTATTAAACAACCAAACCCATTTCTCTTGTTGGATATTATAATTTAATTTTATCAAGTCTGTCACCCATTTAATGTTATATGTGGGCTGTGTATGAGTAAGTTTAATTTCAGAAAGAATTGCGTGAACATTAGTTATTAATTTCTTTTGGTTAATTTTCAGTAACAGAGTTTCAAATTCTGTCAATCTATGCAGTCTTCCATATTTTTTCATTAGTTGTTCTCCCATGTGACTGAGTTGGAAAAACTGAAAGACAGAGCCCATTGTCCCAATGCAAGTAAGGCTTGGTGATATGAGATTGTGTGTTCCTCTTCAATCCAAGCTCCCACATGCATGGTGTTTCTCCATATTGGCATATTGATTGTGCCGTATCATCCTTGGTTTGAAAAATAGATGTTTAAAGGAAGAAACACAACAGGGGAAGGTCATCACTAATTGCTTTGGAAACCGTGCCTTTGGAATATCTTGTCTGTAACCTAGCAGTTATGGAAGAATGTTGTCAGAAAAACGTGAGCAAACTTGGATATCTCTTTGAGAATGTTCATAATTGCTAGAATAGGAAGATATGGAGCTGCCATTGGTCCATCTAGCTCCCTGTTGTCTGCAGTGCCTAACAGTAGCTCTTCCAGGGTTTGGACAATGAGTTTTTCCCACCCAGAGATGCTGGAAATTGAACCTGAGACCTTCTGCATGCAAAGCAGATGCTTTGCCACTAATCTACAGTCCTTAGGAGTCACAATTCAGTGGGAGAGCACGTTTTGTTGATGGATGGTCCCAGGTTTACTCCTTGTTTTCACCAGTGAAAATGATCTCAGGTAGCAGAGCTGGAAAAGATCTTGGTGGAATCATGACAGGTTCTTCATCCACTTGTTAAAGGCATGGAAAGCCCTAATTTCCTCCTTTGTATCTGGTCACCCTGGGGATGGATGTTTACTGGCAGAATCATGAAATCATACAGTTGAAATCATACAGAAGGAAGAAGACGAAGAAGAAAAAGAGTTTGGATTTGATATCCCGCTTTATCACTACCCGAAGGAGTCTCAAAGCGGCTAACATTCTCCTTTCCCTTCCTCCTCCCCCACAACAAACACTCTGTGAGGTGAGTGGGGCTGAGAGACTTCAAAGAAGTGTGACTGGCCCAAGGTCACCCAGCAGCTGCATGTGGAGGAGCGGGGAATCGAACCCGGTTCACCAGATTACGAGTCCACCTCTCTTAGCCACTACACCACACTGGCTCTCGAGGGCCTTCTAGTTCAACCCCCTGCAATGCAGGAATCTTTCGTCCAATGTGGGACTCAAACCCACAACCCTGAGATTAAGAGCCTCACACTCTAGCAACTGAGCTATTCAGCGGCCTACCTAGCTTCACCAAATGACGGTTTTGCCACTGTGAAGATGCAGTATGGCCAGGAAGCTGAGTTTGTTGAATTTCTGCCTGTTCCGCTGCTAAAGTCAGAGAGGAGAAAGGAGGCATCCTTGAAATTAACACCAGTGTTTCTGATTATTCACCTGCCACCGAGAAGAATGGGTCTGTTTGTGACTTAAATGCTTGTAAAAAGACATTTAAATTATTCAGGTTGTGACAGCAAGCGTGATTGATTTTATTGTAGTTTTGAGTTTCTGCACAGCCTATCTTAATTCCAATATAACCCTCCCTCTTGGGAGCTGCTTCCATGGCTTTGATTTACTTTCAGTGTGATCCTTAGTAGCAACTCCCGAGCCGTTAGGCTTTGCATGTTTCCCCCTTCCGCTTGCTGTTGTGTGAATGGAGATCTACTAACAGCCATGTCTTAAGCAGGGATTCAGTAGCAAATCCTGTTGCCATTGGCAAATACCTAGTTTTTCTGCACTGGGTGGGTAGTGCGTTACCTAAACAATGATTTTATAGTCTGTAGCCACGGTTACCCGATTCCGTCGCTCACAGTTGACAGAATGGGCTGTGTAATTATTAAAAGACTTGACTGCTTTATGGGAGTCTATGACAGGAGTGATTCATGTAGCTACCATGCAGGTTTTGAAAATGCTAAAACACATGGGAATAGATCTGGACCCTGGTGGATTATTAATATCTTACTAGAAACTTGGCAGGGAAGCGAGGGCAGAAAACCCTCAGGCCAACAGCTAAATAGAAAAAAAAAAGTATTTGCAAATGGGAATGGGCGAATCAGACAATTTTGGGTTTTCTCATTTTTACAATCTTACGTTTGGTTCGCCATTTTCCCCGCATCTGTTTGTGCTTTTAAACATTTGTGCATTAAAATTCATAAGCATTTTAGTGTGAGTTTCTCCTGACAGACACACCTTTGTAGACAATTCTGCTGACACAAACATTTTTTGCAACATGTAAGCACTCTGGCTGCCGCATTTTGCACTACAGTAGTTGCAGTTTGCGGACCTTCTTCAAGGGCAGCCCCACATTACAGTAGTCTAGCTTGGAGGCTACCAAGGTGTGGGGACAATAGCCAGGTCACCCCTGTATACAAAGGCTGTAGTTTGTGCACTAGATCAAACCTGAGCACAGGCACTTCTAGCCGGCAAGGCTAAATGGGCCTCAAGTGACAGTGACTGATCGTTCAAGCAGTACTTACCCAAACTACACACCCATTCCTTCATAGGGAGTGCAAAGGGAATTCCCCATTATATTCAGACCCTGGGAACCCTGGTTAATTTAAAGCAGGCTTCCTCAACCTCGGCCCTCCAGATGTTTTTGGCCTACAACTCCCATGATCCCTAGCTAGCAGGACCAGTGGTCAGGGATGATGGGAACTGTAGTCTCAAAACATCTGGAGGGCCAAGGTTGAGAAAGCCTGATTTAAAGTACAGTCATGCTACGTCCGCTCCAGGTTGCGTGTTTTTGTATTGCGTCCCGCAGCAACCCAGAAGTACTGGAATAGGTTACTTCTGGGTTTTGCCGCATGCGCAAAAGCGCTAAATCACGCTTTGCATGTGCGCAGAAGTGCCAAATCGTGCTGCACGCCTGCGGAGACGCAGCGCTTCGAGTTGCAGGCTTTTCACGTTACGGACGGGCCTCCGAAACGGATCCCGTCCGTAACACGAGGTATCACTGTATGGTTAGTGAGCAAACCAGGACCACAAGCCATTGCTTGAACAAAAAATCATTTTAAAACAACCATGGTTCCTCCAAGTTTGGACACACTGAGGAGCCTCTGGTTCACTTCAATCTAGAAGCCGGATCTTACAAACTTTTACTGCAGCACAGCTGCATACAGCAAGGGTCTGGGAAGGCTCACTGCTGTCCATGCATGTAACACTAAACAGTGTTTTAGTGTTTTATGCTAAAAGGTTCTATAGGCGTGCAGAGCGGCAGATTCTAAGCTGCCAGGAACAGCATTTAGAGAAGGGAAATAGCTGTGCTGCACTCGATATTTGTAATAAAAAGGAATAAAAGGCCTTAGGTATGCAATCAATACTTAACAAACTTCTGTGAAATTCCCACCTTTCTTAAGAATATGTTTCAGGAGATTAGAGGACAACACAGTTTTTCATGGCTTTCTTTCTCGCTGCTCTGCTGAGCTGCCCACCTGCGAAAGAGCATTTATTCTTTCCTAACCAGCTTCTAAATGTGGAGCCTAGTTGCCCTGTATGAAAAAACTGTTGCTTGCATAGCTGACCAGGAAAATGAACAGGATGTGATAGTTGAATGACCTGTTTTCTAAAGACATTTCACTGTTGGCAGATTAAATAATTCACATACTGCTGGGCTTTTTACATACTGCTACATTTTAAAATATGTTGGCTTCCTTTTTCAGGTGCATATATTGCAGGTGTTTAAGAAATTTGAGAAGGCATAGCTCTGACGCTGGAACTCTGATGTTACATAGTTTTTAAGAAGCGTTTTTATTTGTAGTGTCTATTTGTGTGCAATGAACCATTTTGGGGGTTTGTGGTTGGAGGGGAGGATATTGCTTGGAATATAGAGCACTGAGGTAAACTGTGGGGGTGAGTTGAAGGGAGCGTGGAATAACTTTTAGGAGAGGACATTTGCTGGGCGCAAGTGGGTCTCGGAGGTTACTAGCTCAACTTGCATTCATGCCAAACTTCTGTTTACTATGGACTTATTTCTGCTGTTCCTCAAGTACTCATGCTAACTCATGCTGAAAACTCTTGATCACCTACCTTCATAGCTGAATCTGCACAGTGCTGTTAGCACAATAAAGCTGTTATGGTAGGTTTTAGTATTAATGGGGGTTCAGCCCCTTGGGGATGAAAAAACACAGTGCTCATGTTTAGATCCTTCTTAAAACTGCTTGTTTAGCATTAAGACTGAGAGCAGTGCTGTGGTGGAGCAACCGCCGTAGCCAAAGCTTTGCCAACTACCTGCATCCAGAGCAGGAAAGGCAGTGAGGGCAGGGGGCAGCTTTGTTTATTTTTCCTCATTTGCCCCCTCACCCAACTCCAGCTTGGCAGTGGCAGCACTGGTGGGGCATCCAGGGACATACTGGGATCAAATCGAACGCTGGGATGGCTTTCATAATTCCACGACTGTCCCGGGAAGACAGGGGCATTTGAAGTGTATGCCACTATAACCAAAACACCACATTTTCCCATATGAACTTGTCCAGACCTTGGATATCATCTGAGACCCTTCCTTCTCTGTATGCCCCTTCAAAGGGACATTTGGAGAGTGCCAGCAAGAGAGCAGGCATGATATATTATGGGGTCACGGTGGCGCTGTGGTCTAAACCACAGAGCCCAGGGCTTGCCAATCAGAAGGTTGGCGGTTCGAATCCCCACGACGGGGTCAGCTCCAGTTGCTCTGCCCAAGCTCCTGCCCACCTAGCAGTTCGAAAGCACATCAAAGTGCAAGTAGATAAATAGGTACCGCTCCGGCGGGAAGGTAAACGGCATTTCCGTGTGCTGCTCTGGTTTGCCAGAAGCGGCTTAGTCATGACCTGGAAGCTGTACACCGGCTCCCTCAGTCAGTAAAGTGAGATGAGCGCCACAACCCCAGAGTCGTCCACGACTGGACCTAACGGCCGGGGTCCCTTTACCTTTACCTAATGATATATTACTGTACTGTTAAATCTGTTTTTAATAATATTTCTGTGATTTTATTACTGTGGCTTTTTTACTTGGTTGTGAATTGCTTCAGGGCTTTTTCAGTGGGAAGCTAAACTTGATAAACCTTACCTTATCTTGGGCTCTTTCCCTGTATCAGAATCCCATCTAGCATTTCTCTGAGCATCATGAATTCCAGATATTCATTCTCTCTCTCTCTCTCTCTCTCTCTCTCTCTCTCTCTCTCACACACACACACACACACACACACACCCTACCTGCTCCCCCAAAGTTTGTGCATGAAGACCTAAGATGACTTCAGTGCCACAAGCTTATGATTCTGTTTATTACATTGTAATGAAAACACCTAGCCAACAGAAGAAGAGAAGAGAATTCTGTCTCCTGAGAAGATTGCTTCTGGTAGCTTTCCCCCCATGCGCCATTACAATTTTATTACCTCCGTCTGTTTATATGCAGTGTTTTGGGAAGAAGACTATTCCTTTCCACACCATATGCTGGTGGCGGACTATGTGTGTTACATAATCTGTGCAAAATTCAATCCATTTTTTTCTTAAGCAGAGGGAACAGCAAGATGAATGAGCTGTCAGGGACAAAAGTAATAAAGTTGTTCAGAACATGTCTCGAATTGGATTACAATTCCGAAAGGACCATAGGGACTCCACTAGCAAAGGATGCGGTGATCCTGGGTGGGGAGAGGCAGGGTTTCACTGGGGCCTCACAGGCTTGTAATTAGTTTCAGGCTTAGCAGAGGAAGTCAGTTGATTAAAACTAACTAGGCACAAAAGCCGTAGGTGCAAATATCTGGCTAAGGGTACTTCATGCAAGGCAAGGATGTCAGACTTTACTGTCTGAATAGGTAATGTGATGAAGCCTCCAGCAGCTCAACCTCTTCATTTGAAGTGCAAGCTGAGATTAGCATAACTTGTTTCTGCAGAACCAGAAATCAGAACATTGGTTTTCAGATGGGAATAAACCCAATCTTTCAGTGGGCAGATTTTGCTCAGTGACCTTTCCCACAATCTGTCTAGAATGTTTGAGTGGACTCGCCTTTCTTTGTCAAGAGGGAGATTGTCAAGTCTTCTGGTTATTTAAAAATCGTAAGCGCCTTGTGTGATGTCAGAAGCCCCGTCATCTGTTCTGTGATCACTTTAAATTCCTTTCCGGGACACAAGACTGTTCTGAATGTTTCAACTTCAGTTTGAGGGGCATGGAAAAGAGTTGAATAATTAGATATTTGCACAAAGCCAGTGTGGCTTGTGAACCCGGTCAGTGTATTCAGCTATTCGAGAGTCTGGTTCTGTGGTAGACAATAATAAATAACTCTGGTGCTGAATTATGACAGTTATGTGGCCCAAATAAAGGCTACTGAGAAACAAAGGGGTAGAATCTGCTCAGGGGAAATGCAAGAAGTGGGGGTGGGGCTAAGGAGACAAAAACTTAATAATTGCCCAATGAGAACTGAGCATGTTCAATGGCTACAAAATGATGAGTTTGAGAGGATAGAAAATGGAAGATGGTAGAATGGAATGTCTTGAAAGAAGGCATGGCTGGCTGCAGTACTGAACAAGAGTCTGCCACGTTTTGTTGGTCAGGTACCACTTGTCCAGGCATAGGCAAACTCAGCCCTCCAGATGTTTTCGGACTACAACTCTCATGATCCCTAGCTAACAGGACCAGTGGTCAGAGATGATGGGAGTTGTAGTCCCAAAACATCTCAAGGCCCGAGTTTGCCTATGCCTGCGCTTGTCTGTTACAAACACACACACCTGAAACAGGGCATGAAGGCAACAGCCCTTCTCTGTTGCTTGTCCATAGGTCCTGATGTTCTTGGACAGGGGTCAGCAAACTTTTTCAGCAGGGGGCCAATCCACCATCCCTCAGACCTTGTGGAGGGCAGGACTATATGGGGAGGGGGGTGAATGAACGAATTCCTATGCCCCACAAATAACCCAGAGATGCATTTTAAATAAAAGGGCACATGCTACTCATGTAAAAACACGCCGATTCCAGTACCGTCTGTGGGCCAGATTTAGAAGGCGATTGGCCCAGATCCAGCCCCCGGGCCTTAGTTTGCCTACCCATGTTCTTGGAGATATACTGAACATGAAGGTTCCATTTAGGTAGCGTGGACAAATATATAACTCCTGAAAGTGTTGTTCACCTTGATTGTCTAATCCTTAAAAATAAAATCATGTAAGCCACTTGCCATTGCTACATCTTGTAGCAGTGAACCCCCTATATTCAGGGCCTAAGTATGCACACTGGACTTCTCCCTTTTGCAAACCGCTTTCAGACATCAAAAACCAGCAAGGGAGTTGTTGGATGATTTCTACTCGATGCGTTATCTGCAAAGAAAGAGATCAGATACAAAGGAGTATTAATCTCAAAAGGGCAATTCACTGGGCAGTCTTTCCCTTCCATCAGCAGAGGTTGGGCAGTGTGACTCTTCTCCCCCACTGCTTAAAACTGCCTGGGCTTCCTGCGTTTGATAGACTGCTCTGTTCCCTTTCCAAGAGCATGAGTGCGGATAAAAGTATGTTAGAAAACAAACGATGAGATCGATCAGATTCCTTTTGCAATTTTCTATCTGAGCTGTGATCGGTGAACCAAAGAGGACGGCCATTTGGGAAGAAATTCTCTCCTTGTGGCCACATTTGAGGGAAGCATAATGTGGGCTCCCCTTTAGCCGGGCTCCAAAACCAGCATTAAACCTTCAGGTACTGGTTAAATGGTACCCAAGTTAGCTTACACTGTGATTAATGTTGGTGCCAACATAATTTTTATGCATTCATTTATTTTGGTATCTGTCGCACAATTACAGCCCAAAGGCATACTCAAGGCAGCTTTCAGATTAAACACAGTATAATAACCAAAACATCCCCCTCCCAAGCTGAAATACAGCTCTGACAACAGCCGCAAGAAATCCACTGCAGCAATAAAACAGTGTAGTGAAACTCATGAGGAACAGTGAATAAAATCTTATTGTCTTAAGAGCTCTAATTGAAAAAATGCTGATGGGCGTGGTAGGGGAGAGTCTTAAAAGTTTGGTTCTAATACATACGCCCTGGCTCATGGTTCAATAAAGGAAGGCACAGTGTAGAAAGCATAGCTGGATAATTTCTAAGCTTCGGCTAAGTGGGAAAGAGGGTTAAACTTGCTGTAGAACTCAGGATGCTTCCAGTTTTTGTGTCTCTGGTTTTTCTTGTTGTATTCATTCCGATCTTCCCCCCTCTCTTTCTGTCCCTGTTCTGCAGGTTCATCAAGGTCAGCACTATGACTGATGGGGACTATGACTATCTGATCAAACTCCTTGCCCTCGGGGATTCTGGGGTTGGGAAGACCACATTACTGTACAGATACACTGACAACAAGTTCAACCCCAAATTCATCACCACAGTAGGAATTGACTTCCGGGAAAAGCGGGTGGTGAGTCTCTTTTCTATATAAGGTTAAAAAAATAAGTTTTTTTCTTCTGGAAGTCCCATTAAGATACAAAACATTCCCAATATTTAAACGCAACCTGGCTATCCTTAGCATTGCAACAATTATTCTCCTCCAGGCATCTGAATGTCGTGCAACTTTGTCCAAACCCTTAGAATCATAGAATCATAGAGTTGGAAGAGACCACAGGGGCCATTGAGTCCAACCCCCTGCCAAGCAGGAAACACCATCAGAGCACTCCTGACATATGGTTGTCAAGCCTCTGCTTAAAGACCTCCAAAGAAGGAGACTCCACCACACTCCTTGGCAGCAAATTCCACTGTCGAACAGCTCTTACTGTCAGGAAGTTCTTCCTAATGTTTAGGTGGAATCTTCTTTCATCCACTCAAAGTCTGCATTCATGTATTGTTTCATTTTAACTTTATCCTGTACATACTTTTGACTACTGTTCTGCCAGAACTGTGTGTACAGTCATACCTCAGCTCCCAAAATCCTTGCAAGTCAAACGTTCCGGCTCCCGAACGATCGAAAACTGGAAGTGAGTGTTCCGGTTTTTGAATGTTCTTTTGGAAGCCGAACATCCGATGGGGCTTCCATGGCATCCAATTGGCTGCAGGAGCTTCCTGCAGCCAATCAGAAGCCGCGCTTTGGTTTCCAAACATTTCAGAAGTTGAACGGACTTCCAGAACAGACTCCTTTTGACTTCCGAATTACGACTGTACTTTGATCTTTGAAGCAACCAGATGTTCTCAATGCAGACTTGCTAACAGCCATAAGAGCGAAATGTGAATTAGCTTTGCATTACAAAACTTTTTAACGGTATAGGAACTTTGGTTGGCATATGGAAACCCTACGCAGCTCCAGAAACCCTTCTGCCATTCTTCTGCTGGCTTGTTGAGCTGTCAGAGGTGGTACTTTGGGGTCAGAACAAAGAGAAACTTATTTTGACTGTGTGGGATTTTATAGCACAAACCACACATGAGATTGCTATTCTAGGAAGCGTCCATGTGCCTGCCACCATTCCACTGCCTTATCCAAACAGATTTTCCCAGTGTATGAACAGTGCAATTCAACTCAGAAGTAAGGCCCATTGGGTTCAATGCAACATACTCACAGGTAGGGATGGGGGCAGAATTCAGTGCAATGCACATATCAAATTTGCATTTTCCGAAACATTACAAGAACTGAAACAACTGTCCTTCAAATTTTGTACGTACCCAGTTTTGTGATCCAGTTCTCCATTCAAACAATGCTTACAAAAAATTATTTATTAGGTAAAAGTGTGCATAAAAATGAAGTACAGAAGTACACTGTATTAGTGTGTACATTAGTCAAAAAATGCATACATGAATGTGTAATAAGCTTACAGTAAAATGCTGAAGAATTTTGGCGAGGTTTAGTTTTTAAAAAGTTTACAAATTGCTGCAGCAATGTGGAGAACTGAATATAGGATTGGCAAATTAAGAAACCAAGAGGACCAAAACTAAAAGATCTTCCATCCCTCTTTACAGGTAACTGGTTATAGGACTGCAGTCTAAATATCTAATCCTGCCTTTCCCAACCTGGTGCCCTCCAGATGTTACAGAACACAACTTGTCAGCTTCTCCGTGGGGCCCATGGTTGATAAAGGCTGGTTTAATCAACAAAAGCCAGCATTCTTGCTTACAAGCTGTAATAAGAAAAAAGCCTTTGCCACAGGATTATTTTTTTTTGTCGTCCACAAAAAAGAGGCATTTTTGTGAATGTTTTCTTTTATATGTGCAATTTTGCACAGATACATACTATTTTTTTGTAATATATCAGTGTAACCATTTTCAAGGTCAAGGCAATATATTGCTGACTCACCGTGCATTAAGTCTTGCCTCATTATATCCTGTTAGTTTTGTGGGAAACTGAGGCTGTGTACACACTCTTATTTACTCTGCATCCAGTGTGCTCCTTAAGCCACAATCCATTTGTAGCCTGCATCTATCCGTCATTTCTTATGAAATACTGTGTTTTGATACATTTGCCCCCAAAGCAGCTTTCATCTGAGTTGTGAAAAAGGATGACCTTGCTGCATTTTAACCTGGTAATGTGCGCGCAGCCTCATTTATAACTTCTAGTTACTGTGGCACATAACATTCCTTTTTCTAAACAACCACTTCATGTTCTCTGGTATCCAAACAACTGTTCAGCTACACTTCCACATCTGTGTTGGGGCTTCCAACTTCATGCCCCTGGACTGCTAGTCCCTATCCTGTGCCAGAAGATGCTCCTGAATTTCTCCCAGGATTCAGGAGCAGCTCGTTCAGCACGTGATGGATTTACTCTGAGAAGGCAGCGACACTCGGAGCCCCTGCTACAGATATGGAGCTCAGAACACAACTCTTTGGATCTGGCCTGGGGGTTGGTAGATTTTTTGAAAGGATATGGGACAGTACACCATTCTACCTCCATCTCTGTGCTCCAAGATGAATGAAATTGGTGTTCAGATATTCATGGAAGGCAAAGGACAAAGGAAGATCAATGCACCTCATTAATGGTGTGCCCATTCCTAGCAACTAGGCACCAGTCAGTCCCTGAGCAGTTCATTCACACTTTTACTTTGATAGTGCAGCCTTTGCTTGAGTTGTCATGAACAAAATTGTCATCCACCCTCAGATCCCCTGGTCAGACTACTATTTTAGTTCGTTCAGTAGCAACAGACTGTTGTACGCCACCCAGACCTCATAGGATTTCCTCGTATTCTCATCACCTCAACTCTGAAAATAAGCAGAGAAAGAGTAATTGGGCCAAGGCCTCCAAATAAGCTTTCTGCCCAAGTTAGGTTTGATTCTAGGTTTCTCCAGCCCAAGTCTAATACTGTATCCATTCTACACCAGCCCTCTCTCTGCCATCATGCACGCATGGCATTGGTAACATCCAGGATGCTCTTGTTCTTGTTTGCATCTATCTATCTCAAGAGACAATAGAAGGGTGCACCTCTGGGGGTGAAGTCAAACTAGAAGGTTATAAGTGCCTGCTATGGCTATAGAGACTGATGCAGAAGAGACATGTTTTGTTGCAGCTGGGGCAGATGAAGGTGTCCGGTTGTGCTGCTGCAGATGCACCCTGGTGTTTCTTCTCTGCACTCCTCCCAGTGGTCATTCTGGTCACTGCAACTGATACACAACCCAACTGTATCTGCAGGGGATTCCCACACGTTCAGGTTGATGTTGCTAGCCGCCTTGTCGCATTTGTAGAGGTGGTGTGCCAACTGGCCTGGTGCCTGAAGCCAGCTCCCTATAGAGCACATCCTTCGGGATCTTCTCATCTTCCATTCTGTGGGCATGACCAAGGCATCTCTTGGTGACAAAAACAACCACTACATGACCACTCCAGTGTTTGATGACTTCTCCCCCCTATCCATCTGTATTCTCTATCCTGCCATTCAGCCACGTTGTTCTCAGCCTTAATGGAAGGCGTATCAAGTCACCACTCTGCCTCAATAAACATCTAAGCTTTGTTTGGTGTGTTCTAGGTATACAACAGCCGGGGGTCAAATGGCTCTCCTGGGAAAGCCTTTAAGGTCCATCTTCAGCTCTGGGACACAGCCGGGCAAGAAAGGTAATGCATAAGAACATCGTCTCTGAAGCAGAAATCACTGGAAGAGCAAATGAAAGGTTCTCCATTCGATCCTGCTAGGCCATTTCAGATTAGGCAGGTTAGGTGTTATTGGGGAGACTGGAGAAAGAGCAGATTGTTCACCTGATGGAGCACATGTGGGTGTGTTACTTTCACCAAGAGGACTGGTGTCAGCATGGCGCATTTCCCCCTCCTGACCATACCATGACGCGCAACTCAGTGTACAGCAGCCCCTACTCCATTTCTTTTTGCCGAGGAAATTGAATTGCAAATGGGAGATACACTGAGCTTTTCCAGGCACAGAATCCTCACTCCCTGACAGACTTATGTGCTCCTTTCTCGATATTTAATTACACGCACGCTTACAAGTCCCCCCTCCTTTTTTAAGCGGCCACTGCCTTGTTCCTATATTAAAGTTAGGCACATTGTGCCATTGATTCCAGTCAGAACTTTGCCCAGGAAATGTGCTTGAGGCCATGGCACATGTGACTCCAGCAAGGGTTTTGCTGCAGCCACTGTTGCACCCTCATGTGTTGCTTTTCTAGCACACCTCAGTCAGCAGTGATCTGGGAAGTTGTCCTCGCATGTGCAACATCTAAAGTGCAAGGGCTGCTTTACATCTGAGATATCCTCTATCAAGGAGAAATTGCAACGTGGGGGCATTTTTGCCATGGTTACATGGGCTCAGAGCTGCTGTGTCCATCTGGGAAGCGTCTTCATGAATGTGCCCAATAGGTTAGCAGTCACAAATCAAAATGTGAATTATATAAGACTGCCATGGTTTTGTGTAGCCTCTTGAAGAGGAGTGTAAGCAACAAAGGCCAGTCCCTGCCCCCAGGAGGCAAAGGTAACCATTAAAGAGGTGGGAGGAAAGAGGGATGCAGCAAGCATACAATATATGGATTTATATGAATAGCTATGCATGTTTATGTATAGAATTTGTTTTTTAAAAAAATTACTCTCAGCTTAACATGTGGCTTTCCATGTTCACCCAAGCTCCAAAATGCCTGGAAATTGCAATTGTTAAAGGCCAAATCCTTAACAGAGCCATTATTAGACAATGCGGTATCCTACCCTGTGGTTAGTTCCAGCTTCAACACTACCTTGGGGCTGGATTACTGCCCCTCTTTTGTAAACCGTGTTGAAGTTTTATTAGCAATCCAGTGGTGTGTAAATCTCCTCGGGCCCAAGTCCAAGATTCGTCTGCTCTCTGTCACAGTCTGTGCAACTGATGCTGTCATTCTGCTGAAGCTACCGTTCCACATTGCGTGTCTGTAACTGGCAACCAATAAAATGTACATAGAACGACAGAGTTGGAAGGGACCTTTTAAGATGGTGGCCATTTGCGTCATCTTGCAAGCAACAGTAATGTTTTCCTTCAGAGCCTATTAATTTATTCATATGCTTATTTTAATCCTATTAACTGACTAAATGACTGAAGATATAGCTAATGCCTTGGTCCCACAAGATGCAATGATGGCTCAACTTGGATGGCTGAAAAGGGGATTAGACAAATCCATGGCAGGTGGGAATAGCAATAGATACGAGCTGGAGGTGGTGTGTTTTCAATTCCAGTTGCTGGGAATTGCAAGTGGGGAGATGGCTGTTGCACTCGGGTCCTGTGTTCAGGCTTCCTGTAGGCACCTGGTTGGCCCATATGAGAAGAGGCCTAGATGGGCCTTTGGATCAGGATCCAGCAGGGCATTTCTCATATGTTATTATATATTTAACTGGGTGACAGTCCCATGAACAATAAATGTGGGCAACTGGATACAGTGGTACCTTGCTTCTTGAACTTAATCCTTTCCAGGAGTCCGTTCGACTCCAAAACCATTCGCAAACCAAGGCGCGGTTTCCGATTGGCTGTAGGAGCTTCCTGCACTCAAGCGGAAACTTCATTGGATGTTCGGCTTCCGAAAAACATTTGCAAACCGGAACACGTACTTCCGGGTTTGCGGCGTTCAGGAGCAGATTTGTTCGGCAACTAAGCCGTTCAAGAACCAAGGTACGGCTGTATTACCTGGGCTGTGGGAATTCTGTTGCGCTCTGGAATGTTGCATCATTCTCAGCTCTCACGTAAATGAACTAACATCCTGCTTAGCTAATCATTATGGCCAGAGTTGTGCTTTGAAGGGTGTGTGAGTAATACCGTCTGAAATCTCAGAAGCCAGGGTGGGCTCATTTGCCCATCCCCTTGATAGCAAAATTGGACTCAATTGTACAAAACAAGCCAATGTGCAAAAATTGTCGTTATTTTGCATGAGCCATACAGGCTGGTTGCAGAGTTTTTGACATTTTTACACTCACGTCCATAACTGAACAAATCGTAAACCGCAAGAGGGCTTCTCTGCTTTTATGGTACCATTGGAATAACAGTGAATTGGTGCATATATTTCCTGTAAAAAGGAGAACGTTAAAAGTTTTCCACTGTGATTTATCTTTGGTTTCAACATCATTAAACCATGCAGTAGAAAAATGTTTACCTACTATGGGTTTTTTTCTTTCTTCCTGAGCTAAGTCTGCATGTTGATCCTTTCACTTTCTTTCTTTTGGCAGATTCAGAAGTCTCACGACAGCATTTTTCAGAGATGCCATGGGCTTCTTGTTAATGTTTGATCTCACCAGTCAACAGAGCTTCTTAAATGTCAGAAACTGGATGAGTAAGTGGCGGGAGCAGCTGCCTCTCGTGCCCTCAAGTGCTTTTGGATTAGGCTATATTGCATCTGTCATTCTTCATACAGGGACTACTGCTGTATAAGACAGAATCTCTGTCCATGCTTGGGATTTATTTTTTTTAAGCGCACTTGGAAAACCCATACTCCACCTTAACCTTTAAAAGTGGGGTGAGCAAGAGAGCATGGAGCAACCTTCTCCAATCTGCTGGCCCATAGGTATTTGGACTACAGCTCCCATCAGCACCAATGCTTACGGTTGATGGGAATTATAGTCCAGCAACACCTGAATGGCAACATGTTGAGGAAGGTTGACATATTGGGAGTTGCATATATTGGACCCCCAGGCCCCTTGAAAGCAATGTTGGGCCCGCATTGAAACCAGGAAACATGGTTATGGGCCCAGGGATCGGGGCCACAGACCCAGTGCCAGCAGAGGAAGGATCGGGGGCTGATTTTGTCCTGGTTGGAGTCTCCTGGAACCAGCAGAGTGGCGCAGCAGAAGCGTGCTGGGCCCATAACCATGTTAGGATCGTCCTACTCTCGTGTAGGACCCTGGTAGAGACACATGCCTGACTGGCATGTTCTCTCCCTCCTGGTCGATTGTTTGGGAGCTTTAAAAGCTTTCTTCAGCCCAAACATCACAGCGACTGATACCAAGGAAGCATCAGCACACTTAGGGATCCGCAGAGTATTCTCAGTTTGCGTAACAGAACTCAGTAGCACAGCATTTTGGCTACTCTATTTTTATTTACATATAATATACTCGGAGCATTCTGCCTTAGCTCCTTCCTCTTTCTCATCAGAAAGCAAAGAGAGAGAGAAAACAAAGGGCAATAGTTCTACTTCACAGTAACACAAAACATCCTGTCTCTGTCACTTCCCACACTGTGGAATGAAAACATACACCATCATGTGATAGACAACAATCCCATGACTGCAGACACAGAGCAGGAATCCTTACACTCTGAGCCAGGAGGTCCCTGGTTCAAATCTTGCCTTAGCTTCAGACTCACAAGATAACGCTGTAACATACTCTCTCTGGATAAAGCTTGGCTGAGATCTTCCACAAAAATCTACAACAAGATGGGATGGGGTGAATGAACCAGTTGGGTTCTATAGATAAAAAAACTGAACAGGCAGACTTGAAGACGGGAGGGGGTTGCCAATATAACTAAGCATTTGCTCCTTTCTCTTTCATACGTTCATATGATGTGTGTGCATTGCATGTGTGTGTGTGAATCTACTCTTCACTCCCAGCATACGCCAATAGTCAATCCTCTTCTGTTTGAGGGTGGGTGGGAAAGATGGAACTATGAGATAGGACTAATGCGAAGTTGGCTACCCTTTATCACTGCAACCTCATTCACCTTCATGCCTAGCTTGTTGGTTTTCTGTAGACATCTGGCTGGCCATTATGGGAAACAGCATGCCGGTTAGATAAGGCAGTCTTCAGTCTGATCCAGCCGGGCTACTATGTTATTATGAACCCCTATTCTCTAAGCCTCAGCAATCACCATGTCTGTACAGTATCTGCCATAATGGGATAATAATATTTGCCTACCTTACGGGACTTTTGGAGGGATTACTGAGATAGTGGGAAGTGCTTTCAACACTTCAAATGCACTACATACATGCAGGTTATTAATATTCTGTTGCCATTGTAGTGAGGGAAATGAATTCTCTGCTACTTGGCCTTACTAGACAAGTTTTTGTTGTTCTAGTTTTATTATTTATTCATTGGAAGGGCTGTTGTACCCTAGGGCAACAAAAATTCCTAAGCCTCCAATTTCTGTTGTGCATGATTCTTACCTTGACATGAAAACAAGTCCTCTTGGTACTGATATTGAAACAGTTGTTTTTACGCTTATCTTTTTTCCAGATAGCTTTTTCAACATCCCTTACCCAGACTTCTTTGTTTTGTTTAGGCCAACTGCAAGCAAACGCATATTGTGAGAACCCGGACATTGTATTAATTGGAAATAAAGCTGACCTGTCAGATCAGAGAGAGGTCAATGAGAGACAAGCGAAAGATCTAGCAGACAAATACGGGTAAGGCCAGTCAGTTACAGGAATCTTAACATGAATGAAAGGCTTTAAGCCTCCTTAAAGCTCTCCTATGAAAGGTAATTAAGTGTATACTTCAACTTTCTAACTAGCATCCATGGTCATGCCCTAAGGCTTCACATACATTTTTCACTCCTGGGATGCACAGTACTGCTAATCTGTACTTTAAAAAAAATTAAAATGTTAAGTTGGTTAGTATTTGGAATTTTAATGAAGGTGCAACATGTTATCTGTTTTATACCTTGCGTTCCTGCATAATCTGGTGGGACTGAATCTTTGTTTTATCTGGTACTCCTAGACCAAGAGTCTCCAATTAGTTTTTAAAAAGTTTCAATTTCCACTCCTATTATGTAGGGGGAAGAGCAGGGCAAAGTCAAAGCAAGCCTTTTTAGGCATGCCTAGGGAATGATTTGAAGGTCTATGATGTGGTTCTATTGATGTAAAAGCAATTTTGTACTGAGGGAAAACCACCTGGGATCTGTGGATAAGTTGTCCCTCGAAGGAAGAGCTGGGTAGACATTTACGTTAATGACCCCATTTTTAAAATGTCCCATCTGACAAAGATTTTTTCCTGTTTTCCTGTTAGCATCCCATACTTTGAAACGAGTGCAGCTACCGGCCAGAATGTGGAAAAAGCTGTGGAAACGCTCTTGGACTTGATAATGAAACGTATGGAACAGTGTGTTGACAAGAGTCAAGTCTCAGACACAGCCAACGGAGGAAATTCAGGGAAGCTGGCACCAGCAAAATCAGAAGAGAAGAAATGTGCATGTTGATTTAGCTCCTCAGACAGAGGGGAATGAACAAGAAGTTGTCCTATCCGAAAATAGCAGGCCCGACCAACCACCAAATTCAATCCTGGAAGCTCTTGTGGGACAGCTGTTGTTGTCTTAAGCAAGGCTGATTATTTCTGATGCTGAGAGAGTCTTGCTTCCATGCTTGCCACAGATGTTATCTGTACAATGTCATCTTCATAGAAAACCCAAAGGCCCTCGTTCTTCTCAATACAACCAGGCCAGTAAATAGAGGAAAGCCTTGCTTATATTGGGGAGAGAGAGTTGTTGAAATGTTATATGATAAGACAGTGAATCACCCTTGTAGGCCCATGCAATCACTTCTAGTCCTGTTGCCTTCTATTACAATATACATTATGCATTTGCTACAGACGGTTTATAAAAAGCAAATGGATATTAATGTAGCTTATTATAAATGTCTTTGTATTTTTATTTTTTTGTCAATACCAAGCAGTCATTGCTGTTACATTCAGCTGACTGATGTCCCTGATGAGCTCAGAATATTGCATCCTCTTCCAGGATAAAACTGAGGACCTGTGTAACATTGGAACTGATGGCCAAGTGGAATTGGAGGGGTGGGGGCTAAAAGAGGAAGGGGATGTCCAGGAATTCTAGCACAGTGGTGGGAAGGAGCAGGTGCATACTGCAGTGAAGCTTTTCCCCTCTAAACCAAAAGGTATTGTCCATGCTTCAGACACCAAGGCCAGCGTTGTCTCCCAAGAACATGGGCAGCAGAATGACAAACGCTTTCTCTGGTGACTTTGTAACTGCTTTAAAGGAGTCTCTTTCCTCGGGTAAAGAGAAGACAGGTCCATATGAATGCAGTTAGCTTTTCTAATTAATCCTCTTCCCTCAATGCATTAATTTTTTTATTTTTGTTTTACAAGTGGGCCACCTAATAAATGTAAAACTGTTGAATGTTGATTTGAAGAATGGAGCACCACAAAAGCAAAACCTTGATTAATTATATAATATATGGCTGGCACTTGGAAGCATTTTAAAATTGGCAAGGTAGGCTTAGGAACAGAGCATCAAAAGGTGATTCTGTTACTGTAGCTATGCTGCCAACTGTTGAGTGGTGCCAAATTGTTCTTTAAAGCCAAATGTTGTGGTGGGGCTGTGATGTATTAAAACGTATCTTTTGAAATTAATAAAAAAAATCAGCTGTGTACCATTCCTACATGGTGCCACGTTAGAACAAAGTATATATTGGTAAAGTCCTAGAGCAATATGGCTGCTCCAGCTTTGGCCCTGAAACCAGCAAGATCCCACTGGAAAAACTGGAGAAGAGACTTTAAGCACCACGTGGTCTTTGCTTTATGGGTCAAACTATTGGCCCATAGTTTTATTTGGGTTTCATGCAGAGGTGATCTTGTGCAAGAGGGTATCTGGGCAGCCCAGTTAATGTACAAAGCTGAAACCGTAACAACATGGAGAGTTGGAAGATGACGTTAAGAAGAAATGATACAGAGGAGTTAGGCTTGCTTGCCGAAAATCATACTTCATAGATGGAGAATTCTGAGGTGCCTGTTCTGAGATCTCCCCCCTCCATCCCTTGCTTATTAAGATGGCTCAGTTGATGAACTCTTGCTGCAGAGCCCCCAAATCCTGAAGCCAGCCCTAGAGGGCAATATGGTAGTCTGTAGGAAAGAGCTGTTGCACTAACAAGTTCCTCAAGGAAGGAGGAAGAGGTGTGTGCTTGGAAACTGCAGCTGCTAGAATGCTGCACACAGGAGAGTCTTCCTAACCTGCAGCAAGCAATTGACAGGATGTCTTTTAGAAAGAAAGAAAAACCCCAGTGGTATTTTTAACTGGTAGAACAGTTCATGAAACCTTGGTAGCTATGCTTTTGGAATTTTATATTTTTGCATGCTATTTTTTGGTGAAACAAAGGTGAAACAACATGCCACACGCCTGGTGCATGGGCTGTTAACGGTTCAGTGCAAGAGCAGATTTTCCTCCCTTTCCATCTCATAACCAACTGCTTTTTTTCCTTCTGAGGACCATTAGCGAGACTTCTCAAGCACCCTCTCTTAGGAAGCCCAGCTTTCCTCCTTTTTTTTCATGCTGCATTTACTGTAAAGTCCCTGCAAAATTTCAAGATGTCTTATTCAAGAGGAACCCCTCTGTACTTTTAACAGCTGCATGTTGGGGGGATTTTGGCAAGCATGGTTTCCTATTAAGGACTAGGGTCCAGGATTCCTATTTTTCCTTTTATAATGGGGTGGAGAACCTGTAGACCTCCACATATGATAGCTGGAGATCCATGGCTTCCCCATTTCTGGACAGCAGGGTACTAAAAACTGCCGAATCCCAAGTGAAGTCTGTTGTGTTTGGCATAATAAGAGTCTATATGAGGTTTTCAGCAGCGTCTGTGCTGATTTCATTCCATAGCACATCACTCATCTTTGGTGGCACTTTCCTGGTGATCCCATCTCCACCTCCACCTCTCATCAGAGCTGGAAATGAGGAGGAGCAGGAAGTGTCAGAATGACACCAGGTACCTTTATGTAGGAAACCTATCTTGCCCTTGCAGTTCTTACATTAGCTGCTTGACAAAATGAGCCTACGTACAACAGAATACTTAAACCAGGCCATCTGTGGTTCATTGATCAACAATTGCCAGGGGCATAGAAAGGTTGGTATGAAAATAAAGAGGTAATTCCAGGCTTACTTCTGCCCCTTTTAAAAATGTTGAATAAAACAATGGAGACTCTTGGAATGTGTGCTGTGAAATGTAGCTTCATTTTGTGTGTGCTGGCGTGGGAGACATCACTTTTCACTGTCCCCTGTAGCATCCAACAGGAATGCTACAACTCCTCAGGCGCTTTTGAGGTGCTTTCTTTGAGTGATTTCAAATAATCAGCTGAAGCATTCCCCAATCACCTCTGCAATATGGCTCCACAAGCTTGATGAGTTGTTCATACTTAATAGATGAGGGGAGAATTAACTCTGCCCTGGTGTCCCAGGAATATCCATTTGCCAACTGTAACAGCATGGGGGAGTTTATCAATGTGGCTCTGCGTGATGGTCCTTTAAGGATAAGTCCTTGGAGGAGGGGAAGTGTATCCAATTGGATTCATGTGAGAAAATGGAGTGTTATGTAGTAGTAACAGACATGTGGCGCACCTAAAAATGGGTATTCAATCAATACTTTCTGGGGAAAGCCCATTCTCTCCAAATGTGTGTTTGTAAATTTGTCTTAAGGCCCTTTTCTTAGATCTACCAACACACCGACTGCTAAATTCACACCAATACTTAAAGCTGGTGTGGTATTGCTAAAGCAGAGATAAGGAACCTCTGGATGTTGTGGGTATATACCTCTCCCCCACTGCCACCAGCATGACCATTAGTCTGGGATAATGGGAGTTGGACTCTCACCAACATCTGGAAGGGGCAGGTTTCCTGCATCTGCGCCAGAGCTGTCATCTGAAGTCTCCTTTTCCTAGTAAGCAAATGGTAGTCTGCTGTGACACTGAATGAAAAGAAGAACCCAGTTATTTTCTTGGTAACCTCCTCGCGACTCCGCATTAGGAACGCTACTTTTGTGGGCCAGATGTGGAACCTTCTGGAGCTTTTTTCAGGAGTGTGAGTCTTGCATGGTTCTGTCTGCCTCCCCTTAGACATTTTTTTTCTTTATCTCATTCCAGCACTTATGTTGGGAAATGTCAACCAGGTAAGACATAATATTGAGTCAAGCTGTGTGTACAACAGTTATAGAAGTGAAGTAAAATAAGCTAAGCTTTCACAGGAAGGGGCAAAAATGGGTGGGAGTTGGGTAGGGCCCTGCTATCATGTTGCAAGCGAGTGTGTGTGTGTTCTGCAAGAAACACATTTTAATTTTGACTCTGCTGTACTACGACCTGCCTTCTCATTTCATATCATCCATATAAGACAAGGCCTGTACTTGGGTGGGCAGATTAGGTAGTCCCAAGTAGTACAGACATTCTTGCACTTTAAAAACAAAATAAAACCGAAACATTCCTCTCTCCACTTGCAGAGAAACGCAAGTTGCATCACTTATGTTCTACCCTTATTTTCAGAACACCAATTTACATAGATTCTTTATGAAGCATCTCCTATAACTGCCTGTCCTCCCTGCACAATAGGGCTTTCCGTGTAAATAATTCGAGGTACTTTGCCTGAGCATATTTATTGAAATGATCCTTTTCAGATTTTGTATCCTTTGCCTTTCTGACTTAACACTAGCAACCTTCCAATTGATCAATTGCTTTTTTTTAATGTTTTCTCTGTTAGATTATTCTGAGCATGTTTTACGTTGGTCTATGCGGCAGGTCTGTACATGTTAAAAGATTTACATTCTTGAACGTGGGCGTTTTGTATTGTATGTCTCTCAGTAGACTGCGATGCCAGCATAACAATGTCAGTCATTACTTTGTTGTACCAAAGTACCTGTGGCTTTAAAACTAAATATCTATAAATATATATATATATATTATATACATACACATTGTCAACTTTTATTAACTAGTGTCTGGGTTTGTACAATATGGTCAAGGAACGTAATCTTGTGGTTTCATATCTGCACTGTCCTTTTGAAAATTAAAATAATATGTTTTTAATCAGTGTTGGGCTGTTGGAACGCAAAATCAGGAAAGTGTGTGTGTGTGTGTGTGTGTGTGTGTGTGTGTGAGAGAGAGAGAGAGAGAGAGAGAGAGAGAGAGAGAGAGAGAGAGAGAGAGTGTTCACTATGTTTTACAACAGTGTTGGAGAACCTCAGATCTAGCGCCCAGTGTGGCCCAGCAGGCCTTTGTATCTGGCCCTCAGAACTCTCTTAAGGCCACACCCCTTCTCCCTAGACCACACCTCTCACTATCCCTGCCTTACACCTCAAATTATTCTTTTCATGACTGGACTGTGTCCTTGAAATCTAATATGCCTCTTGCATGGCTGGATGAAGAACAGAGATGTGTGAGAGTGTTCAGAATTAGCCTACTGTATGTCCAAAGGTAAAAAATGCATTTGATCCCTGGAAGGCTGGGCAGAAGGCACTGGGACTGTCAGACTGAAAAAGATTAAGACTTCAGGGGTGCATTCCAGTCCAGCAAGTGTGTGGCTGGGGAGAGAGCGTGATCTGCAAAGAAGAGCCAGATAGAGAGGTCTGGAAGGTGGCTTTTGGCTCCCTAGGCCTGAGGCTCCCCAATATTTACTTAGGGATTATTCACAATTTAAGGCCCCCTGACTAACATCAGTTCTCTGGGCAGCTTGTGGATTAAAAAATAAAATGCAGTGCTCATCATCAGTTTCCACTGGCATAATAGGACTTGGGGTTTCCTCTCTTCCCCCCAGTGTGCCTCCCAATCAATCAATAAATCAGTGTTTATTACAGCAAACAGCCAGCATACTAAAACCAGAATTTCTGCATAGTTTGCCTCCCAATCATCTCCAGAAGGTCCCCCAACCTCCCAGGGCACAAGGAGGATGGAGGAGACAAGAGGAAGAGGATATGCCATTGCATCCATCAAAGTCCCTCACATCAGCAGGTCCCCAGCACTGGGTATGGCCCAGTATGTACACATTCAAAACTCAACAGCAGTAGCTATCATATGGTAAGCCTGTGTTGGCTGTACCACTTTAGGTGGAGTCTGATGGTCCATTTAAAAAGTTCCCTGCTGGTAGAAAATTGGCATATCTTCCATTCTCCTCCTCCCCTCCATTTTGCATTTTACCCATGTCTCTATCCCTAGCTAATGGAATGAAATTGCCAAGAGTGGGATCTTCCATAAGAGACGGGGTTCCCTTACATCCTCAGGCTGCTGTCTTGAGCATATTTATACTACCTAGATTTGGTCGAATAGAGAAGGATTTGAGGGCATGAATAGCTCATCTCTCATCTTTCAAGGCTTTTGCAAATTCCCAAAATTAGTTTCCAAGCCTGAGTCTGGAGGATTTCCTTGGCATCTTCAGTTCCAGCAGATTTCCCCTCCCCCTTCCTCCAAAAGAACCTTTGCAAACACTTCAAACAGAGCCTAGCCTCTTTAGGGTATGTGGTTATAACTATTTTAGGGATTTTAAATTGCTGGACTTTGCAGCAAGATTGCTTTAGAGGCACCTGTTCTAAACTTGACTCGTAATGAAGGTTTTTTTGGTGGGCAGAGGACTTTCAGTAGAAGCATGTGGATGTTTGCCTTCCATACGTTTTCCAAATTCAGCTGTGTTGAATGGCAGGCTACCAGTACTATTTGATGTTCTAATTTGCCAGATTTCTGATTCCTGGGAGCAGCTCAGCAAGCTTCACGCTGGGATTACTCAATAAGTCATGAGCAAGTGTGTAGGAGAACTGCTTGTAAATCTTTAATAGCAGTAGCGATTCCAAAGTTTCAAATGATTGAAATGTATTTAAAACTGGGAGCATCCAATGTTTCTATTTGCCTCTGCAAAACAGATGGACGTATTTGAAAGTAGGAAGTCAATAATATGGGCCATATGTTGGATTCAGGTAAGGAAACCTCCCTGCTGGGAAAGGGTTAAATGTCTCCTTCCCTGAGCACAATTGTAGTCCCTGAGTAGATGCTTTAAAATAAAAATGGAAACACCACACCATCTGATTTTGGGATGTCCCCATGTAAATTTGGCCCTAAATCTGGGATGCCATCCAAATTACTCAAATCCATGACTCAAAAGTGCAAACTTCTATACTTGCTGTTAAATCATATACCTGGACCAAAAAGGGGGGGGGGATTCAGGTTAAAGGAGAACAGCTCATCAGACACAGCATGAAGGATGTTTTTGAGAAGATGCACTCCAGTAGGCTTTGCAGTTTGTAATTTCAAATGGAGTCTAATTAATTAAACCACTTCCTCTTGACAAGAGTGCAACACAGCTGGTAAGGAACCAGCAGATGCAATGGAGAAGCATAACCTGGGCAGACCTGCACAACTTGTGATGGCCCCCACTGGCTCTCTAAGACACGAAGAATTTGGGTTGTGTGGTTAATTTGTACATCCCTACCTGTAAGTCTGTGTGTACTTAGAAATCAGTCCCACCGAACTTGGTAGGGCTTTGTTTTTTTTTTTTTATAAAAAATTTTTATTGCGTTTCTTTCCATAGGTGAACAAATTTGTTTGGACAACAGTATACAAGAAACATTTTCCATATATATAAAGAAAAGCATAGAAAAAAGAAAAGATCATTATAGAGTTTTTTCGACATCTTTTTGGACCTCCTCGCATCCTCTCAGCATTGCGTTCATCATTCTAACCAATTCAGCAATTTATTATCTTATTTCCGAACTTATTATACCTTTATATTTATTATGTTACCAATTTCAAAAATTTGTAATTTAATTTTAACACTCTTAATAAACATAATATTTTGTTTCTAGTTTGTCTCGTTTTTTTCCATCAATACTTACTTTATCATTTACTTAAAATAAATTGCAGAAGCATAACGTTTCTTAATCGTGCACAATCTTAACACTCAACCAACTTATAATGTTTTTGCAAATAGTCCTTAAATTTTTTCCAGTCCTCCTCCATTGTTTCTTCGCTCAGATCTCGAATTCTGCCAGTCATTTCTGCCAACTCCATGTAGTCCATCAGCTGCGTCTGCCAGTCCTCCAGTGTGGGTAAATCTGGTGTCTTCCAGAACTTTGCGATAAGAATCCTAGCTGCTGTGGTTGCATACATAAACAAGGTTCTGTCCTTCTTTGGCACCTTCCGTTCCACCATGCCCAGAAGAAAGGCCTCTGGTTTCTTAGAAAAGGTATATCTGAATACCTTTTTCAGCTCATTATGTATCATTTCCCAAAAGGCCTTTACTTTCGGGCAGGTCCACCAGAGGTGAAAGAATGTCCCTTCTGCCTCCTTGCATTTCCAACACTTATTATCAGAAAGATGGTATATTTTAGCCAACTTGACTGGGGTCATGTACCACCGGTATACCATTTTCATAATGTTCTCTTTCAGGGCACTACATGCCGTGAATTTCATACCGGTGTTCCATAACCTTTCCCAGTCCTCAGACATAATGTTGTGTCCTACATCCTGTGCCCATTTTATCATAGCAGATTTAACTGTCTCATCCTGTGTGTTCCATTTAAGCAGCAAGTCATACATCCTCGAAAGTACCTTAGTCTTTGGTTCTAGTAACTCCGTCTCCAGTTTCGATTTCTCCACCTGGAAACCCACTTTTTTGTCCATTTTGAATACCTCTTGAATTTGAGCATAATGTAACCAATCTCGCACCTTACCTTTTAATTTGTCCTGGCTTTGGAGCTTCCAATTGTCTCCAACTCTTTCAATCAGTTCCCAATATTTTGGCCAATAGGCCTCCATATTGGGCTTTTTTTTAGAAATCTTGGCTTCCACAGGTGATAACCACCTCGGGGTCTTGTTTTCTAATAAATCCTTGTACTTCATCCAGACGGCAAAAATTGATTTTCTGACAATATGGTTTTTGAACAATTTATGAACCTTCGCCTTGTCATACCACAAGTATGCATGCCAACCATACACATTATCAAACCCCTCCAGATCTAGGACATCGGTGTTTTCCAACAGGAACCAATCCTTCAACCAGCAGAAGGCTGCAGCTTCATAGTACAACCTTAAGTCCGGCAGGGCAAACCCCCCTCTTTCTTTTGAGTCGGTTAGTATTTTAAATTTTATTCGGGGCTTTTTGCCCTGCCAGACAAACTTAGAAATATCCTTCTGCCATTTTCCAAAACATTCCATTCTGTCCACGACCTGAAGGGTTTGAAATAAGAATAGCATTTTTGGCAAAACACACATCTTTATGGCTGCGATTCGGCCTGACAAGGTAAGTTTCAATCTTGACCAGATATCCAAGTCTTTTTTAATTTCCAACCAACATTTTTCATAGTTATCTTTGAAAAGGTTTAAATTTTTGGTGGACAAATATACCCCCAGGTATTTCACTTTTTTAACCACACTTAGCTCTGTCTCTTTCTGATACCCCTCTATCTCTGTAGGTGTCAAATTTTTGACCAAAACCTTAGTTTTTTGTTTGTTTAGCTTGAATCCCGCCACCCGACCAAACTCCAAAATAAGTTCCAAAACTCTTTTTGTGCTAGATACTGGCTCCTGTACTGTCAAGACTAGGTCATCTGCGAAGGCTTTCAGTTTGTATTGTTTCGCTCCGACCTCTATACCTTGCACCAACTGGTCCTCCCTAATCATATTCAGCAATACCTCCAGAACAGAAATAAATAACAGAGGGGATAAAGGGCACCCCTGTCGTGTCCCTTTTTCAATTAGAAGTTCATCCGACACCACATTGTTCACTATCAACTTGGCTTTTTGCTCTGAATAAATTGCTTCTAGTCCATTTTCAAACCCCCGTCCCACTCCCATCCCTTTCAAGTTCTTCTTCATAAACATCCAAGAAATGTTGTCAAATGCTTTCTCCGCATCAATAAAGATTAGAGCAGCCCTTGTATTTCTAATTCGCAACAGCTCCAATATATCAATAATGTTCCTGGTATTGTCCGACATGTGTCTACCAGGGAGAAAGCCTGCTTGGTCCTTGTGAATTACTTCATTTAATACATTTTTAAGTCTACTTACTAAAATGTCTGCAAATATTTTGTAATCCACATTCAGGAGTGAGATGGGACGGTAGTTCTTAAGCTGAGTCTTTTCCCTTTCTGACTTGGGAATCAATGTGATGAATGCTTCTTTCCACGTTTCCGGTGCCTTTCTCCCCTCCATGATCTGGTTACAAACCTCCAACAACGGTTGTATCAAGAAGTCCTTCAAAGTTTTATAATATTTGGAGGTGAGTCCGTCCGGGCCTGGAGATTTGCCCAGCTGCATGTTTTGGATGGCACCTTCAATTTCCTGTTGAGTTATTTTGCTGTTAAGGATTGATCTTTTATCTTGGCTTATTTTAGGTAGTCCATTTGTTTCCAGAAATTGATCCATTTCCGATTCTTTCTGAGGCCCCTGTGCGTAGAGCTCTTTGAAATATCTATGGAAACACTTTCTTATTTCTTCTGGTTTCTGCACTATTTTTCCTTGAATCTCCAAATTTGTAACCGTATTTAACTTTTGTCTTTTTTTCAATTGCCAAGCCAACAACTTTCCACATTTATTTGCTGATTCAAACGATCTCTGCTTCATTTGTTTGATTTTCCACTCAATCTCTTGATTGATCAGTTTCGAATATTGTGCTTGATGAAATTTGATCTCTCTTAACACCTCTTTTGACTTTGGTTTAATTCTCAGCTTTTTCTCTCCTTCACTTATTTTCTCTAGAATTTTTTCTTTTTTTCCATTCCAATATTTTCTTTTTATCGAATTCTGTTGAATCAGAAACCCTCTCATTACAGCTTTACTTGCGTCCCAGATTGTTCTTTTCTCCACCGTAGTGTTCAAATTTATTTCAAAGTAGTCCTTTAATGTTTTTTGGGCCTTCTTCACAATCTCTTGATCTCTTAACAAGGTGTCATTCATTCTCCATCTGAAGGATCCAGTTGGAAAAAGTCTCAGTTCCATTTTTAAGGCATTATGGTCGGAGCAGGTTTTTGGGCAGATTTCCACTTTTCTCGTTTTCGGAGCCAGCCCTCTAGATATCCAAATTTGGTCGATTCGTGTCCATGACAAGTGGGCCTCAGAATAGAAGGTTCCTTCTTTACCCAAGGGGTTCCTTGTCCTCCAAATGTCAATCAAGTCCATATTGTCTGTCATTTCAAAAAAGGTTTTAGGGAGTCTGCCGTCTGTTGTCAAGTTTTGATTTTGGGATTTGTCCATATTTGTAGACACCACCCCATTCATATCTCCCATCACAATGATATTAGCATAGTCCAGATAGTCCATCATTGTCTCATGCAGCTTCTTGTAGAATTCTGATTTACCATCATTTGGCGCATAAATTCCTAATATCAAAATCTTCTCTCCTTGTGTTTGAATTTCAATTGCGAGAATTCTTCCATGATCATCTTTGAATAAAAATTTTGGCGACAGGTTCTCCTTTGCATAAATTACAACACCTCTTTTTTTAACTTTGTCTGATGAGATAAATTCTTGACCAAGTCTTTTATTGATTAATACTTTCCTATGGAGCCTAGTCACATGTGTTTCTTGCAAACATATTACATCCAATTGTTCTTTTTTTAGGATATGAAATATCCTTCTCCTTTTTTCCGGAGAATTCCCGCCATTTATGTTCCAACTAAGTAGCTGCAGAGACATCCTGTTTTATTTAAAATGTTCTTAAGATGGGGTGTCTTCCTTTTTCTCAGATCCCGAGGGTGTAGGCGTTGGCCCACTTCCGGGCAGTATTGGTGCTGGTAAACCTGGAAGCCAATCCGCTCCTTTTTGGAGATCTTCTCCGTGGTCGTGAAGGAACTTTTGGTTATCTTCAGGTGTTCTTATTTTAACCTTCCTTTCTTTGTAGGTGAAGGATAATCCCTGTGGAAACTCCCACCTATAGGGAATTGCGTTGTGTCTCAGCAATTTTGCTAATTCTGTATAAGTGGCTCTAAGGTCCAGCAGTTGCCTCGGGATATCTCTGTAAATTTCCACCCTTTTGTCTTGTATTTCAATTGCTTTTTTGAAATGAAGGCCTAGGATCTTGTCTCTCTCTTCCTTTGTTCTTAAAATTATCAAACAGTCTCTGGATCTGTCTTTCCTTACCAGTCTTCCCAGTCTGTATGCCGAGACTATCCTGAAATCTGTATCTTCCTTTAAACCCCAGAACTTCGAGAATTCCTGTGTTAAGTATCCAATCAAGTCTCCTTGCTCGAGTTCCGGGATGCCTCTCAATTTGATGTTGCTCTCACGGTTTTTCAATTCCACCATTGACAGATAGACTTGTTGTTCACCCACCTGTTTGTGCAGGGGCCTAACTTCTCCTTTTATTTCTTCAACCTCTTTTTGTAGAACTCCCACTTTCTGGATTGCTTCTCCAGCTAATTCCCGATTTTCCGCTGTTGCTCCTTGCAATTTCTCTATGGCTTGCGTGTGCTGGGAAACTTGGTCAGTCAATTTTTGAATCGAGGAGGTTGCTTTATCTATCTTCACAGACTGGTCGTCCACCTTCTGGTTCAAACTTGATAATTGCTCCAATATTTGTTTTAATAGTGTGTCTGACCCACCTGCTGCCATATCTTCCTCAGTGGACTTCTCAATTGTTTCCCCTTGTTCTCTATGAGTCACCAGTACAGCTGGAACCGACGAACGGCGTCCTTGGGTCAGCGTTGTTTGCACAAATTGTCTTCTTTCCTTTTCTTTTTCCTTAGCCTCTTTAGTTTCCTTTGCTTTAGATGCTCTTGTTCTCCCTGCACCACTCATTACACATCTGTCAATGTTCAAGGTCAAATTGTCTGTTGTTCCATGGGAAAGGCAAATTCAGAAGTAAACAACCAGTGAGATGGAATTCAAAACAAAAGTCAGTTCCCAGGATTTTATAATCCAAAAGCCCTGTAGGGGGAGTACCACCAGGTCTCAAAGACAAAGAAGGAAGTAATCCGCCATTAAAGTTCCAAATTGTTTCAAAACAGTAGATTCATTAATCCAAAAGTCCCTTCATAAGCTCAAAGTTTCCCAAAGCACCTTTTATAAGTCAACAAAGTTTCATGAAAGGTGCTTGTAACAGTATCCCATTCAGTCTTTTCTGCTCATATATAACAGTTACGTTTCAGCAAAGTTTTGCAACTGTTTCCGCAGTTTGACACAGTCTCTCTCTCTGGCAGCCCGACAATCTGGCTCTTTAAAAAAGACAGCCCAAAAGAGAAAAAAGATAGGAGGAAAGTCACCATTTACTACTTCTTTTAATCAATGTCCATTTCCACCTTCAGCTCAGTAAAATAAGCAGATCTTATAGCACGAAAAAGTTTAAGCTTCCCACAGTCCCGTTTCAAACGCTTCCGTTTTTAAAAGCTTTGCTTTGATCTTGTCAGCAATGTCGGAAGACGGACTTCCCTTTTCTCGTCTCCCGCTTTCAGCCAAATTTACCGAATTTCTTCTGCCAAATTTAAAGCCCCTTTACTCACGGGTATGTTGCTTGCAGTTTAGTGTTGATTTTAGGAAGAAGGATCAGCGCTCATCTGTAACAGCCGCGCGGCTTCGCTTCCGCGGAAAGAGCGATGAACTCACAGCACCGCTACCCCTCCTTCACTCCGGGTCTCCTTACGGGGTCCCTTCTGTGTTTTCGGAGCAGCTTCTGGTGCCCGCCGAGTCCCACGGCCACGGGCTCCGAACTTGGTAGGGCTTTGTTCTCAGTGAAGGAGTGTATAGCACTGAGCTACAATGATTTTCGCACCAGAGCTGTATCATAAAGAATAAGGTTCATAGCTCCATCACAGAGTGGCCTTGCATGCAATAATAATAATAATCCCAGGTCCAATCCCTGGTGTCCCAAGGTAGGGCTGGCTGGGAAAAACTCCAGCTTAAATTCCTACAGAGACACTGTTGAAGGAGCCGGGCAAGTTTCTTGTTAATGGCCCTAAGTACGGGTGGCGCTGTGGTCTAAACCACTAAGCCTTGGGCTTGCCGATCAAAAGGTTGGCAGTTCGAATCCGCGCAACAGGGTGAGCTCCTGTTGCTCAGTCCCAGCTCCTGCCAACCTAGCAGTTCGAAAGCACACCAAAAAGTGCAAGTAGATAAATAGGTACCACTCCGGTGGGAAGGTAAATGACGTTTCCGTGCGCTGCTCTGGTTTTGCCAGAAGCAGCTTCATCATGCTGGCCATATGACCCAGAAAAACCGTCTGCAGACAAACGCCAGCTCCCTCGGCCAGTGAAGCGAGATGAGCGCCGCAACCACACAGTTGTGTGCGACTGGACTTAACTGTCAGGGGTCCTTTACCTTTACCTTTACTGGTCATTAGTATAAGAAGGGAAGTTGTTTTGTGCCAGAGGGCAAATGAGTAGGACCCCTCCCTCATCGGGCTGGTAGTGAGAAGGGAAAAGGCCAGAGGTGTGTTTGAAGTGAGCAGAAAACATGCTGCAGGCAGAAGCTGAGAGTCAGAGCCATGCTTGATTCCAACAAGGCTGTGACTATGGGAGAAGCAGGGCCTCACAATTTAAAACCCCTTTAAAAATAAAATAAAAGCTACAATGGTTGCCAGTTAGTTCTGAGGTTCAAGATGCTCACCTACGTTTAAAGCTCTAAACAACTTAGGGTCCAAATATCTGAAACATCTTCTTTCTGATGGACCCTCTTGTGTTAAGATCAGCAGAGGGAGTTCTCTCCACAGTTCCACCTCCCTCAGAAATTCAGAGTGTATCTGTGGTCCAGGAGAGGGCATTCTCTGTGGCAGCCCCTAAGTTGTGGAAGTCCCTCCTTGCAGAATGGCATCTGGCACCTGCACTGAATGCTAAAGGTGCACCTTTTTTTCCTGGCCCTTGACACTCGAGATGCTTAATTTTAGGATCCACCCTATTTTTGGGATGGCAAGTTCTTTTAAACTGTTTTGTGGTGCATGTTAAATTGTTGTAACCCACCCTGGTACTTCAAGGTGAAGGGCATGCAATAACCCCCTTCCTCTTCCTTGTGAGGATCAGCTTCATCAGACCTCCATGCAGCATGAATAATGTTCTGAAATTTATTCTGCATGAGTTAATGAGTCAAGGCAGTGAACATTCATCACTGGTGGGGAATAGCCACAGAGCTACAGTCAATAAATAAATAAATAAGAAGCTGCCCAGTCTCCCCTGAAGCTCCCCCTCCACATCTGACTCCACTTCTTTCATTGGACAAGCCATCCTGTGGTTCCATCTGCATTGACATAAGACCAAACATGATGTGATGGATGGAGGACGGAGGTTGGGTAGACTTTTCTCTCTCTCCTATGCATCATATTTTGAAGAATAATCCATGAAATGAAGTCAACAAAACTGGGATCCTTCCGGTGGATCTGCAAAAAAAATGGCCTGTGTTTCCTGGAGATGCTTCACTTATGGCGTCTGGAAATCATGGTGTATGGTGTACTTCCGTCAAGCCTGGTGAAGAAGAAGATTACAGGTGAGCCATACATCCAGCTACAGGTAAAACATAACTTTGTGCAAATGAATCCTGTGCCAGTACTCTGCGGTGAGTCAATAACTTAAGAATAGCCTTAAGAACTGCCGTCATCATGCTGTATAGAATAGATCAATGGTCCATCTAATTCGGCCAACTGCTTACCAAGACGGTCCAGCTTCATCCCCCGGGGAGATTTGCTAGTACAACCCAATTGAACTATCTACCTGCTCCAGCATCTTGTAATAATTTGATAGCTCAGTTGGTTAGAGTGTGGTCCTGATTAACACCAAGGTTGCAGGTCTGATCCCCATAAGGGACAGCTGCACATTCCTGCATAGCAGAGGGTTGGACTAGATGACCCTCAGGGTCCCTTCCAACTCTGATTCTGTGATCAGTTGTGAATACTCTCTTTGAAAATGGAAGCTGAATCTAGCTTTTGTGGATAGTAATTATTAGAACTATCTGGAGGAGAGAGAACTTCCCCAAGGACATTCATTTTTCAAGGCAAGCCAACCATACCCTGAACGTGACATTCTGAAGGTGAATTTCCGGGCCAGTATTATGGGGAACATGTGGCCTTCCAACTCCCAGCATCTCCAGACAGCCTGGTCAATGGTCAAGAATGATGGGAGCTGTAGCCCACCAACATCTGGAGGATCACAGCTTCCCCATTCCTGCATTGTAGCTTTGAGGAACCTTTAGATTTATGCAAGTGACTGGAGAGTAAAGGCACGCTCAATAATGCCTTCCATCATTTCTAGCACAGGAGTTAAGAGACTGAAGAGCGAGCAAGAAAGATCTGATTCAGATCTCACATCTGCTATAAGCTCAGTGGGTGGCTTTAAGGAACCCGCTATTATCTGAGCCTCGGGGCATCTTCTGCAATATGCAGGCATCAGAGGGTTGTTGTAACCATTACTGAGATAAAGACATGCCTTGAATATTTGTGAACTGTCCATAAATGTGAAATGTTACTAGGTAGTAGGTCTGCCCTGGAACCATCTAAAACTGTTGCACATGTTGTGAAATATTCTGCTCTCTGCAGCTACATTCAGATGTAACACCAGATCATGGCTGGGCATTGAATCTGAATCAAGTTCAAGCTAGCACCTCAGTTGGAGCTGGGAGAGGCCCCAGGTCTGAAATTCTGGAGAGCTGCCGACAGTCAATGCAGATGGGGATGGGGAACCTGTAGCCCCCTCAGATGTTGTTGGACCTCCCATGATCCCCAGCCAGCATGGGCAATGATGGGAGTTGTGGTCCAGCAACATCCAGAGGGTCACAGATTCTCCATTCTTGGTACTGAGCTAGTTTGACTCAGTAGAAGGCAAATTCCTATGTCCCTGCTTGTGCTTAGAATTTGAAGTAGAGTACAGGCAGCCAAGGACCGAAATCTCATGCCAGCATTCCCCATTATTCTCTTTAGCCTTGTTCTTAGAAGCCAATCTCTCTCCCTGCCTTCCAGAAAGCAGAGCAGATGGACTGCTTATTAATAACCGAGGAGAGCAAACCAAGTGGTTGGCCTGTAATAGACACCCACATGCTCTGCATCAGTCAGAACAGAAGGATGGGCAAGACGCAGTCCTTTCGATGGACCTCGGATGAACTAGCAACAGATCGCAAGGCAAGAGCTGGCGTCTTCTTCAGCAGAGAAAGCCACGCTTGAGAACCAATCAGCAACTGAAAAGCTGTGGTGAATTTGCATGAAACATCCATCAGCATGGCGGGCCTCTCACACACATTCATTTCTACCAGCCCTTTTGAAATTGAATCAAGAGTTCATGCGGCTTCAGTGGCAGCCTGCAGGCAATTTCACATGTGTTTCATTTGGATGGCTTGACCGAAGAGCGCATCATGCCAAAATGGCACTGAGGAAAACACCCTTCCTCCAATAGCTGGCCGAGGCCAATAAGCAAAGGGGTTTGCAGAGTTCCTATGCGGAGTAACAGACTGTCTGAGTTTGGACTGTGACAGCAAACAAATGTTATGAGCTGCCTTTTAAAGATCTTGCCACTTTGTGAAGAAAAACGTCCCTTGGTATCTAGGCTATGTGTTGCTTCCTCACTAAATAGGTTGCCAGCCGGAATAGAGTGCAAAACACCAGATAGTTTCAATTTTGCATTGTACTAGAAGGATACTGGATACTAGAAGGCGCTAGGACGGGAGTGGCGCTGTGGGTTAAACCACAGAGCCTAGGGCATGCTGATCAGAAGGTCGGCGGTTCGAATCTCCGCAACAGGGTGAGCTCCCGTTGCTTGGTCCCTGCTCCTGCCAACCTAGCAGTTCAAAAGCACATCAAGCGCAAGTAGATAAATAGGCACCGCTCTGGCGGGAAGGTAAACGGTGTTTCTGTGCGCTGCTCTGGTTCGCCAGAAGCGGCTTAGTCATGCTGGCCACATGACCTGGAAGCTGTATGCTGGCTCCCTCGGCCAATAAAGCAAGATGAGCGCTGCAACCTCAGAGTCGGCCACGACTGGACCTAATGGTCAGGGGTCCCTTTACCTTTTTAGAAGGATATAATCCATTCAATGATGGCAGTGAATGTCTAGTGTGAGTGTCTGGAGGCGGTTGGAGGGTGGATGGCAGTTAACGGAATGAGGTTGGATCCAGACAAGACAGAAGCACTGTTTCTGGGGGATAAGGGGTGGGCAGGTGTGGGGAACTCCCTGGTCCTGAATGGGGTAAATGGTGGCCCTACAGAACTAGGTGCACAGCCTGGGGCTAGCTGTGTTTTTTGCCGTGGGTGAAGCCTCAAGAGCAGTGTCATTGAGGCTCCCAGCCTGTATGTGTACATAAATTCACTGGGGTGAGGGTGCGCCAAACTGGGTATTTGACCCAGGTGAAATAAGTAAATAGTTTCACCCCTGGTCTATGCCAAGAACAGAGACTATGTGGCCCTTCAGATGTCATTGGACTGGAACACCCATCATTCTTGACCATTGACCATATTGGCTGACACTGATTTTCTGTGGTGCCTTTGCAGTGCCAGAAACAAAACATGATGTAGGGTATGCTCGGTGACACATGTTTTCTTTTACACTATTTTTTTCAGCCTTTCTATAAGCTCAGAAATTCACGACCAAGAGAGAGATGGGGACAGGGGAACTGAGGTGATCCCAATACACTGCTGCTTAAATATCCAAACAAAAAGCAATTGCATAACAAGAAAACTGCTGGATTGCTAAATTTTTTTTAAAAAAGTCTTACTTTGCTGAAACAGCTTTAGAAGCCTTTGGTCTCGACTGGCTGGAATAGAATTCCACTTTGTACTTAAGTTCTTTGTTCTGGAAGTGGGAGGTAAGAATACACATAGTTTATTTCATCCGAGCACAAAATATTAAGCTAAGTCAGGTAGAGCTCATGTCAACCTCATTTATCTAAATGGTAGTGAAAACTTTCAACTAGACAATAAGCTTGGTTCAATGATAATAATAATTTTATTTATTAAATTTCTATGCAGTGGTACCTCGTGTTGTGTAACCTCCAGGTTACAGAATCTTCGGGTTATGGCCACAGCAAACCCAGAAGTGTATGCTTCTGGGTTTTGTGGCGCGTGCATGCGCAGAAGCGCTCTGCGTGTCACACGCGTGTGCAGAAGGGCGCCTCCAGTTACAAAGTTTTTTGGGATACGGTTGGGTCTCCAGAATGGATCCCGTTCGTAACCGGAGGTACCACTGTACTGCCCTTCATCTGAGGATCACAGGGAAGTTTACAATATAAAAATACAGAAATCCATAGCATGGCAACAAATGAAAACAATACCCACCACAGTTTGAAAGGCCATAGGTTATTTAATTAGCCTGGGAGAAGGGGAATGCTTTTGCCTAGCGCCTAAAGATGTGTAACAAAGGCATCAGGCAAGCATCTCAGGGAAGAGCATTTTGCATAGTGTTAACAACGAAATGGGGTGCTACCAGGAAGGAGGAAATTCTGATTGTAGGAACTGTTAAGTTTCAGTAACGCTCCAGCATCCCTGCAATATTTGAGATGCTACAAACCCAGTTAGATGAACAAAGAGCTCGACCGTCTGTTTGCCTATAGCAAAACTCTTAAAACTCCACTGGTTCAGAATTTCATGTACAGTGGTACCTCGGGTTACATACACTTCAGGTTACATACGCTTCAGGTTACAGACTCCGCTAACCCAGAAATAGTGCTTCAGGTTAAGAACTTTGCTTCAGGATAAGAAAAGAAATCGCGCTCTGGCGGCGCGGCAGCAGCAGGAGGCCCCATTAGCTAAAGTGGTGCTTCAGGTTAAGAACAGTTTCAGGTTAAGTACGGACCTCCAGAACGAATTAAGTACTTAACCCGAGGTACCACTGTACTATAGAAACCCAGGAAAGTTTAACACAGCTTTTGCACCAATGTGCTAATTTACCAGTTGCTCTGAACTTTCTCTACGAGGGAGCATCAAAAATACAGTTCCACTGCAATGGTTTGAAGTTCCACTGTTCAAAATTACTTGGCCTGCTTAATGAGGAGAACCGCTCTAAGTTGTGCAAGAAAAAGCAACTGTAGATTTGTAGAATAGGACCACAACATTACCATAAACACTCACACACAGTAATTTCTTTACCTTTGCTTGGAGTATCTCAATCTTTTCTTTCAGCCCTTCTATTCTTTCATCTTGATGTTTCAGTTCGTTGTTCAGTTCTTCAATCTAAAAAGAAAAGAAATTTGGAGAAATGCAATTAGTAACAAAACATACCGGATGCAGTTTTGTTATATCACATCCACAGACCTATGAGAGTGGCCTGGTTTGCACGTCACTTTAAACCACATATATACTTAAAGTTTAAACCATAGTTAAACTTGGTTCAAGGAAAGGCTCTGTCAAACCATGGCTTAGTTCCCAGCAGCATAGCAGCAGGAGCAGAGAAGGACCAAAGTGCCCAGGATTTTAGCAAGCGTGCATCAGCACACTACACACCATCACCTTTAATCCATAGTTAATATTAACTATGGTTTAAAGTGATGTGCGAATGAAGCACTGTTTTGTGGTTCCTCACTTCTATGAGTATATGACTGGGGTAGATTTCTACACTGTCAGCTTTCTTAAGAGTAGAGAGTACATGACATGAGTACTTGTAGGGTTGTGTTGTCTTTGCAATATGTGCAATATTTGAATGTAGATTTAAATACATTTGGCTGAGTTTCCACCAGTGTAATCCAATGACCCCTTATTTTTCCTCTGCTCCAAATACAGCTAAACTAAATGTGGGCTCTGTACGGCAATTAGAACCACAAGCTAGCCGTTCCGTGCTTTTAAATGTGTCATTGTAACATTAAAATATATAGGCTGTCAAAAACTGTGTTTGTGGGAGGGGGTGTTATTGGTCTGCTTTTGATTTTGTTCTTGTTTTTATTATGTATTTTATGTTTTCATTTTGTATTGTTATGTTGTGAACCACCCTGTATTATTCAGATGGAGGGCAGCATACAAATTTAATAAATATATTAATTAAGAAGACGACGGCAGTGACGACTAAGGGCATTTTGAGCAACGGGGATTGGGCCAGTGCCATCAATTGTCTCCACAGCAAATAGATCCATGCTTGCCAGCCAGCTGAAAAACTCAGACTTCACTGGCTATAATCAAAGTGACAAAATGTTCCTCTCCGGACCTCATCTAAACAGATAGAGTACATTCAAGTAGCCACCAGCTATCAAAACCAATCAAACTCCATTTAAGCAAGCCTTTCTTAGCGCTGAGATAAATGCAGTCTTCTTGGCCATGGTGACCTATTGGCCAAACTAAGTTAAATAAAAAAAAAAGAATGAACTGTTTCTGCAAGTCTTCCCAAGTAAACAGGAAGTGATATTGTTCTTTGACAAATCAAAGTTGTGGGATCCTCCGCAACAAAATGTACATACCCTTCAAAAGGATACTCCATTCCTTCGCCCCTCTGTTGTGGTTTTCTATTGTCCCCCAACAGTCAGCCAGCATTCCATGGCCAGCGAGAACCCTCATTTCTCACTGGGGGGATTTTCCCCTATGAGAAAGGTCCCCCCCACAAAATATTTTTTGTTCACCTGCAAACCTTGAGGATTCTCCAGATCCACCAATATTTCCCACTTTTGTGTGTGCATTTTGTTGTGTTGGTTTAGCTGCCTAGAGATCCACACCCGGAGGACCAGTTTGCTACCAGGGTATGATTAGAAGGCTCTAACCTGTTGAATCACACCGTGTAAGCTTTGGTGCTGCGAATGGATCATGTGCTCCAAGTGGCTAATTTGCTCCTGAAGTGTCGAGATCTCTGTCTGAACTTTCACACAGCTGGTAGAGAGAAGAAGGGAAAGTAAGGGCGGTTTGCATGTTGGAAAATCACTACAAGGTAGAAAACTGAAGGTTAAGAAAGGTGCGGCAATCTACATAAAATCTTCATGAACATTATGGCTAGGAATCACAAAGTGAGACGGGTGCTGTTACGTTCAGGTCTTGCTTGTGGGCTTCCCATAAGCAGGGCTTTTCTTCAGCTGGAACTCGCTAGAACTCAATTCCAGCATCTCTCCAGTGGGCACCATTGCCATTCTAAGAGATGGAGGTATTCATGGCAAGTTCCAGCACCTCTTTTTTTTAGAAAAATAGCACTACCCTTAAGCATCTACTTGGCCGCTCTGAGCACAGGATCCTGGACTATGACGAGCCTTTGACCTCATCCAGCAGGGCTGTCCTTGTGTTTTTATACGTGCCTGGCCTCTTTTTAGGCAAGGGCCCAACACACACAAAATATAATGTTTCATTATTATTGCAAAGTTTGAACTATTTTTGCTATTCAAAAGTTAAATAAATGCTCATAGAAGGTTGTTATTTTTTAAAGTCATGTGTTCTATGCAAACCTTGAGGTATCTTCAGCGTTTGACATCATCTCATGTAGTTTCTTCTTTAAACAACGTTTCTTTTCTTTCAGTGTTTTCTTCTCCTAGGAAACAGCAAAGTCACAAGGCTTTCACACTCGAAGCAATTTTTTTTTATGAATAAAGAAGTTTCAGAGTTTCTAAGAATGGAAGGTCGTCAAAGCTTTAATCACTTTGCATTTCCTATTTCTGCTTTCATTTTATGTAAGGGTCTGAATTCAACTGCAGCATAATGCAGCAAGCCCCCTCCCCCTAAATGGTGATAATTATTGCAGAAGATCTGCCCAGGGCTACACATATGAACTGAGTCAACAACCAAGGGCATAATGACTCTAGCTAAATCCGAATGAACCACCTGCTTAGCACATAACACTAAACCAAGGTTTATAAAACGATGGCTTGGATATATGTTCAAACCCAGCCCAGCAGCTCAACTATGGTTAACAGTCACTTGTTAACCAAGGTTTGTAGCTGGTTTATAAATCTTAGTTAATAATAACCCTGTCTTAGCATTACAGGCAAGCTCATACCTCTTCCCTAACTATGGCCATCATCCCCTAAAACGTTCAGCAGCAAAATAGAGTGTCTTGCATGGAGAGTTCTATTGTAAGAAGGTGCGGTGTAAATGAAATAAATACACAATAAATATGAAGAAAGAAATATATGCTGGTCTGTTACCTCCCTCAGCAAATCTCTCCTAGCAGTTGCAAAGCAGGGAAGATTAGCTGAATGAGATTATTACCAGCAGAAAGACCACCTGACGACTTCATAATAGGCTCACCAGTTTTCCTCTACTATTTTCCATTGGGAAGAAGCCTTCAGAACTGTAGCAAAGCACTAGACATTTAATTATTTCACATTTAAAAGTCTTCTCAATCTGACTCCTTGGCTGAGACTCTATTAATGGAATGTGATCCCATTGACTTCCAAGTTAATAACAGAACAGATGGCGATGCTTGGATTTTAAGTAATATGTTCGTTGCAATCACTTCTCATTGCTAATCACTATTTACTACGAAGGAGGTGGTGATTGTTCGCTGGCAGTGCTGGAAGGATTCTGCAAAAGGGTTTTGCCAGCGTGCTTGAACGATGACAAAGAATGAGAATGGTAGGCGTTTGTAAGCTCCAAAGCTCTCTCATAAATGGGCTTCTTTCTACTAATTACCAATGGAGCAGCAAGATTTTTAAAAAAGCAAATTAAAGGCTCCTATTTGCACCCTTGTTAGAAAACAGATTCTCAGCCCTCACACAGCATTCCCCATCGTACAGCACCTGCAGACACAAGCTGAGGGCTGTGCAAGAATCCTCCCACAACCGGGAAACTTGCAAATATTTGTAGTTTTCCATTTCCGCTGCGAAAATTGCATATTCACTGGTGCTGAGAAATATATTTAACAGGCAGAGAACAATAATCAGATTCTTAGGGCGGGGGGAAATACACACACAACCCCTTTTCCCAGCAATAGCTTGTCCAACCTGCTGTTTTCAATTAAAAGTATTAATAATACAGATGTAATGCTCAAGCAACAATCTACAGCTTTACTGGTTAAAAGGCAAACAGCTGCAAATCCACCTTTAGTTAAAAGGAAAACGTACATCCAGAACAGAGGTGGGGAACCTGATGCTTAATTTTGATTCCTATCATTCCTGAAATACTTTTTAAACATTTTAAAATCTAACACTTGTTGTTGTTGTTTTCATTATTTACATGTACATACCACCTTAATCTTCCAAGGATCTCAAAGTGGTATGTTCTCCTCCTCTTTCACCCTTACAAAAAACCCTGTGAGGTAGATTAGGCTAAGAGATGGTGACTGGCGCATGGTCACCCAGTGAGATTTGGGGTTTAAATTGTTTTAGAATGCTTCAAAAAAAAAAAAAGTAGGTGTCTTTGCCTCCTGGGGATCTCCTTGCGGAGGAAGATTGGGATATGAATTCAATCAATGAAATTATTTATCCTGTTTCTATGTTGTCCTCTGTTCTTGTCACAGTAGCAGCCAGTCATGCTGGGAGAGGGAAGGGCCATTCATAGCTACTTTTCTGCCTTGCATGATTTTCTGCCCTCACATGTTTTCAGTCCAAAAAAAGGGGGGGTGTATGTTTGTTCTTTCAGAAGCTAGGACTCCTAACAAACTTCTAATACCAGTTACATGTTTTGAAGGGATTGTGGTGGGGTTTGTCTGTGCTCTTGCAGAATGAGCACCCTGCACACATAACTGATGAAACAGAATCTCACCTCTTCCATCCTTTGCACCCGTTTCTCCAGTTCTTCAATCTGGACGTACTTCTCATGAAGTTGCACGTTCAGCTGGCTGAGGTGGTCCGTGCTTTGTTGCAACTTTTGTTCTTGCTCAAGCTTGCGGGCCTGCGGTACAAGAGGAGGAAGCGATGCTCAGAGGTCCACAGGCAACCGACTTCAGTTCATTGCACACATTACAATCAACCACAGCTAATGGTTTACTTTGAAAGCAACCATCTGTGCATTTTTGCTCATCTCCAGGGCAAACGAACCGCAATATCTGGCTTAGTGTTATGTCCGAATTGGGAATCCTGGTATGTTTTGCTTGAACAAACCACAAGAGGTAAGCCAAGAGCAAACTTTGGTTACAAATTGCAGTTGGTTGGACATTAAACAATGATCCCTGGTTCTGAACAACACCCAGGCCTTGCCCACACTTCTACTTGTTTGGTATTTTCTAGTTTTGCCTTTGACCTGCTGCTTTCTCCAGAAAAGCTGCTCCTTAGTGCTAAATCTGAACTCATGGGTGTTGTGCTACCAACCCCTTTCTCACTATCTATTCAAAGCAGCTGGCAGTCACTGACCATGCAAGATCATACCTTCATTACGTGAATAGCTCCTTCGTGCCTTTTCTTGAGCTCTTCCGAGCGCTTGTTGTAGTCCTCCTGGAGTTTATGCGACATGTTCTTCATAGACTCCATGCCCGCTGCTCTCAAAGCGTCAAGCTGGAGACGACCAATATACACAAATTATTCACCTAGGATGTTGTTGACCATCCAGTCCCAACAAGTCGGGGTGGATAGCGGCGGTGTAAAATAAATGCATGTGTAAAATGGGTATATTAAGATTAAACAACAGCAAGCAAAACCCCTGTAATATTCCAAATCATTGCTAGACAGCACACCAGGTTAAAACAATGCCTTAAAAAAGCAAAGGGGGATTTGAAGCTTGCTTTCTGTGGTTAGCAGCTATGTGATTAAGTGCCCCATGAGGAACACAGTCACCCAGCTGATTCTGCCATGTTGCCTCAGACCTCCTGCCACAAGTTGGGTATCTGAACACGTCTTGGGAAAATGGCCTCACAGGCCGAATTTGGTACATGGGCTGGAGCTTCTCCACCTCTGCTGTGTCTCATCTGTGAGGGACTCTGGGTGTTCCCCAAGGCACCTAAGTCCTTTGCATGGGCATGGAACAGATGGGAAACTGTATTTCTGTTCTGTATTTGCCTGAAAACATGCTGAGGGAAGAGTATTGGCGCAGGAACACTGTGAACACAAGAGGCCTGCCTCAGTTCCAGGTGATTCCTGGAACTGAGAAAGAAGATTCCACCTAAACATTAGGAAGGAAGAAGATTCCACCTAAACATTAGGAAGAACTTCCTGACAGTAAGAGCTGTTCGACAGTGGAATTTGCTGCCAAGGAGTGTGGTGGAGTCTCCTTCTTTGGAGGTCTTTAAGCAGAGGCTTGACAACCATATGTCAGGAGTGCTCTGATGGTGTTTCCTGCTTGGCAGGGGGTTGGACTCGATGGCGCTTGTGGTCTCTTCCAACTCTATGATTCTATGATTCTATGATTCTATAATTCCCCACCCCCTGTTCAGGAGGCCACCCTCAAATTTTGGAAAAGGTCTTTTGAGGATACTGGGGGAGGGAAGAGAAAGATCAGTTGCATGAGCTGCCTTAACCTCATGCAACCATTCATACAACTTAGTATCTTAGGAAAGTGTTTATACTAGAGGACAGCATCAGATCGTTTGTCATCTCTGCTTAGCACCCGGAAGCTTAAAGGTATTCTTAGCTGCAATAGTTGGCTACCACCACCAGGTGGCAGCCAAAGTGGAAGAGAGACAATAGGAAGAGAGTCCACACTCCTATATTCATCTAGACTAGAGTTGCCATATTTCAAAAAGTAAAAACCAGGACACCCCAATTTTTATTTTTTTATTTTTTTAAGGAAACTACCTTTTGGAAATTCCCCCCAGATGTCAAATCCGCCTTTGAAATTCTGGTAATGTCAGGGAAAGTCTGGACATATGGCAGCCCTAATCTAGACAACTAAAACTTCTTGTTAACATTCTCTCTGGGTGTGTGGATGGGTGTGTGCACACATGCACACTCATGCACACGCACAGACTGTTGTGCACACATCCATCTCTGCATATATGTGCATGCAGGCTGCTCTTGAAGAGCAGTTGACTCAAAATGTGGCAAGCATACTTTAAATTGCAACAAAATGGATAAAATACCCAAGTATGTATTATTAGTTGCCTCTGCAGGCAGCTATGGAGTATGGAGACTAACTGAGAGGGAGAGGCCAGGCAGGAGAGGTTCATTGTTGTCACGGTGGGAAATTTAAACTGCCTTGGTTTTTATTTTTTTTTAACCTTCCTCCCACGTAATACTCTCTTGGTTGTACAGCTGCTTTGACTCCCCACCCTCCCCTTTCACCTTAAAAACATCTGTCCTGCTCTGCAGAAAGCCCAGGCTGTCCGGTAAACACAGGAAAGACGTGTTCAATTGCATCTGGTGGTTGCCAAGCAACTAGGAAGAGTGTGCCCACCTTCCTCCCAGGCCTGCTATCAAAAAACAGCTGGGGCTTTAAGTTAAAAGGGTGGCAACACTAGCACTGGTTTGGGCATGGGGGTGCCAAGAAAGCAAGCTTTCAAAAGCCCAGTCCCAACCATGTATTTACTTCCAATATTTTGCAGACATGTCCATTATGCTCCACAGCAATCTTCAATTTCAACATAGAGCCTCACACTTGGCTCCAGACACCGCCAAGCTAATGCAAAGCACACCATTCCTTGCACATTCAAGGCCAGGGGCTAGTAGCTTATGCAAACTCTTGATGGGGTTGCTTCCACTGCCGTCCATAAAAACATGAGACAAGCCCCTTCTGGAAGAGGCCAAAGGTCCATCTCGTCCAACATTTTGTTCTCACAGTGGCCAACCAGTGGCCAGATGTTCCTGGATTGCACCATTTCAAACTGCCATGGGGGTGAGGAAATTGAATGCTCGCCCACAAGAAAGAAATGTAGATGTACCAGCATGTGCAAAACCAGCACACAAGAAAGGAGATTACATAGCTCGGTTTTGGTCTGCAAGTGCCACTCCCCCATATTGTCCTCTTGGCAATGCTATCACTGAGTGAAGTCAGAGCATTTACGACCCTCCAGAAATCCTTCTTGGCAATGCCCCCCTCGCCTTCTCACCCCATCCCCCAGATGTAGAAAGTGCCAATAATCTCTGTCTAGCTGAATTCTTTCATTTCTTTCCAGCATTTTAAATAAAATAAAATATAACAATAACAATAATTTCGTACCCTGCACATCTGACTGGGGTGGAATCTACACATATATTTAAAAAACACTGTGAAAATGCTTTAAAAAATTTTTCTTAAAGAATATATATTAAATTTGCCATTAGCTCACCATCACCATCTGGTGTCACATTTGTATAATGCACTTAAAACATTATATTTGCAGCTGCGTCCTAGGTTGCCCCAGCCACTCTGGCCAGCTTCCAACCAATATAAAAGCATAATAAAACATCAAACATTAAACACTTCCTGATACAGGGCTGCCTTCAGATGTCTTCTAAAAGTCAGATAAGTGTTTATTTCCTTGACATCTGATGGGAGGGCGTTCCACAGGGCTGGTGCCACTACCAAGAAGGCCCTCTGCCTGGTTCCCTGTAACCTCACTTCTCACAGTGAGGGAACCGCCAGAAGGCCCTCAGAGCTGGACCTCAGGTACACAGGATCGAGGCCATTTAAGGCTTTAAAGGTCAACACCAGCACTTTCAATTGTGCTCAGAAATGTACTGGGAGTCAGAGTAGATCCTTTATGACTGGTGTTATATGGTCCCGGCAGCGACTCCCAGTCACTAGACTAGTTGCCACATTCTGGATTAGTTGTAGTTTCCGAGTCACCTTCAAAGGAAGCCCCACGTAGAGCACATTGCAGTAGTTTGAGTGGGACTCAGTATGACTATATGTCTATATGAACGACACTCTGGCAAATGAGCTATTTTGACTGCTTTGTTTATCCACCCCTTCTCTCTCCAGTTTTTTGTATTTTAAATTGTCGTTACGCACCCTGAGATCATCCATGATGAAGTGTGGGATACAGATTCTAAACAAACAAGTGAAGCATTGGCCTTGAATGTTTCTTCCCACGGTCTAGCTTTTCATATGCAATATCTGTTTTACACGGCGAAGCATTCAAACGTGCCATCTCCCTGCCGCAGTCTGAAGTGCTGTGCTCCAGAAACAGGTTTGATAGCTGTTTGCATATTCTAGTCCTCTCAATTTCAAAACCAACAAGGAACCAAAAATATTTTGCAGAACTAAGCTGAAACATAAATGAGATTTCTTTGTAGGCAAGGACACAGAAGTACTTATTTTACATGGACACACCTTGATCTTTAAAATTTCGTTTTCTTTATTCACCCGTGACAGTTCCTGTTCTGCTTTGTTCGTCTTTTCCACTGTCTCCTTGTAGCTGGAGGAGAGGGCGTTGTGATCAGGTCGCAATTCAGCTCCTTCAGAATATGGCTAATATGAAATCATGTTAATGATGGTCAATTTCCCCCCATTTCATTATCATTCTGTGGGCTCATTCTGCTTCAGATTAATTGGATTCAGAATTAACATATGCTGTCGTTTTCACTTTGCATCTGCTTTGCTTCTACTGGCTATGGATGTGCATAAGCTCATATGTTTATTAAAGCACAACAACAACAAAGGGAACCTTAATGTGATTGCACTAGTGCTTTGCGATTGTTTTCCAAACTGAGATTTAACCAAGGAACATATAAAGCCCAAGTGCTCCACTAACTATAGATGTGTGTTTTGGAAAGTTGTTTGTTTGCCCACTATGCATTTGGGCACCTGGTAAGCTATCACGACCAAATAATGGTTCCTGAAATCAAGGAGCAAGTTTCTGTCTATCGTTGGATACAATCGGGCGCCATTTTGAATCAAGATGGCAGACTGCATCTTTCAAAACTGCACAGCTGTTTACCACTGATTTCAAAGCTGCACTGATTTTTCTGCTTTCTTAGAGTTCCTGAACCGTGTCAGGTACAAGGCTGCTAGTAACCTATAAAGGGGGTGGAAGGAACTAAAAACTGTAGGGAAACTGCTCACATTCTGTGGTTTGAACAATGTCGTGTTCATGCCCAATGCATCGTGCCACTCTGGACACAAAAGGTCCAGAACACAAAAGGTCCAAAACCAAAATGTTTCGGAACTCCAAAATCCAAGGGGGTTGTTAGGACGTTTGTAAAGCCACTTCCGCCTTGCAAAGGAGGTGGGATCGTGGGCGTCACGGCCCCTGTGCGATTGGGGGAATCCCCGGCCGCGTCACCCCCTGGCCAGCCAATCGGCTGGCTCTGGGGGTGTGGCCTGCCCAATTTAATGCGGGTTCAGCCGGGGATCTCCCTCTTTTCCCGCCTACCAGCATACTGCTCATCACCTGTAACCAATAAAGTTGTGGCCTTATTTAGCCCATTAACCTTAATAATTGTGCCATGTGTCTTTATTTCCACTGGGGGGGGGGCAGGAACTCGCCACACAAGTTACCCTAATTAATCACAACTCAGTAGGAGCATGTGCTTTGCAGGCAGAAGGTTCGAGGCTCAATTTTGGTTGGCATCCCTAGTTAAAAAGAAAGGATAGCAGTGTCTTCTGCTTGAGACTGAGGGGGAGTGGCTGCAAGTCAGAATAAGCAATACTGGTCCAGATGGGAAAGCCATCTGACCTTGTATACATCAGCTTCCTGTGATATTAACACAGAGGCAATTGGACAAGCAGTTTCTGGCAGGCAGGCATCATTGTGCAAGCCGAAGGTTCTTGCCCTGTCCTCATCTCCATATTGAAGTGAGACCCAAGAGTGTTTATATTACACACACACACACACCCATAACAATAAAAAATCATGTTCTATTTGCTCAGCTCCCTGGGGTTTCATATTTGAAAGCATTAGCACAACAGACCTGATAAATAACAGCTTTTGATTCCCCCAGGAAGATATTCTCTGCCTGCAAGATTAATTAGCGCTTGGAACTCTGCAACAGGCAGCAAAGCCATTCTGCCTAGGTTTGCAAATCAGCAGCGGTAGACAGCGAAAAGCCACACGTAATTCCCTAACATTCTTGGTGAACATTCATCTTGCCTTGTGCCCCGAGAGGCCTGCGACCTCCTGGTTAAAAAGCAGCCTGATCCTCTAGCATCAGCTTCTCAGGACAATTGGCGAGTCCTGCCATTTTGCCAGCACAACAGTAGAAACTGAATTATTTGGCCATTGCTTTCAAAAACCTGCAGGGGAGATTCCTGAAAACACAGGAAGTTGGCCTATACTGAGTCAGACCATCGGTCCATCCAGCTCAACCTTGTCTACACTGGCTGGCTATGTCTCTCCAAGAACTAACAGAAGATGTGGGGATTGACCTTGGGAACTTCTGCATGCAAGTCAGATGCTCTGCCAATGGCCCTTCCCACAATGGCAGACTTCGGTCTTTAAAATTTCAGAGGCGCCCTGTGCAAGGCCAAAATTTGGCACCCCTGCCTGTCAATTTCCAGTCTGCTCATTTCACTATGTTGCAAAGCCCCATAGCGCCCAGTGTGGCAGAACTAGCCACATTGCTCAAAATCTGCACATGTTCTTGTGGGAGCCAAGAGTGGACATCAGTCAGCAAGCGCCTTCTTACTCTACAACAGGGGTGAGGATCTGATTCATCCAAGGGCCGCACTCCCCTCTGGGCCAACCCTTCCAGGGCCACATGCAAGGCAGGCAGGGCTAAAGGCAAAAGTTAGTGGAGCAACAGGTGTGTCTCCCATGTAAGAGGCATGAGTATAAAGGAGCTGCTTGTCAGTGGAACTCCCTTGAAAGGTGGTGGATTCTTCTTCCTTGGAGGAGAAGAAGAAGAGTTTGGATTTGACATCCCGTTTTATCACTACCTGAAGGAGTCTCAAAGCAGCTAACATTCTCCTTTCCCTTCCTCCACAACAAACACTCTGTGAGGTGAGTGAGGCTGAGAGACTTCAGAGAAGTGTGACTGGCCCAAGGTCACCCAGCAGCTGCATGTGGAGGAGCGGGGAAGCGAACCCGGTTCACCAGATTACGAGTCTACCGCTTTTAACCACTACACCACGCTGGCTCTTAGTGATATTTGTAAGCAGAGGGTGGGTGGTCATCTATCATGTATGATCTAGCTGAAATCCCTGTATTGGAGAGGACTGAACAGGATGACCCTTGGAGTCCCTTCCAATTCCTACAATCCTACGATTCTCTGTGTCTGTCCTTCAAGAGGTATTACCAGAATTCAAGAGCACATTCCAGCCAAGCGGAAGCATTCAGGGATGGCCAATGATCAATGAGGCCTACAGTGGGAGGATAAACACAAGGGCCAGACAAAAAAGCCTGGAGGGACACATTTGGAGCCCAGGCCTGAGGTTCCCCCACCACTGCTCTACAGAGAAGGTGACTGTCATGCACACTGCAAGATAACCAAACACAACGTAGCCCTTGTATGATACATTTTAAGCACAAAAAAGTCTTCCAAACCTTTGAATCCAGCATGATGTTTCCAACCCCATGACTTGAGTCATTTCTACACAGCAGAGGCTGAACTTTTGCTAGTGTTGATCTAATCTGCAGGAAAAAAGCAAAAGGAGTCACATCCTTGACGTTCTGTTCTTAGAAATCTAAGGCAGCAATCCTTTCTACGTGCTTACCTGGTAGTAAAGCCCTATTTGGCACAATGGGGCTTACCTCTACGTAGATATGCATAGGATTGCACTGTGGACCAAATTCACCAAACCTTATATACCGTATCAAAAAGTGGCCTTAATATCATTTTTTTTTTTTTTTTTTAAAGCTTCAGTTTTCTTTTTTGGATAGGGTTGCCATATTTCAAGAGGTAAAAATCTGGACACAAAAAGCTGTTGAGCTTTTTTTTTTTTTTTTTTTTTTTTTTAGGACAATCGCCCGATAGCCCCTCAGCTGCTGCCAAGCCTGAGCTACCCACACCAGAGCCAGAGCGAAAACCCATAATTCAAAACATTTGCTTTAAAATGTCAATTCATTTATAGCTATATCCAAATGGCAGAGCTCAGTGGTAGAGCACCAAGGCTCAATGCCCAGCATCTACAATGAAATTCAAACAGGGCTGTGAGAGATCTATTCCCAGAGATCATGGACAGTCTCACCCTGTCTAAGCGGTCCAGAATTCCACTGCATTTGTGGCATGCTTCTGAGATATTCACAGGCATCTCGTTGGCCACTGTGAGAACAGAATGCTGGACTAGAAAGGCCTCTGGCTCAGACTTCCGGTCGGTGCCAGCGCTTAATGGCGGTCCTACCTCCGAGCTCCGGAGAAGGACTGCTTCGCAAGTTCGGGTCTTACCCGCTACGGCAAGCGGGGGACCCCTAAAATCCCAGGCGCTGAAGCCTGAGAACAAGGAGACTCGGTGGGCACCTTTGCGCCCCCCGGTACCGTGAAAGAGCCTTTTTAAAGGCTACGGATCGACATCGGGAGTGAGCGCGGTGCTGAGAGTCGCTACCCAGCCTGCGAAGTGAAGCCGCGTCGCCATAAGCGGAGAGCGCCGATTCCTTCCTGAAAAGAAATTCGGACTGATTCCCCGTGAGTAAGAACTGAAAAATAACTGGGACTTTTCTTAATTTTAAAAATTGGGCTAAAAACGGGGGAGATTTAAACAAAGGAAGTCTGCCTCCCCCCGACCGCATGAAAGTGAAAGCAACGGAGCTTTAAACCTGCATCCGTTTAAATTCATCCTTTGATCAGCTAAACCGGACATTTAAACCTTTGATCTCCCCTTTAGCAAGCAGGGCAGAGGGGAGGCGAATTTGACCATTAACTGCATGACTTATTTGAAGGAAAAAACCTCTGCTATCTCATCTACTTGAAAGTCTGAAACGGTCTGCCTTCTTAGTACATTGAGCTGACTTTTCCCTGTGAAGTGACATCTTGATACAAAGTTTCCACAGTGCCTGACTTTTCTACATTTTAAGAAGAAACAGTATAAATAGTATACTGGGCAACTGTGGCAATTGGAAGCTATAAGACTTTAGTAACATTGATTTTGACTGGGTTAATCTCCTTTCTTTCTACATCCTGGATGGTCTCCTTTGTTCATGTATTTTGAAATTTCCTTCTATGGCCATTTTGATTTGCTCCCTCTAGAGGATAAAGTGAAGTCCAGCACGGCCTAAGACAGTGGAATTTTCCAAGGGAGAATAAATCCCGTGGGAATTGACCTTGACATGAGTGGGCCACAAGAAGAGATAACTACAAGAGCCAAGACCAAGCAACAACAACAGCAACAGCTGCAGCTGCAACAAGCAAAGAGAAGAGGTTCGATCTTAGGCGTAACAGCCGGATTAGCTGGAACAACAGGACAGGACAAAGGAGCAGCCGTTTCTATGGAAGCTGTGACAGAAGCTTTGCTTAAGATAAACCAGACTCTGGAGTCTTTGACAAAACAGACTTCAGAGAACACACAAAAATTAACAGAAATATCAACAAGATTAAACCAGAATACAGAATCTATAAATAAATTGGTCGAGGAAAATGCCACCACGTGTCAAATTGCCGAAGAGGCCAAAGCCACAGCTGGAGAGACGCAGGAGAAATTAGAGCCACTTGCCAAGAAGGTCTATGAGCATGATGCAACCTTGGCCTTGTGGGAGTTACAGAGGAAAGAGAGAAACTTAAAATTAAGACTGATTCCGGAGAATGAAAGTGACAACCTTGTGGAATATTTGACACGGGAGTTTGCGGATTGCTGGGACCTGGAGGAAGACGATTTTAAAATTACAACTGCCTTTAGACTCGGCAAAAAGCAAGATAGAAAGACACCAAGAGATTGTTTGATCACACTCAGATCTAAGGAGGAAAGAGATAAAATTTTAGGACTACACTTTGGAAAAGCCCTCCAAATTGGAAATTCAGTAGTACAGATCTTTAAAGACATACCAAAATATATCTTGGATTTAAGAAACTTCTACAAGGATTTGGTGCTTTTGTTAAAGAAAAATCAGATCCGCTTCAGGTGGGAATTCCCACAAGGACTGTCATTCGATTACAAGGCAAAGAAAGTGAAAATAAAGACAATTCAAGATAAAGACAAATTTCTGGCAAGATATCAGGAGGACCTACAGAAGGGGACTGTGGACGTACTTGCAGAACAGAGGAGAGCACTGGATATCCTGAATCTCTCGTTTGGACAAAAACCACCACCGTCAGAAGGTCAAATACCTAGGGGTTTATTTAACACCTAAGAATGTTAATTTGTATAAGGACAATTATGAAAAATGTTGGTCAGAGATTAAAAAAGATCTAGAAATATGGTCAAATCTGAAACTGTCAATGTTAGGCCGAATTGCAGTAATTAAAATGAATGTATTGCCTAGAATGTTATTCTTGTTTCAGACCTTGCAGATTCTTGATAAGATGGAATGTTTTAAGAGGTGGCACAAAGACATTTCGAAATTTGTCTGGCAGGGCAAAAAGCCCCGAATTAAATTCAAAATACTGACTGACGCTAAAGAAAGAGGGGGTTTTGCCCTGCCGGACCTAAAATTGTACTATGAGGCAGCAGCGTTTTGCTGGCTGAAAGAATGGATGCTCCTCGAGAATACAGACATCTTGGATCTGGAAGGCTTCAATAATGCTTTTGGTTGGCATGCATATCTTTGGTATGACAAGGTTAACAGTACCTTTAAAAATCACATTGTTAGAAAAGCATTATTTAATGTCTGGATAAGATACAAAGACTTATTGGAAAATAAAACCCCTAGATGGGTGTCACCAGTGGAGGCTAAAGCAGTGAAGAAACTCAATATGGAGGTCGGATGGCCGAAGTATTGGGAAATTTTAGAACAGGATGGAGACAAGGTTAAACTACAAAGTCAGGAGAAATTGAAGCACAAAGTAGAAAATTGGTTTCAATATCGCCAAATAATGGAAATTTTTAAACAGGATAGGAAAATCGGTTTCCAAGTGGAGAAATCAAAACTAGAGACCGAATTGTTAGAACCCAATACTAAGAATCTATCTAGAATGTATAACTTGCTGTTGAAATGGAACACACAGGATGAAACAGTTAAATCTGCTATGATTAAGTGGGCGCAGGATGTTGGACACAACATTATGTCAGATGACTGGGAATGGTTATGGAACACCGGTATCAAATTTACGGCATGTAATGCCTTAAAGGAAAACATTATGAAAATGGTATACAGGTGGTACATGACCCCAGTCAAGCTGGCAAAAATCTATCATTTGCCCGATAATAAATGTTGGAAATGTAAAGAGACTGAAGGTACTTTTTACCACCTTTGGTGGACATGCCCGAAGATAAAGGCCTTCTGGGAAATGATCTATAATGAAATGAAAAAGGTACTTAAATGTACATTTTCCAAAAAACCAGAGGCCTTTCTCTTGGGCATTGTCGGCCAATTGGTGACAAAGAAAGATAGAAATTTCTTTATGTATGCCACAACAGCAGCAAGAATACTCATCGCAAAGTATTGGAAGACACAAGATTTACCTACTCTGGAAGAATGGCAGATGAAAGTGATGGACTATATGACACTGGCTGAGATGACAGGCAGAATCCGTGACCAACGTAAAGAGATGGTGGAAGAAGAATGGAAAAAATTTAAGAGCTATCTTAAGGACTACTACAAACTCAACGAATGTTAAAATGTTGTGGTTGCTAGAAGTAACAGGGTACAGGGATACAAGGTTAGATGATAAAGGAGGACTAAGATGACAGAGATTAGAAAGTAACAACTGGGAGTTGCTAGTTCAAATATGGACATTGGGATGCAAAGAGGGGGGGTATGGGGAAGTCCAAGAAAAGAGGTTCATGAAAATATCTTTGAAAGTATTTTGTATGTTTGTTTTGTTTTGTGTTTGTTTGTTCTTTTTTAAAAAATGCTGTAAAACCAATAAAAATTTATTAAAAAAAAAAAAAAGAAAGGCCTCTGGCTCTCCTTAAGTTCTTTATGTCCGCAGACAGGCATTGTAGTCCAACAAGATCTGAGAAGCACCATGTTGGCTGCCCTTGAGCTAGCCTACCAGCTCTTGTCAGTCTGGTAAAAGGTCAGGGATAATGGACAAGGTAGCTCAACAATATCTGGAGAGAGTGCCACATTGGCTACTCCAGGGCTGGATGGAAGACCGCTGTGGCTCTGCATAAGGTAGCGTTAATACACTCATGTGAAACATCATACCTGTTTGATATATTCAGTTTCTTCAGTCACCTCAGATGCAGTGGATCCATACAGGAGAAAATTCCCCTCTGTGCCCCTGTCCTCTCTCAAAACACGCCGTGTCACCACTAGAGTGGTAGTCATTATCCGGGCTTTTGGGTGACCTGTATCCAAAGATTGCAAGTGTTGATTAAAAAGACTTATTAAACATGGCAATGGTTCAAACCAGTGGACTTAATAGGGACATGATGAAAAAATGGACCTTGCAACAGGTAACCCTGGAAATCATGACAAAGGTGGGTCACTGGGAGTTATCATGCACCAATATAAGACATTATCCATGTCGACTCACAAACCTCACGGGGGCTTTGATTTAAAAAAGTTTAATGGTTTAGGCTCAACATAGTCCAACGATACTCCTGGGATCTTCCAAAGTAACTCAGGCTGGCTAACTGCATTCCAAGTTAGAAATGCAAAGATTCAGGCTGGAGTGTTTTCACCAGGCTTCCCCAGCCTGGTAACCTCTAGATCAGTGTTTCTCAACCTTTTCCTGACCATGGCCCCCTTCTGACCTTGTTTCCTTCCTGTGCCCCCCCCCTATCCTACCAGTAGAAAGGTAGCTATATTGTTTGTAAATAGAACATGTTTTATTTATAATTTTTATAACTATATACATTATAGAATTTCACCTGTAGCTAGTCTAGGAATATCCTGGGGAGCCCTGGTTAAGAAACACTGCTCTAGATCAGGGTCTCCAGCTGCTTTGGGACTACAGTTTCCATCATCCCTGACTACTGGTCCTGCCAGCTCGGGATGATGGGAAGTCCAACAATAGCTGAAGACCCAAGTTTGGGAAACCCTTCTCTAGATTAGATTTTTTTTAATTGTGTGAACGGCCCTGAGATCTACAGCTAAAGGGCTGTACGCAAATTTAATAAACAACATCAGATTATCTGAACCTCTTTGGCCAGGCTCGCTGAAGTTTACAGTGGGAAGTTCATTGCAATCTTGCAGGTTTTCCGTTTGTGCTATAGAGCTGCTCAGTTATGTTACCTACCTAACCAAGATTACACGCAAATCCGCCATGAACTCACTCCCTTTTATTACACTAGACTTGAGACACAGATACCAGTGGAGCCAAGTGCTATTGCTTTATGCTGCCATGTGGCCAGTGCCGGATTTACGTATAAGCTAAACAAGCTATTGCTTGGGGCACCACTCTCTTGGGGGCCCCCAAAAAATTAAAGGAAAAAATAACTGGATGTACTTTGATAAAATGCATATTTTGTTATGTGCAAATGGCTTTAGATACCTATTAGGTCCATAAATTATCATATAGCATATATTCAACACAAAAAACAGTGACAATTTGACAAAGGACAGCTGGACATATAAAGGGCCCCATTAGTAGCTTAGGGCTTCAGTAGCTTAGGGCCTCATCAGTCCTAAATCTGGCCTTGCATGTGGTCTGCTGATATCCCCCCTCCTCCCAGTTTTGGAGGTCTTTGAAACTATGCAAAGAAAACCAACACCATGCAAAGTTGTCTGCCAGAAGCAAAAGTGAAGCCTGTGCAAAGCGCAAAAATCAAGATCAGCAAACTTTTTCGAATTGCCACCAGCTCTCTGAAAAGACTATCATCTCTTTTCAGGCTTTTGTGTTCATTCCATTTTTTTATGTACATCCAGAAAACACATTAGAAAGCAACATGAATATGAAACGAGAAACAAAGACATCCTTTACCCTGACAGTGTGGAAACGCACATTTTAAAGGAAAACATCAAACATTTATATTTTCCAGGACAAGAATGCAATACAGTTTTACAACACCATCTAACAGCAGGAGCATCTCCCAAGTTCACTTCCTTACAAAAAAAAAAAGATTACAGATCGCGAACAATATACACTTGCACACACAAAAAATTTCCCTGGCAACTGGTATTATATATAACATCTCAGCCAGGTGATGCTTAACTGGTGATGCCAGATAATGTCAGGATGGGACATCAGAGGTGATGATATCATGTACACCCACAAGCAAGGTGACACGGGTCACCTTGAATGTCAGTGAAGGCAAATGAACGGGAGGACAGTGAGGGCAGAGAAGGTTGCTACAGAGAAGTCTGAACTCACACAAATGTTCAAGTAAAGGTAAAGGGACCCCTGACCATTAGGTCCAGTCACGGACGACTCTGGGGTTGCGGCGCTCATCTCGCTTTATTGGCCGAGGGAGCTGGCGTACAACTTCTGGGTCATGTGGCCAGCATGACTAAGCCGCTTCTGGCGAACCAGAGCAGCTCACGGAAACACCGTTTACCTTCCTGCCAGAGCGGTACCTATTTATCTACTTGCACTTGGACGGGCTTTCAAACTGCTAGGTTGGCAGGAGCAGGGACTGAGCAATGGGAGCTCACCCCGTCGCGGGGATTCGAACCGCCGACCTTCTGATCGGCAAGTCCTAGGCTCTGTGGTTTAACCCACAGCATCACCCGCATCCCTAATGTTCAAGTAAGCCTAGTTATTTTCTGATAATTTGTTTGATTGCATTGATTATCCCTATTTTAAAATGAATTTGAAATTAACGAACATCTGATGCAGCCCCAGTTTCTGCAGATGGCAGACTCTGTGTCCAATGTGACCCACGGTAGCAGCTTTGAAATCAAGTCTGCTCACAGAAGAGCATTAATATTAAGTTCAGATTTCTATGTACAGTGGAGGGGGGGACCAATATTATCTTGGCTGCAAAGGAAGAGAAAGAGGCAGAATTCTATTCCACATGAAGAATACTGCCTTGAACCGAATGGAATCTGTCCCATCCCTTAACTCTTGATATCAGTGATGTTTGTGTGGTACAATGGTGACATCCAGTGTTTGATGAACAAATCTCATGCCTACATGTCTATCTCGAAAATCCATCAGCATTGTAACCTTGACATGCTTGCCGTCTTTAAAATTTAAAACGGAATGTAACAAAGGAGGAGGAAGGGAGAGAGGGTTACATCACAGGGTTATGTGTATATTTACTAGATCATTGTGCAAATACAAAGTCTAAGGTCTGGCATGGATTTTGCCACCCTGAGAATTTTTAAAGCAATTTGCGAGCTGTGATGGAAGATGAAGAAAGCTGGAAAATATGTAGACTAAGGGCTCTGCAACAGAAAGAGTGTGCAAAACACAGCAAGTGTTTGCAAAAGATGGTTTCGCGTAAATCTCGGTTGCACACCGAATCCTTTGCTGGGCACTCAGTGCTATGGCAGTTGTGGCATGCAGCAAGTTGGGGCCAGGCAGAGCAAGGGGTAGTAATTAGGTGAACAGATGTGGGTGGCAGGCAATATGAGAGAGCGAGAGAAGCAGATGTAGGACAGCCAGATTTCCAGCTTTAAAGGGACAATCCTCTGTTTGAAGGGTTGTCCATCTCATGATCAGTTTGAGGATAAAGAACCATAAAAAGGGAGAGCAGCTGAGAGCAGCAGAGGTAACTGTATACAGTGGTACCTCAGGTTAAGAACTTAATTCGTTCTGGAGGTCCGTTCTTAACCTGGAACTGGTCTTAACCTGAAGCACCACTTTAGCTAATGGGGCCTCCTGCTGCCGCCGTGCCGCCGGAGCACGATTTCTGTTCTTATCCTGAAGCAAAGTTCTTAACCCAAGGTAATATTTCTGGGTTAGCGGAGTCTGTAACCTGAAGCGTATGTAACTCGAGGTACCATTGTATTGGCTTCATGACAGACCAGCTATTGGGACCTGGCAAACAAGAAGCAGGTGCGCATAACTATCTGCGTGAAAATCTGAAGTCTCTGACCCAATGGGCAGACCAACTTTGGTGATGTGGAAGGTCATGTAACAGAAAGGTACCAGTGCTGGGCCAGTCATATAGGACGAGGACCCACATTTTTTGACCTCTAATGAGGTAGGTTTTCAAGTGTCTTCAGATTAGGGCATTTCTCCCTACCCAAATTCCTCCCACTTTGCTTGAAGCCTAACGAGTTTTCATCCCCCCCAAAGTTAGCGTCATTACATACTTGTATTTGCACAGGTCATGTTGAAAGAGACGCTACACTTTCCTGAAGTGCTGTTTGATTGTAGTTATCCTGTGAACAAGAGTTCCAATAAATGTTGAGAGATGGAAGGAACTGAAAGGCAAAAAAAACCAAGAGAGTTGTGAGAAAAGGATAGACAATAGGGCTTCCTAGCTTGGCCCTCAATGCCACACAATTGCTTACCTCTGCATCAGATCTCTCATCTCTTTGGGATCATGATAAAACTACCTTAAACTATTTGTCTAACACACGATGGTCTATGTAGCCAATGTACTCCTCAGAAGTTGCTGGATTATCACTCCCATTTTTAACCTCCCAACATCTCTTTGAGATAGGTTTGCCTGAGAGATCTAGCAACAGACCCATGGTTGCCCTAGGAGCATCACAGCTGAGGGCAGATTTGTACCTGGATCTCTCACCAGCCCTTCTCCAGCACCCAAATCACTGCACCACACTGGCCTGAGTGAGTTTGTGGCAGAAGATTTAAACCCTGGGCTTTCCCATTCATAGAGCAGATAGTTTTTTAGCCACTACGCTACACCAGCTTCCTCTTAGAGGAAGCAGCTCTACACATTGCAGATTCTCTTCCCGGAATGAGGCTTGGCCAGTGAGAGTGGCAACATGGCAATATCCAAGAACCATTGCAATGACTCAAGTCCAAGGGTAAAGGCTGAAACATGGTCCATTCATCCTATGGGTGAACTGGCTTCTCCAGTAACCATTTTCTTTTATAGGGCAGAAGAGGATAGGGTGGGGGAAAAGATCCCAAAATCCGAGACAGCTGCTATTTAAAACACTACTCCAAGCCCAAATGGTGTCACCTACAAGCTCCAGGTACGTTTTCTCATCCCAGGTTATTACTGTCGCCACCTGGGCACACCCTCCAGTTATCACACTTAATCAACAATTTTGTGTCCTCTTTAATGACGAACAAGAAGGCAACAGTCATAGAAGGTGTCATCAGAGTGGATGAGACCTGTCTTGTGTCTCTGGAACAATGAGTCACACGGCTGACACAAGGTAGTATTTTGGGGGAATTCTGAATATTTGCTCAACAACAAAACAGAACAGAAAGTGTATCAATGTGATAAGAGCCACAGGTGAGCCTTGGGACTAGATGACCCTTGGGGTCCCTTACAATGAATCTGTGACTTAGGTGGTTTTAGAAGGAGGACAAACAACTTTAAAGGACATAATTCCTAACTGAGCTTTTATTTGCCAAGGCAGCATTTCTGAACTGATATACCTCTGAATGGAGGAATGGTTGTTACCTTGACTTTCCAGGAAGATTTGACTGATCAAAGTTGTAAGGAAAATGCTGGACCAACAACCAATCAAAGAGGCTCACTCCAAGGTAAATAACTGCAGCTGTAATGAATCTTCACTATTTTTTTATCATCCCTCACCAACAAAACAAATGGCTTCCCATTTGCAACCCGAGAAGAAAAAATGGAAAGATAACAATAACAATAAACGGGAAGGCATGCTGATAGGGCAGCCACAATGCATCTTCATCAACAACAACAAGAGCACAAAAAGGATAACTTTTTTTAAAAAAAAAAGATGCACTTGTTAATTCACATGCATATAGCGAAATAATAATGTTAAATGCACATAATATGCAGCCATGCTGCTGCATTCTGTAGTACTGTAGCTTCTGAACCAGCCTTAAGGGCAGCACCATATAGACCGCACTCCAATAACCCCATCTTGAGGTTATTAATGTATGAGTCTTCTTCTTTGGCGATCACTCATAGCCGAGTAAGATTGTCTTCTGTTATGTACTAACCTTGGATCCTAGAACAATAGACAAGTAGGATCCTAGAATGCAACAACTGATTGGCCTGCAGGAAAAGACCATTCAGGCTCCAGGAGGGAAGCAGAATCAGTCAATCAGATGGGACTCATTGTGTAAATAATGTATATAAAGGCCTGAGGTTTTGGGGAAAATTCAATCACTGTTTTACAAGCTGCAATAAAGAGCATGAAATCACTACAGGACTCCGGAGTATATTTCATCTTCCGTAAACATGATTTTAACAATGAGTCTGTAAGTGACTGTGGAGGCCAATTCTTAATCCTTCCACAGTGGGGA